>NC_069787.1:91348189-92598189 GCF_027406575.1 Nycticebus coucang | reverse complement strand
AGGAACTAGGCCTGCTGTACTGATATGTATATGTGGTATATATCCAGTCTATGAAAATTTGACCACTTCATGGAATTGGCCGGTGTAGGTTGGTGCTCAACTATGGATGTTCTACTGTATTAGGAAGTGGGGTTATTGGGGACCAACTTGGCCAAAATGGGCTCTTTGAACTTCAAAATGTTACTCATTCATTTTGTGCACAATGAAGACAAACTGTCTACCCCACCACTAGCATTCTGTCCTTCTCTGTAGGCAAGCAAAGCTATGACTGTTTTCCTACCAGTGATTTCTGTTTAGAACAGGTGTGGGTTTTTAATGAAAGAATCATAAGATGTGGTTGGCATAGTGTCTAGAACATACTAAATGGTAAGTATAGGCTCGGCGCCTATGGCTCAAGCGGCTAAGGCACCAGCCACATACATCTGAGCTGGTGGATTTGAATCCAGCCAGGGCTTGCCAAACAACAATGATGGCTGCAACCAAAAAAAGCCGGGCATTGTGGTGAGCGTCTGTAGTCCCAGCTACTTGGGAGGCAGAGGCAGGAGAATCGCTTGAGCCCAGAAGTTGGAGGCTGCTGTGAGCTGTGATGCTACGGCACTGTAACCAGGGGGACAACTTGAGGCTCTGTCTCAAAAAAAAAGGAAAAAAAGGTAAGTATATGCCTCCATTTATGCAGGCCAATAGTCAGCAACTATGAATTCTTAGAATTTATTGGCAGACACGTATAGTCCCAACTGCTCATAAGGCTGAGATAGGAGGATTGATTGAGCCTCCAGAGTTAGATGCTGAATTCGCTATGATCATGCTTGTGAGTAGCCACTGCACTCTAGCCTGATCAACACAGCAAGACCCTGGCTTGTGAAAAAAAATTGCTAAGCTGTTTGGCTTTGTGTACATTTATTGGTTTAGTCACTGTGCTAAAGCACTCTAAGTAGATTTTCTCATTTAATCACCAAAAAACTATACAAAGAAGCCATAAGCAAGAAAACACTGCTCCGAATCTCCTTTTTCATAACTTCACTGGTAATGGGTCATGTTGGCTGACTCCTGTAATCCTAACACTTTGGGAGGCTGAACTGAGAGGAACGCTTGAGGCCAGGAGTTCAAGACAGGCCTTGGCATTTTGTAATGAGACCCTGTCTCTACAAAAAATATTAAAAAACATAGCCAAGTACGATGACATGCTTCTGTGGTTCCAGGTACTAAGGAGGCTGAGTTAGGAGAATTACTTTAGCCCAGGAGTTCAAGATTATAGTGAATGATCGTGCCACTGCACTCCAGTTTGGGCAACAGAGTGAGACTCTTATCTCTTTAAAAAAAAAACAAACAAAAAGCATAATCCAGCAGTGATTGATACTGGATGACAACATAAGGCCATTTCTTTTGCATTACTGAGAAGGGAGTTTGGACAGGATTAAGTTGTGTACCTCAGATCATATAAGTCACAAGTGACAGAGCCAGATCTCAAACCTATGATTGTTCAGCTCAGTGTATTTATCTAATGTTCTATAATTTGTAAAGAAATAAGTACCTTAGAGTTTATAAAGAAATTTTAAGTTTGTTTGAAGCTTGAGTATTGGCTGGGCATGGTGGCTGAGACTCTGTCTCAAAAAAAAAAAAAGAAACTTAAGTATTTATGAAGTGGCTTATGCCTGTAATCCTAGCACTCTGGAGGCAGAGTGGTGGATTCCTTAAGCTAAGGAGTTCAGGACCAGCCTGAGCAAGAGTGAGACCCCATGTCTAAAAATAGGTAGGCTGAGTGGCGCCTGTGGCTCAGTGGGTAGGGCGCTGGCCCCATATACTGAGGGTGGCTGGTTTAAACCCGGCCCCAGCCAAACTGCAACAACAACAACAAAAAACAATAGCTGAGCATTGTGGCAGGCACCTGTAGTCCCAGCTACTCAGGAGGCTGAGGCAAGAGAATCATCTAAGCCTAGGAGTTGGAGGTTGCTGTGAGGTGTGTGATACCACAGCACTCTGCCGAGGGCGATAAACTAAGACTCTGTCTCTACTAAAAAATAAATAAATAAATAAAAATAGCGAGGTATTATGGCTGGTGTCCATAGAGCCAGCTACTTGGGAGGCTGAGGCAAGAGGATCACGTGAGCCCAAAGAGTTTGAAGTTGCCGTGAGCTATGATGCCACAGCATTCTACCAAGGATGTCAGAGTAAGACTCTGTCTCAAAAAAAAAAAAAAAGGAAACTGAAGTATTTAGTAATTAAGGATATAAAATTTTAAATCTTTCATAGGTATCATGAATTCAGATATAATTAATGCTTAGTAGCTATTATTTCCAGCTCTCTCATATTATAAAGTGCTAATATTTCAGGAAGGCAGTTATGGAAGTCACAGAGCCTCTCCGGGAGAGTATTGGCTCTAGTTGCAGGAAGGATGCTGAACTGACAAGAAGGACCACTACTCGGTATCTGCCAGACTGAGCAGCCTGTCCTGCCAGGCAGATAGCACCCAACAGTTAAAGAGGGCAGGTTTTATACTTGGGCTGTGTTGTGGACTAAATCTATCTAGAGAGAACCAGTGTGCCTATTCTCTGCCTGAGGCATTTACATTTGAAATGCTTTTCTTTTTTTTTCTTGAGATAGAGTCTCACTATGCCGCCCGCCCTGGGTAGAATGCCCTGGCGACACAGCTCACAGCAACCTCAAACTCTTAGACTTAAGCGATTCTCTTGCCTCATCCTCCCAAGTATCTGGGATTACAGGTGCCCGCCACAACATCTGGCTATTTTTGTTGTTATTGTTGTTGCAGTTGTCGTTGTTGTTTAGCTGGCCCAGGCTGGATTCAAACCACCAGCCTTGGTCATGTGGCCAGTGCCACGGGCACTGAGCTTTTTTTTTTTTTTTTTTTTTTGAGACAGTATCATAGCTCTCCATGGCATCATGGCTCACAGCAACCTCCAAGTCAGGCTCAAGTGATCCTGTTGCCTCAGTTTTTCTATTTCTAGTAGAGGTGGGATCTTTTGCTCAGGCTACTCTTAAACCTGTGAGCTCAAGCAATCCACCCACCTCGCCTCCCAGAGTGCTAGGATTACAGGCATGAGCCCCAGAGCCCCGCCAAATTCTTTGTTTGTTTGTTACATTTGAATGCTCTTTAAAAAGCACTTTGAGGCCAAGGAGAATTGGTCTTTGAGCTGATGCAGTTTATCACTTCTGGATTAATCGTTCTGTGAGTTTCTGAAGTTCATTTTTCTAGGTATGGAAACTGTTTACCTTTAGAAAAGAGAGACATTTATAGGAAACTCAAAACTGGGAAACTCTGGGCGGTACCTGTGACTCAGTGGGTAGGGCGCTGGCCCCGTATACTGAGGGTGCCAGGTTCAAACCCGGCCCCGGCCAAACTGCAACAACAACAAAAAATAGCTGGGCCTTGTGGACTCTACAGTGGGCGATAAAATGAGGCTCTGTCTCTTTAAAAAAAAAAAAAAAATGGGAGACTCAGACCCTGTCCTTAAGGAGGGTAGAGGTTGGAGAAGACATTGATACATAAAGAGATCAAATATTATAACAGAATGGGATTGTGAAAATTTAGAGAAAGGGGATGTTATGCTCAACTCAGATTATCAAGGTAAACTTCCTGGGGGAAAAGGGGACTGAAGTGATTTGTAAGAATGACCCCAAATCCTAAAGTATGAAGAGAAAAGCATGATTGCTTAGGAGACTGAAGAATCAGCTTGCCTGTTAGAGCTTTTGTGATAGAGATGATGGATTCATTTATCAAATACTTATTAAGAACCTACTAATGTGAAACTTAATAAATGTAGACTATAAATGTCTCAACACAATAACTAAGAAAATGCCGGGAAGGCTATGTTAACCAGTGTGATGAAAATATGTTAAATAGTATTAAAACCGCTCATTGTACCCAATGATTGCATTAATGTACACAGCTATGATTTAATAAAAATTCATAAATAAGTAAAGTCCGGAGGGAAAAAAAAGAACCTACTACGTGTGCGGCTCTCGTTACTCAGTGGGTAGGGCGCTAGCCACATAACCCTGAGGCTGGTGGGTTTGAACCTGGCCTGGGCCAGCTATAAAACAACAATGGCAAAAAAAAAAAAAAGAAGCAGGCATTGTGGTGGGCACCTGTAGTCCCAGCTACTTGGGAGGCTGAGGCAAGAGAATTGCTTAAGCCCAAGAGTTTGAGGTTGCTGTGATCTGTGACAACACGGTACTCTACTCAGGGCGACAACTTGAGACTCTGTCTCAAAAAAAAAAAAAAAAAACAAAAGAACCTACTATGTTTCAGGCATTAAGGTGCTGGGATTATAGTGGTAAATAAAAGCCAACAAAATTCTCTGCCTTCAGCGGCACCCATAGCACAGTGGTTACAGTGCCGACCACATGCACTGAGGGTGGCGGGTTCGAACCCAGCCTAGGCCAGCTAAATGTCATTGACAACCAAAACAAAAAAACAGCCAGATGGGCGGTACCTGTGGCTCAGTCGGTAAGGTGCCAGCCCCATATGCCGAGGGTGGCGGGTTCAAACCCAGCCCCAGCCGAACTGCAACAAAAAAAATAGCCGGGTGTTGTGGTGGGCACCTATAGTCCCAGCTACTTGGGAGGCTGAGGCAAGAGAATTGCTTAAGCCCAAGAGTTGGAGGTTGCTGTGAGCTGTGTGATGCCACAGCACTCTACCTAGGGCCGTAAAGTGAAACTCTGTCTCTACAAAAAAAAAAAAACAGCCAGACATTATGGCAGGCATCTGTAGTCCTAGCTACTTGGGAGGCTGAGGCAAGAGAATCGCTTAAGCCCAAAAGAGTTTGAGGTTGCTGTGAGCTGTGACGCTACAGCACTCTACCCAGGGCAACATAGACTCTCAAAAAAAATTTTTTTTCTCTGCCTTGATAGAATTTAAATAATTAGAAATTATGATTGAATTAAGGAAGTTGCGTTAATGTTAGATGTCAAAAGGTGGAAAGGTTGCACAAAGAACCGAGTAGAGTTAATAGCAGAGATGTATTGAGAGTATCTGCAAGCACATGGGTTGCCACCAAAAATGGAAAGTGTCAGTAGCACCAAGTTTGGGTAAGGGCCTTTTTTAAAGCAGTTCCCGGTATGGCATAAGTGTAGCTTAGGAGGTGGTGAGGTATGCCATACTGAGATCAAAGGAAAAGCAAGAAGAGTTCTGTTCTTTTCTTAATGTCCAGACACACCAGAGAGCCAGAGAAAGACCAACCTTCCATCCTGTTGGGCCTCAGGACAGGCCTTGAGGCCTTGGGGTCCTCCTTACACTTCTTCCACATACTTTCCCAGTATCTACAGGAAAGCCTAGAAGAAATAGCCCCGTGCCTTTTAAAACTGCAGAGGGGGGCGGCGCCTGTGGCTCAGTCGGTAAGGCGCCGGCCCCATATACCGAGGGTGGCGGGTTCAAACCCGGCCCTGGCCAAACTGCAACCAAAAAATAGCCGGGCGTTGTGGCGGGTGCCTGCGGTCCCAGCTGCTCGGGAGGCTGAGGCAAGAGAATCACTTAAGCCCAGGAGTTGGAGGTTGCTGTGAGCTGTGTGAGGCCACAGCACTCTACAGAGGGCCATAAAGTGAGACTCTGTCTCTACAAAAAAAAAATAAATAAAACTGCAGAGGGGCCTGCTAGCCAGGGTAGAAAGTTCACACTGGGCAACATTCCAGAAGTTATTGCCTGAAATATTCTGGAGATGTGGAGCTTTAACCATTGTTTTGTGGTTACATACATGTATCTATGGACTGGGTCAGGGGAGTGATTTCAGTTTTTTTTTTTTTTTTTTTTAACTTTATTTTATTTTTCTTTTGGTTGTTGCAGTTTGGCTGGGGCCAGGTTCGATCCCGCCACCCTTGGCATATGGGGCCAGCGCCCTAATCCTTCAAGCCACAGGCGCCACCTGTGATTTCAGTTTTGAGTGGTGCCATCACAGTAGACATTATTAAGTAACTGATAATTGATGATCAAGCACTTCCAAGTGCTAGAAATAGCCAGTCCCTGAGACAAGAGTATGACCAACAAGTTTAGGACTAGAGAGTAGGTGGGGTAGGTTGGAGCATAAATGAGTCATGGGAGTTAGGACAGATCTTAGAGCAGTGGTTCTCAACCTTCCTAATGCTGCGACCCTTTAATACAGTTCCTGTGGGTCTGTAAACCACTGCTTTAAGCCATCTGATGGAAATGTGGAATAATTTTCAGGCCTTGATTGAGGACTGGCATTATCTTCCTTACAGGTTAGCTGGGGTCAGTCTGTCTGCTGTATTGTAAATTATAAGGCAACAAAGTCAGAGTCAGGGAGACTGGTAAGGAGGCTGTTAGGGTAACCCATGTAAAACATAGTGGTGGCTTATAAATAGTGAAGGTGAAGATAATAGGATATCCTTACAAACAGGATGTAGGTTTACCAGTGGTTCTCAGCCTTCCTAGTACCACAACCCTTTAATATAGTACTTGTGGGTCATAACCCACAGGTTGAGAACCGCTGGTTTAAACAGATGTGTTGTATTTTAAGGCAAAGTAAAGAATAAAAAGCCAAAATGAATGAATTATATACTGTCCTAGGGAGATAGCATTTAAGTTTGTTTTCTGTGTATTTGTAGTAATGCTGCCTGTTGTACAATTTAATCTCTTCCTCAGTATGCACCATTTTGTTATAGACACTTTTATTTGAGGTTAAGAACACCATACCCAGTAACAGGTTTAGTTACAAAGCATGGCCCCAAAGGACATTGCAACAAAGATAAAATGACCAGTCACAGTAATGGTTTAGGCTCCCTTTTTGCTACCCATGAAGCACACATGAAAGCAGCAAGATGCAGTTGTGTTCTTTTTGGGTTTTTTATTTTATATTTTTTGAGACAGGATTTCCCTCTGTCACTCAGGTTGGCATGTAATGGCATCATCATAGCTTACTGCAACCTCAAACTCCTGAGCTCAAGCGATCCTCCTTCCTCAGCCTTCCAAAATGTTGGGATTACAGGTGTGAGCTACTGTACCTGGCCCGTTTTCTTTTTCCTCAGGTATAAAAAGGAATGGATATGTCTGTTTTAGATTTGGTTTTTCTTCAGTGAATGTGTCGTCACTGATACTAGATGTTGAAAAGAAAGGTGTGATTATTTACTTCAGCTCTGAGGCTTTGAATTTTAGCTGATACTTTATTCCTTGGCACTGTAGATGGATGCTTGTGGCCTTCCCCATCTTTTACTTTTTTCCACCCCCTTCCTTCTTTATGCAAATAGAAATTGGGAGAAGAGCTTTGTGAGAACTTCAGCTGCACTTGCAGCTGTGTCTGGGTTTGGTGTCTTGGTGTTAAAAAGTGCTCTGTTGTGTTAGGTTCCGCTTGGATACAGCCACTTTATACATACGCAGTGAAGGAGTGAAGAGGGAGAGGAAGGCAAAGTTTGAATGCAGTTGGAGTTGGGGGCAGGCCAGGGCAGCATGTGTCTTCAAAGCAGGGCTATGGGTAGCCTTGTATGGAAAACTGGGTTTCCTAGAGCCAGATTAGACTCATGGAAGAAAGTTAAAAGGTTCATTAACACTTTAATTTCCAGGCAGCTCTCTACTAAAAGCCCAGTAATTTATACTGTTCATTTTAACTTTGGGGACTTCTCCATAGTTTTAGAAAATAGAGATGAGAGAGGATAAAATCAAGATGTGTGTAGCACATAACTCAGGCAGTTTTTAGTATTTTGTTTTTTTAATTACAAAAATACTAAATAAAGGCAGTGCCTGTGGCTCAGTGAGTAGGGCGCCAGCCCCATATGCCGAGGGTGGCGGGTTCAAACCCAGCCCCTGCCAAACTGCAACCAAAAAAAAAATAGCCAGGCGTTGTGGCGGGCGCCTGTGGTCCCAGCTGCTCAGGAGGCTGAGGCAAGAGAATCACGTAAGCCCAAGAGTTAGAGGTTGCTGTGAGCCGTGTGACGCCACGGCACTCTACCCAAGGGTGGTACAGTGAGACTCTGTCTCTACAAAAAAATATATATATACTAAATAAATATGTATGATTTTTTAAAAAATCCAAATAAATGAATAAATTAAGAAGTCTCTCCTACCCTCAGTTTTATTCCTAGGGATAATCACTGTTAATACTTTGTTGTTTTCCACATTTTCAGTGTGTATATTGACATGTTTGTGTATAACACGAAAGTCTTTTTTTTGTACTTGGGATCATAATAATAATTATAATATTGGTGTAACAGCATACTTTTTTCCCCCACATGGTGTAACTGACATAAATGAAAATCAAAAATGCTTTCATGGGAGTTTTTACACCCTTATACATCTATAGCAGATTTCCAAATGACTAATTACTGGGTCATTAGGTAAGTGCATTTAAAATACGCCCAGTACTGCCAGATTTCCCTCAGAAATTCCTAATTTACATTCTTTCTGATTGCCACAAAAATGCATTCAGTCTTCAGCTGGATGCAATAAAAATAAGGTGTCCAGGCTCAAGCGGCTAAGGCACCAGTCCCTATACCAGAACTGGCGGGTTTGAATTCAGCCCGGGTCTGCCAAACAACAATGACAACTACATCAAAAAATAGCCGGGCATTGTGGCGGGCACCTGTAGTCCCAGCTATTTGGGAGGCTGAGGCAAGAGAATCGCTTAAGCCCAGGAGTTGGAGGTTGCTCTGTGATGCCACAGCACTCTACCCAGGGCGACAGCTTGAGGCTCTGTCTCAAAAAAAAAAAAAAAGGTGTCCAGAACAAGAGAGACATTTTCTTGTGCGATGAGGCCAGGACATGGCTCCAAGCTCTGCTGCATCTTCTGCAGAGCAGAAGTGGCCTCCTAGAGCCAACTGCTAGTCTGTTATTGGGCATTGACTTCAGACGACCTATTCATTGCACACAGGTTTAAGTTGGGTTGTCTTTCAGGTATGTGTATGTGTGTTTAATCACTTACCCTTTTTAAAATTACTTTGTTTTAATTACCTTTTTTGTTTTACAATGACAGATAAAGCTCAGAAAATGAGTAGGATAATTGAGGTTACTTCAGGTTGTAAACAGGGAAATTTGGGCAAAGTTTTCTTTCTACCTGCCCCCCACCCCCACCCCCTTCCTCTTAACAGTAGAGTCTTCTTTTTCTTTCCGAGGTTAGTACCTTGATATTAAGGTTAGCCACCAAAGAAAAGCTGGTTTGGTTTTCTTAAAAATCTCCCTCCAGTAGCAGTTTAGCTCCTTTTAAAGTAGATCTTGACCTAAATTTCATTGTTTCTTACATAACTGCAGGACTTCAGCCAAGCTGTTCGGATCAATAGTGACTCAACAAGAACATAGGTAATAGACAACCACCTCTTACATCTAACCTCAAGAAATTATCATAGTGTCCTAAATTTCCTAGAAAGAATGGTTAGAAGAAAGCAAAATCAAATCTGTAGACAGACTCTTTACACCCCCCCTTTTTTTCTTTTTTGTTACATCCCCCCCCCTTTTTTTTTTAAATCATTCTGCCTCTTTCTTAAACATTATCCGTATGATCATTGTTCCTACAGAACTGGTCTTCAGCTACATGATTCTCTTGCTATTTACATTCCTCTTCATCATACAAATAAGTTAGACCAGACCAGGCTTTGATGACTCTCCTTAGAAAGACAAAGAGCCCGTACTAGCCTATTAGGACCGTGGTAGAGCCCTATCTCACTCCATCCTGGCAACCTTCAACCTCTCATAAAATAGTTCGTTTCAGATTTCCTTCTCCTTAAATAGAGGGCTAACCAAAGTCCAGGACATAGCTTTAATGTTTATTCTTTTCATTTTTTCTCCTCCTTACCTACTCCTATCTTTTACCCTCCCTGTCCCTGGCCTATCTTTTACCCCTCCCGTCTGTTCATGAGAATTCCATAATTGCTACTTCTGATGACTAGTGATGTTCCTTTTTCAGTCCCAGGAAGCTGCTAAAAGCCCAGATTCTTAGGTTAATGCACATGTTTATTCCATCCAGTTTTTTGCTATACTGGTTGTATAATACTTATCCACAAAACTGGATGGTTCCAAAGGCTAATATGTTTGTTACATTTCCCTAACCTATTAAAATGACTTAATAGTGGGGCCAAGATCAGTGGCTCTCACCTGTAATCCTAGCACTCTGGGAGGCTGAGGCCTGAATTCACCAGTTCAAGACCAGCCTGCACTACAGCGAGACCCCGCCTCTAAAAATAGCCAGGCTCTGTGGCCAGTGCCTATAGTCCCAGCTACTCAGGAGGCTGAAGCAAGAGAATCACTTGAGCCCAGGAGTTTGATGTTGCTGTGAGCTGTGACACCCAGGCACTCTACCAAGGGTGACAAAGTGAGATTCTGTCTCAAAAATAAATAAATAAATGAATGAGGCTCGGCTCCTATAGCTCAGCGGCTAGGGCGCCAGCCACATACACAGAGGCTGGCAGGTTTGAACCCAGCCTGGGGCTGCCAAACAATAATGACAACTACAACTGCAACAAAAAATAGCCGGGCATTGTGGCAGGCGCCTGTAGTCCCAGCTGCTTGGGAGGCCGAGGCAAGAGAATCGCTTAAGCCCAGGAGTTGGAGGTTGCTGTGAGCTGTGTGATGCCACGGCACTCTACCGAGGGCCATAAAGTGAGACTCTGTCTCTACAAAAAAAAAAAAAAAAAAGAGAGAGAGATGGGGTCCTGCTCCTGCTTGGACTGGTCTTGAACTACTGAGCTCAAACAATCTATCTGCCTCTGCCTCTAAGATTGCTGGGATTACTGGTGTGAGCTACCTCTTTTTTTTTTGGACAGTCTTACCCTGTGCCCTGGATAGAGTACTATTGCATAATAGCTCACAGCAACCTCAAATTCTTGGCTCAAATAATCCCCTTGCCTCAGCCTCCCAAGCAGCTGGAACTTTAGGCACCCACCACAACGCCCGTCTAGTTTCTCTGTTTTTAGTAGAGACAGGGTCTCACTTTTGCATAGGCTGGTCTGGAACTCTTGGGCTCAGGCCATTCACCGGCTTTGGCCTCCCTGAGTGTTGGGATTACAGGTGTGACCCACTTCACCTACCACATATTGAATTATTTTTAAATAGTCAGGCACAGTGACTCATGCCTATATTCCTAGGAGTTTGAGAGACTGAGGAAAGAGGATCTCTTAAGTCCAGAGATTTGAGCCCAACCTATCTCTGCAAAAAATAAAAATTAGCCAGATGTGGTGGCACAAGCCTATAGTCCTAGTTACTTGGGACACTGAGGCTGGAGAAGTGCCTGAGGCCAGGAGTTAGAGGCTACCATGAACAATTACTGTACCTAAAAAAAATTATTGCACCTATCTCTGAAAAAAATAACTAGTATAAATAAAATATTGAAAATCTAGTTTATACGAATTCAGTATGAAAAATTATTTTTATTGTCTTCAAAATTTAGCATGTGTTTTATACTGTTAACCCATTCCATTTTATATCAGCCATACTTCAAGTACTAAGTATCTGTATGTGGCATGTGACTGCTGTATTGAACAGTATAGCACTAGAAAATGATTCCCAGTGACCCAGATTCTGCTGTGACAATGATGGGATAGGGACATTATTAAAAAGACATAGGCACTATCACTTTTTACTGATGCTTAATAAAAGACTTGTAATAAAAAAAAAAAAGACATAGGCATATGAATCCTTTTAATGCTTATGATCTTTGTACTACTTTCAGGAATATAAATTTTTTTTTTTTTTGTAGAGACAGAGTCTCACTTTATGGCCCTCGGTAGAGTACCGTGGCCTCACACAGCTCACAGCAACCTCCAACTCCTGGGTTTAAGCAATTCTCTTGCCTCAGCCTCCTGAGTAGCTGGGACTACAGGCACCCACCACAACGCCCAGCTATTTTTTGGTTGCAGTTCGGCCGGGGCTGGGTTTGAACCCGCCACCCTCGGTATATGGGGCTGGCGCCTTACTGACTAAGCCACAGGCGCCGCCCAGGAATATAAATTTTTATTTTTCTTTACATTCAGGTTGATTTTCTTTGTCAGCCCTGAATTAAATTAATTTAGAGTGGTCTCCATCCTCTAAACTATTATCAGGCATATGGTTTTGAGTTTCCTGTGCATAAAATAACTTATTTATAAGTTGTTCTAATTTGAGTCACAGAAAGATTATCTTGAATTTTGAAATGCTTATATTCTTCAAAGCAAGATTCATGCAGATTTTTTTAAGAGAACTAAAATATTCTGTGAATGTATCACCCAGTGTAATTTTGGGCACTTGAAAGCTACGATTTGCAGTGGCACTGCCAAAGTTCCACATTGAGAAATGCATATCTTTACAGCTAAGGCCACGTCAACTTACCCAGAGTATTTAACTCTGGTGTTATGTTCTAAAATAGTTGCTAACCAAAGGGATCACTTCTAGAAGAGAGCACTTGGGAAGGTTGAGTGGACTTGAAAAAAAAAATGTTACTTTTTTTTTTTTTTTTTTTTAGAGACAGAGTCTTAACTTTTTCACTATTGGTAGAGGCTTCACAGCTCATAGCAACGTCCAGCTGTTGGGTTTAGGCAATTCTTTTGCCTCAGCCTCCCTAGTAGCTGGGACTTACAGGCGCCTGCCACAACACCAGGCTATTTTTTTGTTGCAGTTTGGCTGGTGCTGGGTTCAAACCTGCCACCCTCAGTATATGGGGCCAGCACCCTACTCACTGAGCCACAGGCGCCGCAGCATGTGAGGAACTATTAAGAGGACAGGAGAGATTCACTTTTCCTGGCTAAGACTCAGTCTATAAAGTATTTTTAAATATCTGAAGGCTTGTCAAACAGAGAGGATTAGACGTATCCTGAATGGACCCAGAAAGAAAAAGCACCAAATGGTGAAGGTTATAAGGAAAGGAAGATCTTAGACTTAACATGGGGAAGACCTTGACCACGATAACAGGTGTCCAGATGAAAATAAACCAGTTAAGGGTGGCTCAAAGGAGTAGGGTACCGGCCCCATATACCTGAGGTGGTGGATTCAAACCTGGCCCCCACCAAAAACTGCAAAAAAAGAAAATATACCAGTTAAAAAGTAATACCTCATTTTCATTGTCACTGGTGCAGGAGGTGAGATGCTATGTATCTGTGAAGTTATATGAATTTAGGCATCTGGTAGTTGTTATTTGTGTCATCTAATCCTGAGAACTTTTCCTGGTATCATTTCTCTTCCCCCACATTTTTTTTCTTGAGACAGGTTCTCACTTTGTTGCCCCAGGCTAGAGTGCCATAGCCTGAGCCTAACCTTAGACTCCTGGGTTCAAGCAGTCCTCTTGCCTCAGCCTCCCAAGTAACTGGGGCTACAGGCATCTGCCACAATACCTGGTCATTTTTTAATTTTTTTGAGGAGACGGGGTCTCCCTTTACTCAAATTGGTCTCTTCCCCTTTTCTTATAGCTTGAACAACAGAGGCAGCAGTTGCTTACTGAACGCCAGAACTTCCACATGGAACAGCTAAAGTATGCTGAATTACGAGCCCGACAGCAAATGGAACAGCAGCAGCATGGCCAGAATCCTCAACAGTCACACCAGCACTCAGGAGGACCAGGTCTAGCCCCACTTGGAGCAGCAGGGCACCCCAGTATGATGCCTCATCAGCAGCCCCCTCCCTACCCTCTAATGCACCACCAGATGCCACCACCTCATCCACCCCAGCCAGGTAAGAGGAAAGCCCTGCTCATGGAAGAAGCTTGTGGTTGTCCCCATAGCCCAGAGTATCAGAGGGGCCAACCACATAGGTGATGATGAGGACTGTTCAGAATTTTTCCATTTTCATCTAGGCATTGTTCTCAAGTAAGATATGGTCTTTTTTGTTTCGTGGTTTTTTTTTTTTTTTTTTTTTGAGACAGAGCCTCAAGACGTCGCCCTGGGTAGAGTAACGTGGCATCACATCTCACACCAACCTCCGACTCCTGGACTTAAGCAATTCTCTTGCCTCAGCCTCCCAAATAGCTGGGACTTCAGACACACACCACAACGCCTGTCACTTTTTTTTTTTTTTTTTGGTTGTAATTGTCATTCTTGTTTGGTAGGCCCAGACCAGGTTGGAAACCACCAGCCCCAGTGTATGTGGCCACTGCCCTAGCTCCTGAGCTACAGGCACTGTGCCCATCTTTCTTTTTTTAATGCCATTTAGTTGAAGATACTAGGGTATTCTGCACTGTGGCCATGCCTCATTGTACACTAAAAATGTGTGGCATCGTGTCACATGTCCTTCTCCCCTCTTCTCTCTCTCCCACACATTTTCCATAAACCAGAGGATTGCTCTGGACATTTTATCAGGTTAGAGTTCACCTGTAAAGGCCAGCATTCTATTTAAAATGTTAGTTGTGGGTAGCGCCTGTGGCTCAGTGAGTAGAGCACCGGCCCCATATACTGAGGGTGGCGGGTTCAAACCCAGCCCTGGCCGAACTGCAACAAAAAAATAGCTGGGCGTTGTGGTGGGCACCTGTAGTCCCAGCTACTCAGGAGGCTGAGACAGGAGAATCACCTAAGCCCAGAAGTTGGAGGTTGCTGTAAACAGTGTGATGCCATGGCACTATACCGAGGGTGATAAAGTGAAACTTTGTCTCTCCAAAAATAAATAAATAAAATGTCAGTTATTTTCTTTTTATAACATTAAGATTGGTCCTTATGGGCTTGGCACCCATAGCACAGTGGTTACGATGCCAGCCAGTTGGACCGAGGGTGGCTGGTTTGATCTGGCCCGGGCCAGCTAAACAACAATGACAGCTGCAACAAAAGTAGCCATTGTGGCGGGCACCTGTAGTCCCAGCTACTCGGGAGGCTAAGGTGAGTCGCCATATCACTACCAAGGGTGACATAGTGAGACTCTGTCTCAAAAAAAAAGAAAAAAAAGATCGGTCATCATCCTAGTGTTGCCAGTCTGCTTTTTTTTTTTTTAGTATTGCCGGTCTGATTCATCCATTACAATGGTCCCTATCACACTTCACCTAATGGCTTTAGCTGTCCTTGAGAATTGCTCCCTACATAAGTTATTTCATCAAGCATTGCAAGATAATGAGATTAATCTCATTTTGTTGCCCTTGGGAGAATACTATGGCATCATAGCTCTCAGCCTCCCAGGTAGCCGAGACTGTAGGTGCCTGTCAAAACACCTGGCTATTTTTTAGAGACAGGGTCTTACTCTTGCTCAGGCTGGTCTCAAAATCCTGAGCTCAAAGTCAAGCTTGGCCTCCCCAGAATGCTAGGATTACAGACGTGAGCCACCATGCCTGTCCAAATAATGAGATTTCTAAGTTTATTATTCCTTGTGCTTTTATTAGCAATAATTCTTTCTTTAAAAAGACTTTCTTTCTCACCTGTGGCTCAGTGAGTAGGGCACCAGCCCCATATACCGAGGGTGGCAAGTTTGAACCCAACCAAACTGCAACAAATAATAGCCAGGTATTGTGGCTGGTGCCTGTAGTCCCAGCTACTTGGTAGGCTGAGGCAAGAGAATCACCTATGCCCAAGAACTGGAGGTTGCTGTGAGCTGTGACGACACCACACTCTACCGAGGGTGACAAAGTGAGACTCTGTCTCTTAAAAAAAAAAAAAAAAAAAAAAATTTCTTTTTTTTTTTTTTCTTTTTTTTTAAACTTTCTTAAATCGGTTACTCTGAAAATCAGTTCTTAAAAGAAAGGCTGGATAAATGGTTCATCTTTTCCCTTTATTAGTTATCAGAATAATGAGTTGCTACCCCTCAGTCCAAAGGTTGACCAAAGAGCAGTTTTGTCTGTTTTGTGTGTATGTCTTTAATATTGTGAAGTTATATATTTTGGCATATATGTTTCAAACTCTTGTGGACATTATTCTTTTCAGATGAGCACATATTAGCTCATCTGTAGCTTTGTAGTGGGATCCTTTTTATGTTAGCTACCAATTTATCACCTATCCCCCCCGCCCCCAGAGGGTTTCTGTTGCCTAGGCTGGAGTGCCGTGGCATCATAGTTCACAGCAACCTCAAACTCCTGGGTTCAGGTGATACTTCTGCCTCAGGCCAGGTAGCTGTTTGACTACAGGCGCCTTCCGTGACACCCAGTTAATTTTTCTAATTTTAGTAGATACAGGATCTCGTTCTTTCTCAGGCTGGTCTCAAACTCAAGGGATCCTCCAAAAAGTCTTAGAATTATAGGTGTGACCCACCGCACCTGGCTTAATTTATTACATTTTAACTACTTTGAAAGGTCAAATCATAGTTTTTTTTGTTTGGTTGGTTGGTTGGTTTTTTGAGACAGAGTCTTTACTATGTCACCCTCAGTAGAGTGCCTTGATAACACAGCTCACAGCAACCTCAAACTCCTGGGCTCAAGCGATTCTCTTGCCTCAGCCTCCCAAGTAGCTGGGACCACCAGCACTTGCCACAGTGCCCGGCTATTTTTGTTTTTGTTGCAGTTGTTGTTTTTGACTGGCCCAGGCCGGATTCAAACTCACCAGGTGTATGTGGCTGGTTCTCTACGCATTGAGCTACAGGCCCCACCCAAATCATAGTTCTTTCAAACTTAACTACTCACATCAGTAAAACCTAAAATGTACTACTTTTGTTTTTTTTAAGAGGCAGGGTCTCAGTCTGTCACCCAGCATGGAATAAAATGGTAACAGTCATAGGTTCACTGCAGCCTTGGCCTGTTGGGTCAAGCAATTCTCCCACTTCATTCTCCGTAAGTGCTGGGATTACAGGCATGAGCCATCACACCCATCCTAGAGTGGGTCTTAATCCTCTGTTTGGGATCTACTTTTCTTCTTTATTAAGCTTTTAAAAGATACAAATAGGCTCAGCACCCATAGCAGTGGTTACGGCGCCAGCCACATACACCAAGGGTGGTGGGTTCGAACCTAGCCTGGACCTGCTAAACAACAATGGTGGGCGCCTATAGTCCCAGCTACTTGGGAGGCTGAGGGAAGAGAATCACTTAAGCCCAAGAGTTGGAGGTTGCTGTGAGCTGTGACGCCAGGGCACTCTACCCAGGGTGACATAGTGAGACTCAAAAAAAAAAAAACAAAGAGAGAGATACAAATGCTTAAGAGAGTACAGCTCACAAAGTAATTTTTTACAAACAGTAATTATTTAAAAATATAATTACTAAAATATTGGGATAAATGTTTTGGGAGATGTTTACCGTGGCTAGTTGACAATATGATTCCTGACAATGTGAAAATGTCATATCCACATTAAGTATTCACATAGAATGTCTTAAGGAAGGAGCTACAGCCTTTAGTTTGTAAAAACTGGGTAGAGATGAGCCTGCTTTCTTCCCCAAGTTACATTCTGGTGGTAGTGTTCATATGCTGCGCTCTTTACCCATGTTTGTTTTGAACATGTCACAGTTGAAGAACTAGTGCTTGAGATGGATACATAGCTGTGTTGTATGGTGGAGCCAGGATTCACCCTGAGCCTCATCTGATTCCAATGTGTGGCCAGTGCCACAATGCTACCTCCTATGACAGAGGACTGAGAAGATTTACAATAGTCTCAGAGCTATTCTAGTGAAGTTGCACCAGCAAAGTAGAGTTCACAAAAATAGCCTTTAGAAGAAAAATAGGTTGTTTTTCTCTTTTTACTTTCTCACATAAATGGGCTCTTCTTAAGTGAGTTTGTAAGGGGAAGAATCTCTTTATGTCTCTCTGCCGAGAGCGCAGCAGCTATTCACAGGAATGATTATACACGTGACAACCTCAAACTCCTGGGATAAAACAATTCTCCCGCTCCTACCTCCCAAGTTACTGGGACTATAGGCCTTTGCTACCTTGCCTAGCTACACTTGGCTTTTTAAGTCCCTTGGTAAGATCTACTTACAACCCTATCCCGTGGGAAAGGATTAAAATCAGTCATCACTTCCTAACCCACCCCTATAATCAACCCTACACTGAAAGAAGACCATCACATCAGCCAAGTTTTTATTATCTCGGTGCCTTTGGTTTTACTTGCATCATGTGATAACAAGGCTGCTATGCCACTTTCCGGAGTAGCAGGTTACCCTCACAAAGAGAACAGTAAGGGCCCAGTCCTCAACAAAGAGAGTCTGTCACAGGCACCCCCAGGAAGCTGCTGCGGGGAAGGAGCAGTCTCTGTGAGGATTCTAGGCTTCCCCTCACTTGGCCCTGATTATGTTATTTCCGTTCTCCTGGGGACTCAGCCAGAGGATGTATTGTGGACAGTTAGAAATGGATTGGTGAGATGTGCTCAAGACTTGAAATTCACAGATTGATTTTCTGTTGCCACTTCCTCTCGCATCCCAAAGAGTAAAAATAAATTTTTTCACTAATATTCTATTAGACATCATAGGTATAATGCTTTAGTAGAAAATCTAATAAACCTGAGAGTGTTAAGGAATTTTTTCTACTAGTTAAACCTAATTTTAGCAAACCTTTCCATTTTTCAGGCTTCAGATGCCTGCTGTTTGGAAAAAAAAAAAAAAAAAAAAAACAACAAACTTGTATGTAGGTCAGACTCCCACCATTCTGTGCTTGATACTGCTGTTTTGAAGCCACATCTCTCCTCTCTTCACCTTCCCCCTCTACCATTCTGCTGTGCAAGGAAATACCTCAATTTTTTTTTTTTAAATTAAAAAAGACATAGGCGCATACCATTTATTTTGTTTGGTATGGCCTGTTCCATGCATTTTTTTTTTTTTTTTTTTTTTTTTTTTTTTTGGCTAGTGTCTCACTCTGTCTCCTGGGCTAATGTGATCCTCTTGCCTCTGTCTCCTGAGTAACTAGAACTACAGTCATGTGTCGCCACATCCAGCCAATTTTTTATTTTTTAAAGAGGCAGAGTCTCATTCTGTCACTCTTGGCAGAGTGCCGTGACATCACACAGCTCACAGCAACCTCCAACTCCTAGGTTTAGCTGATTCTCTTGCCTCAGCCTCCCAAGTAGCTGAGACTACAGGCACTTGCCACAACGCCCATCTATTTTTTATTTATTTATTTATTTATTTATTTATTTATTTTTGCAATTTGGCCAGGGCTGGGTTTAAACCCAACACCCTTGGTATATGGGGCTGGCGCCCTACCCACTAAGCCTCAGGCACTGCCTTAATTTTTTTTTTTTGAGACAGCTTGAGAGCCTCAAGCTGTCCACCCTGGGTAGAGTGCTGTGACATCACAGCTCACAGCAACCTCCAACTCCTGGACTCAAGTGATTCTCCTGCCTCTGCTTCCCAAGTAGCTGGGACTATAGGCGCCTGCCACAACACTGGCTATTTTTTTTGTTGTTGTTGCAGCCATCATTGTTTGGCAGGCCCATGCTGGATTTGAACCTGCCAGCTCAGGTGTATGTGGCTGGCGCCTTAGCTGCTTGAGCCACAGGCGCTGAGCTGTAATCTTTTATTTGTTAAGAGGTGGGATCTTGCTGTGTTGCCCAAGCTAGTCTCACGACTCCTGGCCTCAAGCAATTCTCCCGTCTCAGCCTCCCAAAGGGTTACAGGTGTGAGCCACTGTACCCAGTCCAAGATTTCTTAATATTGTAGAAATGCTTTTAGACATTGTCATTCATTTAGAAGCACTGAGATCTATATCCAACACCACAAAAACCACAAGGGTGTTTCTTATTTTATAAGAAATTGGTTTTTGGGGGGGGCGGCGCCTGTGGCTCAAAGGAGTAGGACACCGGCCCCATATGCTGGAGGTGGCCAGTTCAAACCCAGTCCCGGCCAAAAACAGCAAAAGAAAGAAAATAATAAAAATAAGAAATTGGTTTTTTTCTTCTCTCAAGTACTGTTAAATTCTACTCTGTTTCAAATCTGATCCTTATAAATCCTTTTCCAAGGGGAAAGGTACTCCTTATGGTAGGGTGGATTAATGAAAAAGAGAATGATCAGATAGACCTGAGTTTGAATCTCAACTTAGTTTCTTGTTCCTTGTGCTTGGGCTAAATTATATCATTTCTCTGGAGGTTTATTTTCTTATCTTAAAATCATAACCTTACTATCATTTTTTCAGCATGGAGGATTTCAAGAGATAACTATCCCATTGTCTAGCAAATGGTAGTAGACCCTTATTTAGCCGTCATCTCCTCCTGTGTCTGTTCTTCATTGTGATGAAGATGGTGCCCTAGGTACGCCAGTGTTGTGAGTGGTATAGAATGTGTGTGACAGCAGTACCCTCTGTGTGACACAGGCACATCATTCATTCTTAGTATACTCCTTGCTTTCCTGAGAGATGTTTATTTTTGCAAGGTCCAAGAAGCGGAAGTAAATTACTTTCTCTCTAGGCTTCCTTTTTGCTGTCACCCCTCCCAAGGAGTCATTGTCCCATCTTACCTTGAACACCCATTTCTTTGTGGCTTTATGACCCTGTTTGTGACCATAGGATAGAGAAACTTTGTTTTTCAGAAGGCTTCACAATTTATAGTAAACAAAAGGAAAGATTTTTGTTTTGTTTTTTAGTTGTGCTTACAACCTTAGAATCCTTAAAGCTGCCCTAGCCCAGCTGCTTGTCATAAAGATGTAGGGAAATAGGTAAATGGGCCGCTGTCACTGAGCTTTAGAAACAATACTGCCAGGCCTGAGATCAAGAGCCTTCAGGCTTATCCTGGTGTGTAATGGGTGTTACCTTATGGGCCTGTGTCAGTCAATCCAGTGATATTCCTCTTTGCCAGATTATTTCTTGGAGTAGTTCATTTCTCTGCTGGAACACAAAACTCTAAAAAGCTGATTCAGAAAAATCATTTTTCTCTGGAGCTGGGCAAGGGGCAAATAACTGATCCACAAGTTTGATGGCAGCAGGGTTTGCATCACATTTTCTCTGAGGACCTGCTAGAAGAGGGTTAGACCCCTCCCTACAGATGTTGATTGACAAGGGTGTAGTATTGTCACAAAAACTGGACCAGTCTCTGGGATCATAATACCTATGTCAGATAGGAGCCTCCCCCATTTCCATGCTTTGTGATGTTCAGCAAGTTAGTCAACAATGTTTCCCTTTCCTCTGCGGGGATGTAATGCCTAGTTCATAGTGTTGTTATGGAGATTGAGTGAGTTAATATTTTATTGGATTTATATCTAGAATGATCTTATTTCAAGAACTTTTGCGCTGTAAAGACCCATTTTTCAAATACGGTTACATTCACAGGTTTTGATGTGTAAGACATGTACATATCTGTTTGAGCCACCATCCAATGTACTATAAGGTCCTAAAACGTATGTTTATTAAATTGAAAATTAACTATTACAGGAAGAAGGGCAGTCTCACAACTGTGATGTAGTTAAGAAGAAAACAGTATCTGGAATAAGATACACCTTTGATTTTAACATTAGCTGTTCTATTACGTCCTGTCATGTGAATTGTTTTATTTGAGCATGAAGTAGTGTGGTAGAAAGGAAATTGAATTTAGAGTTAGAAGACTTGGGTCTGATTTTGATTCCCTTTGCTAGTTCTGTCATCAGAAAGTAGTCACTTGATTCTTCTAAGCTTCTGTTTACTCTATAAATTGAGAATGTTTGCTCTGTTTCTTATAAGACATTGGAGGAGCCAGTGACATAATATAACAAATAGTTCTCTTGATAACACAGAAAGCATTGTGATGAAGGTGGGCAGATACTTAGCTTTACTCAATATAATCTCAGGAAATGAAAGCTCAGGGCATCCTAAATTACTTTCTCAAGATCTAGGGCGGTGCCTGTGGCTCAGTGGGTAGGTACCAGCCCCGTATACTAAGGGTGCCAGACAATGGGACAGTTATCTTGCACCTTCCAGGGCATTGTGGCAGGTGCCTGTAGTCTCAGCTACTCAGGAGGCTGAGGCAAGAGAATCACCTAAGCCCAAGAGCTGGAGGTTGCTGTGAGCTATGACAGCACATCACTCTACCGAGGGTGACAGAGACTTTGTCTCTTAAAAAAAAAAAAATACTCATCTAGGTGGCCAGGTGCTATGGCTTACACCTGTAATCCTAGGCTAAAGAGGGTTACTTGATCTCCCAAGTTGAAGACCAGCCTGAGCAAAAGCAAGAACCAATCTCTACTAAAATAGAAAAACTTGGAGCTGGAACATATTCTTCTTAGTAAAGTATCCCAAGAATGGAAGAAAAAATACCCAATGTACACAGCCCTACTATGAAACTAATTTGGGACTCTCACATGAAAGCTATAACCCAGCTACAACTTAACAATAGGGGGAAGTGGGAAAGGGGGGGTGGGTAGAGGGAGGGGAATCGGTGGGATCACACCTGTGGTGCATATTACAGGGGTATTTGCGAAACTTGGTAAATGTAGAATGTAAATGTTTTGGCACAGTAACTGAGATAACGCCGGAAAGGCTATGTTAACCACTGTGATAAAAATGTGTCAAATGGTTTATGAAGTGAGTGTATGATGCCCCATAATCATATCATTGTATACAGTTATGATTTAATAAAAAAAAAAAGAAAAAATAAATAAATAAAAATAGAAAAACTGAGGCAGGGTTGCTATGAGCTATGAAGCCAGGGTACTTTATCCAGGACGACAGCTTGAGACTCTGACTCAAAAAAAACCCAAACAAAAAAGAATACTCATCTAAGGTGAGGTGAAATGGAAGTGAAATTAATTTCCAGACCAGTTCATCTGTACTTTCCTCCCTGTTGACCGTAGTCTTAGGTAGCTACTGACTGGCATGGGATGTTCACAGGGCTCACTGGTCAGTCAGGGGTTCGCACAATTCATCTCTTGCTCGAGGTCCTATCATATAAAACTCTTTCCTACTAGTGAAACAAATGATTTGGACTGAACAGTTGCATTTCATATCACTTGTGTGAACACATACTAGTATGTTCCTCCTTTTTTCTTTCTACCTTACCAGATACTGGTTCTGGCTTCTTTGTAAAGGCAAGCTTCACAGTTCTATTGTCCGTTTTCTGGAAAGAGAGAAGCCTGTGAAGGGCTAGCAAAATGTTCTTCCTTACCTGCTTAAGGCCTCTGTCCAGGTGAACTGGGTGGATGGAGGCAGCCTGTACCTATTGATCAACATAGGCTGTGTTATTTTTTTCTAGTATGTGGGCTCCCTTTAATATGAGTCCATTGGAAGTGTTCTTTTGTCTCCAGCTAGAATTTTATACTTCTGAGCTTAAAAGTATGTCTCCTAACCCCAACAACAAAATTATCTCCTGTCACCCTTCACACTACCTGGAATACCATTAGAGAATTAATAGTAGAGATTTAGAGGGTAGGAAACAAAGCCTTGCCTTTAGTAATAGTCTAGCATGTGATATGGGTAGGAAGGGACCTTCAAAAGGAAGCTGGGACAGTACCTTCTAAAATACAAAGGTGCTAGCCAGGTGCAGTGGCTCATACCTGTAATCCTAGTGCTTTGGGAGGCTAAGGGGAGTGGATTAGCCTGAGCTCAGAAGTCCAAGACCAGCCTGAGCAAGAGCAAGACCCCATCTCTTAAAAAATAGCCAGACACTGTATTACCAGGTACTTGGGAGACTGAGGCAAGAGAATTGCTTAAGCCCAAGAGTTTGAGGTTACTGTGAGCTATGACACCATAGCACTACCAAGGGCAACAAAGTAAGACTCTGTCTCTAAAAAAAACGGGGGGGGGGGAGATGCTTTAACAGCTCTATGAAGGTTCTTAGAATAGTAAATCCCTATGTTTGCTATTGCTTTATTTAAAACTGGAAGTCCTATAGGTTCCCCATCTCTCCTTTTTCCACTATATGGCTGCCAAGCCTACAACTCCTGTTCTCAAAGAGAAGTCCTCTTGGGTCTTCTTCACTTCATCCCATCTTCCCTCACATTCTCAGTCAGATACCAAAACGGATTCTTGCTCTTTCACATCTCCATGTTTGCTCTTCCTCCTTGCTTTATCAGCAATTCTCAGGAGACTGCTGCTGTTTTTTTTTTTTTTTTTAAAGACCGAGTCTTACTTGTTACTCTAGATAGAGTGCCGTGGCATCTTTAGCTCACAGCAATCTTTTTTTTTTTTTTTTTAAGAGACAGAGTCTCACTTTATGGCCCTCGGTAGAGTGCCGTGGCCTCACACAGCTCACAGCAACCTCCAACTCCTGGGCTTACGCGATTCTCTTGCCTCAGCCTCCCGAGTAGCTGGGACTACAGGCGCCCGCCACAACGCCCGGCTATTTTTTTTTTGTTGTTGTTGCAGTTTTGGCCAGGGCCGGGTTTGAACCCGCCACCCTCGGCATATGGGGCCGGTGCCCTACTCACTGAGCCACAGGCGCCGCCCGGCTCACAGCAATCTTAAACTCTTGGGCTCAAGCAATCCTTTTGCCTCAGCCTCCCAAGTAGCTGGGACTATAGGCACCTGTCACAATTCCCGGCTATTTTTTCGTTGTTATTGCTGTTGTCATTGTTGTTTAGCTAGCCCGGGCTGGGTTTGAACCCGCCAGCGTCAGTGTATGTGGCTGGCACCCTACCCACTGAGCTACGAGCACGGCCACAAGTTTGTTTGTTTTTTTTGAGGCACAGTCTCACTATGTCGCCCTCGGTAGAGTGCCGTGGCATCACAGTTCCCAGCAACCTCAAACTCAGGTGTAAATGATTCTCTTGCCTCAGCCTCCCAAGTAGCTGGGACTACAGGCGCCCACCACAATACCCAGCTATTTTTTATTGCAGTTGTCATTATTGTTTAGCTGGCCTGGGCTGGATTCGAACCCACCAGCTTGGTGTATGTGGCTGGCACTGTAACCACTGTGGTACTGGCACTATAACCCGTACTGTGTTACAGGCACCAGGCCTTTTTTTTTTCTTTTTTTAACCTAAGTAAGCCTCCGTGAAATGCAGATGTTAGATAATTAGGATAAGGTATCACAGAGGGATACAGTAATATCTTTATGAAGATTTACATAGAAATAGTTGGTATCTTTTCAGAAATAATGGGAGTGACATTCACATTATTTATTTATTGTTTAACTCATGCTAGGCCAAGTGTTTAGGATTTGTCCTATCCGTAATCCCTTTCCTTCACTTTATTTATACCTCATCCAGAATCCCAAATTATTCACTATTAATTAGAAGGTGATTAGGGTTTTTTTTCGGGGGGGGGGGTTTGGA
Source organism: Nycticebus coucang (assembly GCF_027406575.1). NCBI lineage: Eukaryota > Metazoa > Chordata > Mammalia > Primates > Lorisidae > Nycticebus > Nycticebus coucang. The sequence continues at coordinate 92,573,269 of NC_069787.1, read as the reverse complement.
TGGCTGTTCCTATGATTGTTCTTTAATTTGCCTTCCAACATCCCCCCTTTTTTGAAAGAGGGAGGGTCTTGCTTGATCACCTCAGGTAGAATACAGAGGCACTATCATAGATCATAGCAACGTGAAACTCCTAGGCTCAAATGATTCTCCTTCCTCAGCCTTCGAGGTAGCTAGAACTATAGGCATGTACCATGATGCTTGACTGATTTTTCTGTTTTTGGTAGAGATGGTGGACTCAGTCTTGCTCAGACTGGTCTCCAAACTCCAGAGTTCAAGCAGTACTCCTTCCTCAATCTCCCAGACTGCCAGGATTACAGGCATGAGGCACTGCACCTGACCTGTCTCTCTTAAAGACAGACCTTTTTCTAAACAGTGACAGAAAGTCTTCACTTGAGTTATCTTCAGTACTACTCTATGTATTTTAAATGCCAGTTAGCTATCAGATGGTCACAGTCTCCCAAGTTTTCCAAGATTAGACCTCAAGTTTTTGTTTGTTTGTTTTGAGACAGAGTCTCAATTTGTCACCCTCATTAGCGTATCATGATGTCATAGCTCACAGCAACCTCAAATTCTTGGGCTCAAGTAATTCTCTTGCCTCAGCCTCCCCAGTAGCTGGGACGACAGGCACCCACTACAATATCCAGCTAGCTATTTTTAGAGATGAGGTCTTGCTCTGGCTTGGGCTGGTCTTGAACCAATGAGCTCAGGCAATCCACCCACCTTGGCCTCCCAAGTGCTGGGATTACAGTGAGCCACTGAACCCAGCCTTTTTGAGAGAGCGTCTCACTCAGTTGCCCTGGGATTGAGTGCTGTGGCCTCATAGCTCACAGCAACCTCAACTCTCGGGCTCAAGAGATTCTCTTGCCTCAGCTTCCCAAGTAGCTGGGATCATAGGCATCCACCACAGTGTTTTTGTGTTTTTAGTAGAGACAGGGATCTCCCTCTTGCTCGAATAGGTCTTGAACTCCTGAGCTCAAGCAATCCACCTGCCTCGGCTTCCCAGAGTGGTAGGATTATAGGCATGAGCCACTGTGCCCAGCGTCAAGCTTTCTTATTTCCAGCTGTCCTAACAGTACTGTGTCTAGAAACCTATATTCAGTTTTGTACAATTGACCTTAAATACTAAATCCCCTAGATTTAAATCAAGAAAAAACTACATAGACTTTTTAAAAATAAAATACTGTAGAAGAAATAGTCTCTTTATTCTACAAGGAGTAAACTTTGTTTTGTGTAAAAGAGCTTCGACAGGGCAGGCTATGGCTCAAAGGGGAAGGGCGCTGGCCCCATATGCCAGGTGTGGCCTGTTCAAACCCAGCCCTGGCCAAAAACTGCAAAAAAAAAAAAAAAAAGAACTTCAATCTTGATTTGTGCCTATTGAAGATGTTTTCTTAGTTTGGTGCTGAAGATTCCCAGACTAAATAGCCCAAGGGCCAAATCTGACCCATTGCCTGTTTTTTTGTTTTGTTTTGTTTGTTTTTGATTTTGTTTTTTTTGGGACAGAGTCTTACTATGTTGCCCTTGGTAGAGTGCTGTACCATCACAGCTCACAGCAACATCACACTCTTGGGCTTAAGCAATTCTTTTGCCTCAGCCTCCCAAGTGGCTGGGACTACAGATGCCCACCACAATGCCTAGCTATTCTTTGTTATTGTTGTTGTAATTGTCATTGTTTAGAGCAGGGGTCCTCAAACTACAGCCTGCAGGCCACATGTGGTGGTGTGATTGTATTTGTTTCATTTTGTTTTTTTACTTCAAAATAAGATATGTGCAGTATGCATAGGAATTTGTTCATAGTTTTTTTTTTAAACTAGAGTCCAGCCCTCCAACTGTCTGAGGGACAATGAAATGGGCCCCCTGTTTAAAAAGTTTGAGGACTCCTGGTTTAGAGCATCGCCTGTTCTTGCACAGGTTATAAGCTAATAGTTTTTGTAGTTTAAATGGTTGGGAGGAAATTCAGTTACTATGTGGCTCTTAACAGAAAAATTTTACTGAAAACTTCTAAAGGGTCAGTATGAAACCCAATACAGAACGTATTTTAGTGTTATAATTAATTTGGAAACAATAGGAAGAGATGAAGTTTTCTGTTTCCCCTGTGATTCTTCCAGGCCAGTGCTTCATGGTGTGCTCTTATAGGGAGAGACTTTTTTTGTAGGCTGGACTTAGGGATTCAAGTCAAAAATCCCTTTTAAATGGTAATTTCACAATACTTTGTTTTTTGGGGGTTTTTTTGTTTTTTGAGACAGATCCTCCAAGCTGTTGCACTGGGTAGAGTGCCGTAGCATCGTAGCATCACAGCTACCTCCAACTCCTGGGCTCAAGTGATTCTCCTGCCTCCGCCTCCCAAGTAGCTGAGACTACAGGTGCCCGCCACAACGCCAGGCTGTTTTTGGGTTGCAGCTGTCATTGTTGTTTGGCTGGCCCAGGCTGGATTTGAACCCTCCAGCTCACATGTACGTGGCTGGCGCCTTAGCCACTTGAGCCATAAGCACCGAGCCTAATTTCACAATACTAATACCAATATCCTTTCTTTTCTTTTTTTTTTTAGAGACAGAGTCTCACTTTGTCGCCCTCGGTAGAGTGCTGTGGCGTCACAGCTCACAGCAACCTCTAGCTCTTGGGCTTAGATGATTCTCTTGCCTCAGCCTCCTGAGTAGCTGGGACTACAGGCGCCCACCACAACACCCGGCTATTTTTTTGTTGCAGTTTGGCGGGAGCTGGGTTTGAACCCACCACCCTGGGTACATGGGGCCAGTGCCCTACTCACTGAGCTACAGGCACCGCCCAATACCAGTATCCTTTTAGACACACCTTCCCTCAACACTTGTACATGAAGCACAATCTGGACTGAGCAGTGATACTTGGACTATGTCCTTACTTCCTGTTAAAGTCCTTCCATCCATTCCCTGTGGTCTATGCTTGGCATTGTGTATCCTCAGGAAGACATTTGATAATATACCGCTCCCCCAAACTAACCAGATAGAGTGCTTTTGTTTATGAGTGCTTGCTTTGTAATTTTTTTTTTTTTTTTTGTGGTTTTTGGTTGGGGCTAGGTTTGAACCTGCCACCTCCGGCATATGGGACCGGCGCCCTACTCCTTGAGCCACAGGCGCCTCCCTACTTTGTAATTTTTACTTACCACTACCTTCCTGTGCCAGAGTTTAGAATAGTCACTTCACAGACTGGCCCAGCCCCCAAAATAAATAAAAAATAAAAACCTAGACATAGGACTAAGCACCATGGCTTGTGCCTATAATCGTAGCACTCTAGCAGGCCGAGGCAGGTGGATGACCTGAGCTCGCGAGTTCAAGACCAGCCTGAGCTAGAGCAAGACCCCACCTCTAAAATTAGCTGGGCATTGCGACAGGCACCTGTAGTCCCAGCTATTCGGGAGGCTGAGGTAAGAGAATCCCTTGAATCCAGGACTCTGAGGTTGCTGTGAGCTATGACCCATGGCACTCTACCAAGGGCAACAAAGTGAGACTCTACCTCAAAAAAAAAAAAAAAACCTAGACCTAGAAATTGTTAGATTATTGCTCTCTTGGTATTTCAGATCCCTTGGAGGGTTAGGTATTTGTCTGTAGTTGATATTTAAGTCGATCTCTTTTTCATACCCCTTCCTAATGTACTTTAATGTACTTACAATACTTTAAATCTCTCTCCACAGGTCAGATACCAGGTCCAGGTTCCATCATACCTGGACAGCCCATGCCAGGCCGCATGATTTCCACTGTTGCAGCCAACATCCACCCTTCTGGAAGTGGCCCTACCCCTCCTGGTATGCCTCCAATGCCAGGAAATATCTTAGGACCCCGAGTACCCCTCACAGCACCTAACGGCATGTGTAAGTAGCAAAGTGGGGAGATGCATTACCGCAGGGTCTGTCTTGAAGAGCTGTGGATAAAGGAGAAGGACTTTGTTCTCTCCTTGAGGTTTGGTGGGTCCATGGACAATGCAGTCTGTGAGAATAGTTTCCAAAGATCAATTTTCAGTCAGAGCTTTTTAACACCCCAGATGGACGCGTGTACAAGTGACAAGTGCAAAACGCTTTCATTCTGTCAAGCTGATTTGCCTTTGTGGCATGTACTCCTAGCACCAGTTTCTTTGGGGAAGCCAAAAAGCCACATTCCTGTCTCCTTTTCAAGCCTGTCTGGTTTGAATCGCAGCAGACATACAGAGCTACTGGTTGTTGTTTTCTATACAGGAGCCTTTTATGAATGCAGGGTTCAAAACTGGTAAGTGTACAGAAAACAATAGAGACTAGTTTAGAGCTGGAATAAGAAATAAGTTTGTTGGCTTGGTACCTGTAGCACAGTGGTTATGGCGCCAGCCACATACACCAAGATTGGCGGGTTCGAACCCAGCTAGGGCCAGCTAAAAACAAGGACAACTACAGCCAAAAATAGCCAGGCATTGTGGCAGGCACCTGTAGTCCCAGCTACTTGGGAGGCTGAGGCAAGAGAATTGCTTAAGCCCAAGAGTTTGAGGTTGCTGTGAGCTGTGAAGCCACAGTATTCTACCCAGGGCGACATGGTGAGACTTTGTCTCAAAAAAAAAAAAAAAAGTCTGTTGTAGCTATTGATAGGTTGGTAGTGTCTGCATAGACTAAAAAAGGGGAATTTAGGGGCTATGTTGAAATGAATATGAGGTCCCAGCAGGAATAGTGGAAAAACCCCTGGTGCTGCCTAATGATGTCTGTCTAAGGCTGCATACAGAGGCCGGGTCATTTCTGCTATAGGCCCTTGCTCTGCTATATAACCGTGGCCTCCAGAGGGTTGTTTCAAGGGCTCCAGCCACAATTGTATCCTGTGGGCCTTTAAAGTGAGGAAGATCTGGAAATGCAGCCAGTAGTGGCCAGATACCCCAGCCATAACTATAATCCTAAATTTATTTAGAAGTTCACATATGTGGACAAAAGTTAGGTCTTGTTCACAATTTATAGAGAGAAGGAAGTATAAGAATTCCTGGCTTGTAGGAAGGAGCTTTAGTTTGGAAACCATGAAATGAAAAGTTGAGTAGTGATTAGCATTTACTAAAAGTTACATGAGATTACAGTATGCCTTGAGTATACCGTAGTACTCTGGGAGGCTTCTCAGGCAGGGAGGTAGGTTTCAAAGGTAGAAACATGTCTCATTCATCTCTGGACCCTTAGGGGCTGGAACAAAGTAAGTGCACAGAAGAAAGGCAGTGGTTTAGCTGGGTGTATAGCATCACAGCAGTAGGAAAAATGATCTCCATTAAGCCTAGTGCTCAGAGGTTGTCATATAATGGGTCCCTCTTTTTCTTGGCAAGAAAGTGTTGGCCAAGCCACTTTAGAGGCAGTACACAAATGCACTCGCCTATCAGGTGTGTTGACAAGTTTGCCATCCTGTTGCAGATATAATCTCACTGGTCTTTATCACTGTCACATCCTGCTAATAAGCCATGATTTGTCACTTCAGGATTCCATCCCAAAGAGCCCTTATGGAGCACCTTCAGAATGTGAAAGGTTTCCATTGACACCCTTCCCACACCCACCCACTTCCTGCCATAAGTGAGTGCTCTAAGAATTCTGCACTGCTGACTTGGCTCTAGGGTACTAGGCAGGCTGCACTAGATGAGTTGCATCAGGGAACTTCAGGCCTTAGTTTCCTCCACTGAAAAATGACACACGGGTTTCGATCAGTGGGCTTCAAAATGCTTTAAAGAGTCTTAGGAACAAAAAAACAAAACAAAAAAAAGAGTCTAAGGGACTAAGAAAATGCCATGAAGGCTACATTGAACAGGTTGATGAGAATATTTCAGATTGTATATGAAACCAGCACATTGTACCCCTTGATTGCACTAATGTACACAGCTATGATTTAACAATTTAAAAAAAAAAGAGTCTTAGGGAAACCTCTTGGGGATAGAGTTGGTTGAATTGGTGAGAAAGGCTATACTTTATTTATTATTATTTTTTATTTTTATTTATTTATTTATTTTTTGAGATAATCTCACTATGTCACCCTCAGTAGAGTGGCGTGGCGTCACAGCTCACAGCAACGTCAAACTCTTGGGCTTAAGTGATTCTCTTGCCTCAGCCTCCCAAGTAGCTGAGACTACAGGTGCCCGTCACACACCTGGCTATTTTTTTGTTGTTGTTGTAGTTGTTGTTTAACAGGCCTGCACTAGGTTTGAACCTGCCAACCCCGGTGTATGTGGCTGGCATCCTAAACTGTGAGCTACAAGCGCCAAACCAGAAAGGCTGTACTTTAATAATTTGTTTCATATGTTTTCATTTCTGGCAAGATCTAGGAGTTTTAAAAATCCCTGGATTAAATGATCTCTAGGGTTCCTTTGTACACTAAAGCAGCTAAAGTTGAAGTAGCAAAGAACACCGTGCGCTCATACTAATTGTTTCCTCAGGACCTGACCTAAATTGGCCCAAAACCCAAGAACTGCAGTTCATGATTTATGGAGGCCCTGGATTATTCAGTTTGTCAGTAGCTGCCTCAAGTGAAGCTCTCTGGCCCTGATGAAAACAGTTAATCATCAAGAAGTTACCGGCTTGGCACCCATAGCTCAAAAGGCTAGGGTGCTAGCCACATACACCGGAGTTGGCGGGTTCAAATCCAGCCTGGGCGCAGCAAACAGCAATGACAACTACAACCAAAAAATAGCCAGGCCTTATAGCAAACACCTGAGTCCCAGCTACTTGGGAGGCTGAGTCAAGAGAATCGCTTAAGCCCAAGAATTGGAAGTTGCTGTGAGCTGTGACGTTACAGCACTCTACCCAGGGCGACAGCTTGAGACTCTGTCTCAAAAAAAAAAAAAACAGTTGTTGTTACCGGCTCAGCGCTCATAACAGAGGGCACCAGCCACATACACCGCGGGTGGAGGGTGGCGGGTTTGAGTCCAGCCCAGGCCTGCTGAACAACAATGACAAATGTAACAGAGATATAGCCAGGCATTGTGGCGGGTGCCTATAAGTCCCAGCTACTTGGGAGACTGAAGCAAGAGAATCGCTTAAACCCAAGAGTTGGAGATTGCTGTGAGCTGTGACATCACGGCACTCTACCAAGGGCGACATAATGAGACTTTGTCTCAAAAATAAAAAATAAAATAAAAATTTGAAAAAAAGTTATTGGCTCAGCACCTGTAGCTCAGCGGCTAGGGCGCCAGCCACATAGACCGAGCTGGTGGGTTCGAACCCAGCCCGGGCCTGCCAAACAACATCTACAACCAAAAAATAGCCAGGCATTATGGCAGGTGCCTGTAGTCCCAGCTACTTGGGAGACTGAGGCAAGAGAATCATTTAAGCCCAAGAGTTTGAGGTTGCTGTGAGCTGTGACACAACAGCACTCTACCGAGGGCAACATATTAAGACTCTGTCTCAAAAAAGAAAGTTATTGTTCATCTGTTTTGGATCTAGCTAGGCTAAGCATTATGAAAAAAGGGGGAAAAAGGCACCGAACTTGCTGGGGAAGAAGCTTATTTAATAAATAAAATTAGTAGAGAGCCCATTAAAATATACTAAAATCTAAATAGAAGTTCTGAAAGGGTCTGAAGTGATACTCAGAAGCAGTGGGCTTAAGGAGGGTGGGACAAATTCAGACACCTCCCACTCCCCCAGCCATTTGAATTAGGGTAAGTACCATGAGCAGTTTCCTGAAGGTTAAGAAGGAACTGACCCACATAGACTACAGTGACAGCAATGTCTCACAAGGCTGCATTGGTTGCCTGCCACAAAGAAAATTAGTTCCTATGTCATTTTTATACTGAGTGGACCTTTCCCTAAGTCCCTTGTGTTTCTAGCAGTGACAAGCTATTCTTGGTTGTGTTTACAGATCCCCCTCCACCGCCGCAACAGCAGCAGCAGCAACCGCCACCACCACCAACTGCTGATGGGGTCCCTCCACCTCCTCCAGGACCACCAGCCTCGGCCGCTCCTTAGCCTGGAAGATAGAGGGAATACTCATGCCCACTGCCATTAGCTGGAGTGGGGATGACGAGACTTGTGTTTCTCAGCTTTCTTGGGTTTCTTTCAGGATTTTTTCTTCTTACAGCCCCAAGTACATGTTCCTCCCCACTCCTCTTGCTACCCCTCTCCATGCTCTGACACTTCTTGTGTCAGGTCCTCAGCCAACACTCAAGGAGAAACCTGTGATGATGGTGTGTCCTGGTCATCCTAAAAATAACTTATATCTCCCCTGTTCTGGGGTAGGGGTGTGTTGACAGTTTGTCACCATTAGTATTCTATATCTTTATCACTTTTGCTCTCCTGCAGTTTTTTGCTTTGTCTTATGCTTCTATGGATAATACTCTACAGTCATTACCTTCTTTCTTTCTGTTGTCATTATTGTTTTAAGGGAGAGCAACCTAAGTTAATAGGAACCAAAAAATAGTAGTGGGCAGAAGGGGATAGCCATAGGGGATAAACCTTAAGGCATTATAAGTGACCTTATTTCTGCTTATCTGAGCTAAGAGTGGTGCTGGTAGTGAATTGTGACAGATAATTGCACCAAAATTAAAAGAGATGGGGAAGGAGGACCTCACTTGATTTTATTCCCTAGTGAGGACTGTGAGGGCCTCCACCCTGTCTGGCAGAACATACCACTTTAGCTAGTACATGGTAGAGGAGAGCACAACATTAGAACAAATTAACTCCTTCCCCAGGCTTATTGGTTCTGGTTTTCTATGCAGATGATTTGTTGGATGGGGGATGGGGGGGGTGTTTTGTTTTTCTGGGGGCAGTGTGAGCTTTTGAGTGTTGGAATATTGGGAGGCATTCTTTAGTTTCCTAGGCTACCCAAGAATGTTTTAGGAGTCTGGGGCAATGGCCCCACACCGAATCAAGCCTACTATTCACTGCTTTGTGTGCATTCTTTTTTTTTTTTTTCCTTCCTCTTAAAAAAAAAAACCTTTAAAAGAAAAAAAAGTAGATAGTGCTAAACACTTTAGCTTGTGGAACTTGGTTAGGATGGCTGTTGGTACAGGTCCCCAAACTACCTCTTGCAGTAGCCAGGGTGAGTGGAATTTTGTGAAGCGGTACTTTAGATTTGGGATGGGATTGGACAAGCAATGCAGGATCATCAACTTCTTGTACATATCTATCTTCTCCCTTCCCTTCCTTAAGATCTCACATTCCATCTATCATAGAGCCTTCAAAGAGATGCTGAAGGTACCAAGGAATTCTCTTGGCAGTCAGAGCATCATGCTTTGAGGTTTAAGGTGCTCATACTGGGAAGTGGAATGCCATTCCAGAGGAAGAGCCACAAAATGCCTTAATTTGAGCCCTTATCTGTGCTGATGAGTTACTTTAGAGTCTTGGTTTTCTCTTGTCCTTCCCTCCCATCTATCCTTTTATGAATGGAGAAAAGGGTTTTTTTGGTAGAGCTTGGTTTCCAAAGCGCCTGGCTTCTTCACTTCAAATTCTTTAAGTGGCAGTTCCATTATTTAGAATGCAAGGTGGAACATCTTTTGGATATCTTTTTCTACATATTTCCTAAAGCTTTGCATACTAGAGGGTGTAGGGAGGTGTTTGTAAAACATCTTAGAACCTTTTTCCTTAATATCAGAAAGTAAAAAAATAAAACCACAATTGAGATTTGCCTTTTAAACCCTCAGGTTTGCCTCTAATCAGCGACCCTGGTTGCCATCAGAGTACTGGAATACTGGAAGCAAAGAGACCTTGTTCCTTTTTATGTGTTTGTTCTGGACTTTTGGTGTGGAAATGAGAATGAGCTTATTCCTACTGAAGTTTAGTTCCAATGCATTTGCCTCCAGAAAGACTCCAGTGCCTTTTGATAATGACCAGGGTTTTCCTTACTTCCTGCCAGTCTTTCCCAAAGGAAACTTATTCCAAATATTTACCTTTTCCCCTGGAGTTCTAGAAGTAGAATGGAATTCTGGTTCATACTGTGGTCCCTTATAACCTCAGGTCTTTAATGTGATCACTTTCAAATTTAAACAATTCCAGGTGGAAATATTTTTACTATGCTGGTAATAATCCTACAAAATACCTGAATTCTTAACACTGTTACGTTTCAGAGTAAGTGTTGACTTTTTCTTTTCATGTCTTCAATGTGGTTTTATTCCTGTAATACAGCTGCCTGATTGGGGGGGTGGGGGAATAATACGTGGTTTTTGTACAAAAGTGTTTCTCAGTGTGTTGTTATTTTGGAAAAATGAGGGGAGGGAGCTTTGAGAGATGGGAGGAATGGATGAAGAAGAGCAAATCTCCCTCTTTTTCAGTGAATAAATGAAACACCATTTCTGGATTCTAGTCCCATTCTCTGTATTCATAACACTGGTTCTTCATGTGCGGAGGAACCTAAATAATTGGCCACACCCAATCTTGGTCAGCAATTGAAATTCTGTAGCTCAGGGCTTCCTTCCTGATTAATCATCTTTGTGGTGCTAAAGTGGCATAAATTTGAATGTGCTCCACCCACTATTGATTTCCATGATCAATATGCAGAAAGATGAGTGGAAGTTCTCCAGAAAAAGTGGCCAACATCCTGGCACCTCCAAAGAGAGAAATAATTTTGTTTAGTAAGCTGGAGAAAGTTTATCAGGATGCAATTTAGACAGCCCCAAGCTGGACACAGACCTTGAGGGCAGAAGATTTTGTGAACCTTTATGTACTCCAAAGACAACTTTTGAGTACCACGGGTTCAAACCCAGTGCAGAAAAATAAAAGCCATTGTTTTCAAGGTGCTTATGAGTCCAGTGAAGCCCCTCAAAATGTCATGAGATGAACACTCAGTTCCTCTCAAATGTGTGCCTCTAATAAAGAAAGCTAAAACCAGCTGAGTCTCACGGGACTCCTATACTTGCCAAAAGGAGATTAGGAAGGTTAATCCTTCATCTAAGCTAGCTGCAGACTGGTTTATAAACTTGAGTGTGAATTATTTTAGAGCATAACAAGACATATGCAGTTAACCAGCCTTGGATAGGTAATAGTTTTCAAACTTGAGTGCAGATCCCTTGTACAATTGTTAACATATAAGCTGCTGGGTTCTACTTCAGAGCTGCTAATTGAGTAGGTTTGGGGTGAGTTCTGAGATTTTTGCACTTCTACCAAGGTCCTGGGATGGGGATGCCAGTGCAACTGGTCAAGGGACCACCCTTCTGAGAACCACTGGTTAAGTGTCTTCTTTTTTTGAGACAGTCTCAAGCTGTCCTGGGTTGAGTGCTATTGGCATCATAACTCACAGCAACCTCCAACTCTTGGGCACAAGCAATCCTCTTGCCTCAGATTTTCTGTTTTTAGTAGAGACAGGGTCTTGCTTTTGCTCAGGCTGGAGTTTGACCTCAAGCAATCCACCTGCCTCTGCCTCTCAGAGTGCTAGGATTACATGTGTGAGCCACTGTGCCCAACCTAGGTTAAGAAGATGTGGTAGAGCAATGTCGTTATGGTTAATGCTGTGAAAACTTTAATCCAGTAAACATTTTAGGGTCTGCTATGTGCCAGGCATTGGTCCTAGCATGCAGTGAAGTCATACTTGTAAATAAGTTAGGCAAGGCCCATGCCATGCAGGTCACTTAAGTTCTAGTGGGGTAGGGTATAAAAGGCCATAGTTAGTGATAAATATTTTACATAGTTTCAAATGTATGTTAAGAAAATGAAAACAATGGGCCCAGTGAGGTGGGTCATGCCTGTAATCCTAGCACTTGGGAGGCTGAGGCAGGTGGATTGCCTGAGCTCACGGGTTCCAGACCAGCCTGAGCCAGAGCGAGACCTTGTCTCTAAAAATAGCCGGGTATCATGGCTTTAGTCCCAGCTGCTTGGGAGGCTGAGGCAAGAGAATCACTTGAGCCCAAGTGTTTGAGGTTGCTGTGAGCGGTGACGTCATGAAGCTGTACCAAGGGTGACAAAGTGAGAGTCTGTCTCAAAAAAAAAAGTGAAACAATATAATCAGGAGTTTTCTGGGATCTAATGTGTATAGTCTATGAATTGGGTGGTATCCCTGATTTTTGTCCTGCTGACTATGGAAACCTGAAGGGTTGACCTTCGTTCCAGAAAAACCTCCACCTGAATAACCAGAGCAGACTTTTTTTTTTTTTTTTTTTGAGACAGTCTCACGCTCATAGCTCATAGCAACCTCCACCTCAGGCTCAAGTGATCCTCTTGCCTCAGTTTTTCTATTTTTTTAATAGAGATGGGGGCTCGCTTTTGCTCAGGCAATTTACTGCCTCAGCCTCCCAGAGTGCTAGGATTATAGGTGTGAGCCACAGCACTCAGCCAAAGAGCAGGTTACTTTTTTGTCTGGATATATAATACCATGCTGAAGACACTGCAAACTACTCTGCCTGTTTATTATAAAGCCTTTGCCTTCCAAAGTTCCAAGAACATATTCTTACTAAATTGCCCTTGTTCAAGGGGTCCTTCCTGCAATTGATGTGAAGGCACTTTGATCCTCCTTTCATGGATCGTCTAATTTAAGGGGGTCATCTTTGAAGAATGGAATGCAAAGGTATATCCTATATCCTTGAAGGAAGTGCTACCATTTCAAGCCCAGAACCTTCAATATTGGATCTTCTTGTGGACAGCTCCCCTTGGACTTCAGTTTCCTGTGGCTTGCTTTTAGGCCTGCTGTCACTCTTCATATTAGGACATTCCTATGTATTGTGTTTCTTAACTCCTTGGAATAGAGCTGAGACAAGATCATCATACACCAAGGATATGATTAAAGGGAGAAAGTTCTGTAAACCTAAACAGAGGTACCAGAAACAATTGTTGTTCTTTCTGTGACTGGCCCTGTTACAATTTTTTTTTTTTGAGACAGTCTTACTATGTCACCCTGGTAGAGTGCCCTGGTGTCACAGCTCACAGCAACCTCAAACTCTTGGGCTTAAGGGATTCTCTCGCCTCAACCTCCCAAGTAGCTAATTCTACAGGGGTCTGCCAAAATGCCAGCTATTTTTGGTTGTAGCTGTCGTTGTTTAGCAGGCTCGGGCCTGGCTCGAACCCGCCAGCCTCAGTGTATGTGACCGGGCGTCCTACTCACTGAACTACGGGTGCCAAACCCTGTTCTAATTTTTATGGGACCCAGGGGTTGAAAGTGTCTATTCTGGTCCCTCTTCCTGTTCCTGGCCTGCCTTGCAGAATCTTCACTACTACCCCCAGAGGCCTTTCCATGTGCCTTTCTATTGCATGAGAGCAGCCAAGTGACTGAAGCAGCAACCTCACCCTTGAGGGAAGACCACCACTTACCCTTAGGATACAGCTTCTGAAGGCTCTAGCAAAACAACATATGCCATAATACCGTGTAGTGACCATGACTTTCAGACACTGACAAAATGCCTCCCTTTCTGTTTCTGTGATAATCTACCATCTAAGGTACCCTCACTACTGGAGGGTCCATAAGGGCATTAGAAGGTGGCAGCACTCCTGGAATGTAATAGCCTCTTTGCACAGGCTCATTTCTGTGGGTGGAGAACACTGATGGGTTTCCCATGGCCATCTAGATTGACTGTAACATCACATCCCTTGCTCCAGTTACCTTATTCCGTATTAGCAACGAGTTTCTGAGAAGTGCTTATAGAGGCCACCTGCTGAGGTAGCATTTCTCTTCTGCAGACAAACTTACGTGCTCCACATCTGAGGCTCTATTAGCTTGTGCTATGTGGCTTTCTCCCAACTGGCTTGGCTTTGGGGTAATGACATTCAAGAGGCTTTGCCAATCTGGAAGCATTGCCTCAACAAGATGACCACCTTCAGGTTGTGATGTCCATCTTTGAGAAGAGGACTTGAATATCTGAGAATCTTGCAGTGAGGAGGTGGTGGTCAGCACAATGAACTCAGCTTCCTGGTCTCTTAGCTGTTCCCTTCTTCCTGGGAATAGAATAAGAAGGACCATTACCAACAATCTGTCACCAAAATGGTCACAAGGCAGTCTGCCCTGCATTCTAGAACCACAAGTTTCATCTTTGCAGTTCCCTGTTAAGGATCATGGCATTAACTCTTAAATGCTCAGGTGAAAAAGTGAGAGAGTAAGGGGGAAGGAGGGAGGTCTTTCCTTCTGCCAGTTGATTACCTATGCATCCTAATTCCAGTTCTGAGATTAGGAAACAGGAAGGAAAACTTTCATATTAAAATTAAAGAGTTTGAAGTCAGGATCTTAGTTCAAATCCTGGCCTTACTACTTCATTAGCATGATGTGGCACAAAGTTGCTGACTTCTCAGTGTCAGTTTGTAGATGTTAAAAATAGGACTGATATTTGTAGTATGGTTGTGATATGGCAGGTTAGAACATAAGGAAAGCTAAAAATTTTTAGTAGTCAATACTGACGACTTAAAACCAGGAGTTGTGCTGCTTCCTGTCTAGACAGAACCATACCCCCCAGCCATGCAAGTGGAGTAGCTCCTGCCCTGGACAGCAGCCTCTTGGTGAAGCAGGTAGCTTGCTATGCCCAAGGAGTCTGGCTGCAGCCATGGCAATGGTCCTTATGCCTGCAGGCAGTTTACTGAACCCAATAGCAACCACAGAGGCATGAAGAATCCACTGCTACGCCAAACATCCCTTACACCCAAATGCAGGAGATACAGATGTGGGGACGTGCGTAAGCTCTAAAGAGAGGTCAGTTTCCCTTTCTTTCACTCCAGTTCCTACATCTTTTATTTCTTCTGTAGCCTGCCCCAGTCCTACCCAGAAAAAATACATTCATTTGACTGACACTGTATGGTCACCAAGCACTTTCACATATGAGAGACCCAGGTTACTGCCTCTCTCAAGGTCACATAGATCTGGTGCCAAATCCTGCTCTTGCCATCGCACACCACTGCCTGGATGACCTTGTCCCATCCATCCTGTGGAAGTCTCACTCAACCAAGTATGCTATACTCAGTTCTGAGACTGCTGGCAAGGTCTGCCAGGGAGATTAGAATGAAACAGAATGGTAAGTGTTGACTTAAAATCTCAAAGTGGTCCAGATGCAGTGGCTTACACCTGTAATCCTAGCATTCTGGGAGGCCAAGGCGGGAGGATTGCTTGAGGTCAGGAGTTAGAGACCACCCTGAGCAAAGCAAGACTCCATTTCTAATAAAAATGGAAAAATTAGGCTCAGTGCCTGTAGCTCAGTGGTTAGGGCACTGGCCACATACACCGAGGCAGGAGGGTTCAAATCCTGTCTGAGCCTGCTAAACAATGACAGCTACAATTAAAAAAAAAAAAAAGCCGGGCATTGTGGTGGGTACCTGTAGTCCCAGCTACTTGAGAGGCTGAGGCAAGAGAATCGCTTGAGCCCAGGAGTTTGGGGTTGCTGTGAGCTATGACGCCAGGCACTCTACCGAGACGGACATAGTGAGAGACTGTCTCAAAAAAAAAAAAAAAAGCCGGGCAGTGCCTGTGGCTCAGTGAGTAGGGCGCCGGCCCCTTATGCTGAGGGTGGCGTGGTTCAAGCCCAGCCCTGGCCAAACTGCAACAAAAAAAATAGCCAGGCGTTGTGGCGGGCGCCTGTAGTCCCAGCTACTCGGGAGGCTGAGGCAGGAGAATCGCCTAAGCCCAAGAGCTGGAGGTTGCTGTGAGCCGTGTGACGCCACGGCACTCTAGCGAGGGCAGTAAAGTGAGACTCTGTCTCTACAAAAAAAAAAAAAAAAAATGCCAAAATGAAAGAAGTGGTAGCAGAATTTGTCTCCAGATAAAGGAAGAAGATATCTTCATAGTTAACAAGATATATTAAAAATGAGAGACACTAATGTGCGGGTAGTTTTTACAGTGTGGGAGAATGTGCCTATCAAACCTCTGGTGGTGTCCTGCCCCAAATACCACGGGACTATCTATCCCATGAGGCCTTCTTCCCACACAGACTATCCTCAGGAAGGGAAAAAGGTACGCATGTCCACCAGGATCCATTCTAATTGTATAATGACTATCCCAAGAGTTGAAGAAGGAACTCTTAACTCGAGACAGAGGAACAGGAACAAAAATTACATACAAAGTGACCCAGATGAGCTGAGGGTAATTAAGGGTGTGTTGGTGCCTCTGTGGCTAATAGGTGAGTAGAAAGCCTTCCCTGGCGCTCTGCTTAGAGAAGGTTCTGTTTCAAATATGTTTTACTTGTTCCTGGAGGCCCTATGAAACCATGGAATGAGGCTCAGGAAGAAAGTCCCATTTGCAGGAAGCTCCAGACCCACTGTTCTGGAGCACACGCGGATGGTGCCATTCATTCATTACTTACTTACTTTTTTTTCCACTCTGTCGAACTGGGTAGACAGAATTCCACAGTGTCATCAGAGCTCACAGCATCCTCAAACTCCTGGATTCCATCAGTCCTCTTGCCTCAGCCTCCAGAGTAGCTGGGATTACAGATGCCCACCACAATGCCTGGCTGATTTTTCTTTTTCTTTTTTTTGTTGCAGTTTGGCCCAGGGCCAGGTTTGAACCTGCCAACCTCCATACACAGGGCCAGCACCCTACTCACTGAGCCACAGGCACCGCCCCTGGTTTTTCTATTTTTAGTAAACAGTGTCTAGCTCTTGCTCAAACTGGTCTTGAACTCCTGAGCTTGGTGGTCCACCTCCCTGGGCCTCCCAGAGTGCTAGGGTTATAGGCGTCAACCACCAAACCCAGCTCATTCATTCGTTTCTTGTGGAGCCTCCCTCTGTGACCAGCCCTGTGCACTCAAATGTCATGCAGTCCAGTGGGGAGTAACTGTGGACAGAGAGTGAAACCAGAACCTAAGTATCTACTGCTTGAGGCAGGCCAAAAAGGCTTAACTGAGTTTATCAGGCAGGCCAGGAGGGGAGGGAACACTAGGTCAGACAAATAGGCTTTCATTAGTTCTGCTTAGAGAAACTGAGGCTTTGAATCAAGGCAACCCCATCTGGAGACAAGTATGGAACAGATCAGGAGATGTTATCTCCATTTTAGTCACTTACTTTGTCCTCTAGGATAGAAATTCGAGCATCTCTCAAATACCAGAGTTTCCTCGTCTCCTTGGGCTGAGACACCCCCCCCTCAAGTCAGTATAACACATGAAGAGGTAGATAATCGGTTTGAGGGAGATAAAGTAGGTGGCGGGCCGCAGCTCTGCCTCCCCACCACGCACACCTCAGGGGTGAGTGGTCCTGGGCTGTCCTGTAAGCAGAGTGGTGAAAGGGGCCCGCTGACCACTCTAACACCAATTCAGTGTCCATGTCTCCTTGACCTACCCAGAAACTTAATGGCCTGGGGTACCTGAGTGACGCTGTTTCCTGGGGAGGGAGTTAGGGACTGAGATTAATGGTCACTCCTCAGACTGCCCGAGGAGGCTAGAAGAAAGGCAAGGTAGCGTCAGTTCCAGGGAGGATCTTGCCCCCTGCCCCAAGGATGCGTTCTGGCGGGCCTGGCTGTGCAAGATCTGGGCTAGTTCATTTGGCTGCGAACGGATTAGGTCTGATCCGATTAGAACCTGGGCCGTGGGCTTGGCCCCCACGCCAGGCTGTGCCAACGTCCGCCCTTGTCTCGTGGAGTCCCTGAGACCTTCCTGAGAACCTTCCCCGCCTGGAACGCGGAGTTGGTGCAGAAATCCGAAAGGCTCAGTGTGCCCGGGGCCTGGTTCATCTCCACAGTTGGGGGTGGAGGGGCTCCAGCTTCCGACCCCTGCAGCTCTTCCAAGCTCCGCCCCGAGCCTGCGGGTGTCCCGAGCCCGCGTCGTCCCGCCTCTGTGCTCACCGCGTGGCGGGTGGGTTCTTCTGGCTTCAGGGCCCAAAGCCGCCTCTTTACCCAGAGGGAGATGGGAGAGCGGGACCGTGGCCCCGCCCTGCAGGTCTCTTGCCAGTGCACCTGTCGGCTAACGCCGCGCGCGGCGCTGTACGCCTGACCCTGCGCGACTGACTTCCGTTTGTAGCCGTCCCGAGTTAGGGGTCTGCCAGTCCCCCTGGCAGGCAGCTACGTGCGGCGGGGCGGGCGCGGCGGGCGGGGTGAGGGCGGCGCTGAGCGCGGCTGCAGCTGCGGCGCGGGAGGCGGGGAGGCGCGGCGCGCCGGGGACAGCAGCGGACTGTGGCGGCGGCATGCGGCTTTTCGCGCTGCCCATCGTGGGCTGAGGCGCCTGCAGCACCGGCGGGAGGCGCGGCGGCCGGGCTAGCCAAGGGCTCAGCCAGCCGAGCGGACCGCGGACAGCGGTCAGGGCGCCGTGCCATGGGCCGAACTGGGGGCGGGGGCCCGGGCCGGGGGCCGCCGCCACTGCTGCTGCTTCTGGGGGCCACGCTGATCCTCGCCGCTGGGGCCGTGCCGGGTAGGTATCGACTGCAATCGAGACCTCAGCGACCCTCGTGCCCCACCCTGGGCCGGGGTGCTGCTGGCTTCGGGTACAGGTGGAGTCCGACCTGTGGCAAGGGGGTGGGGCATATCCTTGTTCCCAGCTGGAGCGGGAAAAGGGGCCCATTAGAAGATGGGAGATTTGCGGGCGGCTGAAAGGTTGGGGGGCAGCCTGGACCCTGGCGCGCCGGCCGCCGTGCGGGCTGCTGTGCTGGCTGCTTTGCGGGCTGGGGGGAGGGGGTTGAGGTGGGGCGGGGTCTGGTGTGGGAGGGGCCTGATGTGGGCGGGGTCGGAGGGTGAGACTTCAGGGCGGGACCTAGAAGTGATGGAGAGATGCCTGTGGGTGCTTGTTCAAGGCGGGGCTCTAATAGCAAGACTTCTGGATCGTCCCGAGTTGGTCCCCCATCCCCGGCGTAGCTTCAGACTGCAGGCGAAGTCTGAGGTGGGCCCCGAGCCGGGAAACACTGGGCCAGGTGTGTTCCTTGGCCTGGGGGGCGGAATCAGGAACGAGGCTTAAAGTTGGGTGTGGCCTTGGCCAGCATGGAAGCGGCAGCCTAGGTTGACCGGTCTAGGGGAGCGAGCCTCAGCCGGCGCGCAGCGCGGCTCACGAGCTCTCCCACGCGCGCCCCTGACGCCACGCCCCTCGCCCTCCCTCCCTCTCACACACAGCACGTGAAGCTGGCAGCGCGGTGGAGGCCGAAGAGCAAGTGAAGAGCGGCCTGGACTGGGAGCCGCGTGCCAACGATACACAGGAGACTGACCTGCCAGCAGCTGGGGAAGATGAGACCTCGTGGACGGCACCTGGCGGTGATCTGGCCATTGTGGGCCCAGAGGAGGTGCTGCAGGCGTCAGCTGCAGTGACCAGCACCACCTGGCTAGAGGCTGACAGCCCAGGCCTAGGCGGAGTGACCGCAGAGGCAGGCAGCGGCGATGCCCAGGCCCTTCCAGCTACACTCCAGTCTCCCGACGAGGCCCTTGGGCATTCATTAATGCTCCCAGCCACGCCGGAGGCTACAGAGGCCAGTGAACCACTCTCCCTGACCCACGGTGACAAGCTGAGCCCAGCTTCTGAACTCCCCAAGGAAAGCCCCTTGGAGGTTTGGCTGAACCTGGGCAGCAGCACACCTGACCCTCAAGGGCCAGAGCCAACTTACCCCTTTCAGGGTACACTGGACCCCCAACCAGCATCAGATATAATTGACATCAACTACTTCGAAGGATTGGATGGTGAGGGTCGTGATACAGACCTGGGGAGCTTTCCAGGGTCACCAGGAACCTCAGAGAACCACCCTGATACTGAGGGAGAGACCCCTTCCTGGAGCCTGCTTGACTTATATGATGACTTCACCCCCTTTGATGAATCTGATTTCTACCCTACTACATCCTTTTATGATGACCTGGATGAAGAGGAGGAAGAGGAGGATGACAAAGATGCAGTGGGAGGTGGAGACCTGGAAGATGAACATGACCTTCTAGTGCCCACTGAGAAGCCCGGTCTGGGGCCTGGGACAGGTCAGCCTACAAACCGGTGGCATGCTGTCCCTCCACAGCATACTCTGGGGGTGGTCCCTGGAAGCAGCATTGCCCTCAGGCCCCGTCCAGGAGAGTCAGGCAAGGACTTGGCCTCAAGTGAAAATGGCACTGAGTGCCGCAGTGGCTTTGTGAGGCATAACGGCTCCTGCCGGTCTGTGTGCGATCTATTCCCAAGTTACTGTCACAACGGTGGGCAGTGTTACCTGGTGGAGAACATAGGGGCCTTCTGCAGGTAAGTGTGGCAAGCACATGCACAGGATCTTGTAAAAGACAACCTGGGCCAGGCGCAGCGGCTCATACCTGTATCCAACACTTTCGGAGGCAGAGGTGGGAAGATCACCTGAGGTTAGGAGTTCAAGACCAGCCTGGGCAAGATAGTAAAACCTCGGACCCCCTACCTACAAAAAATAAAAAGTTAGCTGGGTGTGGTGGCAGGTGCCTGTCCCAGCTACTCAGAAGGCTGAGGCAGGATGATAGGTCGAGCCCAGGAATTTAAGGTTGCAGTCAGCCATGGTCATGCTGTGCACTCCAGCCTGGGAAACAGAGTGAGACCTTGTCTCAGAAAAAGGGAGTTGGGGGCCTGAATGGTGTGAGTGAGGCAGACTTAGCAGCCAAGGGAGGGATATAACAGACACAGCTTCTGAGAGGTTATATATCACAGGATCTCAGGTCCAGAAATACTTGCTCAGGCTCCTTCTACAGAATTACTTCTTTAAATGATACTGCCTATGATCTCATCACTAGGAGAGGTTCCTCAGAAATAAGATTTTGTATTTCCTCTAAATCACTCAAGTATATAGGCAAAAGGAAGGAACTTCTGTAAGGGTTTTGGAAAGAGGCCTTTGCTAGGTTGTACAGAATACTGGCTGTACGAGTAAAAAAAGTAAGCCCATAAACCTGCTCTGGAGGCTGAACAAACCCTCCAAGCCATATGCATGGCAGGAGGGCCCAGTCTCTCTGATGGGGGTGTGAAGTCAAAGTGAAAACCTTCTTGAGGGCAGACCCAGGAAAGCAGCACTCAAAGCAGGTAAAGTCAAGCTGAGAGTCGTTCCTCACATTGGAGATGTGGGGGTTTTTTTTTTACTTTGGAGGGTGGCTTTTTTCTCTCTATCTTGATGTTTGTTTACCTTGGGATATCAAGTCCATAATGATTTTAAAGGCTCAGAGAGTTTAGTATCCCTAAAGACAATGTTTGCAGCTACCATCCCACACCTCTTCAATAATTTCCCCACTAGGCTAGGCACTGTGGCTCATGCCTGTAATCCTAGCACTCTGGAGGCCAAGGCGGGTGGATTGCCTGAGCTCACAGGTTCAAGACCAGCTTGAGCAAGTGCGAGACCCTGTCTCTAAAAAAATAGCTGGGCATTGTGACGGGTGCCTGTAGTCCTAGCTACTTGGAAGGCTGAGGCAAGAGAATCACTTGAGCCCAAGAGTTTGAGGTTGCTGTGAGCTGTGAGGCCACAACACTCTACCAAGGGCGACAAAGTGAGACTCTGTCTCAAAAAGTAATAATAATCATAATTTACCCACTTGCCTTAGTCTTTGGCACTGCCTCACAGTGAGGTATTTAACTTGCTTGAAAGCTCTTCACCTTATTCTGGAAGAATCACAAGTCAGGGGTGTTGTGGGTGGTTTGCTTCTGTCTGTTCTTTACAGGCCCTAGAAGTGGAGTAGAGCTCTCAGACCCTCCTGAGGCTTTTTCCATTGGTTCTACGTGGAGCATTTCTGTCATCAGAGTGTCAACTTTTAAAATGTCAGTGCTTCTTTTTCTTATTCTTTTTAGGGGTATTATGAAGCATTCAAATTCCTTAGGTATTAATGTTCAGATAGGAGAATAACATAGAAAGCAATGAATAGTGTGCCCTTGGCATTCTAGCTTATGCTTCAATGTCTTTCTATGAAGTTATTTTCTATAAATGGTCATGACATCAGGGTCACCCATAGAAGATGTGACCACAAAGTTCTGGGTGTTGTCCAGCCATTCCCAAGAGTAGGTACTATGATTAAGAAATTATGGAAATATGGCCTTGCTAATCGGTTAAGGGCCACCAGAAATATGGGGACATGCTTCTCTAACTTTAGTTCGCAGGACCATAGCAATGATTTCAGCCTGGAAGCTATGGGATGTGTATACAAAATTATCATCTTTCATCCTATTGGTGGCCTGGAAATTTTATCTTCAAATTGAGATCCCCATAAGAGTAGGAAATTTGGATCCCTGTTGTCTCTGGAGAGATAGACAAGTTCCCAGAGGGCAGCGCCTGTGGCTCAAAGGAGTAGGTCGCTGGCCCCATATACAGTGGTGGTGGGTTCAAACCTGGTCCTGGCCAAAAAGAAAAAGAAAAGTTCCCAGAATCTCCTGGAACTCCCAGAAAATTCCCACTAGAAGAGTAATATTGTCTTCTTCACTAAGCTACATGGCCCTCAGTCTGTCACTGCCTTAAAAATACTTCTTCACATGTCCACTCCAGTCCCCCTGGCCTAGCATCCATCCCAGAATCACACTTAGACCTCCCTACCACATTCCTCTTCTGGCTGTGTATACCAAGGAGTGGCCATGCTTGAAAACTATTTTTGCATTCCACTCACAGGAGACTGCTGAGCCTTTAGTTGCAGACTGCAGCATGCCTTTGTTTCTGTCACCCTGACCCACTGCAGGGAAACAATCAGCTGTGGCAGAACTTCTCTGGAACACTGGGTTAGAGGGCCCCACTTAGAGGGGTCTGCATTTCCCAGCAACCTCAGACAGATATCCTCCCCATTACAACAAAGGTTGAGTTGGAAAACAAAAAAGAATTCCTTGTTAGCCATGTTTCCCCACCCTCTTCTGGGTGTGAAGTAGCCAATTCTCTGGTGCATAATTTCCCCATTCTGGACCCCTTTCTCTTGTCTGTCATTCTCTCCGAGGTTCATGTCCTCTCTCCTTTGCCTGCCTCTATATCCTTCCTCATCCTTCCTCTTTGAAGCAGCCTGGTTCCCATGGAAACAGCAATGTCATTGGAAGAGTTGGAGCCTGGGAATGTCCCCAAGGGCAGGAGAAAGTCACTCAACAAAAGGACTACAACCCACCCAGAGGGTTGATTCTCGCTATGTCTGCATGACAGTTCTCATCGTCATTGAACAGGAAGTTTTGGGGGCAGAGCTTCAGGGGCTGCAGACGGTGGAAAATACATACATCCATGTTTGCGTTTGTCCTTGTCTGTTACTTCCTTGTTTTTCAGCATCTGGTTAACCACGTGAACTAGATAGGCCTGCAGAGCCACAAGATAGGCTTTCTTGCGCAGGGCAGATCCTAGTACTTTGTAGCCACAGCTCTAATTTGGCTCATCTGTCATCTTTCTTTTTTTTTTTTTTTTTGAAGAGACAGAGTCTCACTTTACCACCCTCAGTAGAGTGCCATGATGTCACAGGACTCACAGCAACCTCCAGCTCTTGGGCTTCCGCGATTCTCCTGCCTCAGCCTCCCGAGCAGCTGGGACTACAGGCGCCCGCCACAACACCCGGCTAGTTTTTGGTTGCAGTTCAGCCAGGGCTGGGTTTGAACCCACCACCCTCCGTATATGGGGTCGGCGCCCTACTCACTGAGCCACAGGCACCACCCTGTCATCTTTTTTTCACCTGGAGAGGCCTGAGAGAATTCTGTGATTGTCCTCATTGAGGCTGCACAGTAGAAGACCAGGTTCCTTTCCCTGCTCCATTACTTAACAGTCACATAACTTTGACCAGCTTACTCAGTTGCTCTGCACCTTGGTTACTTCATTTATTTCATAGACCTCAGAGCTGCCTGGGCCACTTCATAGAGTGGTTGTGGAAATGAGGCTGTAATACCAGCTGTGAGGTATGTGCAGGTTTGGAGACGGCCATAGAGACAGGCTGTTGAGATTAAGTGTCCTGGCTCAGCGCCTGTGGCTCAAGCGGCTAAGGCGCCAGCCACATACGCCTGAGCTGGTGGGTTCGAATCCAGCCTGGGCCCGCCAAACAACAACAGCTGCAACCAAAAAATAGCTGGGCATTCTGGCGGGTGCCTGTAATCCCAGCTACTTGGGAGGCGGAGGCAGGAGAATCACTTGAGCCCAGGAGTTGGAGGTTGCTGTGAGCTGTGATGCCACAGCACTCTACCCAGGGCAACAGATTGAGGCTCTGTCTCAAAAAAAAAAAAAGAGAGATTAAGTGTCCAGGTCAGGGCCCGGGCCCTGGCTCTGGCCGGAGCTGCTTGCTGCATCACGTCGGTCCCTCTTTGTCGCTGCTGCAGGTGCAACACGCAGGACTACATCTGGCACAAGGGCATGCGCTGTGAGTCCATCATCACTGACTTCCAGGTGATGTGCGTGGCCGTGGGCTCGGCCGCTCTCGTACTACTCCTGCTTTTCATGATGACGGTGTTCTTTGCCAAGAAGCTCTATCTGCTCAAGACTGAGAATACCAAGCTGCGTAGGACCAAGTGAGTCTCTGTCACCCAGCCTCACTTGACAGGGGGCACCTCGACCCCTGACTGCTGCATGCCTCTATGTGATCCGGGGATTTTGTCTTGAGGGTTCTGGCATCTGCTGTCCATCTCTAGCTGTTTTGCCCATGCTGGGACTCACCCTACGTAGAATGTGCTGAAAGCCCCTGTGGCACACTGCAGCCAGCTCTTTAGTAACGTTCCCAATACGCCTGTCCCAGGGTAGAGGGCACTTAAAGAAAAGGAGCACGAGGGTAGCATCTCCCACCTTAGTCCCCCCCATGAGTTACTGTGCTAAATCAACCCGCCCCCCTGATACCACCATCTCCTCTGGTCTTTGACAGCCAGTGGCCAGTGTGAGGATTTCACTCACAGTTCCACTTGGAGTAACTGCATCTCTCTCAGATCTGTTGCCATCCAGTACCAGCTCCTCAGTGAGTGCTGGAGCAAGGGTTTAGCACCACACTGCACTACTTTTTTTTTTTTTTGAGACAGAGCCTCAAGCTGTCGCCCTGGGTAGAATGCTGTGGCATCACAGCTCACAGCAACCTCCAACTCCCGGGCTCAAGAGATTCTCCTGCCTCTGCCTCCCAAGTAGCTGGGACTACAGGCGCCCACCACAACACCCGGCTATTTTTTGGTTGCAGCCATCATTGTTTGGCGGCCCAGGCTGGATTCGAACCCGCCAGCTCAGGTGTATGTGGCTGGCGCCTTAGCTGCTTGAGCCACAGGCGCCAAGCCTGCACTATTTAAAAGCCATCACCCCTTGGTCCAAACAGAAGTCCAAGGAACTTGAGGAAATCCTCTTTACCTCTCCTGAGTAAAATTTGGTGGGGTTAACATCCACTGTGGATTTTGAGGACCATATGGGAAATAGGACCTCATGTCAGCTCTTCCCTCTGCAGAAAGGTGACTTTCATATGCGCATGAGAAACAATGTGCATTTACTTTTAAGTCCATGCCTTGAACTCTCAAATGTGACCTTATGCACTGTGAGAGAATTATTCTTATCACTAAGCAAAGTAAAAAGCCTTTCCGAAGTGTCCTAGGAGTCACAAAAGGAAGAGATTGGAACACAGCTTCCTTAGGACTCCAGAGAAAATTTATGCAGAACTGCCCTCCCTTCCCTTTCACCCTGTTGCCCCCATTAATCCTCC
The DNA here is from genome assembly GCF_027406575.1 of Nycticebus coucang. NCBI lineage: Eukaryota > Metazoa > Chordata > Mammalia > Primates > Lorisidae > Nycticebus > Nycticebus coucang. The sequence continues at coordinate 92,547,932 of NC_069787.1, read as the reverse complement.
TCCCCTTGACCTGAGATTCCCCTAGAGAATGTGATTGAAGGACTTTCCCTGGGTCCTTGGAAAAGGACAAAACACCATCTGTTGCTCCTTTGCTGGATAGACTCATGCAATGTGCAGATGCCAGCAGCTCCTAGCAGCCTTTCAGCTAACCGTTGCATGGCTGGAAGGACCTCTCCATTGTGCCTGTGCATTGAGGCGGGTTGTATCTGTGCATGTGATCACTCCAGAGAGACACAGACCAGGACCCTAGGCTACACCAAGGGGCGGGTGTGGGTGAGCAGGGTGTGCAGGGGGTTGGGGGGTAGGACTACCTAAATCAAGGCAGCTGCTGATGAGGACAGGAGAGAAAGGAACAACTGCCAGGCCACTGGAAAAGCAAGAGCTGTGCCCAGGGCACAAGTCCTCGTTCTAGGTCTCCCTCCTCTAGCCAGGCCTGTGTTCACAGAGCTTAGCTCTTTGTTTCTCCGTGTACTCTTTCTTTCCCTTGCCTGGTTACTGCTCTGATGATACTACATGTGCCCAGTGTGCTACAGATACCACTGTAATTGATTGGTTCTAAGGTACACCTTTTATTTCACATATTAACATCTAAGAAAATTGGATTGTGTTTTACAGTTGCTTGCATCTATACTCGCTGATGGCCAGATGGTGGTCATGATGTAGCTGTGATAGCTGGCATGCACTAATGTGGTCCTTGCTGTTCATATCATTATTGGTTGCTTATCTAAAGCCTAATGAGCTACTTCAAGTATTTAAGAAAAATTCTAGGCTCGGTGCCAATAGCACAGTGATTACGGAGCCGGCCACATACGCAGAGGTTGGCGGGTTTGGGCCTGGGCCAGGCCTGCCAAACAACAATGACAACTGCAACAAAAAGTAGCTGGGCATTGTGGTGGGCACCTGTAGTCCCAGCTACTTGGGAGGCTGAAGCAAGAGAATCACTTAAGCCCAAGAGTTAGAGGTTGCTGTGAGCTGTGATGCCACGGCACTCTACTAAGGATGACATAGATTCTATCTAAAAAAAATAAAAATTCTAGGTGATAAGAAAGCACTGGACCATGGTTTAGGCAGTGGAGATTTCTTTCCTTAATGTACCTCACATAATGGTGCATGTTATTGCAGTCCCTGACATTTGATAAAATATAGTATTTGACCCACAAAGTTGAAGCATTACTACTCTTGCCATTGTCATTTCACTGACATTTTACCTTCTCTTTTCCATCTTAACCAGCAAATTCCGGACCCCATCTGAGCTCCACAACGATAACTTCTCCCTCTCCACCATTGCCGAGGGCTCTCACCCAAATGTAAGGAAACTTTGCAACACTCCCCGTACCTCTTCCCCCCATGCCCGTGCCTTGGCTCACTATGATAACGTTATCTGTCAGGTAACTTGTCTTCTTCACATCTCTTATGCATGCTTTGGCCCCTGGCCCATGTCTTGGGTCTGTTTCAGAATGAAATCTCCAGAGAGCTTTGGAGGTCAGATTAGGGCAACTGGATGGGGTGGTGAAGGTGGGAAGAGGCTTGATGATATACTACTTCTTTGGCAAGCAGTTATATAGGTAGTAGGGAAGAGTTTTTTCTAGGATGATTCATGTTTTTTTGCTTGATCTATGCTTTAGAAGTCAGATTATTGTCTTTTACTTTCCCTATCAAGGGAAAAGGTTCTGCTTTCACTGCTGGGGAATTTCCTCATGGTCAGTGAAGAAAATAGTAGTTGCTCTTTGGGATGGGGAGAAAAACCTCTGGGCCTTTGAAGCTATTGGAGGACCCTAAGAACTGGCAGGCAAATGCACAATTAATTAGGGTGAGCACAAAACACTGGTGGACCCAGAAGTCTAGGAGTTATTCTGTTCTTAAGAGGATGGGCTCATGAGTATTAGTTGGAAGTCAATAAAAGGTCCCAATAGACTGTTTTCTAAAGACCCTAGCCTAGTGTGTTGCCTGCCCGAGACTGACCAGTAAAATTCTGGGACTGTCAGAAAAAATTTTGAAAAGAAAACAGAAAATATCCAAGCTCCATATCATGTCACATCCAAATCCAAGAGTTCTGCACATAATGCAGGCTCCATACCTCAAGGTAAATGCATTTATTACACAGATAAGGGAGCTAAACTGAGACTCCAGACCGAAACAATGGCGTTTGAGAGGAAGTTTTGGGCAGGCGTGGCAACCTGTGCTTATAGTATAGCACTCTGGGAGGGTGATGCAGGAGGATCACTTAAGGACAGGAGTTTGAGAATAGCCTGGGCAAGAGCAAGACCCCATCACTACTAAAAACAGAAAAGTAGCTGGGTGTGGGTGCGCCTGTAGTCTCTACTTGGGAGACTGAGACTCAAACGCTTGAGCTCAGGAATTTGAGTTTGCAGTGAGCTATGATGACACCACTGCATTCTAGGTGACAAAGAGGGACCCTGTCTCAAAAAGAAAAAGGCGGGGGGGGGGGGAGATTTTAAAGCATCCTTTTAAATAATGGACCACAGAGTATCAGAGCTCATGGGAACCTTAGCAGTCTTAGACTATTGCTGCCAGTAGAACTTTCTGTGAGATTGAAATGGTCTGTATTTGCACTAGCCACCAGCCACATGGAGCTGGAGAGCTCTGGAGTTGTAGCTAATGCTTTCATATTAGCACAAATCTAGACTGTTTTTTTCTTTATACAGATGGGGAAACTATAGCCCCCAAAGGGGAAAGAGAGTAAGAATAAATGTGGCTTTATTCACAAAACCCCAGAATAGGAAAAATTGCCCTAGTGGAAGAGGAATAAAGGTGTCAATTTTTTTTTAATTAATAAAATGTTTATTTTATCACTCTCCTAAGAACATGGAATAAAGAGTGGAATTCTGAGTTGATATATCAAGTTGGTCTTCAGATGCAATTGTTGAGCTAGTCTTGTTAAAGGTGTCAATTTTAAATAAGAAATAAAAGAGGTGGCTCAGCGCATGTAGCTCAGGGACTAGGGCACCAGTCACATACACTAAGGGTGGCAGGTTTGAACCTGGCCTGGGTCTGCCAAACAACAATGTCAACTACAATAAGTAAAAAAAAAAAAAAATAGCCGGGCAAGAGAATCACTTAAGCCCAAGTGTCTGAGGTTGCTGTGAACTGTGACGACACAGCACTCTACCGAGGGTGAGACTTTGTCTCAAAAAAAAAAAAGAAAGAAAGAAAAGCAAAGTGAATACTATAGCCAAGGAAACAAGATGCCTGTGGCTCAGTCAGTAAGGCACCAGCCTCATATACCGAGGGTGACGGGTTCAAACCCAGCCCCAGCCAAACTGCAACAGAAAAAATAGCCAGGCATTGGGGCGGGCGCCTGTAGTCCCAGCTACTCGGGAGGCTGAGGCAAGAGAATCGCTTAAGCCCAGGAGTTGGAGGTTGCTGTGAGCTGTGTGAGGCCACGGCACTCTACCCAGGGCCATAAAGTGAGACTCTGTCTCTACAAAAAAAGACTGATAACCACATTAACCAACGCACAAGGATGCAGGCAGCTTGAGGGCAGGACAGAATCTTGTCCCTCTCGGGGAGTATATCATCCAGCCCCTCACAGTCATATGCATTCAGGCAGCATTGTTGAGTACTAGTTAATGGTGGCCTGCCGTAGAACCTCTTTGTTTCACTGACAGGTCTACCATCTTGGAGTGGGGTGGGGGGCAGTGGGTCTGACCAGTACAGTAGTTCCTATAGTCAGGATGATCACTGTCCACAGTCAGTTCCTTCTACTGCTCTGCCTGACAGAGGGCAGGGGTCTTCAGGGAAGGGTCTGACCAACGTGTCTCTGGTACTATAGCTCGAGACACCTTCCCCTTTACAGAGAGGGAGGAGAAGGGAATGGCTCCTACTGCAAGACTTGGTTGCACGAATCAATGCAAAGACTTCCTATTCTTGGCTGACCTGGCTTTATGGAAACAGAGGCATTTGTACATAAAAGCTAGTTTGACTGTGTGTTCGGAATGTGGCAAGTCGTGGCTGGGTGCAGCAACTTACGCCCCAGCATTTTGCAAGGCCAAAGCGAGAGGATCGCTTGAGGTCATGACCAACATAATGAGATCCCATCTCTACAAAAAAAATAATTTTTTTTAATAGGCCAGGTACAATGGCTCATGCCTGTAATCCTAGCGCTCTAAGAGGCCTCTCTAGGAGGATTGCTTGAGGTCAAGAGTTTGAGACCAGCCTGAGCAAGAGTGACACCTTGTCTCTATTAAAAATAGAAAAATTAGGGCGGCGCCTGTGGCTCAGTGAGTAGGGCGCCAGCCCCATATGCCGAGGGTGGCGGGTTCAAACCCAGCCCCAGCCAAACTGCAACCAAAAAATAGCCGGGCGTTGTGGCGGGCGCCTGTAGTCCCAGCTACTCGGGAGGCTGAGGCAAGAGAATCGCGTAGGCCCAAGAGTTGGAGGTTGCTGTGAGCTGTGTGAGGCCACGGCACTCTACCCGAGGGCGGTACAGTGAGACTCTGTCTCTACAAAAAAAAAAAAAAAAAAAATAGAAAAATTAGCTGGGCATGGTGGCCCACACCTGTAGTCTCAGCTACTCGAGAGGCTGAGGTGGGAGGATTGCTGAGCCCAGTAGATTGAGGTTGCAGTGAGTTGTGATCACAGAATAACGCAAAATTAAAAAGTCCAGTTCTGCCTCATCCCACATCCCTTTCCAAAAAGTGCACCTGTGCGTGTGTGGTGTGTGTGTATATATACACTACCTGTATCTATATTTTTTAAACATAAATAAGATCTTTCTTATACATATGTCCTACCCCTTACTTTTTTATTTTTCAATTAACATGAGGAGATCCTGGCTTGGTACCTGCAGCTCAGGGGCTAGGGTGCCAGCCACATACACCAGACCTGGAGGGTTCAAACCCAGCCAGGGCCTGCCAAACAACAATGACAACTACAACCCCCCAAAATAGCTGGGCTGGTTCGGTGCCTGTGGCTCAAGCTGCTAAGGCACCAGCCACATACCCCTGAGCTGGCGGGTTCAAATCCAGCCTGGGCCCGCCAAACAACAATGACGGCTGCAACCAAAAAATAGCTGGGCATTGTGGTGGGTGCCTGTGGTCCCAGCTATTTGGGAGGCGGAGGCAAGAGAATCGCTTGAGCCCAGGAGTTGGAGGTTGCTGTGAGCTGTGATGGCACAGCACTCTACCCAGGGCGACAGCTTGAGGCTCTGTCTCAAAAAAAAAAAAGCTGGGCTTTCTGGCAGATGCCTATAGTCTCAGGTACTTGGGAAGCTGAGTTAAAAGAATCACTTAAGCCCAAGAGTTTGAGGTTGCTGTGAGCTGTGACACTACGGCACTCTACCAAGGGTGACATAATGAGACTCTGTCTCAAAAAAAAAAACAACCCCAAAAAAACAAATGGAGATCTTTCCATCTCAGCACATACAGATTTATATCCCTGCAGTATTTTTCTGTCTCCAGGCAGTGACCGACAATGTCAAGTCCCCACGCATGATGTGCACGGCTGCCTTGCCTGATGTCCACCTCACTGCTCTATGTAGAGTCGATTTCCTCCTGTCCTTGTCTCATTGGAAACAAGGGACACATGTTTCCCCATTGTCTGCAAATTATATCTGAAGTCTTTGAAACTCTATTAAATCGCTCTGCCCAATCTGGACCTCTGGAAAAGCACTGAGTGGGCTGAGGGCAACGGACAGGTGGCAGTGAGTTCTCTATGCATGGGACTTGCGAACTCCCCTAGTGTCCACAGTCACCACAGGAAGCCTGGAGTCTTTCCTGACTTTCTTTCCAACCCATCACTACCCTAACCTAGTGCAGTGAGGGGTCAAACACAGTAGCAGGCAGCACGGACAAGATTTCACCCGAGTTTTATGGAGAAAGCCCTTAGGTTCTTGAATTTGGGTAGTGGTTAAAGTAGGAATGGTCTAAGCTAGCTGGTCTGATTGGGACATTCTTTACCTCTTGCCATCCATGAGTTTGCTTGGGTAGTTGTACAGCCTCTTTGTCCATCAAAGTTCTGAGCAGTTACAACAGGTATGTGGGGCATCAAAAAAGGAAATGAGGCCTGCTGAATCACACAGGGTGAAGTCTCCTCCTAAAGGACAAGAGGAAGGCAGGAGTTGCTGCAGAAGTTCTCTGAATGTGCAGAATGCGGAGTTGGAGGACTGAGTGTTAGTGTGGGCTTCCTGAAAACCTTTAACAGGCAAATCCAATTCAGGTTCAGGAGCTTATCAGAGAACTGCAAGAAATACACATGGATTGCCAAGAGGACACAGGAACACATCAAAAGTGGTCATGAACCAGCAGCATGAGCATCATCTGATGCAGAACACGCAGGCCATTGAGGCAGCCAGACTCATTTTGGCTTGGATTGAGGGCAGACCATCTTAGTTAGCATCTCTGAGCAAGAACAGCCTGATGGATAAGAGACTCCTATATCTTTAGCTTCTAGCCAGAGGACTTTATTTGTTTATTTATTTATTTGAGACAGACTCTCACTCTTATCTCCCTTGGTGGAGTGCTGTAGCATCATAGCTCACAGTAACCTCAGATTCTTGGGCTCAGGCAATCTTCTTGCCTCAGTCTCCTGAGTATCTGGAGACTACTCCACCCACCGCACCTGGCTAGTTTTTCTATTTTTAGTAGAGGTGGAGTCTTGCTCTTGCTCAGGTTGGTCTCAAACTCCTTAGCTCGAGGGATCCACCTGCCTTGGCCTCCAGACTACATATTTTTGCTGTGGGGAGTAGGGCCCTCACTTTGCAGGAGCAGTTTTGCACCTGAGCATAATCCTGTGTGTGCCCTACCATACACACTGACACATTTCAGACCAAGACATTTTTGTAAAAGCAAAACTCAGCAGAGTAGAGAGCCAGAGGAAGGCAGGCCAAGCAGAGCACAGCTGAGTCTTTAGAGGCATCTGGGCCAAATATTAAGAGGGACCATGTCTCCCAATCTCTGTCCAAAAGAAATCTGATACCCAAATTAGAAAATATTTACCCAAATTATAGATATTATGACATGATTACTTGTCAAGTTTTCATCTAGATCTTGCCATTGCTTTTAAGGATAACCTTCCTAAAAAGTAGCTACTAATGAGATGCTCTGGTGACTTTGTTCATTCAAACCTTAGAACTTTTCCCCCCTCACGTATGCTTCTTCAGTGAGAAAGAAAAATCTGAGGTTATTGCTTGCTTGATCTACCTATTGTCTCCTCCCCCCAACTTTTTTCCTCTTCCAGGATGATCCGAGTGCTCCCCACAAAATCCAGGAAGCTCTCAATCCTGCCTGAAAGAGGAGGAGTCATTTAACATCCAGAACTCCATGTCACCCAAACTTGAGGGTGGCAAAGGTGACCAAGCTGAGTTGGAGGTGAACTGTCTTCAGAATAATTTAACCTAAACCAGAGCAAGAAGAGGGGAAATGGGGGGTGGGGTGGGATAGTGGGAAGAAACATTATCTCCTCTTGTACAGAGTCTATTTCTTGTAACCATTTGTTAAACTCTTTTCTTTTTCTGATCTCATGGCATGCTTTGATGTATTTTGTACAGGAGGCAAAAAAAAAATACTTAAAATAAGCAAAAAACTGAACAGGATTGCATACATTGGATTGTTTTGTCTGTGCTGTCTGTACATTGCTTCTGCTGCTGTGATTTCTAAACCCGTGCTGTTATCAACTGACTTTTTTTTTTGTACTTTGACCCACCTTTTTTTGAAATACCAGTAAAAAAACAAAGTTCTTGAAATAAAACTTTTTAAAAAGGTATTCACTTTCTTAATGTCATTATGTCCACTCCCTATTCATTCTTTAGAGTTTGACTTGAGGGGGGCACCTGTGGCTCAGTCGGTAGGGTGCCGGCCCCATATACTGAGGGTGGCGGGTTCAAATCCGGCCCCTGCCAAACTGCAACAAAAAAATAGTCGGGCGTTGTGGTGGACGCCTGTAGTCCCAGCTACTCAGGAGGTTGAGGCAAGAGAATCGCCTAAGCCCTGGAGTTGGAGGTTGCTGTGAGCAGGGTGACAAAGTGAGACTCTGTCTGTACAAAAAAAAAAAAGAGTTTGACCTGAATTCTTACTTTCATGGAAGTGTGTGTTTAAACATGTCTGAAATCTCAGAAATGGTCTTTATTAGTCTGCTGTAGCTGTTATAATAAAATACTACAGACTAGGGTCTAAAACAACAGAAATATATTTTCTCCCAGTTCTGAAGGCTGGAAGTCCAAGATCACCATACCAACAGTGCCAGTTTGTGGTAAGGCCTCTCTTTCTGACTTTAAATGGTCCCTTTCTTGGCCAGACTTGGTGGCACATACCTGTAATCCCAGCACTCTGGGAGGCAAAGGTGGGTGAATTGCTTGAGCTCAGGCGTTTAAGACCAGCCTGAAGAAGAGCAAGATCCCATTTCTACTTAAAAAAATAGAAAAATTTGGCCAGTACCTGTAGCTCAGTGGGTAGAGCGCCAGCCACATACACCGGGGGGCTGGTGGGTTCGAACCTGTCCAGGCCTGCTAAACAACAATGGCAACTGCATCAACAACAACAAAAATAGCCAGGTGCTGTGGCCCACACCTGTAGTCCCAGCTACTTGGAAGGCTGAGGCAAAAGAATCTCTTAAGCCCAGGAGTCTCAGGTTGCTGTGAGCTGTGATGCCGCAGCACTTTACCCAGGGCGACAGCTTGAAACTCTGTCTCAAAAAAAAAATAGAAAAACTAGCTGGGCGTTGTGGTGAGCACCTTTAGTCCCAGCTACTCAGGAGGCTGAAATAAGAGGATCTCTTGAGCCCAAGAGACTGAGGTTGTTGTGAACTATGGCACCAACTATAGGGCAACTGAGTAAGACTCTGTCTCAAAAAACAGGTCCCTTTCTCACTGTCTCCTCACATTGCCTCTTCTCTGTGTACATCAGAGAGAGATTTCTGAGGTTGCTTCGTATCCTTACAAGGACACCAATCCTACTGGATTACGGTGCTCCTTTACCACCTGTTTAACCTTTATTAGCCCCTTAAAGGCCCTGTCTCTAAATGCAGTCACATTGGAGGTTGGGGCTTCAACATAAGAATTTTAGGGGACACAATTCAGTCCATAACATCTGTATCACATTTTTTTTTTTTTTGTAGAGACAGAGTTTCACTTTATTGCCCTCGGTAGAGTGCCGTGGCGTCACACAGCTCACAGCAACCTCCAACTCCTGGGCTTAGGCAATTCTCCTGCCTCAGCCTCCCGAGTAGCTGGGACTACAGGTGCCCGCCACAACGCCTGGCTATTTTTTGTTGCAGTTTGGCCGGGGCTGGGTTTGAACCCGACACCCTCGGTATATGGGGCCGGCGCCCTGCTCACTGAGCCACAGGCGCTGCCCTGTATCACATATTATTAAGACTATTTGCCGGGCACAGTGGCTCATGCTTATAATCCTAGCACTCTGAAGGCCAAGGTGGATGGATCACCTGAGTTCACGAGTGCCCGAGAGCAAGACCCTGTCTAAAAATAGCCGGGTGTTGTGATGGGCGCCTGTAGTCCCAGCTACTCAGGATGCTGAAGCAAGAGAACCGCTCGAGCCCAAGAGTTGGAGGTTGCTGTGAGCTATGAAGCCATGGCACTCTACTGAGGGCAACAAAGTGAGACTCTATCTCAAAAAAAAAAAAAAAAATACTCTGAGAGGCTAAGGTGGGAGAATCACTTGAGCCCAGGCATTAGAGGCTGCAGTGAGCTTTGAACATGCCACTATACTCCAACCTGGGCAACAGAGCAAGACCTGTCTCAAAGAATAAAAAAGAATACTCATTCATTCTTTTATAAATATTTATTAAGCACTTACTTCGAAGCAGACACTATGCTAGACACCAGAAATACTAGATGGAATAACATAGATCCTAACCTCAAGAAATTAATAATCAAGAAACAGATTTAATAAACAAGTAATTATAATACAGTGTGTTAATATTATAATACAGATGTATACAAAGCTATGACAATCTGAAAGGTTGGCTGGGCATGGTGGCTCATGCCTGTAATCCTAGCCCTCTGGGAGGCCAATGCAGGTGGGTCACCTGAGCTCAGGAGCTCGAGACCAGCCTGTGCGAGACCCTGTCTCTACTAAAAATGGAAAAACTTGCCAGGTGTCATGGTGGGCACCTGTAATCCCAGCTACTTGGGAGACTGAGGCAAGTGGATCACTTGAGCCTGAGAATTTAAGGTTGTTGTTAGCTAAGATGACACCATAGCACTCTATCCAGAGCAACAGAGTAAGACTGTCTAAAAATAAAATTTAAGGCTCCACGCCTGTGGCTCAAGTGGCTAAGGCGCCAGCCACATACACCTGAGCTGGCGGGTTCGAATCCAGCCCAGGCCCGCCAAACAACAATGACGGCTGCAACCAAAACATAGCTGGGCATTGTGGTGGGCGCCGGTAGTCCCAGCTACTTGGGAGGCTGAGGCAGGAGACTCGCTTAAGCCCAGAGTTGGAGGTTGCTGTGAGCTGTGATGCCACGGCACTCTACCCAGGGCCGCAGATTGAGGCTCTGTCTCAAAAATAAATAAATAAATAATAAAAATAAATAAATAAAAATAAAATTTAAAAAGGTTTCCAAGAGTGGAGGTTTAAATTGGACTTTGAAGGATAAGGAGGCATTTTTTCAGAAACAGGAGAAGAGTACAGTGAAGGCAGAGGTAGAATCCTCAGGAAAGTAATGCTATATGACTAGAGAGCGTGTGACTCTGTAGTCATATCCCATGTAAGGAGGTTGAAAAGGGCAATTTACCACAGATGGCAAAGAGTCTTGATTGCCACATACACATAGGGTTGAGGAAGGATCATATTTGTTTTCTGGAAAGCAGACTAGAGACGGTGGTGAGAACACACTGAGGATGAGGACAGTAGAAGAATGGGAGTGGACTGGAGAGTGACGACAGCTCTTCACAGCCACTGGGGGAGTCTTCCGGAATGTTTTCTCTGTGTTCCATAATCCCATTAACTGGAATCCCTTTGTTTTCTGTTGCCTAATTTCTGCTGATTCTCTATGATTTGTATTCACATGTGTCTTGTTATTTTTTATTTTGTGCCAGACATTGTATTTGAAAAATGGCGTATAAAAAAATTTTTTTTGAGACAGAGTCTCACTTGGTCACCCTTGGTAGAGTGCCATGGTCTTAGCTCACAGCAACCTCAAACTCTTGGATTCAAGTGATCCTCTTGCCTCAGCCTCCCAAGTAGCTGGGACTACAGGTGCCCCCCACATGCCCAACTATTTTTAGTGACAGGGTCCCTGGCTCAGGTTGGTCTCAAACCTGTGAGCTCAGGCAATCTGCCTGCCTTGGCCTCCCAAGTTCTGGGATTATAGGTGTGAGCATTATTAAAATATTTTGAGGCTGGGCAGCACCTGTGGCTCAGTGAGTAGGGCGCCGGTCCCATATACCAAAGGTGGTGGGTTTGGGCCCAACCCTGGCCAAACTGCAACCAAAAAATAGCCGGGCGTTGTGGCTGGCGCCTGTAGTCTCAGCTGCTCGGGAGGCTGAAGCAAGAGAATCACATAAGCCCAAGAGCTAGAGGTTGCTGTGAGTCCTGTTACGTCATGGCACTCTACCCGAGGGCGGTAAAGTGAGACTCTGTCTCTACAAAAAAAAATAATAATAATTTAAAAAAATATTTTGAGGCTTAGGATGAGTTCTTCCTTGAGATAAGGTTTTTGTTCGCTTCTGTTAGGCGACCAGGGCCACTAAAAAATTCTGGAATTACATTAATCCATATTCAAGGCTGGAGATTTTGTGAGCCCTTGAAACCAAGCTACAGACCTATCAGACTGTGCAAGGGCTGATTTGCTTCTGGTTAATCCTTGACCTGGGAGTACAATCCTCTCTGGTCACAGCCCAAGACGCCTGTGGTTTAGCAGTGTCCCACCTTTGGTGGGCCTTGTATTCCAACTTCCCCCTGCCCAGCACAACTTATCCTCTCATTTACCTCTGATAAATGAACAAGTGCCCCCAAACTGGGCTCACCTATCTGGATTCCTGTCTTCTCTGGGATGTCAGCCTAGTAATTGTTTAGTACCTTTAGTTCTTTGATGTTTTTCAGATGTTTGTATAGCTTTTTGTCGAATTTACCTAGTCTCCCATTTCCTAACAACAGAAGTTCTCTGTTTTCCTCCTGGGACTCTTGCCCAGATGGTGTTCAGCTGGCACCTTGAACTCAGTCTGCTCTTTGCTATTGCACAGGCTGCATATTGGGGTGTGCATTGTGGCTTCCTAACCACATCTCTTATCTACTTTAGGGGGTCCAGCATGGTATTGCTTAAGACTTCCTGTCCTCTCTGAATTTGGGGACTTGTCTTTCCTGGATAGCCACCTCTGAATCTTCCCAAGAAGGCTCAATCAAGAGGGATTGTATGTAAAAGTGCTTTGTAAATTCTAAATCCCACCCAGATATGAGGGTTTGTTAGTATTGTGCTTTGTTTTGTTCCTCCTACAAGAGTATTGTGAAATATGCATCAAAGCCTCTGGTTCTGTCCCACCTTCACAGCACATGCAGGAGGCATCAGAAAACCCAGATTGGAAGGGGAGCAGGAAACAACGGAAGCTTATTGAACAGAGTTACCAGATGTTGCCAAGAGTCCATTTGACTCAAAGGGCCAACGTGTTGGAACAGGATATATTGATTCCTATCTGGGCCTGTCTTCTTTCCTGCCCAAATGTCTGTGCTTCTTGGGGACCGTGATAGGGCTGCCAAATGGCCTCTCTGGGGACTCTCTAGCTCTGTTAGCTTCCTCACCCTCCACCATGATTGCCTAACTCATGGGGCATTATTCCTTCAGCCTAGGGTTTTCAGACAAGCGTGCCCTTCTCTTCCCTTTGTGTTTTGCGCCCTACTCTATAGCCTGTCCTGCATCTTCCTATCTAAAGAAATGACAAACGGAAAATGTGAGAAACTTAGGCTTCATGGAGGAAAAATTATTTGTGGAGCCTTTCAGCACTGTTGAGGGTGTTTCAATTAAGAGAAGTGTGTGTGAAAAAATAGCCGGGCATTGTGGTGGGTGCCTGTAGTCCCAACTACTTGGGAGGCTGAGGCAAAAGAATCACTTAAGCCCAAGAGTTGGAGGTTGCTGTGAGCTGTGACACCACAGCACTCTACCCAGGACGACAGCTTGAGACTCTGTATCAAGAAAAAAAAAAAGAGAGAAGTGTGTGTACATCATTGAACTACTGGCCTACACAAAGCATATTTTTTAATGCCACACCTTTATTAGTTTGAGGGGATTGCCATAACAAATCACCAAAAATGAGATGGCTTAAAACAACAGAAACTTACTCTTCACAGTTCTAGAGGCTAAAAGTATGAAACCAAAATGTTGGCAGGGCCGCACTCCCTGATAGCTCCAGGAAAGAATCCCTTTTTACCCCTTCCTCGCTTCTGGTGGTTGCCGGTAATCCTTGCCTTTATTTTTGTTGTTGTTACTATTGCTCAACTGGAGTACAGCAGCTATTTACAGGCACAAGCATAGCACACTACAGCCTCAAACTCTTGAACTCAAGTGATCCTCCTGCCTCAACCTCCCAAATAGCTGGGACTACAGGTATGGGACACCATGCGCAGCTCCTTGGCATTCTTTGGCTTATAGCTACATCATTCCAATTCCTGTCTCTCCCTTCACATGACCATCTTCCCTATGTGTGAGTCTATGTCTCTGTGTTTTCACATGGGCTTTGACTTAACTCCAGTCATACCAATCCAGTATGATCTCATTTTTTTTTTTTTTGAGATGGAGTCTCACTATGTCGCCCTTGGTAGAGTGCCATGGTGTCACAGCTCATAAAAACCTCAAACTATTGGGCTTAAGCGATTCTCTTGCCTCAGCCTCCCAAGTAGCTGGGACAACAGGTGCCCGCCACAACACCCGGCTTTTTTTTTAGTTGTAGCTGTCATTGTTGCTTAGCAGGCCTGGGTTGGGCTTGAACTGCGAGCCTCAGTGTATGTGGCCAGCACCCTACTCACTGAGCTACAAGCACGGAGCCTCTTTTTCTTTCTTTTTTTTTTTTTTTTGAGATAGAGTCTGACTATGTGACCCTTAGTAGAGTGCCATGGCGTCTTAGCTCACAGCAATCTCAAACTCTTGGGTTCAAGTGATCCTCTTGCCTCAGCCTCCTAAGTAGCTGGGACTACAGGTGCCCGCCACAATGCCTGACTATTTTTTAGAGACAGGAGTCTTGCTCTGGCTCAGGCTGGTCTCGAACCTGGGAGCTCAGGCAATCCACCACCTCAGCCTTCCAAGTGCTGGGATTACAGGCGTGAGCCACCACACCCAGCCCTGGGACCTGAGTCTTAAGACTAGAAGGCATCAGTAACAATATTAGAACCTAGACTTTGGACTTCTATTTCAGTATCTTTTCCTCTGCATCATTGTCAGACCACAGACACTGTATGAACAGCTCCTTGTCCTTTCTCATATAATTTGTGGAAGTGATAATGTTAGTCTGTGCTCCAAAAAGCAGCACTAAACACTGGACTCAGAGCTGTAAGTTCCCTCCACTTAGAAGCCACATGCTCTCTGAATGTAAGTCATCTATAAAATTCTCACCTTTTCATGGGGACTATCTAGGTATCAGGAATATAGCAATGAACAAAATGGACCAGAAACTTTGCCTTGTGGACCTACTTACTTCCTAGTGTCATGAAATTCATTCAAGGGAATATATGGGAATATATGTTCTGCAACACGGAGGAAGCTGTACAAACTCATCTTCCAGGCCCAAGGGACAGGGTGAGTTCCAGCAGGGGTGTATAAAGGCAGCTTCACTGGTCAACTGAGCAGTGAGGTGTGTGAACACCACTCTCACAGAGTGCTGTAATCAAACTAGGAGTTCATCCCAGGCATACGAAAGGCTTGGGGGAAAGAGTGAGAGACTCCACTAAAGCAAATTTGGAAACTTGGAAATAATATTGTCTCCTGACTGTGTAACCATGAGATTGCACAAAATACAGGGGAGCAAAGATATACAAAGTTACCCTAAGGAATCAGATAGCCAATCAAATTGAGCAATACTCCGGCCCGTAATTTATCAAAACCAAAAGAAGAATGTGTCAATCAGAAAGAGTCACCTCCTTAGCCAGGTGTTGTGGCGGGCGCCTGTAGTCCCAGCTGCTCCGGAGGCTGAGGCAAGAGAATCACGTAAACCCAAGAGTTGGGGGTTGCTGTGAGCCGTGTGACGCCACGGCACTCTACCCGAGGGCGGTACAGTGAGACTCTGTCTCTACAAAAAAAAAAAAAAAAAAGAAGAAAGAGTCACCTCCTGGTGCATGAATGCATGCAACTCTGGGGTAGATACCTAGGAGCAGAATTGCTAGCATGGAATTTAGCTTATCATGACTCCTGTAAAATAATATTATAAAATGGTTGTCAGTGAATGACTCCCACCAAGAGTTAAGAGTTGCCTTGCTCAGGGCGGCGCCTGTGGCTCAGTTGGTAAGGCGCCAGCCCCATATACCAAGGGTGGCGGGTTCAAACCCGGCCCCGGCCAAACTGCAACCAAAAAATAGCCGGGCGTTGTGGCGGGCGCCTGTAATCCCAGCTACTCGGGAGGCTGAGACAAGAGAATTACTTAAGCCCAGGAGTTGGAGGTTGCTGTGAGCTGTGCGAGGCCACGGCACTCTACCGAGGGCCATAAAGTGAGACTCTGTCTCTACAAAAAAAAAAAAAAAAAAAGAGTTGCCTTGCCCCAAATCTTTTTGTGTGTGTGTGTGTGGTTTTTGGCCGGGGCTGGATTTGAACCCTCCACCTACGACATATGGGACCGGTGCCCTACTCCTTGAGCCACAGGCGCCGCCCTGACCTTGCTCCAAATCTTACCAGCACTTGATAGTTTCACACTTTTTCAATTTGAGCCATTCTTGTAGGCATGTAAGTAGTATGTAACTGTGATTTTAACTTGCATTCCACAGGGCCAGGTACAGTGGTTCATGCCTGACATTTTGGGAGGGGGAAGAGGACGGATGGCTTGAGGCCAGGAGTTTGAGACCAGCCTTGACAACATAGCAAGACTTTGTCTCTAAAAACAATTTAAAAATTAGCCAGGCAGGGCGGCGCCTGTGGCTCAGTGAGTAGGGCTCTGGCCCCATATGCCGAGGGTGGCAGGTTCAAACCCAGCCCCGGCCAAACTGCAACCAAAAAATAGCCGGGCGTTGTGGCACGTGCCTATAGTCCCAGCTGCTCGGGAGGCTGAGGCAAGAGAATCACATAAGCCCAGGAGTTGGAGGTTGCTGTGAGCCGTGTGATGTCACGGCACTCTACCCGAGGGCGGTACAGTGAGACTCTGTCTCTACAAAAAAAAAAAAAAAAAAATCAGTCAGGCATTGTGATGCATACTTATAGTCCCAACTACTGGTACAGAAGAAGTGGAAGGATCACTTGAGCCCAAGAGTACAAGGTTACAGTGAGTTGTGGCTGTGCCACTGGACACCAGCCTGGGCAAAAGAGTGAGATCCTGTCTCAAGAAAAGAAAGAGCCAGTTGGTGCCTGTGGCTCAGTATGTAGGCACCAGCCCCACATACCTAGGGTAGCCAGTTCAAACCCGACCCCAGCCAAACTGCAACAACAAAAAAAATAGCAGGGCATTGTGGTGGGCACTTGTAGTCCCAGCTACTTGGGAGGCTGAGGCAGGAGAATCACCTAAGCCCAGGAGTTGGAGGTTGCTGTGAGCTGTGTAATGTCATGGCACTCTACCAAGCAAAGCGTCTCTAAAAGAAAGAAAGAAAAAACTTGCTGTCCAGGTCTGGTGGCTCATGCCTGTAATCCTAGCACTCTGGGAGGTCAAGGTGGATGGATTGCTTGAGCTCACGAGTTCAGGACCACCCTGAGTAAAAGTGAGATCCTCATCTCTACCAAAGAATAGAAAAACTGAGGCAAGTGGATCGCTTGAGCCCGAGTTGGAGGTTGCTGTGAGCTATAATACCACAGCACTCTACCCAGGGCAACAGCTTGAGACTCTGTCTCAAAAACAAAAAAAAGGAAAAAACATTTGCATCCTCTAATTATTAATGAGATTGCACATTTTTTACTGTGTTTAATAGCAATCTGGATTTCTGATTTTGTGAAGCACCTGCTTAACTCTTTAGCCCATTTTTCCATTAGGTTATCTTTTTCTTAATGTTTCAAAGACATTCTTTAAATATCCTGTTTATGAGCTCTTTATGGTTATACATGTTAGAAATATCTTTTCCTACTCAGTGGCTGGAAATTTCACACTTAGTGTTAATTAAGTTACTATTAAAGCAAATTTTTATGTAGTCAATTTTTTTTTTTTTTTTTTTTTTTTTTTTGGCCAGGGCTGGGTTTGAAACTACCACCTCTGGTATATGGGACCGGTGCCCTATTCCTTTGAGCCACAGGTGCCACCCTATGTAGTCAAATTTATTATTCATTCCTGAAGAATTGTTTCCACCAAGGAAAGTTGCACAGCTTTTTGTAAGCCACATGAGAACATGACTTGTGCCCTAATAGCAAGAAAAAAGATCCAGTGTAGTGGCTTATGCCTGTAATCCTAGCACTTTGGAAGGCTGAGGTGAGAGAATCACTTGAGGACAGGACTTTAAGATCAGTCTGAGCAAAAGGAAGACCCTGCTCTACAAAAAACAGAAAAATTATCTGGGCATTATGGCAGGTGCCTGTAGTCCCAATTACTTGGGAGGCTGAGGAAAAAGGATCTCTAGAGCCCAGGAGTTGGAAGTTGCAGTGAGCTGAGAAGATGCCACTGCACTCTAGCCAGAGTGACAGAGCAAGATTCTGTCTCCAAAAAGAAAGAAAGAAAGAAAGAAAAAATAATAATAAATCACATAACCTACATAGTTACCACTTCTTTAGCACATCAAAGCACTGAGGTTACAAGATAACAAGATCAATTGAACTGTGAAGGATGACAAACCCATTCAAAGAGAGACAGAGCATGTGAACTGCTTCACCTATGGCAGAACCCAGGAGGAAGACAACACCACTAAAGCAGGAAAGAAGATAGTTCAAATGTTAACGCTTTTGTAAGGGTGGAGTGTGAGCAGCAGGACAGCTGGGAGTCCCTGGGAGCTCCAGACACAGTGTGTGCAGCCATGCACGGGCTGTCTTCCACAAGCCTCTAGTTGGTGCTCATAAGAAAGTGGGGTTTGCGGGAATGACACCCAATGGGGTTTGGGGGAATGACACTCCAGTCAGCAGTGCACAGGAACAAAACATAACTCACTTCCCAGACTCTTCTAGCAATTGAAGGATAAGCCTTAAACTGGGGAGGGAGGGACAGGAAACCCTTCTGTTCCCACCACCAGAAAAAAAATCACCTGCCTCTGGAAGGGTGCAGCAAGGTTCTCTCCCTACTACAAAACTCGCAGCAAATAACTCTTGGGGGACAAGCAGGAATCTCTTTTGCCCTCAGTTCCAAGCAAAGGTCTACTGCCATTGAAGCAGGGTTCAGAAAAAATCCATATATCCTGGGGGAGGGATGGACAATCTGCTTGGCTCAGAACCCTATACTAATACAAAGCGAAAGCCTGCTGCCACTGAAGGAGCGTCAGAAAACTGTCCCCCCTCGAGACTCCACAGATACAAGCCAGCATTTAGCTACCAAGAAGGGAAAGACAGGGAAGTAACAAAGCCCCACACCGAGACTCAGGTGCATAACATCTGCCTAAGACTGAAGCTGGACCAGGAAAACTAAGACAAGCTGCTCTTCCACCCCTCAACTTCTTCACAGGACTGGCCCTGGTTAACACGCATCAGCAGTTTACACGCTGAGTGCAGGTGTACCAGGCCTGCTGAATGTGGAATGCAGAGCAGAAACACTGAAATAAACACTCCAGCACCTGCCATGAAAGAGTAGGCCAAGCATGGTAGCTCACACTTGTAATCCCCGCACTTTGGGAGGCTGAGGCAGGATGATTACTTGAGGCCAGGAATTCAAGACCAACCTGAGCAACGTAGTAAGAATCCATCTCTACCAAGGGTAAAAAAAGATAGCCAGGTGTGCCTTTAGTCCTAGCTACTCAGAAGGCTGAGGCCGGAGGATCACTTGAACCTAGCGAGCTATGATGGCAATGCTGCACTCTAGCCTGGGCAACAGAGAAAGACCCTGTCTTAAAAACAACACAAACAAATGAACAAACAAAAGAAGTAGGAGTAGCCTGATATTGGAGAAATTATAGCAACAACAAAATTCAAATCCACCTCTATTACTGACTTGATCAACTCAATCCCTTACACCGAAAACATAACAGAGAAAAGAGACATGCCCATCTCCAGATATAAATGCTATTCACCTAAGCCTCTATTTTTTCACATGTGATATCTAGCATTCATTCAAAACTCAAAAAACAAACAGAAAGGAAAAACAGCCCACTGTCAAGTGATAGAAGGGACAAAACAACCAGACCCAGAGATGACCCAGATGATGAAACTATCAGAGACGTATTAATATGTTAAAGGACCTAATGGAAAAGATGAACAATATACATAACAAGATGGGGGATTTTTTTTTTTTTTTTGAGACAGAGTCTCACTATGTCACCCTCGGTAGAGTACCATGGTGTCACAGCTCACAGCAACCTTAAACTCTTGGGCTTAAGCGATTCTCATGCCTCAGCCTTCCGAGTTGGTGGGACTACAGAGCTGGGACTACAGAAACTAACATGAGCTCTGCCTGCCACAAAAGCCCGCTACAACGTCCGACTATTTTTTTGTTGTAGTTATCGTTGTTTAGCAGGCCTGGGCCAGGGTCAAACCCACCAGCCCCAGTGTATGTAGCCGACACACTAACCACTGAGCATGGGAGCCAACCAAGATGGGGGATTTGAGCAGAGAGATGGAAACTACAAAAAGGAGTCATGAAAATGCTAAAAGGAAACAATAAAAAGACCACCAGAGCCTTTTCAGGTTTCGGCTTGGAGAAGAAAAAATTTGTGGAACACAGCTAAAGTAATGCTTTAGGAAAAAAAATATATATATATTTTTTTGCAGTGTTTGGCTGGTGCTGGGTTTGAACCCACCACCTCCGGCATGTGGGGCCCGCGCCCTATACCTTTAAAATCATTAAAAAAGAAAATAATATTTCAAATCAGCCAGACATGGTGGCTCACGCCTGTAATCCTAGCATTCTGGGAGGCTCAGGTGGGTCAATTGCTGGAGCTCCGGAGTTTGAGACCAACCTGAGCAAGAGCAAGACCCCATCTCTAGGGCGGCACCTGTGGCTCAGTGAGTAGGGCACTGGCCCCATATCTGGAGGGTGGCGGGTTTGGGTCCAGCCCCGGCCAAACTGCAACAAAAAATAGTCGGGCGTTGTGGTGGGCGCCTGTAGTCCCAGCTGCTCAGGAGGCTGAGGCAAGAGAATCACCTCAGCCTAAGAGCTGGAGGTTGCTGTGAGTCCTGTGACATCATGGCACTCTACCAAGGGCGGTAAAGTGAGACTCTGTCTCTACAAAAAAATAAATAAATAAAATAAATAAATAAATGGCCCTGTCTCTACTAAAAATAGAAAAACTAGCTGGGCACATTGTGGCAGGTACCTATAGTCCCAAATACTGGGGAAGGATTGCTCAAGCCGAAGAGTGTGAGGTTGCTGTGAGCTATGAGGCCACGGCATTCTACCCAGGGCAACAGAGTAAGACTCGGTTGTGAGGAAAAAAAGAAAAAAAAGATTTTAAATCAATGATCTAAGTTTTCATCTTAATATATATATATTTTTGAGACAGAGTCTCATTATGTTGCCCTTGGTAGAGTGCTGTGGCGTCACAGTTCACAGCAACCTCAAACTCTCTGGCTCAAGCGATTCTCTTGCTTCAGCCTCCCAAGTACCTGGGACTACAGGTGCCCACCACAACACCCAGTTTTTTGTTGCAGTTGTCATCATTGGTTAGCTGGCCCGGGCCAGGTTCAAACCTGCCACCCTCGGTATATGTGGCTGGCACCGTAACCACTGTGCTATGGGCACCAAGCCTCATCTTAATACATTAGAAGAAAAATAATTCCAGGCTGGGCATGGTAGTTCACACCTATAATGTCAGAACTTTGCCAGGCTCAGGCAGGAGGATCACTTGAGGCCAGGAGTTTGAAACCAGCCTGAGCACTATAACAAGAAACCCATCTCAACAAAATAACTGAAAAAATTAGCAGGGCATAATGGTCTGGGCTTGTAGTTCCAGCTGTTCAGGAGTTTGAGACAGAAGGATCACTTGAGCCCAAGAGTTGGAGGCTGCAGTGAGCTATGATCATGTCTACAAATAGCCACTGCACTTCAACCTGGGTGACAGAACATAACCCCATCTATAAAATATATATATATACACACACACACATAGTTACAGGGGTGCCAAAAAATGTATATGCATTTTTTTTTTTGAGACAGAGTCTCACTTTGTCACCCTTGGTAGAATGCTGTGGTTTTACAGCTCACAGCAATCTCCAGCTCTTTGGGTTTAGGCGATTCTCTTGCCTCAGCCTCCTGAGTAGCTGGGACCACAGGTGCCTACCACAACACCCAGCAATTTTTTTTGTTGTTGCCGTTTGGCCGAGGCCAGGTTTGAACCCGCCACCCTCAGTATGTGGGGCCAGTGCCCTACTCACTGTGCCACAGGCGCCACTCAAAATGTATATGCATTTTAAGAAAGAAAAAACTGGGCGGCGCCTGTGGCTCACTCAGTAAAGCGCCGGCCCCATATACTGAGGGTGGCGGGTTCAAACCCGGCCCCGGCCAAACTGCAACCAAAAAATAGCCGGACGTTGTGGCGGGCACCTGTAGTCCCAGCTACTCGGGAGGCTGAGGCAAGAGAATCGCTTAAGCCCAGGAGCTGGAGGTTGCTGTGAGCTGTGTGAGGCCATGGCACTCTACCGAGGGCCATAGAGTGAGACTCTGTCTCTACAAAAAAAAAAAAAGAAAGAAAAAACTGGGCAGTGCCTGTGGCTCAGTGAGTAGGGCACCGGCCCCATATAGTGAGGGTGGCGGGTTCAAACCCAGCCCCGGCCAAACTGCAACATAAAAATAGCCAGGCGTTGTGGCGAGCACCTGTAGTCCCAGCTACTCAGGAGGCTGAGGCAAGAGAATCGCCTAAGCCCAGGAGCTGGAGGTTGCTGTGAGTTGTGAGCCACAGCACTCTACCAAGGGCGACCAAATGAGACTCTGTCTCTAAAAAAATCAAAACCAAACAAAACAAACAACTATCTTAAAATTGTAATACTTAGTATATACTAATAACAAGTCATCTTCGAGCACCTCTTATGATTGCAGAAATCAAATATGACTTGAATATTAAAATTTTAATACAATTTTTCCTTTTTTTAATTGTGAAACAAGCAAATTTATTTACTCAAAATGTCTTTAAAGTTTGTAAATATTCAACTTTTTTTTTTTGAGACAAAGTCTTACTCTGTTGCCCTGGGTAGAGTGCTGTGATGTCATAGCTCACAGCAACCTCAAACTCTTGGGCTCAAGTGATTCTCTTGCTTCATCTTCCCAAGTAGCTGGGACTACAGGCGCCCGCCACAAAACCTGGCTAGTTTCTTTTCAGTGGGGTCTCACTGTTGTTCAGGCTGTTCTTGAACTCATGAGCTCAATCAATACACTGGCTTCACCCTCCCAGAGTGCTAGGATTACAGGCATGAGCCACCGTGTCTGGCCAGTTTTTTCCTTTCTTAAGTGTGTATATATACATTTGGGGGGGACCTTGTTTGTGTGTGTGTGTGTGTAACTCATTTAGTCCTTACAACTCCCTGTGCAATAGATACTTATAGTATTCTCCCACTTTACAGAGAAGGAAATCCAGGCACAGATGTTAAATAGCTTCCCTGTGGTCAGATAGACCTACAGCTAGGATTTGGACAAGTCTCCCCCACTTCCGCCTGTGGGATCAGGGCCCATAACCATACTGTTGCCTCTCTACATTTTCCTCATTTTTTTTTCCTTGGGACAGAGTGCCACTATGTCATCCTCTGTAGAGCGCTGTAGCATCACAGCTCACAGCAAACTCAAACTCTTGGGCTTAAGCGATTCTCTTGCCTCAGTCTACCAAGTAGCTGGGATTACAGGCACCAGCCGCAACACTTGGCTATTTTTTTGTTATAGTTGTCATTGTCGTTTGGCAAGCCCTGGGCCGGTTTAAACTCACCAGCCCAGGTGTATATGGCCAGTGCCCTAGCCGCTGAACTACAGGCGCCAAGCCAGAACACAGATTTTTGAGATTCAATGGGTGAATGAATGGTAGACTCTGGGTCCTTGGGGATGGATAGTTTTTGTTTGTGGCTTGTTTTTTTTTTTTTGAGACAGAGTCTCACTGTGTGCCCTCGGTATAGTGCTGTGGCATCATCATAACTCACAGCAACCTCAAACTCTTGGGTTCAAGCAATCCTCTATGCCTCAGCCTCCCAAGTAGCTGGGACTACAGACACCCACCACAACCCTCAGCTATTTTTAGAGACAGGGTCTCACTGTTGCTCAGGCTGGTCTCGAAGTCCTGAGCTCAGGTGATCCACACCCCTTGGCCTCCCAGAGAGGATGGATAGTTTCTTATTTGCACCCATGGCTCTGAGCCCAACTCTGGATTCCCAGGACGACCCTTCTCTGGGGCCAGGAGGGGAGGCCTGTGTAGAGGTCTCAGGAGCCCTCAAAAGCGTGGTCCTTTATTTGAGTTTGCCCTCTTTTTGCTGAGTGCTCTCTCGCTGGCTCCTTCATCCCTTTCCTGCAGAAGAAAGGGAGCTGGCCTTCTTCCCCCTTGGCACTCCATGTGCTCATTTGAAGTTCCTGAGGCCAGGCCCAGTGGGCGGCCTGAGCTACCATCCTCAATCACACAGCCTGCTGCTGCCTGCCCACGCGGCTGGCTTTGAGGGTCGGCCAGAGCCTCTGGTGGGAACTGCTTGCTGCTCTAATTGAGCCTCTCTTGGGAGGCGGCAGGCCCGGACTCTCACTTGTCTCTACTCTGGCGGCTGCTTTGCTCTCACAAGGGGGACAGCATGCTTCCTGGTCCGCTGGCTCTTTGGCCTGCCAGGGCAGAAGTTCACCCTGTTCTACAGATGGAGAAACAGAAACCCTGGGGCAGACTGGGTCCCTGCCCAAGGCCACAACAAGGTTGCCAGGAGTAACCACTAGAAAGCCAAGTGACATGGCTCTGTGCCTCACTCTGCTGGCACCTGGAATGAGTTCCCACAGGAAAAAAGACCTCCCTTTGGCTCTCATGGCTGCCAGGCACAGGGCTCTAGATTCTGGCATTCATGAGGTGTCCATGTGAGAACTGTCACACATCCCAAAGACCCTGCCAAAAATGCAGATGAGAGCATGACCAATCGGAACAGAGGGCAGGTCCTTTCCAAAGCATAGCAGGACAAGCTGTCTGCCAGGTACCACTGCAAACTCCTGCCCTGTACCTGAATTTGCCCTTTTTGAGAGTCTCAAGCTGTTGCCCTGGGTAGAGTGCTATGGTGTCATAGCTTACTTCAACCTCCAACCCTTGGGCCCAAGCGATCTTCTTGCCTCAGTTTTTTTTTATTTTTAGTAGAGACCAGGTCTTGCTTTTTTGCTCAGGCTGGTCTCGAACCTGTGAGCTCAAGCTATCTACCACCTTGGCCTCCCAGAGGCCTGTAATCCTCACATTAGGATTACAGGCAGGAGCCACTGTGCCCAGCCTGAATTCGCCCTTCTTAGAAAATAGAGTTTCAGATGCACTGGAGGAGTCTTGTCTATGGGGAGCTTGCAATATGCCTTCCCCAGACAAATTCAGGGAACCTCTCAGGGCAGAACAATCTTTTTTTTTTTTTTTTTTTTGAGACAGAGTCTCACTTTGTCGCCCTTGGGAGAGTGCTGTGGTGTCACAGCTCACAGCAACCTGAAACTCCTGGGCTCAGGCAATTCTCTTGCCTCAGCCTCCCAAGTATCTGGGACTACAGGTGTCCACCTCAACGCCTGGCTATTTTTTGTTGCAGTTTGGCCAGGGCCGGGTTCGAACTGCCACCCTTGGTATATGGGGCCAGCGCCCTACTCACTGGGCCACAGGCACCGCCCAATAAGTCATTTTTCTATTGCGCCTTC
The DNA here is from genome assembly GCF_027406575.1 of Nycticebus coucang. NCBI lineage: Eukaryota > Metazoa > Chordata > Mammalia > Primates > Lorisidae > Nycticebus > Nycticebus coucang. The sequence continues at coordinate 92,522,944 of NC_069787.1, read as the reverse complement.
TTGCCTTAGAGTCACACTCTGCCCCTAGTTCTACTCTCTGAGCCCTTAGAATGAATTAATAACTCCCGTTTTATTTATTTAATATCTTTTCAAGATCAAAGTGCTGCTTTTGAACCTTCTCTTCTCCTGGCTGAATATCTTCCATCCCCTTGGCCACCCTTCATATGACAGCTCTCCTGGCCCCTCTGTGTTCCAGGTACTCAAGACAGTCTGAGTGGGCTCAGAAGGGAGTCTCAGTACTGTAGGGGCACACAGTCTGCTCGCCCAGTCCCACCCCAACATTCACTGGGCAGCACTGGAGAACAAATGGAGGCCATGTCTAAAAGCTTACAAGTGGTGATTTGAACTAACCATTCCAGAAGCAAACCTCTACTTTTGTTGCATACCGGCATGAGAGGGGATCTCTCACAACCCGGAACAAGGAGAAAGAGTTGACCTGAGTGGAAATGTGGGAAATGAAGAAATACAAAACCAGAAAGACGGAGAGAGGGTCAAAAAAAGACAGGAGCTGAGAGCTAGGCTGGCGTTAGGAGAGCCAATGCAGCTGATGACTGCAGCCAGCCCTTGAACCGTGGAAACAGCTTTATTTATACAGTATCTTAACAAGATTGCATAAATCTTAACACATGGGGTAGAGATCAACCTTAGAGAAGAAAAACTGTGCTTGTCCATAACAAGGAAAGTATGCATGGGCTACGTGACTTCTGACAGGTGAAAGCAATGTTGTTAAGGGAGGAGAAGTGGTTGGGGGTCGCTCCCTGAGCATTACCCAGGCTGTAGGGGCCTTGCCAACCACAGCCCACTCCCCACATACTTTGACCCTCAAATCTTCATAATGACTTGGAAGGCTAAATTTAATTTAGATTACTTAGCCAGTACAATGGCTCATGCCTGTAATCCTAGCACTCTGGGAGGCTGAGACAGGTGGATCACTTGAGCTCAGGAGCTCGAGACCAGCTTGAGCAAGAGGGAGATCCCCATCTCCACTAAAAATAGAAAAAAACTTGCTGGGCATTGTGATGCATACCTATAGTCCCAGCTACTTGGGAGGCTGAGGCAAAAGGACTGCTCAAGCCCCAGAGTTTGAGGTTGCTGTGAGCTATGATGCCACAGCACTCTCAGAATGAGACTTTGTGAAAACAAAACAAATAGATTGCTGAGACTCCTCAGAGTCTGTTCCAGGGTGTGGTAGGGCTGGAAGAGTAGCCACACTGCCCCTGGCTTGGTCGCTTCTCTTGTATCCCTGGCTCTACCTGTAATGAAAGATACTTCAGGGATCCACTGTAGCCCCTGAGTTCCCAGTGTACCAGCTCCGTTCACACTCCCTTGGCCTCTTCTCAGACTCCATCCCTAGTAGGCAAGAGATTCCTGGGTCCCGAAGGCTAAGTATGTTATGGGGATGGGTTGTCAGTGGCCATGTCTTAGTCCCGAGGAGCCCTTGCCCCCAGGGGAGAGTCAGGGCCCTTCTTGCCTGGGTCTGAGGGCATCACCACTTGCTAACATCATGCATCCTTCTGTTGAGTCATCCTGAGTGATACCTAAATGGTCCCCAATGTCATTTTTCTGATGGAAGTACTACTCTGTTTGTTCAAATGGGTTTGGGAGCAGAGGACTGGACTTGGCCTTGAAAACACTGAGTATTATGTCTTTAACTTTTTAAGATTATTTTGAAACTGGGCATGGTGGATCCAGCTACTCTGGAGGCCGAGGTGGGAGGATCGCTTGAGCCCAGGAGTTTGAGGCTTCAGTCATCTAGGATTGTGCCACTGCACTCGAGCCACAGCGACAGGATAAGTCTCCATCTCTAACAGAAAAAAGAAAGATTAATTGGAGCCCCAATCTGTCTTCTAAAATCACCTGTAAACTAACTCAAAGTGGCAACTGCCACTGTACATCTCCTGAGTGTGCCATTTGTACCCCCAACCAAGACTTCTGTCAGGCTTAGCCCCAGAGCCTGGCTGTCTCACCTGGCTCCACACTTCTCTCTGGCTATACTGGTACCACGGTGCACTGTTGTGCTAAAATCAAGCTAATGATGGGGGATGGGGGGGCAGGGAGTGTGACCAACACTTTGTAAACTGTGAAGCTCCTGCTCTTGGGGTTTCCTGGGTCAATAGCTGACTCTTTCCCAGACATTGGCTTAGCTGGCTTAGCCTTTGGGCTGCAGGATGCCCTGCACTGTGCTTCAGACTATGACAAGCCCACCTCCCTGACTGCCAGAGCTCCAGCTGGCTGGGGTTCCAACCACGGGGGCCGAGCTTCCTCATTAGTATAAATCCTCCATGTTTAGCTAGGCACTGTGGCAGTCACTTGTAGTCCCAGCTACTAGGGAGACTGAGGCAAGAGGATTGTTTGAGCCCAAGAGTTTGAGGTTGCTGTGAGCTATGATGCCACAGCACTCTACCAAAAGTGACAAAGCGAGACTGTCCGCCCCTCTAAAAAAAAAAAGAGCATGTGTAGGTGATGGTGACTTTGGTAAAGAAACTTGAAAGGTCATGTTTAACCCTTGCATGGCCAGGATATGCTCTAACTTCTCAGACTTTATTAAATTTGGGAATAATAAACTTAATAATAGCTGTCAAGCCAGGTATATGCACTGTACCCAACAGCATTATTTCACTAATTCTCATAACAACTTTCAGATTTATGTAAGCATTACCTTTTCTGTTTTTCAAAAGGAAGAACCTGAAGTTTATTCAGTGAAGTTTATTGAGGCTGCAGTGTGAGCAAGTGACTATTTCACAGAGCCTCTCCTTCAAGACATCATATGTCAGCTGGGATTTCTCACCTCTCAACTTTCTGTCTTTTTTTTTTTGAGACAGAGTCTCACTTTGTCACTCTCAGTAGCATGCTCTGGTGTCATAGCTCACAGCAACCTCAAACTCTCGGGCTCAAGTGATCCTCTTGCCTCAGCTTCTCGAGTAGTTGGGACTACAGGCACCCGCCACAATGCCAGGCTAATTTTTCTATTTTTATTTATTTATTTTTTGAGACAGAGTTTCATTATGTTGCCCTCGGTAGAGTGCTGCGGCATCACAGTTCACAGCAACCTTGGGCTTAAGTGATTCTCTTGCCTAGCCTCCCAAGTAGCTTGAACTACAGGCACCTACCACAATGTCCAGCTATCTTTTTGTTGTAGTTGTCATTGTTTAGCAGGCCCAGGCTAAACCAGCCCCAGTGTATGTGGCTGGCGCCCTAACCACTGAACTATGTATGGGTGCTGAGCCTAGTTTTTCTATTTTTAGTAGAGACAGGGTCTTGCTCTTACTCAGGCTGGTCTCAAACTCCTGAGCTCAAGGAATTCAATTGCCTCAGCCTCCCAGAGAAGTAGGATTACAGGACTGAGCCACTGCACCTGACCCAGACACCTAATTTTTTTTTTTTTTTTGATACAGAGTCTCCCTATGTTACCCTTGGTAGAGTGTCGTGGCATCACAGCTCACAGCAACCTCCAACTCTTGGACTCAAGCGATTATCTTGCCTCAGCCTCCCAACTAGCTGGGACTACAGGTGCCCCCACAATGCCCAGCAATTTTTCTAGACAAATCCACCTGCCTCAGCCTCCCACAGTGCTAGGATTACAGACATGAGCCATCTCGCCCGGCTAGAGACAAAGGTCTTACTCTTGCTCAGGCTGGTCTTGAACTCCTGAACTTTCTCACAGTATCTTCCTGCCTCAGCCTCCCACAGTGCTAGGATTACAGGCCACTGTGCCTTGAAGTAATTATCTTGAAAGCATAAATCTGAGCTCCTGTGGGCTCCAGGCCTAAAACCTGGTCCACCATGGTGAGGAAGTCTGGGCAAAGAGGAGGAACCTGCAAAGGAACCTGAGAGAGAACAGCCAGGGGAGTAGAATAGCCAGGTGAGCCAGCCAGGTGAACCTGTGTCAAGGAGTGATCAGCGGTGAAATGCTGTTGATGCTCACAGAAGAGGATGAGGAAGGAGAATCAGTTGTTGGTTTGGCAACATGGAGGTCAATAGTGACTTTGATGCAAGCAAGCCCAGGGAGCAGTCGGAATAGAAGTATGATTCAAACAGCCCCAGGAGTGAGTGGGAGGAGAGGCAGCCCCACGATGTGCCAGGCACCCTGCTGCCTGGGACTGTTTGCCTGTGGAGGCTGTGGGGTACCTGTATGGTTGGGTCCATGCTTGGCTCCCAGCACCAGAATGGCCCTGTTTCCAACATGTGGTCGGGGTCTGCTCAGGGACTATGCAAGGCTGAATGTGCCACCCATAGTCGGGATGGGCTCTCCCACCACAGTTTGTATCATAGGAATACCCCACAGCCATCTGGGGCCCATAGCTTGCATATCTGAACCTCAGAACCTAGGCGATTCTCTTGCCTCAGCCTCCCAAGTAGCTGGAACTACAAGGCCCAGCTATTTTTTGGTTGCAGTTGTTATTGTTGTTTAGCAGGCCTGGGCCGGGCTTGAACCCACCAGCCTTGGTGTATGTGGCCAGTGCCCTACTCACTGCGTTGTGGGTGCCAAGCCATAGATGTAGTTCTAATTACATAGCCATCTTGCTCAATCCAAAACACAGCCAAGGAGTGAGACAGGGCCCAGGACCTGCCAGCAGAGTCTTAAGCAAATACATACTTCTTTGAAACCTCTTTGTTTCATTTTTTTTGTTTGTTTTTTAGAGACAGTCTCACTTTGTCACCCTCAGTAGAGTGTCGTGGCATCACAGCTCCCAGCAACCTCCAGCTCTTGGGCTTAGGCGATTCTCTTGCCTCAGCCTCTCAAGTAGCTGGGACTACAGGCGCCCGCCACAACACCCAGCTATTTTTTTTTTAATTTTTAATTTTTATTGTTAAATCATAGCTGTGTACATTGGTGCAATCAAGGGGTACAATGTGCAGGTTTCATATACAATCTGAAATATTCTCATAAAACTGTTCAATATAGCCTTCATGGCATTTTCTTAGTTACTGTATGTAGACATTTGTATTCTGCATTTAGTAAGTTTTGCCTCTACCCATTCTAAGATACCGTAGGTGTGGCCCCATCTATTACCCTCCCTTCACAAAAACCTCCCCCCTCCCTTCCCCTTCCTTGGCCCTTTCCTCATAGTCTTGTGCTATAGTTGGGTTATACCCTTCATGTGAAAGCTATAATTTAGCTTCATAGTAGAGTTGAGTACATTGGATACTTTTTCTTCCATTCCTGAGATACTTTGCTAAGAAGAATATGGTCCAGCTCCATCCATGTAAACATGAAAGAGGTAAAGTCTCCATCTTTCTTTAAGGCTGCATAATATTCCATGGTATACATGTACCACAATTTGCTAGTCCATTCGTGGGTCATGGGCACTTGGGCTTCTTCCATGACTTAGCAATTATGAATTGGGCTGCAGTAAACATTCTGGTACAGATGTCTTTGTTATATTGTGATTTTTGGTCTTCTGGGTATAAACCTAGTAAAGGAATTACAGGATCGAATGGCAGGTCTATTTTTAGGTCTCTAAGTATTCTCCAAACATCCTTCCAGAAGGAAGGTATTAGTGTGCATTCCCACCAGCAGTGTAGAAGTGTGCCCTTTTCTCCACATCCACACCAACATCTCTGGTTTTGGGATTTTGTTATGTGGGCTACTCTTACTGGGGTTAGGTGATATCTCAAAGTAGTTTTGATTTGCATTTCTCTGATGATTAAGGATGATGAGCTTTTTTGCATGTGTTTGTAGATCATGCATCTGTCTTCTTTAGAGAAGTTTCTCTTCAAGTCCCTTGCCCACCCTGAGATGGGGTCACGTGTTCTTTTCTTGCTAATACGTTTGAGTTCTCTGTGGATTCTGGTTATTAGACCTTTATCGGAGGTATAACCTGCAAATATTTTCTCTCATTTTGAGGGCTGTCTGCTTGCTTTACTTACTATGTTCTTGGCTGTGCAGAAGCTTTTTAGTTTGATCAGGTCCCAGTACAGCTATTTTTTTTTGGTTGCAGTTTGGCAACCAGGTTTGGCCAGGTTTGAACCTGCCACCCTCGGTATATGGGGCTGGTGCCCTACTCACTGAGCCACAGGCGCCACCCATCATTTTTTCTTTTTTTGAGACAGAGTCTCACTTTGGTGCTGTCAGTAGAGTGCTGTGGCGTCATAGCTCACAGCAACCTCAAACTCCTGGGCTCAGGCAATCCTTTTGCCGCAGCTTCCTGAGTAGCTGGGACTACAGGCACCTGCCACAATGCCCAGCTAGTTTAATTTTTTTATTTTTAGTAGAGATGGGGTCTTGCTTTTGCTCAGGCTTATGTCGAATTTCTGAGTTAAAGAGATCCTCCCATGTCGGTTTCCCAAAATGTTAGGATTACAGGCATGTCCCCCCACCCCCGCCCAGCCTCTTTGTTTCATCTTTAACATTCATGTGAATTTCACATTTTCCTTCACAGCTGTTTGTTTTCATTTTAAAGCATTGACTTTTATAGTGCTTACATGTTACTTTTTTTTTCAGAAACCGGATCTTGCTCTGTCACCCAGGCTAAAGTGCAGTGGCATGATCACAGCCCACAGCAACCTCGAAGTCCTGGCCTCCAGTGATCCTCTCACCTTGGCCTTCCAAAGTGCTGGGATTACAGGTATGAGCCACTGTATGAGGACACCTCCCCCCATACTAAATTTTTAACTTCTCCCCCACTAAGTATTTGGGTAAAATTGGTGCCTGGTTTGTCCCCTGGCTCCCTGAAGTCCTATCTCCCTGTGTCCTCCTTTCAAATGCCCAGCCTCTAGAGCACAGCTCACATTCTATAGTTCCTACTGTGGCCATTGCCAGCTGCTCCAGGCACCCAAATGTCTCCATCAGGCTGCTGCTCCTTCCTTCTGAAAGGCCCTGTCTCCTTCCTCTTCTTCCATTTCCATCCTAGTTGTCTTCCTGGCTCCTACACCCTCTTCAAAGTCCAGCAGAGCCTTTCCTGGCTTCTGGAGGGGGTCAGGCAGGTTAGCGTACCCTTCACGTGGCCACATTGGTACTATGGAACTTCCTGTCTGGTGTGGAGGTGTCCGTCCCTTGACTACTCGGACAGGGAGGTCCTGGTGGGAGGGTTGCATCACCCACCTCTCAGCTGAGGGCTAAGGCTTTGTCCAGGCTTCCTAAAGGGGTGAATAAGCCAAGAGAGACCTGTGACTACCCACTCCAGGTACCCTTATGGCTTGAAGAACAAGCAGTGTTCCCAGGGGAGGGAGGCAGAGCCCTGGGCCAGGCCACACTGGGTGAAGCTGGGGCTCTGAACAGACTGATGGCTCTCTGGACAGGGGTAGTACTCAGACTTTTCTGAGTTGTCCACCTCTGTCCAGAGCTCACAGTCTGAGCACTTCATCCCCAGAAGCCTGAGTGGTGATTACATTCAGCTGTGTGGTTTGGACAGGGAAATAGCCCTTTGTGATGAAACTAGGCTGGCACCCGAGTGTGGGACAAGGGGCAGGCTGGCAGGGAATCAGAGCAGCCCTTCTGTCACTAGCTACGGCTTTCCCCTGGTGACACGTAAGAGGATTAAGACTCAGAACTCTGGACAAGGGGCTTTTATTCTCAGGGATGCATTTTAATTGGCCTGCAAAGCCCCAGAGACAGGAACAAAAGGTGAGGTGGGACCACCAATCTCTCACCCTCCAAGCCTGGTGTTTTAGGGGAGCACAGGGAGCCCAGGCCCACTTACGATGGGGGGCTGGCATTCCGCCCCATCCAGATCTGCCTAAGGCCAGGGCTTCAGTGCCCAGAGAGGACAGATACCCTCACCCTGCCATAGAGTCCTGAGCCACGCACAGGCTGGCACAGGGGATTTGCTGAGGTGGCAGTGGCTTATGAGGGAGTCTCAGAATCTTGGAATGTCAGGATGGAAGGAAGCAAACAGTTGCCTATTCCAGCCTCTGGGGGAATTTACTTATGGGGATAGTGAGGCCCAGAGAGAGGCCACAACTTGCCCAAGGTCACTTAGTTGAGGGAGGGCCTGAGTTGGGACTGAAAGGAGGAATGTCAGGCCAGAGGCTGCAAGGAGTTGCCCCTTTCCTCTAGCAAGGAACTAGGGCTGAGTTGTTCCCACCGTTGGTTGGTTTTGCCTGTTCCAGAATTTCTTATAAATGGAACCACATAATACGTATTCCTTAGGGCAAGACTTCTTTCTCTCAGCATAATGGTTTTGGGTATTTAATATATCAATAGTTTGTCGCTTTTTATTGCTGAGTATATTCCACAGTTTGCTTATCTATTCACCAAATGATGAGCATTTGATTTGTTTCCACTTTTGTCTGTTATAAAGAAAGCTGTTATGAACATTCTTGTATAAATCTTCTTTATATAAGGCAGTTTTATCATGGAAAATAAGAGAATAATGTGGCAAACACATGCTTTATCAAAAGGAAACCTCTTGCCTTATTTGTTTGAGTTCTTCTTTCTTTTAGGAAGAAAAAACACTTGTGGCTAAAGCCCCCGATGTATATTCCCCCTCCCCACCTCGGAGACATCCACCATCTAGACTCTAGTGTTCATTATTCCCGTCGTGCTGTTCGTAGTTTTACCAGGTGTAGATAGTCACTCATTGAACAAATATTAAGCACCTACTGTTTGCAAAGCATTGGCCTGGGCACTAGGGATACAGCAGTGGACTTGACAGGCAAAAATCCCTGCCCTTGGGGAGTTGACATCCTAGTTGGGAAGACATGACAAAAGTAATTCAAATACATGACATGTCAAATAAAGTTAAATGCTGGGAAGAAAAGTACAGCAGAGAAGGGAGGCAGAGACTGATGAGGTTGGGGAGTGGCTTAAAATGCGAAAGAGTTCAGATAGAGGGCGGCGCCTGTGGCTCGGTGAGTAGAGCGCCGGCCCCATATACCGAGGGTAGCGGGTTCAAACCCGGCCTCGGCCAAACTGCAACCAAAAAATAGCTGGACATTGTGGCGGGCGCCTGTAGTCCCAGCTGCTCGGGAGGCTGAGGCAAGAGAATCACGTAAGCCCAAAGGCTGGAGGTTGCTGTGAGCCGTGTGACGTCATGGCACTCTACCAAGGGCGGTAAAGTGAGATTCTGTCTCTACAAAAAAAAAAAAAAAAGAGTTCAGATAGAGAAGGCCACAATAGCAAGGGTTGCTACCACTGCGGAAGAAATAACCTCCAAACTTAGTGGCTTAACACAAGAAGCATTTATTACCTCTCATGATGTCTATGGGTCAGGAATCTGGGAGTGCTTCAGCTGGGTAGTTCTGACTTGGGATCTCTCATGAGGTTGTCGTCAGAGGGTGGAAGGGGCTGGGACTCACATGTCTGGGGCCTGGCCCAGGTAAGCCATAAACAACTAGAGATGGGCTCAGCCAAGGCTCTTTGGGCTACTCTCTCTGACTTTCTGTGGTCTTTCCTTTTGTTGTCCCCAGAAGAGCAGGTTCAAGGCAGCTAGATTTCTTACGCAGCATTCAGGACTCCAAAAGAACATGTCTGAGTAGAAATAAATTGCCCTTTCTAACCCAGCTTCAGAGACATAGTGTCACTTCTGCCATACTCTTGGTCAAGGCCATTACAGAACTTTATTTTGGTTCAAAGGAAGGAAACAGAGACCTCTCCATATCTCAATGCAGTGTTAATGTCACATGTAAGAACATGTGGAATGGGGTAGATTGCGGTATGGCCTTGTTTGGAACACACGATCTGCCTCAGAGATAATATCTGTGCAAAGGCCTGAAGTGGGTGGGGTGGAGGGTAGGAAGGCAGTTGAACAAGTGCAGGTCGTGAACAGAGGGAAGAGCATTCCAGACAGAGGGAACCAGCAACTACCAGGCCTGTTCAAGAACCAGCAAGAAGGCCCATGGGGCTGAAGAGGGATGAGTGATGTGGAGACTACTAGAAGGGTGAGAAATGTAACCTGGTCCTTTAGGTCTGCTTTTCTCAGAAAGAAGTGAGAGCCACAAGAGTGTTCTTAGCACAATGGTGATATAGTCTAACTTAGTATTTATTTATTTATCTACTTACTTTTTTTTTTGAGACAGAGCCTCAAGCTGTCGCCCTGGATAGAGTGCTATGGCATCATGGATCACAGCAACCTCCAACTCCTGGGCTCAAGCGAGTCTCCTGCCTCAGCCTCCCAAGTAGCTGGGACTACAGGCACCTGCCACAATGCCTGGCTATTTTTTGGTTGTAGTTGTCATTGTTGTTTTGGCAGACACAGGATGGATTCAAACCCACCAGCTCTGGTGTAGGTGGCTGATGCCTTAGCCGCTTGAGCTACAGGCACCAAGCCTACTTACTTACTTTTTTTTTTTTTAATTTTTTTTTTTTTTGTAGAGACAGAGTCTCACTTTACCGCCCTTGGTAGAGTGCCATGATGTCACAGGACTCACAGCACCCTCCAGCTCTTGGGCTTCCATGATTCTCCTGCCTCAGCCTCCTGAGCAGCTGGGACTATAGGCGCCCGCCACAACGCCCAGCTATTTTTTGGTTGCAGTTTGGCCCGGCCTGGGTTTGAACCCGCCACCCTCGGTATATGGGGCCTACGCCCCACTCACTGTGCCACAGGCGCCGCCCGTACTTACTTACTTTTTGAGACAGAGTCTCACTCTGTTACCCTGGGTAGAGTACCACGGCATCAGAGCTCACAGCAACCTCAAATTCTTGGGCTTGAGCAATCATCATGCTTCAGCTTCCCGAGTAGCTGAGACTACAGGCACCAGCCACAATGCCCAGTTAGTTTTTCTATTTTTAGTAGAGATGGGGTCTCTCTCTCACTCAGGCTGATCTCTAAGTCCTGTAACACCTGTCTCAACCTCTGAGAATTACAGGCATGAGCCACCATACCCAGCCCCTGACTTAGTTTTTAAAGGATCACTTGGCTGAGTCTAGGGCAAGAGTTGGAACAGGAGAACTGTTTGGGAGTCTACTACACTGATCCAGGCATGAGATTCTGGAGGTGGGGAGTGGACTGGTGGTCACAGAGCTGGAGAGAAGCAGTCAGACTTTGGACATACTGTGAAGGTTGAGGCAATAGAGTTTACTGGTAGTTCCAATGTGGAGATGAAAGAATGTGCAAAGTGAAGGGTAACTTAACTTCAACACTGGAGGGATAGAACTGGAGAAGTCTGTAGAAGTAGCAGGTTTGGGGTGAGGATTATGAGTCAGTTGGAGACTCCCATTACGCTTCTAAGTAGAAATGTCAGTGAGGTAGCTGGAGGGAAGTATGAACAGGAAATGTAAATCTGGATGTTGCATTGTATAGAAGGTCTAGTCCAGGCAATTAGGCAAGAAAATAAAAATAAAAAGCATATCTCTGGTTGTCTGGTGGTTAGGATAAACTAAACTAAAATAAAAAGCATACAGGGTGGCTCCTGTGGCTCAAGGAGTAGGGCGTCGGTCCCATATGCCGGAGGTGGTGGGTTCAAACCCGGCCCTGGCCAAAAACTGCAAAAAAGAAAAAAGAAAGCATACAGATTGGGACCAGTTGTGGTAGCTCACACCTATAATCCTAGCACTCGGAAAGGCCAAGGCGGGAAGATCCCTTGAGCTTAGGAGTTCCAGACCAGCCTGAGCAAGAGTGAGACCCCATCTCTATTAAAAACAGAAAAATTATCTGGGAATTGTGACACACACCTATAGTCCCACCTACTAGGGAGCCTGAGGCAGGAGGATGGCTTGAACTCAGGAATTAGAGGTTTCTTGTGAGCTAGGCTGATGCCATAGTACTCTAGCCTGGGCAAGAGAAACTCTTATCTCAAAAAACAAATTAAAAATACCCTACACACAAATGTTTATAGCAGCTTTATTCATAATTGCCAAAACTTGGAAGCTACCAAGAGGTACTTAGGTAGGTAAATGAATAAACTATGGTACATCCAGACAGTGGATTATATTCAATGCTAAAAATAAAGGAGCTATTAAGCCACAGAAAGACATGGAGGAAACTTGAATAAACATTATTAAGCAAAAGAAGCCAATCTGAAAAGGCTACATACTATATGATTCCAACTATCTGATGTTCTGGAAAAGCTATGTAGATAATAAAAAAATAAATAAATTGGTGATTGCTAGAGGTTTTGAGGAAGGGACGAATGATGAGGTGCAGCACAGGAGATTTTTAGGGCACTGAAAACTATTCTGAATAATTAATGCTATCAACATGTCATTATACATTTGTCAAAACATAGAATGTACAACACCAAGAGGAACCCTAATGTAAACTGTGGACTTTGGGTAGTAATAATCTGTCAGTGTTGGCTCATCAACTGTAACAAATATACCACTTTGAAGTGGAATATTAATAGTAGAGGAGGCTAGGCTGGGCACTGTGGTCCAGGCCTGTAATCTTAACACTCTGGGAGGAGGAGGCAGGTGGATTGCTTGAGCTCAGGAGTTTGAGATCAGCCTGAGCAAAAGCAAGATACCCTCATCTCTACTAACAATAGAAAAACTAACCTAGTGTTGTGGCGGGTGCCTGTAATCCCATTTACTGGGAGGCTGAAACAAAGCAATCTCTTGATTTTTGAGATTTCTGTGAATTGTGATGCCACAGAACCCCACCCACAGCAAAAGAGTGAGACTTTGTCTCAAAAAAAAAAAATAATAATAAAAGTGCTTGTCAGAGACCTTTCTTCAGAAGTATGGGTAGGAAGAGATCAACAACAACAACAAAATAGATCTATTTTGTTGCCCTGGGTAGAGTGCCACCTACCTCAGCCTTCCGGAGTGCTAACAGGAGTGAGTCACTACGACAGGCCTCATTCTAGCCTTGAACACCTAGGCTCAAGCAATCCTCTCACCTCAACCTACTAAGTAGCTGGGACTACATGTGTGCACCACCAATAGAGTGGGTGTGAGCCCCCAGTAGAGTGCTATGGCATAGCTCACAGCAACCTCAAACTCTTGGGCTCAAGCCATTCTCTTGCCTTAGCCTCCCAAATAGCTGGGACTACAGATACCCTACACAATACCTAGCCTTTATGAGAGACAGGGTCTGACTCTTTTTTTTTTTGTAGAGACAGAGTTTCACTTTATCGCCCTTGGTAGCGTGCCGTGGCGTCACACAGCTCACAGCAACCTCCAACTCCTGGGCCTAGGTGATTCTCCTGCCTCAGCCTCCCGAGTAGCTGGGACTACAGGCGCCCGCCACAACGCCTGGCTATTTTTTTTTGTGGTTTTTGGCCAGGGCTGGGTTTGAACCCGCCACCTCTGGCATATGGGACCAGCGCCCTACTCCTTGAGCCACAGGCGCCACCCTACACCTGGCTATTTTTTTGTTGCAGTATGGCCGGGGCCGGGTTTGAACCCGCCACCCTCAGTATATGGGGCCAGCGCCCTGCTCACTGAGCCACAGGTGCCACCCAGGGTCTCACTCTTGCTCAGGCTGGTTGAACTCCTGAGCTCAAGCAATTCACCTGCCTCTGCCTCCCAGAGTGCTAATAGGCATGAGCCACCACGACAGGCCTTGAACACTTGTGCTCAAGTGATCCTCCCACCTCAACCTCCCAAGTAGCTGGGACTACAGGTGTGTGCCACCAATATGGCTAATTTTAAATATTTTTTTGTAAATACAGGGCCTTGCTATGTTGCTCAGGTTGGTCTTGAACTCTTGGCCTCAAGCAATCTTCCTACCTTAGCCTCCCAAAATGCTGGGATTACAGGTGTCAGCCGCAGCACCTGTACTCTTTGTGTTTATAACTACTAGGATTTGATTGAGCTTCCTGGATGTGTAGATTAATGTTTTTCAGCGAATTTTAGAAATTTTCAGCCATTTTTTTTTTTTTTTTTGAGACAGAGTCTCAAGTTGTTGCCCTCAGAATGGTGCCGTGGCGTTACAGCTCTCAGCAATCTCAAATTCTTGGGCTCAAGCGATTCTCTTGCCTCAGCTCCCCAAGTAGCTGGGACTACAGGTACCCGCCACAACGCCTGGCTTGGCAGTTTGAGATTTTAAACAATGACCTCTTTTCCTCTTGGTCTCATAAGCCCCAAAAGGGCAGCCCAGACTGAACATCTGCTTTATCTGTGCCTTGTGTTGAGCAGTATGACAGGGGCCCCTGTTCTTTTCCATTCCAAAGCTGAGCAGGCCAAGGGTGGGGCTGAGGGCTCCAGATGGGGATTTGGTATAGACCCATTCACCTAGGCAAGGGGTAATCGGTGAAGCACTGAAGGGGCAGAGAGAGGCTCTGCCTTGCCTGGGTACAGTGAACCTGAGTCCCATCAGAGGTCAACCAGCCTCCCAGACCTAAAGAGCACCTTAAAGATTTCAGAGGTTTCAGAGAAAATACAGGTGAGGCCCAGAGAGACAGCCCTTCCTCACTCTCAAGCCAAAACAGTGATGATCTCAGTCTGTGACACAGACCACTAACGGGACACCAGCCTCCCATGCAGGGCTACTGGAAATATCCACCTCGGTCCCTCGAGGCCTCAAACACATCAGTTTAAACCTACCTGACCCCTCCTCCCCGTGCACCCATGTTGTCAGTGACACCTCCCGCTGTCAGCCCTTTGACCTGTCTTTCACTCCTCCAGCCTGAATAGTTTTTCTCCTCTCCTCATCCCCACTGCTAGGCCTGGTTCAGTCCCTCCTGGGCTTTTGCTCACCATTTCTAATTTGAATTTGGCCAGTGTTGTGGTTTTCTTTTTACTTTTTTTTTTTTTTTTTTTGAGATAGAGTCTCAAGCTATTGCCCTGGGTAGAGTGCTATGGCACTGTAGCTCACAGCAACTCTTTTCTTTTTTGTTTTTTTTTTGAGACAGAGCCTCAAGCTGTCACCCTGGGTAGAGTGCTATGGCATCACAGCTCACAGCAACCTCCAACTCCTGTGCTCAAGCGAGTCTCCTATCTCCGCCTCCCAAGTAGCTGGGACTATAGGAGCCCGCCACAACGCCCAGCTATTTTTTGGTTGCAGCCATCATTGTTGTTCGGTGGGCCCGGGTTGGATTCGAACCTGCCAGCTCAGGTGTATGTGGCTGGCGCCTTAGCTGCTTGAGCCATAGGCGCTGAGCCGCTCACGGCAACTCTTGGAGGATCACTCAAGCAATCCTCTTGCTTTAGTTTTTCTATTTTAATTTTTTTAATTTATTTTTATTTTATTTATTTATTTTTTATTTTTTGAGAGACAGAGTTTCCTTTTTTCCTTTTTTTTTTTTGAGACAGAGTCTCACTATGTTTCCCCGGGTAGAGGTAGAGTGCTGTGGCGTCACAGCTTACATCAACCTCAAACTCTTGGGGTTAAGCGATTCTCTTGCCTTAGCCTCCCAAGTAGCTGGGACTACAGGCACCTGCCACAACTCCTGGCTAAGTTTTTCTATTTTAGTAGAGACGGGGTGGAGAGGGTGTCTCACTTTTGCTCAGGCTTGTATTGAACTCATGAGCTAAAGCTATCCACTCCCCTCAGCCTCCCAGAGTGCTAGGATTACAGGCATGAGCCACCATGCCCAGCCTTGGTTTTGTTTGTTTAGCAAGCCCTGGCCAGGTTCAAACCTCCCAGTGCATGGGGCCAGCATTGGACTACGGGCACCCAGACTGCTGTGGTTTTCTTGCCTCATCTAAACCAGAAACTGACTGCTTCACTCCCACCTGTGACCCCTACCTTTCTCCCATAGTAGACACACCACCTCTGACTGGTTGACTTCCTTTGTGGGCTCAGCCTGTTACCTCAGCATGAGTTCTGTGTCCCCGGAGGCTCTTCCAAACTTCTGGATGGAAGCAGGCTCAGCAAATAGCAGGGGAGTGCAGGTGATCAACACAACTGGCATTGACCCTTGACCAGCGGGAACAGAAACTGATAGAAAATTGTTCCTGTATGGATCAAGTGGCTAAGGTGCCAGCCACATAAACCAAAAATGGCAGGTTCAAACCCAGCCCTTGCCTGCCAAACAACAATGACAACTACAACCAAAACATAGCTGGACGTTGTGGCGGGCGCCTGTAGTCCCAGCTACTCGGGAGGCTGAGGAAAGAGAATCGCTGAAGCCCAGGAGTTTGAGGTTGCTGTAAGCTGTGATGCCACAGCACTCTATCCAGGGTGACAGCTTCAGGCTCTGTCTCAAGAAAAGAAAATTGTTTCTGTCCCTTAGAGACATAGTCCTAAGAGACACTCTGCCAGATTTTCCCAGCCCCCAGCAGACTCCTGCACTCTGAAAACACACCCCTGCTCAGTTCTGTCCTACTGCTGCCTCACTCCCTGCTAGGTTGCCCCTCCAAGTAAAAAGTGACCTCATCTTATCTCGGCCTTTTGGGGAAGTCAGTCTAATAACACTTCTCTCAAGAGCACATCTTCTCCAGCTGTACCAAACTGACTGTAGGTCCTCATCTCATTCATACATCACATTTATTAAGTACCTACTGTATCAGAAGTATTCTTCTAAGGGTTAGGGATACATTAATAAAGAAAAGATGGCTTGACGGCCTATAGCTCAGTGGCTAGGGCATCAGCCACATACACCAGAGCTGGCAGGTTCGAACCCAGCCCAGGCCTGCCAAACAGCAGTTGACAACTATAACTACAATAACAACAACAAAAATAGGGCGGTGCCTGTGGCTCAGTGAGTAGGGTGCCGGCCCATATACCGAGAGTGGTGGGTTCAAATGGAGCCCCGGACAAACTGCAACCAAAAAATAGCCGGGCGTTGTGGCAGGCGCCTGTAGTCCCAGCTGCTTGGGAGGCTGAGGCAAGAGAATCACATAAGCCCAAGAGCTGGAGGTTGCTGTGAGCCGTGTGACACCATGGCACTCTACTGAGGGTAGTAAAGTGAGACTCTGTCTCTACAAAAAAAACCAACAACAACAACAAAAATAGCCGGGTGCCTGTAGTCCCAGCTACTTGGGAGGCTGAGGCGAGAGAACCGCTTAAGCCTAAAGTTACAGGTTGCTGAGAGAGAATACCCCAGAAGGGTGAGGTCCAGGAGAACAGGTCTTCTCAAGGAGACCACAAGGATACACCTGCAGGGTCCTCTCCATGATGACTCAGTTCTTGGGAATTTGTAAGTTTAACTTCCTGGAAATTTCCACTTCTGTGAAATCCTGTAGCTCTGTGGGGGTTGGAATAGCATCTCCCGTTTGGTTCAAACTGGCCAATGAAAAAGACACCTATGGGTTGGAACTTTTTGACTGGAGATAAAAAGGGAAAGACCAAGCCAGTCAGGGAGCACGGCCATTTGGAATTCTATGCCGTAAGCTTCTGGCCGGTGAATAAAGCCGTTCCTCTTATAAGCATGGTGTTTGGGTGCTCTTTCTCTCCCCTGGGCCTTGTCTTCCTGCAACAACACCACAGCACTCTACTGAGGGTGACATATTGAGACTCTGTCTCAAAATAAATAATAAAGAAAAGATGGCTGGGCATGGTGGCGCACACCTGTGATCCCACTTTGGGAGGCTGATACAGGAGGATTTCTTGAGGGAGTTTGAGACCAGCCTGCACAACTTGGTGAGACCTTGTTCTACAAAAATAAAAATAAAAATTAGCCAGGGGCAGTGGTGCACACCTGTAGTCCCAGCTTCTCTGGAAATGGAGTCAGGAGGATCCCTTGAGCCCAGGAATTTGAGGATGCAGTGAGTTGTGATGACACCACTACACCCTAGTCTGGGCAAGAAAGCAAGACAGAAGAGGAAGAGGGAAAGGAAGAAGATGGAGAAGAAAAGCAACAAGCCTTGCTCTCGCCCAGCTTACATTCTCTACGTGGTGAGGAAGGGCACTGGGTAAGCAAACTGAATGGTGAGTCAGATACAGAAAATTTCTGTAGAGAGAAGAAAGCAAGCTGGGCATGGCAGGGCACAAGTGCTGGCATATTGGGTTCTCCAGAAGCAAACGCTGACATGAAGTTTGGGAAGGAAGCAGGTTTGAACCTTAGTGGAAGCCCAACAAAGGGGAGCATTTGAATTGAATGGTGATGGAAGCCCCCTAAAGGGAAATGCTGGAGTGGGTATAATCTGTCAGAGAGACTGACATCCCTTGCAGCCTCCCATCTACTTGGTTGTGGAGAGACCTGTAAGACGACGACGGCTGCTGGCCTAAAATGGCGGAGGGATGGGAAAAACCTAACCTGTAGAGATAGCTGCTCCCCAGAAACAGATGACGCGCTAACTGCTTGTACTACATTAGGCAACCTATAACGGAGCCCCTTCCCTAAGCCCGGGGGCCCCCTCCTCAGCCGGTGAGACTCAGTACAGAGGCGTCCCTCCAGGAGGGTTTTAGACTCTGTAGGGAAGATGAGACAATTAGGCTTTCTTGCCTGAGGGCCACGAGGAGCCAGATTATTTTGA
Source organism: Nycticebus coucang (assembly GCF_027406575.1). Lineage (NCBI taxonomy): Eukaryota > Metazoa > Chordata > Mammalia > Primates > Lorisidae > Nycticebus > Nycticebus coucang. The sequence continues at coordinate 92,504,760 of NC_069787.1, read as the reverse complement.
GTAAGGATGATTAGTCAGGCAGGTGTCCGTGCTTTCTTAAGTAATGGTCATTAGGCGTGATTCAGAGCCACTGTTGTTCTGGCCACTACTTAAGGCTTTCCACCCGGGGGAAACTGCGGCGCTTGCTCACCTGTCCTCCGCAAGCTGCCTGCAGGGCGCCCCACGGGTCTGTCCGAATCCCGTGTGAACCTTCCTGCCTCAAACCCTGGCAGTACAGATTCCATTTCAGGAGAAAGAAGAGGAAGGAAGAGGAGAGCTTGCTTTTTTCCGAGCTGTATCATTTCTACAATAAAGTGCCCTTGATCCTTCCTTTGGTGTCCTCGTCCCTGCTGGTCAGCGGCCCTGCGACACCGACACTTGGTAGCCAATGAAGGCTGCGCTGGGCAAGATGTGAACCCAGGTCAGGCTCCAGACAGCTCAGGTGGGCCCTGGAGGAGAAGAGAGCTGGAGTGTCCTGAGATTGCTCCTCCCACAGCCCCATTTTCAAAGGGGATCTGGTGGAGCATCTACCATTCAGTGTGCCCAGGGAAGGCCAGAGGGAGCAGAGACCTGAAGGAGTTCAAGCAAGTGCCCCTGCAGACATGTGGAGGGAAAACAGGAACAGAAGCACAAGGACCCCAAGTATGATCCCATCTGAGGCCTGGCGGTGGGCTGGAGCGCGTGAGCAGCAGGACAACCAGGCTTGTACAATGAGTGGGAGGAGGGGAATGAGGGCAGCGGGACATTCCTGAGGAAGGGAGACCCTGGAGCCGGAGTCCACTGCTGGGATTCCAGAGAGGGGAGCTAAGGGCGAGCTGGGGCAGGGACAAAGGGGAGCAGTGGCTGCAAGACAAGGTGCTGCAGGTCCTGACTGAGGACTGCTGGCAGCACGACTGTGCACACTTGCCCGCTAATGCCACACCAGCCCCTGCACTTGTTAACTGACAGCTTTTGCCAACATCTACTGCCCTCTGGCGGGTGTGCAGGAGATAACTTAAGCCTGCTTCCTCCTTTTTCTCTTTTCTTTTGCTAGCAGTCTATGGGTTTCATACCTTCAACTCTGGGGTATGAAAACTCTCTTGTCACAGAGGGTGAAAGTATCAGGCAGCACTTCGGAGGCAACAACTCCTCAACATAGAGACAGGCAGGCAAAGGGAACAGATGCAGTAGTGTTTGGAGAGGGGTGGGCAGGGCCCTTTCTGTTTTCCAGTAGTGATGGTCACCAGCACCCAGAAGCAATGCAGTGGGTAAAGGATGCACTCAGGGCTGGGAGTCATAGATCAGGTGACACTCTTAGGAGGCCAACAAGAAGAAGACACTAAGGGCATATGTCAGCTCTGTCATGTGTTCCTGGTAGGGAGGGAAGGGAATGGAGCTGGGAAGGCATGACTAATGGAAAGAAAATGAACATGTGAAAGGCCTGTGGATCAAAACAGAGCTAGAAATCTGGTGGACTGAGGGCATGAGAGGACTGTGGACGAAGAGGGAGTGATGGGAGCCACAGAGCCCTATCAGGCATGGCTGCTGCCTCTGCCACCAGAACTCAGGAGCCCACACTCACTCTTCCTGTGGCTGCTGAACCATCACAGCACTGCTGGAGCTTACAGTCACCCACGACTGACAAAGAGCCTGCCAGACACGTCACCAGTAGCACAAAAAATGGCTCTTCCTTTTTCCTGCTTTCTAGCCTACTGCCAGTGTCTCCCTGGCAAAGCTGAGCTGCAAGCCAGCTGGCAAAGTAGTCTGGAAGGTGTAGTTTGTGGTCTCCAGCCCCCCCCAGTACAGAGGAGCACAGTCCCGCACAGGGGAGGGACGAGCTTTCTAATTGCTATGCAGAATCCTCTTCCCCCTTGGATTCCTCCAGTTCTTCCTTCACCCTTCTACTCAATTTCCTGCATCGTATCCTTCTCTGTATGAATTCTCCATTGTCGCATCAGACTGTTCAACATGCGCCTAAACTAGAACTGGGCACAACTCAGGTATTTTGAGACCTGAAGCTTATACATTTGGGAGTAGGGAGGATTCTCTTTAAGAAAATACAGCACTGGGGCGGCGCCTGTGTCTCAGTGAGTAGGGCGCTGGCCCCATATACCAAGGGTGGTGGGTTCAAACCCAGTCCCTGCCAAACTGCAACATAAAATAGCTGGGCGCTGTGGCGCCTGTAGTCCCAGCTACTCGGGAGGCTGAGGCAAGAGAATCAGCTAAGCCCAGAAGCTGGAGGTTGCTGTGAGCTGTGTGACGCCATAGCACTCTACTGAGGGCGATAAAGTGAGACTCTGTCTCTAAAAAAAAAAAAAAAAAAAAAGAAAATACAGCACTCTCAATAATAGATTAGCTTATTAACTTCATGGTAAATTTACACCTGTGCCTAAACCCAATAATTCTACTTAGATACATACCCTAGAGAAATTCTTACACATGTATACCAAGAGACATGGTTGAGTCTGTTCACAAGGGCATCTTTCTTTCTTTCTTCCTTTTTTTTTTTTTTTTTTTTTTTTTGAGACAGTCTCAAGCTGTCACCCTGGGTAGAGTGCTGTGGCGTCACACTCACAGTAAACTCAAACTCTTAGGCTTAAGCGATTCTCTTGCTTCAGCCGCCCGAGTAGCTGGGACTACAGGCACTGGCCACAACACCCAGCTATTTTGTTGTTGTTGCTGTCATTATCATTTAGCAGGCCTGGGCTGGGCTCAAACCCTCCAGGCTCTGTGTGTGTGCTTGGTGCCCTACTCTCTGAGCTATAGGCACTGCCCACACAAGGGTATCTTTCTAATAGGGAAAAAACTAGAATTAATCCATCAGTATCAATAAAAGAATGTATAAATATAAGAAGAGTCAACATTTCATATTAAAAAGATATCAATTGTCCTCAAACTATACCTAAAGATTTAATACAAAACTAATCTAAGCCTGGGAAATGAGCAAGACTCTGTCTCTATAAAATATAAAAAACTTAAAAATATATAGAAAACTTAGCCAGGTATGGTGGTATACACTTGTAATTCCAGTTACTCAGGAGACTGAAGCAGGAGGATCACTTGAGCCCAGAAATTTGAGGTTGCAGTGAGTTATAATGACATCACTGCACTCTAGGCCAGGTGACAGAGACCCTATCTCACAAAAAAAAAAAAAAAAAAGGCTGGGCAAGGCGTCTCACACTTGTAATCCTAGCACTCTGGGAGAATGAGGCGAGTTGATTGCTTGAGCTCAGGAGTTTGAGACCAGCCTGAGCAAGAGTGAGACCCTATCTCTATTAAAAATACAAAAAAACTAGCCAGGGGGCAGCACCTGTGGCTCAGTGGGTAGAGCGCCGGCCCCATATACCAAGGGTGGCAGGTTCAAACTTGGCTCCAGATAAACTGCAGCAAAAAAAAAGCCAGGTGTTGTGGCGGGCGCCTGTAGTCCCAGCTACTCAGAAGGCTGAGGCAAGAGAATTGCCTAAGCCCAGGAGTTAGAGGTTGCTGTGAGCTGTGTGATGCCACCTCATTCTACCCACTACGATAAAGTGAGGTGATAAATGTCTCAAAAAACAAACAAACAAACAAACAAAAAAAAAAACTAGCCAGGCATTGTGGCATGTGCCTGGAATCCCAGCTACTTGGGAGGCTGAAGCAAGAGGATCTCTTGAGCTCAAGAGCTTCAAGGTCCTGCAGCACTCCAGCCAGGGCAACAGAGTGAGACTCAAAAAAAAAAAGAGAGATTTACTAGCAAGTTGAAATGCAACATGCTCATCCCAAAATCGATCTGTATCCCTTATTTTGCACCAAACACAAAAAACAATTACAGATTGCTTAAAGACCTAAATGTGAAAAGAAATACTTTATACTTTTTTGAGAAAACATAGGAGAATATTTTTATAATATTTGAGATAAGAAAGATCTTAAAGAAGAGTCAATAAGCTCAAACAGTAAAGGAAAGTGTTGCTAAATATTGGTTTATCAAAAGATAATCTGGCACATCTTGGTTTCTACCTAACAAACACAAACAATGTAACCTAATTATATCCTAATATTAATCTTAAATTTAAAAACAGATGCCCAAACATTAAATGATTTTTTTTTACTCACCACTATAATAATGAGGAAAATGATTTTTTTTTAACAACAACAAAACAATAATCCAGGCGGGAATAGTAGCTCATGCCTATAATCCCAGCATTTTGGGAGGTCTAGTAGAGAGGACCACTTGAAGCTCAGAGTTGGAGATCAAACTAAGCAACACAGTGAGAACTTGTCATTACGAAAAATAAAACAATAATAAAAAAAAATAGCTGGGCATACTGTTGCATGCCTGTAGTTCAAGCTATTCAAGAGGCTGAGGCAGGAGAATCACTTGAGCCCACTTGTTCAAGTCTACAGTGAGTTGTTATCATGCTACTTCAGTCCAGCCTAGGTAACAAAGCAAGACTTTATTAAAACATAGGGTGGCGCCTGTGGTTCAGTGAGTAGGGCACGGGTTCCATATACCAAGGGTGGCAGGTTCGAACCTGGTCCCGGCCAAACTGCAACAAAAAAAAATAGCTGGGTGGTGCCCGTGGCTCAGTGAGTAGGGCGCCGGCCCCATATCCTGAGTGTGGAGTATTCGAACCCAGCCCCAGCCGAACTGCAACAAAAAAAATAGCCAGGTGTTATAGTGGGCGCCCATAGTCCTAGCTACTTGGTAGGCTGAGGCAAGAGAATCGCCTAAGCCCAAGAGCTGCAGGTTGCTGTGAGCTGTGATGCGACAGCACTCTACCGAGGGTGACAAAGTGAGACTCTGCCTTAAAAAAAAAAAAAGACTTTATTAAAACAAAACATAAACAAAAAGATAATCCACAGACCTCCATTTCTGATTTCCAGATGGATAAACCAGGATTAGATTTATCTTCTTGCTTCAAACAGCCAAAAAAATATATATGAATGTATGAAACAACATCTTTCAAGACCTTGGACGTATCTGGCAAGGCTAGAGAACAGGTGGCCCTCTAGATCCTTGAGTGCAGCCTTTTGACTGAATCTAAATTTTACAGAACAAATCCTTTTATTAATAAGGGGGTGGCAGAGAAAGATGAAGCTTTTCTAGCCTCTTTTGGTGCTTACAAAAGAACAATCTTGAAATCATAAGGCTGTAGGTTCTCCACCCCGGCACAGTTTCCAAACAGGAAGGAAGAAGTAAGGTGGAGCCTGAACTATTCCCTGACTTGAAAAGATAGAGCTAAGATCCTGGGGAGATGTGGCTAGAAAGTGGCTAGAATTTATGGGATAAAGCACAGAGTATCAGAGAGAAGAATGTTGCACAGAGAATCTGGAGACCTGCAGAGGGTCACCCTCAAGTATTCAGTATACTAGGAAACCACCCAAGACTGGGGAAAGGAATATCAAAAAGATAAAAGGACTGGCCGAGTGTGGTGGCTCATGCCTGTAATCCTAGCAGTCTGGGAAGCTGAGGCAGGAAGATTGCTTGTGCTCAGGAGTTTGAGACCAGCCTGAACAAGAGGCAGACCTCATCTCTACTCAAAATAGAAAAATTAGTGGGCATTGTGGCAGGAGCCTATAGTCCCAGCTACTCAGGAGGCTGAAGGAGGAAGATCACCTGAATCCAAGAGTTAGAGGTTGCTGTGAGCTAAGCTGATGCCACGGCACTCTACCCAAGGCAACAGAGTGAGACTCTATCTCCAAGGGAAAAAAAAGAAAAGAGGGCGGCGCCTGTGGCTCCGTGAGTAGGGCGCCAGCCCCATATGCCGAGGGTGGCGGGTTCAAACCCGGCCCCGGCCAAACTGCAACAAAAAAATAGCCGGGCGTTGTGGCGGGTGCCTGTAGTCCTAGCTGCTTGGGAGGCTGAGGCAAGAGAATCGCGTAAGCCCAAGAGCTGGAGGGTGCTGTGAGCTGTGTGACGCCACGGCACTCTACCTGAGGGCGGTACAGTGAGACTCTGTCTCTACAAAAAAAAAAAAAAAGAAAAGAAAAGAAGAAGCAAAACTATATATATGTATTTGTTTAGAGACAGAGTCTCACTTTATCGCTCTCGGTAGAGTGCTGTGGCGTCACACAGCTCACAGCAACCTCCAGCTCTTGGGCTTAGGCAATTCTCTTGTCTTAGCCTCCCGAGTAGCTGGGACTACAGGCACCCGCCACAACACCTGGCTATTTTTTTTGTTGCAGTTTGGCCGGGGCGAGTTTGAACCAACCACCCTCTGTATATGAGGCCAACGTCCTATTCACTGAGCCACAGGTGCTGCCCAAAGCAAAATTATTTTTATTCATTCACAATATAATCATCTACACAGAAAATCCAAAGGAGTCGTCAAGAGGCTACTAGAATTAATAATCAAGTTTGGCAAGTTTGCAGGATAAGAACAATATACTGAAATCAACTGTATTTTGGCTGTGTGTGGTGGCTTAAGCCTGTAATCCTAGTGCTCTGGGAGGAGAGACAGGTGGATTGCTTGAGCTTACGAGTTCGAGACCAGCTTGAGCAAAAACTGAGACCCCATCTCTACTACAAATAGTAAAACTGAGGCAAGAGGATCACTTGAGCCCAAGAATTGGAGGTTGCTGTGAGCTATGATGCTACAGCACTCTACCCAGATGAAGCAAACTTCATCTCTCCATTTATTTGGGTCTTTAATTTTTCTAAGTAATATTTTGAACTTTCCAGTAATCATGTCTTTTATAACTTTTGTCAGATTTATCCTAAATACTTCATATATATATATATATTTTTTTTTTTTTCAGTTTTTTTTTGGGCTGGGGCTGGGTTTGAACCCTTTACCTCCGGATATGGGGCCTGCACCCTACTCCTTTGAGCCACAGGCACCGTCCCATTTTGTGTAGAGACTGAGTCTCATTTTGTCGTCCTCAGTAGAGTGCTGTGGCGTCACAGCGCACAGCAACCTCCAAACTCTTGGGCTCAAGTGACTCTCTTGCCTCAGCCTTCCATGTAGCTGGGACTGTAGGTGCCCACCACAGCACCTGGCTATTTTTAGAAGATGCTCAAGATCATTTATTACTAGAGATTCCCTTGCCTCAGCCTCGCAAGTAGCTAGGACTACAGGCGCTTGCCACAACACCCGGCTGTTTTTTTGTAATACTTCATATTTTATGCTATCGTAAATGGTATTCTTAAATTTTCAATTTCTCTTTGTTGCCAATATATAGAAATACAGTTGATTTTTTTTTTTTTGAGACAGAGTCTCACTTTGTCATCCTCGGTAGAGTGCCATGGCACCACAGCTCACAGCAATCTCAAACTCTTGGGCTTAAGTGATTTTCTTGCCTCAGCTTCCCAAGTAACTGGGACTACAGGCACCTGCCACAACATCTGGGTATTTTTTGTTTGTAGTTGTCATTGTTTGGCAGGCCTGGGCTAGATTCTTTTTTTTTTTTTTTTTTTTTTTTTGTAGAGACAGAGTCTCACTTTGTCACCCTTGGTAGAGTGCTGTAGCATCACAGCTCACAGCTACCTCCAACTCCTGAGTTTAGGCAATTCTCTTGCCTCAGCTTCCCAAGTAGCTGGGACTACAGGCGCCCGCCACAACGCCTGGCTATTTTTTTTGTTGCAGTTTGGCTGGGGCCGGGTTTGAACCTATCACCCTCAACATATGGGGCCAGCGCCCTACTCACTGAGCCACAGGTGCTGCCCCTGGGCTAGATTCTAACACATCAGCTCTGGTGTGTGTGGCTGTCACCCTAGCCACTGAGCTACAGGTGCCGAGCCAAGACTCTATATTGTTAACATGTCAATTATCTCCAAATTGATCTACAGATTCAGTGCCATCCCAATCAAAATTTCAGCGGGCTAGGTTTTTTTTGTAGAAATTGACAAGTTGTGTTGAAAATTTACATGGAAAGATTAGCTTCAAAAAAATAAATAAATGAGGCCAGGTGTAGTGGCTTAGACCTATAATCCTAGCACTCTGGGAGGCCAAGGTGGGTAGAGCTCACAGGTTGAGCTCACAGGTTTGAGACTAGCCTAAGCAAGAGCCAGACTCGGTCTCTAAAAAATAGCTGGGTTGTGGCAGGTGCCTTGTGTGCAGGTGCCTGTAGTCCCAGTTATTTGGGAGGCTGAGGCAAGAGAATTATGAGTTTGAGATTGCTGTGAGTTGTGACACCATAGCACTCTACTGAGGGTGACAAAGTGAGACTCTGTCTCAAAATAAATAAATAAAATTCATATAGAAGTACAACTTTAGAATATCCAAAACAACTTCGAGAAAAAAGAAAGTTGGAGGGCTAATGTTACTTGATTTCAAGAATTTATTGTAAAACGACATTAATTAAAACAGCATGATATTGGGCTCGGTGCCCATAGAACAGTGGTTATGGCGCCAGCCACATACACTGAGGGTGGAGGGTTCGAACCTGGCCTGGGCCAGTTAAACAACTGCAACAAAAAAATAGCTGGGCATTGTGTGGGCACCTGTAGTCCCAGCTACTTGTGAGGCTGTGGCAAGAGAATCACTTAAGCCCAAGAGTTCGAGGTTGCTGTGAGCTGTGATGCTGTAGCACTCTACCGAGGGTGACATAGTGAGATGCTGTCGCAAAAAAAATAAATAAATAAAAATAAAACAGCATGATATTGGTGTAAAGACAGAGAAATAGATCAATGGAACAAAATAGAGTTCAGAAGTAAACCCACTCACTTACAGACAATAGATTTTTTTTTTTTTGAGACAGAGCCTCAAGCTGTTGCCCTGGGTAGAGTGCCATGGCATAACAGCTCATAGCAACTCCTGGGCTCAAGCGATTCTCCTGCCTCTGCCTTCCAAGTAGCTGGGACTACAGGTGCCTGCCACAATGTCAGGCTATTTTTTGGTTGCAGCCGTCATTGTTATTTAGTTGGCCTGGGTTGGATTCGAACCCGCCGTTTCAGGTGCATGTGGCTGGCGCCTTAGCCACTTGAGCCACAGGTGCTGAGCCAGACAATAGATTTTTTTTTTACAGTGGTACAAAGGTGAAGAAAGAAATGGTTGGGCACGGTGGCTCATGCCTGTAATCCTAGCACTTTGGGCAGCTGTAGTGGTTGGGTTACTTGAGCCCAGGAGTTTGAGACCCAATTTCTACTAAAAATAGAAAAACTAGCCTGGTGCTATGGCACCTATGGTCCCAGCTAGGCCAAGGCAGGAGGATCTTTTTTTTTAGAGACAGAGTCTCACTTTGTTGCCCTCCGTAGAGTGCTGTGGTGTCACACAGCTCACAGCAACCTCCAACTCCTAGGCTTAGGCGATTCTCTTGCCTCAGCCTCCCGAGTAGCTAGGACTACAGGCACCCGCCACAACGCCCAGCTATTTTGTTGTTGTTCTTGCAGTTTGGCCAGGGCCGGGTTTGAACCCGCCACCCTCAGTATATAGGGCCGGTGCCCTACTCACTGAGCCACAGGTGCTGCTCGGCAGGAGGATCTTTTAAACCCAAGAGATTGAGGTTGCTATGATGCCACAGAACTCTACCCAGGTCCACAGAGTGAGAATCTGCCTCAAAAAGAAAAAAAAAGAAAAGTCTAAAAAGTGCAGGAACAGTTACATATCTACACGTACAAGGAAAAGAAGAAAGGAAAGAAAACTTTTATTTGTACTTTATACAAAATTAAGTATCATAGACCTAAATGTAAAATGTCTAGAAAAAAACATAGGAGAAAACTTTTTTTGGTCTTGTGTTTGGCAATATTTTCTTAGACAATCCACAAAAGATCAAATTGATAAATTGGGCTTTCTCAAAATTTAAAACTGTTTTTCAAGACACTATTATGAGAAAGAAAAGATAAATCACAGACGTGGAGAAAATCTTTGAGAAGCAAATATCTAAAAAAGAACTTGTATTCAGAATATAGAAAGTACTCTTGAAATACAATGATAAGAAAAAAAGCAACTCAATTTTTGTTTGTTTTGAGACAGAGTCTCACTTTGTCACCTTCGGTAGAATGCGGTGACATCACAGCTCACAGCAACCTCAAACTCTTGGGCTCAAGTGATTCTCTTGCCTCAGCCTCCCATGTAGCTGAGATTGTAGGCGCCCACCACAACACCTGGCTATGTTTAGAGACCTGGTCTTGCTCTTGGTCAGGCTGGTCTTGAACCTGTGAGTTCAAGCATTCCACCCGCCTCGGTCTCCCAGAGTGCTAGGATTATAGGCATGAGCCACCACACCTGGCTAGCAACTCTGTTTTTAAAAAAGAAACAAAATTTTAGACAAACACTTCACTAAAGTTGTATGCATGGCAAATAAGCACATGAAAAGATGCTCAAGATCATTCATTACTAGAGAAATGTAAATTAAAAGCACTGTGTGATATCAGTACACACCCATTAGAATGGCTAAAATGTGTAGCCATTTGGCCATTTGATTGACCAAAGCATGGTCAAGGAACTGCAACTCTTCTACATTGCTGGTGGGAATGTAAAATGTTACAATCATTTTAGAAAATAATTTGGTATTGTGGAGTAAAGTTGAAGATGTGCAGCTTTTCCATTTCTGGTTTTATTCCCCTGGAACACACTTGCACATGTACACTAAACTTTATGTATTTAATATAAGAATATTCACGGCAGCTGGGTGGCACCTGTGGCTCAAAGGGGTAGGGCGCCGGACCCATATGTCGGATGTGATGGGTTCAACCCAGCCCTGGCCAGAAAAAAAAGAATATTCACAGCAGCATTGCTCCATAATAGGAAAAATCTGGATGCAGTGCAATGTTTGACAGGAGAATGGATAAATGAAATATAACAATGAAAATAAATAATCCCCATTTACACAACTCCACATGAATCATTTTTACCAACACAATTTGAAAAAATAAAGCAAGTTTCAGAAAAAATACACACATCATCCTTCTAAATGAGCACTTGCCATGTGCCTGCCATTCTTTTCAGCACTGAGGAAATATCAGTAAATAAGCCTCCTGCCTTACAGTATGGAGGCTAAAATAAATAAGAAAAGTAAGAAAGGTAAAATTAGCTCAGAGTATAAAAACCTGTCCTGCTATTCATCAACACAGATAAAGCCAGCTTTAACAACAAACATTTCTCTCAAGGAGAGGTTCCACAATCTCTTTCTTTGAGTGACTACTGCTTTCTCACTAAAAACCTCTGTTCTCTAAGAACAGAATTTTGCTCTTTGAAATCATATGTCAATTACTCCAGGCAACAACCACTAGGAATATACCGGTTGTTGAAAATTTTGAGTTTCTTACTCCTTGCTGTGAGGGAGAATTCACACCATAAGTAATCATGGGGTGACTCATTAAGAGTGTGTTGGGGTGGGGAGAAAGAGTGTGTTAGGAAATAATTATAGGATTTGGGCTTGTGAGGTGATTCCCAGGAGGATTTAAGGAATCAATTTTTCTTGGGAATGGATACTGTCAGAAAGTGGGGTTAATTCTATGACTGGGCAATGGACAATTTTTTTTTGAGACAGAGCCTCAAGCTGTCGCCCTGGGTAGAGTGCTATGGCATCACAACTCACAGCAACCTCCAACTCCTGGGCTCAAGCTATTCTCCTGCCTCTGCCTCCCAAGTAGCTGGGACTACAGGCGCCCGCCACAATACCCGGCTATTTTTTGGTTGGAGCTGTCATTGTTTTTTGGCAGGCTCGGGCTCGATTCGAACCCTCCAGCTCTGGTGTATGTGGCTGGCGCCTTAGTGGCTTGAGCCACAGGCACCAAGCCGGGCAATGGGCAATTTATAAATCTTTTATTTTTTTGAGACAGAGTTATACTCTTTCACCCTGGGTAGAATACCATGGTGTCATAGCTCACAACAACCTCCAACTGTTGGGCACAAGTGATCCTCTTGCCTCAGGTCTCCCAAGTAGTTGGGACTACAGGTGCCTCCATAATGCCTGGCTAGTTTTTCTATTTTTAGTAGAGAAGGGGTCTCACTCTTGGCTCAGGTTGGTTTCGAACTCCTGAGCTCAAGCAATCCACCTGCCTTGACCTCCCAAAGTGCTGGGATTACAGGCAGGAACCACTGCACCCAGCTTTTAATACCCTGTTTCCCCGAAAATAAGACAGTGTCTTATTTTAAGATGTGCTCCCAAAGATGCGCTAGGTCTTATTTTCAGGGGACGTCTTATCGTTCCTGTAAGGTCTTGTTCTTGGAGGATGTCTTATTTTTGGGGAAACGGTAAATCTTACCTATAGGGAGATATGTTTGCAAAGTATGTATGTGATAAAGTATCGGGCTAAAGCTATGATTGGTAAAGAAGCAGTTCTTTTAATACCTAGGAAATGAGATGTTTGGTAGTTTGTGGCTTGGGCAACATTCATGTTTTATGTTTACCAAGATTACAAAGTGGTCTAATTTTGTTTTGATCCACCACAATCAATCTGTTGAGGTTTTGTGAACTTGTTTATGCTCAAGAGAATACCAAGACCTAGCTCTCTGTGCCAGGATAGCTTTTGGATATCAGTGGGGTTTTTTTTCTTTCTCACGTATCAGTAAGCATAAAACATCCCATTCTAGTGTGCAGGATCAAAGTCACTTTGACACACAGAAGCAGCCTCAATTTCCATCACAGGTGCAAAACTTCAGATAAGTGACTACATTCCATATCTATTTTAACCTTGTAGTTTCCACAGATATAGGACCCTAGGTCCACTTTGTAGTCCAGGCCAGTTTATGATCCCTTTACACACAGCTGTGCTTTCTTTGCTTTGTGTCTATCAAAACACCAATTCATTTAAATTTCACCTGAACTCCACCTTTTCCTATATCATATAACAAATTCTTTTCCTTTAGTGATCGGCTCCAGGATTCCACTGGTGTCCTATCTCCTTCATTGCAATAAGTCAACAAACTTGACTTTGGTGGAATTACATGTTTGTCCTTGGTGACAGGAGACTGAGCTAGAACAAAACTATACACAGTATAGAGATCAATGTTATGGAAAAAATAAAAGCAAGGAAAAAGAAGTGTTGGGGACGGTTTGTGATTTAAGTAGGGTATTCAGGGAAGACCTCACAGATAAATTGACATCTGAGCAAAGATGGGAAGTGGTGGAGTTTTTTTTTTTTTTTTTGAAACAGAGTCTCACTATGTCACCCTCGGTAGAGTGCTGTGGTGTCACAGCTCACAGCAACTTCAAACTCTTGGGCTTAAGCGATTCTCTTGCCTCATCCTTCCGAGTCGCTGGGACTACAGGCGCCCGCCACAACGCTCGGCTATTTTTTGGTTGTACTTGTCATTGTTGTTTAGCTGGCCCGGCCAGGCTCGAACCCATCAGCCTCGGTGTATGCGGCCGGCGCCGTAACCACTGTGCAACGGGAGCGGAGCCAAGTGGTGGCGTTTCTCATTGGCTGAATATCTAGGAAAAGAATCATGCCCGGAAGGAAAAAGCACAAAGCCCCCAAGGAGGGGCCTAACATAGCATGTTTCAATCACGCTCGGGAGGCCTGAAAGCCTCCTTAATTCTGAAACCGTTTTCTACCCCCTTTTACTCCTTCATGCCCTTGCTTTTCTCTATACAACTTTTCAAGATACAGTCTGGGTTTATTATGCTTGTTTTCTGCTTCTGTGAGGGCGGGCATCCTTGCCTGTGTCCTTCACCGACGAGCCCAAGTTCCTAGCACTGCGGGACACACACAAGGCGTTCGACCGAACTTTGTGGAGGGATGGAGGCCTAAATTGAGCAGAGATCGAGGCTAAGGTCATCGGGAGCCACGGGAAGGGCTCAGAAGCCACGCGGACCCGCAAAGAACTACCCTGGCTTTGGGCCGCGGAGGGGTAACTGCTCACGGTCACCCGGAACGCTATAAGCATTGACGCGCGTGCGCTGCCAGCAGCAACACCCGGGCGCCTGATTGGCCGCCACAAGCTCCCAGAAGTGGCATTGCGCATGCGCGCCCCTTCGCGCGAGACTGGTGGGAGTCTATGTACTCTGCAGGCTCTGTTGTCTGCGTGGCACCTCAGCTGCTCGTCCAGAGTGCTGGTTCCCGGAGCTCGGAATGTTCCCGGAACTCAATAACCTTCTCAACATCTCCCCTGACAGGGCGGAGCAGGTAAGATGTCGCTGGTCTAGAAGGGGGCAGTCCTGGGAGTGTAGCTGCAGACTGCATCCGGGACGCAGCGCACATGACCTGGTTGGGAAAGCGCGAGGACCTCGGGCAATGGGCGCCTGGGAGTTGTAGTTCGAAGAGGGCTGACCTCGGCCTGGGGCTGGAGACGGAGACAGGCCTGAAGGAGGGCTTCTGGACGGACCTTTTCGTATGTTTTCAGAAGTCGTGCGTGTTCTTAAAAGTTCCTAGGAAGCATGTCCCCCAATTGAGTTGGGTTACATTCACAGTCGCGTATTGAGGAACCTTGTGCTTGCTCACTGGTGTAGGGGGTATGGGTTCCAGGAGCTCAGAAGTGGTTAGGGAACTGACCCTAAAGAAAAGTTCGGTTCTCCGAGCTTCTTAACCACCTCGGAGCACTGGGCATGTCGTCATCAATGCATCCTCTTACGCTTCCTCCTCGAGGTCTCTAATGGAGCTGTTGGAAGCTGTAAGCAACCTACGTTGGATTGCATCAAGTCCGTCTTCAGCACCACAGCCCAGCCACTCCTTCTCATACTCTAAGACACCTCGAAATCTTTACCATTTTAATGCAGGGGTCACCTCTTTTAGGGGCATATCTTGTTTTGTATCATAACTTTTGTCTGCCTAATGAAATGATGGGCTTTTTCAGGCAGCCAGCCTATATGTGTGTAAAGCCTTTTTATGACTTCGTAGTGCCAGGCAAATTGTAACTCTCAGTAGATCTTTGTGGATTTTATAGTAGTTGCCCAGTAGTCTGTCCAAGCCTCCAGATGGCTCTGGTTACTTTGCCAATTACTACTGTCACTTTCAAAGCTCCCAGAGTGAGGGAACGGAGGATTCAGTGGGGCACTAGGGAATGACAGCACCGGCAGTAAACTTTCAAGGTCTAATACCCTGTTTCCCTGAAAATAAGACAAGGTGTGCTCCCAAAGACGTGCTAGGTCTTATTTTCAGGGGACATCTTATCGTTCCTGTAAGTAGGTCTTATTTTCGGGAAAACAGGGTAGTGTGATCTTTCATATCTTATAAGTGAAAAAAAACGTAAAGCCTAAGGTCACTTGGCAAGGAGGTGGCATGTATGGTACCTCTTGATCCTGACCTTCGCTGTCACTGACAGAAGTTGCCCTGCAGCAGGACAACCAGGCACTGCAGAGACCACCTTTAAAGTTCTTTTCAGGACTCTTCGTGATCACAGCTGTGCCATAAGCAGGGGCATTGGGAAAACTTTGCTATTGGAGGTCTCCATCAACAACTACTTCCTCCCCTCTCACCTACCCTACAGGACACAGAAGTGGCATCAGAATTAGAAATAGGAAGTTAGATCAGAAGACCTTTTTGAAGGTCCTTTCCAATTTTGGTAGACTAACTTTATTGTCATCTGATGGTAAAAGCAGCCTTGGTTCAGGCTCTAATTCTCCCTAAGGTAAGGTTACTAAGATGAAGAGTGAAGGCTGAGGTATGCTTACCTAACATGAGTAGCTTAGTCCTCATTACTTTAGTAATTAATTTTTCCATAATTTTGATTTATTTTCTTCTTTTTAGATAAACATAGCATATTTATCATTAAACATTATACTCTATAGGTGCAGAAATTTGGGGTGGACAGATTGATTAGATTTCTACACCAAGTTGACCTTTTTCCAAGTAATCTAATTCATCTTTTTGTTTTCCTTGTCACTTTTAGGGGAAACTGACTCTACTCTGTGATGCAAAGACAGATGGCAGTTTCCTTGTGCACCACTTTCTCTCCTTCTACCTCAGAGGTATGGGACTCATTGATGCAGTAGAAAAGAAACCCAAGGCAAAAAACAAACAAACAAATACCTACAAAAAACCAAACTGTTTTAGGAAGCAATGAGAATAGCATTTACTAGCCAAGGCTTTGTGTTTGGGTAATCAGGAGGCTATTTTATTAGGTAAAAGATTACTGGACCTTCTCGTACCCTCCCTGGCCCTGCTACAGAGTGGCATGTGCTCACTGTTCCCATGTTCTACCTTTCCCTTCTCCACCCACTGTGGCATCCTGATTTAGTTGCTCCTTAGTCCTATGTATCTTGGAATTTTTGGGCGCTCGATCCTATTGACACTTGGCTGTGTTAATAGATGTTTCCTAAAGAACATGATTGGCCAGGCATGGTGGCTCATACCTATAATCTTAGCACTCTGGGAGGCCAAAGTGGGAAGTGGGAGGATTACTTGAAATCAGGAGGGTTTTTTTTTCTTTTTTCTTTTTTTTTTTCACCCTGGGTAGAGTGCCCTGGCATCATAGCTCACAGCAACCTCAAACTCTTGGGCTCAAGCGATTCTCTTGCCTCAGCCTCCCACGTAGCTGGGACTATAGGCACCTGCCATAATGCCCAGCTATTTTTAGAGACGGGGTCTTGCTCTTGCTCAGGCTGGTCTTGAACCTGTGAGCTCAGGCAGTCCACCTGCCTTGGCCTCCTGGAGTGCTAGGATTACAGGCATGAGCCTCCGTGCCTGGCCCTAAAGTCAGGAATTTAAGATCAGCCTCAGCAAGAGGGAGACCCCAATTCTACTTAAAATAGAAAAATTAGTCAGGTGTGGTAGCATGTGTCTGCAGTCCCAGCTATTTGGGAGGCTGAGGCAGGAGGATCGCTTGAACCCGGATTCAAAGGGAGTTTGAACCCAGGTTCAAAAAGGAGTTTGAGGTTGCCATGAGCGAGCCTGAGGCTATGGCACTCTAGCACAGGCAACAGAATGAGACTCTGTCTCCAAAAAAAGAAAAAAAGAACATGGCCACTGCAGTTTACATATGGAAACAGATTAGAAAAAGAAAATAGCCAAAAAAAAAAAAAACAAAAGGCTCAGCACATGTGGATCAAGCGGCTAAGGCACCAGCCACATACACCTGAGCTGGCAGGTTCGAATCCAGCCCAGGCCTGCCAAACAACAATGACAGTTGCAACCAAAAAATAGCCAGGCATTGTGGCAGGCACCTGTAGTCCCAGCTACTTGGGAGGCGGAGGCAGGAGAATTGCTTGAGCCCAGGAGTTGGAGTTGCCGTGAGCTGTTATGCCATGGCACTCTACCCAGGGTGACAGCTTGAGGCTCTGTCTCAAAAAAAAAGAAAAAGAAAATAGCCAAATGAAAAAAAGACTAATTTATCAATGCACTCTTCTTGAGCATGGACTTTGGCAGGCTGGGGTATGAGCTACACCTTTATAGTTTGAAAGTGCTTTTTTCTTTCAGATGATATGATATGATCAGTGTTAGGAAAAGCAAGAGAATTATATTAGATTTAATAAGGTTCAATCAGATAGCTGGAGCTTCTTTATGCTTTTCTTATTTCCTGGATATAAGACTGGTTTTATCCAAGACTGTTGGATATACGACTGGTTTTACCCATAATAACTAAAAATAAAAACTTGAAAGTTTGAAAAAGAGGGTGGTGCCTGTGACTCAAGGAGTAGGGCGCCGGTCCCATATGCCGGAGGTGGCGGGTTCAAACCCAGCCCTGGCCAAAAAAAAAAGAAAGTTTGAAAAAGAAGCTAGAAAATTAGTTGTAGTCCTATATGCCAACGGTACACAGAAAAAAAGATATAATTAAAAAAACAGACAGCAATTTACCATATTTACAATAGAAAAAAATTAATTACCTAGTAATACATGGGACAGAAATACAGCTCAGAATTGGTGAAATGAGGCATATCTTAAATAAGAAAAAAAGTGCATCTTAGAATCCAATTGTGAATGTCAGGGTGCAAGGCCTCTGGGTCTCTAGATGTGCCTCAGTGCTTTTGCTTGAAGTGGTATAATGTCTATGAGACTGGTTATAAGCAGAGGATTTATTAAAAATCATTTTATTTTGTTTTCTAGCTAACTGTAAAGTCTGCTTTTTGGCACTCATCCAATCCTTCAGCCACTACAATATTGTGGGACAAAAGCTGGTAAATATATATATGTATTTTCTTTTTCCTGCTTCCTCTCTTTTCATAGGTAAGGGAAATATTTTAGGACTCTGTGGTGAGGACCCTGAGTGCATATGTGTCCCATGCACATGTGAGCATGGTCTAAGGTTGGGATTTCTTGTTTGGATCATAGAGAACTTAACAAAGGAGGGAAGAAGGAAATATTAGAATCCTAAATCCCTTCTCTGAGGGGCTATGGCAACATCTCAGAATGATATATTTTTTTATTTGTTTATTTTTTTTTAGACAGAGCCTCAAGCTGTCGCCTTGGGTAGACTGCCGTGGCATCGCAGCTCACAGCAACCTCCAACTCTTGAGTTCAAGTGATTCTCCTGCCTCCACCTCCCAAGTAGCTGGGACTACAGGTGCCCACCACAACGCCCGATTATTTTTTGGTTGCAGCCGTCATTGTTGTTTGGTGGGCCTGGTATGAATTTGAACCCGCCAGCTCTGGTGTATGTGGCTGGCGCCTTAGCCACTTGAGCCACAGGCTCCAAGCCAGCATCTCAGAATGTTTTGTTGAGAATTTATAGAATGAGACCTGCTTTGTAGATGTTAATTAATCAAAACCAGGCTGGGCACCTGCAGCTCAGTGGTTAGGGTGCTGGCCACATCCATCAGGGCTGGTGAGTTCGAACCTGGCCCCTACCTGCTAAAACAAACAAACAAACAGCTAGGCATTGTAGTGGGTACATGTAGTCCCAGCTACTAGGGATACTGAGGCAAGAGAATCGCTTCACCCCAAGAGTTTGAGGTTGCTGTGAGCTATGATGCTACGGCACTCTACCGAGGGTGACAAAGTGAGATTCTGTCTCAATAAAAAAAAAAAAGTAACCAGACCCTTCTCTACTGATTCTAGACAAGTTAAGGGTTTTTCCTCAGTGTGGGCTTTGATCTTAGTCCCACTGGGTTGGAGATTGTACCTTATTGTGCTGCTAAGTCTGGTGTCTGTTACTGCCTTTCCTTAAGCTGGGGCTTGAGATCCCATTTCAGGGAGAGGTACTTTTATTCCTTGCCTCCCACCTCATCAGATGTAGGCAGAAAAGAATAAGGTGACCAAGAGGCTGGTGAACTTCCTGACCTAGACTTGACCATTCCCTGTGACCAGGTAGACTTACTGCTTAGGAAAAAATGGGAACTGGGCAGCACCTGTGGCTTAGTGGGTAGGGTGCCGGCCCCATATACCGAGGGTAGCGGGTTCGAACCCCGCTCCGAGCAAACTGCAAACTGCAACAAAAAAATAGCTGGGCGTTGTGGCAGGCAAGGTCTCAAATCCTGTAGTCCCAGCTACTCAGGAGGCTGAGGCAGGAGAATTGCCTAAGCCCAGGAGTTGGAGGTTGCTGTGAGCTGTGTGACGCCACGGCACTCTACTGAGGACAATAAAGTGAGACTCTGTCTCTAAGAAAAAAAGAAAAAATGGGAACTGAAGGGATATGGGCTGGGTTTTTTTTGAAGTACTGGCTACCTCCTTCAGCCTTAAAGAAGGAGAAAAACAGGCCACCCATCAGCAGTGATGTTTAAAATGCCAGTCTTAGTGTTGGGCCAAGTTCTCTGTTGGGGAAAAGCAAATGAGGGAGTGAGAGTAGTAGACTCTTTCTTTCCCATCCTGTGCAAAGAAGGAAAAAGTTCCTGTGTTAGAGGTCAGGGTGCAACCTCAGGGAGAACAGTCATGTCAGTAACACATGTTGCTTTCCAGGTTTCTAAAGCATTTCTCTTGGCCGTAGCATCTGTATTTCTGGATGTGAAAGCTGTGTCCAGAGTGGCTGCTTTTCTTTTACCTTTGATTTATCATCAACATGGTAGGAATGTATGCACAGTACTTAGCATATCAAGTACTGGAGTATGAGCTTCTGTACTCAGGGCATATTATTATACTGAACATAAAAAGACTGGTAAGGAGAATGAATAAATGTGAAACTCAGGAGTCTTTCTCTGTCAGAGGTGGCTGTTGGAATGAATGGTGGTGGATAGTGAGGACATTGGGCATTTGGTATGTAAATATGCAATTGGGAGCTGGTCTAGGGGCATGGAGAGTCTAAAGCTTTCCGTGTGACTTGTTTCTGAGCAAATGGAGAGGAAGACTGCATATTTGGAATGTATCACTATCCCTCGGTTGTTTGTTGAAATGCAGATCCTGGGACCTACCTTTGTTGGAGATCTGAAGTTGGGCCCAGGGATCTACATTTCAATCACTATTGCAAGGGATTTTTAATTTGTTGGGTGTTCATGAAAAGTCATATTTAAGAAGCCCTCATCTAGAGCAGGACTAAATTTCTTCTTTTCCCTGTTTCTGTTTATTGTAAATAAAGTTTTTTTTTTTTTTTTGAGACAGTCTTACTATGTTGCCCTTGGTAGAGTGCAGTGGTGTCATAGCTCACAGCAACCTCCAACTCTTGGGCTTAAGGGATTCTCTTGCCTTAGCCTCCCCAGTAGCTGGGACTACAGGCGCCTGCCACAACACCCGTTTGTTTTTAGAGATGGGGTCTCGCTCTTGCTCAGGCTGGTCTCAAACCTGTGAGCTCAGGCAATCCTCCCTCCTTGGCCTCCCAGAGTGCTAGGATTACAGGGGTGGGCCACCATGACCCAGGCCAAAATGTGCTTAATTTTAAAAATACATGCATTTAAAAATGAAACTTTATATTACTTTTTTAAATTAAAAACCAGTATTGGGTAATCATAAAAAGATATACAGGATATCCATAATGTAGCCAATCGGATTGCCATATAGGGTATCCTATTAAATTGCACACCAACATTATGGATACCCTGCATAGACAAAAGAGTGTTGTGTGTGTGTGTGTGTGTGTGTGTGTGTATGTGTTTGAGACAGTCATATTATGTCACCCTCGGTAGAGTGCCGTGGCATCACAGCTCACAGGAACCTCAAACTCTTGGGCTTCAGTGATTCTCTTTCCAAGCCTCCCAGGTAGCTGGGACTACAGGCACCCGCCATAGTGCCTGGCTATTTTCTTCTTTCTTTTGTTGCAGTTGTCATTGTTGTTTAACAGGCTGGGGCCCGGTTCAAACCTGCCAGCCTTGGTGTATGTGGCTGGTACCCTAGCCACTGAGCTACAGGCGCCGAGCTATTGTGTTTTTTTTTTTTTTTTTAAATGTGACAATTAAATGTAGATGGACTTCTGAAACAGAATGAGGATTGTGGGTTGGGAGCACCCAGGGAAAAGATGACAAGGGCCCACATATAGAGTGGACAGGTACACTGTGGCAGAGTTTGAAATATGTCTCATGCTCTTTTATGAGCTGGCATCTGGCCTCTCTGATTTTCCTCTACAAAGCACAAGGCAGAGTACCTTAATCTCCTCTTTGTTGTGTTTAGGGTGTCAGCCTGACTGTGGCACGGGAACGTGGACAACTTGTGTTCCTTGAGGGTCTCAAATCCTCGATGGATGTCTTCTTCCAGGCTCACAAGGAACCACACCCCCTGCAGTTTCTCAGGTCAGTCAACCTGCAGCCCAGCCCAGAATTGCACACTTGGCAGGTAGGCTCAGGCAAGGTTGCTGTGTGTTTCCTTCTCTTCATGTGTAGCAGGACAGAATTGGCTTTAGAAGTTAGCACTTCACTTGGTGCAGCATTACTGAAAACTCTTGGCTCTTATTGTGGGGCTGAGGGTGTATGTTTGTGCCAAAAGCTACAGAGGATCATTTTCTGGAAGGATGGCAGAAGAAACATGCTTTGCTATTTCTTAACCCTGTCTCAGAGCCCTAGTAAACACCTTTGCTTTCTTGGCTTGAGACTGGGGTCAGCAAATAACAGGCTGTGGGCTAGTCACATGTTTTTGTAAATAACGTTTTATTAGAATACAGCCACATTCATTTGTTTGCATATTGTCCCTGGCTGTCACTGCCCTACAGAAACTAAGCTGAGTAGTTGAGAGAGATCATATGACCTGCAAGCCTAAAATATTTACTCTCTCAACCTTTGGGGAAAATGTTTTGTCCCTTTGTTTGGTATGCAGCAGTAGAGGTCTGAGATCAGCTTTCCTGCTTTTTGTCCTTGGTGAACATCAGCCACAAACTTAGCTCTGTGGAGCCTTCCCACTGGCTGTTATTCTTCCTCAACCACAAAGGAGTCCACACAGGAACTCTCCTCACTTTCTTCATCTCTCAGACACACCTATATGCAGTGGCTAGGAGGCCATGTTCCTTCACCCTGTGTATGTGACTGTACACACCTCTAGATTTCTTCATCAGAATGAAGCAGCTGGTAACACCTCATCATCCCAAGGTGTGAGGAGTTGTCCTTGTTGTTAGTGAAGATAACCCTACTTCAGGATTCAGGTGTATGAGGTAGTGGAGCAGTTGCCCTGGGCCCTGAGCTCTGTTTTTCACCTACTGCTGGGAAATGACTGCTGGGGGTAGTCACTGGAGAAGGTGGAGGTAGTTACGTCAGAAATGGGTTAAATCTGTTATGCTTGTGAGCAGCCCTTTATCACCTGAACTGCAGTTAACCTTTTTTCTTCTCTTTTCTTTCTTTTTTTTTTTAAGAGACATTCTTATTTTGTAACCTTTGGTAGAGTGCTGTGGCATCACAGCTCACAGCAACTTCCAGCTCCTGGGCTTAGGCAATTCTCTTGGCCCAGCCTCCAGAGTAGCTGGGACTATAGGTGCCCGCCACAATGCCCGGCTATTTTTTTCTTTTTGTTGTTGTTGCAGTTTGGCCAGGGCCATGTTCGAACCTGCCACCCTCAGTATATGGGGCCGGCGCCCTACTCACTGAGCCATAGGCACTGCCCGTTAACCTTTTTTTTTTTTCTTTCCTTTTTTTTTTTTTCAGAGTGAGACTACGTCTAGTTTGCCTAGTTTATTTATTTATTTTTAGAAACAGAGTCTCACTTTGTCACCCTTGGTAGAGTGCCGTGGTGTCCCAGCTCGCAGCAACCTCCAACTCTTGGGCTTAGGTGATTCTCTTGCTTCAGCCTCCCGAGTAGCTGGGACTACAGGCGCCCGCCACACTGCCCGGCTATTTTTTTGTTGCAGTTTGGCTGGGGCTGGGTTTGAACCCACCACCCTCAGGATGTGGGGTTGGCGCCCTACTCACTGAGCCACAGGCGCCACCCTGTTGCCTAGAGTGCAGTAGCATCACGATAGCTCACAGCAGCCTCAAGCTCTTGGGTTCAAGGGATCCTCCAGCCTCCTGCCACAATGCCCAGCTAATTTTTTCTAAATTTAATAGAGATGGGGTCTTGTTCTTGCTCATGCTGCTCTCAAACTTCTGACCTCAAGCAGTCCTTTTGCCTCTGCCTCCCAAAGTGCTAGGGTAATAGGCGTGAGACACTGTGCCGGGCTTTGCGGTTTAATTTTTTTTTTTTTTGAGACAGAGCCTCAAGCTGTCACCCTGGGTAGAGTGCTTTGGCATCACAGCTCACAGCAACCTCCAACTTCTGGGCTCAAGCGATTCTCCTGCCTCAGCCTCCTAAGTAGCTGGGACTACAGGCACCCACCACAATGCCCGGCTATTTTTTGGTTGCAGCCGTCATTGTTGTTTGGCAGGCCTGGTCTGGATTCGAACCCGCCAGCTCAGGTGTATGTGGCTGGTGCCTTAGCTGCTTGAGCCACAGACACCGAGCCTGCAGTTTAATTTTTTATAGCCATGTATGAACTTCCTGGGAAGGCTTCTCTTGCCTGTTCAATCCAATTAATCTTCTAGATCCCTTAAGCTCTTTTGTTAGAGAGCCTCTATGATTTCTCTTAAGCGCCCTATGGGCTAGTTGCTTATTTTTTTGACCCTCAGTATCTATCATAGTGCTTTGTACCTAATAGCTGCAGGGAATATTTGAATTGGAGTAAAACTTATTCTTGTTCCTATATTTGCCTGCTCTTTCCATCTAGATTGTGAACCCCTCAGTGCTAAGGACTATGATATATTTGCTTCTTTGCTTTCCCCAGTCCTTTTCTGTGGTGCTACTTGGTAGCTGAAAAAGTTTAGTAGAGAGAATGTACTCTGATGACTTGTCCTGTGTCTCCAGGGGGGCCGATCCTGGGAACCTGCAGCCACTGTTCGATTTTGTGAGGGAGGCCCTGAAGCCTGTGGACAATAGAGAGCCTGCATGGAGGTGCCCGGTGCTGCTGGTGGATGATCTCAGTTTGCTCCTGAGCCTGGGTGTGGGGGCGGTGGCTGTGCTGGACTTTGTTCACTATTGCAGAGCCACTGTGTGCTGGGAATTAAAGGTAATGATTGAACTACTTTCTGTGCTCCCACCTGTGACATGAAGAAGCTCAAACTGGTCCAGACCTCGCTTGCAATGATCTTTTTAGGTATTTGCATGAGATTTTGGCTTTACTCTGGCAGGCTTAATCCATCCACCCTGCTCTCTCTTTACTTGCCATTGCTAAAAAATAAAGCCCTTAGAAATAAAGAAAGAGTTGACTAGCACTGTGTTCCGTGGGGCTGGTCACATGTTCTGCTGCAGTTCCAGCTCTGCCATACATGGCCTCTGTGTTCCGGGGCAAGTTATTATTGTTCCTGAGTATATAGATCAGCTAAGATAATAGATATAACTACTTTAAAAGTTCTAAAGTTCAAGACAAGTATAGTATATAAAATATTACCTTTATTATAAAATTATGAGACAAAAATAGAGATTTTCTGTTTGTTTGTTTTTTTTGAGACAGAGTATTACTCCCTTGCCCTAAGCTGGAGTGCTGTGGCATCAGCCTAGCTCACGTCCACTTCAGACTCCTGGATTCAAGCCATCCTCCTCCCTTAGCCTTCAGAGTAGCTGGGACTACAGGTACCTGCCACAACATCTGGCTAGTTTTTCTATTTTTAGTAGACATTGGGTCTCGCTCTTGCTCAAGCTGGTCTCAAACTCCTGGCCTTAAGCGGTCTACTTGCCTCAGCCTTCCAGAGTGCTAGGATTATAGGAGTGAGGTACTGTGCCCATTGGCCAGGTCTATTTTCTTTTTCTTTTCTATTCTTTTTTTTTTTTTTTTTTGAGACAGAGTCTTACTTTTTTCCCCCTGGTCGAGTGCTGTGGCATCATAGCTCACAGCAACCTCAAATTCTTGGGCTCAAATGATCCTTTTGCCTCAGTCTCCCAAGTAGCTGGGACTATAGGCACCTGCCCATAACCCCTGGCTATTTTTTGTCTCAAACTCTTGAGCTCAAGTAATCACCCACCTCAGCTTCCCAGAGTGCTGGCATTACAGGTGTGAGCCACTGCACCTGGCTGGTCAGGTCTGTTTTCAATCCCCATGTTTCCGTGGGCATGGTAAGTCTCCTGTGTATATATCCTTTTAGAGGTTCTATGCCATTATGAACAAATTTGTATGTAATTTTTCTCTCTGTGTTTTTCTCACATTACTGGTAACTTGCCACCCATACTGTTTGGTATGTCTTTTTCATTTAATAATACACAATATATGTGCATATTTTGTTGTTCATTGCCTAAAAATAACACATGGACCTGCTTCATTCTTTTTGACAACTGGGTAGTATTTCTTTGAAAGGACTTATTGGGGGCTGGGCGCAGTGGGTGGCTCATGCCTGTAATCTTAGCACTCTGGGAGGCCAAAGGTGGGTAGATTGCTTGAGCTCACAGGTTCAAGACCAGCTTGAGCAAGAACAATACCCCATCTCTAAAAATAGCCGGGCATTGTGGCAGGTGCCTATAGTCCCAGCTACTGGGGAGGCTGAGGCAAGAGAATAGCTTGAGCCCAAGAATTTGAGATTGCTGTGAGCTATGACACTACAGCACTCGACCAAGGGCAACAAAGTGACACTCTGTCTCAAGAAAAGAAAGAAAGGATTGGTGGCATCGATAGCTCAGTGGGTTGGGTGCCAGCCATAATAAACAGCAGGGCTGGTGGGTTTGAACCCGGCCTGGGCCAGCTAAAACAACAATGACAACTGCAACAAAAAAATAGCTGGGTATTGTGGCGGGAACCTGTGGGGAAAAAAAAAAAGATAGAGTGGCGCTGGCCCCATATGCTGGAGGTGGCAGGTTCAATCTCAGCCCTGGCCCAAAACTGCCAAAAAAAAAAAAAAGAAAGGACTTATTGGCTGGTTGTGGTGGTTCATTCTTGTAATCTCAGCACTCTGGGAGGCTGAGGCAGGAGGATCTTTTGAACTCAGGAATTCGAGACCAGCCTGAGCAAGAACATGAGCAAGACCCCGTCTCTAAAAATAGGGCATTGTGGCAGGTGCCTGTAGTCCCAGCTACTCAGGAGGCTGAGGCAGAAGGATCGTGTAATCCCAGGATTTTTTTTCTTTTTTGTTGAAACAGAGTCTCGTTATGTCGCCCTCAGTAGAGTGCTGTAGTGTCACAGCTCACAGCAACCTCAAACTCCTGGGCTTAAGCTATTCTCTTTTTTTGTTTGTTTGTTTGGTTTGCAGTTTTGGCTGGGGCTGGGTTTGAACTCACCACCTCTGGTATATGGGACCAGTGCCCTATTCCTTTGAGCCACAGGTGCCGCCCTTTTTTTTCTTTTTTTTAAGAGACAGAGTCTTACTTTGTTGTCCTCGGTAGAGTGTCGTGGAGTCACAGCTCACAGCAACCTGTAGCTCTTGGATTTAGGTGATTCTGTTGCCTCAGCCTCCAGAGCAGCTGCCTGCCACAATGCCTGGCTATTTTTTTTGTTGTTGCAGTTTGGCTGGGGCCAGGTTTGAACCTGTCACTCTCGGTGTATGGGGCCAGAGCCCTACTCACGGAGCCACAGCTGCCGCCCATCTATTCTCTTGCCTCAGCCTCCCAAGTAGCTGGGACTACAGGCTCCTGCCGCAACGCCTAGCTATTTTTTATTGCAGTTGTCATTGTTGTTTAGCTATTCCAGGCTGGATTCGAACCCGCTATCCTCAGTTTATGTAGCTAAGGCTGTAACTACTGTGCTACAGGTGCTGAGCCTTTTTTTTTTTTTTTTTTTTAAGAGATAGAGTCTCACTTTATTGCCCTTGGTAGAGTGCCATGGCATCACACAGCTCACAGAAACCTCCAACTCTCTTGGGCTCAGGCGATTCTCCTGTCTCAGCCTCCTGAGTAGCTGGGACTACAGGCACCTGGCACAATGCCTGGCCATGTTTTTGTTGCAGTTTGGCTGAGGCCAGGTGTGAACCCTCCACCCTCAGCACATGGGGCTGGTATCCTACCCACTGAGCCACAGGTGCCGCCCCGATCCTTTTTTTTTTGAGACAGTCTCACTATGTCACCATTGGTAGAGTGCTGTGGCATCCCAGCTCACAGCCACATCAAACTCTTGGGCTGAAGCAAGTCTCTTGCCTCAGCCTCCCAAGTAGTTTGGAGTACAGGTGCCCACCACAATACCTGGCTATTTTTTGTTGCATTTGTCATTGTTGTTTAGCTGGCCAGGGCTGGGTTTGACCCTGCCAGCCTTGGTGTATGTGGCTGGTGCTGTAACCACTATGCTATGGGGACTGAGCCTGAACCCAGGATTTTGAGACTGTTGTGAGCTAGGATGACATCATGGCACTCTAGCCTGGGTAACAGAGAGACTCTTTCTTAACCAAAAAAAAAAAAAAAAGAATGAAGGAAGGAGTTATTATTCAAACTGTCATTTTCCAGTGGGGTTGACTGGCTTGGCTAACTCCTGCTTGCCCTTCAAGACTCAGCTCAGATATGCCTAGCTCCTATCTCCTCTTCCAGGCCAGGTAGGATGCCTCTTCTTTGTATTCCCCCAGAACCCCATGCTTTTCTCTTTCTTGGTATTGTCATCCTATATTGTCAGCATCTATCTGTCTCCAGAGCCTCCATCCCTTATTCCTTAAACCTAGTGTGGGGTTTGGTACACAGGAAGTGCACAGGAATATTTGACTGGATGAATTGGTGCCTGGCAGAATAGTGATCCTTTAGAACATTCAAGAATTCAAGAGTGAGCTTATTTTGAAGTCCATAGGGTGAGCTTAGATTTAGATGAATTGAGCTGGAAGTACAGGTTGGATATAGTGGTGAAACTGTCCCATAGATGATTGGGTTGAGGGTCCTAGAGCCCAGGTATGAGTTTTCTCCCCAAAGGGGCTGGTTGTGGTGGCAGCAGGGTAGCTGATCTGTGAAAGGATGTGCAGGGGATTAGAGACACCAAGAGTCAGTATTCTGACTGTGGGTGTCCTTTCCAATAAGGAGGTTTCTATCTTGTATCTGATGCAGGGTAATGTGGTGGTCCTTGTGCATGACAGTGGAGATGGTGAGGACGAGGAGAATGACATCCTGCTGAATGGCCTCAGTCATCAGAGCCACCTGATCCTGCGGACTGAGGGCCTGACCACCGGCTTCTGCAGGGACGTACATGGGCAGGTATACAGGGGCTGAGGTCAGGGGCTCACTGGGCAACAGGCTGCTGACCCCTGTGTCTTTGAGTCCAGACTGCACAGGGGATTATTGGGCCTGAGGGATTATCTGGTTGGGACATTCAGAAATTGTGTGACTACAAGGTAGGGACTTGCTCCAGATGGTGTTTTGCTTCATGGACCAGCACACATTTTCCATGGTGGTACCATATGCGACCAGTGGAGCTCTCTGAAGAGGAAACAGCTGTCTAGAGTGGATTGCAGGGGCCATGCAGAATTCCCCTGCAGTATGACAGCAGGCTTTGTATGCTCAGGTCAATATCACTCCTTTTAACATAAAGACTAGGGCCGGCCATACCTATGTATGAGGTTGCTGCTACTTCTTACCAGAACATTTGGAATACTTAGGTAGAAGCTGAGAGTGCTGCCCTAGAAGTGGAGCCAGGTTCTACCCTTCTGAAGAGGCTGCTATGTGGTTCTGTGCCTTCTAAATCTTCTTTTGTGGAATCCCTTGAGCTTCTTCTATAGCTTCTAGTTTGAATACTTTTGACCCAGTAGGGATGGTTGGGAGTCATGGCCCAGAGTCACTGAGAGGCAGATGTGGCGAATGAAGCAGAGGAGCAACGCTATCTATGGTGCCTGTGGTGCAGCATGAGGACATGAAGAGAGGGTGTGCTGAACAGCTGCGGTCCCGGCCAGTCCCCCAGAGCATTTTAGTCAGTGGAAATAGTGTTAAAAAAAACACTATGTCACCCTTGGTAGAGAGCCCTGGTGTCACAGCTCACAGTAACCTCAACCTCTTGGGCTTTAAGTGATTTTCTTGCCTCAGCCCCCCAAGTAGCTGGGACTATAGGTGCCCGCCACAATGCCCAGCTATAAATGTACAAATCTTAATGTGATTTTCAAAACTGGTCTAGCCAACAAGTATAAAACCATGCATAGAAAAGAGACTAAAGGGAAATCATAAAACACTAATTGTTTCCTTTGGAGAACTTTTCTTTCTCTCTCACATTTTATGTAAAGAGCAAATAAGGCTATTATAATGTAGTAGGAAACCTTTATTTTTAGTTAGCTGGTTATTAGCTTAGTTTTTCAAGTTGGTCCCATTACTAGATGGCATGTCTGACTGTGCTCTCATAGAACCCTCAGTTGAAGGTCACAGAGAAGGCAAGGTGGGGCACACGACACAGCATGTGCTCAGGTAGCTGCTCCTCTTTATTCCTCTCTCTCTCTCTAGCTGAAGATCCTATGGAGGAGGCCATCACAGCCTACAGCCCAGCGGAATCGGAGCCTCATTTACCAGTATAAGATACAGGACAAGAATGTGTCCTTTTTCGCCAAAGGAATGTCTCCTGCTGTTCTGTGACCTGATTTAGGGGAGCTGAAGCTACCTTGGACTATTCTCAGATGTGGAAGATAAAGCAACCTAGCAGGAATGGGTCTTGACACCTTTGTAGTAGTATTTCAGGCTGGGCTGGTAACTCTGCTGTGACTCAGGGAGGGTTGAATGATGCAATAATGGTATGTAAACCTTTGCTCCCCTGGGCCCTGATCAGAAACAATGAGGAATGCATGACCTTGCCTCTGCTTAGAGACAGGCTGGATGTTGAACTCCAGCAAAAGGGGTCCTTTGGAGCCTTTGTATAAATATGATTTAGCCCCAACTGCCCATTTTTGGTCATTGTGCCTTTTAGAGCCAGAGTGGGTGAGAATGTGCCAACTAGGAGATAGTCCTGGATGGTAGGTGTCCAAGGTGACAACTAGAATAATCATGGCTAGAATAAAGTAAGTTCCCACATCGGGGCTTCCTGTGGGTTTTCTCTTTTAATTTTTATCTTCATCCTGCAAAGATATTTTCCTTTCAAGTACAGTGAAGAAATAGGCTTAGAGAGGTTTAGAAGAATACTCAAGAATGTAGAGCAGGCTGTAGGTAACGAGACTTGACTCTGAAGTCCACCTTCAGCTTCTGTTGCTGTGGTGCATTGCCCACAGGCTCATGAGTCTAGGATGAGTCCTAGCTATCAGTGATCTAGCACCAGTGCCTTGGTCACATGAAGCCCTGTAGAGGGCACAAGTATATATGGCCTTTGTGAGAGGGGTAAGGGATGTTCTTGCTGTCAGGTAGGATGGAGTCTGTGAGGACTGCAGAAGGTGAGCTCTTGCCCCAGCATCCTGTAGATGACAGCTGGTTTCACTCAGTCCTTCAGTCAAGGTCACCTCAGAGTAGACACCAGGGGTATTTTGGTATGTAAATTATACCACAATGATTTTTATCTTAAAAATAAATAATATGAAAAAATAATGTTACTTTGACATATAATGAAGAACTTTTAGCTCTATTGCTTTTATTTATTTTTGAGATGGGAGTCTCACTATGTTGCCCTTGGTAGAGTGGCATGGCATCATAGCTCACAGCAACCTCAAACTCTAGGGCTTAAGCGATTCTCTTGCCTCAGCCTCCCAGTAGCTGGGACTATAGGCACCGATTTTTTTGTTGCAGTTGGCCCCAGCTGGTTTTTTTTTTTTTTTAATAAAAACAACACCAAATAACACCATTTATTATCATTTTGAAACAACATAAAGGTAATCACAGCAACACCGACAAATGTTTCAGAACTACAAAACCAACACAGTATGCCTCCAAATCCGGTACTGCCCTTTCAACAATTTCTCACTTCACTGGTCATTTCTAGTTGGAGACACTTTGTAGCAGAGTGATACTATCTCCTGTTACTATCTCCTGATACTATCTCCTGATCCGACCCAGTTGTTGTTTTCTTGACTTTGTTTTACAATGAATCTCTTCAGCATCATCTAATACAAGGTTCATATACTCATCAAAACCAATGATACAGCCAGCCCTCTATCCGCATATTCACTTGCTCATAGAGCCACACCTGAATCCGGGATCTATTTTGTAAGTATCTGAAGATGAGGTTGATGGGCTGCACCATCACCTTCTGCACTTTCTGGCCCTGGCTGCGGTACGCCATAGCAGAATCTCACAAAGACCACACTAACCCCCCGGCTGGTTTTGAACCCGCCAGCCTCGGTGTATGTGACTGGGGCCATAATCACTGTGCTATGGGTGCCGAGCCAGCTCTATTGCTTAATTTTAACTTTTTAAATTTTTTTATTCACTTTTATTCATCATTTATTGAGACAGTCTCACTTTGTCACCCTCAGTAGAGTGCATGGCGTCATAGCTCACAGCAAGCTCAAACTTTTGGGCTTTAGTGATTCTCTTGCCTCAGCCTCCCTGGTAGTTGGGACTACAGGCATCTGCCACAATGTTTGGCTATTTTGTTTGTTTGTTTGTTTTTTAGCAGGCCTGGGCTCAGTTCGAACCCACCAGCCCCAGTGCATGTGACCGGCGCCCTAAGCACTGAGCTACAGGTGCCCAGCCTTTTTAATTTTTAATTTTATTTATTTATTTTTTCTTGAGACAGAGTCTAACTCTGTTGCTCAGGATAGAGTGCAGTGGCATCAACCTAGTTCACAGCAACCTGAAACTTTTGGCTCTTGCCTCAGCCTCCCAAGTAGTCTACCATAACGCCCAGCTAATTTTTCTATTTTTAGTAGAGATGGGGTCTCGATCTTGCTCAGGTTGGTCTTAAACTCCTGAGTTTAAGAGATCCTGACTATCATGTAGATTATCCTACTGAAATAGCTGCTTTTATTCTCAAAATATTGCAGACTTGGCTCAGCGCCGGTATCTCAGTGGTTAGGGCACCAGTCACGTACACTGAGGCAGGCGAGTTTGAACCCAGCCTGGGCCTGCTAAACAACAATGACAATTACAACAACAACAAAAAAAGCTGGGCATTGTGGCAGGTGCCTGTAGTTCAGATACTTGGGAGGCTGAGGTAAGAGAATTGCTAAAGCCGAAGAATTTGAGGTTGCTGTGAGCTGTGACAGCATAGCACTCTACTGAGGTGTGACATAATGAGACTGTGTCTCAAAAAAGAAAAAAAATTGCAGACCTGATAGAATATTTGAAAATTGTGAGAATAATTGAGAAAGTAGTTATTAAAGAATCTAATGATTTTGGGTGGTGCCTGTGGCTCAAAGGAGTAGGGTGCCAGCCCCATATACTGGAGGTGGTAAGTTCAAACCCCGCTCCAGCCAAAAGCTAAAAAAAAAAAAAATCTAATGATTTTTTGATATCTGTATTTTTTTTTTTTTTTTTTTTTTGTAGAGACAGAGTCTCATTTTACTGCCCTCGGTAGAGTGCCGTGGCATCACACGGCTCACAGCAACCTCCAGTTCTTGGGCTTATGTGATTCTCTTGCCTCAGCCTCCCAAGCAGCTGGGACTATAGGCGCCCGCCATAACGCCCGACTATTTTTTTGTTGTTGTTGCAGTTTGGCCGGGGCTGGGTTTGAACCCGCCACCCTCAGTATATGGGGCCAGCACCCTACTCACTGAGCCACAGGTACCGCCCTTGATACCTGTATTTATGTAACTTTTATTTGAGCTACAGTTCATAGAAGAATATGATACGGATTTTACTATCATATTTCTTTACTTTGTTTATAAATGCTTTCACTAAATTTTTTATGTGTTTAGTGACTATTTAGCATTTTATGGTATCATTATATTCCAGTTTGCTTAGCTATTCTCTGGGCTCCTAGGTTCTGGTTTTTACGGTTATCAATTATGTCATGAATTTTTTTTTTTTTTTTTTGTAGAGACAGAGTGTCACTTTATGCCCTTCGGGTAGAGTGCCATGGCATCACACAGCTCACAGCAACTTCCAACTCCTGGGCTTAAGCGATTCTCTTGCCTCAGCCTCCCGAGTAGCTGGGACGACAGGAGCCCGCCACCATGCCCAGCTATTTTTTGGTTGCAGTTCAGCCGGGGCCGGGTTTGAACCCACCACCCTCGGTATGTGGGGCCGGCGCCTTACCGACTGAGCCACAGGCACCTCCCCTTATGTCATGAATTTTATATACTGTTTGTATTTGGGAGTGGGGACAACTACTTGTTTTCTTAGTATGTTGACAAAAGGGGTCTCTAATGGAGGAAACTATCAACACAACTGAGAGGTGATATATGTAGAATTAGACCATGCTAAATGTTATAAATAAAACAGACGAGGGCTAGGCCGAGTGGCTCATACTTGAAATGCTAACACTTTAGGAGGTTGAGGTAGAAGGATTGGTTGAGGCCAGAAGTTCAAGAGCAGCCTGAGCAAGAGCAAGACTCTGTCTCTACAAAAAATAGAAGAATTGGCTGAGTGTGGTTAGTCCCAGCTACTTGAGAGCTTGAGGCAGGAGGATCCCTTGAGCCCTGGAGTTCAAGGCTGCAGTGATCTATGATGACAGCACTGCATTCTAGCCAAGGCAACAATGAGACCTACCTTAAAAAAAACAACAAAAAAACAAAATCAGTGTTTAGCAGAACTGTTCATATTTTGTTGTCAGTAGTAAATTTAAAGACAAGATGGCTGTTTTCTCCAGTGCATGAAACATACCGTACTTAATATACCTGCAACTAAGTGTTAAAAATTATATGCTCTGTAACTCTATACTGCTAATATTAGAACTAAAAATCTTTCAAAACAACAATGCTTAATGCTTATATTAGTGTGGATTTGTCAGCCTCTATGTAATCTGTAATAATATGTATAGCAGGGAGTAAGAAGAGTTGCACAATAAATGCCTTCAAAGGCTATTTCTTAAAACTGTTAAAAGGGGATAATGGTATTTCAACTAGTTGTCAGCAAGTGACAATACATTCTACTACAAATACACTCTTGTTCTTCTAGCTTTAGACCACACGAAAAACCTGGGTGCTTCAGAGTGTGGGATAAGAGAAGGGAACACTACACCTGTGTCATGGATGAACTAAAGA
This sequence comes from Nycticebus coucang, assembly GCF_027406575.1. Lineage (NCBI taxonomy): Eukaryota > Metazoa > Chordata > Mammalia > Primates > Lorisidae > Nycticebus > Nycticebus coucang. The sequence goes on along the minus strand of NC_069787.1, from coordinate 92,470,752 downwards.
CTTTGCCTGTTCATTTTTTAAATAATATTTTCAGGTCCTTTGCTTACCAAAGGAAGCCCAATTTCACGTAAATGTTTTGAGAACTGTGTTTAACTAAATGCAAATGAAAAATAAAACAAAACAAAAAAAATAGGCGGGTGGCGCCTGTGGCTCAAGGAGTAGGGCGCCGGTCCCATATGCTGGAGGTGGTGGGTTCAAATCCAGCCCCGGCCAAAAAAAACCACAAAAAAATAAAAAATAAATAAAAAAAAAAAAATAGGCTTGGTGCCCATAGTTCAGTGGTTAGGGTGCCAGCCACATACACCTGGGCTGGTGGTTTCAAACCCGGCCCAGGCCTGCTAAACAACAATGACAACAAAAAAATAGCCAGGCATTGTGGTGGGCACCTGTAGTCCCAGCTACTGGGAGGCCGAGGCAAGAGAATCGCTTAAACCCAAGAGTTTGAGGTTGCTGTGAGCTGTGACAACCCCAGGGTGACAAAGTGAGACTCTGTCTGAAAAATGTCTATATATAAATAAAAAAAAAAGAGAGAGAAAAGGGCAAAGAAAAGTGAAAAATGATTAGAGTATACTCCCTAAAGCAGAACTGCTGAATTATAGCATGAACTGGTCCTCAAACCTATGAGCTTGTTCTTCAGAATGATGGACCCAGTTAACAATGATATGTAGGTTTTCTTCCACCAACTGCAGATTTTGCTTATATTTTTATTTATTTAATAGTGGTGCAAAGTTGCATGAAAATAGTCATTTTTTAAATGACTAGGATGTTAATTTTCTCAGTGTTTTCCCATGTGTGCAGAATTTGTTGTTCTTGCTTATTGATCAAAACCTGGTATCAACCTGATTTTATTAATTCTTTGTAATATTTTGGAAAGTGAGACTTTATCATTGTCTTTATGGATATTTTTCTATAGTTTTTAAATTTGGTTTTCAGGCAGTGTTTGTTTATATTCAGATATTCATCAGTTCAAGAATTTTTCTTTTTTTTTTTTTTTGAGATAGGCTCTCACTTTATTGCCCCCAGTAGAGTGCTATGGCATCATAGCTCACAGCAACCTTGGACTCTGGGTCTCAAGCGATTCTCTTGCCTCAGCCTCCCAAGTAGCTGGGACTATAGGTACCTTGCCACAATGCTTGGCTATTTTTAGAGGCAAGGTCTCCGCTGTGGCTCAGGCTGATCTTGAAACTATGAGCTTAGGTGATCTGCCTTCCTTGGCCTCCCAGAGTGCTGGGATTACAGGCATGAGCCACCGTGCCCAGCCTTAAGAAATATTTATTATTCATTTTGAGACAGGATCTCACTTTATCACCCTTGGTAGAGTGCCCTGGTATCATAACTCACAGCAACCTCAAACTCTTGGGGTCAAGCAATTCTTTTAGCTTTGCCTCCCAAGTAGTGGGGACTACAGGCACCTGCCACAATGCCTTTCCATTTTTAGAGATGTGGTCTCATTCTAGCTCAGGCTGGTCTGGAACTCGTGAGCTCAGGCAATCTGCCCTCTTCAACCTCCCAGAATGCTGGGATTATAGGCGTGAGCCACTGTGTCTGGGCCTTAAGAAATATTTTTAGAATACTTGTTTTACGTAAGGAGTTTGTAAAGATTAAAAACAATCCTAGGCTGAGGTGGAAGGATTGCTTCAGCTCAGGAGTTCAAGACTCGCCTAAACAAGAGGAAGACCCTGTCTCTACAGAACGTAGAAAAATTAGCCTGTTGTGGTAGTACCTGCCACTTAAGTACCAGCTACTTAAGAGTCTAAGGCAGGAGGATCACTTGAGCCTAGGTTGGAGTTCTAAGTTGTAGAGAGTTGTTATGGTGCCACTGCACTCTAGCTGGGTGACAGAGCAAGACTCTGTCTCTAAATAAATAAATACGTAGATAAACAACTGACTCTGGGTGGTGCCTGTGGCTCAGTGAGTAGGGCGCCAGCTCCACATACCGAGGGTGGTGGGTTCAAACCTGGCCCTAGCCAAAGCAACAAAAAAATAGCTGGGCGTTGTGGCAGGTGCTTGTAGTCCCACCTACTTGGGAGGCTGAAGCAAGAGAATTGCCTAAGCCCAGGAGCTGGGAGGTTGCTGCACAGCACTCTACGGAGGGCTACAAAGTGAGACTGTCTCTAAAAAAAAAAAACAACAAACCAATAAATAAACATAAATAAATAACTGACTCAGTAAATGAATGAAGGCTAGCTGTGGTGGCTCACACCTATAATCCTAGCACTCTGGGAGAGGCCAAGGTGGGAGGATCCCTTGAGCTCTGGAATTCAAGACCAGCTTGAGCAAGAGAGACCCTGTCTCTGCTGAAAATAGAAAGATTATCTGGGCATTGTGGCAGGTGCCTATAGTTCTAGCTACTGGGGAGGCTGAGGCAGGAGGATCGCTTGAACCCAGGAATTGGAGGTTGCTGTGAGTTAGGATGATGTCACACACTCTAGCCTAGGCAACAGAGTGAGAGTTTGTCTCAAAAAAAATTAAAAATAGGGGCGGCGCCTGTGGCTCAGTCGGTAGGGCGCCGGCCCCATATACCGAGGGTGGCGGGTTCAAACCCGGCCCCGGCCAAACTGCAACAAAAAAATAGCCGGGCGTTGTGGCGGGCGCCTGTAGTCCCAGCTACTCGGGAGGCTGAGGCAAGAGAATCGCTTGAGCCCAGGAGTTGGAGGTTGCTGTGAGCTGTGTGAGGCCATGGCACTCTACCGAGGGCCATAAAGTGAGACCCTGTCTCTACAAAAAAAAAAAAAAAAAAAAAAAATTAAAAATAGGGCGGCGCCTGTGGCTCAGTGAGTAGGGAGCCGGCCCCATATACTGAGGGTGGTGGGTTCAAACCCAGCCCCGGACAAACTGCAACAAAAAAATAGCCAGGTGTTGTGGCGGGCGCCTATAGTCCCAGCTACTCGGGAGGCTGAGGCAAGAGAATCATGTAAGCCCAAGAGCTGGAGGTTGCTGTGAGCCGTGTGACGCCATGGCACTCTACCAAGGGTGGTAAAGTGAGACTGTCTCTACAAAAAAAAAAAAAAAAAAAATTAAAAATAGGCTTGGCGCCGGTAGCACAGTGGTTATGGCACCAGCCGCATATGCTGAGGCTGGCAGGTTCAAGCCAGGCCCGGGCCAGCTGAGCAACAATGACAACTGCAACCAAAAAAGAGCTGAGGGTTGTGGCAGGCATCTGTAGTCCCAGCTACTTGGGAGGTTGAGGCAAGAGAATCGTTTAAGCCAGGAGTTTGAGGTTGCTGTGAGCTGAGACGCTATGGCACTCTACCAAGAGCAACATAGACTGTCTGAAAAAAAAAAAAGTTAAATAAATAAAATCCTAAAGTCATCTGCTGTTGTATGATGCATTAGAGAAAGTGATGAGGGCTATAAAAATGATTCAAATAATGTGAGGTTGATGTTCACAGGAAAGATCGATTATTTCCCCTATTGTTTTTGCACTTTAATTGGGGGAGAATTTATGGAGGTAACGGTATTTGGTTTTCATTTTTTTTTTTTTTGTAGAGACAGAGTCTCACTGTACCATCCTCAGGTAGAGTGCCATGACGTCACACGGCTCACAGCAACCTCTAACTCTTAGGCTTACGCGATTCTCTCGCCTCAGCCTCTCAAGCAGCTGGGACTACAGGTGCCCACCACAATGCCGGGCTATTTTTTTGTTGCTTGGCCGGGGCTGGGTTTGAACCCGCCACCCTCAGCATATGGGGCCGGCGCCCTACTCACTGAGCCACAGGCGCCACCCTGTAATGGTATTTGGAAAAGACTTTTGTAATGTTCCTGTTTTATCTGTGATGGTATCTCAGCTCTTCAGGACTCAGAAACGTTTTTCCTCCTCATTGGGAGGAAGTTGCTATTCTTCCTTTCTTTTCCTTTTTCCTTTCCAGTTTCCTTTCTGCTTCCTCTTCTCCTTCCCCTTTCTTTTCTTTCCCCTTTTCTTTTGCCTTTCTCCTTTCCTTTCCCCTTTTCTTACTCTTTTCCTTTCTCCTTCCTTTTCCCTTTCCCCTTCCCTTTCCCTTTATCCTTCCCATTTCCTTTCCTTTCCTTTCCTTCTTTTGTTGCCCTGGATAGAGAGCCATGGCATCAGTTCACAGCAACCTCACACTCTTGGGCTTTAGTGGCGCCATGGCATCAGCTCAGCAACCTCACACTCTTGTGATCTTCAGTGATCTTGCCTCAGTCTTCCCAGTAGCTGGGACTACAGGTGCTTGCCACAACGCCCAGCTAGTTTTTCTGTTTTTAGCAGAGATACACTAGCTCTTGCTCAGGCTGGTCTCAAATTCCTAAGCTCAAGCAATCTACTCACTTGGGCCTCTCAGACTGCTAGTATTCTTTTTTTTCTAGTGTAAAATAATTTTTAAGGTATGTATAACATTCTGACTCATTTAGAATTTATGATATTGTAACTTGTTTCTGTGTTGATAACTAAATAACCCAACATTTATTGAAAAGTAATGTCCTTCCTTTTTATATAGTTCTGATTTATGTATAACATTCTTTTTTTCCCCTCCCCATATACAACATTCTTAAAATAGAGCCTCTAAAAATTTTATTTTAGATTGTATTAAAATGTTAGTGTATGTCTACTATCTGGAGTCTTTATTTATTTTATTATTTTTTTTTAGAGACAGTTTCACTTTGTCACCCTCGATAGAGTGCCATGGCGTCACAGTTCACAGCAACCTCCAGCTCTTGGGCTTAGGCCATTCTCTTGCCTCAGCCTCCCAAGTAGCTGGGACTACAGGTGTCCACCACAACGCCCAGGTATTTTTTGTTGCAGTTTGGCTGGGGCGGGGTTTGAACCTGCCACCCTTGGTATATGGGGCTTACACCCTACTCACTGAGCCACAGGCGCCACCCATGGAGTCTTTCTTAAAAAATATTTTGTACTGGCTCAGCACCTGTGACTCAAGCAGCTAAGGTGCCAGCCACATACACCTGAGGTGGTGGGTTTGAATCCGGCCCGCGAGACAACAATGCTACCTGCAACCAAAAAAAAAAAAAAAAGCCAGGCGTTGTGGCAGACGCCTATAATCCCAGCTACTTTGGAGGCAGAGGCAGGAGAATCGCTTGAGCCCAGGAGTTGGAGGTTGCTGTGAGCTGTGTGATGCCACGGCACTCTACCCAGTGTGACAGCTTGAGGCTCTGTCTCAAAAAAAAAAAAAAATATATATATATATATGTATATATATATAGTGTACTTATTTATCCAGGTGAATTCTACCAGCACTTTGTTATAAAAACTAGTGAATTGGCTCAGCATCTATAGCTCAACAGCCAGGGTGCCAGCCACATACCCCAGAGCTGGAGGGTTCGAATCCAGCTGGGGCCTGCCAAACAACAATGACAACTACACCCGAAAAATAGCAGGGTGTTGTGGCAGGCACTTGTAGTCCCAGCTACTTGGGAGGCTGAGGCAAGAGAATCACTTAAAAGCCAAAGAGTTTTGAGTTTGCTCTGAGCTGTGACGCCACGGCACTCTACCAAGGGCAACATAGTGAGACTCTGTCTCAAAAAAAGAAAAAAAAACAACCAAAAACAAAAATCCTAGTGAATAATATATTTTTTAATAATACTCTTTCCATAGCTCAGTGGGTAGGGCGCCGGCCACATACACCCAAGCTGGTGGGTTTGAACCTGGCTTGGGCCAGCTTAAACAACAATGACAACTGCAACATAAAAATAGCTAGGCACTGTGGCGGGCGCCTGTAGTCCCAGCTACTAGGGAGGCTGAGGCAAGAGAATTGCTTGAGCCCAAGAGTTTGAGGTTGCTGTGAGCTGTGACACTACAGCACTCTACCAAGGGTGACATAGTGAGACTGTCTCAAAAAAAAAAAAAAATGCTCTTGGGCGGCGCCTGTGGCTCAGCGGGTAGGGCGCCAGCCCCATATGCCGAGGGTGGCGGGTTCAAACCCAGCCCTGGCCAAAGTGCAACAACAAAAAATAAATAGCCAGGCGTTGTGGCGGGCGCCTGTAGTCCCAGCTACTTGGGAGGCTGAGTCTAGAGAATTGCCTAAGCCCAAGGATTTGGAGGTTGCTGTGAGCTGTGTGACGCCACGGCACACTACTGAGGGCGATAAGGTGAGACTCTGTCTCTACAAAAAAAAAAAAATGCTCTTTCATTAAATGCTTTTATTATTGGAAAATGAATTTTCTTTTTCTTTTTGAGACAGAGTCTCATTCCATCATTTGTGTAGAGTTCCATGGCATTATAGCTCAGAGCAACCTCAAACTTTTGGGCTTAAGTGATCCGCTTGCCTCAGCCTCCCAAAGTTCTGGGATTATAGGAATGAACCACTATCTCCAGTCTAAATATTTTTTAGTGACTGCATTGTGGTTATTAGAGTGGCTACCATTTATTAGAATCTAGGCATTTTCTGTGTTTACAGTCCTAAATAATTTTCTTTCTTTCTTTTTTTTCCTTTTTTTGGAGAGAAGAGTTTCACTTTGTCGTCCTCAGTAGAGCGCTATGGCATCATAGCTCACAGCAACCTGGAACTCTTGGGCTCAAGCGATGCTCTTGCCTCATTTTTTGTATTTTTAGTAGAGATGGGGTCTTGCTCTGACTTGGGCTGGTTTCAAATTCCTGAGCTCAAGCAGTCCACCTGCCTAAGTCTCCCAGAGTGCTAGGATTACAGGCGTGATCCCAAATAAAAAAAAATTTTTTTTGAGACAGAGTCTCACTATGTCACCCTCAGTAGAGTGCTGTGGCATCACAGCTCACAGCGACCTAAAATTCTTGGGCTTAAGCTTTTCTCTTGCCTCAGCCTCTCAAGTACCTGGGGTTACAGGCGCCAGCTACAACACCAGGCTACCTTTTCGTTGCAGTTGTGGTGGTTTAGCAGGCTCAAGCTGGGCTCCCACCCGCCAGCCTCAGTGTATGTGGCAGCGCCTTACCCACTGAGCTACGGGTGCTGCCCCCGCCTTTTTTTTTTTTTAGACAGAGATGCATTTTGTCACCCTCAGTAAAGTGCTGTGGCATCATAGCACACAGCAACCTCAAACTCTTGGGCTTAAGTGATTCTCTTGCCTCAGCCTCAAAAGTAGCTGGGACTACAGGCACCTGCCACAACGCCCGGCTATTTTTTAGAGACGGGGTCTTGATCTTGCTCAGGTTGATCTCGAACTCCTGAGCTCAGACAGTTCACCTGCCTCGGCCTCCCAAATGCTGGGATTACAGGTGTGAGTCACCGCGCCTGACCCCAAAATTTATTCTTTTTTTTTTTTTTTGCAGTTTCTGGCTGGGGCTGGGTTTGAACCTCCCACCTCCAGCATAAAACAAACACAAAGATTTATCTTTTTTTTTTTTTTTTTTTTGCCGGGGCTGGGTTTGAACCCACCACCTCCGGTATATGCGCCAGCGCCCTACTCTTTGAGCCACAGGAGTTGTCCCCCAAAATTTATTCTTTAAATGGTTGTAGGGAAACTAGTTTTATCAATATAATTTATTTAACCTGTATTTACGGTGTATCTCGGCTTCTTCTAATATTTTGCTATTACAGAACAAGGGCGCCAGCCCCATGAGCATCTTGTGCATGTTCTTGGTGATGAGTCTAGGACATGTTGTCAGAAACTGGTGCAGCCTTCGCGATCCTAATCCGGGCAGTTTTCCGCCCCGCCCAGCCACGCCCTGCCCAGCCCAGCCCGGAACAGCCCCCGAGACCTCCCTCGGGATTGTGTGGCGGGTGTCCACCAGGGGGCGAGCGGGAGCCGCGGGCAGGCTCTACTACGCATGCTCACGCTTCTGGGAGCACGTGCGGAAGGCGGTGGGGCGGGAGGGGAAAGGTAGGAGGTGAGAGGTGAAGGGGCGGAGAGCTGTGCGGGTCCTTGGCGGCCTGGAGAGGGAAGGCGGGCGCCACGCACCGGACCGCGGTCCGAGAGCGCGCGCTACGGGCTCTATTCTTCCTGCTGCCGTTGTTACCGTCTCTGCCCGGGATTGCTGTAGCCACAGGTACTGCCGCGCGCGTCCCCGTGGCTCCTGCCTACAGGCTGGGCTTGGGCCTTCAGCGGCGCAGACTTGAGAATTCCGGGATGGGGGCTGCCTGGGTCAGGGGTACTCGGGTGTGGGCGCTGTCCTACAGCCCTGCGGGTCAGCCCCGGACACGGCAGCTGCGAGTGGGCAGGGCCGCCGCGTTCCCAGCCCCGCTCTGGGCCCCAGTGTATGCTGCCGAGACTGGGGCTCGCGCCGTTGCACCCCCTGGCCTATTCGCCCGCCCGGGTCGGCTGTCAATTCTAGAACCTGCTTTGGGGCTGTCTGGGTTTTCCAGAGTGCCAGGGAGAGCGTGATCTCCACTTTTAATTATTTTGGAAGATCTGATTGAGAGGCAGCATGTAGGGTCTTTGCTGGGTCTTGTTTGGTTTCTAGTTTTCTGTATTGCTTAAACTTTGCTCACTCATGGTCCTTCTGTTTACTTGAGTGGGTTTATTACTTCAGTATTATACAAGATTATAATGTCATGATAGCGTTAGTTGAAAGGAGCCCCGGATCTAGACCGAATCAAAGGAAGTTGTACCAATGGGAATACTCAAGGGGCGGGGGCGGGGGACTCTGGCAGGTGTCTCCTCTAGCGGCGGTTACTTATTGCTCTACCTTCTGTGGTGACAGAGGTGGGTGATTAAGCTCTGTCTGGAGATTTTGTGATAATTCTTCTGAAGTGAACACAGAAAAGGTTTCTTTAATGTTAGCTTTGTGTTTCTTTTATTTGACAGAATGTTCTGTGGGGTTTGGGATACAGGGTTCTTATTGGCGTGATACCATTTCAGGATATTGTGCTAAAGATCGAAGCTTTTATTAGAGATTCAGGGTCAAGGGTGTCTAGTGGGGTATGCATTTCAGGTGCCCTCAAGTGATGCCTAGTTGACGACCTGTATTTTCTAAAGTGTGAGCTAATATAGTTTAGATTTTAGGTATTTTACACATTTGTGGTATTCCTACTGAGCACATGATGTGAAAAACACAACACATATAATTATAAATATATCTTCATATTCATTTAGTTGGTTGTAATTGAAATAGAAAGCATTCTTTCTCATATATTATGAACTCATCTGGTGTTTGAATGCTCTCCCTTTTCTTTTGCTATTGTGGCAAAAACAGTACCTCCCTTGAGGTCTCCATGTACTTTATAATCAGTGGTTTGGGAATCCCCCATCTCTCCCCTCCCACCCCAGTCTAGATTAGTTTATTGTCATGAGAAGCTCCAAGTTTATAACTAGAAAACGGAGGTGTAAAGATTCTTATTTTCCTGAGGTTTCATAGGAGCAGGTAAACTATCCAGCTGAGAAAGGAACCGTGCCTGTGGTCTTCAGTGCATATTTATTTATTAACATTTGGTGGAAGGTACTCTCTCAGTATCTAGCCATGTGCACAAATATGTCCAGGGACCCCCGGAATGACACTTAGGTTCATGTGCTGTTTGTTCTGACTATCAGTTGTCATTTGCTGACTGTAATAGGTACTGCGTATGCGGTTTGTGTCATCACTCAACATTGAACAGATGAGAGGACTCTTTATAGAGAAACTGGGTTCCCAAGGTTACCCAACTTGTATATGGTGGATCAGGCCTTCAGACCAGGTCTGCTGGAGAGGTACTTCCATTATAACTTGCTACATTCCTGAGTTGGCTAAAGAAAGAAGATCCAGGGCATTTCTTTTGCCACCTAAAGTAAAAATTCTGGGTGATATTTATTGAGCACCTATGCTGTCTAGGAATTGTTTTAGGTGCTCTGATATTACCTTATCTCACTTAATCCTCATAATAACCAGATGAGATGAAACTGTTATCACTCCCTTTACAGATGAGTTTTAGAGACTTTTCTGACTTGCCTTAGGTCACCTAGTGAGTTAGAGGCAGAGCCTGTGTGCAAACTGAGGTTTGTCTGATGACAGAGATCATACTTTATGCTAATCTTGCACCCGCTAACTTCACAGCCTTCTCTGTTGGTTGTTGACAGGGAAGAGATAGTGAAGAAGGTAGTAGGGGTGAAGGGATGAAGACAGTGTCACAGACTTGAGTGTGGGGATGGTAGAACTCAGCAAGATGGAGATAGCAGTTGACCTGCTGCCATTTGACAGCTGCTGTTCTAGCAGTCAGGGACACTGTCCAAGAATGTTTGCTGGGACGGGGCGCGGTGGTTTATGCCTATAATTCTAGCACTCTAGGAGGCCACAGCAGGTAGATTGCTTGAGGTTATGAGTTCAAGACGAGCCTGAGCCAGAGTGAGATCCCTGTCTCTAAAAATAGCTGGGTGTTGTGGCCGGTCCCTGTAGTCCCAGCTACTCAGGAGATTGAGGCAAGAGAATCACTTAAGGGTTTGAAATTGCTGTGAGCCCACAGCAGCACTCTACCGAGGGTGACAAAGTGAGTCTCTGTCCAAAAAAAAAAAAAGAATGCTTGCAGGGTCACTGGGTCAAGCTTTGGCAGTGGAGTCCAAAGGGGATGTGTATAAGCATCAGGGGTGCATGCTTATCTCAGAATAAATATTAAAATTAATTTTATGCTGGGAGGCGCCTGTGGCTCAGTGAGTAGGGCGCCGGCCCCATATGCCGAGGGTGGCGGGTTCAAACCCAGCCCCGGCCAAACTGCAACAACAAAAAAAAATAGCTGGGCATTGTGGCGGGCGCCTGTAGTCCCAGCTGCTCGGGAGGCTGAGGCAAGAGAATCGCGTAAGCCTAAGAGTTAGAGGTTGCTGTGAGCCGTGTGACGCCATGGCACTCTACCCGAGGGTGGTACAGTGAGACTCTGTCTCTACAAAAAAAAAAATAATAATAATTTTATGCTTATTTCAGCCTTACTTGATTTTTATTTTGTATTTTATAGTGTATACTATATTATCACAGTAGTATATGTGTATTATTTATATATAAATATATACATATTAGGAGCATTACTTGAATTTTTGTGTTGGGGGTCATGATCAAAACGTTGGGAAGTGGGTGTGATGGCTCACACCTGTAATCGTAGCACTTTGGGAGGCTGAGGCAGGTGGATGCTTGAGCTCAGGAGTTTGAGACCAGCCTGAGCAACAGTGATACTCTGTCTCTAGTAAAAAAAAAAAAATAGAAAAATTAGGCAAGCATTGTGGCAGGCTCTTGTGGTCCCAGCTACTTGGGAGGCTGAGGCAAGAGGATTGCTTGAGCCCAGGAGTTTGAGGTTGCTGTGAGCTGTGATACCATGGCACTCTACCCAGGATCACAAAGTGAGACTCTGGGGAAAAAAAAGAAAAGAAAAGGGAAAAAAGATGACTTTTTTTCCTGAAAACATAAAATATGCAAGGTATTATGCATTTGTTCCCAAGTTGGAAGTCTAGTGAAGTTCAGTGTAATTCCATATAATCAAAGAGAATCGTATTTCATATTACAACCAACTATAACTTATCATTAAAAACTGCAGCCTAGGGCGGCGCCTGTGGCTTAGTTGGTAAGGTGCCAGCCCCATATACCGAGGGTGGCGGGTTCAAACCCGGCCCCGGCCAAACTGCAACCAAAAAATAGCCGGGCGCTGTGGCAGGCGCCTGTAGTCCCAGCTACTCGGGAGGCTGAGGCAAGAGAATCGCTTAAGCCCAGGAGTTGGAGGTTGCTGTGAGCTGTGTGATGCCACAGCACTCTACCGAGGGCCATAAAGTGAGACTCTGTCTCTACAAAAAAAAAAAAAAAAAAACTGCAGCCTACTGGGAGGCTGAGGCTGATGGATTGCTTGAGCTTAGGAGTTCAAGGACCACCTCAAAAAAAAAAAAAAAATATATATATATAGCCGGACATTGTGGTGGGCGCCTGAAGTCCCAGCTACTCCAGAGGCTGAGGCAAAATAATAACTTGAGCCCAAGAGTTTGAGGCTGCTGTGAGCTGTGACGCCATGGCACTCTACCAAGGTGGCAAAGACAGACTCTGTCTCTAAAAAAAAAACCAAAACTGTAGTCTAGTTTTTCTTTTCTTCTTTTTCCGTCTTTTTTTCCCTCCTAGATATAGATACAGTCTGTTGCCCAGGTTGGTGTGCAGTGGTGCAATCATAACTCACTGCAACCTCCTATCTCCTTGGCTCAACTGATTCTCCTGCCTTAGCCTCCTCAGTAGCTGGGACTGTACCACGACACCTAGCTAATTTTTTTGTTCTTTAAAACTTTTTTGTAGGGACAGGGTCTTTTTGGTCAGATTGGTGTTGAACTCCCAACCTCAAGCAGTCCTCCTGCTTGGCCTCCCAAAATTACAGGTGTGAGCTACTATTCCGGGCTTATTTCTGGCTTTATGTATTTATTTATTTATTTAGAGACAGTCTTACTTGGTCACCCTTGGTAGAGTGCCATGGCATCTTAGCTCATAGCAACCTCAAACTTTTGGGTTCAAGCTATTCTTTTACCTCAGCTTCCAGGGTAGCTTGGACTACAGGCTCCTGCCACAGTGCTCAGCCATTTTGTTGTTGCTGCTGCTGCAGTTGTTGTTTAGCTGGCCCGGGCTGGGTTCGAACCTGCCAGCCTCGGTGCATGTGGCCGATGCCGTAATCCCTGTGCTATGGGTGCCGAGCTGGGCTTTTTATTTTTTTTAAGAGATGGGGTCTCACTCTTGCTCGGGTTGGTCTTGAACTGGTGAGCTCAGGCAATCTACCCACCTAGCCTCCCAAGTGCTGGGATTATAGGTGTGAGCCACCACGCCCAGCTTATTTCTGGCTTTAAAATGGATTGTTTGCCCATGTTCTTGGCAGTAGTCAGTTTAATCTCTTTGTTAGTCTTTGCTGACTAGGTCCCGAGAGAGTAAGAATATAGGTAGCTGGCATTATATAAGAAAAATTTTCAATGTATTTGTTGCTGTTTGATTGTGAAGAGGTTTGGCATCATTATATGGCTTTTAGTGACAACTATCACAACCAATTTATTTTTATTTTTATTTTTTTTTGTAGAGACAGAGTCTCACTTTATGGCCCTCGGTAGAGTGCCGTGGCCTCACACAGCTCACAGCAACCTCCAACTCCTGGACTTAGGCGATTCTCCTGCCTCAGCCTCCCGAGTAGCTGGGACTACAGGCGCCCGCCACAACGCCCAGCTATTTTTTGGTTGCAGTTTGGCCGGGGCCGGGTTTGAACCCACCACCCTCGGTATATGGTGCCAGCGCCCTACCGACTGAGCCACAGGCACTGCCCCCACAACCAATTTATTTTATTTGGTTTTTGTTCAATGTGGGTATTGCTTTGCCATCCCAACAATTATTCTAAAATGTGGCAGTAAGTATCCTCTTGAGCATGTGTGTGTGTGTTTTTTTTTTGTTTTTTGGCCGGGGCTAGGTTTGAACCTGCCACCTCTGGCATATGGGACCGGCGCCCTACTCCTTGAGCCACAGGCGCCGCCCGAGCATGTGTGTTTTTATGTTTCAAATTCTCTGAAATTAGCCTTTATTCATTAACTGAAATTCCTTTTATACCCCTGGTGCTATTAACTTGGTCTCCTCAAAATTCTCCAGCTTATTTGGCTAATTTTGATGCTTTGCGAAGCAAAGTTCTTTCCCTGAATATTGGTCCACTTTGCAAACAAACCTTTATTTCCCAAGAAGAGATGAATTGTTTGCACCAGTGGATAAGTTTAGCATAGTGAATAGACCTGCAGTGACTTTTCATTTGGCACCAGATGAGGTGCTCGGTGCCCTAGGGCTAGGTCCCCAACCTTGGGTCACAGACTGGTAATGGTCCGTGGCCTGTTAGGAACCAGGCCACACAGCTGGAGGTGAGCAGCAAAGCAGCTGGTGAAGCTTCCTTTCTATTTACAGCCTCTCCCCAATTGGTTTGCATCATCTCCTGTGCTCTGCCTCTGTCAGATCAGTGGCAGCATTCAATTCTCATAGGACCATGAACCCTTCTGTAAACTGCATGTGAAGTATCTAGGTTGTCCCCTCTTTATGAGAATCTAATGCCTGATGCTCTGAGGTGGAGCTGAGGTGGGGAGTGGCTGCAAATAAGGATTATCATTAACAGAGAGTTTTGACTGCAGAGACTGTAATAAATCAGTTGCTTGCAGACTCATATCAAAACCCTATCAGTGAGTAGCAAGTGACAATTAAGCTGTATCTGGTGACAGGCTTTATAGCAGCAACACATTTCAGGTGCCATTGTCTCCCATCACCCCCAGATGAGACCGTCTAGTTGCAAGAAAACAATCTGGCAAAAGAAAGAAAACCTAGGTATATGACTGGTAAGGAAAAGGTAAAATTATTATTTGCAGGTATAGTAAATCCAAGATTTTTTTTTTTTTTTGAGACCGAGCCTCAAGCTGTTGCCCTGGGTAGAGTGCTGTGGCATCACAGCTCACAGCAACCTCCAACTCCTGGGCTTAAGTGATTCTCCTGCCTCCACCTCCCAAGAAGCTGGGACTACAGGTGCCCGCCACAACGCCCAGCCATTTTTTGATTGCAGCCATCATTGTTGTTTGGTGGGCCCAGGTTGGATTCGAACCCACCAGCTCAGGTGTATGTGGCTGGCACTTGAGCCACAAGCGCTGAGCCAAAATCCAAGATTTTCTTTTTTTTTTTTGTAGAGACAGAGTCTCACTTTATGGCCCTCGGTAGAGTGCCGTGGCCTCACACAGCTCACAGCAACCTCCAACTCATGGGCTTAAGTGATTCTCTTGCCTCAGCCTCCCAAGTAGCTGGGACTACAGGTGCCCACCACAACACCCGGCTATCTAAAATCCAAGATTTTCAACTGAAAACCTTTTACAGTTGATCACAGAATCACATAAGATAGAATCACCTAAGATAGTGAAAATTAATACATAGAAAATGCCTTCCTATATATCAACAACAAGCAGATAGAAGATAATACCATGATTCAGCAACACACATACACACCCCAAACCCAAAAGACCTGAGAGTGAACTTAACAAGAAATGCTAAGAAATCTCTCAAACTCTTGAGCAACACAAAAGACTTCCTTTTTTTTTTGGTTTTTGTCCGGGGCTAGGTTTGAACCCGCCACCTCTAGCATATGGGGCCGGCGCCCTACTCCTTGAGCCACAGGTGCCGCCCAACACAAAAGACTTTCACAAAGAGTCATGTCATGCTCTTAGGAAGATTTAGCATCACCAAAAAGTCAGTTTTCCTCATCTAAAAATGTAACACAGTCAAAATAAAGACAAGTAGTTTTTTTGCTTTTTAACTAACCGAACTTATTCTAAAGTTTGTACAGAAAACAATATATAGCCAGTAAAGTGCTGAAACATAAAGATGATGAAATGGAGAGCTACCTTTATCAGTTTATCAAATATTAAAACATGTTATTAAAGTTACAGTAATATAAAAGGTATAGTACTAATGCATAAATACAAAGATTCATGTAACAGAATAAAAGTCTAGAAATAGACCCAAATAAATGTACATAATATGTTGCAAAGTATATCATACACAGGAAATGATAAAGGGAATATTAAAACAAGTGGAAGAGCGATGAATTATTCAATAAAAGGTATTGCATGGCTCCGTGCCTGTGGCTCAAGCGGCTAAGGCACCAGCCACATACACCTGAGTTGGCGGGTTCGAATCCAGCCCAGGCACGCCAAACAACAATGACAATGCAACCAAAAAATAGTAGGGTGTTGTGGCAGGCGCCTGTAGTCCCAGCTACTTGGGAGGCCGAGGTGGGAGAATCGCTTGAGTCCAGGAGTTGAGTTGGAGGTTGCTGTGAGCTGTGATGCCACGGGCCTCTACCCAGGGTGACAGCTTGAAGTTCTGTCTCAAAAATAAATAAATAAGGTATTGCAACATATGGGTGACCACCTTTAAAAAATTCAGTTGGATCCACACTTCATAGCAAAATAAGTTCCAAATGGATAAAAGATTTAAAGGTAAAAAATGAAATATGAAAAGTACTGTATGAGGCTGGGCATAATGACTCAAGTCTGTAACCCTAGCACTCTGGGAGGCTGAGGTGGGAGGTTTGCTTGAGGTCTGGAGTTCGAGACCAGCCTCAGCAAGAGGGACACCCTATCTCTACTAAATTTAGAAAAAATTGGAACCAGGGGCGGCGCCTGTGGCTCAGTGAGTAGGGCGCCAGCCCCATATGCCGAGGGTGGCGGGTTCAAACCCAGCCCCGGCCAAACTGCAACCAAAAAATAGCCGGGCGTTGTGGCGGGCGCCTGTAGTCCCAGCTGCTCGAGAGGCTGAGGCAAGAGAATTGCGTAAGCCCAAGAGTTAGAGGTTGCTGTGAGCCGTGTGACGCCACGGCACTCTACCCGAGGGCGGTACAGTGAGACTCTGTCTCTACAAAAAAAAAAAAAAAAAAGAAAAAATTGGAACCTGGGTGTTACAGCAGGTTCCTATAGTCCTAGCTGTTTGTGAGGCAGAAATATCACTTGAACCCAGAAGCTCGAGGTTGCTATAAGCTAGGCTGACACCACTCCACTCTAGCCTGGACAACAGAGTGAGACTCTGTCTCAAAAAAAAAAAAAAAAAAAAAAAAAAAAGCCGTGTATTGTGGCGGGCACTTGTAGTCCCAGCTACTTGGGAGGCTGAGGCAAGAGGATCGCTTAAGCCCAAGAGTTTGAGGTTGCTGTGAGCAGTGACGACACATCACTCAAAAAGAAAAAGGAAAAAAGTACTTTAAGAAACCATAGCATAAGGCCAGGCATGGTGGCTCATGCCTGTAATTTCAGCACTCTGGGAGGTGAAGGTGGGTGGACTGCTTGAGCTCAGGAGTTCTAGATCAGCCTGAGCAAGAAGAGCAAAGCTGAAAGAGAGAGAGAGAAAAAAGCTTTGTAAAAATAAAGGGACCTCCCAGAGAACATCTGGCCAGAAAAGGTATTTTTGTAGAAGTGACATATCATATAAAACCACTGAAGGATGAAAGGAGCCAGCCTAAAGAGAAAAGGAAATAAAGGAGAAAATAATATGCATCAGGATAGTAGGATGGTAATGAGATTGGCACACATAAGACATTGGAAGAGAGAAGGGGGGCCAACTCAGGGTGAATGTGGTGGGGACAGAGGTGGGCTGTGCAGAGCCTTTTGTGCCAGGGACAGGCTGTTGAGCTTTGTTCTAAGTATGGAAGTGATCTAGCCCAGGGCATTGGTAAAATCTGTGTTCACACTGACCTCTGAGACAAGGCAGATTGGAGAGGGACAAGAAGGGATCTGTAAGTCTTATAAGGTGGAAAGGCAAGGCCAAAACTTGGGCAGGGCAGTAGCAAAGGGGGCAGGGAAGACATAGCTGAGAAGTTAGCACGACTTGGCAAGGGGGAAAAAGAGGTTGGGAATGACTAGGTTTCTGTCTTGGTGGTTCTGCAATTAGAAAACAGGATGGTGAGCAAGATTGGAGGGTGTGGATCAGGTATGCAGCTACTACAGTTTTTCTAAAGGGAATTAGCTCATTTAAGATTGTAAACTAGGCGGCTCAGCACCTGTAGCTCAGTGGCTAGGGTGCCAGCCACATTACACCAGAGCTGGTGGGTTCGAATCCAGCCTGGGCCTGACAAACAACAATGACAACTACAACGCCCCCCTCCAAAAAAAAAAAAAATAGCCAGGCATTGTGGCGGGCACCTGTACTCCCTCCTACTTGGGAGGTTGAGGCAAGAGAATTGCTTAAGCCCAAGAGTCTGAAGTCTGAGGTTGCTGTGAGCTGTGAGGCCACACGGCACTCTACCCAGGGTGACAGATTGAGACTCTCTCAAAAAAAAAAAAAAAAAAGATTGTAAACTAGGGAATGGTTTCAGTAACAAGGAGGTCATGTTGCTTCATAGATAATTTTTTTTTTCCAGAATGCTGAAGTTTTTAAGTGATCAGTGGCAAGCTTTCTCATAATTAAAGAAAGCTGCAACAATATGTGAAGATTCTAAGGGGGAGAAAAAAAGATTCTAAGGGGAAAAAAAGGCTACAATTCTGCAGAAGTAGATTTCTTTAGTGCAAGGAGCACTGGGTGTGGTGACACTTTCCCATTCAGGGCCTTTGATTGTGAAGCTAAGGAGTGTATGTAGATAGCCTAGACCACATTTTCTTTTAATAAAATTGGTCTCAATTAGATACTAATGCATTCAAGTAAAGAAGCACAGACCTCTGAATTTATTGACTGTCATACTCGTACAAATTCTGTGGTGGAAAACCTCTGGTTTTCATTAGGGTAGTTACTGATTTGGTTATTCTTCTAGTCACAGAATTCCATGGGTTTCCATGGCTTGCCCTGATTCTTGTCTTAAGGCCCTGGTACTTTTGGTACTTGATTTGCCTCATGAGTTTTTTCCAGTATATATGTGGTTTTATGGCTGAAATGCCTGTCGTGAGATCATATGTAGTATTACAGCCAAAATGCCATCGGTATTGAGGTATATGGGTATGGAATCCAGAAAGGTGTGGGTGTCCAAATAAATGGTTTTTTAACTAGGGGAGTGGATGAAATCACTTGATCCAGCTCCATAAAGTCTTTTTTATGTTCTTTTTTGAGATAGAGTCTCACTTTGTCACCCTTAACCTCAAACCCTTGGGCTTAAGGAAATTCTCTTGCTTCAGCCTACCCAGTAGCTAGGACAACAGGTGCCTGCCACAATGTCTGAGTATTTTTTTTTTTTTTTTTTTGGCCAGGGCTGGGTTTGAACCCGTCACCTCCGGCATATGGGACCGGTGCCCTACTCCTTGAGCCACAGGCGCCGCCCATGTCTGAGTATTTTTTTTTTTTTTTTTTTACTGTACTAGGATAGAATGGGCAACCTCAGTAACATCTGAGGCCAATACATTCCTATCACCATAATTACTTTAGCAAACCTGGTTCCCTTAGCTCCTGCCACATCATGCAGAGCCAGTGATCGAGTTTGCACATGTCTGAGTATTTTTAAAGGCGAGGGTCTCATTGTTGCTCAGGCTGGTCTCAAACCTGTGAGCTCAGGCATTCCACTGGCCTTGGCCTCCCAGAGTGCTAGGATTACAGGTGTGAGCTACTGTGCTCAGCCTTTTTTTTTGGAGATAGAGTCTTACTCTGTCACTCTGTCACCCTGGGTGGCATGCCATGGTGTCATAGCTCCCAGCAATGTAAAACTCCCGGGCTCAAGCAATCCTCTTGCCTCAACTCCCCTTCTCCCCCAGTAGCTGGGGCTACAGGTACCTGCCATGATGCTGGGCTAGCTTTTCTGTTTGTTTGTTTTTTGAGACAGAGTTTCACTATGTCTCTGTAGAGTGCAGTGATGTCACAGCTCACAGCAACCTCCAACTCTTGGGCTTAAGCAGTTCTCTTGCCTCAACTTCCCAAGTAGCTGGGACTACAGGCACCCACTACAACACCCGGCTATTTTTTGGTTATAGTTGTCATTGTTGTTTGGCAGGCCTGGGCTGGGTTTTTTTTTGTTTGTTTGTTTTAAGAGACAGAGTCTCACTTTGTCACCCTCCCTAGAGTGCTATGGTGTCACAGCTCACAGCAACCTCCAGCTCTTGGCCTTAGGCGATTCTCTTGCCTTAGCCTCCCAAGTAACAAGGACTACAGGCACCCAGCACAACGCCCAGCTATTTTTTTAAATTGCAGTTTGGCTGGGCCCAGGTTTGAACCTGCCACCAACTGTATATGGAGCCGGCGCCCTACTCACTGAGCCACGGGCACCACCCCCTGGCCTGGGTTTGAACTTGCCAGCTTCAGTGTATGTGGCTGGTGCCCTAGCTGCTGAGCTATAGGCACCAAGCCTAGCTTTTCTGTTTTTAGTAGAGGTGGGGTCTCACTCTTGTTCAGGCTGGTCTCAAACTCTTGAGCTTAAGCAGTGCACTGCCTTGCTCTCCCAGATGCTGGGATTACAGAGGTGAGCTACCACTCCACACCAGCCCCCATAAAGTCTTTAGGTTTGTTTTTTCATCTGTAAATGGGGGGTTCTAATGCCTGCTATTTGTATCTCTTGGAGAAATACATTAGTGTATCAAGCAATTTGAAATCTGTAAAGCAGTATTATTCAACCTTTTTGATGGCACACTTGACCCTGTAGTTAAACTCCCATGACACGCTTAAATTATGTTGATCAAAAAAAAAAAAAGAGGGAAAAAAAAGAATATACCTTTTTTTGATTTATTAACACAGAAAATGCATCATCACAGCCAAAAAATAAAACAAAGCCATTTATTTTTTATCTGTTTATTGTATTTTAACACTTAATAAAATAGCTTGACTTTTTTGGAATATCTTATTTGCAAGGTCAAATTTTGGACAAGCATGCTCTTAAAATCTTCAAGGATTTGGGCGGCGCCTGTGGCTCAAGGAGTAGGGCGCGGGTCCCATATGCCGGAGGTGACGGGTTCAAACCCAGCCCTGGCCAAAAATCACAAAAAAAAAAAAAAAAATCTACAAGGATTCAAACTGTGATCAATTTTTGTTTTTAATGTTCATTGAAGAAAAGCTCATTTCACACAAATAAGACATTGAGAATGGAAAACGTATTTTTATTGCTTTTTAAGAAATATTTGGAGATTCACCATTGAGAGATAACCAAGGTTATAATATCTGTTGTGGAATATTTTAATTGCAGTCCTCTATCATTTCTTATTTCTGTTAACTCTTTCTCTTCTATAATATTTAAATTTGCTGATGTGACATATACACACTTAAAACAAAGGAATTTCTTACCCAATCCACAGATGTTATGTCAGGTGTGGGTACAAGAAAATATTTTTCAAAATTTGTGTATAGAAATCTGAAATTTGTAAAATTTGTTCAATAAGATTTTTATCCAGGCTGTGCACGTGTCTCATGCCTGTAATCCTAGCACTCTGGGAGTCCAAGGCGGGTGGATTACCTGGGCTCATGAGTTCCAGACCTGCCTGAGCAAGTGCAAGACCCCGTCTCTAAAAATAGCTGGGCATTGTGGCGGGCCAGCTAAACAACGACAATGACAACTGCAACAAAAAAATAGCCAGGCATTGTGGCAGGCGCCTGTAGTCCCAGCTACTTGGGAGGCTGAGGCAAGAGAATCGCTTAAGCCCAAGAGTTGCAGGTTGCTGTGATCTATGACGGCCATAGCACTCTACTGAGGGTGAGAAAATGAGACTCTGTCTCAAAAAAAAAAAAAAAAAAAGATTTTTATCCAATTTACATATTTTCACTAATTCAAACATTTCTCCTACATTTTCTCTTTTAATCCTTTCCTTCCAGAGCAGTAATTTTTGTCTGAAATGATTAATTTTATCTGTAGATCTGAGAATATTTTCATGATTTCCCTGCATACTTTTATTAAAGAGTATTTAAACACTGAAATAAATCTGCAAGAAATGCAATTTCATTACACCAAACCTCGTGACAAAGTAAATCGCCTAATTTGGAATGTTGCATCTTTAAAAAGTTTTGTACTTCTTTTAATTCATAAAATCTTTTTTTTTTTTTCTTTTAGGGACCAAAATTTTTTTTTTTTTTTTGTAGAGGCAGAGTCTCACTGTACCGCCCTCGGGTAGAGTGCCGTGGCGTTACACGGCTCAGAGCAACCTCTAACTCTTGGTCTTACGCGATTCTCTTGCATCAGCCTCCCGAGCAGCTGGGACTACAGGCGCCCGCCACAACGTCCGGCTATTTTTTTGTATTTTTTTGTTGTTGTTGTTGCAGTTTGGCCAGGGCTGGGCTTGAACCCGCCACCCTCGGCATATGGGGCCGGCGCCCTACTCACTGAGCCACAGGCGCTGCCCGGCACCAAAATTTTTATTTACCCACCTTTGTGGTTTCTTTTTTTTTTTTTTGCGGTTTTTGGCCGGGGCTGGGTTTGAACCCGCCGCCTCCTGCATATGGGGCCGGCGCCCTACTCCTTTGAGCCACAGGCACCACCCTTTCGTGGTTTCTTTTAACATTATAAACATTATAAATCAAATTAATCTCTTTTTGACCCAAGTTTGTGATAGGAACCATCATGTTACAAAGTAGTGGCAGATTTATGCCTGCTTTTGTTTTTCTGGCCCCCTCCAACCTATGACTGTCACTTATCCTTTTTTTTTTTTAAATTAAATCATAGCTGTGTACATTAATGCGATCATGGGGCACCATACACTGGTTTTTAGACCGTTTGACACATTTTCATCACACTGGTTAGCATAGCCTTCTTGGCATTTTCTTAGTTATTGTGTTAAGACATTTACATTCTATATTTACTAAGTTTCACATATACCCTTGTAAGATGCACCGCAGGTGTAATCCCACCAATCATCCTCCCTCCGCCCCCCTCCCCCTCCCTCCCCTCCCTTTCCCCCTTAGGTTGTAACTGGGTTATAGTTTACATGTGAAAGCCATACATTAGTTTCATAGTAGGGCTGAGTACATTGGATACTTTTTCTTCCATTCTTGAGATACTTTACTAAGAAGAGTATGTTCCAGCTCCATCCATGTAAACATGAAAGAGGTAAAGTCTCCTTCTTTCTTTAAGGCTGCATAATATTCCATGGTGTACATATACTACAATTTATTAATCCATTCATGGATCGATGGGCACTTGGGCTTTTTCCATGACTTACAATTATGAATTGGGCTGCAATAAACATTCTGGTACAAATATCTTTGTTATGATGTGATTTTTGGTCTTCTGGTTATATGCCTAGTAGAGGAATTATAGGATTGAATGGCAGATCTATTTTTAGATCTCTAAGTATTCTCCAAACATCTTTCCAAAAGGAATGTATTAATTTGCATTCCCACCAGCATTGTAGAAGTGTTCCCTTTTCTCCACATCCATGCCAACATCTCTGGTCTTGGGATTTTGTGATATGGGCTAATCTTACTGGAGTTAGATGATATCTCAAAGTAGTTTTGATTTGCATTTCTCTGATGATTAAAGATGATGAGCATTTTTTCATGTCTGTAGGCCGTGCGCCTGTTTTCTTCGGAGAAGTTTCTCTTCAAGTCCCTTGCCCAGCCTGCAATGGGATCACTGGTTCTTTTCTTGCTTATACGTTTTGAGTTCTCTGTGAATTCTGGTTATTAAACCTTTGTTGGAAACATAACCTGCAAATATCTTCTCCCATTCTGATGGCTGTTTGCTTGCTTTACTTACTGTGTTCTTGGCTGTGCAGAAGCTTTTTAGTTTGATCAGGTCCCAGTAGTGTATTTTTGAAGCTGCTTCAATTGCCCGGGGGGTTCTCCTCATAAAATACTCACCCAAACCAATTTTTCAAGGGTTTTCCCTACACTCTCTTCTAGTATTTTTATAGTTTCATGTCTTAAGTTTAAATCTTTAATCCAGTGAGAGTCTATCTTAGTTAATGGTGAAAGGTGTGGATCCAGTTTCAGTCTTCTACAGGTTGCCAGCCAGTTCACCCAGCACCATTTGTTAAACAGAGAATCTTTTCCCCACTGAATTTTTTTTTTCTTGTGGTTTTTGGCCAGGGTTGGGTTTGAACCCGCCACCTCTAGCATACGGACGGCGCTCTACCCCTTTGAGCCACAGGTACCCCTTTGAGCCATTCAGCCCCAACCCACTGAATGTTTTTAATTGGCTTGTCAAAGATCAAATAACTGTAGGTAGCTGGATTCATCTCTTGGTTCTCTATTCTGTTCCAGGCAACTACTCTGTTTTTGTGCCAGTACCATGCTGTTTTGATCACTATCATTTTGTAGTGTAGTCTGAGGTCTGGTAGCGTGATTCCTCCTGCTTTGTTTTTATTTCTGAGTAATATCTTGGCTATTCGAGGTTTTTTCTGATTCCATATAAAACGAAGTATTATTTTTTTCAAGATCTTTAAAGTATGACAGTGGAACTTTAATAGGAATTGCATTAAAATTGTATATTGTTTTGGGTAGCATGGACATTTTAACAATGTTGATTCTTCCCAGCCACGAGCATGGTATGTTTTTCCATTTGTTAATATTTTCAGCTATTACTTTTCTTAGAGTTTCATAGTTCTCTTTATAGAACGTCTTTTCTTTTCACGTCCTTTGTTAGATAAACTCCCAAATATTTTATTTTCTTTGGCACTGTGAATGGAATAGAGTCCTTAACTGTTTTTTCAGCTTGACTGTTGTTGGTATATATAAAGGCTACAGATTTATGAATGTTGATTTTGTAACCTGAGACGAGACGCTGCTGTATTCCTTGATCACTTCTAAGAGTTTTGTAGTAGAATCCCTGGTGTTTTCCACATATACAATCATATCATCTGTGAAGAGCGAAAGTTTGATCTCTTCTGACCTTATATGTATACCCTTGATCGCCTTTTCTTCCCTAATTGCTGTGGCTAAAACTTCCATTACAATGTTACAGAGCAGTGGAGACAGTGGGCAGCCTTGTCCAGTTCCTGATCTGAGTGGAAATGATTTCAATTTAATTCCATTCAATACGATATTGGCTGTGGGTTTGCTGTAGATGGCCTCTATTAGTTTAAGAAATGTCCCTTCTGGGCGACACCTGTGGCTCAGTGAGTAGGGCGCCGGCCCCATATGCCGAGGGTGGGGGGTTCAAACCCAGCCCCGGCTAAACTGCAACAAAAAAATAGCCGGGCGTTGTGGCGGGCACCTGTAGTCCCAGCTGCTCAGGAGGCTGAGGCAAGAGAATTGCATTAAGCCCAAGAGTTAGAGGTTGCTGTAAGCCGTGTGACGCCAAGGCACTCTACCCCAGGGCGGTACAGTGAGACTCTGTCTCTACAAAAAAAAAAAAAAAGAAGAAGAAGAAATGTCCCTGCTATACCAGTTTTCTTAAGTGTTCTGATCATGAAGGGATGCTGTATATTATCAAAAGCTTTTTCTGCATGAATTGAGAGAATCATATGGTCTTTGTTTTTTAATTTGTTTATGTGCTGAATTATACTTACGGATTTACATATGTTGAACCAGCCTTGAGACCGTGGGATAAAACTGACTTGGTCATGATGTATAATTTGTTTGATGTGTTGCTGGATTCTGTTTGTTAGGATCTTGTTGAATATTTTTGCATCTATATTCATTAGTGATGTTGGTCTATAATTTTCTTTTCTTGTTGGGTCTTTTCCTGGTTTGGGGATCAGGGTGATATTTGCTTCATGGAACATGTTGGGTAGTCTTCCTTCTTTTTCTACATTTTGGAACAGGTTGAATAATATAGGTACTAATTCCTCTTTAAAGGTTTAGTAGAATTCTGACATGAAGCCATCTGGTCCCGGGCTTTTCTTTTTAGGGAGGTTTTGTATGGTTGATGCTATTTCAGAACTTGATATGGGCCTGTTCAACATTTCCACTTGATTCTGGCTAAGTCTTAGAAGGTGGCGTGCTTCCAAGTATTGGTCAATTTCCTTCAGATTTTCATATTTCTGAGAATAAAGTTTCTTGTAATTCATTAAGGATTTTTTGAATTTCTGAGGAGTCTGTTATTTCGTCTTTGTCGTTTCTGATTGAT
Source organism: Nycticebus coucang (assembly GCF_027406575.1). NCBI lineage: Eukaryota > Metazoa > Chordata > Mammalia > Primates > Lorisidae > Nycticebus > Nycticebus coucang. Next base: position 92,445,493 of record NC_069787.1, on the reverse strand, counting down.
GAGTTAGAGATTTTACTCTTTTTTTCCTGGTTAGGTTAGCCAGTGGTTTATCTATTTTATTGACCTTTTTAAAAAACCAACTTTTTGATTTATTGATCTGTGTATAATTCTTTTGTTTTCAATGTCATTTAATCCTGCTCTAATTTTGGTTATTTCTTTTCTTCTTCTGGGTTTGGGGTTGGAATGTTCTTCCTTTTCCAGTTGCTTGAGATGTCCCATTAAGTTGTTAACTTCCTCTCTTTCCGTTCTCTTGAGGAAGGCTTGCAGTGCTATAAATTTCCCTCTTAGGACTGCCTTTGCGGTATCCCAGAGGTTCTGATAATTCGTGTCTTCATTGTCGTTTTGTTCCAAAAATTTGGCAATTTCCTTTTTAATCTCATCTCTGACCCAGCTATCATTCAGCATAAGGTTATTTAACTTCCATGTTTGTGTATGAGTATGCAGATTCCTGTTGTTACTGAGCTCAACTTTTATTCCATGGTGGTCCGAGAAGATGCAAGGAATAATTTCTATTCCTTTAAATTTACTGAGGCTAGACTTGTGACCTAAGATGTGATCAGTTTTGGAGTATGTTCCATGGGCTGATGAGAAGTATGTGTATTCAGTTTTGTTGGGAGGAAATGTTCTGTAGATGTCTGCTAAATCCAAATGTTGGATGGTTAGGTTTAAATCTAAAATTTCTTTGCTCAGCTTCTTATTGGAGGATTGATCCAACACTGCCAAAGGAGTGTTGAAATCTCCGACTATTATGGAGCTGGAGGAAATCAAGTTGCTCACGTCTGTTAGAGTTTCTCTTATAAATGGAGGTGCATTCTGGTTGGGTGCATAGATATTAATAATTGAAATCTCATCATATTAAGTATTACCCTTAACAAATATGAAGTGACCATTCTTATCCTTCCTTACTTTTGTTGGTTTAAAGCCTATTGTATCTGCAAATAAAATTGCAACACCTGCTTTTTTCTGATTACCATTTGCCTGAAATATGGATGACCATCCTTTCACCCTGAGTCTATATTTGTCTTTTAAGGTTAGATGTGACTCTTGTATGCAGCAAATATCAGGCCTGAGTTTTTGTATCCAGTCAGCTAACCTGTGCCTTTTTAGAGGACAGGTTAAGCCATTCACATTAATGGAGAATATTGATAAGTCTGGTAAAATTTTGGGTATCAAGTTTTTCGAAAGTCCAGTGGACATTTTTAATCCTTTCGCCACTGTCGAAGTTGGAGTTTGATCAAAAGTATCTGAGTGAGTTTACTTTTGTGGTAAAGGATTGGGCTGGTAATTATGGAGGATAAGTCTGAGAATATCCTGAAGAGCTGGTTTGGTTATGGTAAATTTCTTCAACATATGAATGTCATTAACACTTATCCTTTCTTGATTGTCCCTTAACAGTCTACTCTAACCCCTATAAAATAGGGACTGAAAGTACCAACCTCGTTGTTATGAGGGTTAAGAGAAAGCCAGGCTTTTGGCTGGCTTCAAACTCCCAGTGGTTCCTCCTTACCCTTCAATAAAGCTCCTTCTCAGGTTGGGTGTGGTGGCTCACACCTATAATCCTAACACTTTGGGATACTGCAGCAGGAGGATCACTTAAGGCCAGGAGTTCAAGACCAGCATGAGCAAGAGTGAGACCCCATCTTTACAAAAAATAGAATAATCAGCTGGACATGGTGGGATGAGCCTATAGTCCTGGCTACTCAGGAGGCTGAAGTAGGAGAATCACTTGAGCCCAGGAGTTTGAGGTTGAAGTGTGCTATGATGATACCACTACACTCTAGGCAACAAGACAAAGCAAGACCCTATCTCAAAAAAATAAAACAATAAAGCTTATTCTCATCTGTCATGGTCTGATGGACTAGTTAACCTGTAAACCAAATACATGGGCCCATAGGCTAGAGGATAAGATACATGGGTTTTGTGACCACCACTACCAACTTCTAGCCTAAAGGACTGACTAGTGAGCAGTTCCAAGACCACTGAGCTCATGGTTTTCTGCGGATGTATCCCTCTATGATGACCAGTCCTTGAGGAGCCCTCTCAATTCCCCTTGCCACACTTGGAACAGTTGAGGGATGCAGCAGTAGCCACAGACTGAACAGCCCCAGGGAGTCAATAGGGGCACACAGACAAACCAATCTCAGAGTTGGTACCATTTGCTCTTGGGGAGGTGAGGCGGGGCCTGGGCAAGGACAGCAGCTGAAAGGTACAGAGCAAGTCTGTCTCTCAGTATCGGTAGTGATCAGGCTTGAAGGGGCCATCACGGGGCATACCTAGGTACTTGGCCTGCTTCTCAGTCAGCTTGGTCAGCTTCACATTCAGCTTACCCAGGTGGGTGTCAGCCATTACCTGATCCAGCTTTTTAGGCAGAAAGTGAACCCCAATGGGGTACTTGTCTGGGTGAGTCCAAAGTTCAATCTGTGCCAGAACCTGGTTGGTGAAGGAATTATTCATCACGAAGCTGGGGTGACCCATGCCACAACCTAGGTTGACTAGCCGGCCCTCGGCCAGCAGGATAATGCGGCGCCCATTCTTCAGCACGTATCCATCCACCTGGAGCTTAATGTTCACCTTCTCCACAGCATTCTCATTAAGCCACTTGACATCTGTCTCTACATCAAGTGTCCAACGTTACACACGACAGCACCATCCTTCATCTGCTCAAAGTGCCAACCAAGAATTATGTCAATACAGCCTGTGGTGGTGACAAAGATGTTGTCCTCTTGACAGGCCTCATCCATAGTGGTCACTTCATAGCTCTCCATGGCAGCCTGTAGTGCAGTGATGAGATCAATCTCGGTGATGATGATGCGGGCCCCAAAACCCCTCAGAGCCTGGGCACAGCCTTTGCCTACATCATGATAGCCTTCTACTACTGCCACCTTGCCTGCAATCATCACATATGTGGCCCGTTTGATGCCATCAATGAGGGACTCCTGGCAGCCATAGAGTTTGTCAAACTTGCTCTTGGTGACAGAGTCATTGACATTGATGGTGGGCACTTTCAGGATCCCATTGGCCATCATCTTGTATAGGTTGTGGACCCCATTTGTGGTCTCCTCAGAGATGCCTCGGATGCCTGACAGAAGCTGTGGATATTTGGTATGGATAAGGTTGATAAGGTCACCACCATCGTTCAAAACCATGTTGAGAGGCCCATCCTTGAAGTACAACATCTGCTTGATGCACCACAGGTACTCCTTGTCCGTCTGACCCTACTAGGCATACACGGGAATGCCTGCCTTGGCAATGGCAACAGCTCCATGGTCCTGGGTGGAGAAGATGTTGCAGCTAGACTGCTGCACTGACTTTGTAGGGCAATCTGTCAGACGTGATGGCGGTGCTTCCACACGCAGTGATAAACACAGGCGAAGGGGGTGGGCCTAGCACTGGGGATAGTAGTTGGCAGGTGGTGCCGGGAAGGGAATTCATAAAATCTTGATAGAATTCTTCCTTGAGATAACCATCTCACATAAGAACTGTGTATAAGACGCATCCATTGAGGAATGTAATTCCTGCAAATAATCTTGATTGCAATTGCCTATTGTTTTTTTGTTTGTTTGTTTTTATTGAGACAGAGTCTCACCTTGTCACCCTTGGTAGAGTGCTGTGGCATCATAGCTCACAGTAACCTGCAACTCTTGGACTTAAGAGATTCTCTTGCCTCAACCTCCCAAGTAGCTGGGACTACAGGCACCTGCCACAATGCCCAGCCAGTCTGTTGTTGTTTAGTAGGCCTGGGCCAGGTTCGAACCCACCAGCTCTGGAGCATGTGGCTGGCACCCTAACCACTGAGTTATAGCTCCCCAGCCAATGGCCTGTTTTTTACATAATTATTTCCATAGTATTATCTAGGACCTTTTGTAATTCACACACCTATGATTTTGATGCTAGGACTTCTCTGTGTAGAAAACAGTGTGTAAAAACAATTTTTGGATTTTTTTGTGGGGGGGCAAGTGTAACAAATCCTTTTACGCCTCTGGTCATAGACAGGGTCCCATCCATACAAATACTACTTAAGAAGGAATCTCAAGACAAGTTATAATTAAAGTAATTATCGATCAAATAAAAAATATCTTGACCCTTTGTTGTTTGGAGTGGTCCACAAAAGAGAAACTGTTCTGCGATTTCTTCTTTATAGACAAATCTACTGAATGCTAAAAGTTGGAGTTTACCACTGATATCAGTAGATTCATCCAACTGAATTGCAAACGTTTACTTTGAGGTGAGATATTATTTGAAAGTCTATATTTTCAGATAAATCTTAAACATGCCAAGAAATATTTATATTATCTGAAAGTGGAATTTTTAAAATTTTGTTTTCGTATTTTTCTCAAAAAAATTGTTTTTACAATTGCATAGCAGGCTGGTAAAATAACGAATTCTGCAGTTGTACAAGATTTCATTTTCCTAGCTATGATTTCTGCAACTGCGTAACTCCCTTCTTGTGCTTTGTCTCATATTGCATATTTGGTCCATATTTTTGCTTGTTTAGTGTTACTGAGTGTAAGTTGTTTCAAATATTCCTCTGGCTTTTTGGACAAGTGGGAATGTCTGGATTATATATGTCTCTTTAATTTGCTAGCAACCATAGCTTCATTAGCTAATGTTTTGCCACAAATTACACATGAGGGACATGGTGGATTTCCTTCACTACATATGAAACCAAATGATAAATAATCTTCATTAAATATGGCTCAGTGCCTGTAGCTCAAGCAGCTAGGGCACCAGCCACATACACTGGAGCTGGTGAGTTCGAATCCAGCCCAGGCCTCCCAAGCAACAATGACAACTACAACTAAAAAAAAAAAAAAATAGATGAGCGTTGTAGCAGGCGCCTGTAGTTCCAGCTACTTGGGAGGCTGAGGCAAGAGAATCACTTAAGCCCAAGAGTTTGAGGTTGCGGTGAGCTGTGACATCACAGCACTCTACCCAGGTCCACAGCTTGAGACTCTGTCTCAGGGAAAAAAAAAAAAACTGCATTGAATTGACAACTAATTTTTTTTTTTTGTAGAGACAGTCTCACTTTACTGAAGGCGTTCAGTAGAGTGCCATGATGTCACAGGGCTCACAGCAACCTCTAGCTCCTGGGCTTCCACGATTCTCCTGCCTCAGCCTCCCAAGACAACTAATTGTTTTTAATGTAGTTGCCAATGTACTTGATGAAGCAGTATTGGATCCACTAGCGTCATCTTCTAATTTTTGTTTCTCTTTTTTTTTTTTTGAGGCAGAGTTTCACTATGTCACTCTCAGTAGAGTGCTATGGTGTCACAGCTCACAGCAACCTCCAACTCTTGGGCTTAAGTGATTCTCTTGCCTCAGCCTCCCAAGTAGCTGGGACTATAGGCACCCGCCACAATGCCCGGCTATTTTTCTTTTTTTTTGTAGAGACAGAGTCTCACTGTACCGCCCTCTGGTAGAGTTCCGTGGCGTCACATGGCTCACAGCAACCTCTAACTCTTGGGCTTATGCGATTCTCTTGCCTCAGCCTCCGGAGCAGCTGGGACTACAGGCGCCCACCACAACGTCCGGCTATTTTTTTTGTTGCCGTTTGGCCGGGGCTGGGTTTGAACCCGCCACCCTCGGCATATGGGGCCGGCGCCCTACTCACTGAGCCACAGGTGCCGCCCCCGGCTATTTTTCTTTTTGGTTGTAGTTATCATTGTTATTTGACAGGCCCAGGCTGGATTTGAACCTGCCAGCTCCAGCGTCTGTGGCTGGTGCCCTAGCTGCTGAGCTATAGGCACCAAGCCTGATTTTTGTTTCTTTACTAAAAACTTGTTGATTTTAATTGAATACTATATAATAAAAATTAAAAATACCCCATCAAATAATAATAAAAATAAGTAAACAACTTAATTTTTTTTTTTTTGAGACCAGAGTCTCACTTTGTCACCCTTGATAGAGTGCTGTGGCGTCACAGCTCACAGCAACCTCCAGCTCTTGGGCATAGGTGATTCTCTTGCCTCAGCCTCCTGAGAAGCTGGGACTACAGGCGCCCGCCTCAACGCCTGGCTGTACTTATTTTTTCTTTTTTTGAGACATAGTCTTACTGTGTTGTCCTTGGTAGAGTTCTGTGGCGTCACAGCTCACAGCAACCTCCAACTCTTAAGTATCAGTTTTTGGGTTTTTTTGCAGTTTTTTTGTCCGGGCCTGGGTTTGAACCCACCAATTCTGGCATATGGGGCTGGCGCCCTACTCCTTTGAGCCACAGGCACTGCCCTTAAGTATCAGTTTTTAAAATCTACTGCTGTAAAGTGTTATATTGCTACAAGGGGTAGTATTTTCTGACTTGGTCTAGAGTTAGCATGGCTTTTGATTATTTCTATTCACATTTGTCTCTTTGCTGAATCTTCAGAGGTGGAGGGTTTTTCCTGCACCTACTCTGCTTGGCAAGTAGAAACACTTCCTTACTCATGCAGCTTGTTCAAAGAGTGTCTTCATGTTTAGTGTAGGGCTAGTGAGCTTACCTTGGCCTTATCCTAAGGCCTTGCATATACATATTCAAGGAGGGAGTGACGGGTGATTGGGTAAGGTCGCCATGCTGTTTTTTTTTTAGGGCAAATATAATCCAGGGATAGGTATTTTTTTGTTTGTAAAATAGCATCAAAATGTTTATTTTACATTTTCCTGAGTGATTCTATGGTTCTGTCTCCCTGGCTAGAGGGTTATAGTAGTTTTTTTACTAAGGTTCTGTTTTTTTTTTTTTTTTTGAGGAGGGGTGCAGAGTCTTACTATGTCACTCTTGGAAGAGTGCTGTGGCGTCACAGCTCACAGCAACCTCCACTCCAACTCCTGGGCGTAAGCGATTCTCGTGCCTCAGCCTCCCAAGTAGCCGGGGCTACAGGCACCCGCCATGCCGCCCAGCTATTTTTTGATTGCAGTTTTAGCTGGCCTGGTTGGGTTGGAACCCGCTAACCTCAGTGTATGTGGCTGTGGCCGTAACCACTGTGCGTAACCATTTTTTAAGTGGTTCTGTTTTGACCTAGGCTTTGAAGATGAAGTGAGATAATGTATGTGAAGTGCTTAAATTAGTGTTTGGTACAAGATAAGCACTTAATAAATGGTAACTTCTATCATGCGAAGCTATTATTACTACTGTTACTATACATAGTACTACTTATTGCTACTTTACTACTGCTATTACTTGTATAAAATTATTTTGGGGTGAAAAATACAGATAAGAAAAATAGAAAATAAAAATTACTCATAATCCCATTACCCAGGTATAAATCCTATTATTTTAGTAATCTACATTTTTCATTTAATGAAATTGTGAAATACCTTTGAATATTTTTCTAAAACATTACTTTTATAATAGTAAGATTACTTAAAAAAAACTTTTTTTGTTTGTTTTGTTTCTTTTTTGAGACAAAGTCTCACTCTGTTGCCCTGTGTAGAGTGATATGGCATCATAGCTCACAGCAACCACAGACTCACGAGCTCAAGTGATACTCTTGCCTCAGCCTCCTGAGTGGCTGGGACTACAAGTGCCTGCCACTATGCCTGGCTAGCTTTTCTATATATATTTTTTTTAATAAACTACTTTACTTTCAGAATCTTTTTTTTTTTTTTTTTTTGTGATTTTTGGCCGGGGCTGGGTTTGAACCCGCCACCTCCAGCATATGGGACCGGCGCCCTACTCCTTAAGCCACAGGTGCCACCCTAGCTTTTCTATTTTTAATAGAGACAGGGTCTCACTTTGCCCAGGCTAGTCTTGAACTTCTGAGCTCAAGCAATCCAACCACCTTGGCATCCTGGACTTCTAGGATTGAGCAGGTATGAGCCATCATGCCCAGCTTAAAATATTTTTATTACGGAAAATGTCACACACAGAACATTATAAAAGCCTTGTGTGTTCATTTTCCACTGTTTTTTTTTTTTGAGACTGACTCTCAAGCTGTTGCCCTAGGGTAGAGTGCTATGCGTCATAGCTCACAGCAACCTCAAATTCCTGGGCGCAGGCGATGTTCTTGCCTCAGCCTCCCAAGTATCTGGGATGACAGGTGTCCGCTACAATGCCTGGCCTTTTTTTTTTTGTTGCAGTTGTCATCGTTGTTCTAGCTGGCCCAGGCCAGGCTCGAACCTGCCAGCCTCGGTGTATGTGGCCAGCACCCTACCCACTGAGCTACAGGTGCTGCCCTCATTTCCCACTTTTTTTTTTTTTTAATTGTTAAATCATAGCTGTGTACGTTAGTGCAATCAAGGGGTACAACGTGCTGGTTTCATATACAATCTGAAATATTCTCATCAAACTGTTCAACGTAGCCTTCATGGCATTTTCTTAGTTATTATATGTAGACATTTGTATTCTGCCTTTAGTAAGTTTCGCCTGTACCCATTCTAAGATGCACCATAGGTGTGGCCCCACCCATTACCGTCCCTCCACCCTAACCTCCCCCCTCCCTTCCCCTTCCTTGGCCCTTTCCTCATAGTCTTGTGCTATAGTTGGTTATAGCCTTCATGTGAAAGCTATAATTTAGCTTCATAGTAGGGCCGAGTACATTGGATACTTTTTATTCCATTCCTGAGATACCTTGCTAAGAAGAATATGTTCCAGCTCCATCCATGTAAACATGAAAGAGGTAAAGTCTCCATCTTTCTTTAAGGCTGCATAATATTCCATGGTATACATATACCACAATTTGCTAGTCCATTCGTTGGTCGATGGGCACTTGGGCTTCTTCCATGACTTAGCAATTATTAATTGGGCTGCAATAAACATTCTGGTACAGATGTCTTTGTTATATTGTGATTTTTGGTCTTCTGGGTATAAACCTAGTAAAGGAATTATAGGATCGAATGGCAGGTCTAGTATTAGGTCTCTAAGTATTCTCCAAACATCCTTCCAGAAGGAACGTATTAGTGTGCATTCCCACCAGCAGTGTAGAAGTGTGCCCTTTTCTCCACATCCACGCCAACATCTCTGGTTTTGGGATTTTGTTATGTGGGCTACTCTTACTGGGGTTAGGTGATATCTCAGAGTAGTTTTGATTTGCATTTCTGTGATGATTAAGGATGATGAGCTTTTTTCCATGTGTTTGTAGCTCGTGCGTCTGTCTTCTTTAGAGAAGTTTCTCTTCAAGTCCCTTGCCCACCCTGAGATGGGATCACGTGTTCTTTTCTTGCTAATACGTTTGAGTTCTCTGTGGATTCTGGTTATTAGACCTTTATCGGAGGTATAACCTGCAAATATTTTCTCCCATTCTGAGGGCTGTCTGCTTGGTTTACTTACTGTGTTCTTGGCTGTGCAGAAGCTTTTTAGTTTGATCAGGTCCCAGTAGTGTATTTTTGATACTGCTTCAATTGCCAGGGGAGTCCTCCTCATAAAATATTCACCCAGGCCGATTCCTTCAAGAGTTTTCCCTGCACTTTCTTCAAGTATTTTTATAGTTTCATGTCTTAAGTTTAAATCTTTTATCCAGTGAGAGTCTATCTTAGTTAATGGTGAAAGGTGTGGGTCCAGTTTCAATCTTCTACAGGTTGCCAGCCAGTTCACCCAGCACCATTTGTTAAATAGGGAATCTTTTCCCCACTGAATGTTTTTAATTGGCTTGTCAAAGATCAAATAACGGTAGGTAGCTGGCTTCATCTCTTGGTTCTCTATTCTGTTCCAGACATCTACTTCTCTGTTTTTGTGCCAGTACCATGCTGTTTTGATCACTATCGATTTATAGTACAGTCTCAGGTCTGGTAGCGTGATTCCTCCTGCTGTGTTTTTATTGCTGAGTAATGTTTTGGCTATTTGAGGTTTTTTCTGATTTCATATAAAACGAAATAGTATTTTTTCAAGATCTTTAAAATATGACAATGGAGCTTTAATAGGAATTGCATTAAAATTATATATTGCTTTGGGTAGTATAGACATTTTAACAATGATGATTCTTCCCAGCCATGAGCATGGTATGTTTTTCCATTTGTTAACATCTTCAGCTATTTCTTTTCTTAAAGTTTCACAGTTCTCTTTGTAGAGATCTTTAGCGTCCTTTGTTAGGTATACTCCCAAATATTTCATCTTCTTTGGCACTACTGTGAAAGGAATAGAGTCCTTGACTATTTTTTCGGCTCGGTTGTTGTTGGTATATATAAAGGGTTGTTGTTTATGGGTTTTGATTTATGGGTGTTGATTTTGTAGCCTGAGACATTGCTGTATTCCTTGATCACCTCTAAAAGTTTTGTAGTAGAATCCCTAGTGTTTTCCAGATATACGATCATGTCATCTGTGAACAGTGAAAGTTTGATCTCTTCTGACACTATGTAGATACCCTTGATTGCCTTTTCTTCCCTAATTGCAATGGCTAAAAGTTCCATTACAATGTTAAAGAGCAATGGAGACAATGGGCAACCTTGCCTGGTTCCTGATCTAAGTGGAAATGATTTCAGTTTAACTCCATTCAATACGATACTGGCTGTGGGTTTGCTGTAGATGTCCTCTATTAGTTTAAGAAATGTCCCTTCTATACCAATTTTCTTTTTTTTTTTTTGTAGAGACAGAGTCTCACTTTATAGCCCTCAGTAGAGTGCCGTGGCCTCACACAGCTCACAGCAACCTCCAACTCCTGGGCTTACGCGATTCTCTTGCCTCAGCCTCCCAAGTAGCTGGGACTACAGGCGCCCGCCACAACGCCCGGCTATTTTTTGGTTGCAGTTTGGCCGGGGCCAGGCTCGAACCCGCCACCCTCGGTATATGGGGCCGGCGTCCTACCGACTGAGCCACAGGCGCCGCCCTATACCAATTTTCTTAAGTGTTCTGATCATGAAGTGATGCTGGATATTATCAAAAGCTTTTTCTGCATCAATTGAAAGAATCATATGATCCTTATTTTTTAGTTTGTTTATGTGCTGACTTACATTGATAGATTTACATATATTGAACCATCCTTGAGACCCTGGCATAAATCCCACTTGTTCGTGGTGTATAATTTTTTTGATGCATTGTTAGATTCTGTTTGTTAGGATCTTATTGAGTATTTTAGCATCAATATTCTTTAGTGATATTGGTCTATAATTTTGTTTTCTTGTTGGGTCTTTCCCTGGTTTGGGGATCAAGGTGATGCTTGCTTCGTAGAATGTGTTGGTTAATATTCCTTCTTTTTCTGTATTTTGGAAGAGGTTTAGTAATATAGGTACTAGTTTTCTTTAAAGGTTTGGTAGAATTCTGACGTAAAGCCATCTGGTCCTGGGCTTTTCTTTTTAGGGAGATTTTGTATAGTTGATGCTGTTTCAGAACTTGATATAGGCCTATTCAACATTTCCACTTCATTCTGGCTAAGTCTTGGTAGGTGGTGTACTTCCAGGTATTGGTCGATTTCTTTCAGATTTTCATATTTCTGGGAGTAGAGTTTCTTGTAGTATTTGTTAAAGATTTTTTTGAATTTCTGAGGAATCTGTTGTTATTTTATTGTTACCATTTCTGATTGATGAAATTAGAGATTTTACTCTTTTTTTTCTGGTTAGGTTGGCCAAGGGTTTATCTATTTTATTGATCTTTTCAAAAAACCAACTTGTGGATTTATTGATCTGTTGTACAATTCTTTTGTTTTCAATTTCATTTAATTCTGCTCTGATTTTGGTTATTTCTTTTCTTCTGCTGGGTTTGGGGTTGGAATGTTCTTCCTTTTGCAGTTGCTTGAGATGTCCCATTAAGTTATTAACTTCCTCTCTTTCCATTTTCTTGAGGAAGGCTTGCAGTGCTATAAATTTCCCTCTTAGGACTGCCTTTGCAGTATCCCAGAGGTTCTGGTAATTCGTGTCTTGATTGTTGTTTTGTTCCAAAAATTTGGTGATTTCCTTCTTAATCTCGTCTATAACTCATCTATCCTTCAGCAGGAGGTTGTTTAGCTTTGAAGTTTTTGTGTGGGTATGCAGATTCCTGTTGTTATTGAGTTCAACTTTTATTCCATGATGGTCTGAGAAGATGCAAGGAATAATTTCTATTTTTTAAAATTTGCTGAGGTTAGATTTGTGGCCTAGGATGTGGTCGATTTTGGAGTATGTTCCGTGGGCTGATGAGAAGAATGTGTATTCAGTTTTGTTGGGATTAAATGTTCTGTAGATGTCTGTTAAGTCCAGATGTTGAGTGGTCGAGTTTAAATCTAAAATTTCTTTGCTTAGCTTCTTTTTGGAGGATCTATCCAGCACTTCTAAAGGGGTGTTAAAATCTCCAACTACTATGGAACTGGAGGAAATCAAGTTGCTCATGTCTGTTAGAGTTTCTCTTATAAGTTGAGGTGCGTTCTGGTTGGGTGCATAAATATTAATAATTGAAATCTCATCATATTGAGTATTACCTTTAACAAATATGAAGTGTCCATCCTTATTCTTTCTTATTTCGGTTGGTTTAAAGCCTATTGCATCTGTGAATAGGATTGCAATGCCTGCTTTTTTCTGCTTTCCATTTGCCTGGAGTATAGATGACCATCCCTTCACCTTGAGTCTGTATGTGTCTTTTAATGTAAGATGCGATTCTTGTATGCAGGAGATATCTGGCTTGAGTTTTTGTATCCAGTCAGCCAACCTGTGCCTCTTTAGAGAACAATTTAAACCATTCACATTAATTGAGAATATTGATAACCCTTTTGAGATCCGGTGGACATTTTTAATCCTTTTGCGACTGTGGAAGTTGGAATTTGATTAAAATTTTCTGGGTGGGTTTACTTTTGTGGTGGAGGATTACGTTGGTCTTTATGGAGATTCTCCAGGTCTGAGAATATCCTGGAGAGCTGGTTTAGTTATGGCAAATTTCTTCAACATGTGAATGTCATTGAAGTATTTAATTTCTCCGTCATTAATGAAACTCAGTTTAGCTGGGTACAGGATCCTGGGTTGAAAGTTATTTTGTTTTAGTAGATTAAAAGTCGATGACCATCCTCTTCTAGCTTGAAAGGTTTCAGCAGAGAGATCTGCAGTTATTCTAATATTCTTGCCCTTGTAGGTGATGGTTTTCTTTCATCTGGCTGCTTTCAGAATTTTCTTCTTCATATTAAGTTTAGTGAAATTGATTATGATGTGTCTGGGGGATGTCTTATTTGGGTTGAGTCATGCTGGAGTTCTGAAACTTTCTGCTATCTGAATTTCAGAATCTCTTGGCATGTCTGGAAAGTTCTTCACAATCTCATGGAGAAGAGACTCTTTGCCTTGTGAAGCCACTTCGTCGCTTTCGGGGATCCCTATAAGACAAATATTGTTTTTTTTTTTTTTTAATTATCCCAGAGCTCTCTGAGAGAGTGATCTGTTTTTGCCCTCCATTTCTCTTCCTCTTTGAGAGTTTGGGAGCATTCGAAAGTTTTGTCTTCAATGTCAGAAATCCTTTCTTCTGCTTGCTCCATTCTGTTACTGAGGGATTCTACTGTGTTTCTCATATCTTTGAGGGCTGCAACTTCTTGTCTCAATGTGTCAAAATCTTTGGTCATTTGGTCTTTGAATTCGTTGAATTCTTGAGATATCTTTTGGGTTACTGCTTGGAATTCTAATTTGATCATATTTGCTATCCAGATTCTGAATTTGATTTCTGATATCTCAGCTATTTGTTTGTGCCTCGTTTCCCACTTTTGACAATTAATAAGCTATTGCTGTATGGGTATGTGCTCTGTTGCCTGGGCTAGAGTCAGTGGCATTATTATAACTCATTGTAACCTTAAACTCCTGGGCTCAAGAGATCTCCTGCTTGGCTAGTTTAAATTTTTTGTAGAGATGGGATCTTGATATGTTGCCTAGGCAGGTCTCGAACTCCAGGGCTCAAGTGATCTTCCCACCTCAGCCTCCCAAAGTACTAGGATTATACATTGGGCCTGGCCAGAGAGCTTGATTTTACTATTTCTCTTTTCTATTTTGTTTGCAGTTTTTTGTTTTTTTGCTGGGGCTGGGTTTCAACCTGCCACCTCCGGCATATGCGGCCGGTGCCCTACTCCTTTGAGCCACAGGCACCGCCCTTACCACTTTTCTTTTTCTGTGTTGGGTCCGAAGTTCAAGTGTCAGTTTCAGACCTTGACAACTTTGGTCTTAGTTGCAGTTTTTGTTCTCAGAGTGTAATCAGTGTTCCATTTTTCTGTGAAAGTCAGGCCATACTTATCACTTATATTTGATCTTCAAGGTTCTAGCAACTTTACCAGTGTTTGTTTTAGATGAACTAACTGTGGAGAATTCCACGACACCGCATGACTTTGTTTTCACATCCAGTTTCACCAACCCAAAATCAAATCCTTTGTTGAAAATATCCCTGGCAACTTTGCCAGGGATAGCATAAGGATGAATTCACATTGGCTATGTACATACAGGTCTCCATGGCAAGGCTACAAAAAGAGATCTAGTGAAGCTGGGCATGGTGGCTCATACCTGTAATCTCAGCACTCTGGGAGACTGAGGCGGGTGCACCCCCATCTCTAAAAATAGCCGGGCGGTGCTCCAGGCACCTGTAGCCTCAGCTACTCGGGAGACTGAAGCAAGAGAATTGCTTGAGCCCAAGTGTTTGAGGTTGCTGTGAGCTGTGATGTCACAGCACTCTACTGAGGACGGCAAAGTGAGACTGTCTCTAAATAAATAGATAGATAAATAAATAAGGAAATGTAGTGGTCTCCTGAGGAGAGTTGCCACACCAGTTGTTGCTGAGGCCACTCAGACTCCTATAAGGGCAGGTGGTGGGGCTGCAGCTGGAGGGTGAAGTGACTACTGTTTTTTGTTTTGTTTTGTTTTGTTTTGTTTGGAGATAGAGTCTCACTCTGTTGACCCAGGCTAGAGTAGTGTGGAGTCAGCCTATCTTAGAGCAGTCTCAAAGTCCTCCTGGGTTCAAGCAATTGAGTAGCTGGGACTCACAGGCATGTGCCACCACTCTTGGCTAATTTTGTTCATTTTAGTAGAGATGGATCTCTCTCTTGCTCAGCCTCGTCTACAACTCCTGAACTCAAGGAATCCTCCTGCCTCATCCTTCCAGAGTGCTAGGATTGTAGGCATAAGCCACTGCATGTGGCCTTTTTTTTTTTTTTTGAGACAGAGTCTCTGTCACCCTGGGTAGAGTGCCGTGGTGTCATCATAGGTCACAGCAACCTCCAACTCTTGGGCTTAAGTGATCTTGCTTAAGCCTCCTGAGTAGCTAGGACTACAGGTGTGTGCCACTACATCTAAGTTTTCTGTTTTTAGTAGAGATGGATCTCGCTCTTGATCAGGTTGGTTTCAAACTCTTGAGCTCAAGCAATCCTCCCGGAGTGCTGGGATTAAAGGCAACAGCCACTGTGCTTGGCCTGAAGGCTAGTTTTATAAACAAAAGTTTTATTAGGACAGAGCAATGCTCATTTGATTAATCACATATTGGCTGGTTGTTTCCCTGGTATAGCGTCAGAATGGAGTAGTTGTAATAGAGATTCTATGGCTCATAAAGCCTAAAATAATAACTAATTGGCCCTTTATAGGAAAAGTGTGGTTACCTTTGATCTAGATTCAACAGTATCAACATTTTGCCAGTCTGGTTTCATCTCCATCTCTGAACCATTTTGCACTTAAGTCTCAGGCATCAAACAACCTCATTTTTAATGGCTACATAACGTACCACTTCATGATTTTGACGAATATCCTTATAGCAGAATCTTTATGCATATCTTTATTTCGCAGGATAGATGATTAGAAGTAGAATTGCTAATTTAAACTTTTAAGCCTGCATGTGACCACATTGCATATTTTGGTAACTTTAGACATTCTCTAAGTAGCTTATCTTAGAATAACCTTGTGGTTTGAGCAGTTGTCTGCTTTGGGTTTTAAGGCTTTGCATGTGTCAGCTGCACATCTTAGTGGTGACTTTTTTGTTGCACCAACTATCCAGAAGGTCATCAAACTTATATATATATATATATATTTTTTTTTTTTTTTTTTTATGAGACAGAGTCTCATTTTGTCGCCCTCGGTAGAGTACTGTGGCATCACAGCTCATAGCAATCTCCAGCTCTTGGGCTTAGGTGATTCTCTTGCCTCAGCTTCCCAAGTAGCTGGGACTACAGGTGCCTGCCACAATGCCTGGCTATTTTTGCAGTTTGGCCAGGTCCGGGTTTGAGCCCACCACCCTTGGTATATGGGGCCAGTGCCCTACTCACTGAGCCACAGGCACCGCCTACCTTTTTTTTTTTTTTGAGACAGAGTGACACTGTGTCACGCTTGGTAGAGTGCCGTAGTGTCACAGCTCACAGTAACCTCAAACTCTTGGGCTTAAGTGATTCTTTTGCCTCAGCGTCCCAAGTAGCTGGGACTACAGGCACCTGCCACAACGCGCAGCTATTTTTTTGTTGTAATTGTCCTTGTTTAGCAGGCCCTGGCCGGTATTGAACCTGCCAGCCCCAGTGTATGTAGCCAGCACCCTAACCACTGGGCTGCAGGTGCCATGCCCTTATATATTAGCTTTCTTTTATGCCTTTGGTAATATAGATTGGACATAAGCAAGGCCAGGGGATTTATTTTTATTTATTTATTTATTTGTTTTTTTTTGAGACAGAGTCTCATTATGTCGCCCTCAGCAGAGTGCTGTGGTGTCACAGCTCACAGCAACCTCAAACTCTTGGACTTAAGTGATTCTCTTGCCTCAGTCACCCATGTAGCTGGGACTACAGGTAACTGCCACACACCCCACTATTTTTTTGTTGCTATTGTCGTTGTTTAGCAGGCTCTGGTGTATGTGGCTGGTGCTCTAACCACTGAGCTATAAGCGCCAAGCCAAGGCCAGGGCTTTAGTTTCTTCCTATCCCCATGTTCTCTTGCCTTGCCCAGAACCTTTTAGAACTGCCTACCACCTCTGCTGCTTTGGAGAGTGCTAAGTATCATGACATGGCATGGAAGAAAATTCTAGGAAGGATGGGAGAAAGATAAAGTCTGTCAGTTTCTGAATGAATGAATTAACAAAACATCTAACATAATTTCTTACTAGCAATAGGGAAAGTCATTGTCAAGTCTTGATTATAACCTTAATGTCAGTGTTTTGATTATTTAGGATTGAGATATGTATACTCTGTTAAGGGTACAATATAAGATACAAATATTTCTTCTGCATGAGATTATTTTGTTTGTTTGTTCCATCTTCAGAGGGGTGAGAAAAGGCTGAATAACAGCTTTGTGTATGAATGAGGTCTTCAAGAGGGCCACAGATTCACTTGATGAATAGTGTGGTTAAGGAGGAGGGGTAGTGATAGTGACATGATTAAAGTATATGCTGGCTCAGCGCCTGTAGCTTAAGCAGCTTGGGTGCCAGCCACATACACCAGAGCTGGCGGGTTCGAATCTAGCCCGGGCCCGTCAAACAACAATGACAGCTACAACCAAAAAATAGCTGAGTGTTGTGGTGGGTACCTGTAGTCCCAGCTACTTGGGAAGCTGAGGCAGGAGAATCGCTTAAGCCCAAGAGTTGGAGGTTGCTGTGAGCTGTGACACCACGACACTCTCAATCCAAATAAGATCAACTGAACTATGCCATGTGCTTGAGCAATTGATACAATATAAGAAGAATCTCGGACAGTGCCTGTGGCTCAGTGAGTAGAGTGCAGGCCCCATACATTGAGGGTGGTGGGTTCAAAAACAGCCCTGGCCAAATTGCAACAACAACAAAAACTAGCTGGGCGTTGTGGCGGGCGCCTGTGGTCCCATCTAGTCAGGAGGCTGAGGAAAGATAATCACCTAAGCCCAAGAGCTAGAGGTCGCTGTGAGTTGTGATGCTACAGCACTCTACTGAGAGTGACAAAATGAGATTCTGTCTCTTAAAAAAAAAAAGAAAGAATATAAGAAGAATGTCTATTTTTCTTATTTATTGAGATGAACTTCATATAACATAAAATTAATCATTTTAAAGATTACGATTTAGTAGTATTTAATACATTTACAGTGTTTTACAACTACTGCCTCTGGCTTAAATATTTTTATCTCCCCAAAAGAAAAGCTATGCCCTTTCCCTCCTCCTACCAACTCCTGGCAGCCAACAGTTTGCTTTCTATTTCTGTGGATTTACCTATTGTATATATTTCATTTAAATGGGAATCATGCAACATACGCAGTTTTGTGTCTGGCTTGTTTCACTTAGCATTGTGTTTTTAAAGTTCATCCATATTTTAGCATGTATTAGTACTTCATTTTTATGGCTGAATAATATTTCATTGCATTATAGGCTGTTGATGGACATTTGGTTTGTTTCTATCTCGCGGATGGTAAGAATAATGCAGCTGTGCATATTGGTGTACAAGTATCTATTTGAGTCTCTTCTTTGAATTTTTTTGGTTATATACCTAGAAGTAGAACTGCTAGATTATGTGGTAATTCTGAGTTTAATTTTTGGGGAGCTGCCAGACTTTTCCACAGCTAAACATTCTTTTTTAAAAGGCATTTTTTTTTTTTTTTTTTTTGGTTTGTTTGGGTTTTTTTTGTAGAGACAGAGTCTCACTTTATTGCCCTTGGTAGAGTGCTGTGCCATCACAGCTCACAGCAATTTCCAGCTCCTGGGTTTAGGCGATTCTCTTGCCTCAGCATCCCCAGTAGCTGGGACCACAGGCGCCCACCACAACGCCCGGCTATTTTTTGTTGCAGTTTGGCCGGGGCCGGGTTTGAACCCACCATCCTCGGTATATGGGGTCGGTGCCCTTCTCACTGAGCCACAGGTGCCACCCTTGTTTTTTGTTTTTTTAGAGACAGAGTTTCACTGTGTTGCCCTCAGGAGAATGCTGTGGCATCATAGCTCACAGCAACCTCAAACTCTTGGGCTTTAGGTGATTCTCTTGCCTCAGCCTCCCAAGTAGCTAGGACTACAGGTTCCTGCCACACGCCCAGCTATTTTTTTGTTGTTGCAGTTTGGCTGAGGCCAGGTTCAAACCCTCCACCCTCGGTATATGGGGCTGGCGCTCTACTCACTGAGCCACAGGCACCACCCGAAAAAGGCATGTTTTTATTTATTTAAAGTCTCACTCTGTAACCCTAGGTAGAGTGCTGTGGTGTCCTAGCTGACAGCAACCTCAAACTCTTGGGATTTAAGAGAAGATCCTCTTGCCTGGGTAGCTGGGACTACTAGCACCCAGCATAATGCCTGGCTAGTTTTTCAGTTTTTAGTAGAGATGGGGTCTCACTGTGGCTCAGACTGGTCTTGAACTCCTGAGCTCAGGCAGTCCCCCTACCTGGGCCTCCCAGAGTGCTAGGTTTATAGGCATGAGTCACCGCGCCCAGCCTAAAAGGTATGCATTTAGTAATTTAAGATTATAGTTCCATTTTTTTTTTTTTTTTTTTTTTTGAGACAGAGTCTTACTACATCACCCTTGGTAGACTGCTGTGGTAGCACAGCTCACAGCAACCTCAAACTCTTGGGCTTAAGCGATTCTCTTGCCTTAGCCTCCCAAGTAGCTGGGACTACAGGTGCCCGCCACAATGCCCGGCTATTTTTTGGTTGCAGTTGTCATTGTTGTTTAGCAGGCCTGGGCCACGTTCGAACTCACCAGCTCCGTTCGAACTCACCAGCTCCGGTGTATATGGCCGGCATCCTAACCACTGCGCCTAGCCTGCAGTTCCATTTTTATGGAACCAAATATACTGCTTGGTTTCATAGTGAATGACAATTGCATTATCACATATTTCAAATGCCTTTAAAATGGTTACCAAGTTGTAGCGTCAACTTATAGAAAAAGTACAGGAGATTTTTGTAACAGTTGAAAAAGTAAATGTTGCCTACATGCTCTGGCTCACACCTGTAATCCTAGCACTCTGGGGGGCCAAGGCAGGTGGATTGCTTGCACTCAGGAGTTTGAGACCAGCCTAAGCAAGAGTGAGACCCTGTCTCTACTAAAAATAGAAAAACTAGCTGGGCTTCTGGTGGGCGCCTGTAGTCCCAGCTATTTGGGAGGCTGAGGCAGGAAGATCACTTGAGCCCCGGAGTTTGATGTTCCTGTGAGCTACGTTGCTGTCAGTTCTTCCCAAATTGATATACAGGTTTATTGCAATTCCTGTCAGAACCCTAGCAAGATTTTTATAGATTGAGACAAGAGTATTCTGATATGTATGTGGAGAGGCAAAGGAACAGCTCAAACAGTTTTTTCTTTGGAGATAGGATTTTGCTCTACTACCCCAGATGAGTGCAGTGACATCATCATAGGTCACTGCAACCTCCAACTCCTGAGCTCAAGTGATCCTCCTGCCTCAGCCTCCCAGAGTGCTAGGGTTACAGGCACGAGCCACCACACTGGCTCATTAAACAATTTTGAACAAGAATAAAATGGGAGGAGTCACTCTACCCATTTCAAGACTTATTTTGTGGCTATGGTAATCACAACTTGTCTTGGTGGAGAGATGGACACACAGAACACTAGAACAAGAATAGGAAACCCAGAAATAGACCCACAAACTATAGCTAACTGCTTTTTTGAAAAAGGTACAAAAGCAGTTAAATAGAGGATAGTCTTTTTGAAAATGATGCTGGGACACTGGCTATCTGTAGGGTAAATGAAGAATGTAAAAATTATACCTTATCCAAAAATTAACTCAAATGGATCACAGATTTAAATGTAAACCATACAAATTTTAGGAAAAAACACTGGAGAAAACTACCTTAAGATGAAGCAGATGTACTCCTGAGAATGACTGTACTCAAAAGAATTGGCACAGGAATGTTCATCATGGCACTATTCACAATAGGCAAAAAGCCACCCACATGTCCGTCAATGCATAAGCAAAATGCAGCCTCCACTTAATAAATACTATTCAACTGTAAAATGGAATGAAGTACTGATAACGTGCTACAACATGGTCGAACCTTTAAGACATTATGCTAAGTGAAAGAAGTTACCAAAGATACGTTGTATGACTCCATGTGTGTGAAATGTTAAGAACAGGCAAATTTATATAGACAGAGATGAGATTAGTGGGTGCCAGGAGCTAAGTGGTAGAGAGAGTGTGGAGTGATTGCAGATGGAATAGGGTTTCTTTTGGGGAGATGAAAATTTCTGGAATTAGTGGTAATGGTTGCCCAATTCTGTGAAAGCCCAAAAAAGGTAGATTTTATGGTATGTGAATTATATCTCACTTTATTTTTTAAAAAATCAATAGTTAAACAATTGAGATTGGAAATGGTCCAAGGCAGTGAAGAGACATTTCATTGAAGAGGACATACTGATAGCAAATAAACACATGAAAAAAAGTTCAATACCACTAGCCATTAGAGAAGTGCAAATTATGGCCCAGTTGGAGATCAATACATACCTTTTTACACAACTGAAATAAAAAAGAGTGGTAGTATCAAATACCAGTGAGGCAGTGAAGAAACTAGATTTCTCACGCTGCTAGAGGGAATGTAAAATGGTACAGGCACTCTGGAAAATATTGTGACATTTTTTTGAAACCTTAAACATAACCATACAACCCACCCATTGCACTTCTAGGCATTAATTCTGGAGAAATCAGATAGGAAACATTTGTGGTAGAAACAAGTATGATAGACCTAATGTGACTGAAGCTTAGAGGAGGTGGTAAGGATTTTCAGTGAATGATTTGTAGAAAGCTTTATGATTACTCATTGAAATGAACAGAGCATGCAATCTGTATACCTTTATTTTTTTCCTCTACCCGCATCTGTTTTCTCTACTTCCCTTGGTCCTGGTGGCGCCTGTGGCTTCAAAGGGTAGGGCGCTGGCCCCATATGCCGGAGGTGATGGGTTCAAACCCAGCCTGGGCCAAAAACTGCAAAAAAAAAAAAAAAATTCTACTTCCCTTGGTCCTTTAGCACATATATTTTTCTTGGTTGGTTCTTAATACGTATGAAGTGGTTGAAGAAAATTATAAATGCTGAGAGTTTTAGGTGAATATAGGCACAAAGTAAATAGCTCCTCATCTTTTTTTAATTATGTCATATGTTAATGCATATATTGTGTATGTATGGAATTTTTCAAAACTTCCATGTTTATTTTCTTATTTGGGATGAATTCAAAGTCTCCAGCACCTTAAGCAAACTATGACAAGGTCAGATGAGTATTGACTACTCAATCCAGTCTTGAATGCTGTTCTTCTGTGCTTGTGGGTCTGGATTTGGGCTTGTCCTCTCTGTAGACTTCCCTCAGGACTGTTCTTCTGCCTTGCTTCTAGCAATTTTTTTTCCTTTATGTGTGCAACTGTAATTTGAATTTTCAATAACAAGTCCCTTTATTTTTGCTTGTGGTGGGGTCTCTTGCAAAGGCAGGCACCAGGATTGTTTACATTTTTATGTAATATGGTTCACTCAGGCCTTCAGGACTGGATTGTGTCTTTTTTAAACCCAGGAAGCCAGAGCTATAGATTTTGATGTGTTGTTTTTTTGTTTGTTTGTTTGTTTTTTGTTTTTTTGGTTGCCCTTGGTAGAGTGCCATGGCATTTTAGCTCACAGCAACCTCAAACTCTTGGGTTCAGGTGATCTTCTTGCCTCCAGTCTCCCAAGTAGCTGGGACTACAGGCGCCTGCCACAACACCTGGCTATTTTTTAGAGATGCGGGTCTTGCTCTGGCTCAGGCTGGTCTTGAACCTGTGAGCTCAGGCAATCCACCCACCTCGACCTTCCAAGTGCTGGAATTATAGGCGTGAGCCACCGCGACCAGCCCAGAGATGTAGATTTTGATTTGAAGCAACATATAAGTGTGAGGCAATGTGAGAAAAACAGGTTTTTGGTATAGCTTGGGTAAATTTTACTTTGGAATAGCTTTGCACTGAAATATATACTGTGGAATAGAAAGAAATTTCTCTTCTTGCTAGGTTCAGGTAGGTGGACTGTGTAATGAACTCGAATTTGGATTTCTTTGTTTTTTGGGTGCTGTGAAAATTAACAATTAGTATAATTAATGAAGATCAATGGAAGTCAGAAAGATTTGTGTTTGCTGCAGAATGGAAATGAGTTAGATAGTTTTTTCTTGTATTAGTAGTTCTAAGTATAAAAGCTGGGCTGCAAAGGTGGGCCTCGTCTCTTCTGCGTTGTTGATATATGTGCCAGAGAGGCCTGAGAAGGGAATTAGGATTGGTAGGATCAGAATTTCCTTGAGGGCATGACTTTGGGGAATATTTAGCAGAAGAGATGTGGGGCTGGTTAAGACCCTAGGTTGGAAGTGCTACAACCTAGCATCTGTTGCCATTAGTCTTCAGGGATCCTCTTGATAGTGTTGCTGTGCAGGTGTACATTTCTTTTGTGTTTGTTTTCCCCACAGGGGCAGGAGGAAGGATGGGAGGCACAGGAGCAGGAACATTGCTTCCTCAAAGTCCTTCTGTATGCTGGGTGGTGAACACTATAGGTAGCCTCCTGCTCTGGGTCCACTGCTTGAGACTTCTTTGACCAGTCTTGTACCAGATGAGCCTCATGAATAGTAGAACTGTTATGAACAGCTCTGCTCCCTGGACCAGCAGCTCTCAGCTGCTGCCTCCTTTATCCATTCCCTACTGGATGGACAGAGGGTTCTTTGTATGTCCTTGAGAAAGTTTCTGTACTGGAAAAAGGCTTGTGCTTTCAGAAAGGTAGAAGAAGTGATAGCCTTTCTTTCTGTCTTGTGAATTGGCTATGGTATGACTCCTTTTGTTTCTCCTTTCTGATCTTGATACTTCTCTGAGGAGTCATCTTTTTGGCTAGGTTTTCATCTGTGAACATAAGCCAAGACACGGTATCTGGACAGGTTCCTCTGGCACAGACCAAAGAAAACAGCGAATGGAACAAGAGAAATAGATTTGAAGTTGGATTCCATTGGAGGGCTCAGTAAGGAGGAGAATTCTAGATCTCTGGGTCTTTTACTAGAATTTTCTACTCTGACTTTTTTGGCTTAAGGTTCTTTGTTTACAAGCAATGAAAATTAACTTTGGCTGGCATAAGCAAAAAGAGGATTCATTGGAAGGATTTGGAACAGTTTATAGCCTGGAAAAAAAAGTTGATGAGCCAGTCTTCAGAAAGGACTGGAGCCAGAACAGCCTGGGGATTTTAGGAGCAGGAACCTCTGCCGGGATGAATAAGTACCACAAATATCTAGTTCCTGCTTCTTTCTGCTCAGAAGTCAAATTCTAGAGAGAGAGGCCCCACTGGTGTGGCTTGGGTCTGGAAGGGGCACATTGACTGATAATATATTTAGGCCAAATCTTTGGAGGGATGTGGGTGCCCTGAGCCACACCTGGCTGCTGTTACTCAAAGCAGGTGACAGCCACTAGGCAGGCAGCAACAGGAGAGGCCCTGTGCTCATACACTCCCAGGAACAACCTTGGGACCAGGGGAAGAGACTTCTACCTAATACTGCTGCCATAGTGAATGTTGTTTGATGATTTTTATGTCAAGGGCCTAAGCTTTTTGGTGTTTTTATGTTTAGGGCTGACTCCACTGAACATTCTTTATCAGTGAATCACTATTTGTACAAGAATGTGGTTTGGGGGGAGCCATTACTGTATAAAGGTTTTTCCCAAGGATTTCTCTCAATCTGGCCTGTGCACAGAAGTAGGTGGGAAGAATGCCTGTTTGGTAGAGAGCAGCCAAAGGTGATGTCTGTTGCACAAGCATCCTTTCCTGTGCCACATGTGAGAAAAATTCCCTCTGGTGGGTGGCCTTTTCTAAATCGAAGAGAATTAGCAGCTTATTATCTGAGCTGAAGGGCAGTTTTTTGGCTACTTTGGTTAGACTAATAAGAGAGCAGCCTACAGTCACTTGTGAGATGACGAAGATTTTGTACGTGTGTGTTGGAATTGATGTCTTCAGACCTTGCATGTGGGCATTCTGAAACTCTTCCCTGCCCACATAACTATTACCTTCCCTCAGCAACCCTAGTGTGCAGAACCCAGTACTTTTTCATTAACTGACTTTTCTCCCTTCTGACTTTTCTCCCTTCTAGCTACTGATGGTATATCCATTGTCAGTACTGCCCACTGTATGCCAGGCTGATCCATGGTCACTTTCCGGGATGGCAGCAAGGTGACTTCAGCTGAGGATGACCCTGACTGAAAGGCTGCGTGAGAAGATATCTCGGGCTTTCTACAACCATGGGTTGCTCTGTGCATCCTACCCCATCCCCATCATCCTCTTCACAGGGTTTTGCATCTTAGCCTGCTGGTATGTTTCTGGGTTTCCTTGAATATGGTGGGCCAGTGTCTTGGGACAATAGGTTTCCTAATCTTTTCTACTATGGAGCCCTTGGACTCTGTGTGCTTTTTATACTATTGAAACTTGGGCTCATTGGAACTACTGAGTGGCAAACTCTAGTCCTGGAGTTGTTAGCTAATTGAACTAAAATAATCCAGGCTGACCCTGACTGAGTGATTTACCAGATTTATTTACATTACTGGTATTCTATCTCAAAATTATATTTAAACACTTCTAAGAAACTATGAGATAATGGAAAGGCTTGATCTTTTAATTTTCTTTCTCAATAGTTGTAGTTTCCTTTTAGTACCTAGATAAGAGGAAGAGACTTCTTTCGGTACTGCAAGGCAAACTCCATTTGCAGTGTTTGGCCGGGGCTGGGTTTGAACCTGCCACCTCCAGCATTTGGGGCCGGCATCCTAGTCCTCTGAGCCACAGGCGCCGCCGGCAAACTCCATTTGAACAGTTCCTTGGATAACCTCCTGCAGGCTAAATCTAGAGAGTTGCTTCCCTGCTCTGTAGTCATTTTCTTGTGTTCATCTGGAACCCCTTACTGATTTGGGGGGCCTGCTGCACTTGTCAGGGACCATAGTGAGAGCTGTAGCTGTGCTTTGTTTATCTGTCTTTCATAGGGCCTCAGAGAAGCCTAAAGACTGTGGCTGACCATGACATTGTAAAAGGAGGGATTTGACTAAGATATCTGACTATCCTTTTGTCTCTAAAACACTGACAGCCATGAAAAGAGTCTATTTTATTATTATTTTTTTCTGGAAAGAATTCTGTTTTCCAGATCCATTGTCTACATAATATTTATAGATACTTTCAGTGCTGTGCTAGAGTTGAACTCAACTCCTTGTTCAATTCAGTTGTTAACGATCTCAAGTTCCTCCCTAATTAATGATAAGAAAGATGTATAGCATTGAAAGAATCCTGCTGGATGTCTTGTTGATGCTTCAGGTATATAATTATATGTCTCTTCAGTCCTCACAATAACCTTTAAGGAAATGATCTGTTTACCTTTCCATTTAACAAAGGGGGATGGGGACTTAGAAATTTGTCTGGACTACACAACTAATAAGTAGGGAAATTGGGGTTCAAATGCAAGCCTTAGGCTCTGGTGCCTGCCCCTGTGGTACTCTGTCACCCTGCCTCACTCTGGCTTAGTGTGTTTGTGTTGACATTTAGACTTTGCTAAATTGTGTTGTACAAGATAAAATTTCTTGTAGACTTATCCTATAAGTAATGAATTAAGAGTGCTCTGAGAACCCAGCTCTTGGGTTTGTTTGTTTGTTTCCTTTAAATTAATTGACCTCTCTCGTTCTCTTTTTTTTTTTTGAGACAGAGTCTCAAGCTGTCACCCTTGGTAGAGTGCCATGCATCACAGCTCATAATAAGCTCCAACTCCTGGGCTTAAGCGATTCTCTTGCCTCAGCCTCCCGAGTAGCTGGGACCATAGGCGCCTGCCAGAACGCCCAGCTATATTTGGTTACAATTGTCATTGTTGTTTGGCAGGTCCAGGTTGGATTCGAACCTGCCAGCTCTGGTGTATGTGGCTGGCATCTTAGCCGCTTGAGCCATAGGCGCCGAGCCTTGTTCTTTCTTTTGAAGTCACTTTTCTAGACCTGACCTGCATGCTAATGTGGTGGTTCTCAACCCTGAGCTAGCATCAGAGTTACCTGAGGGATATGTTAAACACAGATCACTGGGCTCCCCCCAGAGTTTCTAATTTATCGGGTGTGGGGTGGGCCCAAGAATTTGCTTCTGAAACAAGTTCCCAGAACTGGGATGACACTCTGAGAACCAGTTGGCTGTGTTTTTCTTGAACATTCCTCTGAAGTTCTCTGATACACCTTTGAGATAAAAGTGTTTTCTATTCTAATCTCTCTCTCTTTTTTTTTTATTATTAAATCATAGTTGTGGACGTTAATGCAATCGTGGGGTACAATGTACTAGTTTTATATACAATTTGAAATCTCTCTCTCTTTTTTTAAAGAGGACAGGATCTTGCTCTATTGCCCAGGCTGGAGTGCAGTGGCATCATAGCTCACTATAACCTCAAACTCCTGGTTTAGGTGGTTCTCCTGCCTTGCCTTTCTAGGAAGTTAGGGCTACAGGTGTACTCAGCTAATCTTTCTTTTCTTTTCCTTCCCCTTCCCTTTCCTTTCTCTCACTGTGTTGCCCATGCTGCTCAAACTCCTGGCCACAAGTGATCCTCCTGCCTCACCCTCCCAAAGTGTTAGGATTATAGACATGAGCTACCTCACCTGGCTATTCTAATTTCTATAGGTGCAGTTGTGGTGGCACTCACGGTCATTATCACAGCTGTTGAAGGAGGTTAAGTTGAAGAGGTACTTGTTACTTCCTTTTCACAAAGACAGCTGTAGCTACAGGGAGAGGAAAGGCTATTTCTTCTTTGCCATTCATCTTCAGGGGATTGAGTGCAATGGGCTGGAAACGGGCAGCTTCCTGGGCAGGGAACATGGAGTGTGTGGCAGCTGTTTGGGTGCAGTTGGATCTTTTCTTTGAATGAATGATTTGATATCATAAATGTGTTTGAAATACTATCCTTGGATATCTGATGAGAGGACCTCTGGTATGAAAACTTTATGAAATGGCTAAGTTCTCAAGTATGGAGGATACTCCCCCAACTTGGGGAAAATTAGAATGAGATGGAGGGTTAGGGAATAGATAGATTGATAATGATAATAATTAAGTGTGAGTACAGCCTAGGTGCAGCTGAGCTGAAAAGATGCCTGCCTTACATCCACCAAGTATGCTTGGCTGAACCTCACTTTTGAGGAAGGGTGGGTGAGTCTAAGGGTAGATTTGGGTCGTAGGAAAGGAATAAAGATTAATCTTTCTTGACTATTAGCTGTGGTGTTATTTTACATGTGGCATTTTGTTTGATCACCTAACATCATTGGAAAGGATTATTTCTTAGTTCTTTCCAAGATGATGAGACTTTGCATTTAGGGGTAGTAATAGTAGTAGGTACTACAGCTAGCAGGTCCATGGGGAGATCAGAAGCTATACTGTGGACTCGGTGCCCATAGCACAGTAGTTATGACACCAGCCACATATACCTGGGGTGGCAGGTTTGAATCTGACCCGGGCCTGCTAAACAACGATGACAACTGCAACAAAAGGTGGCCGGGCATTGTGGTGGGTGCCTGTGGTCCCAGCTACTCAGGAGGTTGAGGCAGGAGAATTGCTTGGGCCCAAGAGTTTGAGGTTGCTGTGAGCTGTGATGCTACAGCACACTACCAAGGGTCACATGGTGATACTCTGTCTCAAACAAACAAACTAAAAAAAGAAGCTATTCTTTGGAGACCACTGGTGCTGACTCCTTTTATTGCAAGTTTCCTCCTTGAACAAGAGACCTGCAAGGAGCTTACTCCTTGAACGAGAGACCTAAGAGAGTCCCACCTGTGGGTGGTAGGCTAGAAACAGGGCTAGATAGGATCTGCCTAGACAAAGAACAAAGGGCTTTTTTTTTTTTTTTGAGACAGAATTTTACTATGTCACCCCTCGGTAGAGTACTGTGGCATCACAGCTCACAGCAACCTCAAACTCCTGGGCTTAAGTGGTTCTCTTACCTCAGCCTCCCAAGTAGCTGGGACTACAGGCACCTGCCACAATGCCTGGCTATTTTTTTTGCAGTTGTCGTTGTTTAGCTGGACTGAGCCAGGTTCCAACTCGCCAGCCTTGGTGTATGTGGCTGGTGCCGTAACCACTGTGCTATGGGTGCCAAAACAAAGGGCCTTTTTGAGGTGGCCCTGTTCAGTAGAAATTGAGGCTAGAACATAAAGGTGGGTTTTATGTTCTTACCTCAGTAAGAAGGATTGTGCCAGACCCATGATGCAGAGATGGTGGTCCCTCCCCTCAAATCCTGCAGTCTGAGACCAGTGTCATTGGATAATGTGTATAGCAGATATGACCTTGTCTTGGTGCAAATGGAGAAGATGTCAGGGAGGCTTCCTGGAAGGAGAACACCTGAGCTAAGCCCTGCGGGAAGATAAGTAACATCTTCTCTCCTCCTTCAGTGTGGGGGTGGTCATTCAGCTTACCACTCCCGCAGCAAAATAATGGGCCAGTACTTTGGCATGCTTCTTTAAGCACCTGCTGTCTTCCTTTGGTTTCACCCTCTGACGTCACTGTAGTTTCCTCCAGTTTTTATAGTTGCCCTGTTTTTCTTTGTAAAGGGAAGGGAACACCCTTCTGTATAATCTCATGCTTTTTTTTTTTTTTTTTTGAGACAGAGCCTCAAGCTGTTGCCCTGGATAGAGTGCTGTGGTTTCACAGCTCACAGCAATCTCCAAATCCTGGCCTTAAGCGATTCTCTTGCCTTAGCCTCCCAAGTAGCTGAGACTATAGGCGCCCTCCACAATGCCTGGCTATTTTTTGGTTGCAGTTGTCATTGTGGTTTGGCAGGTCCGGGCTGGATTCGAACCTGCCAGCTGTGGTGTATGTGACTGGCACCTTAGCCACTTGAGCTACAGGCCCCGAGCCATGTACAATCACATTCTTTTTTTTTTTTTTTTTTTTTTGTAGAGACAGAGTCTCACTTTATGG
The DNA here is from genome assembly GCF_027406575.1 of Nycticebus coucang. Taxonomy (NCBI): domain Eukaryota; kingdom Metazoa; phylum Chordata; class Mammalia; order Primates; family Lorisidae; genus Nycticebus; species Nycticebus coucang. The sequence goes on along the minus strand of NC_069787.1, from coordinate 92,415,858 downwards.
CCCTCGGTAGAGTGCCGTGGCTTCACACAGCTCATAGCAACCTCCAACTCCTGGGTTTAAGCGATTCTCTTGCCTCAGCCTCCTGAGTAGCTGGGACTACAGGCGCCCGCCACAATGCCCAGCTATTTTTTTGTTGCGGTTTGGCCGGGGCCGGGTTTGAACCCGCCACCCTCGGTATATGGGGCCGGCGCCCTACCGACTGAGCCACAGGCGCTGCCCACAATCACATTCTTAATGTTCTATGCTGTGTACTTATTTTCTCATCTTTGTCACGTGATTATAAAGTTGTCTGTTTTTTTCCTTAAAACCTGGTTGACAGCTAGTTATGGTAACTCAACACATGTAATCCTAGCACTCTGGGAGGCTGAAGCGGGTGGATTTCTTGTGCTCAGGAGTTTGAGACCAGCCTGGGCAAGCATGAGACCCCATCTCTACTAAAAACAGAAAAACTAGCCAGGCATTGTGGCGGGTGCCTGTAGTCCCAGCTGCTCTCGAGGCTGAGGTAGGAGGATTGCTCAAGCCCAAGGAGTTTGAGGTTGCTGTGAGGTAGGCTGATGCCATGCTCTCTACCAAGGTGACAGAGTAAGACTCTTTCTAAAAAAAGTGAAGTAAATTTGAAAAGTAAAAGTCTGGGCTAGGAGTCAAGATCAGCTGTGCTGGGCGGTGCCTGTGGCTCAAAGGAGTGGGGCGCTGGCCCCATATGCCGGAGGTTGTGGGTTCAAACCCAGCCCCAGCCAAAAACTGAAAAAAAAAAAAAAAAAAAAGATCAGCTGTGCTTGACTCTATCAAAAGGAAGAAGAAAGGTGGCACCTGTGGCTCAGTGGGTAGGATACCGGCTCCATATACTGAGGGTGGTGGGTTTGAACTCAGCCCCTGCCAAACTGCAACAAAAATCACCAAACTGGGCATTCTGGCAGGCGCCTGTAGCCCCAGCTACTTGGGAGGCTGAGGTAAGAGAATCTCCTAAGCCTAAGAGTTGGAGGTTACTGTGAGCTGTGACACCGCGGCACTCTACCAAGGGTGATAAAGTGAGACTGTTTCTTAAAAAAAAAAAAGAAGAAGAAAAAAAACCCTGATTTTTTTAGGAAAAATTTTCCAAGGCTAAATGAAGTCTCAGTCTCTTAGGACAATAAAGGTTATATAAGAGAATCCACAGATTCTGGGACTTTATAGCCAGGAACCAGAGATTAGACCCAGGGACACAAGCTTTGCTCTTGTCTTCTACCCTAAGAAGCTTCTCTGTTCAGAGCGGCTCTCTCTTCTGCCAGAGCCTAGGGTTGCCTACAGAAAACTAAGTATGGATAATAAATAGCTTTTAGTAGTTTTGTTAGATATCCCAGTTCCATTTAATTACTAACCTTTTATTGTTCCTGGGATGAAAGACTTGAGCCCAAAGGACTCCTGTTTCATCTGTATTCAGATCTAACCTGTGCTGCAGAAGACCCAGTTCACCACCACATCACCCCAAGGAAGGAACAGAGCAGGACTTCAGGGGATGGTAGTCAGTGACAGCTTAGGAACATGCTTGTTTCCATCAGGTGGAAGAATCCAGGGAGTGAGAGAGGGCATGTGTACGTGTATGTGGAGAGTTAGTCTCCCCTTGAACAACCCTGAAGATGTGTGCCTTTCTTCTCTTAGCTGTTGTTGAGGTTGCAGGTTTCAATCACTAAGAGCCAAGGGCGGCGCCTGTGGCTCAGTAGGTAAGGCGCCGGCCCCATATACCGAGGGTGGCGGGTTCAAACCCGGCCCTGGCCAAACTGTAACCAAAAAATAGCCGGGCGTTGTGGCGGGCGCCTGTAGTCCCAGCTACTCGGGAGGCTGAGGCAAGAGAATCGCTTAAGCCCAGGAGTTGGAGGTTGCTGTGAGCTGTGTGAGGCCACGGCACTCTACCGAGGGCCATAAAGTGAGCTCTGTCTCTACAAAAAAAAAAAAACAATTCGCAATCACTAAGAGCCAAATACACTATTTCAAATGACCTTAGTGATGAGCCTTGTACATGAGCTGTGATTAGTTGTTATTCCTGCCTGGCCTCTGGGCACAGCAAGTGCTCTTTCCTCTGGGAAAATCTGATGAAACTTGTAGCAGATTGGCACAGTGGCAGGAGGTGTCTGTTTAGATTTTATAGAGGTTAAGCCACTGGAACCTGAGATCTATTCCAGCAGTGGCCCAGCAAGGCAGAGGGTACTGTTGCTCCAGAATTGCCTTAGTTAAGTGGTAGGTGTTCCGAGGGCTAAAGGATGGTGCCTGGGTGCCATGGTATGTGAGAGTCATAGGGTCACTTGTGATTCCACAAGCTGCTGCTTATTGGGAAAGTGGATTTTAACTTGGAGAAGAAGTTGGAATCATGATGAGGCCATGCCAAACCTCCTGAAGGATGGGAAACCTGCAGGTGTTTCAGAACAGAGTTGGCCCCTTTCCTACTCTTCTTCCCTGTGGGAAAGCAGTACCCTTAGACTGAGGCTACACATCTCAGTTGGGGTGATCCCCACTTCTCCACCTCTTTCTCCCATTTTCCCACATGTCAGGTTTCTCTATGATCACCATGGACCCATGGGTGGGGAGTGTGCACTAACAGGGAACTTTGAAACAGGTTCCCTCTTTCTGTGCCATGTGGTCATTCTGTAGACACATTACTGTATGTTTTGTGAATAAGAAGGAAGTCTGAGTAACTAAAACCTTGTCTGTGCTTGTGTTCCATATAGCAAGGCTGAATAGTTGAGCATAAAGTCCTAAAGTGCCTGTGACCTCCATCCTAAAGTCTAGACTCAAGAGAGCTCGAGTGACCATCTCCCTACAGCTGCTTCATGCATGACACTGACTTTGTTTGACTTTCCAAAGCCAGAGCCTCTTCCTAAGCAGAAGTTACCCCTGTCCTCACAAATAAGCCCTGTAAAAGCTCAGTAGAAGATCAAAGACTCCTTTATCAACTAAACGCCCTAAGATTCCTTTATGCCCAACAGACGGGCAATCAGGATCTCAGAAATATCCCCTTCTAGTCTTTCACTACCCTGCGCATTGTCTGGTATTATTCTCCCCTGGGAAGAGAAGAGAGAAAGCGTCTCCCCACACTCCATGTCTCCTAGGAAGAGTCTTGTGAAATATCTTCTCTGAGTCGTTTCTGTGGTTGCTTGTCTGTATGAAGTCTGACAATTAAGTTCATAAACTCATCCTAGAAGAAAAGTTACATACCTTGTTGCTGAATACATCTGTGGTCATTTTCAAAGTACTCCCCTTGGAAACTACATACCAATGCCAGTGCCTAGTCTGCCCTTCAAAGCAGTTTTGGAACTCTTTTTCTGGACTGGCTATCAAAACTGTAGTTGTATTACCCTTGATATCCGGAATATCATCAAAATTTCTTCCTTTTGATATTTATCTTTGGGTAAGGAAAAATTTCATTGGGGGACAGATCAGGTGACTAAGAAGGGTGTTTCAGTGCAATTGTTTGTTTGTTGGCTAAAAACTCCCTCACAGTGCCGTTCCAGCTGGTGCATTGTTGTGACACAAGAAGCATGAGTTGTTGGCCAAGATTTTCAGTTAAGATTTTCCTAACTGGGTCTCTACTGATGTTTACTTGGTCTGCTATGTTTCTCACAGTCAGCTGATGATTTTGATACATAATGAGAAAAAAAAATTTTTTTTGGAGACAATAGTCTCACTTTGTCACCCCTAGTAGAATGCCATGGTATTATAGCTCACAGCAACCTCAAACTCTTGGGTTCAAGTGATTCTCTTGCCTTCGCCTCCCCAAGTAGCTGAGACTACAGGCGCCTGCCACAACACCCGGCTGTTTTTAAAGACGAGATCTCAGTTTGGCTCAGGATGGTCTTGAACCCGTGAACTCAGGCAATCCACCCACCTCGGCCTCCCAGAGTGCTAGGATTACAGGCATGAGCCACCATGCCCAGCCTATAATTAGATACATTTTTGCAGTGTTTTCATCAGTACTGCTCGTTCCTGGCCACCCTGACGCTCTCTTCATCAGTGATGTTTTCTCTCCCCTCATAAAAACATTTAATTCATTTGTGTACTGCTGTTTTCTTCCTGGAATTATCCCCATAAACTTGGACTATTACCTCCCTGATTGCACTTCCACTCTTGCCACGTTTAATAAGAAATTTATGAATATGCGCGGTGCCTGTGGCTGAAGGAGAAGGGCACTGGCCCCATATACCGGAGGTGGTGGGTTCAAACCTGGCCCCGGCCAAAAACTGCAAAAAAAAAAAAAAAAAATTTATGAATGTTTGTTCATTGTTCTATCTGTTCTGACAGTCTTGCAATGACACACAAAAACACAACAATAATGAATGCTGGCTCAGTGCTGAGCACAGTGGTTACAGCGCTGGCCACATGCACTGAGGCTGGCAAGTTCAAACCCAGCTCGGGCCAGCTAAACAGTGAAAACTGCAACAAAAAAATAGCTGGGCGTTGTGGTCGGCTCCTATAGCCCCAGCTACTTGGGAGGCTGAAGCAAGAGAGTTGCTTAAGCCCAAGAGTTGGAGATCACTGTGAGCTGTGATGCCACAGCACTGTACCAAGGGTGACATAGTGAGACCATCTCCCCCCACCCAGAAAATTAAATAAATAAATAATGGATGCTGTTCAGCAACACATCACCACACGCTGACACAAACACTACTGTGAGACACTGATATACCGAGGTTATGGCACCTCACTGAGCTCTTTGTACCCTGCTGCCAGTGTAAATGCACAGTGGTAAGTTCATGAACTAAATTTTCAGACCTCATATGTCCTCAGTGACTCCTGAGCTTCCCATCATGGGTGACTGGGGGTGAAAATGGAGGATTATAGAGCCAAGACTGTCTACATAATTATTGGACCCAGAGCAACATGAAAATCCCGGGCTGCTTAATTAAAAGGCAGGGGGGAAAGTACCATTAAAGTTACTGAAATATCCTTCCAATGGGAGTAGATGGAAGTCCTGCATCCACCAAAATGCCCACCAGCTGTGCTGTGGTGCTGTCAGTCTGGAATGGGGATGGCTGCCGCCTCACCTTGCCCTAAGACACAGCCAATGGGTGTGTACTTCTGATCCCCACCAACCTTGCCTTTGCACTCAGGCCCCTGCCAGAGGGTGGGAACAGATAGAACACCTGGGTAGGGAAGGGAAGGCCAGATCCTAGAATGCAAAGGGAAAGAGCAGTGGTGGTTGAACACCTGTCCCTGGGAGAAAGGATGACACATAAACCTATACTCCAAGCCTCAGCTCATGTTCCATTGTTCCATTGGACTTCACTTCCAAAAGTTTTAGCTTGGGGACTCAGTACCCGTAGCACAGTGGTTACGGGGCCAGACACACATACTGAGGGTGGTGGGTTCAAACCTGGCCCGGGCCAGCCAAACAACAATGACAACTGCAACAAAAAATAGATGGGTGTTGTATCTGTAGTCCCAGCTACTTGGGAAGCAAAAGAATTGCTTAAGCCCAGGAGTTTGAGGTTGCTGTGAGCTGTGATGCCATGGCACTCTACCTAGGGGCGACATAGTAAAACTCTGTCTCAACAACAACAACAAAAAAAAGTTTTAGCTTGGGGTCCCTCAGAATCAAGGATTCAAGTATAGTAGCTTATATATGAGATGAAATGAGCACTGGTAGGGAGGTAGGGAAGTGAGATGGCGGGAAGGTGCATCATCCAGCAAGTTGGACAACTGAGAGTAATCTTTCTTGGGAACACGGAGAAGCAGTACAGAACATACCCTCAACATTACCCACCTGCGTGTGAGGGACCAGGCCTGCCCAGGCCAGGTGGCTGCAAACTCTTTCCATAAAGGGCCAGATAGTAAGTATCTATCTATAGTAAATATTTACTATCTGTGCTCTGTCACATATTTTTGTTTGCTTTTTTTGTTTTATATAACCCTTAAAAATGTAAAAACAGTGTTAGCCCATGGACTACACAAAAGTCCACAGGGTGGATTTGACCCATGGGCTGTTGCTTGCTCACTTCTAATTGATTCAATAGCAATGTTAACCACTGGTTGAGGGCTCTTTTCAGTAGCATTACTTCCCAGCACTTGTGGCCTTTCTTAGGCAGAGTGGCTTCTAGTAGCAATAGGACAGTTAGGCAAAAAGGTTCAAGTGCTGGCAATTGGTAGTTGAGCTAGCATGCCCAGAAATAAGGTCAGAGGGGATTAAGATAGGGCACTAGTGGCTTCTGAAGATGGCTTGGGTGGCCAGATGCAGGGAGCAAGCTGTATAGGCATGGCAGCAGAGGGGTGTGCGGTATACAGCCAAGTAGGACTTCAGGGATGCCAATCAGGAAAGAGCAGCAGAGGAAAGCTTTGATACTAATGCACCCAGTAAGCCATGCTGGGTGGGCTTCAGTTCCATACCAAGTTAGGAGATAAAAAGTGATTGCAGGGGTTGAATCAGGGAGTTCAGCTATACTAGTATGCCACAACATACTAGTCCACTACATACTAGTCTTACTTATCTAAGTGTAAGCCATGGAGATGGTGAGACATGATTGATTCTAGGTATATTTTTAAGGCAGAACCCTCAGGATATTTTGAGGACCAGATGTGGAGTGTGAGAAGAGTCAAGATCAAAGTACTTGGCCTGAGAAACTGGATGGGTGGATCTGAGACAGGAAAGGCAGGGGAAGTTTTGCTTCATTTCTGTTGCTCCTATAAGATTAGAGTGCACCATTATATAATCTGATTCTAGAAACGAATTTTATGGAAGGAATGTGGCAGGGTGATAGAAACCTTTGGGCACCTTCTTTCTTAAAATGTCTTTAGTCTTTTTTCTGATTTTGGGAAGATGAGCATTTTTACTTCTGAAAATTTCCTCATACTTTCCTTCCAAGCTTTCTTTTTGGTCTGGAATTGGATAGCAATACAGAGTGATTATTTCCTTTTATGCCTTTTGCATTTTTTTTTTTTTTTGAGGTGGTCTCACTATGTTGTCCTCGGTAGAGTGCTGTGGCGTCACAGCTCACAGCAACCTCAGCCTCCCTCGTAGCTGGGACTACAGGCACCCACCACAATGCCGGCTAGTTTTTTGTTTGTTTGTTGGAACCCACCAGCCCCAGTACATATGGCCGGCACCCTAACCACTGAGCTACAGGTGCCAAGCCATGCCTTTTGCATTTTTGTAGAATCTTTTTCTTGGCATTCTTCTTTTACCTTTGTTAAAAGGAATATATAGCTGTTAAGATTTTCAAACAAAACAGAAATGTTGTATGAGGCAGTGTAGTGTGATATTAAGAGCATGGACTCTAGGATCAGTTTGCCTATGTTCACATACTAATTTTTTTTTTTTAATGTTTTGTTTTTATTTTTGTTTTTTGAGACAGGCTCAAGCTGTTGCCCTGGGTAGAGTGCAATGGCATCATAGCTCACAGCAACCTCCAACTCCTGGGCTCAAGCGATTCTCCTGCCTCCACCTCCCAAGTAGCTGGGAACACAGGTGCCCGCCACAACACCCAGCTATTTTTGGGTTGCAGCCATCATTGTTGTTTGGCTGGCCCCGGCTGGATTTGAATCTGCCAGCTCAGGTGTATGTGGCTGGCACCTTAGCTGCTTGAGCCACAGGCACCGAGCCTTTATTTTTGTTTGTTTTTTTTTTTGAGACAGAGTCTCAAGCTGTCGCCTTGGGTAGAGTGCTCTGGTGTCACAGCTCACAGCAACCTCAAACTCTATTTTTTTTTTTTTTTTTAGACTGAGTCTCACTTTATGGCCCTCAGTAGAGTGCCATGGCATCACACAGCTCACAGCAACCTCCAACTCCTGGGCCTAAGCGATTCTCTTGCCTCAGACTACAAGTGCCCACCATAACGCCCGGCTATTTTTCTGTTGCATTTTGGCCCGGGCCGGGTTTGAACCCGCCACCCTCGGTATATGGGGCCAGCGCCTTACCAACTGAGCCACAGGCGCCGCCCCCCACATACTAATTTTTTCACTTTCTAGAAGGGATGTAAATTCTGCATATCCCATTGGGTTGCGGTGTGGCTTATGTGAGTAAATAGATGGAAGGAACTTAGCTGGTGGCTGCCACACAGTATAGATGCTCAGTATGAGTTAGTAGAAACCACCATAATTGGTTCACGGACATAAGCAGGTCTACCGTTAGTGATTAACAGATGCTTTATCATTGAGTATGGAGGAAGGAAGAGAGGTGCTTTATCATTGAGTATGGAGGAAGGAAGAGAGGTTCCAAAACAGACTTTGAGGAAAGGGAATAGATTTCTTTTTCTTTTTTTTTTTGAGACAGAGCCTCAAGCTGTCACCCTGGGTAGAGTGCTGTGGCATCACAGCTCACAGCAACCTCCAACTCCTGGGCTCAAGCGATTCTCCTGCCTCCACCTCCCAAGTAGCTGGGACCACGGTGCCCGCCACAACACCCGGTTATTTTTTGGTTGCAGCTGTCATTGTTGTTTGGTGAGCCTGGGCTGAATTCAAACTCGCCAGCTCCGGTGTATGTGGCTGGCACCATAACCGCTTGAGCCTCAGGCACCAAGCCCGGGAATAGATTTCTTGGAGCAAATGATTCTTTTGCTGAGTTCTCTAAGATGGAGTCGTCTAGGAGAAGAATGGGCAAACCTGTTGCCACAGACTCAGAGCTTCAAAAGTAGAGTACAAGCCAAGGAGTTATGTATGGTTCCTGGGCAAGGTTGAAGTAGGACTGGAGGGCATTTCAAACAATTTCAAAGCTTATAGATTTGTTTCCTAAGAGGTTTTTACCCTAAGAGATGGGACACTTTGAATATGCTGCCTTTCATTCCCTTCCTGCTGGGATGTTCACACTCCTGGAATTCACAGTTACATTTAATAGTTCAGGTCTTGAGAAACAGGTTGTGTTTCAGTTAGTTGGTGTATTTTTGAGCAGCTATTTTGTGGAAGGTGAATGCAGATACATGAAATGTACTGCCTGGCTTCATCTTGTACAGTAGAGCTAGAGCTCAAGCCGTCTTAGCTCTGTGCCCTATGACTCCTCTCTGCACTCAGAAGCCAGGGGCAGACCCAGGCGCTGTGCAGTGCTTTGCTCAGCAGAACTTTAGTTAAGCCCAGAAATAGCTTTTGACACCTACTTCCAAACAGTTGAACCTTGGTTGTTCCCCCACCCCCACCCCATGTCACAAGGGGAATGTGCCCAACATGGTGAAAAGGTTTGAGGGAGGCAAATTTCACACATGGGCGTTAACACCCAATCATGTTCATGAACTACAAAAGGATTGATCCTTGATTTCCAAAAGCAGGGAAAAGCAACTTGTCTACCTAAAATGGTATCTGAGTAAGATTAATAGCTGATTTCTCCTCAGAAACCATAGAGGCCAGAAGGCATTGGGATTAAAATATGAAGGGGAAAGAAAGCTTTCAACCGAGAATTCTGTCATCAACAAAACTATCCTTCAGTAATGAAGGAGAAATTAAGACATTTCCAGATGAACAAAAGTTAAAAGAATTTGTTTTCAGTAGGCCTGCCCTATAAGAAATGCTAAAAGAAATTGTTGGATGGAAATGAAAAGGTACTGGACAGTGACTGGAAACCATAAGAAAAAATAAGGAACACTGACTAGTAGGTGGCCAGTATTTCAATACTTTTGGTTTAGTTTGTAACTTCTTTTTCTTTAGTGATTTAAAAGGCAAGTATAGGCCAGATGCTGTGGCTCATGCCTGTAACCCTAGCACTCCGTGTGGCCGAGGCAGGAAGATTGCTTGAGCTCAGGAGTTTGAGACCAGCCTGAGCAAGTGAGACCCAGTCTCTACTAAAAATAGAAAAATCAGCTGAATCTTGTGGTGGGCTCCTGCGGTCTCAGCTACTCAGCTATTCAGGAGGCTGAGGCAAGAGGAAATGTGCTAAACAACAATTATAGATCTATGTTAATGGGATACAGTGTATAAAAATGTATCTGTCCCAATGGCAATATAAAGGGAGAAGGATAAACATATATATTAGAACAGAGTGTTTGTATATTATTGAAAGTAACTCCTCAGGCTAACTGATTTCAGTTGTTTCATGTTTAAGTTTGCTGACTCTTCTGTTGGCTCTAATGTGGTGGGGTTTTGTTGTTGTTTTTTAAGACAGTGTCTTACTTTGTTGCCCTCGGTAGAGTGCTGTGGCCTTATAGAGCTCACAGCAACCTCAAACTCCTGAGCTCAAGTGATTCTATTGCCTCAGCTTCCCAAGTAGTTGGAACTACAGGTGGCCGTCACAATGCCCAGGCTACTTTTAGAGACGGGGACTTCAAGGGTGGTGCCTGTGGCTCAAGGAGTAGGGCATCAGCCCCATATACCGGAGGTGGTAGGTTCAAACCCAGCCCCGGCCAAAAACTAGAGACGGGGACTTCCTCTTGCTCAGGCTGGTCTTAAACCCGAACCCGTGTCTCAAACCCATGAACTCTGGCAATCTATCTGCCTCCCAGAGTGAGCTACCATGCCTGGCCTCTAATGTGCTGTTGATCTCTGTAACAACAGCATATTATTCAAACTAGGTTGCTGTAAGTTTAATATATTAACTGCAGTCCCCAGGGTAACCACTAGGGAAGTAACTTTAAACATATACGGAAAAGGAAAGAAGTGAATAAAAATGGCACACTACAAAAAATCAAATATGGTTTTATAGTAGTACTGAGTACATTGGATTTTTTTTCCATTCCTGAGATACTTTACTAAGAAGAGTATTTTCCAGCTCCATCATATTGCAAGGGTACAAGTCAAAAATCTATCAAGTATTGAACACAAATGTCTTAACACTGTGATTAAGTAAATGAGTTGACAGCTAGTTTAATTAGTAGGATGTAAGCACTCTAATTTGTACAAATAATCAACATTTTGAATCCCACAAAGGCATAAATGTATTCATGATCTTTGTATATAGGACTTAATAAAAAAAAAAAAAAAAGAAAGAAAAAATATCACGTATGTCTCGGCGCCTGTGGCTCAAGTGGCTAAGACATCAGCCACATACATCTGAGCTGACGGGTTTGAATCCAGTCCGGGCCCGCCAAACAACAAGGATGGCTGCAACCAAAAAATAGCTGGGTGTTGTGGCAGGCACCTGTAGTCCCAGCTACTTGGGAGGCGGAGGCAGGAGACTCGCTTGAGCCCAGGAGTTGGAGGTTGCTGTGAGCTGTGATGTCACAGCACTCTATCCAGGGCCGCAGATTGAGGCTCTGTCTCAAAAAAAAAATGCCCCGGCCCGCGGGGAATTCAACGGGGACCTGGGAAACAAAGGGGTCAGTCGAATGAGGGGACAAGAGACACGAAAGAATGAGAGCAAGTCAAGAGTCTGATCAAGCTCCGTCGAATTTATTTTTCAGCTGGACTTATAAGCACACAAACGAGGAAGTAACTAAGTGCTATTCCTAACAGGGCCGGGGAGGGGGCTAGTTTCTGGAAAATTACTAGAAGGATCCTAAGGCGGGGGGTGCATTTTTGAGGAGATATGCAAGGGGAAAGTACCGTTGCTGTTTATGGTTGAATTCCTGAGAATAGTTTGCTCGTAAAATCAAGATAGCAAGGGGCATTTTTGTGATATGTTTTGGCTCCCGGCAAAAAAACACACAGCTATGATTTAATAAAGAAAATAAACAAATTAAAAAAAATCAACCATAAAAGAAAGGAAGTAATGGAGGAATTGAGGAACAAAAAATATGTAAGAGTGGCTCAGTGCCCGTAGTACAGTGGTTACGTCGCCAGCCACATACACAAAGTTGATGGGTTCGAACCTGGCCTGGGCCAGCTAAACAACAATGACAACTGCAACAACAACAAAAATAGCCGGCTGTTGTGGCAGGCTCCTGCAGTCCCAGCTACTTGGGAGGCTCAGGCAAGAGAATTGCTTAAAGCCCAAGAGTTTGAGGTTGCTGTGAGCTGTGACACCATAGAACTCTACCGAGGATGACATAGTGAGACTCTGTGTCAAAAAAAAAAACAAAACAACTAAGATATAAAACAAATATCATAAGTATATTCTCCTTTGTCAATAAATACATTAAATGAAATGGATTAATCTCTACTATTCAAAGGAGATTGGCAGATTATTATTTTTTATTTTTTATGTTTATATTGTTTATTTATTTATACACAGAGTCTCACTTTGTCACCCTCAGTAGAGTGCTGTGGCATCACAGCTGACAGCAACCTCCAGCTCTTGGGGTTAAGTGATTTCTCTTGCCTCAGCCTCCCAAGTAGCTGGGACCATAGGTGTCTGATACCCTCGGTAGATGGGGTCAGTGCCTTGCTCACTGAGCCATAGGCACCGCCTGGCAAATTAATTTTTTAAAAAGCAAGATCCGAGTGGCTGTCTTAACACAATAACTAAGAAAATGCCAGGAAGGCCATGTTAACCAGTGTGATGAAAATGTGTCAAATGGTCTATAAAACCAGTGTATGGTGCCCCATGATCGCATTAATGTACACAGCTATGATTTTTTTTTTGTTTATTAAATCATAGCTGTGTACATTAGTATGATCATGGGGAACCATACACAGCTATGATTTAATTAAAAAAAAAAAAAAAAAAAGATCCCAGTGGCGCCCGTAGCTCAGTGGGTATGGCACCAGCCACATACAGCCAGGCTGGGGGGTTCGAACCAGGCTCAGGCCAGCTAAACGGCAATGACAAGGGCAACAAAAAAATAGCTGAGGAGACGCCGCAGACTCGCGACCCAGAGCAGCTCGGAGCCGGTGAATAATAGCTCTTCAAGTCTGCAATAAAAAATGGCTCCAATAAAACTACATTGCAAAAAATGGGAAAGAAGCAGAACGGAAAGAGTAAAAAGGCTGAAGAGGCAGAGCCCGAAGAATTTGTGGTGGAAAAAGTTCTGGATGGATGAGTAGTAAATGGGAAGGTGGAGTATTTCCTGAAGTGGAAGGGATTTACAGATGCTGATAATACTTGGGAACCTGAAGAAAATTTAGATTGTCCAGAGTTAATTGAAGCATTTCTTAATTTTCAAAAAGCTGGTAAAGAAAAGGATGGTACAAAAAGAAAATCTTTATCTGACAGTGAATCGGATGACAGCAAATCAAAGAAGAAAAGAGATGCTGCTGAAACCAAGAGGCTTTGCCAGAGGTCTTGATCCTGAGAGAGTAATTGGTGCCACAGACAGCAGTGGAGAATTAAGGTTTCTTATGAAGTGGAAAGATTCAGATGAGGCAGATTTGGTGCTGGCAAAAGAGGCAAATATGAAGTGTCCTCAGATTGTTATTGCTTTCTATGGAGAGAGACTAACTTGGCATTCTTGTCCAGAAGATGAAGCTCAATAATTGTTTGCATTGCTTTTTATATATATAAAAAATCTGGGTCTTGGGAGTGTGAAGAAATAACTACATTCTAATAAATCAAGTTTGATATGTTCATTTTGAAAGTAGTACTGGGAGAGTCATTGGGGGGGCTTGCATCAATAGCACTGGTTACTTTGAACAAATAAAAGCTGTCTCTAGTTGCTTCCTTTATCAGAAAAAAAAAACAAAACACTTGATACCATGGTATATTATTTCCTCTGCATTAGAAAACAGCTTTTCTAAATACTAAGGGAAATTTCCATAGCCATTATTCAGTAAGAACTTGTGTTTAACTCTGCCTAAGGACTGTTCTTGGGTTGTTTTTTTTTAAATTTGTTTCTATATGTGTATACGTGACATTCATATGTAAATGATTTTCTTTGTTTTTAAACATTCACCAAAACAAAAATCACAAGTAAGCCCAGGTGTCTGCAATACCATCATTCTGAGCAATGTAATAATAGAAAATTTTCCTGAAGCCATAATGTTTCAAATTAAATAATTGATTCTTAATTCGACAATTTAAATGGATAATTTAAAAGCAGCCATGTCAGAATCTGTATGTATAGTCATATAAATGCAAAATTGTGTTTACAAAATTTCTAAAAGGAAAAGCTTTCTCATAACCAATAACCTACCCACTCTCATGAGGTAACTAGACAAATCCTGGTGTGTTCTAATGAGGTAAACAAATAAGACTTGGTTAAATGGTCATTAAAGATTCTTGTAGTAATGCATTCCTAGGGTTGGCTTGCAGAAACCTAATCAGATGGTTAAACCATGTTGGCAGTTTCATACCTGTTTACATAAATGTGTGAACAAACTCTGTAATCTAAAACTATTGACATGCATGTTTTTTCCTTACCGCAACTCATTCCTTACATGTAGACTCAAACTTTTCAGTATTTGGGTTACTGGTTGAGCAGAAGCCATAAAAAAAGCCATAATTTAAAAAAAAAAAAAAAGCCATAATAATCAGAATGTTATCTAATTGTATATTGTTTACTTTTATTGTAAATAATAGTGAACAGTGGTCAATAAATAGTTTTATATTCCTTTATGCAAAAAAAAACAAAACAAAAAAAGCTGAGTGTTGTGGCATGCGCCTGTAGTCCCTTGCTGGGGCAAGAGAATCACTTAAGCTCGAGAGTTTGAGGTTGCTGTGAGCTGTGACACCATGGCGACATGAAACTCATATCAAAAAAAAAAAAAAAAAGCAAGATCCATATATATCTTGTCTTTAAGACATTTTAGATATACGCTATAATTTAGATACAAGAGCACAAACAGGGTGGTGCCTGTGGCTCAGTGAGTAGGGCACCAGCCCCAGATACCGAGGGTGGCGGGTTCGAACCTGGCCCCGGCCAAACTGCAGCAAAAAGAAAAAATAGCCTGTCATTGTGTTGGGCTCCTATAGTCCCAGCTACTCAGGAAGCTGAGACGAGAGTCTCCTAAGCCCAGGAGCTGGAGGTTGCTGTGAGCTGTGTGACATCACAGCACTCTACCAAGGGTGATAAAGTGAGACTCTGTATCTACAAAAAAATAAAAATAAAAAAATAAAGGACACAAACAGGTTGACAATGAAAGGATAGAAAAAGATATTTCTTGTAAATAGTAACCAAAAGAGAACTAGATTGGCTATATTATTATCAGACAACATAGACTTTAAATCCAAAAGGTTACAAGAGGCAGAAAAGGACATTATATAGCAGAACCTCTGTAAGTTGACCTCTCAAGGGACTGTAACAAACTGTTCAACCTCTGGAACTAGGCCTACTGTACTGATGCGTGCGTGTGGTGCACGTCCAGTTGATGAAAGTTAGGTCAACTTAAGAATGTAGTCAATATGGGGAGGTGGTCGTCAGCTGTGGAAGTTGTATTCTGTTGTATTGAATGGTATCAGTGGTTTGATACAATAAGAAGATATAACAGTTATAAACACAGACACACCTAATAACAGAACTCCAAAATATATGAAGCAGAAACTGACAGAATTGAAGAAAGAAATAAGTAAGTGATAGTTGGAGACTTCAATACTTTACTTTCGGTAATAGAACAACTAGACAAAATCAGTAAGGAAACAACTTAAACACCAAGTTAGTCAAGATAGACATATGTAGAACACTACCCAACAGTAGCAGAATGCATATTCTCAAGTACACATGGAACATTCTCCAGGATAGACTGTGGTGTTAGGCCACAAGTAAGTCTTAATACATTTTCAGAGATTGAAATAATACAAAGTATCTTTTCTAATCACAATGGGATGAAACTAAAAATAGCAGAAGGAAAATTGAAGAATTCACAAACATTAGGAAATTAAACAATACACTCTAAAACAATGGTCAGAGAAGAAATCAGAAGAAAAATGTGCTTTGAGATGATAAAAACAAATACACAATATACTAAAACTGGGTGGCATGTGTGGCTCAGTGGGTAGGGCGCCGGCCCCATATACCGAGGGTAGCAGGTTCAAAAAAATAAAAATAATTTAAAAAGAAAAAAATCAATAAGGAAAAGATAGTAAAGTCAATTAAAAATAGTCAGAAGGAGGAGGTGGTGGTTGGCACTTCCTTCCAGGACCATGGTGCCCTACTGCAGGGTGTGGGGTGTCACTGCTGACACTCTGTCCCCCTATGCTGGCCAGCAAAAAACTAGAACTGAGAGGGAGCAGTGTTTCAAAAACCTGCTTCCGGGAACAAAAGCACCAAATCTCAGGCCAGGGTGGTGTAGCATTGAGGTGACCCGTCTGGCGGGAGACAGATGGTAAACAGGCCCTGTTGGACAGAAGTGGCTCAGAGAGGAGATGACTTCTTAGATCTGAGGTGGCTATTAGGTGATGACTAGATGACCCAGGTTTCAGGTGCCTAGGTGATCAGACAGGAGCAAATTGGGAGTGTGAAGACTGGATTGGCGGAAGTGCCCTGGAAGTCTATGGCCTGTGGCATCACAGGCTTTGAATTGCTTTAAGTAAATTAGTCTTTCCCTGCTTGGGATTCTGCCTGATTTTCAGAATCAGTCTCTTCCCATTCCCTCTTGCTTATCCTGCTCCAGTGTGCTCTCCTAACTTCCACCTGCCCAACTAGAATGTAAATTTTAGGGGAGCAGTGATTAGTCTTGGTTCACCTCTGGGCCTCGCACAGTATCTGGCCTAGATTTGATGTTGAAATACTTGTTGAATGAAGGACTATTGAGAAAAACCACCAGTTATTGGTAGCACCACCCCCAGAACTAGACAGATAAGAAAGCAAGTCCATAGCCAGGTGTTGTGGCAGGTGCCTGTAGTCCAGCTACTCGATTCCAGAGAATCGCTTGAGCCCAGGAGTTGGAGGTTGCTGTGAGCTGTGTGAGGCCACGGCACTCTACCGAGGGCCATAAAGTGAGACTCTGTCTCTACAGAAAAAAAAAAGAAAGCAAGTCCAGGCCGGGTCTGGTAGCTTACACCTATAATCCTAGCACTCTGGGAGGCTGAGGCGGGTGGATCACCTGAGCTCAGGACTTTGAGACCAGCCTGAGCAAAGTGATACTCTGTCTACTGAAAATAGAAAAAACTAGCTGACATCATGGCGGGCGCCTGTAGTCCCAGCTACTCGGGAGGCTGAGACAAGAGGATCACTTGAGACCAAAGTTTGAGGTTCCTCTGAGCTACAATGCCGTGGTACTATGATGCTGTGGTGGCAATCTACCAAAGGCCACAGAATGAAACCATCTGGAAAAAAACAAAAAAAAGAACGAAAGCAGGTCCAAAAAGGGAGAAGTAGGTAGAAGTAGCCAACCCTACTTTGATCCCTCTGCCAGTGGAAGTTCATTTTGGCTATTTGTCCTTCTCAGGTTGAACATGTTCTAGACTGTAGGTTAATAGCTAAAGGGGAAATGTCGAGTTGTAGTGCTTTTTATGACTCAGCATACACAGGTTTTCTTTTCTTTTTTTTTTTTTTTTGGCCGGGGCTAGGTTTGAACCCGCCACCTCCAGCATATGGGACAGGCGCCGCCCCATACACAGGTTTTCATCTGTGCTTTCAAAGATGCTTTCATACTGTAGTAGTCTCAGGTATAATTTGTCTTTTTGTTTTTGTTTTTTTTAGAGACCAGAGTTTTGCTTTGTCATCCAGGCTAGAGCGCAGTGGCACAACTGTAGCTCACTGTAACCTATGAGACTCAAGTGTTCCTCCCACCTCAGCCTCCCAAGTAGCTGGGATTACCAGTGCATGCCACCACGCCCAGCTTCATGGTCTGTCTTTAAATGGCACAATTGCTCAGTTTTTTATTGTTATCTTATGTCTAACCTGACAAGGAGATTTTTCATGTTTTGTTTTTAGCATCTTGCCTTTATTAAGTCTCTGAAAACACTGTGTTTATTTTATTAATTGGGCTTTCCTGTAAGCTTTATATAACTGAAATAGATTTGAAAGATTCTGATCTAGATGACTGAATTTTCAGGTCTGAAATTTTTTTCTTTTCTTTTTTTTTTTTTTCCTGTTTTTTGGCCGGGGCTGGGTTTGATGGGTTTGAACCCACCACCTCCAGGATATGGGGCCGGCACCCTATTCCGTTGAGCCACAGGCGCCCCCCATCAGGTCTGAAATTTTGTGATTCTAGTATTTTGTACATTTGTCCAGTCTTCCTAGCAGGGATAATTTACATGCAACTATAGTGGTTCTTATGTCACTGCCTTCTCAGAGAAGACTCTGCCTCTCATAACGTCCTAACTCTGTTCTCCTTTTTGTTCATTCCAGCTACCCACTGCTGAAACTCCCCTTGCCAGGAACAGGACCTGTGGAATTCACTACTCCTGTGAAGGATTACTCACCCCCACTTGTGGACTCTGACCGCAAGCAAGGAGAGCCTAATGAGCAGCCAGAGTGGGTAGGTACTCAGCATGTTCCTGACGAGAGCAGGGCGGTTGGTGGAGATTGGCCAAAGCAGGGTTTTAAAGAGTGAGCGGGAGTATGGTTAGCTTCTGATTTGTGAATTCATATACTTGCATGGCTTTACAAAGGCACCAGAAATATTTAGCTATACATTAAATGAATAACCTTTTCTTGAAAGAAACACCAAATGATGTAACAGGCTTTCCTAGAAACACTGGGATCTGCACTCGTCCTAGCTGTGGCTAGCTAGGCCTGGGTTCATACCCTGGACTGCTCACACACCATGTGCAGGTGCAGGGTGGTGTTCTGGCAAATGGACAAGCTTCTCCTTGCCCCAAGGTGTTCCAGAGAACACCTGAGCATCCCTAGAATGTGCTATCACTAGAGTCCCAACACTATCTAGTATTTTCTTTTTTTCTCTCTTTTATTTGAGACAGAGTCTCACTCTGTCACTGTGAGTAGAGTGTCATGGTATCTTAGCTCAGAGCAACCTCAAACTCCTGGACTCAAGCCATCCTCCTGCCTCAGCCTCCTGAATAACTGGGATTACAGGTACCTGCCACAACACCCAGATTTTCTATTTTTAGTAGAGACAGGGTCTCGCTCTTGCTCAGGCTGGTATCAAACTCTGGAGCTCAAGCAGTCCACCTGCCTCGTGCTCCCAGAGTGCTAGGATTACAGGCATGAGCTCCTTCACCCGGCCCTCTGTCTAGTGGTTTCAGCGTGCACCTTATTTTATCAGATCTGTTAGGTCCTACTTTATCCTCACAATCCAGTCAGGTAAAAAGCATAGATATTTGATCTTTTTTTGTTTGTTTGTTTGTTTACTGATAAGGAAACTAGGGGCCAGAGTGATTAAATGACTTAGGTACTTAGTTTACGCAGGCTTGGAACTCTAGTCTCCTGACCCTAGCCCACTGATTCTGGACCATACTCTTCTTGGTTGACTATCTCTGGAGGGAGTACTGATATAAATGAGAAAAATTCTCCAGTTGAGGGGCTCAGGCATGGGACTTAACTCAATGTAATTCTGCCCTCATTATTTGGACTCATACAAGCTTGTTGGCAAGCCTGCCAGGTAATGAACAAAGTGCCCTTCCTTCATGGATTGTGCTCTGGCTCCCGGATTGGTGCTGGGCTTGAAGAGACTGTTGTTGAAGAGGAAAACCAAAGCCCAGGGAACAGAGCTCGTCTTCTACTTTCTCTCTGATAGTGATAACACATTCCTTCCCATTTCCTTTTTGGCTAATGTAGCAGGTAGAAAACTTGTGAAGTTGAGTTTTCCTTTTCCAACTTTTGTGAAGTTGAAGCCATTGTTGAAATGGACTGGAAAGATAGGTATGTGCTGCAGTTACACATGGTGTCAGTGGAAAGTACACAAATCTGGCATCATGCAGCTGTGTCTGTGCAGGCCAGAGGGCACATGGTCTGATGTTGGCAAAATTCAGTTCTGTGGCCGAAACCAGTTCTATGACTTCACATCCCCACTTGTCTTTTGGCTCATTATGGAACATTCTTGGTTAAACCTTTTACCTTTATTAACCTAACGCAGTCTCACCATATAACAGAACTGATGGTTCCAAGATCCCAACAAGGGAGCCTGTGTTTTTGGATGTTTCTTGTCTAGGAGAGTTCAGTGGGCCTGATGGTGCAGATGTTTAATGATAAGGCTGTAAGGGGGTTGGTTTGTGAGCTCTTTAAACTTCTTAGTGCTCTTCATTGGTTTGGAATGATGCCCTTAGGTGGGTGTGCAGAATATAACTTGAGGGCTCAGGAATCAGAAGATTGTTTTGTCTTTCTGATTTGAGCCCCATCCTCTGGAGGATTGAGGAGACTCAGCTTGGGGCAGCTACCTACTATGTGGGAGTTCAGTGGTCAGTTATCTCATCTCCACTGACTGTCCTTGGAGAGGCCTTGTAGGCCAGCTATACTGGAAATGGAGAGGAGTATGTTAGGTAATGAGGAACAGAAAACCCAAACTAAGTGAAAAGGGATTTTTTGGCTCACTTGACTCTTAGCCGGGGGCAGGATTGACTTCAACATAACATGGATTGGTTCTCAACAGGAGTCCGTCTCTTGACTTTGCCCTCTCTGCGTCAGCTCCACTCTCGGTCTTCCTCATAGCAGCTCTGGTAGCTTCAGCCATGTTTTTGCAACATCCAATCCAGTGGAGGTTGAGAGGGTCTCGGGTGGCTCTGAATGGGTTTACTTGCCTATCCCCATTCCATACCCTGTGGCCAAGGGTGGGTGCTTCATTGTTGACTTCACCTAGCTGTCATCACCTGGCTGAGATGAAAGGGGATAGTCTCCAAAGGAAATTTAGGGCAGTCTCCAAAGGAAAGAACATTGCAGGCACCTATTCTCCACATGAAGGAACCAAACCTTCCTTCATTGCTTCACTCATTTCTCTATTTAGCACTTGCTTATTACATGCCAGGTCTGTGGTGTGCCTGGCAGGATGATGTGGGGGACAGATAGAGACTCACTGTCCTTGAGGAGATCTCACTCTGGTTGGGAAGGGAAGACACGGAGTTTTAAGTTTAAAATAAATAAGTAGGGCTGAGTGCAGGGGCTCACGCCTGTAATCCTAACACTTTGGGAGTCTGAGGCAGGTGGATCTTCTAAGCTCAGGCGTTCCAGACCAGCCTGAGCAAGAGTGACACCCTGTCTCTAAAAAATAGCCTGGTGTCATAGTAAGTGCCTTTAGTCCCAGCTACTTGGGAGGCTGAGGCAAGAGGATCACTTGAACCCAAGAGTTTGAGGTTGCTGAGAGCCATGACACTCTACCCCAGGGCACAGAGTGAGACTTTGTCTCAAAAATAAATAAATAAATGAAATAAGTATATGTCAAAGAGAAATAGAGACCAATTCAAAGAGCTCCTAGTGGTCAATGCTAGAGCCATTTTACAACAAAATAAAGCCAGTACTAAATTATAACACAAAGTAGAATATAAATATCTATCAGTCTATATGACTGAAAGAATAAATGGGCAATAATAGACAACTACCCTGAGCAAAAAATCCTAAGTAATATATTTAAAAACTTCTCCCTCAGAGAGGTGAAACATAACTCCCCACTCCTTTATTTTTATTTATTTTATTTATTTATTAGAGACAGGTTCTCACTCTGTTGCCCAGGCTGGAGGGCATTGGCATAATCAAAACTTACTGTAGCCTCAAACTCCTTGGCTCAATCAATCCTCTTGCCTTAGCCGCCCAAGTAGCTGACACTGCAGTTGCACACCACCACATAGACTTTTTCTATTTTTTTGTAGAGGGGGATCTTACTCTTGTTTAGGCTGGTCTTGAACTTCTGCCCTCAAGTTATCCTCCCATGTTAACCTCCCAAAGTGCTGGGATTGCAGGTGTAACCCATCACACCTGGCCCACTCCTTAAGTATGGACTGCATTGTGATTTCATTCCAAAGAGAAGGATATTGGGGTGGGGAGGAATGGTGACTTTACAGTGGAAAAACCGGACAAACACTTCTCAGTAAAGTGATCGGGGTTAACATCCACAGTGATAAATCATGTTGATAGTGTATATTCTTGATATGTGAAGAGGAGGACACTTTGCCTCTGTAATCTTCCTCCCCCCAAATTTATAACCCAGTGTAATCATGAATAAAACGTCAGACAAATTCCATGCGAGGGACATCCTGCAAAACACCCAAGACTCCTTAAAACTCTCAAGATCAGCAAAAACAAGGAAAGTCTGAGACACTGTCACAAGTAAGAGAAGCCTCAGAAGGCATAGCAGCTGCCAGATCTTTGTGCCCTGAGTTAGGTCCTGCCTGTGTTAGAGTCTTTGTCATCAGTGGCTTTGTGGCCACTTTTGGGGAAGGACAGTTATCTCTGCGTAGAGGGATGTTTTTATCAAAGGAAGTGAAGAGCAGAGATTTTTATTTCCCAGCTCTGTGATCCTGGCCAAGTTACCCAAGATACCTTTGTCTTAGTTTCTGCCTTCATAAAATAGTGATAAAAATTATACCTCCATCCTACCTTGTCATCCTTATTAAGTGAAAGAATGCAAGCTTAGCGCAGTGGCTTATTATTTGCACTCAGCCAATGTTTACGGCTATCACCTTTGTCTTCATTGTCATTAACCAAGTCTGGCTTGCCAAGCAGAGAGGAGGAAGATGAAGGTTTGTGTGCTGGAACTGCCCTGTGGTGTGTGCCAGGTGTGCACTCCCTAGGCTTTACTCTCAGATCAATGTCACTTTCTCCAGGATGCTTCCCCAGCTCTCTTGTCCTGCTCCTCCTCTGTGCTCTGTATTACAGCCCTGTTGGCAGCCTGTTTCATTCAAATTTATGTATTCCAACTGTTTTATACATAATAGATGCTCAAGAAAGGTTTCTGGCTGAATAAAGAAGCAACACAACTTATTTAGGAGACAGTGAATCTGCACCCTTCTCAGAGGTAGGCAGTAAGATAGACGGGACCAAGTTGAACCCTGGGCTGTGGAGTGTAAACTTCAATTTGGTAGGCAGTAGGAAGCCCCTCCCTTAGAGGCAATGATATGATTAAAATGATGTGCTAAGAAGGTCAGTCTTTTTGGGGGGATCGGAGTGGGGGAACAGAGTCTTGCTCTGTCTTCCAGGCTAGAATGCCATGACATCAGCCTTGCTCGAGCAAACTCAAACTTCTGAGCCAAGCAATCTTCTTGCCTTACCCTCCTGAGAAGATGAGACTACAGGCCTGCACCACCAGGCTTGGCTAATTTTTCTGTTTTTAGTAGAGATGGAGATCTTGCTCCTGACCTGAACCTATTCTCCCACCTTGACCTCCCAGAGTGTTAGGCTGCCCCTCTAAGCCACCACACCCAGCTAAGAAGATCACTCTTACTAAACTTGAAGAAGCTTGGAGACTGAGATGACTGTGCCTGGGATGCCAACTCTAGTTTTCAGTTTTAAGGGATAATAGAAAAGTTATATTTTCAGCTAGACACTTTGCTAGATGGAGATCTGGTGAGGTCTGGATTTTATTTTATTTTATTTTATTTTTTGTAGAGACAGAGTCTTACTTTACCGCCCTCAGTAGAGTGCCATGATGTCACAGGACTCACAGCAACCTCTAGCTCTTCGGCTTCCGCGATTCTCCTGCCTCAGCCTCCCCAGCAGCTGGGATTACAGGCACCCGCCACAACGCCCGGCTATTTTTTGTTGCAGTTCAGCTGGGGCTGGGTTTGAACCCGCCACCCTCGGTATATGGGGCCGGTGCCCTACTCACTGAGCCACAGGCGCCACCCTGGATTTTATTTTCATTTCCCTCAGTAAGCAAGGGACTAAGGCTTAAGGAGTATAAAGACTCTTGCCATGGCACATAGCCAGGGAGTGGTGGAGCTAGAACTTGAATCTGAGTGGGGTCTCCTGAGTCTGTTCTTCCCACCATACCCCCTTACCCACTAGCACTGGAGGACAAGGATCAGGAGTTCTTTTCTTAAGAGCTGAGTGATAGGAGTCCTCTATATTATGTTCTGAAGGGAGTCCCTGGGTTTGTCAGGGACAAACACCTGGACCTCTAGGTTGCTCTCTCTAATTATAAAGGAAGGATTGTATTTTTATTTTTTAAGAGACAGTCTCATTTTGTTGCCCTCAGTGGAGTGCTGTGGTGTCACAGCACACAGCAACCTCCAGCTCTTGGGCTTAGGCGATTCTCCTGCCTCAGCCTCCCGAGTAGCTAGGACTACAGGCGCCCGCCACAACACCCGGCTATTTTTTGTTGCAGGTTGGCCAGGGCTGGGTTTGAACCTGCCACCCTCAGTATATGGAGCCAGTGCCTTACTCACTGAGCCACAGGTGCTGCCCCGAAGGATTGTATTTTTTAAAAGCCTGGCGTCTCCAATACTGGTCTGGCGCCCCTAGATCAGCTCATTATGGAAACCTGAACTTTATACCCCACTAGGCAGGTCCACAGAGGTGGCTGGGCTTGTTCCATGGTGAGAATCCAAGGCCAGCATCGCAGTGGTGGCTGCCTAAGCCTGGATATAGGGTTTTTAAGAAGCTCTGGGCAGGGGGCTCATGTTTTGAATAGTGCTGGCCAGAGACCCTGGGGAATACCTGGGACCTCAGCTCCTCTCCCTTGCTGCTTGTGCTGGGCCTTTCCTTCTGTGTCTTGTTCTCCATGGGACTCACTTGTTCAGAACTACTCAGGAAGGTTGGCTGTATTGGAAAAAATGGGCTTGGGAATCACATAGCCCTGGATTTTATTCTTGGCTCTGCTACCTATAAGCTGTGTGCCCTTGGACACATCTACTTTATCTCTCTGACCCTTAGTTTTCTTATCTGGGTCTTTTAACTCATGGTCTCTTACTATAATAGAGCTGTCAGCCAAGGCTTCAGTCTTCTCAAATGTCAATTGGTGGAGGTTCTGCTTCCAAGTTCATTTAAATGGCTGGCTGCCAGCAGCTGCCTTAGAGGAGGACTGCAGGCTTCATTCCTCATCTGGTTTGGCAGAAGGCTCCCCTCAGTTCCTTGCCCAGAGGCCTTTGCAGAGGAGCTCACAATACGATGGCTAGTTTTATCAGAGTGGCGGCTCCAAAAGAAAGGAGCCAATGGGGAGAAGGAGTCATAGTCTTTTGTAACCTAATCTCAAAAGTGATGTCACTCTGGCTGCATTCTGTTTATCAGAATTCACTAGGTCCAGCTCATTCTTAAGGGAATGAGATTATAGAAGGGCACGAGCACCAGGAGATTGTGGGGGGAATCCTGTTTAAAGGCTGCCTCCCACGGCCTCCATCTAGTTAGGAGTCCCTCTTTGCCTAGAACCATCTGAACTCCTCTAACTCCTGTGGTTCCTCCACTCCTCACTTAGAATGCCATATTTCCACATTGGTTTCTCGCTTAAATATTAAGTAAAGATTGTGATGAGTCCAGCACGGTGAATAGTGGGCCCCACCTACACCTTCCCTACCAGTGGGTGTGCCGGTCCAGCCTGTGGGTGGCATCTGGCTCTATTCAGGTTCCCTGTACCTCCTGGAAGCTTCTTGTGGACTGAGTGTGGCAGGGAAGGCAAAGTGGGTGAGATGTTCACTGAGATGCAGTGTCATAAACTTCACAAAGGCCCACGTGGTTGCCTCAGGTTGTTCCTTTGTTCTGGTGGCCTAGGAGGTGTTAACTTGCTGTGCCAGTGGGGTAACCTGGAGTGCAACATTGTTGAATGGCTCAGTGGTCTTTTCTTCCTCCACACACATTCCTTACTATAGCTCAGGGATGGACACAGCCCCGGCCTGTCCAACCTGTACCCCACAGAGTGTAACACCTGTAGGCAGTCTTTTCTTGTTCCCACTTGACACTATTACTCTAGAGTAGTCTTTCCAGAGCACCATTGTCAGGTTGCTCCTCCACCTCAAGAAACACTCGCGCTTTTCTTTGTCAACTGGTTAAAATCCATGTGCTCCGTCTGGCTTTGTCCTAGCCCACTCATAATTCCCTGTAATTTCTGTTACTACCTGACAGGACTCTTGTGTGCTTCCAGGTTGCTCTCGGTGTCCCTTGCTCCTCCAGATGCCCTCCTTGCCCCTCTCTCACCAAGCCTTCCCTCTCCTCATGACTTTGCTCCCCTGGCTATAACCCTGCCACATGCTCGTCTCTGGGAGGGAGTTGCACATATGAGCCCTCTGTTCACTTACATGCCATCGTAAGCTCTTTAAGGGTTGTGCCCATCTGCCTAGGGCATAAAACCCTAGGCAGACACAACACCCGTGCCTCTGCTTTTTTCCCTTAGGGCTGTTGGGGTCAGATAAAGTGATGTGCCTGTTTATTGCTGATGTTGCTGTTCATCTCTGCTGACACTGTTTAACATACCTGTGTGTGTACATGTATGAATGTGGAATGCATATGCATTTTGGGCTGCAAGTGGATGTTGTTATTTCTCTTTCACAGTGAGGAAATTGAAATCAGAGAACTCAGAAATGTTTCTAAGCCATATATTTAGAGAGCTGAGATTTAAAACTGGGTCTTTGGATCTTGCAAAACATGGATGTTGCAAGTGGCAAAACTTGGATCAGTAAGACCGTCTACATCCTTTTGGGAGCTTATGTTCTACTGTCTGGTCAGCAGACATGTTTAGTAAAGGGCTAGATAGTAAATATATTAGGCTTTGTGAGTCAAACCCTCTCCATTACAACCACTAAATTCTGCCACGGTCACAGGAAAGCAGCCACTGTTGATGGGGGACCGGACGTGGGTGTGCTCCCCTATTTAGAGAAGCGGGTGCCGAGCCATGACATGGCCTGTGGGCCATAGTCTGCTGACACCTGTCTCAGTGCTTTGCTAGCAGGTTCCCTGTGATGATCTGAACCCATGCCACTTCTTTCTTTATTGAACTGACCTTTCTGCTCCCTCCTCCATTTCTTCTGCAGTATGTCGGTGCTCCAGTGGCTTATATCCAGCAGATATTTGTGAAGGCCTCTGTGTTTCCCTGGCACAAGAACCTCCTGGCGGTTGATGTGTTCCGCTCACCACTGTCCCGGGCGTTCCAGCTGGTGGAGGAGATCCGGAACCATGTGCTGCGAGACAGGTACCCATCACAGGGACTCCAGGCTCCCTGGAGCCTGTTCTGTGCTGAGGGGGTCACAGTGCTCAGCGGGACTCCAGGTCTGCAGAAACAGAACAAGCAGGTGGAATGCAGGGTGAGCCAGCCTTGAGTCTCATCGTCCTTGTGGCCTCTGTGGCTGCATCTCTCTCTGGACTGTGCCGAGGGCACAGGGAGAGTCCTGAGCTTCCTTGTTGCATCTCAGAGTCAGTGTCCACTGGCTGACTCCATGCTGACTGAGAACTGGCTAGCCGGGAGCCACATGGCTTCCTGTCTGTGGGCTGTGAGACAGAAATATAGTGGGGGCAGCTCTACTGACAAGAAGCAAGCTCTTAAGAGTCAGACAGAGTAATGCCACTTAAGAAAGAAGCAAGCTCTATCTGGGGACACCTGCTGAAGCCCCGGTCCAGGTTGTGCTCCCAGCCTATTGGTAGGTCTCTGGATTATCCCAGCTCCACAGGCTGCATCACTGCCACGTTTCAGTTACTTAATGGTTATTGATAAACATTTAGCGAACTAAATGAAGCCCCTGCTTTTCACCCCATTCTCACTTACTCACTGAATTAGCCAAGGTGTTCTAGTGGGTAGGGCTATACCTGTTCCCATAATGCCCACACTTGCCTCTCCTCAGGGGTGATGGACTTTTGAGTACTTTAAAGGTTAGACCGCTATATGGTTATGTTGTTGACCACTCAGAAGTACTTTCCCCACTGCCCTAATCATCAGACTTTTCAGAGATACCAGGGAGCAAATATGGAGCATTGAGGAACCTGATGACTGAGGGTTTCCCATAAGTGCAGTGGGTCTTTACAGTGGTGATAGACACAACAGATGCCTTGTCCTGTCCCCTAACAGCTCTGGGACCAGGAGCCTGGAAGAGGTGTGCTTGCAGGTAACTGACCTGCTGCCAGGCCTCAGAAAGCTCCGGAACCTACTCCCAGAACATGGATGCTTGCTGCTGTCCCCCGGGAACTTCTGGCAGAATGACCGGGAACGCTTCCATGCTGATCCTGACATCATCAGGACCATTCACCAGCATGAGCCTAAAACCTTGCAGACTTCAGCCACACTCAAAGGTAACTTCAGCACAGGTTCCCTAAAGACCTGAAAGGGTGCCTATTGGTCACTCACCATGTCTTCTTTGAAGGGGCAGATTAGGGTTTATTCCTCATTTCCAAGACTGACAGTGGAGAGGAATCCTTGGTGGCTCTGCAGTGGCTGTCATTTCTTTGTTAGTATCTGCTGGTTTCTACCCTCAGACCTGCTGTTTGGTGTTCCTGGGAAGTACAGCGGGGTGAACCTCTACACCAGGAAGAGGATGGTCTCATACACCATTACGTTGGTCTTCCAGCGCTACCATGCCAAGTAAGGCTTCCAGTGCCCTGGGTTCCTCACTGGTTTGTGGGGTGATGTAAAGCTTTGCGTAGTCCCTGTTGTGGTTAGTGTGTTCTCAGTGCTCCCTGGGAATTTGAAGAGTTTCCAGGCTTCCTGTTGAAATGCTGATATATCTTAGACTAAAGGATGCTGTCTGCTTACTTCATTTATTTATTTATTTATTTTGAGACAGAGTCTCAAGCTATTGTCCTGGGTAGAGAGCCGTGACATCACAGCAACCTCAAACTCTTGGGCTTAAGCGATTCTCTTGCCTCAGCCTCCCAAGTAGCTGGGACTGTAGGCGCCTGCCCCAATGTCCGGCTATTTTTTGTTGTTGCTGCAGTTGTCATTGTTGTTTTAGCTGGCCCAGGCCGGGTTCGAACCTGCCAGCCTCAGTATATGTGGCTGGTGCCCTACCCACTGAGCTACAAGCGCCACCCTGTCTGCTATGTTTAAATGGGAATGACCAGACAGCTGGTTAGCATAAGGGACTGAAGCAGGGCTGGCTGTTTCAATATCCCGTTATGGACCTCTTCTGATCTCTCTTGAGCCTAGGGCAGGTGTCCCTAGCTGACAATTGAGCCCCATGTGGCCTGAGTCTTTCCCAGTGGAGCACTGCAGGCAGCTCCCCATGTTGGCAAGGACATTTGAAGTGTTCCAGATTGGACTGGTGTAATAGGTCGGCAAAGGGTGACTGAGAAAGAAGCAGCGGGAGCTCCTGAGATAGTCTTTCCGTATTTGTAATTCTTCCAGTGTCCCTGGAGACTATAGAGAAGCTTAGACACTACAGAGAAGTTTCCTCCCAACGAGGGAGGGGAGGGAGGCCCTAATGGACCCTTCTTCCAGGAATAGTCTTTATCCCCTGAGCCAAGAGAGACACTCCATCTACTCCTCACTCCACTCCGTGACCAGGTTCCTGGGTAGCCTGCGTGCCCGCCTGATGCTTCTGCATCCGAGCCCCAACTGCAGTCTTCGGGCAGAAAGCCTGGTTCACGTGCACTTCAAGGAGGAGATTGGTATCGCCGAACTCATCCCCCTTGTGACCACCTACATCATCTTGTTTGCGTACATCTACTTCTCCACACGTAGGTCCATGGCAGGGAGGCTGGGGGCTTTCTCTAAGCTAAATGGGCATTTCCACATCATCTGCTTCCCTGCCTCTGGAGGTGGCTTGGGGCAGAGAGATAGAACATGCTTGGTAGTCACCAAAGCTTCATCCCTCAGCAGAGTCTTAAGGGCTTGGGTGGGTCCAGGGTTCATCTCACTTCTCAGGAAAAAACCTTTCCTGGGTTAGGGTTCCCAAAAGGTACACCACGTCCACGACACTGGGAAGTGTTCTTGGTTGTTCCTTTCTTTGGTTAAACCAGGAACTTTCCCCCTTCTTCGATTGTCAGAATACAGTCTACTTCCAGAAGCTCAGTTAAGAAAGGCCCATGTGGCCCATGGGCTGGAGGAGGTGCTGCCCTGACGTGCCCTCTCTGCTCTCCAGGCAAGATCGACATGGTCAAGTCCAAGTGGGGATTGGCCCTGGCCGCCGTGGTCACAGTGCTCAGCTCACTGCTGATGTCCGTGGGGCTCTGCACACTCTTCGGCCTGACACCCACTCTCAATGGCGGGTAGGTCTCCAGTAGGCTATACTGGGCCACAAGGTGGGCCATCCAGCCAGAGAACCTTACACATCTCGGCACTTGGCCTTCTCAGAATGGATGCTTGCTGTCATTCCATGTCTTCACATTGTTATTTTTGACAGTTAAGAGGTACATTTTCTTCCTCTTTAAGTTACCTAATTTATATTCATACATATGTGTGTATGTGTTTATGCTTATTTAGGTGTGTGTCTGTATGTACATACATGTATGTCTGTCCTTATGTGGGGGGGTGTATGTATCTATGGGGTATGTGTTAGTGTGTATGTTTATGTGTATATGTGAATATGTATTCATTGATGTGGGTATGTACTTGTATGTTTATATGTTATAAATACACATGTACACTGCTTCTTGATGGCTTGAGCCATAGAAAGTGTGAGAAAGAGAAGGCACATTTTTTTTTAGCAATTACAACATTAGAATGTCTTGGTCAATGAATGAGCTGGTCATTTTAGAGTATATGTATACACTGTAATTTGTTACCTTTTGCACTGATATTTACTTTCCCCTTGCCATTCCTTTCTTAGTCTGGAAGCCCTTCTCTGGGTTTGTCCTCAGAGGCTTTGATCTCCTTGGCTCTGGGTGGGCCCTGCTGCCTGTCACTAACCAGGTTACTAACCAACTCACATGACCACCACCTTGGCTCATCAGGCTAGTTGTATTAAAAAAAAATGTGTTTTATTGGTTACTTTCCTTGCTCACAGAATACCTGAACCTGACGGTGTTAAAACCTGCTCCCCCCACACCCTCACAACCACACTGCCTGCCAAGCCACTCTCAGACCCCTCACTTCCTTTGCCTCCACAGTAGAGATCCTGGCAAGCTATAACTTGGCAGGCATTCCTCGTGCATAGGCTTCTCTCACAGTCTGTTACCGGTAGTGTGAGATAGTGGGCTCAGATAGCTTGTAGAGTTTTCTTTAGGAACAGTTGCTCTACACATACAACTTCTCGATCAAGGTGAGTACATCTTTAGGGTGGTTTCATCCCCTTCCATTTAGTTGTGATGGCTTGGCCTGGAGTTACTGCTGTGGGTCTTTGTAGCAGTCATTTCCTTCGGCCAGCAGAGTCCGGTGTGGGAAGGGCCAGGAGAACTGAGGTCTGGTGGCAGGCAGCAAATCTCTCCATAAGGGGCCTCTTTCAGTCCTTCTCCCATGCTGGATCACTGAAGATGGAGATGGTTGCTGGCCCCTTGGCAAGGCTTTGGGGCCTGCCTGAAAGCTGAGAACTATGTAGACACAGCCCCTGTGAAGGGCTGAAGGGAGGGCTTCTGCCCTGTGTTGGGTGAAGTGGTGAGGGGAGGGTTTCTGCTTTGTGCTTGTGGGAGTCAGTTTCCACTACAGGCTAGAAACCCGGCAGCCTCCCTCTCACAACATTGTCCCTTACCTTCTTCTCTGTCCCCAGAGAGATTTTCCCCTACCTTGTGGTGGTTATTGGGTTAGAGAACGTATTGGTGCTCACCAAGTCAGTGGTCTCCACCCCAGTGGACCTCGAGGTGAAGCTGCGGATTGCCCAAGGTAATACAGTGGGAAAGTCGGGAAGGGATATGATAGAGTCCAGGGAAGGGTTTGTTCTCTTGCTGTTATGCTCCTTGAGGTAACCAGGAAGACCCCAAACCTCCTTTGTCCTGGCCTCCAGTGTAATATGCAGTGGGCCACTAGGCCCTGGCAGCTTGGTAGCATGTACCCTTAGCAACCCTAGGGTTACCAGGGTACCACATCTTGGTCATGTGTCAGAAAGGAAACAAACTGTGCCAGGTGTGATGGCTCATGCCTGTAATCCTAGTACTCTGGGTGGTCAAGGCAGGAAGATCCACTTGATGTCAGGAATTTGAGACCAGCCTGAGCAAAGCAAGACCCCCATCTTTACTAAAAGTTGAAACAGCCTAGCGTTGTGGTGGGCTCCTGTAGTCCCACCTACTCAGGAGGCTGAAGCAGGAGGATTGCTTGAGCCCAGGAGTTTGAGGTTGCTGTGAGCAAGGCTGAAGCCATAGCACTCTAGCCCAGGGAACAAAGCAAGACTCTATCTCAGAAAAAAGCAAACTTAACTCTGCGATGGGGTTCCTGTTTGGTGATGGCTTTCTGTCTGGCTAGTGCCTAGTGTTTTTTGTTTTTTTTTCTTGCCTTATTACAGCACACAAGCCCCTAGGACTGGTCACTTCAGAGATGCTCCTTTCACAGCTGTCAGAAAAGCCCCCTCTAGCCTTGCTAGTGGGAGCTGAGGATCTGGGGTTTTGGGAAAAGTGAGAAAAGAGAAAACTTAGCCCTGGAGGTCTGGTTTCTTTTTCTTTTCTTTTTTTTTTTTTTTTGAGACAGAGCCTCAAGCTGTCGCCCTGGGTAGAGTGCCATGGCATCACAGCTCACAGCAACCTCCAACTCCTGGGCTCAAGCGAGTCTCCTGTCTCTGCCTCCCAAGTAGCTGGGACCACAGGCGCCCGCCACAACGCCTGGCTATTTTTTGGTTGCAGCCGTCATTGTTGTTTGGTGGGCCCGGGCTAGATTCGAACCCGCCAGCTCAGGTGTACGTGGCTGGCGCCTTAGCCGCTTGAGTCACAGGCACCGAGCCGGAGGTCTGGTTTCTTTTTTTTTTTTTTTCTTTCTTTCTTTCCTTTTCTTTTTTTTTTTTTTTTTTTTTTTGAGACAGAGTCTCACTCACTTTGTTGCCCTTGGTAGAATGTGTGGCATCACAGCTCACAGCAACCTCAAACTCTTAGGCTTAAGCGATTCTCTTGCCTCAGCCTCCCAAGTAGCTGGGACTACAGGAGCCTGCCGCAACACCCGGCTATTTTTTTGGTTGTAACTGTCATTGTTGTTTAGCAGGCCTAGTAGTCTTGGTGTATGTAGTTTTCGCCTTACTCAGTGAGCCATGGGCACTGAGCCAAGGAAGGCTGGTTTCTTGAGCCACCTCCCCCTCACCCCATGTCTGTGAGGAATGGGGCTGGAGGCAGGGTATTCATTCACTCAGCAAACCTTCATGAGCTTCTGAGATAGGCCAGGCCCAGTGCTGGATAGGACGTTAGGAAGAACTGAGGTGAAATGGTCTCTACCCACTAGGTGCTCAGAGCCTTATACATGCAACAGTGTGACTGTATGAAGCCAAGGGGCTCACCATGGGGAAGGGCTTGAGGAAGAATGCAGCTAGTTCTCCCAGACCTTGTGCTGGAGGGCACACTCTCATGCTGGCCCCCGCAGACTAGATGAGAACAGCATGTGGAGGTTGGACCTGGTTAGCGTGGGTGCCACTTGGGTTTTCTCCCTCCACACTCTGCTTCTCCCTTCTGATGGGTATAGCTCTCTGCTGTTCCTTCAAGTCTCAAAACATCTGTTCCCCATAGCAGCTTTGTGGTGGTGGCAACACCTTGGATTTGGATTCCTCCAAAGCACCTGTGTTGGGGTGCTTTGGAGGAATGGCTGCCTCAAAGTCCTAGGCGCCCTCCCCATGTCTTTACCTTTCTGAGGACCATGTGATTGTGTGCAGACACATGGCAGAGGCTTGAGGTACTGTGCTACTCCCATCCTCTGTGGTTACCCTCTACAGGCCTAAGCAGTGAGAGCTGGTCCATCATGAAGAACATGGCCA
This sequence comes from Nycticebus coucang, assembly GCF_027406575.1. Classification (NCBI taxonomy): domain Eukaryota; kingdom Metazoa; phylum Chordata; class Mammalia; order Primates; family Lorisidae; genus Nycticebus; species Nycticebus coucang. The sequence continues at coordinate 92,382,596 of NC_069787.1, read as the reverse complement.
CGGAATTGGGCATCATCCTCATTGGCTACTTTACCCTAGTGCCCGCCATCCAGGTAAGGCCCCAGTACCTCCTTCTTCGATGAATTTAGAACCACCTGGTATGCTCCCCAGGTGTGCAGCTATGGGCAGGTGTATCCCTCTTTCTTTTTTTTTTTTTTTTTCAGTTTTTGGCCGGGGCCGGGCTTGAACCCACTACCTCTGGCATATGGGGTCAGCGCCCAACCCTTTGAGCCATAGGCGCTGCCCTGTATCCCTCTTTCAACATAGGCACCCTTTCCTATGAGACAGGACTTCTTGGCATGCCTGGCTCGGAAGTGTCAGAAAATGTTGGCTGGGTTCCAGGATTGAGCACTTAGCCAGGCAGGCTCTACCTTAGGCCCTGTCCTCTTTCCCATTCAGCCAAGTAGCAGGAGGAGGCTCTGAGGGAATGACAGAGGCTGGAGGCTGGCTGTGCAGTTCCAGTCAGGCCTGGATTCCCATTGCTCAGGGAGAAACACTATGGGGCCTCTCAACTGATACCTCCCTGTCTTTCCTCTCTTGCACATGGCCTACAGCCACAGCTTCAGACATACGGCCTGTGGAGGGCTACCACCTGTTGCCCAGAGTGGCCCCTGCTCTTGGCAAAGTGCCCTCACTCAGCTGAGGGTCAGTGACAGTGGCTCTGCACTGAAATGGAACCCCAGACTGTTATCGACTATGCCAAAAAGCAAAAAGGGGAGGATGCCATTGTTTTGTCTCTTATCCTTATCCAGGGCTGGCAGGCCTGCTGAGGGGTGGGGATGAATAGAGAGCAAAAGGGATCCGTGCATTTCCTCCTGGGAAAAGAGCAGTGTCTGCAGGACAGGGTGCAGTCTTAGAACACTAGAACTGACATCACTGCTGTGCCACTCTATGGAACATCCCATCATCTTACCCCAGATCCGAGTAGCAACTGTGGTGATGTGCCAGAGGGTTCATAGAGAGCAGGGGAGGAAAACTGAAACTTCAGAAAATTCCATCTGTTAACAGAGCTTGGGGAGCAGAGAGGTTGTACTTACTTTCAGTTTCAGGAAGAATTTATCCCTCCTGCCCTTTCTTTCCCTTAATTCAGCGGTTTTCAACCTGTGGGTCGCGACCCACAGGAACTGTATTAAAGGACTATGGCATTAGGAAGGTTGAGAACCACTGCCTTAGTTGGTCTGATGCAAGGGCTGGCCAGGAACCTTTCTGAGAGCCCCTAAATCAGGTCAGGCCTAGGCTCTGGCTAGGTTGGTGGTACACGAGCAGGGTCAGGGCCTCAATGGTGGAACACTTTTTGAGGAGGAACTGGTAGGTCTTAGAAGTTTCATCCTCACCCCACACCCAGAAAATTCCTAGAGAGCTCCTACTCTTCACACCTTCTCTGCCACCTCCTGATAGGATGGGCTGAGCTGCTGGTACTATCTCTTGGCTACTCCCAGATTCCAGAGAATTACCAGGATTTCTTTTGTTTATCTCTACTGGGCCCTGCCTGCCACTGCCCTGCAGTGATTCAGTGGTACCTGCAGCCAGGGCACTGCTTCTCTAGGGCTCAGGGCCAGAGGGTCATGGCGCCTCGCTATGTGCTCCAATTCCAGGAGTTCTGTCTCTTCGCCGTTGTGGGCCTGGTGTCTGACTTCTTCCTTCAAATGCTGTTTTTCACCACTGTCCTGTCCATTGATATTCGTCGGATGGAGGTAGGAGTGGGCTGAGCCCTGCCCACCTTTCTTCTCAGCTCTGCCTGTGCTCAGGGAACCTCTGGGTGAGAGGGTGCAGACCTCAGGCAGGTGCAGTAGCCCTATGCAGGCAGCCTCTGGACAGCAGACTCAGGCCCCAACCATTGCATTCCCAACAGCTAGCAGACCTGAACAAGCGGCTGCCCCCTGAGGCCTGTCTGCCCCCAGCCAAGCCAGTGGGGCGGCCAGCACGCTACGAGCGGCAGCTGGCTGTACGGCCGTCCACACCCCACACCATCATGCTGCAACCGTCTTCCTTCCGAAACCTGCGGCTCCCCAAGAGGCTTCGTGTCATCTACTTCCTGGCCCGCACCCGCCTGGCACAGCGCCTCATCATGGTATCTGCCACACCTGCCCTGCCTTGGCCTTTTCTGGAGGGCTAGCACTCAGGTTCCTTTGTGGTGCTATACTCTGCCTTGAAGTGGGGAGAGGGTAGCCCTCAGGCACCTGGTGGCATCTTGAAACCTGGCTTTGAGAAGTTTCCTATTGTGCCTCCTTCCCCAGAGCCCAGTGGTTTCTAAGGAGACAGACTTCTCTGTGGGAGAAGTATCCCCAGGGACATCAGATAGAGGAGCTATTGTCTCCCTAGGACAGGAGCCTGCTAGACAGGGTGCTCCAAGATGGAATCATCTGTTGCCACATTTCCCTGGGTCAGGGTTCATTGGCTGATTCAAAGTGGGCAGGCATCAGAATATGTTGGACATGGTTGGTCACCAGTTGAGCTGGGCTGGGCTGGCTGGTGGGCAACAGTGTCTCTTCTGAGGAGTTGAACTGAGAGGGGAGGAAGGTTGAATATCTTGAGACTAGGACCTCTGTGGTCTCTGGAACAGGGTAGGCAGCTGGCCCTCTGACCACACTGACCATGGGAATGGTACCAACTTTCTGCCCCAGATGAGGTGGAGGTTAGGGAATGTATTTTCAGGCCAGGAAACGCACCTCTGACCACGAGGAGGGAACCAAGCCCCTCCAATGGCAAGTGTTTGCAGGTGATGGGAGGGCTTGAGGGCCTGAGGTCCCTGTGCTACCGGCTCCTACCATGAGGGCCAGGGTTGCTGGGGGTTAGGGCTGTCCTTTCTTCCCAGGGTCCTTAGTACCCAACACTCTACTGCAGGCTGGCACTGTTGTCTGGATTGGTATCCTCGTGTACACAGACCCAGCAGGGCTGCGCACCTTCCTCACTGCCCAGGTGACAGAACAGAGCCCACTGGGTGAGGGTGCCCTGGCTCCTATGCCTGTGCCTAGTGGTGTGCTGCCTGCCAGCCACCCGGACCCTACCTTCTCCATCTTCCCACCTGATGCCCCTAAACTACCTGAGAACCAGACATCGCCAGGTGAGCCTCCTGAGCATGGGGGTCTGGCAGAGGGTGTCCATGACAGCCCAGTCCCAGAGGTAACCTGGGGACCTGAGGATGAGGAACTTTGGAGGAAATTGTCCTTCCGCCACTGGCCGACCCTCTTCAGCTACTATAACATCACACTGGCCAAGAGGTGAGTTGGGCCATACTAATTGCCACCTTCTGATATGGTGTCAGCTCACCATCTCCTTTCCCCAACAGCTGGGGACCCACTGGTTTGAATTATTTATTTCATCTCAATTAAAATAATTCATAATGTCGTGGGGTGGGAACTGGTGCACCAAGCAGTCGCAACCTAAGTGAGTGGCCCTTTCTCTGTCACAGACACTAGCATCCAAGCAGCCATCCTGGCTGTGTAGGCTATTTCCCTTACCCCTCCAGGCATAGAGTGTTGGATCTTACTTGGCCAAGGGATTGGCAACAGCCTGTGACTCCACAGAAAAACTAAGGGCCTACCTCTGTCCCCACTATCCATACGGGGAAGACTACCTGGAGTGTTCTTCCACTCTAGTACATTGAACTGAGTCCCATGGGAAGAGTAGGGAAGGGACTGGGCCTGGTTGGGCAGCATCCCTGCTCAGGCCTCCCAACTGCCTGGACCCAGGTACATCAGCCTGCTGCCTGTCATCCCAGTCACGCTCCGCTTAAACCCGCGGGAGGCCCTGGAGGGGCGGCATCCTCAAGACCGCCGCAGTGTCTGGCCTCCACTGGGGCCTGTGCTGGAAGGACGCTGGGAGGCCGGGCCCAAGGGCCCAGGCGGGGCACAGGTGCATGGGGACATCACACTGTACAAGTAAGAGCAGTTTAGGATGGACTGGGAGGATGGGAGTGGGGTGGATGGGGTGGTGGACACATCTCACAGTGTTCCTGCCTGGACGTTTACGCAGGGTGGCAGCGCTGGGCCTGGCCGCTGGCATAGTCCTCGTGCTGCTGCTGCTCTGTCTCTACCGCATTCTCTGCCCGCGCAACTATGGACAGCCAGGTGGTGGGCCTGGCCGGCGAAGGCGCGGGGAGTTACCCTGTGATGACTATGGCTACACTCCACCCGAAACAGAGATCGTGCCACTGGTGCTGCGTGGGCACCTCATGGTGAGGGCGGGCTGACAGTGGTGCAGGTGGAGGAGGGCTGGACCAGGAACCTGGCCTGTGCCAACACCACATGCTCCCACAGGACATCGAGTGCCTGGCCAGTGATGGCATGCTGCTGGTGAGCTGCTGCCTCGCAGGCCACGTGTGCGTATGGGACGCTCAGACTGGAGACTGCCTTACACGCATCCCACGCCTAAGGTAGGTGCAGCTGCCCTGCCCCTAGCCTTTTGTGCCCACCCCACTGACCTGTACCTTTCCTCATCGCCCCTCCCTTCTCACCCGGCCCCCCAGCAGGCAGCGTCGGGACAGTGGTGTTGGCAGCGTGTTTGAGGCTCAGGAGAACTGGGAACGGCTGTCAGACGGTGGGAAGGCTGGGCCAGAGGAGTCTGGAGACAGCCCTCCCCTGCGACACCACCCTGGGGGCCGTCCACCACCTTCTCTCTTCGAGGACCAGCCAGACCTCACCTGCTTAATAGACACTAACTTCTCAACACAGCTGCCACCCTCTGAGCCCACTCAGCCTGAGCCCCGGCACCGGGCCAGCTGTGGCCGCACTGCTCGGGATTCCCTGGGCTATGACTTCAGTCGTCTAGTACAGCGGGTGTACCAGGAGGAGGACCTGGTTACCGCTCACACACCAGCCTTGCGCCCACCCTCACCTGCGCCACTGCTGTCCCAGTCCCTGGAGGACGAAGGTGGTTCTCCTGAGAAGGGCTCCCCTTCCCTTGCCTGGGCCCCCAGCACAGATGGTTCCATCTGGAGCTTGGAGCTTCAGGGCAACCTCATCGTGGTGGGACGGAGCAGTGGCCGTCTGGAGGTAGGCAGAGGGATAGTCCACACGGGCTTGGAGGTCTTCCCTGTGGGGTTAACAATCTCTCAACAATCTCTGGACTTGTAGGTGTGGGATGCCATTGAGGGTGTACTGTGCTGCAGCAGTGAGGAGGTCTCCTCAGGCATCACAGCCCTTGTCTTCCTGGACAGAAGGTAAGAGTCCAGCGTTGTCTGGCGCAGCACCACATCCCTAGCTGTTCATGGCCAAGCCATACTCCCTGAGACGTGAATCCTGACTCCCCTTTCGTTGGTGTATGATATAGCTTCCCTTCTTGGTGCCTAGCCCCAGCCAGTGAACAGAGGATAGTCTACTTGGATGGGAGAGATGAAAACATTTTAAATGAAGTTACAGGGCCAGGTGTAGTCCCAGCTACTTGGGAGCCTGAGGCAGAAGGATTGGTTGAGTCCAGGAGTTCGAGGTCACCGTGAGCTATGATGAAGCCACTGTACTCTAGACTGGGGAACAGAGTCTTGAATGAATGAATGGATTGTAGGGTATGGAAGTACTTGGAATAGGGCTTTGGCACGTGGTGTGCTCCCAGGGTTCTTAACCACTGGAACAAAAGGGAATCATTTCCTACCCTCCTGAGGTGAGGTTGGTTTCTCTCTTTTTTTTTTTTTTTTTGGAACAGTCTCAAGCTGTTGTGTTGGGTAGAGTGCTGTGGCATCATAGCTCACAGCAACCTCTAACTCTTGGGCTCAAGCGATCCTCTTGCCTCAGTTTTTCTATTTTTAGTAGAGATGGGGGTCTCGCTTCTGCTCAGGCTGGTCTCAAACACATTAGCTCAAGCAATCCACCCTATGGGCCTTCCCAGAGTGCTAGGATTACAGGCGCTCTTATTAGCTTGTCAATACCAACCCTTATGGGTATAACTTGGTTGCATTTTCAGTTACATTTGAAAATGAATTTTCAGAACTTTTGTTAAAACCTTTCTTTTCCTTAGTTGCTGGACGCTATTCACATTTCTTGCATCGCCTCTTTTCCGCATGCCTCCTGGATGTGGGTTTTTATAGGGCTGTCTACACATACACTCCCTGGGGGGTCTCCACCCATGACCAGTGCCTTTTGCTGAATGCCTTCACCTGCCTATCCCCATGCTTGCTGTTCCTTCAAGGAAATCTGTTGGTGGCACCATCTAAGCTAGACTGGAGCCTTTTTGTGTTTGTTTTTGGATGTGGGGGTTCGTTCCTGGCCTTATAATTCCTGCTACCAATAGGATTCTTGCACTGGTCTCAGCCAACATCCTTCTCTCTAGTCTGGCTCATCAGGTCTCTGTTGGAAATTTTCCCTTGCTGCTTTAGGCTTTTTTTTTAGCTTTAGAGAAAGTCCAGGTATCTTGGCCCAGTGTGGTGGCTCATGCCTGTAATCCTAGCACACTGGGAGGCCAAGGTGGGTGGATTGCTTGAACTCCCGAGTTTGAGACCAGCCTGAGCAAAAAGCGAGACCCTGTCTCTACTAAAAATTTTGAGTCCAAGAGTTGGAGGTTGCTGTGAGCTCTGATGCCAAGGCACTCTACCTAGGGCGATAGCTTGAGACTCTGTCTCAAAAACAAAAAGTCCAGGTATCTCTATCTGGCCCTCAAAAATTTCTGGTGATGGTAGTCTCTCTTTCTCCCCCTTCCCCTTATGTACTGTAACTTCCCCAGATCTGCTGTGGGCCATGCACTGCTTTTTGCTGGGTAAAATTTTTGAGCCCTGTCTACTTTGAAGTTTTGGAACTATTGGACAAATAGACCCATTCCTGCCCGTCAGCCTGTGCCTGGAAATTTGGGGAAACAAAGGAAATCCTTCTTTGTGCATCTGCTTAGGTGGAAGCTGCTTTTTTATGTGATGGAGCTGGTAGGCTCCTGCAACTCCACAGTATAGCCCACCCTGTGTCCTGTTCCCCTTCCTTAGCAGCCTGCCCTTGAGCGCCAGGCTGCATAGGGGAACCCTATTCTACTTGTTACCGCGTTTTGATTTATAACCTTAGGTCACATTCTCTTAAGTACTGCCTTACACCTATTAGCTCATTTAATTCACATGACCACCTTGTAAGATGAACAAACTGAAGCACACAGAGATTAGTAACTAGAGTTGTAACCTCAGCCCTCTGGTTCCAGCATTTGTTCCCAGCACCCTGTGCTTTTCTCTTGGCCATGGTCCCTCCTGTCCCTTCTTGAACTGGACTGACCTTTCTCTCTCTTGTTCCCAAATGCCCATGTGCTCAACCCTGAGACTACGGGTTCTGAGAGAGCCACCTGGTAAATGCTCTTCTCTTCTAGGATTGTGGCTGCACGGCTCAATGGTTCCCTCGATTTCTTCTCCTTGGAGACCCACACAGCCCTCAGTCCCCTGCAGTTTAGAGGTCAGAGGGCCTATGGAGGGTGGGTGTTTGTATATAGGTGAGGTACAGGGGATGCCTGCCTGGTGCCTGCCTGGTGTCTTCTCAGACATAACTCACTTGGCCTATTGTCCTAAGGGACCCCAGCACGGAGCAGTTCCCCTGCATCCCCTGTGTATAGCAGCAATGATGCAGTGGCCTGTCGCCTGACCCACACAGTGCCCTGTGCACACCAAAAACCTATCACAGCTCTGAAAGCTGCTGCTGGGCGTCTGGTGACTGGGAGTCAAGACCACACACTAAGAGTGAGTATTTTCTTTTCTTTTTTTTTTTTGAGACAGTCTCACTATGTCGCCCTCAGTAGAGGGCTATGGTATCACAGCTCACAGCAACCTCAAACTCATGGGCTTAAGCGATTCTCTTGCCTCAGCCCTCCCAAGTAGCTGGGACTATAGGCGTCTGGCACAATGCCCAGCTATTTTTTGTTGCAGTTGTCCATTTTGTTTAGCAGGCCTGGGCCAGGCTCAAACCTGCCAGCTTCGGTGTATGTGGCCAGTGCCCTGTTCACTGAGCTTCGAGCGCTGAGCCTATTTTCTTGTCTCTTGAGTGCTAGCATGGCCTGAGCAGGGATGGGAGTTTTATGGGTTGAGTCAGGAAGGCTGGGCTGAAATATAAAATCCCAGGAACCAGAACCTCATGCTCATCTCCTGTCCAGGTGTTCCGTCTGGAGGACTCGTGCTGTCTCTTCACCCTGCAGGGCCACTCGGGGGCCATTACAACTGTGTACATTGACCAGGTGAGAGACCAGGGGGGTGACTTCTGGGAGCTGACCCCCATTCGTGAGGGCACAGGGATGGCCTTGTCAACAAGGCAGCCTACCACAGTGACCTTACCCCCCTGGGCTTGTTTCCCCAGACCATGGTGCTGGCCAGTGGAGGACAAGATGGGGCCATCTGCCTGTGGGATGTGCTGACTGGCAGTCGGGTCAGCCACATGTTTGCTCACCGTGGGGATGTCACCTCCCTCACCTGTACCGCCTCTTGCGTCATCAGCAGTGGGCTGGATGACCTCATCAGCATCTGGGACCGCAGCACAGGCATTAAGTTTTACTCCATTCAGCAGGTAGGAAGGTGAGGGCAGGGTAGAGTCAAAATTCCTGACGTTTCAAGGAAGGTCTCAAGACATTGAACCTGTAACATCCTTGCTTTCAGGACCTGGGCTGTGGTGCAAGCTTAGGTGTCATCTCAGACAACCTGCTGGTGACTGGTGGCCAGGGCTGTGTCTCCTTCTGGGACCTAAACTACGGGGACCTGTTACAGACAGTCTACCTAGGGAAAAACAGTGAGGCCCAGCCTGCCCGCCAGATTCTGGTGCTGGACAATGCCGCCATCGTCTGCAACTTTGGCAGTGAGCTCAGCCTGGTGTATGTACCCTCTGTGCTGGAGAAGCTGGACTGAGGCTGGGCAGCAGCAGAGATCCCACTGGCTATACCACAGGGGCTGTGTGGAGCCACTACACTGGACCTAGAGTAGGGGGGAAGGAGCTAAGTGTCTTCTGGCAGCTGCTTCTGAACTGTTCTGCCTTCTGACTGTAATAATATTAAAAAAAAATTTTTTTTTTTAAATCACATCTGCCAGGGGCCTTGTCTTCTCCTGGTGTTTTTCCTGTGTTACATCCTCTTTGTGCCTAGACCGTTCTCAAACGTATGGCAACATAGAGGGGGACCAGTAAGCCAGAACTGAGTGTGGAAAGTGAGGGTAGTCCTACCATCCATGGAGGGTGCCAAAGCCTACAGCACCCCTACTGAGACTCAGGGAGGCAACCATGGGTAGACACTGGCCATAGAACAGGTTGGTTTATTATTTCAATAGCAAAGAGCTGAAAAATACCAGGTCCCACAAAGGAGGGCACCCTGACCCAAGGTCCATAGTGCATCTCCAACCCCACAGGGGTTTGGGCTGGGCCAGGCAGGGGGAACGGGAGTAAGAGAGTGCCTATCCAGAGAGGCACTGCTGGGCAAGAGCAGGTGAGCAGAGATGATGTAGTATAAGGAATAGGCAGGCAAAGCCTGTTCAGGTCTTGTTGAGTGTCCAGAGTGGATCCAGAAGGCTAAGGGGGTCATCAGTGGGCCGGGCAGCCCTCAAACCCTGCCCATTATGAGCCTGCAGAAAATTCTGCTTGCTCATCCGCTGCTTTCCCCGCAAGGAACTGTCCAGGGAGAAGGCCTCTGGGGTCAAGGAGGCCAGCAGCTCCAGGGAGGAGGAGGGGGGCCCCAAGTTGGGGGCTTCAGGCACTGGCTGCTCTTCCTCTGGCTGGGGGACCTCAGGCAGGGGTGAGGCAAGAGGAGGTGGGGAGGAAGATGGGACTGGGGTAGGCTCTGGGAGGCTGGCTGGCGGCAGGCCTTGGGGCTCTATGGGGCCTGGCTGGCTGGCAGCAGGAGAATCCAAGCCCCCAGGAGGCCGGATGCTAAGCTTAGCAATGGTGGCCTGGATGGAGCTAATAGGCACATCCCCACCAAGGACGAGGTCCTGGGAGTCCTGAGGAAGATGATTCTGAGAAGACAGAGTAGGTAAGAAGAAGGTAACCCCTTGAGGCAGGGTTATCCCAGCAGCTTCCAGGGAACCTCCCTCACCTTCTGGCTGAGGCTTGTGCTGGTCAAGGGCTTGCATGGAGGGGGCACACCATGGCGCTGCAGGACCTGCTCCACATGTCTCACCACAGCCTCATGGCAGAACCTGAGGTGCAGCTGAATAGGTACATTTGGCCTGGTCAGCTGGGAAGGGGCCTGTCACCCCAAGGGAGAAAGTGTCCCAGTTCCCACCTGCCTGGACCCTCACTTTCTCTTGCAGCATGTGCTTCCTCTGCTGCCGCATGCGCCGCACCAGCTGAGGCAGCTCAGGGATCCCATTCCCTGCCTCCACCTCCTGCACAGCAGCGTAGAGCAACGCAAAGGCCCCTGTGCGGCCCACACCAGAGCTATGGTAAGAAGAGCATGTGAGGCCAGGCTCAGAGCCTGCAGAAGAGGAACCCCCAGGCAGCTGCCCTCCCCTACCTGCAGTGCACAACGATGGGTGTGTGCAGGGGCCGCTGGTGCAGGTAATGCGCGTGTACCTCCTGGATGAAGCGCAACAAGTTGCTGGGGCTGTCAGGCAGGCCTCTGTGGGGTAGGGTAGAGCAGGGCCTATGAGCAAGGCCTGATCTGAAGCCCCCACACCAAGGACTGCCCCCACCCCCAATCCATCTAGGTGGTGACGCACAACTCAGGCCAAGTGGTAAAGTGGAGATGCACAAGAGAGCGCTTGAGGCTCTGGTCTCGGAACTGCAGGCTCAGTACACGCTCCACGTGGGTTTCGGTGGTTCGGACGCTGCTCAGGGCCAGGCTCAGGGCACCATGCACCATGGGCTGGCCCCTCTCAGTGGGGAAGTAGCGTGCTACCTTTTGCTGAGGGACAGACAAGCTAGGACAGTTAGGTGTTTTCCAAGGTCACCCGTCACTACCCCAACCCGTCATTGGGGGTACTCACTCACCTTCTCCATTTCAGCCTCAGACACCAGCATGACAATGACTGACACTTTCTGCTCATGTACCATAAGCCAGAAGTCAGCAGCGGTGCCAGGCAGTGGTGCCTGAGTGGCCACTAAGGGTGGGCAGTATGGAGAGAGCCCCTCCACGCAGCTAGCATTGATGTAGTCATCCTTGCCTGAGCGCAAAACCACACGGTTACTGTCATAGGGCATGACATCCTGGTGTCGGTTCTTCAGGGAGTAGCAGCGAGCTATGGCGATAGAACGGGCTCGGGCATCCTGTTCCTGTGCATCTTGCAATTCCCGCCAGATGGTGTCCAGAGTCCCTGTATCCCCAAGCTGGCCCCGAAAGACCTCCAGCTCCTCCTGCAACTGCCGCAACCTCTCAGGATGCTCATAGGGGTCCCGCTCAATCAGCCGCAGGGCCTGTGGTCGACGGCCCTCAGCTGCATCCACCTTGGTAGGCTGCAGCAAGGGCTGCCCACCCCCAGGAGGTTGTGTGCTGCCATGCTGGCTCTCAGGACTAGAGGAGAGTAGGTCTGCAGCTGCAGTACCTCGGCGTGAGCACAGGGGTGGCTCTGCTGCCGGGGTCCGAGAGGGCACTGGGCCAGGCCCTGGTGATGGGGCAGGTGAAGGCACCAGGTGGGGACTAGGGGTGGGTTGGCCAACAGGTGAGGGGCCTTGAATGGAGAGAGGGGCTATCTGGGGACCCAGAGGTCTGGTAGAAGAAGCAGTACCAAATGCCAAGGTGGGATGGGGAGGCTGAGGGGGCCCAGGGCTGGGGAAAGGCAGAGCTCCTGAATGGGGGGGCAGAGGGTCTTGGGAGGGGCCTGGGTAGAGCTGGGTGTGCAGGGGTGGCGGCTGCCCCAGGACACCAGGCTGAGGAGCAAAGGGGTAAGTAGGCTGTGGGGGTAAGAGACCTGGGGTCTGGGGTGGGAAGATGTGTGGATGCTGGAGTTGGGGGACCTGAGACCCAAGTGTTGCTCGTGAAGGATGGGGATGGGGCCCTATCCTTGGGACTGGAAAACCTGTGGAAATCCCAGGAGAGAAGTGGCGCTGGGCTGGGGGCGCTGTGAGAGATTGCTTGGTCCCTATAGGGTAGGAGTAGGGCGTGGGCAGGGGCTGTGGTGGAGGCACTGGGAAGCAGGGCTGGGGAGGAGCAGGGCTGGGGTTTGGCCGTGGTGCTGTGTGGCTGGAGATGGGGGCCTGGACACTGTCTACTGTGGTGGTGGCTGGCCGAACTGCCACAGCCAACTCAGGGCCTGCGAATTGAGAAGGTGGGGCTGAGGGCAGACCTGCAACTGGTGGAGGTGGCCCTACCCCCACATAGGGGCTGCTTACCACACCATGCTGGGGGGAAGATCGGGGCACAAGGCCCAACTCTGGTGTGTAGGCAGGGGCTGGGTAGAGGGCCGACCCAGGTGCCATGGACATTGTGGGGGGTCCTGGGGCCCTGGGCTGCATCATCTGGCTGGGGCCTGAGTAGGCTCCAGGGGGTAAGGGGCCTGAGAGGTAATGGGGTCCTGGGCCAAGAGGAAAGTGGAGTGGGGTCACAGTTCCCAGGAAAGTGTCAGGTAGTCTTGGGCCAGACACCAGGTCAGGAGGCAGGCTGCGCAGCTCCTCAGGGGGGTCTCCTATCTCTGTCTCCCCTTCCTCCCTTCGGGCCAGCAGTGGTTTGGGGGCTGTGGGCCGTGGTGGTGGCTTCTTCTTCAGCTCCCTGTGGGGCAAGCAGAGAAGTGGGGTAAGCAGAGAAGTGGGGTCAGACCCCCCTCCATCAGCCCAGCTGGTTTGAGCTGGAGCCACATTGCAGGTCAGAGACCACACCCACCTGTCTAAGAGCTGTTGGCGGGCAGCTTCACGAGCCTGGCAGGTAGACTGTGCCCGTTCCAACAGAGCAGCCACCTTGCTCTCCAGGTCTGCATAAAAGTCCTTGCCCTCCTGGGACTTCTTCATCAAGTCCTCATAGGCTTCATATGAAGCCACTAGCGTCTGTAGCGTGGAGTTCCACCTGGTAGACAGAAGGGCCAGGATGAAGTAAGCAATGAAAGCAGGTCTCTAGGCAGGGCTCTGGGCAAGAACACAGGCCTCAGCACTGACTTTTGGTCCAGGTCGCTTAGCACGCGTCGCACAGCCGCATACTGTACATTAGCCTCTGTCAATGCACGGAGGACATTGTCTTGGGCAGCCAGGTTCTGTTCCAGGTATACCCTCAGCTGGTCGTACTTCTTCAGCTGTTCCTCAAAGAGCTTCTGAGAGAGTATGTTGGGGATATGGATACTCAGGTTCTCACCACCTCAGGGTGAAGCTCCGAGCCACAGCCCCTCCACCCAGCTTGCCTAGCCCACCTTCATCTCTGAGTGGTCTGTAGTAACCAGTGAGGCAGTGATATCATCCTTCTGGATAAGCTCACGCAGCTGCTGCTCCAGGGACACACGTTGGTCCCGCATCTCCTGCACTTTAGCCAGGATGCGCTTCAGGTTCTGCAGCACAGCCTTGTCCTCTGGGGGCAGGAGTGGTCAGTGAGACCAGAGAAATCCTCAGCTTGAGTCTGTCCCCATGGGAGTCAAGTGAGTGCGGCTTACCTGGGGTGAGAGCTGGGGTGGGCAGGGCAGCCCGGACCTGATCTAGTGGCCCACTGAGCAGCCGTAGGTTGCCCACGTGCAGATTCATGGCACGGTGCAACTCACTGTTGGTGAAGGAGGCCTTCTCATGGACTTCCATGTATTTGGCCCATTCTCGCCTCACCTCTGCCAGCTCAGCCTTGGAGACAGCTAGGCTGGCTCCTGCTTGGCCCAGTGCTTCCTGGAACTTCTGCTCTAGCAGCTCATCCTCCTCCAGCAGGTCCCTGATGTCCTTCAAGGAGGCCTCCACATCCGTGAACACACCTGACAGCACTGGGGGTGTGTGTTGGGGAACATTCTTGAGACAGGCAAATCAGGCCCCCAATCTAGCCCACCTCCAAGAGAGAACCACCTGCTCAGGTGAGGGCTTACATGCAGCCCATCCATTGCCCACTGAGCTCCACAGGCATAGAGTGATCCATGGCGGCATAAGGGCAAATTCCTATGCCAGGGCTCAGAAGGCCACAGCCTCTGTTCTCGGTGAACAGAGACACACAAGAATGCCACAGTGGATGATTTCACATACCCCCTCTACTTGCTTGCTCTGCCCCTTGCTCACCTTGCATGGACTGGACGAGGTTCCTGACAGTGTCTGGCCGCACACTGAGAGCTGCACACTTCTCCATGAGCTGGGGTGGGATGTGGCTGTACGCATCAAGGTTGTCCACTGTCTCAGGATCCAGCTGCATTGAATCCATGAACTGGCTGTGGGGAGCAACAGGGCCAGGTGGGTACAGGGTACTGACACAACTCCTTCCATGTCAAAGGAGCCTGCTAGGGTGAGCCCTCACCCCTGACGTGAGGTCTGAGGTCTCATCAGAAAGCAAATCACCCCTGACCTCTACTACCAGGTCTGGCCTAGACCCACAGAACATGCTCAGGGCTTTGCTAGAAACAGTATGACAGAAGGGACATCCTCTTCCCAAGACACAAGAGTCTTGCCTTACAAATCCAGCCCATGAGACCCTGGGGGCAGTGAGGCAGAGTTAAGAAACTCTCTGACATGAACAGATACTTCGCTCCTTCCCATCACAAGCAGGTCTAGAGTGCACCCCCTGCCTCTGACTCCCAGTCCCACACTCACTCTAAGACCTCATTCTTGTCCTCAATCTTGGCCATCATCTCCCGAAGCAGTTTGGCCTTCTCCTCACTGCAGAAGCAACAGAGCAGCTGCTAGAAAACCTCTTGAGACACTCCAAATTCTTCTGTGTTCACAAAGGACATGGCCAGCCCCTCCACCCACCTATACAGTGATGAGGCCTCATGGGCAGCCATGGGTACCAGTTTGGCGAAGATGTCGGGGCCTGTAACCGCTGGGTCTGTGGGATTCACTGGCAAGGGTTTCACCAAGGGGGCTCCTGGTGAGAAAGTGTGAGGATCAGCTCAGGCAGAGTTTTCAAGACAGTCTGTCCTATCTCCACCCCATCTTCACCCTGACTCCACACCCAGTCTCCCCTCAGCTCCCAGACCTTTGACAGGCTGAAGGGTATCTAGTGCTGGGACAGCTTCATGGTAGATGAAGTCATTGTCCTTCTTGGCAGAATTGTATCTGGGGTGGCAACAGAAGGAATGAAGAGTCATGGGGGTGGAGGGGCCCAAGGACCTAGCTTCCCATGTGGGCCACTGCTCTTTGGCACTGGTGGCTTCTTCCCAAGGATGCAGGCAGAGGGATAAGACCTTTCCTAAGAAGAGGAAACCAGGGCTTCCCCCATTGACTCACTTTCCCCCAATGACATCCATAGTGAAGCGAAGTGCATCTTGCACTGTATCAGGCTGTCCCTGTAGGACAGAGATGGGGTGTGACCTTAGTATCAACCAAGGCTAGCACCAGGACACTCCCTCGGTCCCACCAGGCTTGCTCTCTGTTCCCTCAGAGATCTGCAGGGCAGCCAGGCCTCCCTCAGCTTTACCTTGGCCAACTTGATGGCTTCAGTGAGCTTGTCCAGGGCACTCTGAAAGTATGCAACCTGTGGAGGGCATCAGCAAAACCTGCTCTGTCCTTCCCTGTTGACCTTCCTGTTCATTCTGCCTCCCCACCCAGTCCTGCCTGGCCATCAGGTGACTCATCAGAAGACATGCTCAGGAGGCAGGTGCCAGCCCAGCCAATAGCATCAAGTCTCTGTGGGGAGCCTGTTATGTCTCCTCAGACCCCAAGGGATGAGGGCTGCACAGCCAGGTCAATATGTAAGACAACAGGCCTGTAGCAGGGTGGCAGCCAGGAATATAGGGGTGAGAAAGACAGAGGACCAATTCCCCTCTTGTATAAGGCAGGATTAAACCAGGATCTCACTCAAGGCTGGAACCAGTCCTGAGTCCCCCCACCCCCAGATCACTCACTCGCTCTCCAAACTTCTGCTGCTCCTCGGCCTGCTTTCCCATATGCAGCTGGGGAAGAAGACACATTATGACTTATTTCCTGAACCACAGGAGCCCAGCCCAGCCCAGCCCCAGTGGCCTTGTGCCCTCACATGAGCCACAGCTGCAAAGTAGTAGATTTTCATCTGCACAAGCTTCTTCCAGTCCTTCTGGATGCGACCCAGCAGCGAGGCCGTGTCTGGGTTCTCCAAGGCCCGGCACGCTTCCTTATAATAATCTACTACCTGAGAGCCAGGATGGGGCCCAGTCAGTGAAGGTCAGTCAAGAGTAAGGTAAAGGCCTTCCCTCAGGCCCCATGCCTACCTGTGCACTGATGCGGGCCACTAGAAAGCTCTTCCTGTTGTCCAACATTGACTTCTCCAGAAGGCACTCCTGAGCCTGGCCCTGGGGTGACATGAGCAGGTGCACTCCCTTGCTCACCAGAGGGCTTTTCCTTCCCCATGAGGGTAGGCCAGGGGATCCTCCCCTACCTCAAGAAGCCCTGCCTATTCCTGATCCACCCAAAGAGCCCCTGCCTGCCTCTCACTGCTCTGTGCACATGGCCTGGTCCAAGATCCAGACCTAACTATGCCTTCCCTTGGCCGTCCCCTCCCCGAGATTCAACTCAGCTTTGACCAGAACACCTCCTCACCAGCATGAGGTTAACATTGAGAGTGAGGATCTGGCGGCTCATGTCGACACTGTAGGCCTGAGGGAAGTGCTCACGTAGGTAGGTGAAGGCGCCCGCTGCACACTGGAAGTGGGTACAGGAGACCTTCATGCCCTGAGAAGGAAGGGAGAAGGATGGCTTGTGTCTTCTCTATGGAACAGGAGTCATTCATGCCACAGAGGCTGCCTCTCCCCGGTATGTACACATGTCCTACCACCAACCCTCTCATCCTCACCTCTTCAGACACCCGCTTGTCCATGGCCCCCAGCATGGAGTGCAGTGCCCCTGGGGAGGCAGAGGACACAGTGTTAAGGGAGCTGGGGCTCAGGAAGGAGGGGCTCCTGTCCTAAGGGTCTAGTCCTGAAGCTTCAGGGATGTCTATACAGAACTCTGGGACTCCCAAGCTTTTTCTTGAGCCAAGCTGAGGCTGACCAGCAGGGTAAGTTGAGACCAGCCTTGTTCTCTGGCCTGAAGCAGCCCCAAACCACAAGCTGGGGCCTGTCTAGTCAAAGAAAAAAGGCCATCTCTTCCGGCCAGAGTACACAGTGGTAACTCAGTGGCTGCCAACCTAGAAGAGCTTCTCCCTAGCACAGCAGCTCCCCATGGGTCCAGAAAATAGCAGAGGAGCTAGCAGAGCTATACGGAAGGCCATAGAGGGGTTGGGACCCAGCAGTCCTCACTTCATTAGCTCATTGCCATTGTGGCCATCTGCTGAGCTGAGATCCTGGGCTGGTAGGGCTGGGGGTACAGCCATGGGAAGGGATGAGGCAGCTCACCAAGGTTGTAGAGAATACAGGCCTGCTCGTACTTGATGTCCTCATGAGCCACAGACTTGCCTGAGAAGATCTCAGTCCTGCAGACATGTGACCCCAAGTCAACTAGAGGATAGGAGCTGGCCCTTAGACCAGGTAAAGGGACTAGCTACCCATTTTTTTTTTTTTTGCAGTTTTTGGCCAGGGCGGGGTTTGAATCCGCCACCTCCAGCATAAAGGGGCTAGCACCCTACTCCTTTGAGCCACAGGCACCGCCCTACCCATGAGGTCTGAAGGGGAAGCCTGGGGAGACCACACAAGGCTACTCCTCGTTCTGTACAGCAAGAGGAAGAAAAGGAAAAAGGAGGGAAGGAACATCCTTACCACCCAGACCCCTGAACCTCTGGGTTATCCCAGGCATCATCAAGGCTTCCCCCTGCAACCCAGCCCTGCCTGCTGGTTCTCACCAAGTGACAGGGATGGCAGCCTCCTGGCCTGAGCCCATAGGGACTCGACTCTGCAGGTAGTGGAGCTGGCCAAGGTATTTGCGAAGGACACTGCAGCCCTCAAAGTCTCGGGGTACACGGACAGCATTCTAGGGAGGAGAAAGAACAGGCCTGCCATCATGTGGGGTAGAGGGCAGGCAGGCCAGCTCTGCCACATATCCTGGGAAATACAGATAGGGGTTGGCAGACTGCACATTCCAAGGGATCCAAAGAAAGCCAACGGCTACACCTCTAGTCATTCAACAAACCATCTCACGAGCCAAGGCTGTGGGACTATGAGTCCAACCTGTATTCTGGAAGGCACTTTGCAACATGTTTGAAGATTTTTACTGCACTTCTGACTGACAGTTCTATATTTAAAACTGTATTATAAGAGACATTCAGGAAAGCAAATGCTTGGATGTGCACACTAGAATATCTATCACAGCATTATTACTAGGGTCAAAGGCTGAACACTACCTAAACTTCCAGTAAAGAGGATTGTTTAAATAAATTATGTGAAGGTAGGGTGCCAGCCACATACACCAACGCTGGTGGGTTCAAACCTGGCCTGGGCCAGCTAAAATCAACAATGACAACTGCAACAACAACAAAAAAAAAAATAGCCAGGTGTTGTGGCGGGTGCCTGTAGTCCCAGCTACTTGGGAGGTTGAGGCAAGAGAATTGCTTGGAGTTGGAGGTTGCTGTGAGCTATGACACCACAGCACTCTACTAAGGGCCACAAAGTGAGACTCTGTCTCAATAAAATAATAAAAAAAGAAATGACAATCTCCTTGGTGGTAGGGCCTCTAAAACACCTAGTGCAAGAATAAGGGTGTCACAGCCACATACCCACACTCAAGGACCTATCCCACAGGCCAGGGCTTCTAAAATCTAGTCATTTTTTTTTATATTTTATTTTTTATTAAATCATAGCTGTGTATAAAATCTAATTCTTATCACACCCCCTTCATCATGACCTCTGCTATATTCTACTATATTCACATAGCAGAATAAGTAGCATTTTTCTTTAAACAAACCCAGTTTTATTTTTTGAGACAGAGCCTCAAGCTGTCACCCTCAGTAGAGTGCTATGGCATCACAGCTCACAGCAACCTCCAACTCCTGGGCTCAAGTGATTCTGCCTCAGCCTCCCAAGTAGCTGGGACTACAGGCGCCTGCCACAACACCCAGCTATTTTTTGGTTGCAGCTGTCATTGTTGTTTGGCGGGCCCAGGCTGGATTCAAACCCACCAGCTCAGGTGTAGGTGACTGGTGCCTTAGCCACTTGAGCCACAGGCGCCGAGCCAATAAACCCACTTTTAAAACTAGAATTACATCCTAAGCAGTAACAGCTCTAAAATAACAGGTTTAATGTGCTGGGTACACATTTTTTTTTTTTTGTAGAGACAGAGTCTCACTGTACCGCCCTCGGGTAGAGTGCCATGGCGTCACACGGCTCACAGCAACCTCTAACTCTTGGGCTTACGCGATTCTCTTGCCTCAGCCTCCCAAGCAGCTGGGACTACAGGCGCCCGCCACAACACCTGGCTATTTTTTGGTTGCAGTTTGGCCGGAGCTGGGTTTGAACCCGCCACCCTCGGCATATGGGGCCGGCACCCTCCTCACTGAGCCACAGGCGCCTCCCGGTACACATTTTTTTAACATTCACTAAAGCACATACAAAAAATAAAAAATATGTGTCTTGTACTTGCTAAAAGTACAAGAAAACAATGGAAACAGTCTTCCCTCAGCTCACATGAGTGTACAGACACACCTACACCCTTTAATCCACCAAAGAATGCACTCCCCTCTGGTCCTAGCCTGGACTGTCAGACCCTGAAGAGCTAAATGTGGTGGGTCAGAGCCGTAACACTGCCACATTAACCCCTGCACCTGTCGGTCTTACTTCCTGTAATCACAAAGCCAAGAATTTATTTCAGAGTTAGAAAAGGAAAGTCTCAGAAACAACTCTTCCAGCCCTGGTTTTACAGATGAGGCTCAGGTCAGAGAAAGAGGATTGCCTAAAGCTTCTCAAATTATATCCACTCCTTGTTCCACTGCAAAGCTCTGAGTGTGGCAGAGTTTCACTAAAAACTTGCCTAGTATTAGTCCTAAATTTGTTATAATGGTTCACTTGGTTTTTACTTCTTTTTTTTTTTTTGTGAGACAGAGTCTTGCTCTATTGCCTGGGTTAGAATGCAGTAATGTTATCACAGCTCACTGCAACTTCAAATCCCTGGACTCAAGTGATTCTATTACTTTTTAGCCTCCATAGTAGCTAGGACTATAGAAGCCCACACCCAGTTAATGGTTACTTTGTATGTTATACCCTAATTACCAAACCCCTAAAACTCCCTCCCTTAGTCTGGGCCAAAAACTGCAAAAAAAGAAAAAAAATAGGGCGGCGCCTGTGGCTCAGTTGGTAAGGCACCGGCCCCATATACCAAGGGTGGCGGGTTCAAACCCGGCCCTGGCCGAACTGCAACCAAAAAATAGCCGGGCGTTGTGGCGGGCGCCTGTAGTCCCAGCTACTCGGGAGGCTGAGGCAAGAGAATCGCTTAAGCCCAGGAGTTGGAGGTTGCTGTGAGCTGTGTGAGGCCACGGCACTCTACTGAGGGCCATAAAGTGAGACTCTGTCTCTACAAAAAAAAAATAAATAAAACCTGTTAAACAAGAATCCTCCTTTAGTCTGGGGGTTTTAGGAGCTTGGTACTTTCTCATTGAAAAACTTATTTTCAGTGTTCTACATAAAAAAATTTGTTCTTGGCGGCGCCTGTGGCTCAAGGAGTAGGGCGCCAGTCCCATATGCCGGAGGTGGCGGGTTCAAACCTAGCCCCGGCCAAAAACCAAAAAAAAAAAAAAAATTTTGTTCTCTGATTTTACAAGGTTAACAAACAGTAATCTAGCCCAATTCCCCCTTTGCAGGGATGAATAAACCAAGCCACAAGAAGGGGTAGTGGCCACCCCAATGCTTGTCTTTTTTCTTTCTTTTATTTTTTTAATTTTTTTTTTTTTTAATTTCAGCTTGCTTGTTTTTTCTTTTTTTAGAGACAGAGTCTCACTCTAGCCAAGGTGACAAAGTAAAACCCTGTAGGAACCGAAAAAAGATGTGTACAAGGTCAAGAAAACAATGTATGGAGAAAACTAAAATATCAAAACAGAAAGAAAACCTAAAATGAAACCAAAACATTCTGGAGCTGAAAAGCACAATAACTCAGGTGAAAACTTCAGGAGAGAGACTCAAGAACAGATTTATGCAGGCAGAAGAAAAAAATCAGCAAACCTGATATAAGGCAATGGAAATTATGGAACAGGAACAGAAAGAAAAATGACTGAAGAAAAGTGAACAGGGCCGGGTCAGTGCCTATAGCTCAGTGGCTAGGGCACCAGTCACATACACAGGAGCTGGCGGGTTTGAACTCGGCCTGGGCCTGCCAAACAATAATGACAACTGCGACAACTGCAACAACAACAAAAATAGCCAGGCGGTGTGTGACGGGCACCTGTAGCTACTTGGGAGGCTGAGGCAAGAGAATCTCTTAAGCCCAAGAGTTTGAGGTTGCTGAAAGCTGTGACACCTCGGCACTCTACCAAGGGCAACATAGTGAGACTCTGTCCAAAAAAAAAGTAAACAGGGCCTAGGGGACCTGTGTTGACACCATCAAGTGAACCAGCATAATGTCAAGAGTCACAGAAGAAAAAAGAGGGGCAAAGAGAATATGGGAAGAAGCAGTAAAAGAAAACACCCCACATTTGATGAAAGACATTGAACATGAAACATGCAAGAACTCAACCAACTCCAAATATGATAAACTCAAAGAGATATACACATATATGTTATAATCAATTTTTTTTATTTCACCAATGATCAGAAAATACTTACAAATTTTCTAAAGACAGAGAAAAGAGACTATCTTAAAAACAGCACCACATACAAAGAGATACTCATAAGATTACCAGCAGATTTCTCATCAGAAACTCTGGAGACCAGAAGGTAGTAAGTTAATATATTCAGATTACTAAACAGAAATTTAAAAAATCTGTTAGCCAGCCAGATGAGGTGGGTCACACCTGTAATCTTGGCACTCTGGAAGGCCAAGGCGGATGGATAGCTTGAGCTCAGGAGTTCAATTTATGCAGGCAGAATTGTCTCTACTAAAATCATCTCTACTAAAAAAATAGAAAAGCTAGCCAGGTGGTGTGGCAAGGTGCCTATAGTCCCAGCTCTTGGGGGGGGTGTGTGGGTGGAAGTGTAGGGAGAGAGGCTGAGGCAAGAAGATTGCCTGAGGCCAGGAGTTAGAAGTTGTGAGCTATGACATTATAGCACTCTAACCAGGACAATAGAGTGAAGACTCTATCTTAAAAAAAAAAATAAAACTTGGGGCAGCGCCTGTGGCTCAAAGGAGGAGGGCGCTGCCCAGCCAGGGCCAAAAACTGCAAAAAAATAAAAATAAAAATAAAAAAATAATAATAATAAATAAAACCTTTTAAACAAGAATCCTGTATCTGGCAAAACTGTCATTAAAAAGTGAGAGAGAAGCCAGATGTGGCTCACATCTGTGATCCTAGCACTCTAGGAGGATGAGGCAGGAGGACTGCTTGAGCTCAGAAATTCCAGACCAGCCTGAGCAAGAGTAAGATCCCATCTCTACTAAAAGTAGAAAAATTTAAAAAAAAAGTAGAAAAATTAGCCAGGCGTCATGGCACATGCTTATAGTCCCAGCTACGTGGGAGGCTGAGGCAAAAGAATTGCTTGAGCCCAAGAGTTTGAGGTTGCGATGAACGACAATGACACCATGGCAGTCTACCCAGAGTGAAAGAGCAAGACTTTGTCTCAAATTTAAAAAAAAAAAGAGAGAGAAATTGAGACATTTCCAAATAAAAGCTTAAAAGCTGAGAGAGCTTGTTAACACTAGACTTACCCTGTAAGAAATGCTTAAGGCAGCAGTTCTAAACCCATGGGTCGAGACCCACAGGAACTATATTAAAGGGCTGTGGCGTTAGGAAGGTTGAGAACCACTGGCTTAAGGGTTAACATTAGACACACCCTGTGAGAAATGCTTAAGGGTTGAAATGAAAAGACATGATAGTAACTGAAACCATATGAAGAAATAAAGTCCTCAGTAAAGGTACATAACAGGCAATTATAAAAGTATTACTATAATAAGAGTATATAATTCTTTTTGTTTTCTACATGATTTAAGAGATTAATGCTCTATAGGAACTAATTTGAATATTTGTTTTATATGGATTTTTATTCACTTTTCGGACATGCTAAGAAAGAGCGCCCCTCTGCTGCTCAGCAAGCATTTGTAGCTTGTACAGTGGCAGAATGTGCCAAAAGCTTAGTGTTGTGACCTGTTTTAAGAATAAAGTATCTTGAAATAAAAAAAAAAGAGAGAGAGAGATTAATGCTTTTTTTTGAGACAGAGTCTCAAGCTGTCGCCCTGGGTAGAGTGCTATGATGTCATAGCTCACAGCAACATCCAACTCAGGCTCAAGTAATCCTCTTGCCTCAGTTTTTCTATTTTTAGTAGAGACCAGGGTTTCACTTTTTGCTCAGGCTGGTCTTGAACTCCTGAGCTCAAGCAATCCACCCACCTCAGCCTCCCACAGTGCTAGGATTACAGGTGTGAGGCACTGAGCCGGGCCAACACTTTTTTTTTTTTTGAGACAGTCTCACTCTTGCTCTGGGTTGAGTGCTGTGGCACCATCATAGCTCACTGCAACCTCAAACTCTTGGGCTCAAGCGATCCTCTTGCCTCATCCTCCCAAGTAGCCAGGACAACAGGTAACTGCCACAACGCCAGCTAGTTTTACTAGACACAGCAATCAGCAATCCATCCATCTCAGCCTCCCAAAGTGCTAGGACTACAGGTGTGAGCCACCATGCCTGGCCCATACTTTTATTTAAATAAGGAAAAATTTAATTTACACACAGTAAAGATTATCTTTTTGCTTGTTTGTTTTTAGAGGCACAGTCTGACTTTATTACCCAGCCTAGAGTGCTGTGACATTAGCCTAGCTCACAGAAATCTCAGACTCTTCAGTTTAAACCATCTTCTTCATCAACCTCCTGTGTAGCTGGGACTACAGAGGCTCTCCATCACACCCTGCTAGTTATTCTATTTTTTTTTTGTAGAGACAGAGTCTCACTGTACCGCCCTCGGGTAGAGTGCCGTGGCATCACACAGCTCACAGCAACCTCTAACTCTTGGGCTTACACGATTCTCTTGCCTCAGCCTCCCGAGCAGCTGGGACTACAGGCGCCCGCCACAACGCCCAGCTATTTTTTTGTTGCAGTTTGGCTGGGGCTGGTTTGAACCCGCCACCCTTGGCATATGGGGCTGGCGCCCTACTCACTGACCCACAGGCGCCGCCCTAGTTTTTCTATTTTTAGTAGAGACGGAGTTTGGCTCTTGTTCTTGCTCAGGCTGGTCTTGAACTCCTTAAGCTCAAGGGATGCTCCTGCCTGGGCCTCACAGAGTGCTAGTGCTAGTGGCATGAGCCACTGCGCCCAACCAGATTATTTCTTTAGTACATATACTAATCAGGTCTCTTTCTCACTTTCTCTTCTTCATGAGAGGGAACACCACTTCTATTTCTTTTGAAATGCTCTAAACTTTCTCCTTGTACTTAAATAAAATTTCTCTTTATAAAAAAAATACATCAGTTGTCCCTATTTTAGAGAAAGACACTATCTCCTACACTTTGAAATTATAAATAAAATTTTTATTTAAACCTTCTTTTGTTATTAAAGTAGAAAAAGGTTTTTTACCTATTCTAAAACAGAGTGGGCAATTGAGGTGACTGATCTTGTTCACAATTTTCTCTTTTTTTCCTTCCAGAGATATTCTTCAGAATTGTAAGATATGTCCTTACTCTCACATATAGACTGGCAGACAATGCCTGTCAACACCAGGATCCTGTATTTTCTTTTTTTATTTTTTTGAGACAGAATCTCAGTAGAGTGCCATGGCATCATAGCTCACAGCAACCTCAAACTCTGAGGCAAGTGATTCTCTTGCCTCAGCCTCCCAAGTAGCTGGGACTACAGGTGCCTCCCACAACGTCCGGCTATTTTTTTGTTGTAGTTGTCGTTGTTTAGCAGGCCTAGGCCAGGTTCGAACCCCCAGTGTATGTGGGTGGCACCCTAGCTGCTGAGCTACAGGCACCGAGCCCCAGAGATACTTTATTGTACTTACTAATTAATCTTCCATCTGGACCACTCGAACTTTCTCAATTTCAGCAATAAGGATGTTTTTCTTATCAATGGTATATTCACTAGAATAACAGTTTTAATTTCTTTAAGGATAGACATAGTGACACATACCTGTAATCCTAGCACTTTGGGAGGCCAAGGCGAGTGGACTGCCTGAGCTCAGGAGTTCAAGACCAGCCTGAGCAAGAGCAAGACCATGTCTCTACTAAAAGTAGAAAAAACTAAATGGGTTTGTAGCAGGCACCTATAGTCCCAGCTACTCAGGAGGCTGAGGCAAGAGAATCACTTGAGCCTGAGAGTTTGAGGTTGCTGTGATCTATGACGCCACAGCACTCGACCCAGGTCAACAGAGTGAGACTCTGTCTCCAAAAACAAACAAACAAAAAAATTTATCACATTAACCAAATCTTTTATCAATTGATAAGTTCAGATCTTCCCTCACTATGTATCTAAACAAATGCCTGATAGTTATTTGGCAATGTTAACTTCTAGCTTTTTTTTAATTTATTTTTAGAGACAGAGTCTCATTTTATCACCCTCAGTAGAATGCCGTGGCATCACAGCTCACAGCAACCTCCAACTCCTAGGCTTAGGCGATTCTCTTGCCTCAGCCTCCCGAGTAGCTGTGACTACAGGCGCCCGCCAGAACATCTGGGTATTTTTTGTTATTGTTGCAGTTTGACCAGGGCTGGGTTCGAACCTGCCACCCTCGGTATATGGGGCTGGCGCCCTACCCACTGAGCCACAGGCACTGCCCAACTTCTGGGCTTTTTAAATAAAAAGGAAATAATACAAACACAATGGTTGTCTTTGAGCATAGTTGTTTTGTTCTTTATATTTCTCTTACTTTCCAAGTTTTCTACAGTGTTTATGATGTGTTAATTCACAGTAATACAAAATGAGTAACAGTGCAGACCCTCCTGCCCCCTATTAGATGAGAGCTACCAAGAAGGCTGTGGTACCCCACCATCACCAACCCTCTATCAAACTAGCACAACAGCCAGCACCATGTTCAACCTAACACCACAACATACTGTTATACAACAGTGCATACAATAATTAGGAAAAAATATATGAGCACACCTGTGTTACTGTGCACTTTGCTGAGACTGCATTTTTTAAAAATTAAAGGTGTATGACAACAACTGCATCAACTCAGACACCAAAAACAACTCAAAGATGGATAGTCCTGTGATTTTTTGGGGGGAGGGATCAGAACTTTATAACTTTTTTTCTTTTGATTATTATCCCCAATCTCATGATTATTAACATTGTTCTGGAAGTACCTAACAATTACAAGAAAATAAAGGGTACAACTACTGGGGAAAAGGTGGCAAAATTATGTGTATATGATATCACTGTGTACTTAGAACACCCAAGAAAATAAGCTGCTAGGGCGGCGCCTGTGGCTCAAGGAGTAGGGCGCTGGTCCCATATGCTAGAGGTGGTGGGTTCAAACCTAGCCCTGGCCAAAAACCAAAAAAAAGAAAATAAGCTGCTAAAATACAATAAAAAAGCATAAAAGAATTAACAGAATAAATTACTCAATTGTTTTTCTCTATACCAACCATAATGGGGGGGGGGGAGATATTGAATGGGAGAGCAATAATAGCAGTAATAAAAACAAAAAAATCGGGTGGTGCCTGTGGCTCAAAGGAGTAGGGTGCCCGTCCCATATGTTGGAGGTGGCAGGTTCAAACCTAGCCCCGGCCAAAAACCAAAAAAAAAAAACAAACAAAAAAATCCAGAAATAAATTCAAAAAGTTATATATAAAACCTATATGAAGAAAATCACAGCAGGGCATGGTGGCTCACGCCTATAATCCTAGTAACTCTGTGTGCAAGGCAGGAGGATCTCTTGAGCTCAGGATTTCAAGACCAACCTAAGAGCAATCTTACTTAATATTACTTACTTAATATAACTATTAAGCAGATAATTTAAAATGAAATACCATATTTGCTGTGAGCTATGATGATGCCAAAGCACGCTACTTAGGGCAACAGAGACTCTGTCTCCAAAACAAAAAAAAAAATTAAGGGCGGTGCCTGTGGCTCAGTCGGTAAGGCGCCGGCCCCATATACCGAGGGTGGCGGGTTCAAACCCAGCCCCGGCTGAACTGCAATCAAAAAAAAAAAATAGCCGGGCGTTGTGGCGGACGCCTGTAGTCCCAGCTACTCGGGAGGCTGAGGCAAGAGAATCGCTTCAGCCCAGGAGCTGGAGGTTGCTGTGAGCTGTGTTATGCCACGGCACTCTACCGAGGGCCATAAAGTGAGACTCTGTCTCTACAAAAAAAAATTAAAAAAAAATTAAATACATTTTCACTATCAGACTGCCAGAGTTGAACAAGAACAATAGGAACAGGCGTGTACCCTCCTGGGGTGTAGTACCCTCCTGGGGTGTACCCTCCTGGGGTGTAGTAGTACATTCCATTCACCCCTGAATTACTATAGAAACAGAAATATCCCACACAGGCACAGACACAGGTTATGATAGTGATTTTTATAATAGTGAAAAACTGAATAACCTAATATTCTCCAAGAGGAAAATGACTAAATTCAAATAAAACCACAGTTCTGGGTAGTTTCTTTACCTCCCTGTCAAACCAAACCTCCTCCCACTGGCATACGAATACTACCCACCTACCTGTCTGAGCAACTCCAGCTTCTTCAATTCCTCATTGTAGGCTTCTGGGTTCTCTCCATAATTCTTCAGGACAAACTAGAGAGAGAGAGAAAAAAAAAGAATATAAGCCAGTGAGAAATAAGACCACTCCCTCCTGCCCTCTGGGTCCCAGCAATCACCAGCCAGGGCTCAGTATTGACAAGCTTGTCACCTGGACCACTGGGGAACTCTGCCTCAATATCTGCAGCACCAAGATTCTGACCACAGGAGCCACCTCTTCCTTAAAGTACAATGGAAAATAAGACTGGATGCCCCTGCACAAACACTCTGGCAGGGTGTCTCATAATGCTGCAGCCTTCTCTACAAAGTCCCAGACTCAGCCAGCTCAGGGAACTCAGGTGGCTAAAATGGAATCCCAATAAGGATCCCAGAAAGGATTGCAAATTCAAGCCTTCCTCCAGGATTGGACTCTGCTATGCTCTAGGATCACAACCAGAACCCTAAGAGCAAATGCAGGCAAAAGTGAAGAGTAGGAGACTTCCTCATAACCTACCCTCCTGGCTGGGAAAGGGCACCATAGAAATAGTATCTACAGGGCAGCACCTGTGGCTCAAAGAAGTAGGGCACCGGCCCCAGAGGTGGTAGGTTCAAACCCAGCCCCAGCCAAAAACTGCACAAAAAAAAAAAAAAAGAAAGAAAAAAAGAAACAGTATTCACAGTACCCTTGTCTGTGAGGAAAGGCCCGCAGGTCTGTAATGAGAATGACCTAGGTGGGAGAAGGGGAAATCACTGCTCACTTCAGAGAGAGGACTGGCGATGCCTGCCCACAATGGCACTCAACACATCCAAAGATGTCTTGGACAGTGAGCATACACACAGCCTGAAGGCTGTACCAAAGGGCCCCTTGTTCAACTAAGATCAACAGGCTAAGGCAACTGGAACTACCTCTCTTCCAGTACCTGCTGCCTGGTACTGGTCAGATCCATTCATTCCACAAACACTAACTGCACTGCTGCCCAATTCACAAACTCCATAAGGCCCTAGTCAACATTTCTGACATGGACAAAGGAGCCCAGTAAAGGCTGTAAGAGGGCCAGGCACAGTGGATTGCTTGAGCTCAGGATTTTAAGACCAGCCTGAGCAAACGGAAGATCCTGTCTCTACTAAAAATAGAAAAACTAGCAGGCATTGTTCAGCCATAGTTCTAGCTACTCAGGAGGTAGAGGCAAGAAGGATCACCTGAGACCAGGAGTTTGAGGTTGCTGTCAACTATGACACATGGCACTCTACCCAGGGCAACAGAGTGAAACTCTAAAAAGAAGAAAAAGCTCGTGCCTGTAGCTCAGCAGCTAGGGCGCCAACCACATACACTAGAGCTGAGAGGTTCAAACCTGGCCCGGGCTTGCCAAACAACAATGACAACTACAACAAAAAAATAGCCGGGCATTGTGGCAGGCACCTGTAGTCCCAGCAACTTGGGAGCTTGAGGCAAGAGAATAGCTTAAGCCCAAGAGTTGAAGGTTGCTGTGAGCTGTGACGTCACAGCACTCTACTGAGGGTGACATAGTGAGATTTTGTCTCAAAAAAAAAAAAAAAGACGTTTTGGGATAACAGGTGAAATTTAAATATAAATGATAACAGACAATTATTATAGATTTTCTTAGGTGTGATTGATAATAACATGTGGTTATGCAGGAAAATGTCCTCACTCTGCACATACTGAGATGTGTCTGGGAGAAGTGTCATGATGTCTAAAACTAACTTTCAAAGGGCTCCTAGGATCTTCATTTATCTAGCAAAAAAAAGCATATATGGTAAAATATAATCATCAGTACTAAGTGGTACAGTCCCAGCTACTTGGGAGGATGAGAGGCAGGAGGGTTGCTTAAGCCCAGGAGTTCAAGACTGTAATAAGCTATGATCCTCGAGCCTGGGTGACAGAGCAATATCCCAACTCTTAAAAAAAAAAAAAAAAAAAAAAACTAGGTAGTGAAAATTTGGGTGAGTACTTCTTTTTTTTTTTGGAGACAGAGTCTCATTTTGTCACCCTTGGTAGAGTGCCGTAGTATCATAGCTCACAGCAACCTGAAACTCCTGGGCTCAAGTGATCCTCCTGCCTCAGCCTCCCAAGTAGCTGGGATTATAGATGTCCACCACAACACCAGGCTATTTTTAGAGACAGGGTCTCTCTCTAGCTCAGGCCAACCCGAACTCCTGAGCCCAAGCGATCTACCTGCCTCAGCTTGTCAGGGTGCTAGGATTACAGGCATGTTGGCTCGGCGCCCGTAGCACAGTGGTTACAGCGCCAGCCACATACACCGAGGGTGACAGGTTGGAGCCCGACCCGGGCCTGCTAAACAACTGCAACAAAAAATAGCTGGGTGTTGTGGCAGGTGCCTGAAGTCCCAGCTACTTGGGAGGCTGAGGCAAAAGAACTGCTTAAGCCCCAGAGTGTGAAGTCCAGAGTGTGAGGTTGCTGTGTCATGGCACTTTACCGAGGGCGACATAATGAGACTCTGTCTCAAAAAAAAGTGGGGGAGGCAGCCCCTGTGGCTCGAAGGAGTAGGGTACCAGCCCCATATGCCGGAGGTGGTGGGTTCAACCCCAGCCCTGGCCAAAAACTGCAAAAAAAATAAGGATTACAGGCATGAGCCACCTTATCCTGTCAATTCTTTCTTTCAACTTTTCTGTATGTTTGAAATTTGGAAACAAATGTTTAAAGAGTTGCGGAAGAGGGCGGCCCCTGTGGTTCAAAGGAGTAGGGCGCTGGCCCCAACCCAGTCAAACACTGCAAAAACAATCAAACAAACAAACAAAGAGTTGCTGAAGAGCTAAATGATACCTAAAAAACATGTTCCCCTCTGTCAATTATTTTTAGCCTTTTGTGGGTCCTTTGAGAATATGATAAAAGCCATGAAAAAAATTCCTTTAGAAATACTCAACTAGGGTGGCGCCTGTGGCTCAAAGGAGTAGGGCATATGGCCCCATATACCAGAGGTGGCGGGTTTGAACCCAGCCCCAGCCAAAAACTGCAAAAAAAAATAAAAAATAAAAATAAATAAAAAAATATAAAAAAAAGAAAAAAATACTCAACTATGCACAAACGTAAAGATTTACCAATAATTTGAGAGAGTTTACAGATACTTTGAAGCCCATTTATGGAGTCCTGGTTAATTCTTTCTCTCATCTATCCAACTCCTCCCTCCTTACTCTAAATTAAAACAACAAAAACACAACAACAAAAAGAAAAACCCCACAAGTATAAAATGTAGCCTAACTTGTAAGGTAAAACTTGACTACCTAAATTAATAATTTTCAACCAGCATGCCATGAAAGGATCTTAGGTGTGCCATGAAAATTTTCAAAGATTACTAATTAAATTATTTTTGAAAGATGTTCAAAGCATAGTAAGTATATTCTTTTTTTTTTTTTTTACTTTTTTCTTGATCAACATAATTTAAGTGTGATGCAGAAGTTTAACTGTAAGTTCAAGTATGCCAGGAGATAAAAAAGGTTGATAAACACTGATCTAAATGAAAGCATGTTCTTTAATTAATTCCCTCTCAGTAAGAGGTTTTATTAATAGTTTTCCCACCTTTAGGTTAGAGAAAATGAGTAAAGTGCAGCCTAGAGGCCCCCTGGGAGAGAGGCTAAAGGAATCAGATTCATATCTGAGAGTCTTAGAAACAAGGCCTCATGTGCTATCACTAAGGACATCTGTCCCTAATAGTCACACAATTACAATAGAAAAGATGTTACTCCCACGCCCAGGAAATTGTCCCTAGAGGTCACCTTCTACTTATGTCTCACTCATCCCCCAAGATGAGCAGCAGCAGATGGTAAGTGAGCTCTTCCTACAGGCCAGGCACTGTACGGACTACCTAACAGTCGCTTCATCCTCCCAACAACTCCACACGGTAGGTACTGTTACCACTTTATAGATGAGAAAATGAGAAAACTGAGGAAAAGAGGTTAGAGAATTTGCCACTAATTAACTGATAGAGATACGACTGAAACATTTAGGCTCCTGGGCCCATGCTGTTTACACATTATACCAATCCATTTCTATTTTTTAATATGGCTCCCACAAACAACTCTGAAAAGTAGACAGAGAAAATGAGTCTCTGGCCACATAGTAAGTCAGTGCAACAGCCAGGATATTTTAAAAATCGTGATGAGGGGCAGCGCCTGTGGCTCAAAGGGGTAGGGTGCCAGCCCCATATGCCAGAGGTGGTGGGTTCAAACCCAGCCCCGGCCAAAAAAAACTGAAAAGAAAAAAAAAATAAAATAAAAATTAAAATAAAAATCATGATGGAATCCTCTATGATTGATCCCTCCCCCACTAAAAAAGAGGAAAGAGGCTGGCTGAAAGTATAGGAGTAAGGGAAAGAGGTTTTGTCCCGGGCTCTCACTATAATCTGGAATTCTGCAGAACTCAGAACAGTCTGGCCAAGAGTACAAAGCCCACAGTTGAGCCTGAGAACAGGCCCAGGAAGGAGAAGCACTGACCAGCTCCCAGGGTGCCTACACAACTGACAGGAAATAGGGGCAGGATGAGGACCAGAGTGTCTCCAAAATTAGCCAAGCTTTGGATATGTTGGAGATCATTTTCTGTGGACGTAAAAAAAGACCTAGGACAGGTCTCTAAGTGAGAGTATATCCAGAGATCAGAGCCACTGGGGGAGAAAAAAGGAAAGAAAGGAGTTATAAGTGAAAAACAGTAAAAGTCAAGTCTTGGCTGTGCCCGTGAGTTACTGTGAGCCCTGGGCTCAGTTTTTCATGTGTAAAATGGGGTTACTATCACCTGCTATGTGTGACTGTTTAACAGAGCTGTCATAAGGACTGAGCTATTTCCCTCAATCAGGAAAA
This sequence comes from Nycticebus coucang, assembly GCF_027406575.1. Classification (NCBI taxonomy): domain Eukaryota; kingdom Metazoa; phylum Chordata; class Mammalia; order Primates; family Lorisidae; genus Nycticebus; species Nycticebus coucang. Next base: position 92,350,140 of record NC_069787.1, on the reverse strand, counting down.
AGGATGCTCAGCTGAAAATATTGTTTAAAATATTACAAGACCTATACTGAGAACTCACAAGCTTTCATTCTTACTTCTCACAAGCTTATGAGGTATATTATTAGTTCCAAGATACAGGTGAGAATAGTGAAGACCAGATTAGTTATGCAATCATTATAGCAGCTAAAGGTAATTCAGCTATTAAAGGGACCAGGAGGGACCTAAACCAAGGTGTGATTCCAACGACTATGCTATTTTCATAATGCTACTCTGAAACTACAGAGAATTCTGCAGACAGATGAGATCATTGGAAACACCCACTCTGGTCCTGCTACTATTTTGTAGATTAGATAAAATGAGAAACCAGAGATAAGCAATGGTAATGCTAGGACCCCAAGCCAATCCTTCCTAACTTCCAATATAGTTATTAATCCCTCGGGATCACCTTCTCTTACATTAGCATTCCTCATTCTTTTTTTTTTTTCTTTTCTTTTTTGACACAGAGTCTCACTATGTTGCCCTCAGTAGAGTGCCATGGCATCACAGCTCACAGCAATCTCAAACTCTTGGACTTAAGCAACTCTCTTGCCTCAGTTTCCCAAGTAGCTGGGACTAGGCGCCCACCACAATGCCTGGCTATTTTTTGGTTGCAGTTGTCATTGTTGTTTAGCAGGCCCGGGCCGGGCTCAAACCCGCCAGCCTCATATATGTGACTGCCACCCTACTCACTAAGCTACAGCACCAAGTCTTTTTTTTTTTTTTTTGAGACAGAATCTCACTTTGTCACCCTCAGTAGAGTGCCATGGCATCACAGCTCACAGTAATCTCGAACTCTTGGGCTCAAGTTATTCTCTTGTCTCAGCCTCCCCAGTAGCTGGAACTACATGCACCCACCACAACACCCAGCTATTTTTAGAGACAGGGTCTTGATATTGCTCAGGCTGGTCTCAAACCCATGAGCTCAGGTAATCCACCTGCCTCAGCCTCCCAAATGCTAGGATTACAGTCATAAGCCACCATGCCCAGCCTTATACTATGCTCCCAATTGATAAAAAATCTTTGAATTTCATTATGCCAATTAAAGCAATAAGCCAATCAGGGCAATAAAAGGCATCACATGTGTCAGGTTTGCCTTTGTTCACCAATTACATTATGTTTCTTTTTTTTCCATTTCCGAAGTTGGCTTAAACATAGGGCATTCCTTGGGCTGTTCCACAGAAATATCCATAAAATTAAGGCCTATATAAAGTATCGTTAACTAACACAATAAATTTTCAGCTATTGGATTTCAATGAGACTAATTTTTTTTCAGAGAAAGGAGTACTGGCAAAAGAAATCTTCAGCCCCTTGGTCCATGTCAACAAGCCTAAGAGAAAAATCATAGGCCAAGAGTACCGAGGATGAGACTACACCTTCCTCATCCCCTATTCTAATTCTTACATAATATTCAAGGCCTCTCTCCCACATCTCTTCTGAATGTCCCCTTGCCTGTCTGAACAACACAATGAGGAAGATTGAAGTCACATCTCCCAAAAGAACTAGACTAAGTTATTCACCCAAACCTGTTAGGCATTCTCTACACACAAGTATTTATTACTTTCCAAGTAAAGAATCTGGTCTAAACCCCAAGTGAGATGGAGAGAGGCTTTTGTTGTATGAGATTAAAGTCAGAGAATTATGAAGTAGACGATCCAGGTCATCAGTGCCTGAAGCTATTCTGCAAAAACTCAAGTGGGTCTTAGCACTTTGGGAGGCTGAGGTGGGTAAATTGCCTGAGCTCGCAGGTTTGAGACCAGCCTGAGCAAGAGCGAGACCCCATCTCTAAAAATAGCTGAGCATTGTGCTGGGCACCTGTAGTGCCAGCTACTTGGGAGACTAAGGCAAGAGAACTGCTTGAGCCCTAGAGTTTGAGGTTGCTGTGCGGTATGACGCCACAGCACTCCACCAAGGGCAAAAGCGAGACTATCTAAAAAAAAAAGCTCAAGTGGGCAAAGAGGCACAGGCAGGCAGAGCCACTGGGTGATTTCAAATCTGTGTTAATATGTAAGACAAGTCACTACACAGGTAACTGGCAATGTCCCATGCCCCTCACTAAGAGCAGCTAGAGGTCTAAAAGGCCTTTAATTTACCTTTATATATGTGCATTTGTGTGTGTGTAAACACATGTATAAGCTGGTTCTCCAAAGAGTCAGCTGTCACATGGGAAATCTGGAAGGGAAAAGAATTATAAAAACCTGAAGAGAGGTGCCTGTGGCTCAGTGAGTAGGGTGCCGGCCCCATATGCTGAGGGTGGTGGGTTCAAACCCGGCCCCAGCCAAACAGCAACAAAAAATAGCCAGGTGCTGTGGCAAGTGCCTGTGGTCCCAGCTACTCGGGAGGCTAAGGCAAGAGAATCACCTAATCCCAAGAGCTGCTTGTTGCTGTGAGCTGTGACGGCGCCGCACTCAACTAAGGGCAACAAAGTAAGACTCTGTCTCTAAAAAAAAAAAAAAAAACTAAAAGAACAGGCTCTACCTAGATGTCAATAAAATGAACATCAGGAAAAGGCAAAGGAAAAATCCAACATGGCGGCCGAGTAACAGCTTCCCTGCAACAGGGCATGGTGAATCTGGGGAGATAAGACTCCAGGCATCTCTGGTTGGTGGGATCTTCCTATAATCATCCCTTTGAGGATACAGGGAATCAGCAAGGGACTTCTGGACCCCAAGAGGAGGACAAAAACAGTGGAAAAGTGGCAAGTGGTTGCGTGTGTTCAATTAACCTAATCCTGCGGGCAGCCGTAAGTACAAGCAGCAGTGAGATTGCAAACTGGAAAGGCCTTACCTGTGAACTGTTTCACTGTTTTTGGACTTGGCACTCAGTTGAACTGCCTAGGGGAGAGCTTGAGCAGGAGTGCGGAGAAATTTGGGCATTGTCTAGGGCCCCAGACTGAGCCGCTGAGCCAGACGGAGCTAACAGTGTTTGGCTGTGGGCTGGAGGGAGCCATTGTGAGAGAACTGCCCCGGCAAGCTCCGCCCTCAGGGTCGCAGAGCAAGGATTGGGCGGGAGCTAGTAACCTAGTGACTGAGCAGCCTAAAAGCAGGGACTGAGCTGCCTTACAGCCTTAACCCTCAGGGTCAGCGTGAGACCGGTTTTGGCACACTGGAGCCTCGGGCTGTTGCCCTGGGTAGAGTGCTGTGGCATCACAGCTCATAGAAACCTCAAACTCCCAGGCTTGGCGCCACGCAGACCTCCATAAGAACTACGACACAACCCCCCGATCCGCGCCGCCAGGCCTCTGCATGCCCTGACCAGGAACTGCGGAAGCCGCGCAACCCTGTGTCCTCCCTCCTACTCGGGAGGTCCCAGCTACTCGGGAGGCTGAGGCAAAACTGCCTCCACACCGGCCTGCTCGTCTGGCCAGAGACTCTGGTAGCCGTGTGCCCACCAGAGCCCTCCCTACCTCTGCGCAGAGCCCTTCTCCTGGCCAGAGACTGCTGGAGACTTGGGCTCTCTGTGCCAAAGTCACTGGGCGAAGGCACTCCCAGAACCGTGCCCACCATCTCCCACCCTGTTGCTGGATCTGGGTGTGTCACACTCTGGAACTGCTTCCACAACCAGAACTCTCTAAATGGGGCAGCCCCAGAGAAACTATACAGGGTCACTCCCTACAAAGATCCAGCAACAATAAAGTGATCCCCCTGGGGTCTAATCTTGGAGAGACACCTCCCCAACACTGAGGACAGCCAGAGGCAATGGTGAAAAACAACCATGAGGTGAAATCAACAGAAAAACTCTGGCAATATGAATAATCAGAGTAGATCAACTCCCCCAAGGATCAATGGGGCAGACACAGCACAAAATCCCATGCACAAACAAACAGCTGAGATGTCAGAAATCGAATTCAGAATCTGGATAGCAAATAAGATTGAATTAGAATTCCAAGCAGTAACCCAAAAGGTATCTCAAGAATTCAACGAACTCAAAGACCAAATGACCAGAGATTGTGACACACTGAGACAAGATGTTGCAGCCCTCAAAGATCTGAGAAACACAGTAGAATCCCTCAGTAACAGAATGGAGCAAGCAGAAGAAAGGATTTCTGACATTGAAGACAAAGCTTTCCAATGCTCCCAAACTCTCAAAGAGGAAGAGAAATAGAGGGCAAAAACAGATCACTCTCTCAGAGAGCTCTGGGATAATTAAATATATATATATATATATATTTGTCTTATAGGGATCCCCGAAAGCGATGAAGTGGCTTCACAAGGCACAGAGTCTCTTCTCCATGAGATTATGAAGAACTTTCCAGACATGCCAAGAGATTCTGAAATTCAGATAGCAGAAAGTTTCAGAACTCCAGCACGACTCAACCCAAATAAGACATCCCCCAGACACATCATAATCAATTTCACTAAACTTAATATGAAGAGAAAATTCTGAAAGCAGCCAGACGAAAGAAAACCATCACCTACAAGGGCAAGAATATTAGAATAACTGCAGATCTCTCTGCTGAAACCTTTCAAGCTAGAAGAGGATGGTCACTGACTTTTAATCTCCTAAAACAAAATAACTTTCAATCCAGGATCCTGTACCCAGCTAAACTGAGTTTCATTTATTATGGAGAAATTAAATACTTCAATGACATTCACATGTTGAAGAAATTTGCCATAACTAAACCAGCTCTCCAGGATATTCTCAGACCTATCCTCCATAAAGACTAGCGTAATCCTCCACCACAAAAGTAAACCCACCCAGAAAATTTTGATCAAATTCCAACTTCCACAGTCGCAAAAGGATTAAAAATGTCCACAGGACTCTGGAAAGGCTTATCAATAGTCTCAATTAGTGGGCGGCGCCTGTGGCTCAATGAGTAGGGCGCCGGCCCCATATGCCGAAGGTGGCGGGTTCAAACCCAGCCCCGGCCAAACTGCAACAAAAAATAGCCGGGTGTTGTGGTGGGCACCTGTAGTCCCAGCTGCTTGGGAGGCTGAGGCAAGAGAATCGCGTAAGCCCGAGAGTTAGAGGTTGCTGTGAGCCGTGTGACGCCACGGCACTCTACCCAAGGGTGGTACAGTGAGACTCTGTCTCTACAAAAAAAAAAAATATTCTCAATTAGTGTGAATGGTTTAAATTGTCCTTTAAAGAGGCACAGGTTGGCTGACTGGATACAAAAACTCAAGCCAGATATCTGCTGCATACAAGAATCTCATCTTACATTAAAAGACACATATAGACTCAAGGTGAAGGGATGGTCATCTATACTCCAGGCAAATGGAAAGCAGAAAAAAGCAGGCATTGCAATCCTATTCGCAGATGCAATAGGCTTTAAACCAACCGAAATAAGGAAGGATAAGGATGGACACTTCATATTTGTTAAAGGTAATACTCAATATGATGAGATTTCAATTATTAATATTTATGCACCCAACCAGAACGCACCTCAACTTATAAGAGAAACTCTAACAGACATGAGCAACTTGATTTCCTCCAGTTCCATAGTAGTTGGAGATTTTAACACCCCTTTAGAAGTGCTGGATAGATCCTCCAAAAAGAAGCTAAGCAAAGAAATTTTAGATTTAAACTCAACCATTCAACACCTGGACTTAACAGACATCTATAGAACATTTCATCCCAACAAAACTGAATACACATTCTTCTCATCAGCCCACGGAACATACTCCAAAATCGACCACATCCTAGGCCACAAATCTAACCTCAGCAAATTTTAAAAAATAGAAATTATTCCTTGCATCTTCTCAGACCATCATGGAATAAAAGTTGAACTCAATAACAACAGGAATCTGCATACCCACACAAAAACTTGGAAGCTAAACAACCTTCTGCTGAAGGATAGATGCGTTATAGACGAGATTAAGAAGGAAATCACCAAATTTTTAGAACAAAACAACAATCAAGACACGAATTACCAGAACCTCTGGGATACTGCAAAGGCAGTCCTAAGAGGAAAATTTATAGCACTGCATGCCTTCCTCAAGAAAACGGAAAGAGAGGAAGTTAATAACTTAATGGGACATCTCAAGCAACTGGAGAAGGAAGAACATTCCAACCCCAAACCCAGCAGAAGAAAAGAAATAACCAAAATCAGAGCAGAATTAAATGAAATTGAAAACAAAAGAATTATACAACAGATCAATAAATCCAAAAGTTGGTTTTTTTAAAAGATCAATAAAATAGATAAACCTTTGGCCAACCTAACCAGGAAAAAAAGAGTAAAATCTCTAATTTCATCAATCAGAAATGGTAACGATGAAATAACAACAGACTGCTCAGAAATTCAAAAAATCCTTAATGAATACTACAAGAAACTCTACTCTCAGAAATATGAAAATCTGAAAGAAATCGACCAATACCTGGAAGTACGCCACCTACCAAGACTTAGCCAGAATGAAGTGGAAATATTGAACAGGCCTATATCAAGTTCTGAAATAGCATCAACTATACAAAATCTCCCTAAAAAGAAAAGCCCAGGACCAGATGGCTTTATGTCAGAATTCTACCAAACCTTTAAAGAAGAACTAGTATCTGTATTACTAAACCTCTTCCAAAATATAGAAAAAGAAGGAATATTAACCAACACATTCTACGAAGCAAACATCACCTTGATCCCCAAACCAGGGAAAGACCCAACAAGAAAAGAAAATTATAGACCAATATCACTAATGAATATTGATGCCAAAATACTCAATAAGATCCTAACAAACAGAATCCAACAACGCATCAAAAAAATTATACACTACGACCAAGTGGGATTTATTCCAGGGTCTCAAGGCTGGTTCAATACACATAAATCTATAAATGTAATTTAGCACATAAACTAAAAAATAAGGACCATATGATTCTTATTGATGCAGAAAAAGCTTTTGATAATATCCAGCATCCCTTCATGATCAGAACACTTAAGAAAATTGGTATAGAAGGGACATTTCTTAAACTAATAGAGGCCATCTACAGCAAACCCACAGCCAATATCGTATTGGAGTTAAACCGAATGGAGTTAAACTGAAATCATTTCCACTTAGATCAGGAACCAGGCAAGGTTGCTCATTGTCTCCATTGTTCTTTAACATTGTAATGGAAGTTTTAGCCATTGCAATTAGGGAAGAAAAGGCAATCAAGGGTATCCACATAGGGTCAGAAGAGATCAAACTTTCACTCTGCACAGATGATATGATTGTATATCTGGAAAACACTAGGGATTCTATTACAAAACTTTTAGAAGTGGGGCGGTGCCTGTGGCTCAGTTGGTAAGGCACCGGCCCCATATACCGAGGGTGGCGGGTACAAACCCGGCCCCGGCTGAACTGCAACCAAAAAATAGCTGGGCGTTGTGGTGGGTGCCTGTAGTCCCAGCTACTCGGGAGGCTGAGGCAAGAGAATCGCTTAAGCCCAGGAGTTGGAGGTTGCTGTGAGCTGTGTGAGGCCACGGCACTCTACCAAGGGCCATAAAGTAAGACTCTGTCTCTACAAAAAAAAAAAAAAAAAAAAACTTTTAGAAGTGATCAAGGAATATAGCAATGTCTCAGGCTACAAAATCAACACCCATAAATCTGTAGCCTTTATATATATCAACAATAACCAAGCCAAAAAAACAGTCAAGGACTCTATTCCTTTCACAGTAGTGCCAAAGAAGATGAAATATTTGGGAGTATACCTAACAAAGGACGTGAAAGATCTCTACAAAGAGAACTATGAAAATTTAAGAAAAGAAATAGCTGCAGATGTTAACAAATGGAAAAACATACCATGCTCATGGCTGGGAAGAATCAACATCGTTAAAATGTCTATACTACCCAAAGCAATATATAATTTTAATGCAATTCCTATTACAGCTCCATTGTCATATTTTAAAGATCTTGAAAAAATACTATTTCGTTTTATATGGAATCAGAAAAAACCTCGAATAGCCAAAACATTACTCAGCAATAAAAACACAGCAGGAGGAATCACGCTACCAGATCCGAGACTGTACTATAAATCAATAGTGATCAAAACAGCATGGTACTGGCACAAAAACAGAGAAGTAGATGTCTGGAACAGAATAGAGAACCAAGAGATGAAGCCAGCTACCTACCGTTATTTGATCTTTGACAAGCCAATTAAAAACATTCAGTGGGGAAAAGATTCCCTATTTAACAAATGGTGCTGGGTGAACTGGCTGGCAACCTGTAGAAGATTGAAATTGGACCCACACCTTTCACCATTAACTAAGATAGACCCTCACTGGATAAAAGATTTAAACTTAAGACATGAAACTATGGGGACAGAAAAGAGCCTTGATGCCGGTAGCAATGATGACTGGTTGGCAGTGCCTGCTGGGCAGCTCCGACGGTTGGCTGCTGGTGGTCGTTTGCAGATGTATTACTGTCCTTGAACGTTAGCCTATTTGAAAACACCAACAAAGCTCAGACATCAGTATGTCCAAGTACAAACTTATTATGTTAAGACATGGAGAGGGTGCTTGGAATAAGGAGAATCGTTTCTGTAGCTGGGTGGATCAGAAACTTAACAGTGACGGAATGGAGGAAGCTCGGAACTGTGGGAAGCAACTCAAAGCACTAAACTTTGAGTTTGATCGTGTATTCACATCTGTCCTTAATCAGTCCATCCACACGGCCTGGCTGATCCTGGAAGAGCTGGGGCAGGAATGGGTTCCTGTGGAAAGCTCCTGGCATTTAAATGAATGCCACTACGGAGCCTTGATTGGTCTTAACAGGGAGCAAATGGCTTTAAATCATGGTGAAGAACAAGTGAGGCTCTGGAGAAGACACTACAATGTGACCCCGCCTCCCATAGAGGAGTCTCATCCTTACCACCATGAAATCTACAGTGACCAGAGGTATAAAGTGTGTGATGTATCCCTGGATCAGCTGCCACAATCTGAAAGCTTAAAGGATGTTCTGGAAAGACTCCTTCCCTATTGGAATCAAAGGATTGCTCCTGAAGTTTTAAGTGGTAAAACCATTCTGATATCTGCTCATGGAAATAGCAGTAGAGCACTTCTGAAACATCTGGAAGGAATGTCAGATGAAGACATTATCAACATTACTCTTCCTACTGGAGTCCCCATCCTTCTGGAACTGGATGAAAACCTGCATGCTGTTGGGCCTCACCAGTTCCTGGGGGACCAAGAGGCCATCCAAGCAGCCATTAAGAAAGTAGAGGATCAGAGGAACTTTACCTAACAATTGCAATCAGTGTAACTGGCTTATTGTACCCTCAATGAATCCCCAACAATAAAAAAAAAAAAAAAAAAAAAGAAAGTAGAGGATCAAGGAAAAGTGAAACAAGCTAAAAAGTGAAGTCTTTCCTGAATGCTAGTTAGGAATAGATGCAAAAGAGGTGGGATGCAATGTGTTATGGGTGCTAAACTCTTTTTTTCCCCCTGATATTTCAGATTTTCCAGAGCTAGGCCATGGAGCAGAGTTTGTGTAGGTAGCTAGATAACATATCTTGGCCCAGAGGAGGCTTTAGGATGCCTGAGTGTTTGTGTCATAAGCCTTCTGAGTTAGGTTTCCTGCTAGCCCTGTCTGATTTACTCACCAAACCAGTAACCAGTGGGATTTAACCAAAGTCATAATTTTTTGAAACAGGAGAATAACAAGTGGAGATAAGATTTAAGGTTTTTATCATTCAGTAAATCATTGAGTCCCAGGCACTATTCTAATAAGTAGTTCACTTTTATATTTAATAAGATTTTCTGGGATGATAATAATAGATATTATATAATACACTGTAAGTATGTATTGCTAGTCTTTTCCTATAGGAAAAGGGGTACTTTGATAGTTAAGTCCAGAGGTCCATTAAATGGGAAAATTACAGATTTGTTCCTCTAAGAAAGCTAACAAGCACATCACCACGATGCAAACAAGACCCTTGAACTTGTCTTCTAGTCCAGAGACATCCTTTGTTTGACACTTAGTAGAATTCCTCTTTGACTACTAGAAAAGCTGCAAATGAACAACTGTGCCTGTTTAGGTTCTCTTTTTGGTTTGCTTTTTTGAACTTTAATCTTTGTGTACTTACAATTAGTTTGAAAATAAAGTTCTGTGGCAGAAAGTGAAAAAAAAAAAAAAGACATGAAACTATAAAAATACTTGAAGAAAGTGCAGGGGAAACTCTTGAAGGAATCGGCCTGGGTGAATATTTTATGAGGAGGACTCCCCAGGCAATTGAAGCAGTATCAAAAATACACTACTGGGACCTGATCAAACTAAAAAGCTTCTGCACAGCCAAGAACACAGTAAGTAAAGCAAGCAGACAGCCCTCAGAATGGGAGAAAACATTTGCAGGTTATACCTCCGATAAAGGTCTAATAACCAGAATCCACAGAGAACTCAAACGTATTAGCAAGAAAAGAACACGTGATCCCATCTCAGGGTGGGCAAGGGACTTGAAGAGAAATTTCTCTAAAGAAGACAGACGCATGATCTACAAACACATGAAAAAAAGCTCATCATCCTTAATCATCAGAGAAATGCAAATCAAAACTACTTTGAGATTTCACCTAACCCCAGTAAGAGTAGCCCACATAACAAAATCCCAAAACCAGAGATGTTGATGTGGATGTGGAGAAAAGGGCACACTTCTACACTGCTGGTGGGAATGCACACTAATACCTTCCTTCTGGAAGGATGTTTGGAGAATACTTAGAGACCTAATACTAGAACTGCCATTCAATCCTATAATTCCTTTACTAGGTTTATACCCAGAAGACCAAAAATCACAATATAACTAAGACATCTGTACCAGGGTGTTTATTGTAGCCCAATTCATAATTGCGAAGTCATGGAAGAAGCCCAAGTACCCATCGACCCACGAATGGACTAGCAAATTGTGGTACATGTATACCACGGAATACTATGCAGCCTTAAAGAAAGATGGAGACTTTACCTCTTTCATGTTTACATGGATGGAGCTGGAACATATTCTTCTTAGCAAAGTATCTCAGGAATGGAAGAAAAAGTATCCAATGCACTCAGCCCTACTATGAAGCTAATTTATAGCTTTCACATGAAGGCTATGACCCAACTATAGCACAAGACTATGAGGAAAGGGCCAAGGAAGGGGAAAGGAGGGGGGAGGTTAGGGTGGGGCCACACCTATGGTGCATCTTAGAATGGGTACAGGCGAAACTTACTAAAGGCAGAATACAAATGTCCACATACAATAACTAAGAAAATGCCATGAAGGCTACATTGAACAGTTTTATGAGAATATTTCAGATTGTATATGAAACCAGCACATTGTACCTCTTGATTGCACTAATGTACATAGCTATGATTTAACAATAAAAAAAAGAAAGAAAGAAAAGGCAAAAAGAGCATATACTATGTGGTACAGGTCAATCCAGTGTTGTACGGAAAGACTGTCTGAATTCAGAAGAGGATGGCCTAATTGCCAGGCAACTGAAGGGATCCTAACGAGGTCCAGTTCAACCTGGATGATAAACAGGAGGAAAGGAATTCCAGTAAGGACTGCAGTAAGGGTGGTGGCCAGATGTGGAAGAAAGAGAAGTTGCAAATTCCCACAAGATAGGATTGGGGGGATGGGGTTAGAGTGGTAGACTGAAGTGAGCTAGTAACAGGCCTTGAACAGCAAGTAGTTGCTCTGGAGAAGCCTGGTGGGAAAGTGGAAATTTAGAGATCAATACAGTCAGAGTGGGAGTAGAGGAGATGAGGAAGCCAAATGAAAGGCAGAGTGGGCTCAGTGCCTGTAGCTCAACGGCTAGGACACCAGCCACTATAGAGCTGGCAGGTTCGAACCCAGCCTGGGCCTCCCAAACAACAATGACAACTACAAAAAAAAAAAAATAGCCAGGCATCATGGCAGGTGCCTGTAGTCCCAGCTACTTGGGAGACTGAGGCAAGAGAATTGCTTAAGCCCAAGAGTTTGAGGTTGCTGTGAGCTGTGACACTACAGCACTCTACCGAGGGTGACATATTGAGACTCTGTCTCAAAAAAGAAAAAAAAAAGGCAAGGTGGTTACCAACAAAATAGGTTATACCAGCATTTGAGGATGAGTCACTATGTGAATCACTGGAAGGTAAGCTCCTTAAATGCGGGGATTTCTGTCACCACTGTATTCCCAAGGCTGGCAATAATAGACACTCAATAATTATTTATTCAATGAATGAATCAGGGATGGATACATCTCGGTCCAAGAGAGAGCTTGACTTGAGCTCAAGTACAGTTGGTTAAGAGTGGGTGTCTGAGATGGAATGAACAAAGAAATTCAAACATTAACATTTGTGGCCAAATTACTCACTGATAAAAAGGAGAGAAAAAAAAATCACCCTTCTTTAGTTTCCAGTGAGTCAGCACTATGGCCTCCAAAGCATAGGTCAATAAAAAGCAGGAAGAACAGTACTTTCCCACTAAAAATTATATGAGTCTAGGTATGCTAACCTAAAGTTTGGCACTGTAATTTAAAACCAGCTTGCTGGGCAGCGCCTGTGGCTCAAAGGTGGCTGGCCCCATATGCGCTGGCCCCATATGCCAGAGGTGGTGGGTTCAAACCCAGCCCAGGCCAAAAACTGCAAAAAAAAAAAAAAAAAACCAACCCCTAAAACCAGCTTGCTCTTCTCCTGGTTCCTATTTCATATTATCCCATAATGGAAGGCATGGCCAGGAGTGAAAATTAGTATTAACCATTGTGAAAGATTATGTCAAAAGCCCAGCCTTCACAAAGAAAGGAATTCTTTATCCGTCTATAAAATTCCTGGCTGGGTGCCTGTGGCTCAAGTGGCTAAGGTGCCAGCCACATACACCTGAACTGGCAGGTTCAAATCCAGCCAGGGCCCGCCAAACAACAATGAGGGTTGCAACCAAAAAATAGCCAGGTGTTGTGGCGGGCGCCCGTAGTCCCAGCTACTTGGGAGGCAGAGGCAAGAGAATCGCTTAAGCCCAAGAGTTGGAGGTTGCTGTGAGCTGTGATGCCACAGCATTCTATCCAGGGCGACAGCTTGAGGCTCTGTCTCAAAAAAAAAAAAAAAAAAAAAAAATTCCCATTCATCTTCTAAAACTCATCCCTGACAAGCCTTCGCTGATGGCCCCTCCTCAGGTTTGAGTTTCTGCAAATACACTAATGTCATTCCTATAATTGTAAAATTTCCTCTATCAGACTATGAATTCCTCGAAAACAGGATTGTCTCATTTATATTATCAGGACTCAAACTAGTGCATAATAGGTTGACATGAACAACCAATATTTACCCTACTGTCCTAAATTAATTCTACCCCTCAGCTCCAAGTCACTGGTAGAGAGCTGCCCAGAATTCAAATGAAGGATTGAGAAGGGTACCAGTGACAGAAGGCAGAGCAGGAGCTCTAAAATTGGAGAAGGGAATTCAGGTCAGGAAGAGTTCCCACACTAGGCTGGCTTTGATGAATTCCCTCCACTTTAGGAAAAGAATTGTTTTTTGAGTGTCTGATACCACTTCAGGCTAAATAGCTAATGAGCAACTCCTCTCATGGAAGCCTAAGAGTGTCCAGAGCAGCAAAAACTAAGTTCTAACAAAAATATCTTTTCAGAGTTTCTGGGCTAAGATTTTATGTACTGGATTTCCATAGATTTATGATCATCTATAAATTCCCTCTCGACTGTCATTTAGTTATTTGAGAAACATTTTTCTGACAACCGGCTATGTAGAGGTTACCCTACTAGGCTATGTGAAACACAAAGATGCCTTTCAGGTAACTTACAACTGAAAAAGGGTGTTCACAGCATACATAACTATGACTAGCTAAAAGATGGAAAGAGGGAATTCAGAAGAGAAAGATTAATCCAGAAAAAAAGAATTAAGGAAGCCCCAATGGAAAAAGAGAGCTTAAGTTAGACCTTAAAAATATAACTAATTTACAGAGACTAAAGGGCCCATCACCATCCCATAGAAAAAAAACAATAGTTCTTCTAGGTAGGAGGAATTCCACAACCAAATGCGCAGAAAAGAGACCACACAGAGCATGATAAGGGAATAGCAAGTGGCTGGGAACAGAATCTGGTATACCTATACCAGAAGCACAAAGTAGACAGAGCACATAGTGGGGCCTCCATAAAAGTTCAAAGAACTGGGCTAGGTCAGGAAGAATTCTGAATAGGAAGCTATTGGCTTTGTTCTATAGAATCAGAAAACAGAGTTTTGTTGGGTTTTAGAAAAATTCATCCAGGCGTGGCGCCTGTAGCACAGTGGTTATGGCACCGGCCACGTACACCTAGGCTGGTGCTTCTAACCCAGCCCAGGTCAGCTAAACAACAATGACTAATGCAATCAAAAAATAGCCCGTCATTGTACCAGGTGCCTATAGTCCAGTTACTTAGGAGGCTGAGGCAAGAGAATTGCTTAAGTCCAAGAGTTTGAGGTTGCTATGAATTGTGATGCCACACACTCTACCAAGGGTGACAAAGTGAGACACTGTCTCAAAAAAAAAAAGAAGAAAGAAAAATTCATCCAATTGTACTGTATCTACATGAAAAGTAGATGGAGAAGAGGGCAAAGTTTGGGGAAGTGTTAACAAAATTCTGGAATTTTAGTGTCATTTCCAAATGAGGAAGTTTTACAGATGAGGAAGAAGGGGCCCAAGAGGCTGAATGATGGACTGGAAGAAATATAAACAAATATTTTCTTAAGACAGTGTTGGTGTGAAGAGAAAACGGCAGATAGCTTCCTAGGAATCTCCTTCCAAACCCACTTTCCTTTTCCTATACCTTTTCTCAAGCACCCCGTGAGTGGCTACCACATAGTTTGTCTAGGTCTGAGACTTACTCTGATACCTGCTACCGAAGGCTCTCTGCGTGCAAGTCTCCTGGTTGTTCCTTTCCACTTCTTAGCTGGCCCCCAATGCTACCAGGAGACCCTACCCAATTGGGAAGAGATGTTCCACAGGGCACTGGATGCTCAGTCACCATAGCTGATCTCTTCACAGAAGTGCCTTTCCTCAGTCAAAACCAAGCCCGTCTGTTCTACCCAACACAATGACTGGTAAAGTTTCTGAGAGAGCTACAGTACTGTTTATGCCCTCCAGGTAGTTATGAAAAGAAGTAACCTCCTAAAAACGACACGGAATTGTATCTTTTGGTCCAAAGGGGCTCCTGAATAGGATTTTCCTTCCGAGGCAACTCAGAATTGCAGCCCCTGTCAGAGAGACCCCCACCCTGAGCACACACACCCTCAGCCTCAGCCGGGTGACTTGACAATGCACCGGCGGCCCAGCCCCGCAGTCGAATCCGCACGGTCAGGGCCACCCACCGCTCCCCCGCGGGGCGGTCCCGGCTTAGAGGAGGGGCGGGGCAGAGCTGGGTCCAGAACGTCACACGGAGAAGTGTGGTGCCTCAGCGGGAACTGAGGACGAGTGTGGGGTAAAAGTAGGAAGCTGATTCAGACCAGGATGCGGGTGCTAGCCAGCGGAGAGGAGAGAAGGCAAAGGAAAAATGGTCTGCGGGCGCTGGGGGATGGGATAGGATGAGGGAAACTGGCGGGGGCCCCGCTTGGCTTCACCAGACCCTGCGACCGGGCCTGTTGAGGCGATGGGCGCGTAGGGGGCGTCACAAGCTGGCAGACAACTGAGATACGCGGCAGATGGAGGAAAGGTGGAGGCGTGCTCACCTTCTTCACCGCTGGCTGGAATTGGAAGTCACCGGCCTCCTTCAGGTCCAGCCAGATCATGGGCATGCGGGGTACAGCTTCCATGGCGGCTGGCGCCCACGGGCCACCGACCGCTCCCCTCCCGGCTTCAGCTGCTGGCTGGGCCACGCACACGGCCCTGCCCCTCCACGCCGGATATCACTCGTCACGAGGGGATGAAAAAAAATGCCACACGGCCTGCTGGGAGATGCAGTCCCCCGCCCGCACAGCCTATTGCACAGGCGCAGTCACTTGTACGCATACTCAGTTTTCTTCGCGCGGAGGGAGTGGGAAAGAAACTTCTCCAAGCCCGAGGCGAAAGGGTTTCTGGGAAAACAGCGATCTTCCACCAAGTAGGGGGCGGGGCTTCACGCAAGCTTTCTTCCCACTGCCGGTCCCGCCCGCGGAGCTCCTTCTGCGGAGGAAGGGCTTTAGGGCGCTCACCCGGGATCTAGTAGGTCTAGAATACAAGGGCCGTGAAGAACTGGGGCAGATGTTGTGTAGAGACAACGTGGCGGGCTGGTCGCTGGAAGAGAGGATGTGAAAACAACAACCCTGGGGGAGGGTGCAGAGGAGCGCCAGGCCGGAGGGAATCAGGGCTAAGGAGAGCAAGGGGGTTCGGACTTCGGGACAGAAGGGTGAAAGGTCTGAGACTGACATGCTCAGTCCAGCCTCGAAGACCGGGCACTGCCTAAGACAGTCGCGTCCACTAGTGTTGATAGAAAAAGCGCCAAGATAGAGTGTAAAAAGGCGGCCCAGATCCCTGTGGGTTGGTGGTGTGGGTAACCATATCCTGCCAAATGAATACCTGTGGACGCCCAGACTATCTGGAGGGGATCACGGAATGGAGAACAGTTGTCTCTGGAGAGGTGACCTGTAGAGCTGCAATTTTAAAATCAAATGACTTAGTCACCTGCACCCAGCTTAGTTGGTTTTCTCGCCTCTCCTCCACTTTGCTGCTGCAGATCAGCGCTCGACTACCGTGTAAGGGCCGGCTGATGCGCAGACCTAACTCCTTTCTTCCGCTGGTGGGAGAGCATTGCTGAATACAACACTCCTTGAGCCGGAAGCTTGCCAAGTTCTTAAAGGCCAATGTGTGGCACGCTGCACAGACCCCAAGTACAAGTTACCTCGGCTCAGCATTACAGACTTGTTCAAAAATAATCATCCAAGGCATACAACTTGTTCTACCATGGAGGACTGTTGGGTCCAAAGGCAACGACTGTCTGTCTGCACCATGAGGCCCAAGGGAGCATGGTCCCATGGGCATAGTGGAAAATACTGATTGGAGGTGCTGCTGCAGTAGTTCAGAGGCTGTGTTTAATTCAGAGATTTTACAGCACGAGTGCACCTATGAGTACTCGACAACAGTACTCAACAGCTCGTGTTCTGAATCAGGAACGGCTGGAACTAACCAAAGTGAAGACTGATGATGTGGGGATTTTTATGTAACCAAATGTGGCACTGTCTTTTGCAATGAGCCCTCTCATGCTGTCAACAATTTGCAAGACTTGCGTGGCCACGTTGGGCACTGTTCAGTCCTGGAGCTCAAGGAGTATCTTGTTCATGTACACACCAGGACCCCTGGGAACTAGTTAGGCACAAAGTAGATATTGCAAGGGGCCACCTCACTGAGACCTTCCACAGGGAGAAGCATGTTTATTATGGTGCAGTGCATTGGGGGACTGCCTTCAAAGATTGGAAACACACCTGGTACGTTGGTGCAGACTGAGGCAAGGCTGGGAAAAGGAGCATCCAGTATGGGTCCTCTGGCTTTGCAAAAACACTGTTAGTGACTTCAGCTGGTGGATCAAGATCAGTTGGAGTAAATCATGTGATGAGTGCCAAAGTGCAATATTGCATGCACAATATTGAGGTACCTTCTTAGATGGACAAATTATCAATCACCTTGCTTGGTATGCTTTTCTTGGTTGGAATGCTGACTTCCGTCTGCTCCTCCACTCCTACCTACAGACTGGGGAACCTCCTCCCAACAAACTGCCTGCCTTACAATGTAGGATATAATGTGAGGAAGAAGAGCACAGTGGTTCTTCCAGCAAAGACTGAGCAAGAAGTGCAAGTAGAGGCTTGGCAACCATAGCACAGTGGTTATGGTGCCAGCCACATACCCGAGGCTGGCGGATTCCAACCCAGCCAGGGCCAGCTAAACAACGACCACTGCAACAAAAAATAGCCGGGTGTTGTGGCGGTACCTATAGTCCCAGCTACTTGGGAGGCTGAGGCAAGAGCATCACTTAAGCCCAAGAGTTTGAGGTTGCTGTGAGCTGTGACACCATGGCATTCCACCAAAGATGACATAGCAAGACTGTCTCAAAAAAAAAAAAAAGGAGGAGGGAAATGCTGCTGCAACATTGATACACTGCAAAGACGTTATGCTAAGTGAATAAGCCAGTCATAAAAGGACAAATACTGTGTGATTCCGCTTATATGAGATACCTGGTGAAGTCTAATTTATAGAGATAGAAAGTAAAATGGTGGTTGTCAGGGGGTAGGGGAGGAGAGAATGGGTAATTATTTAACAGGTGCACAGTTTCAATCTGGGAAGATGAAAATGTTCTGGAGCTGTATGGTGGTAATCATTACACAATAATGTGAATGTACTTGTAAGGGGCCACCTCACTGAGACCTTCCACAGGGAAAAGCATGTTTATTATGGTGCAGTGCATTAGGGGACTGCCTTCAAAGATTGGAAACACACCTGGTACGTTGGTGCACTTTAAAATGGCTGAAATTCGCCGGGCGTTGTGGCGGGCGCCTGTAGTCCCAGCTACTCGGGAGGCTGAGGCAAGAGAATTGCTTAAGCCCGGGAGTTGGAGGTTGCTGTGAGCTGTGTGAGGCCACGGCACTCTACCGAGGGCCATAAAGTGAGACTCTGTCTCTACAAAAAAAAAAAAAAAAAATGGCTGAAATTTTAAACTTAGGTATATTTTACCACAATAATTTAAAAAGAAAATACAAGGGGCAGCGCCTGTGGCTCAGTCGGTAGGGCGCCGGCTCCATATACCGAGGGTGGCAGGTTCAAGCCCGGCCCCGGCTGACCTGCAAACCAAAAAATGGCTGGGCGTTGTGGCTGGCGCCTGTAGTCCCAGCTACTCGGGAGGCTGAGGCAGGAGAATCGCTTGAGCCCAGGAGTTGGAGGTTGCTGTGAGCTGTGTGATGCCATGGCGCTCTACCGAGGGTGATAAAGTGAGACTCTGTCTCTACAAAAAAAAAAAAAAAATACAAGGCCTTGGAGGTTATTTTTCTTAATCTTAAAAGAGCTTGTTTCTGGAAGACTTACCTGTTTTGTTTTCTTTTCCTTTTTTTTTTTTTTCTTTTGCAGTTTTTGGCCGGGGCTGGGTTTGAACCCTCCACCTCCAGTATATATGGAGCTGGTGCCCTACTCCTTTGAGCCACAGGTGCCGCCCTTGTTTTATTTTCTTAAGATAGAGTCTCACTCCGTTGCCACAGGCTAGGTGCTGTGGCATCAGCCTAGCTCATAGCAACCTCAGACTGCTGGATTCAAGTGATCCTCCTGCCTCAGCCTCCCTAGTAGCTGGACTACAGGTACCCACCACAAAGCTGGCAAATTTCTCTGTTTTAAATAGAGACCGGGTCTCAGTCTTGCTCAGGCTGGTGTTGAACTCCTAAGCTCAAGCAGTCCTGTCTCAGCCTTCCAGAGGGCTAGGATTATAGGAGTGAGCACTCAGCCTATTTCGAAGTCACTCGGTCAGAGATGACTGAATTGAAGACAAAGCCTACACCCTGCAGCCCCTACACAATTTATAATAAATGACTTGCAAAAGCATAAGCCAGCCTACATTGGTGCTCTGTGTTGATTAGTCAATGGTTAGCCATAGGAGAGTTGTAAGACCAAGGCACACAAGCTAGGCCCAGAGCAGGCTGGAGGGTGGGAGGCTATATCATAGCATCACTGTCCAAGGAAGGAGGCAGCAGCTTAACTTCAGAACACAGCTAAAGATCCCAAACATAATAACAGCAAGAATCAGGACTAAGCAGTCATCGGTCTATATGGACTAGAACATGAAGAGAGAGAGGCAGAGGAGGAACAGGAAACTCTAAGTTGGATTTTACATAACAGAGAAGACCTGTAGAGGAGGCATTCTAGGTGGGTGGAAGTGCAGGTACAAAAGGGAGCTCCTGGCCAGGCTCCAGGGTTCTAAGGAACCAGGCAGATGGGTCCCTACTTCATGAGCTTACTACAGTGACAGCTTTAGCCCTACTTTCCTTTCCCTGGCCTCACACTCTGGAATGGGAACACCTTGGCCCACATGGTGCGTCTGGCGTCGAACTACAATAACAGACACACCTGTAGAGTTGCCATAACAAAATATCACATACTAAGAGGCTTGAACAACAGAAATGCATTTTCTCACAATTCTGGATGCTAGAAGTCCAAAGTTAGGTGTGGCCAGGGCTGGTTTCTTCTGAGGCATCTCTCCTTGGCTTGTCAGTGGCTGTGTGTTCACATGGTGACCTTATCTCCAAATACAGTCACATTCTGAGGTACTGGAGATTAGAATTTCAACATGTGAATTAGGGGGTGCAAAATTCAGCCCACAGGGTCACAGTAACATAAAGGGTGATTGATGCAAAAGGCATCATAGACCAAGAGGCTATTCAGAGGCCTTGAATGCTGAGGTCATGGGTAGAGTGAGCCAGTGAAGGTGAAACAGCAGGAAGCATGTCTCCAGGGCAGGGGTCCCTTCCTAAGGCACATTATTTCCTGGTAGAGGAAGACTCGATGGCCCTGGGGAAGAGTCAGTTCCATCACAAGGGGGCAGCAAACACCCTATTTGGGTTTTTTTGTTGTTTTGTTTTGTTTTGTTTGAGACAAGAGTCTCACTATGTCCCTCTCGGTAGAATGCCGTATCGTCACAGCTCACAACCTCAAACTCTTGGGCTTAAGCAATTCTCTTGCCTCAGCCCCACAAGTAGCTGGGACTACAGGCGCTGGCCACACTGCCCGACCATTTTTTTGGTTGTAGTTGTTGTTTGGCTGGCCTGTGCTGGGTTCAAACCCACCAGCTCTGGTGTATGTGGCTGGCACCCCAGCCGCAGAGCTATAGGCACTGAGCCCCAAACAAGAGTCTCACTATGTCCCTCTCAGTAGAGTGCTGGTAGAGTGTCATTGCCAAATAACAATGACAACTGCAACCAGAAAATAGCTGGATGTTGTGGTGGGTGCCTACGGTCCCAACTACTTGGGAGGCTGAAGCAAGAGGCTTGAGCCCAAGAGTTTGAGGTTGCTGTGGGCTGTGACACCACGGCACTCTACCAAGGGCAACATAGTGAGATTTTGTCTCAAAATAAAAAAAAAGAGGTTGCACTGGCAGCCATACGGATAGATTGGGGTGGGAGGACTAGGAGAAAGAGCATACCAATTCCTAAGACACTGTTCTGGGCTCCATAGAGGAGACAGGAGAATTGTATCACTCAGATCTACCCTTCAGTGTCACCATAGTCAGGTCATGGTAATGGACACACAGGAAACATATGAAGAGGACTTTTTTTTTTTTTTTTGGACACAGAGTCTCAAATAGCCCACCACAATGCCCAGCTATTTTTAGAGAAGGGGTCTCACTCTTGCTCAGGCTGGTCTCAAACTTGTGAGCTCAAGCAATCCTCCCACCTCAACCTCCCTTGCCCTAAGTAAGGATGCTGTGATATCATAGCTCACAGCAACCTCAAACTCCTGGGCTCAAGCATTCCTCTTGCCTCAGCCTCCCGAGTAGCTGGGACTATAGGTGCCTGCCACAACACCCAGCTATTTTTTCTATTTTTAGTAGAGACAGGGTCTTGCTCTTGCTCAGGCTGGTTTCAAACTCCTGAGCTCAAGCAGTCCACCCGCCTTGGCCTCCCAGAGTGCTAGGATTACAAGTATGAGCCATGGTGCCTGGCCATAAAAGGAACTTTATTTATTTATTTTGAGACAGAGTCTCAAGCTGTCACCCTAGGTAGAGTGCTGTGGCATCACAGCTCACAGCAACCTCGAACTGCTGGGCTTAAGCAATTCTCTTGCCTCAGCCTCCCAAGTAGCTGGGACTACGGGTGCCAGCCACAGCACCCAGCTATTTTTTTGTTGTTGTTGTTGTTATAGTTCATTGTTGTTTTAGCTGGCCCAGGCTGGGTTTGAACCCGCCACCCTCGATGTATGTGGCCAGCGCCCTGCCAACTGAGCTACGGGCGCAGCCCGTGAAAGGGACTTTAGAAGGGGACATACTAGTGCTTAGGATGGTGGCTGCCACACACAATAGGTGCTCCATAAACGATTGTGCAACAAATGAGAAAATAATTTGTCTTAACTAGAAGTTGACAAACGAGAGAGCAGCAGTGTTGATCCTGGAAGCCAGGAACTGAAAAATGTCTCTAAAAACAACTGAGTTACTCTCTTGTGAAGGTCAGGGAGAAGGACACCAGTTGCCACATTCTGGATCATAATGCTCAGAAAAAGCGCTGGAAATGCAGAGTGACAGCATGGGACATTAATGCAGAAAAGCTAAGAAGAGAAGGAGGCTGACATGAAAAGCAGCTTCAGGGACCCAGGAATAAAGCCTACACATGGATCACTGCCACCTTCTACCATCCCCTACTGGGGTGGACTGGTGTTCAGTTTGATTGCTGACTGAGGCTTCCATGGGTCTCAAATACTAACCCTGTGGCAGACAGCTGGAGGGAGTGCAGTTTAGTCTTCAGCGTCCTCAGGGATGGAGCCACCAACTTGTGGCTAGGTGCTTCTCTTCCTGAATACAGGAGGGTCTGGGGTGGAGTCTGGGGAGCAGGAGGCCCAGCTGCCCAGCAAATATTAGGGGAGCAGGACTCTGCCACCATAGATAGTTACTGAAGTTACTGAAGACGTGAGGGTCCAGAGTGGTGTGGTTTGTCAGGGATCAGCTGTATAACTGACATGGACTTCACTCTCCAGGCATGGGTAGCCATCTTTGGATAGAGTATAGTTCTGCTGAATGGATTAGGGAGGTCCTGTCCCTCATCTTGAGCCACTTTTCAATGTCTATACACAATCTGGATTATGGAGGGCTTGTCCCCCACCTCAGTGATAGAAATCGCACAGTTTCCCAAAGCTAGACTGCTGTGGCCTTGATCATTGGGCTTATGCCTTTGGCCTTCCAGGGCACCTGAACCACCCACAGGGCATTTGCTTCCAGAATAAGAAAGCCAGTTCCTGGGTGGTGCCTGTGGCTCAATGGGTAGGGCGCCGCCCCATATACCGAGGGTGGTGGGTTCAAACCCGGCCCCAGCCAAACTAACAAAAAATAGCCAGGCGTTGTGGCGGATGCCTGTATCCCCAGCTACTTGGGAGACTGAGGCAAAAGAATCGCCTAAGCCCAGGAGTTAGAGGTTGCTGAGAGCTGTGACACCACAGCACTCTACCAAGGGTAACAAAGGGAGACTCTGTCTCAAAAAAAAAAGAAAAGAAAAGAAAAGAAAACCAGTTCCAATCTCCCTGACAACCTGCCACAAAAGGTGGTGAAATTCAGTTTCCAGCCTCAGACCTTCACATCCAAAGTGGTGGTGTTTTTCGTAATATTGCAGCGCCCCCTAGCATCCTAGGGAATTTTTTTAATCCTTAAGAAGAACATACCCAGAATAAAAGAAGAAACCACACCTGAGGAAGAACCAACAAAAAAAATCACTGTCATCATGAAGTGTCAGCCCAGGTCATCTCCCATGAGAGAGGACAATGTAGCTAGCTACCTCATAAGAGCCAGACTACAAAGAAATTATGGAAATGATAGACAGAAAGGGAATTCAGATTGTGGATGGCAAAAAACGATGAAAGGAATTGAAAAATGTAAAACCAGCAGAAGAAAAGCCAAAAATTAACCTAAGATTTTAACAAAAGATAAGACAAAGTCTCCAAGGATCTAGACACAATTATAAACAAAGGCACTAAGAGAATTGAAGATGTCATAGCCAGGTGTGGTGGCTCACATCTGTAATTCTAGGGTGGATAGTCTGAGCTCACAGGTTTGAAACCAGCCGGAGCCAGAGCAACACGTCCTCTCTAAAAATAGCTGGGCGTTGTGGAAGGCGCCTGTAGTCCCAGCTACTTTCAAGGCTGAGGCAAGAGAATTGCTTGAGCCCAAGAGTCTGAGGTTGCTGTGAGCTGTGATGTTACAGCACTCTACTGAGGGCAACAAAGTGAAACTCTGTCTAAACAGAAAATAAAAGAATTGAAGGAGTCATTCAGAGAGTTTCAAAACATAATAGAAAGTTTCAGTAACAGATTAAGATGAAGAAGAAAGAATATCAGAGCTCAAAGACAAGGCTCTTGAGCTAAGCCAGTCATTTAAAGAGGCAAAAAAGAAGAGAGTAAAAGCAAAGCAATCTCTTAGAGAATTGTGGGACTACACAAAGTGTACCAACCAACATATTAATTATAAGTATCCCAGAAGGATAAGAAGTGAGTCCCAATAGCATGGAAAATTTAGTCAAGGATATTAAAGCTGCAAAATTTTCTTTTTTTTTTTTGGTTTTTTTTTTTTGGCCGGGGCTGGGTTTGAACCCACCACCTCTGGCATATGGGACTGGCGCCCTACTCCTTGAGCCACAGGCGCCACCCATTAAAATGTATTTTCTAATATCACTATAGATGGTGATCATTAATGTATCACTACGGACATGCACCTACTTGATAGATATTGAACCCAGGGCCAATTCATTTCAAACAGAGTATCTTCTTGACACATTGTAATTAACTGGGCCAAAGGCAAAATGAAAGAAAACATTCTGTAAGCAGCCACTCACCTACAAGGGCAAGGGAAAATTCATAAGAATTTCAGCTGACGGGGCGGCGCCTGTGGCTCAGTCGGTAAGGCGCCGGCCCCACATACCGAGGGTGGCGGGTTCAAACCCGGCCCCGGCTGAACTGCAACCAAAAAATAGCTGGGCATGGTGGCGGGCTCCTGTCGTCCAAGCTACCCGGGAGGCTGAGGCAAGAGAATCGCTTAAGCCCAGGAGTTGGAAGTTGCTGTGAGCTGTGTGATGCCATGGCACTCTACCCGTAGGGCATAAAGTGACACTCTGTCTCTACAAAAAAAAAAAAAAAAAAAAAAAAAAAAAGAATTTCAGCTGACTTCTGAGCTGAAACTTTACAAACCAGAAGAGAGTAGACCCCCATCTTCAATCTTCTGAAACAAAATACTTGCAAACCTAGGATTTTGTACACTATAAAACTAAGGTCAACATGATAGAGAAATCAAATATTTCACTGACAAACAAACATTGAGGAAATTTGCCACTACAAGACCAGCCCTGCAGGAATACTGATACCTGTACTACCCACAGACCAACACAATGGACCACCAGCAAAGTAAAGACACCTAGAAACTAAAGGATAAAGCCTAGCTTCCACAATGGCCCTAGTGATAAAACAGTGCAACAGTCCTTGACATAACAAGACTAATAAAACTACACCCAACTTATTGATTCTCTCAATAAATATAAATGGCTTGAATTCCCCACAGAAAAGGCACAGACGGGCTGACTGTATAAAAAAAGTATAAACCAAGTATTTTCTTTCTTCAGGAAACGCCTCTAACCCACAAGGACATAGGAAGACTCAGGGTGAAGGGCTGGAAAACAATATTTCAGGAAAATGGAAAACAAAGGAAAGTGGGTGTCATAATCTTCTTTGCAGATATAATTGGGTATAAAACCACAAAAGTAAAAAAAGCTAAAGATAGGGCGGCACCTGTGGCTCAAAGGGGTAGAGTGCTGGCCCCATATGCCAGAGGTGGTAGGTTCAAACCCAGCCCTGGCCAAAAAAAAACTATATATATGAAAAAAAAAGCTAAAGATAGACACTATACATTGGCCAATGGAACAATACAACCAGAGGATATATGCACCATGCCAGGTGCAGTGGCTCACTCCTGTAATCCTAACACTTTGGGAGGCTGAGGTGGGTGAATCACTGGAGCTCAGGAGTTGCAGATCAGCCTGAGCAAGAGCAAGACCCCATCTCTAAAAAATAGCAGGGCATTGTGGCGGGCACCCGTGGTCCTAGCTACTTGAGAGGCTGAGACAAGAGAATGGTTTGAGCCCAAGAGTTTGAGGTTCCTGTGAGCTATGACACCATGGCACTCTACCAAGGGTGACAAAGTGAGACTCTGTCTCAAAAAAAAAAAGTATATATGTGTATATATATATATATATACACACACACACACATACTTTTTATATATGTACCTAACATTAAATGCTCCCAGATTTATAAAACAGGCCCTTCTTGGTCTGAACAATATGATTACCAACAACACCAGAATAGCGGGGGCTTCAACATCCCACTGACAGAATTGGGCAGATCCTCCAAGCAGAAACTAAAGAAATGATAGCCTGGTGTGGTGATGCATGCCTGTAATCTTAGCACTTTGGGAGGCCAAAGTGGGTAGAGATTGCTTGAGGTCAGGAGTTTGAGACCAGCCTCAGCAAGAGCAATACCCCCCATCTCTACTAAAAATAGAAAAACTAGCTAGGCTTTGTGGCAGGTGCTTTGTAGTCTCAGCTACTTGGGAGGCTGAGGCAAGAGGATCGCTTGAGCCCAGGAGTTTGAGATTGCTATAAGCTATGACGACACCATGGCACTCTACCCAGGGCAACAGAGTTAGATTTTATCTCCAAAAAAAAGGTTCTTAAACATGAGTTAAGAACTTAAACATGACTTAAACATGACTCTAGAACAACTGGGCTTGACAGACATCTACAGAACGTTTTACCCCAAGATCACTGAACATACATTCTTCTCATCAGCTCCTGGATCATTCTTCAAGATTGATCATATTTTAGGACACAATCAAGCCTCAACAAATTTAAAAAATAGAAATTATACCTGGTATTTTTATGGACCACCGTGGAATAAAGTAGGACTCAATGCCACACTCATCCTCACACAAAATCGTGGACTTTAAACAGCCTATTGCTAAATAATAGCTGGAACAAAGAGGAGATGAAGAAGGAAATCATTAGATTCCTTGAAAAGAATGGCAATGAAGCCAAACCATAAGATATCAAAACCTCTGGGATACTGCAAAGGCATTTCTAAGAGGGAAATTTATCCCATTAAATGCCCACATCCAGAAATCAGAGTGGAAGTTAATAACCTAATGACTCATCTCAAGGAGCTGGAAAAGGAAGAGCAATCCAATCCCAGACCAAGCAGAAGGAAAGAATCAAGATCAGACCAGAACTAAATGAAATGAAGAATAAAAGAGCCATTCCTAAGATTAAAGAAACAAAAAGTTGGTTCTTTGAAAAGAAACAAAATTGATACATCCTTGGCCAGATTAACTAGAAACAGAAAAGCAAGATTTCTAATAAATTCAATCAGAAATGAAAATGGGGGAATAACAACTGATAACACAGAGATACAAAAGATTTTCACTGAATACCACAAAAATCTCTATGCCCAGAAATTTGAAAATATGGAAGAAATGGACAAATGCCTGGAACACACCAACTCCCTACACTCAACCAAGAAGAAATAGAACTCTTGAACAGACCGATTTCAAGCTCTCAGGTGGAAAACAACAATAAAAAAGTTCTTGTTTTTTTTTTGTAGAGACAGTCTCACTTTGTCACCTTCGGTAGAGTGCCATGGCGTCACACTGCTAAAGCAGCCTCCGTCTCCTGGGCTTAAGCCATCCTCTTGCCTCAGCCTCCCAAGTAGTTGGGACTATAGGCACTGCCCAATAAAAAAGATTTTATTTAAGAAGAAAAATTTTGGGCGGCGCCTGTGGCTCAGTGAGTAGGGCGCCGGCCCCATATGCCGAGGGTGGCGGGTTCAAACCCAGCCCCGGCCAAACTGCAACAAAAAAATAGCTGGGCTTTGTGGCGGGCGCCTGTAGTCCCAGCTGCTCGGGAGGCTGAGGCAAGAGACTCGCGTAAGCCCAAGAGTTAGAGGTTGCTGTGAGCCGTGTGACGCCACGGCACTCTACCCGAGGGCCGTACAGTGAGACTCTGTCTCTACAAAAAAAAAAAAAGAAGAAAAATTTTTAAAGTGCCACCCCCAGAATTTTTAAATTTTTAAAAAATTTTTCTTCTTTCAAGAAAAAAAAATTTTTTTTAATGTGGTTTTTGGCCAGGGCTGGGTTTGAACCCACCACCTCCGGCATATGGGACTGGCGCCCTACTCCTTGAGCCACAGGTGCCACCTTCAAGAAAATTTTTTTGAAAGAAAATCCTGGGGGTGGCGCTTGTGGCTCAGGGAGTAGGGCGTCAGCCCCATATACTGAGGGTGGCAGGTTTGAACCCAGCCCCGGCCAAACTGCAACAAAAACATAGCCGGGGCGTTGTGGTGGGCACCTGTAGTCCCAGCTACTTGGGAGGCTGAGGCAGAGAATCGCTTAAGCCCAAAGAGTTTGAGGTTGCTGTGAGCTGTGATGTCACAGCACTCTAGCCAGGGCAACAGCTTGAGACTCTGTCTCAAAAAAAGGAAGAAGAAAAGCCTAGATAAGTCTTACAAGAAATTTCCACCCTAACGAGAAGAGCCTAGATAGTCTAAAAGGAGAGAACCAAAATGAGTATATCTGTTCTGCCAGATGTCTAGATCAGTTAGGAAGCTGAGTCATCAGAGCAGTGTCGGTATTTGCTTAAGAATGCAACATTAGACTGGACGCCTATAGCTCAGCGGCTAGGGCGCCCACCACATACACCGGAGCTGGCGGGTTTGAATCCAGCCTGGGCCTGCCAAACAACAATGGGGACAACTACAACAACAAAATAGACGGGCACTGTGGCAGGCACCTGTAGTCCCAGCTACTTGGGAGGCTGAGGTAGGAGAATCGCTTAAGCCCAAGAGTTGGAGATTGCTGTGAGCTCTCTACCCAGCACTTATACAGCACTCACCAGCACTCACTCTCTCACAGCACTCTACCTAGGGCAACAGCTTGAAACTCTGTCTCAAAAAAAAAAAAAGAAAAGAAAAAAAGAATGCAACATTAGACTTGCAGAACTGAATGGAAAGACCAGAAACAGTTCTACATCTGCTAGAACTAGACTCCAGAGATGGTGAGGAAAGGAGAGATTGCTGGAAAAATGATGCAAGTGAACTGATCATCCTTATGAAAAAAATTAAATGGGAGTCTCTTCAATTGTTTCTTTCCTAAAGATATACTGAAGTCTGAACCCTTCCCCACCAGTATCTGTGAATATGAATTTATCTGGAGATAGAGTCTTTCCAAATAGATGTAATCAAATTGAGATGAGGTCATACTAGATTAAGGTGGCTCCTAATCCAAAGAATGGTATCTTTATAAGAAGATATTTTGCCTTGAGACTGTGACATCAACTCCTTTGAGTCTCCAACCTGCCCCCCCCACCCTATAAGCTTTGGACTTGCCAACCCCCACAATCATGTGAGCCAATTCCTTAAAATCTATATTATCTTCTGTTGGTTTTGTTTCTCTGGAAAACCCAGACCGATAGTACCACGTCACACCAAGTTTCCAGTAGTGTTTGAAGTCAGGAGGGTGGTCATCCTTGGGCATTGAGAGAGTAGTTATTAGAAGTAGGTGATACGGCTCTACGCCCATAGCACAGTGGTTACAGTGTATGCCAGCCACATACACTGAGGGCGGCAGGTTCAAGCAAGAGAATCACTTAAGCCCAAAAGTTTGAGGTTGGGCGGCGCTTGTGGCTCCAAAGGAGTAGGGCGCTGGCCCCATATGTTGGAAGTGGCGGGTTCAAACCCAGCTCTGGCCAAAAACGGCAAAAAAAAAAAAAAAAAAAAAAGAAAAGAAAAGAAAAGTTTGAGGTTGCTGTGTGTTGTGATGCCACGGCACTGTACCCAGGGCGACATAGTGAGACTCTGTCTCAAAAAAAAAAAAAAAAGAAGTAGGTGATACAAGAGGAGCTTTGGGATGCTGTGAATGTTCATTTTTTTTTTGATCATCATGCTTGTTATAGGAGTTTGTTTATTTTGGGAAGAAAACCAAGTTGTACACTTCTGTTTTGAATTTTTTTTGTATCTATATCTTATATATTTTAATAAGAAGTTAACAAAAAAAGCTAATTTTAAGGGGCGGTGCCTGTGGCTCAAAGGGGTAGGGCACCAGCCCTATATGCTGGAGGTAGCATGTTCAAACTCAGCCTCAGCCAAAAAAACTGCAAAAAAAAAGCGAATTTTAGGTAGATAAAGGACCAGAATCAGAAAGGCATGTATGTCTGACTTTTAGAAGATATAAGAGAATATCTTTATAAAGTCAAGCGGGGAAGGATTTCTTTTTTTTTCTTTCTTTCTTTTTTTTTTTTTTGAGACAGAGTCTCAAGCTGTTGGCCCTGGGTAGGGTGCCGTGGCATCACAGCTCACAGCAACCTTCAACTCCTGGGCTTAAGCGATTCTCTTGCCTCAGCCTCCCAAGTAGCTGGGACTACAGGCGCCTGCCACAACACCGGGCTATTTTTTGGTTGTAGTTGTCATTGTTGTTTGGCAGGCCCGGGCTGGATTCGAACCTGCTAGCTCTGGTGTATGTGTCTGGGGCTTAGCTGCTTGAGCCACAGGCGCCGAGCCAAGGGGGAAAGATTTCTTAAACAAGATATAAAAAAGTACCAACATGGTGGCACCTGTGGCTCAAAGGAGTAGGGTGCCAACCCCATATACTGAGGTGGCTGGTTCAAACCCAGCCCCAGCCAAAAAAAACAAAACAAAACAAAGTACCAACAATGAAGGAAGATCAATGAATTAAACTTCATTTGAATTAAGAAATTCTGTTGAGGAAAGGACATCATAAAACACAGGAGCCAGCTTGCAGAGGCACCCACCTGCCAAATCTGGGACAATTTGAGCAGCAAAATAAAATAAGGATAGTAAGGGATTACAACTCATTGAATAATACAATACATGGATTTACATAGGTTTAAATAAAAATAAGAGAAGAGGGAAACTCTTCTTTACAATAGGAAGCCAACTAATAAATGTACAAGGAAGGATGAAATTAGAAAATCACTATTTGGCAGCCATATTAATAATTCAGGCAAAATAATCAATGGACATAAAAACTAGTAGACTTGAGAAGTAAAGTAACAAGGTAATTAAATAGTCTGATAGTATCTCCCCACAAGATGCTTATTAATTACAAAAGGAAAAACAGTAACCTCATATGGAGAAACTTGGCATACCCTACATTAACCTAGAGATAAAATTTAGTATCACCAGCAATGAGAGAAATCTATATCAGGTACTTCCTGTTGTGGGGAGAAAGCATCAAAAAAAATAATAATGTATAACCTTAATCTAATCACTAAACATGTTAGATAAAACCAAACTGATGGACATAATATGAAACAATTGGTTTATAATCTCCAAAAATATCAGTCTTATGAAATACAAAGAAATATTGTTTCAGATTAAAGGACACTAAAGAAACACATGCATATATAACGCATGATATATAGGATTTTCTTCTGCTCTAAAGAACTTTTTTTTTTGAGACAGAGTCTCACTTGGTCACCTTCAGTAGAGTGCCATGATGTCTTAGCTCATAGCAACCTTAAACTCTTGGGTTCAAACAATTCTCTTCTCTTAGCCTCCCAAGTAGCTGGGACTACAGGCACCCACCACAATGCCCTGCTATTTTTTAGAGATGAGGTCTCACTCTTGCCCAGGCTGGTCTTGAATGCCTGAGCTCAGGCAATCCACCTGCCTTGGCCTCCCAGAGTGCTGGGATTACAGATGTGAGCCACCACAATTCCTAAAGAACATTATTAGGAGAATTGGTAAAACCCAAATAGTCTATAGATTAGATAATAGTAGTGTATCAGCGTTAATTTCCTGATTTTGATAATTATTCAGTGGTAATGTTTTCATACAGAAGAATATTCTTGGGTTTGGTTTTTTGTTTGTTTTTGAGTCAGTGTCTAATTCTGTCTCCATAGGTAGAGTTCTGTGGCATCATATCTCACAGCAACCTCAAACTCTTGGGCTTGAGCAATCCTCTTGCTGATATCAGCCTCTCAAGTAGCTAGGACTACAGGCATGTGCTACTACTACAGCCTGGCTAGTTTTTCTATTTTTAGTAGAGGTGGGGTGTCATGGTTGCTTAGGCTGGTCTTGAACTCCTGAACTCAAGCAATCCACCCACCTTGGCCTCCCAGAGTGCTAGGATTATAGGCGTGAGGCACCGTGCACAGCCATGTTCTTGTTTGGGGAAAGACATGCTGAAGTATTTAAGAGTAAAAGGGCAGCATTTTGCCCCTTTCTTTCAAAGGAATTGGAGCTCTGGGAAAGAGGAAGGGAGAATATATATGTGTACACAGGAGGGTGGAGAGAGAGAGTGAGTGAGAGAGAGAGATGTAAATGTAAAACGTTAACATTTGGTGAATTGGGGTGAAAGAGATGAAGGAATTCTTTGCATTAGTCATGTAGCTTTTCCATGTAAATCTGAAATTATGTCAAAATAAAAGTTAAAAGAAAATTGGGTGGTGCCTGTGGCTCAGAGAGTAGGGTGCGGGCCCCATATACTGAGGGTGGCAAGTTCAAACCCAGCCCTGGCCAAAACAAAAAAATAAAAAAATAAACTTGATTAAAAAAAAACTAACCTTAAAAAAAAAAAGTTAAAAGAAAAAACGGGACATCAAAAAGAAAGTAGATAGACAAGACCAAATTGGGAGATGTTTGTGAGACATAAATGAAAAAGGATTAGCATCTAGAACAGCAGTTCTCAACCTGTGGGTCACACCCCACAGGAACTGTATTAAAGGGTCGTGGCATTAGGAATGTTGAGAACCACTGCTCTAGAATGTGTAAAGATGCCTCATGAGTTGTCAAGAAAGACAAATAACCCAATAGAAAAACAGGCACACTGGGCGCTGAGGCAAGAGGATCACTTGAGCCTAAGTTTGAATTGCTGTGAGCTATGATGCCATAGCACTGTACCAAGGGCAGCAAAATGAGATTGTCTCCAAAATAAATAAATAAATTAATTAATTAAATGATTAAGTCCATGAGTGAATGAATAAAGTGTTAGAGAGGCTGGACTGGCTGGACATGGAGTGGGGAGACCAATGAAGCCGGTCCTGGATAGGGAATTAGGAGACCCAGACTCCCTGAGGTCAGAGCAGGGACCATGGAGAGAAACTAAGGGTGGAGATGGGAGATGGAGAATCAGAGGGCTGGTCTGGAGACTCAGGAAAACATGGTAATCTGCCTCAAGTTGCCTGTAGTTCCTTAATGCCCCTTTATCACCTTTATCACAAAGCTCCAGCCTGAGGATCTCCCCAAACCCCAGACTTGCAAATCAGACGCCTCCTGGAAGGGTGTCATGCACTCAGTATCTTCCCTCTAAACCTGCCCTTCCCACAGCCTACCCCATTCAGCTGATGGCAACTTCATCCCTCCAAACGCTTAAGCATCATCCCTGGATCCTCATTCTCTTATATCCCATATCTGGTTTACCAGCAAACCTTTTGTCTTTGTCACTGGTGCATCCCTAGCCCTGAAAACAAAGCCTGGCACGCTGGTAGTTGCTGGGTGAATCTTTTTTTTTTTTTTTTCTTTTCAGGTTAATGTGAGGGTACAAATAACCAAGTGACAGTATTTGAATTTGTTAGATAGAGTCCCTCTTGTACATTATGTGCTGGGTGAATCTTGTTGAATGGACGCGTGCC
The DNA here is from genome assembly GCF_027406575.1 of Nycticebus coucang. Lineage (NCBI taxonomy): Eukaryota > Metazoa > Chordata > Mammalia > Primates > Lorisidae > Nycticebus > Nycticebus coucang. The sequence goes on along the minus strand of NC_069787.1, from coordinate 92,316,892 downwards.
TTTTCACCTCACCAGTATGCTCCTTCTTCAAGAACCTTTGGTATATTGGGCGGTGCCTGTGGCTCAGTGAGTAGGGTGCCAGCCCCACATACCAAGGGTGGTGAGTTCGATCCCGTCCCCAGCCAAACTGCAAAACAAAAAAATAGCCGGGCGTCATGGCAGGCACCTGTTGTCCCAGCTACTCTGGAGGCTGAGGCAGGATAATCGCCTAAGCCCAAGAGCTGGAGGTTGCTGCGAGCTGTGATGCCACAGCACTCTACTGAGGGCAGCAAAGTAAGACTCTGTCTCTAAAAAAAAGAAAAGAAAAGAATCTTTGGTATAAAAATAAATAAATGAAAACTCTCTCATTCCAGGGGACATGGTGTAGGGCTCTTTGAGTAAGTGGGCTTTTTTGTAATAGTCTCAGGGAGATCAAGGTCCCCTCTACTTTAATGATAATAATAGCTATCATTATGTGAATGCCACTTCCCAAATATCTCTCACTTAGTTTTCAAGACTGCCTTGCAAGTTGCACATGTCACCTGCACCTTTCAGTTGAGGAAACCAAGTCTCAAGGAGATTGATCCACTTGTTTATGATCCTAACTCTGAACACCTTGCCACCTAAATCCTGGGTGGCACTCATCAGTGGGTTAAAGGAGGGAGAGTGAAGGGCTGCAGGGAGTGACCCTGGAGTTGGGGTAGGAAATGGGCAGGTTTGAGCTGAGCAAGATAAGCTGAGACCCTTAGACCCTCTTCCTATTGGTGGAGAAATATGTTTAACTGAAGGCCAGCCACTTCCAACCCCATAGAATGCACCAGCACCTCATTCATATCACCATATCACTCCCTTACCTGATCCACCACTACCAAAGTAAAGTGCTTCTAGGGGTCACAGGCCAAGCCCGTTGGGCAATGCACATCATGGAACTGGGCTGAGCAACTTCTCCCAGGAAGCTCAGGGCCCATTGATGGCAGTCACCATATCACACCAGTCTAGGGAATCTGGCCCAGAGGACCAGCCACAAGACCCTGCTTCTAGGTGATGGTGATGCTGCTTGCCCATGGGTTGACCACAAGGCACTGAACTTCAGAGTGAATGAGGGAGACTCTGTCTCAAAATAATAATAATAATAATAATTTATGTATTTGTGGCTAGTCATGGTGGCTTACACCTGTAATCTCAGCACTCTGGGAGGCCGAGACAGGTGGATTGCCTGAGCTCAGGAGTTCAAGACCAGCCAAAGCAATAGCAAGACCCCCATCTCTATTAAAAATAGAAAAACTGAGGCAAGAGGATCCCTTGAGCCCAAGAACATGAGGTTGCTGTGAGCGATAATGCCATGGCATGCTAGTCATGGTGCCAGAGTGAGACTTTGTCTCAAAAAAAAAAAAAAAGTATATATGTAAACATATTAACATATGAGGGCTGACAATTAAGTTTGTGATTTCTCCCTAGAAAAGGTGCTGTATACCTCATTGAATATCACTACAGTCAACTTCAAGGAACTCCCCTTGGGAAGTTACACACAAATAGCACTTCCTCGTCCACCTTTCAAAACAATTTTGGAACTCTTTTTCTGGAATGGCCATTAGAGCTGTTGTTGTACAAGGTCTGAGAATTAAGTTTGTGAACTCATCCTAGAAAACATGCTTTGACGGTGCTCATGACTGGAGTTGCCCCCCACATGATGGAAACCACGATGCCTTTGGAGCCGGCAGGTCCCCTTACAACCCTAGCCTGACCCCCACTCTGAGATCTGGGGTCCCAAATGGTCACAAAATGGCCCCTCCACTTGCAAAAGGAGACAGCAGATCTTGGCAACTCAAGAGCTGCAGTGAGAATAAATGTTCTACTGCTGTTTTTAGCTATTAATGTAACTGACATAATACCTTGTACGTATTCAGTGTACACTTTGATAAGTTTGACATAGTATATATCTGAAACACGTCATACAAATCAAGATAGTATACATACCCACCATCCCAAGTTTCCTTATGCCCTTTGGTATATTCTGACTACTTCTCTCCAACACACCTCACCCACCCTCCCAATCGTGCCGTCTTTAGGAAACTATTCATCTACTTTCTGGAGTTTTATATAAATGGAATCATACAACATACTTGTTTTGCGGGGTTGGGGGGGATCTGGCTTCTTTCAGTGGGAGTGTATGGAGAGAAATCAGAACCCAGGACTGAGCTTCAAGGCCTCCTACATTTGGAAGTTAGAAGGAGGTGGCGGTGGGCAGTATAAGAGGAAAGAACAGAGGCCAAGTGAGGCGGCTCACACCTGTAATCCTAGCACTCTGGGAGGCCGAGGCGGGTGGATCACTCGAGCTCAGGAGTTTGAGACCAGCCTGAGCAATAGAGAAACCCCATCTTTACTAAAAATAGAAACGCTGAGGCAAGAGGATCACTTGAGTCCAAGAACTTGAGGTTGCTCTGAACTATAACGCCAGGGCACTCTAGTCAGGGCACCAGAGTGAAACTCTGTCTCAAAAAAAAAAAAACAAACAAAAAGAGGGAACAGGGATGATCTCTGACTAAAGGAGAGGTGAACACCCCCAGATAAAGAGAAGGAAAGTGAGGGGCTCATAAGGACACAGAACAAGCTCACTCTGGTAATCTCAATCCCTGTTAGTGGGGCAAGAGTTTCCCTAAACATAAGGGTCCAATCCCCTAAGAAAAGAGGGTATCTCCTCTAAGGGGGACTTTATGCAAGTAAGAGAAACGAATTCAAGATTTGAAATCTTCCCATAAAAACAAAGGCCCAGATGGATTCTACCAAGTATTCTACTAAATATTTTAAAAAGAAAAAAAAATCACCCCTAGGCTGGGTGCAGTGGCTCATGCCTGTAATCCCAGCACTCAGGAGGCCAAGGCAGGAGGATTGCTTGAGCTCAAGAGCTTAAGACTAGCCTGAGAAAGAGCGAGACCCTGTCTCTAAAAAATAGCTGGGTGTTGTGGCAGGCACCTGTAGTCCTAGCTACTTGGGAGGCTAAGGCAAGAGAATCGCTTAACCCCCAAAGTTTGAGGTTGCTGTGAGCTGTGACTTCACAGCACTCTGAGGATGACAAAGTGAAACTGTCTCAGAAAAAAAACACCCTCACAAACTCCTTCAAAAATAGTGGAAAAACACTTCCCAACTCATTCTATAAGGTCAATATTACCAACCAAAGACAACATAAGAAAAGAGAAATACAGAAAATATCTCTAGTGAATACAGATGCAAAAGTACTTGACAGAGTATTAGCAAGCCACAACTGATAATATGAAAAAGGATTATACATGACTGAGATTTACCCCAAGAATGCAATGTTGGATCACCATCTACAAAATTAATGCCTGGGCCAGCTTCCCCAACCTCCCCTTTCCCAAACTTTATTAAAGAAAAAGCCAGGGTGGTAAATCTCTAAAACATCGTCAATTTTCTGGGATTCCTCCCTCAAAAAATGTAACATTTGATTTCCAAACACATGCCAGAAGTGTACATGGATCTCAACTGCACTAAGCAGGTGAGGAGCTGAAGTCTTAGTGTTCATCTTCTGACCTTCTAACAGAAAAACCCCACACATCACCTCATAGATGTAGAGAGGAGATGTGTGGGTCATAAATCTAACACCCATTCATGACACAAACACTCAATAAACTAAGAATAGAATGAAACTTCCTCAACTTGAAAAAGGTAACCTATGAAAAACTTACAGCATAAAATCAGATTGAGAATAAGGCAAGAATGTCTACTTTTGCCACATCCATTCAATATTGTACCAGAGTTTCTTTTTTTTATTTTTATTTGTTTTTTCTTTTTTTTTTCAGTACCAGAGTTTCTAGCTAGTGCATTAAGACAGGATAAAAAAATTAAAGGCATCCAGATTGGAAAGAAGGAAGTAAAATTGTCTTTATTCACAGATGACAAGATCATGTATGTAGAAAATCTCAAACAATATACACACAGAAAGATTTCAAAACAATTAAGGTAATAAATGAGTTTAGACAGGTCCAGGATATATTGATAAACAAAAAATCAATGGTATTTCTATACATTAGCACCAAAAAATCCAATGATAAAATTAGGCAAGCAATTCTATTTATTTATTTATTTATTTATTTTTAGAGACAGAGTCTCACTTTGTCGCCCTCAGTAGAGTGCTATGGCATCACAGCTCACAGCAACCTCCAGCTCTTGGGCTTAGATGATTCTCTTGCCTCAGCCTACCCAGTAACTGGGACTACAGGCACTTGCCACAATGCCCGGCTATTTTTTGTTGCAGTTTGGCTGGGGCTGGGTTTGAACCCGGTATATGGGGCCGGCACCCTACTCACTGAGCCACAGGCGCTGCTCAAGCAATTCCATTTATAATACATTAAAATACTTAAGAACATTTTAACAAAAGAAATGCAAGGCTTACATACTGAAAATGACAAAGTATTGCTGAGAGAAATTAAGGAAGATCTAAATAAATGGACACACATTCCATGTTCATGGACTGGAAGTCTTTACATCATCAAGATGTCACTTCCCCTCAAATTGATCTATACGTTCAATATAATAGCTATTAAATCAATGAATCCCCAACCATAAAAAAAAAAATGTAAAGTCAAAAAAAAAATCTATTAAATACTCTGGAAGGCTTTTCTTAGACATTGACAGGCTGATTATACAAGTTATATGGGGACATAAGGTACCTAGAAAAGTCCAAAGAATTTTGAAAAATAACAAAGTTGGAGGTTTTCTATTATCTGATTTAATGACTTACAAGTTCTTTAAGGTCAAAGTTATCAACACCACATGATCATGGACAGGCACATATCAACAGAACAAAATTGAGAGTCTAGAAATAAACCCTTATATTTATGATCAATTGATTTAGACAAAGGCAGCAAAGCCATTCAATGGGGAAAGGGTAATCTTTACAACAATTGGTGCTGAGACAAATGAATATCCACACATGAAAAGATGCATTTATTAGATCCTTCATTATACCATACAAAAAATTTAATTCAAAATGGATCATATGGGCGGCGCCTGTGGCTCAGTGAGCAGGGCGCCGGCCCCATATACCGAGGGTGGTGGGTTCAAACCCGGCCCCGGCCAAACTGCAACAAAAAAAAAAGGGCATTGTGGCAGGTGCCTGTAGTCCCAGCTACTGGGGAGTCTGAGGCAAGAGAATCGCCTAGGCCCAGGAGTTGGAGGTTGCTGTGAGCTGGGTGATGCCATGGCACTCTACCGAGGGCGATAAAGTGAAACTCTGTCTCTATAAAAAAAAAAAAAAAAAAGGATCATATATTTACATGCAAGACTAAAACTATAAAACTTCAAAATGTTCTTAAGATATGATACCAGCCAGGCATGGTGGCTCACACCTGCAATCCTAGCACTTTGGGAGCTTGAGGCAAATGGATTACTTGAGCTCAGGAGTTTGACACCAGCCTGAACAAGAGCGAGATCCTTGCTCTACTAAAAAAAAAAAATACATAGAAACTAGATGGGGATTGTGGTGGCACCTGTGATCCCAGCTAGTTGGGAGGCTGAAGCAGGGGGATCTCTTGAGCCTTTGAGTTTGAGGTTTCTGTGAGCTATGATGCCATGGCACTCTATGCAGGGCAACAGAGTGAGACTCTGTCTTAAAAAAAAAAAAAAAAAATATGTGTATATATATATATAAAAAACACCAAAGGCATAATCCATAAAAGAAATAATTGATAAACTGAACTTCATCAAAGTTAAGAACTTCCATAATTCAAAAGACCATTAAGAAAATGAAAAGAGGGTGGCGCCTGTGGCTCAGTGAGTGGGGCGCCGGCCCCATATACCGAGGGTGTCGGGTTCAAACCCAACCCTGGCTGAACTGCAACCAAAAAACAGCCGGGCGTTGTGACAGGCGCCTGTAATCCCAGTTGCTCGGGAGGCTGAGGCAGGAGAATCGCGGAAGCCCAAGAGCTAGAGGTTGCTGTGAGTCCTGTGACATCATGGCACTCTACTGAAGGTGGTAAAGTGAGACTCCGTCTCTACAAAAAAAAAAAAATGAAAAGACAAACCACAGACTAGGAGAAAATATTTGCAACTCATTTATCTGATAAAGAATTTGTATCCAGAATATGTAAAGAATTCTTACAACTTATTATTTTTTTTTTTTTTGTAGAGACAGAGTCTCACTTTACTGTCCTCGGTAGAGTGCGGTGGCGTCACACGGCTCACAGCAACCTCCAGCTCTTGGGCTTATGTGATTCTCTTGCCTCAGCCTCCTGAGTAGCTGGGACTACAGATGCCCGCCACAACGCCCGGCTATTTTTTTTTTTATTGCAGTTCGGCTGGGGCTGGGTTTGAACCCACCACCCTCGGTCTATGGGGCTGGCGCCCTACTCACTGAGCCACAGGCGCCACCCAGGAATTCTTACAACTTATTAATAAGACATGTGACCCATTTTGAAAAGGGGAAAAATTTGAATATTTCACTAAAGATATACAAATGGCTAACAATCACACAAAAAGATGTTTAAAATCATTAGTTGAGAAAATTAAATTTAAATTAAAACCAAAATGAGATGTATCCACTAGAATGGTTACAATAAAAAAGAGAAATGAGTCCAAGTGTTGGTTGGCAAGGATGCGGAGAAACTTGAACCTTCATCCATTACTGGTGGAAATGTAAATGCTTTGGAAAAGCTTGGCAGTTTCTTATGTAAACTTACTATGTTAACCCAGCAATTCCACTCCTGGGAATTTACCAAAGAATGAAAATGTATGTCCACAAAGACTTATACATAGATGTTCTCAGCAGTATTACTCATAATAGCCCCCAAATGAAAATAGTCTAAACATCAATTGGTGAATGGATAAACAAAATGTGGTATATCCAGCTGGATATTGTGGCTCACACCTGTCATCCTAGCACTCTGAGAGGGTTGAGCTCAGGAGTTAAAGACTAGCCTGAGTAAGAGCAAAACTGTCTCTACTAAAAAATAGAAAAATTATCCAGGTGTGTTAGTGGGCACCTGTAGTCCCAGCTACTCAGGAGGCTGAGGCAGGAGGATTGCTGGAAACCAGGAGTTTGAGGTTGCTGTGAGCCAGGATGATGACGTAGCACTCTAGCCTGGACAACAGGGTGAAATTCTGCCTCCCCCTCCCCCTGCCCCGCAAAAAGTGGTATATTCATACAGTGGAATACAATTCAAAAATAATAAAGGAAAAAAAAACTATTGACACATCTACATTAATAAACAGTGAGAGACTCTCACAGACCTCATCCATCTATAGGTAAAACAGACAAGCGAACAGGACATAGCAGGGTAGGGCATAACCAAGGGCAAGCACATATGAGGGACACCAAGTCAACCAAAGATGTTTTCCTGCAGCAGGTGACATCTGAGACCCTGAAGGACTGTTTCAGGGAGGCCGAGGAGCAAGTAGTGCCAATAACCGAGAGGCAGCCCTCTGTGCCATGCTATGGAGTTCAGGTTTTATCTTGAATTGCAAAACTAGAAAAAGAGAATTCAATAGGGAACTGTGCTCTGTTAAAGAGGGAAAACATCTTACTACCACGAGAAATGAATTAGGAACAATAAACCTGGGATAATTCCTATGAGAACTGTGAGATTCCCACGTAATTTTTTTGTTGTATGTGTTGCTATATTGTGAGCAGCAGTAAAAACCAGTAGTTGCTGGACTTTCGGGTGAAGAGGAGTGGGCTCTGTTGCTTAGTTGTGAGGGGAGAAGAGTCTAAAGAAAAATGAAAAAGAACAACAATGAAAATAAGTGGAAAATTAAGCAGATCAGTCTAGCTTGGCTCACTCTCCACTCATGGGGCTCTTTGGTTCTGATCAGTGAGGTGTAGGATACATGTAAAGGGCTGTTATTACTTTATAAGCATTGGAAGTTTCTCCCACAGCGCCCACAGAGTCCAGCCACCTCTTTTAGCACAGAGGTTCCCAATTCTACAATCTTCTCCTTGTTGCCCAGTCTGCTTCTTCAAGATCCATCCCAGTGTTGGGTAGCAGACCTCCACATCCTGGGCTTGAAGCTGGATGGACCAGCTGCTTCCTAGATCTAGGACTCTGCTCCCCGTAGGTGAAGTAGAATATGAGTGTGGAGATAGTCTTTTTGACATAGTATTTTTTTTTTTTTGTGGCCCTCAGTGGAGTGCCATGGTGTCACAACTCACAGCAACCTTCAGCTCTTGGGCTAGGGTGATTCTCTTGCCTCAGCCTCCCGAATAGCTGGGACTACAGGCGCCCGCCACAACGCTTGGCTATTTTTGTTGCAGTTGCCACTGCTGTTTTAGCTGGCTGGAGCCGGGTTCGAACTCATCACCCTCTGTATATGGGGCCGGCGCCCTACCCCCTGAGCCACGGGCACTGCCCCTTGACATAGTATTTTTGACAATACTACCAGCTTGCTGAGTCAAAGTCAGTTACTGGGTACTTCTGAGTCAGTTTGCTTATGCTAAAATAAGCTATGCTATCTTCTCCATGGGGATTACTGAGAGGACCAAGTGCCAATCAACTGACAAGAGTGTTTATGTGTGAAACATGCTCTGTTGGGGTGTGTGGGAGTGATGCACCTTCCAAAAACTTAAAAAATAAGATTGCCATCCAGAAGTATAATCATTACCCAACGGATGAGACTGACCACAAGCTGACTTTTGGAAAAGTGTGACTAAAGAGTTTCCCAATATCCACAACCACAGTAACGAGGTATATAATTTTAGGAAGGCAGATTGGAACACAGCATATCTGGGGCAGTGAAAACTAATGACAGGAGACCAGTTCTCGCACAATGGTGAACGTATAAATTGCCATGGAATCTTGCTGATACCAGTGATGAGGTGCACTCCAGGCCTTGAAAGTCTTTGTAGAGGGACTTAGGAATGAATTTGTGGTTTAAAATTTCTCCAGTGACTTTCATATGAATCAAAATTAAAGCACCTTTGGCCTAGCAGAGGTGTCCAACAGGCTGTATGCAGATTATTTAAGGACTGTTTTGCTTATTTGTGATGTCAGGTATCGTGAAATTTATGCAAGGACCTTTCCTTTTTTTGCTCATCAGTTTTCATTAGTGTTTGTGTATTTAATGTGTGAGTTCCAAGACAACTCACTCTTTCTTTCTTTTGTTTTTGAGACAGAGCCTCAAGCTGTCACCCTGGGTAGAGTGCCATGGCATCACAGCTGACAACAACCTCCAACTCTTGGGCTCAAGCGATTCTCTTGCCTCAGCCTCCCAAGTAGCTGGGACTACAAGCATCTGCCACATCTGGCTATATTTTGGTTGTAGTTGTCATTGTTGTTTGGCAGGTCCGGGCTGGATTTGAACCCGCCAGCTCTGGTGTATGTAGCTGGTGCCTCAGCCGCTTGAGCTACAGGCGCTGAGCTGACAACTCACTCTTTCAATGTGCAGCACAGAAGAAAAGAAGTTGGACACCCCTGAAAGAGCATAAAAAGCTGGAGGGATTGGTTTTAGGCAGTCATCAGGCCTGACATATTCTATTGGGGAACTCTAGAGTCTTATGGCAGTATGAGAAGGGGAAATTCCAGAGTGGTGGCAATCTGGACAGGAGCAAATATGCAATGCAAATTTGCACAGTAGCAATGTGCAAATAAAGTTTTTGCATATTTTTCTTTTTTTTGTAGTTTTTGGCCAGGGCTGGGTTTGAACCTGCCACCTCTGGCTTATGAGTCCTGTGCCCTACTCCTTTGAGCCACAGGCGCTGCCCTGCATATTTTTCTTTTTGAGACAGTCTCAAGCTGTTGCTCTGAGTGCTGTGACGTCACAGCTGACAGCAACCTCCAAGTTTTGGGCTTAAGTGATTCTCTTGCCTCAACCTCCCAAGTAGCAGGGACTACAGGTGCCTGCCACAACGCCCAGCTACTTATTTTGCTGCAGTTGTCATTGTTGTTTTAGCAGGCCCGGGCTGTGTTCAAACCCATCAGCCTCTGTGTATGTGGCCAGTGCCATAACCACTGTGCTACCAGTGTTACCTCTTTGCGTATTTTTCAGCAGAACAAATTATTTTTTTTTCTTTTTTTGAGACAGAGTCGCATTATGTTGCCCTTGGTAGAGTGCCGTGACATCACAGCTCACAGCAACCTCAAACTCTTGGGCTCAAGGGATTCTCTTGCTTCAGCTTCCCAAGTAGCTGGGACTACAGGTGTCTGCCACAATGCCCAGCTATTTTTTTTTGTAGAGACAAGAGTCTCACTTTATGGCCCTCGGTAGAGTGCCATGGCATCACACAGCTCACAGCAACCTCCAACTCCTGGGCTTAAGCGATTCTTCTTGCCTTAGCCTCCCAAGTAGCTGGGACTACAGGCGCCCGCCACAACGCCCAGCTATTTTTTGGTTGCAGTTTAGCCGGGGCCGGGCTTGAACCCGCCACACTCAGCATATGGGGCCGGCGCCTTACCGACTGAGCCACAGGCGGGCCCCCCTGCCCAGCTATTTTTTTTTTGTTGTAGTTGTCACTGTTGTTTGGCAGGCCCAGGCTGGGTTCTAACCTGCCAGTTCCGGTGTAGTGGCTGGTGCCCTAGCCTCTGAGCTACAGGCGTCAAGTCTAATTCTTATAAAATGAAATACACACGTCTTTCCACAGACTGCTTTTGTTGCACATCTGGTTTTCCCCTTATGTCACAGAAATATTCTCACTTTGTCCAACATATTTTTTCAGTGAATCACAATAAAAATAACATTTACTTCTAATATTTAAAAAATAAATCAGGATAGACCAAGAGCTATTATGAGTGTTCTCTTTATTTCTCTTTGGTTTCTTAACACAAAAGACATGCATTCTATAAATAAAAAGAAATAAGATTTCCTGGGAAACAATAAATTGGGGGGGAATTCCCACCTAGTCACATCTTTGTGGTCAAGTCAAGAGGCTGGTCTTCAGCTCCCATCTGGCTGTGATCTCAGATGAAATCCAGAAGAGTAGACTGTGTGCATATCCAAGGTGCAACATTCAAGGACAGTGAACATCCTAGTCCTCTGTTCAGAGCAGGGCTAGCCCTCAGTGCCCAATGAACACAATGTTTGTCCCATTTCCTTGTTACATCCTTTTCACAACATCCTTGGGTGATGCCTCTGGCTCTAACACCAAAGAGCCAGACCAGCCATGTGCAAACAGCCATTCGCCAGCAGACTGAGGAATGCACTCAGGAGTGTGTGAAAATGTTGACGTTTGCTCACTTGTGCTCAAGCCCAGATCAAAGCACTGGCTTGATCTTACTTGGCAACACTGACCTCAGGTGCAGCAGTGTAACTTCTACACCACAAGGTAGGCATGGACTCAGAAAGGCCACTGTAAGAGCAGCACACCCTGGGAAAAACATCTATCATCCCTGGTAGCAAAATCTGGGCCAGCATCCTAAGGACCCAGTGTGGCCCACTCAGTAGCCCTTTGACCAATCTTAATAACCTTCACAATCTAGGCTTATCAGTGCTGGTTCAAATTCACAAATGGGCTTATAACAGTAAGAACAGCACTGATACAGTCCTCAGCAAATGCAGACCCTAACCTCCTTCCCAGTCTACCTCTGCAGGCAAACCAGGGAGGGAGAAATGCTGGAGCTCCACCATGAGCCCAAGTTATATCAAATATCAGATTGTTCAGTCTTTTAAAATAAAAATATCATTTTTAAGTGCTTATAGCAGAGGCCCAGCTCCTAAGTTGCAGGTAACAAAGGTACTTTATCTTCTGAATACATGGCGATTGCACACACTGGTAAACCTGATGGCCCTGGGGTTGGGGAGATAACCCCAGGCTCCATGTTCTGCCTTTCTGAACAGGCTTCTAGGCCACTCCAGGTAGGCAGCAAAGGACAGGAAACCATCCCGGTGGAGATTGGGACCCTAATACCCAGTCTAGGGTTAAAGGATACAGTCTCTACTAGAATTTTAGAAAACCAGATTTGGCAGCAGCAGTTTAAGGACAGCCCCACTGCCCAGTGCACTGGTACAGAAAATGTCCTCCTCTTTGGGTCCCGCTATGCTACATTAAGGTCCCATCCAGGAAGGAGAAAGGAACATGGAATCTCTTTAAGAGGTCATTTGCCAAGATTAGAGGAAGAAATATAAAATCTGTTCTTTGCAGCAGCAAGAGATTCTTTTAGTCTTTAGTTCTTTATGTCATAAAGCCGGCTTGACTTGAATGTAAAGGTTCACCTTGCTGGTCAGTCTGCCAAGGGCTGGAGGGAGGCTGGAGCCTGGAATTGGCAGATGAAGGAGCAATGGAATGGCAGGGCAGACAGACAAGGTTATCAGACCAAGCCAGCCCATGGCTGGTAGGAAGAAGCAGCCCCTGGTTAGGTTCTAGAGGTGTAGATGTGCCCCAGAAGCATCACACTGAGGAAAATCATCCAAGAAAAATAGATGGGCAAGTGAAATTCTGGCCAGACCTGCTGTTTCTTGCTGGTCAAAAAAGGAAAGAATGTGAGAGTGGGGAATCTGAGTGCTGCAGTGGTGGTGGGAAGTAATCACAAGGGCACCTGGAGCCCCCAGCAACAGGTGGGAGTTCCCACCTAGAAGAGTGGCGGTAATTCAGTCAATAGCTGACTTGCTAAGCCTATGATTTAAAAAAGTCCTCTGACGGTGGGTGTGAAGACAAACCCCATGAGCACCTTGCTACAGGACCAGTCATGGATACACTGAATCCAGACACGCTGGGGTTCAGGGAGAACCCTAAGTGCTGTGCGAGGTCTTAGGACCCTGGGATCCGAATGTAGAGTGGACACCGCCCTTCTCATATTGGACAGTTTTCCATTTAAGCATACATTTGTCTTTTGTTTTTTTCTTCCTGAAAAATGTGTTCACATAAAAAAAAAGTATTTTTCTTTCCAGTTTTTTCAAGTGCTTCTTTGTTTACATTTCCTGCAGTTCCTTTCAAGTATCTTTTTTTCCCTTCTGTTTCTCCTAGACAAGATGAAAAAGAGCTCCAGGAAGTCCCAAAATAAGACATGGGAAAAACTTCTGTTCTTCTTATCAGGGATAAGAACGAAATCCTTTGTGCCCCACAAGGGAAGATGGAACATGTCTGTGTATAGCCAGCACATTGTTATAGCTGCATCATCACAGGCAGTAAGAATATTTGCAGTGTGTCCTTTCTCTCTCAGCTATACGGCACAGTTTCCAACAGGCTTGGCTACTGCAGCCTCCCCATGACAAACTGGCCATGATGTGGGTGGAAAATAAACAGGCAAGGAGGTGCATCAGATGGGAGGCTTTCTGCAAATACGTGGCCCACGGAGCCACAGTGAGTGGGAACTGGGCTTGGATGGAGTATTTGTGTGGATCAGCAAAACAGGTCCGTATCACCATGTGCAGGACCCAGAGGGGCTTTTGTCCTGTGCTGTGAATCTTGACGACCCAGGCCTGAAGATCAGTGAGGGAGGACTTAAGCACCTGGAAAAACTGAATGTCTGGCAAGTTCACATTTCACCCCATCTTCCTCTCCTGAGAGGAATTGTTCCTGGAAGGAAATGCCTAAGTATGTACCGGATCCCTACCCCACCATATCCCACCCTCTGCCTTAGATGGTGAGGAGAGGGATGCAGCCCACACCAACCCCTCCCTCATGGCACGCCATAGGGGCCATAAATGTCCAGCGGTCCGTCTCTGGGTCATACATCTCAACTGAGCTCAGGTTTGACTGTCCATCATAACCCCCCACAGCATAGAGGCGCCCACAGCTGGCCACAAGGGAGACCCGGCTCCGGCGTGTGTGCATGGGTACTATCAGGCACCACTGGTCTGCCACAGAGCTGTACATCTCGGCAATGCTGAGGAAGCCAGAGCCATCATAGCCTCCACAGACAAACATCTTGCTTCCCAGGGAGGCGGCTCCATGCCGGCAGCGCTTGTTGAGCATGCTGGCTGCTGGGTGCCAGGTGGCTGTGTGGTGGTTGTAGTGCTCCACCTGCAGCAGGGAGAGAGGCACAGGTACAGGATGGTCAGAGTCACAGTTCTTAGTCCATGGGGTGACCTTGCAAGACATAATGACCCACATGATATTAGACTCCTGTGGGAGGCCTGGGGACAAGGAATCTGCCAAAGTGTGCCCTGACTCTGATACCATTCCCTCAGTGGCATGTCTGCTTCTGGCAGTGGAAGGTCATCTCACTTGGGCCTTTCTGTTGCATCCAGAAATAAATACAGGTTGTGACCACTGATGCACTGCTCAGTAGTCACAGAGCTGGGATGAGAGCTGTATCTCCTGTAATCTGTCTAAAGTGCTTTCCACTATAGCACTGATTAGCTCTGTTGAGGTTTTTTTTGAGACAGGGCCTCAAGCTGTCACCCTGGGTAGAGTGCCCTGGCATCATAGCTCACAGCATCCTCCAACTCCTGGGCTCAAGCGATTCTCTTGCCTCCTCCTCCCAAGTAGCTGGAATTACAGGCGCCCACCACAACGCCCAGCTATTCTTTTGGTTGCAGCCGTCATTGTTGTTTGGCGGCCGGGGCTGGACTCAAACCTGCCAGCTCAGGTGTACATGGCTGGCGCCCTAGCTGCTTGAGCCACAGGCGCCAAGCCTCTGTTGAGTATTTTTAAAAAATACATGCAACTGCAAACAAATTATCCAGAGGTATACAATTGTTTACAAATTCACACTTGGTCTACAATTGAGTGTACTCTGGGTGGGAATTTCACAAGCTCTAATGCTGCAATTGTTGGACAGCCGAACTGGGTAGTACAGTGACAGCAGGGGTGACTACACCTTAGCCTTTTTTTATGTACCCTGGCTCCCATTCTCTGGAAGTTAAGAATTTCAGAAGATGCAGTAATAGATGGCCTGAAACCTCACTAGATGATGCTTTATCCAGCAATGGCAAGGCTGAAGCTTTTTCAAACAAATGTCTTTAAAAATAACTTTCAAAGATGGAAAGAGTATGTGCACTCAGCCCAGGAGGAGCCCAGACTCACACTGTTGAATATCTGCAAACCATCATGGCCACCGGACACATATATCCTGCCCTCAAAGACTGTAACTCCAGCAGCACTGCGATTTGAGCTCATTGGGGTCACCACTGTCCACCTTCAGGAAAGAGTAAAAATAGGAAGGGAGGCATGAGATTCAGTGTTCCTGTCCTCCCAAGACAGCTCAGCAGGGCTTGAGTGAACTGTGTTGGACACCTCCACACCTCTTATCACCTCTCCCACCACCTTTGCTGATGGTTCTCTCTGGCTGCTGTCTCTTGCCTGAGCTTCAAACCCACCTTCTCTGGTCACTTCCATGAGTGCTCAAATAAGGCCTCTCTCCTACTCTTCCTCTGCACTCTCTGGTCTTGTTAATGGGACCACCAGCTATCAAGTTGCTGTACTTATAAAACTCTGTTTTTTTTTTGTCTTCTCCTCTCTCACCCTCGACATTCTTGTGGTCCCGAGTCCTACTTGGTTTGCCTCCTAGTCACTGCTTATTCCCATCCCCACTACCAATGCCCTACCTCTGGCCTCTCACCTGGACCACTACCACAGGTGGCCTGGCTTTCAGATCATTCCCATCCCAACCTCACACAGCCAGAGGAGGGACTGGTCCTCCAATGGCTGCACCATGTCCTTCCAGTGGCTCCTCACTGTCTCCTCAAAGGCAGAGTCTGAATTCCTTAATGTGGTTCTTTACCACTTGGTCCTCATGCTCCTTCCAGCTTCACCCCATACCACATGCTACCCATGCCTGCTCTGCCTCCATTTCATACTCTATGCTGTAGTCCTTGAGATGATCACTGATGTCCTTGAACACAGCGAGGAGTTATGTGAGTCTCTCTTCCTGCTGTCTCCTTGCCTGTGAGGTGCATCTCCCACCAGCTACCCATGATAGGTGTCACCTTGGAAAGCATCCTTACCAACCCACTTCTCTCCCCCACCCTGGGGAAAATGCAGGCACTCCCCACTCTGTGCCCAAGAGTTCCTGACACAGGCCCCAAGAGTAGGAGGATCACAATGCATCTGTGGCCCCACAATACCAGGTGCTCCTTAAAGGATCTCAGACACCCAGCTTTCTGTCCAATATATAGCGATTGGTTAAGTGAACAGATTTATTAGCTTAAGAGTACCTGAATGAGTCCTTTCAACTACTGCTTATATATTATAAGAGAGAATTCAAATATTGAAAAGAGAATTTTCCAAAGAATGTATTTCCAAAGAATATGTAAATATTTTCCAAAGATGGTGATATTATATAAAATGTAAGGTTAAATGGGATTCTTTACTGCAGAATTTTTCAGAATATTTAAAATGTTAATACATATTATGGAATGACAAAGACTCTTGTAGTACAGATATCAACACTTCCCTAGGTTATTTGGGAAACCTAAATATCAAAATCATATCCTACCTACCTACTTTTGAACATGTTGTTCATCTACTTCTTATCCCTTCTCACCTGCATTCCCATTAAAATGGGCTGATTTAGCTAAGAGGTACAGACTATTAGATAAATGTTTCCATAAAATCTACGTAGACTATATTAACATTTTATTTGATCATTCACTCATTAAAGCAAGGACTATTAAATACCTACTATATGCTAAGTATTATAGAGGAAAAAGGTAAGACATCCTATACCACCAAGCAGCTTAAATAAAAATTGCAGTTCTCATTTTTTATACTGTTTAATAAAATTCAGTTGCTCCAGGGGAGCTGGAGTGCTTACTTGTCTGTCTCAGGTGAGTAGGTCTCCACAGAGTTGAGGGAAGAGTTGCCATCATAGCCCCCACAGACGTAGATTTGCCCATCCAGCACGACTGTCCCCATGGCACTGAAACAGATACAGCCATCATCCCAAGTGGGCCTCAGGCTTCCAGGAGCAGCCTTTCATGCTGAGAAATAAACCTCACTATCTCCTTCTGAAACAGATCCAGGTATGTAACTAAGTAAAGGCATAAAATTGAGGCAACAGAAGTTGCTCTGTGGTTCTTCCTGCTCTCAACCCCTCTTCTCTGGTCTATCTCCTCTCCTTACTCTCTCAGTCCTTGATCTGCCTGAAATGCTCACCTTCAACTTCACCATACTGAAGATCTAATTTATACTCTCCCTTCCTCTCCTTAGCAAGAATTATTCTCTTCCAGTGCCACACTCCCAGAGTGGCTTCTCTTCTTTATTACAGCATTTCCCACGGTCACATTTTTATGAGCCACTTGCAGGGTGTGCCATCCTAGGAACCACTTAGTTTAGAGTGGTAAGCAAGCAAAAGACCCTGCTCACACACCACTGATGTCTGGCACCAGGGGGTACTAGGAGTCTATCTGCCACCTCTTAATAAGTGGGACCTCATGGAAGATGTAAAAAGGTCTTCATCTATGTGACCCCTACAATCATTAGTGTGGTATCTTGCACATAATGGGCTTTTAATATATGTTTTTTGTGTTACCTCTGATTTTTCCCATTTGATTCTCCATAAAGTTTTTTTTTGAGGCAGTTTCTTTCTGTTGCCCTGGGTAGAGTACAGTGGTGCCATCATAGCTCACTAAAAACTTGAACTCCTAAAAAAAAAAACAAAAACCTCGAACTCCTGGGCTGAAGTGATCCTGCTGCCTCAACCTCCCATGTAGCTGAGACTATAACTGCCTACCAAAATGCCTGGCTAATTTTTTTATTTTTAGTAGAGATGGGTTCTTGCTCTTGCTCAGTCTGGTCTTGAAATCCCGCTCAAGTAATGGCTCACTTGAGTAGTGGCTCAAGCAATTCTCCTGCACTGGTCTCCCAGAGTGTTAGGTTTACAGGTGTGAGCCACTGTACCTAGCAATTCACCATAAAGTTTAACAGATGTGTTTTCATTATATGCATGGCTTCTAATTTCTCTTAGTGGATGATGCCATAGCTCCTATTTGCTGTGCACTTACTATATTTGTCTACACTTGCTATTTTCTTTTTTTAACTTTTTTTTTTTTTTTTGTGGTTTTTGGCCGGGGCTGGGTTTGAACCCGCCACCTATGGCATATGGGACCGGCGCCCTACTCCTTGAGCCACAGGCGCCGCCCTACACTTGCTATTTTCAACCCTCACTACCCACTGCAAAGAAGGCAGGACCACCATACATTACAGCCATTGCTTAGGGAGGCAGGTTCTCTCTTCAAGTCTGCCCAGGCAGTATCCCTCAGATGATTATTATTATTATTTTTTAAAAGACAGAGTTTTACCTTGTCGCCCTTGGTAGAGTTCCGTGGCGTCACAGCTCACAGCAACCTCCAGCTCTTGGGCTTAGGTGATTCTCTTGCCTCAGCCTCCCGAGTAGCTTGGACTACAGGTGCCTGCCACAACACCCGGCTATTTTTTTGTTGCAATTTGGCCGGGGCTGGGTTTGAACCCACCACCCTCAGTATATGGGGCCCTACTCACTGAGCCACAGGAGTTGCCCACTCAGATTTTTTTTTACTTTATTCTATTATTATTAATTAATTAATCTTAGCTCACAGCAATCTCAAACTCTTGGGTTCAAGTGATCCTCTTGCCTTAGTCTTCCAAGTAGCTGGGTCTATAGGCACTGCCACAACGACCAGCTGTTTTTTGGAGATGGGATCTCGCTCTGGCTCAGGTTGGTCTTGAACCTGTGAACTCAGGCAATCCACCTGCTTTGACCTCCCAACTACTAAGATTACAGGTATGCACCACCGCGCCTGGGCTTATTTTTATTTTAATTATTATTATTATTTTTTGGAGTGCCATGGTGTGTAATAACTCACAGTAACTTCTAATTCTTGGGCTCAAGCAATCTTCTTGCCTCAGTCTCTTGAGTAGCTGGGACTATAGGTGCTGCCTGGCTAGATTTTCTATTTTTAGTAGAGACGGGTTCTCATTCTTGTTCAGGCTGGTTTCAAACTCCTGAGCTCAAGCAATCCACCCACCTTAGCCTCCCAGAATGCTAGTATTACAGGCATGAGCTACCGTGCCCACCCCATTCCTCAGATTTAAATGAGACTCCTCCTCCCCTCACTAAGCCAAGCTCACCTATTATCAAAGAGCCAGGGCTCTGGTGCGATCATGTGATCTTTGTTCTATACAAAACTTTATGAGAAATTAAACACAAATGTTAAACTGTCTCATTTGATTATGCATGAATGTCAAGCTGCCTAATTCAGTTTTCATACCTGATGCTGGAGAAGATTAAAAATGAGTTGGGATATCGAATAAACGGGAAAATTAAATAAATAAATAAAAACAAATGGCTTGGAGCCCATTACTCAGTGGTTAGGGCGCCAGCCACATACACCGAGGCTGGCAGGTTCGAACCTGGCCTGGGCCTGCTAAACAACAATGATAATCACAACAAAAAAAAAAGCTGGGTGCTGCAGCAAGCACCTGTAATCCCAGCTACTTGGGAGGCTGAGGCAAGAGAATCATTAAAGCCCAAGAGTTTGAGGTTGCTGTGAGCTGTGATGCCACCGCACTCTACTGAGGGTGACATAGGGAGACTCTGTCTCAAAATAAATAAATAAAATAAAATATGCTAGGCTTACTGCTACTTTTTCAGTGTAGTAAAATCAAACTGATCCCTTTGAGAGACAAAACAGACCCTGTGAACCAGCTTGAAAGAGAGAGACTTGTCTTAGGCAAGGACTGTGGGAAGATCACAAATTCAGTAGACAGGATTACTATTCTGCTGGACAAACATAAAAATTAATAATACAGGTGTCCAACAACAATATGAGTAGAGATGGGTTCTTGCTCTTGAGTGTGAATAAAGAGGTGCCACAAAACTGTATGAGATTAACTATCAACTAAGTAGTAAAGGCAAGAATGAAGAGATAGGGGAAAATGTTGATCAGTGTGACCTTGGAATAGTCCAATATAAGAAAGCTCCATGGAAATGGCCTGGAATACTGGCAGAGAAGGAAAGGAAAGGAGGATGTTGCTAAATGGCAGGACAGAAAACTGTGTGGGATGTTAGGAGAGAAGTGACTAAGAACATTTTAAGGTAGCCTATAATTTAAAAAGGATGAAATGGAACTAGGCCCACACTGCTAATAACAGGGCATTAACCACAGTGAAGGAAAGGAAAACTCACAGGACTTTAATCCAAGACAACAATCCAACCCAGTGACATCAAAGCAATGACCCAGAGCAGACACACAAGGAAGGACAACTGATTGTAGTCAAAGCAAAAAAGCTACTCATTGTTGGGGACATGGAGCAATGAGTCACTTAATCACAGAAAGCTGCAAAGTATCCAAGGAGCAGAAGGGGGAAGTACCAAAGTGAAGACAGTGGGAGGAAAGAACTGTGAAAGTGTTCTTGGGAGAAGCAGATCTTATTGTTTTTATTTTTTCTTTCAAAACAAATCTACTTCGATCCTTTGTGAATCTGGTCTTGTCAATACAAAGGAAGATCCCTCCCAGCTCATGTCTCATATACCCAGACTGCTGAATGTGGAACATATGCTTTATGGCAAGGATGCTGTTATGTGACACAAGACTTCCTCACTGACTTTTCTTCTTCTCACAAGTGAAGTCACCTGACCTCCCCCCACCACATGCACTTATGAGTAGAGACCCTGAAGCATGGCCAGTGAGATGTCTGTGAGGCAAATACATAGAAAAAAAAAAAAAAAACTTTTTTTTTTTTTTTTGCAGTGTTTGGCGGGGGTCAGGTTTGAACCCACCACCTCTGGTATATGGGGCCGCTCCCCTACTTAGAATTTTTTTAAGGGGTAGTTTGAAAACCACTGGACCAGTGCTCTTTAAGGATCGTTCTTCTTTCATAAAAAGTATGAAATGTAACTGCGCCTTAAAGCAGAACTACCCTTAAAGAGCACTGGTCCAGTGGTTTTCAAACTACCTCTTAAAAAATTCATTTAATTTTTCTCCTCTAAAATTAGGTACATGTCAAGGAAGCTCGAAATATAAGATACATGCAGAGCTGTCTGGGGTAAATGGAAAGAGGCCTTGGACTGCTTTCCTCTCCTGCCTCAAGCAGCATCAGCCCTCCCACCGCCCAAGCACATAACTATTCCACCATGCATCAGACCTAAACATAGATGCCAATTGTCACCTCAGCCCTAAGAAGGCTAAACAATGTTCACTAATACCACTTATTTGGGCAATGTGAGGAGGCAGGTAAGTGGTCGAGGAAAGAGGTAGCTGGACAAACTTGGACTGCCTTGCAAATATCTATGTGCTTCTGTGTGGGAAAATGTATATGACCCTGAAATAAAGAACATTGCTTTGGTTCATGTGTTCCCTGGGTAGTAAAAGCACATGTGTGTGGGGAAGTCCTGGGAGAAAGAAAGTATACATATGAAACCTTGGAATTCCTTTTATCACTAATAATGGTATGCCCTCCTAATTCTTCAGATTTCAACTTTAATCCCACCTCTTCCCTGAAATCTTCCAGATGTTCCAATCCAGTTTCTCTCCCTCCTTGAATCTTCCAAAACACACATTTTCAGTCCTTAACTGGCACTTAAATATCAATACAACTTCCATATGTCCATGTCTCGTCTCCCCAAGTTCCTCAAAGGACAAGGCAGATATTTTACTTTTAAGCAGATGGGGGCTTGCTCCCAGGAGGTACCGGCAGTGGCTGGCCTGGCTGTAGAAAATTCCCAGGCCAAAGCTTGTGTTTTATTTTACTGTGTGCCCTTGCTCGTCTAGCATGGCGCTCCCCAGATGCTCAGTGTGCATGCTCGGGTTGCGTGGCTTCCGGAATACCTTCTCTTGCTATTCATGCTCCCCACTCTGGTCCACGTATCCGTTTCTGGGTTGTAGGCCTCCACAGTGCTCAGCCGTAGCTGGCCGTCATATCCCCCGATGGCATAGAGAAGCCCGTTCACTACAGCCACACCAACACGGCTACGGGCTGTTGTCATAGGATGGCATTTCTCCCAGCGATTGGCGATGGGGTCAAACACTTCCACCACATTCAGGGAATCACCTGCATAAAAATTTGCTACTCAAATTAAAACAAATGAGACCACTAGTTTAGATCACAGCTATAGGGCATTAATTATATGGATACTTGATGTGATTGTATTAGCTCTTTCCATAGAATTATCCAAGATATAAGACCCCACTAAGAAATTTTGGCCATGATAATCTCAAGCCTAATTCTTTTTTTTTTTTTTTCTTTCTTGAGACAGAGTCTCAAGCTGTCGCCCAGGGTGGAGTGCTGGGGCATCATAGCTCACAGCAACCTCCAATTCTTAGGCTCAAACAATCTTCTTGCTTCAGTTTTTCTATTTTTAGTAGAGACGGGGTCTCGTTTTTGCTCAGGTTGGTCTTGAACTCATAAGCTCAAACAATCCACCCACCTCGGCCTTCCAGAGTGCTAGGATTACAGATGTGAGCCACTATGGCCAGCCTCAAACCTAATTCTTAAAGGAAGAATTGGATAGGAGGCACTTACTTTTTAGAGAGGGTAGTTTTCAGTTACAATCAGGTACTGCACCTGCTTACAGAGTAAGTAGAGGTAAAGGCAAAAGGACACAGTATTTTCCCAGCATGCTCAGAGGGAAGGGCATAGGCTCCAATGCTGGCTTTCTACTGGGTGGCCTTTGCAAGCTGTTTTGTGTCCCCATCCTTTGTTTCACACATGAAATGGAGATAATTTTTATGGCAGAGTTGCCATGAGTAGTAAATGATATATATAACAGGTAAAGCACCTAGCATGGCTCTAGAACATACTCAGTGCTTAATAAGTAGTCTAGCAACAAGCAATGATATAATTCCAACCCTACCTTTTTCATCAGGTTTTTGTGAGGATCAAATAAAATAATTCCCCTCTCTGTTGCATGCTACTTTGATGCATTTAGCACTTGCCACACTCTAGTGTACTATGACTTACGGACTTACCTTTTCCAGGTCATATGCTTAATAAGCAGCAAACTAGCTCCCCACTTTCCCCTCCATCCCCGCAAAAAACAAACAAACAAAATAATAAAATAAAAAACCCCAAGCAGCAGACTAGTACCCACTGCCTCTCATTAACCTTCAGTTAAAAACAAAACTTTCCAGGCCTGCCTGCCAACTCCCCCAGGAGGGCAGAGGGCCCATGGAGTCTTGAAAACCTGACTGTATGATACAAGAGCTGCCAATAACACATGGCTTGTACAGAACGTGTGTTTCAAAGTAGGAGGTGAAGTGTAAAAAGTATTATTGATAGTGGCAGATCCTGTGTATCTGGATAATATTCCTTCTCCTGGGGGCATTCTCAGTCTAACCCCAGAGATCCGTATTACTGGTAACAGATCTGGGTCTCTGACTGTATCTTATCCTTGGCAGAGTAAATGCTATAACCAATGCAGTATCAGAGCAAAAGTGCTGGTTTGAATGAGGAGGACACCTAAGTTCTAGTCCTTGTACTACCAAAACAACTTGTGTGAACACAAAGTTCTGTGGGCTTCAACTTCCTCATCTGTAAGCTAAGAAGGCAAGGCCTCAAAAATTTCTAAAAGGCCTTTTTAAACAGCACTGATATTCTGATTTAATGGTATGAGTACAGGACATGCTCTAACTGCAGCACAGTGATGTAAAATCGAGAGGTGCAAATGTGGTAATAGCACAAAGGAGAGGAATCAGAGGGCCAGGCTAATTTGTTTGGTGCTTCTTTAACAACAGAGTCCAAGACAGGGCTCTACAAAGAGGAGTTGCAAGATACCTGCTGAGTTGAGGCCCCCCACAGCGTAGATAAGCCCAGCAATGGATGTGCAGCAGCGTGGCCGAGTTCTGAAAGCTGGCAGGTGGGGCCGGCGCTCTGGCATGAGGTGGTAGTCCTTTGCTTCATCTACAAGGTCTCTGGAATAAGGTGCAAGATGCTAGAACAAGAGGTATCCTCCCCACTTGGTCCACATTTGCATTTCTAAGCCTGGCTCCCCAAATCTGAACTGCAGGGGAAACTGGGAGGAGACAGCTTTTGGGAGGCTTGATTTTTTATTTATTTATTTATTTATTTTTATTAAATCATAGCTGTGTACATTGATATGATCATGGGGCATCATACACTAGTTTCATAGACCGTTTGACACATTATTATCACAATGGTTAACATAGCCTTCCTGGCATGATTTTAAAGAATCCAGGTGAGTAATGGGGAAATCACATAGCTATTGAGACATGCTCAAAACTACAGGGGCAAAATTAGCAGAGCCCACTTTGGCTAGTATAATCAGAATGAGTATCTTCTTTTTTCCTTTTTCTTTTTAGAGACAGAGTCTCACTTTGTCACTTTCGGTAGAGTGTCATGGCATCACAGCTCACAGCAACCTCTAGCTCTTGGGCTTAGGCGATTATCTTGCCTCAGCCTCCTGAGTAGCTGGGACTACAGGCACCTGCCACAACACCCAGCTGGGGCCGGGTTTGAACCCACCACCCTTGGTATATGGGGCCGGCACCCTACTCACTGAGCCGTGGGCGCTGCCCTAGAATGAGTACCTTCTAACAGACATAGACTAAGTATGAGAAAAATAGGGCGATAACTAAAACACTAGACTTTGGAGGTTTGACAAACAGCTTGCATCCAGGGGCCACTCACACCTAGCTCTTCCTTTCCACTCCTATGCTCCCACCATGCCTCCTACTTTGCAAGTAATTACCTCTCACTTGTGCCTCCTACTCTGCAGGTAATTACCTCTCACTTGTACTGTGGCAGCAATAGCCAATAGCTCCTGACACATGTCCCTGCCTCCAGCCTGCCCCTCCACTGCACTCTCCCCACTTTAGTCTTAGCTGCCTTTGTAAGAATCTTCCATAGCTACCATTGCCAAAATCAAACTCCTCAATGGTATCCTCCCAACATTGGCTACAGGGCCCCAGCTTCCTCCAGCCTGCCTCTACCCCTCCTTGACACACACCTTCATACCACCTGCCCCTGCACTAACTTTCTTCCAAGCCTGCTGATTACAACCAGGGGTGGAAATAAAGGAGAAAACACAATATGTATAAAAAATTTACCAGCAGGATTGGGCACAGTGGCTCACATCTAATTCTAGCAGTCTAGGAGGCCCAGGCAGGTGGATCGCTGGAGTTTTTTTTTTTTTTTTTTATAATTTAAATAAATTTATTTGTGAGTGAAAAATTAACGTCAGGTACAGTCGGCCCACAGCAGGCCACAGCTCATTCTGGGAGTGCTCTCACGCAGTCTGCAGGAAAGATTCCCGTGGAACATCAGCTGAACATTCATCATAATTCATAAAGCCATCTGATGTGTACATTACACAATGCATAATCAACATGATACAGTAATAAAATACAATATCAAATACTCACTACTTTGTGAGTTACAAACTACAATAGAAACAATTTAGGCCCCTTTTTAAAAAATGAAAAAATATTTTTCTTTCTTTCTTTTTTTTTTTTGAGACAGAGTTTCACTGTGTTGCCCTTGGTATAGTGCCATGGCATCATAGCTCATAGCAACCTCAAACTCCTGGGCTTAAATGATTCTCTTGCCTCAGTTTCCCAAGTAGCTATAGGCACCTGCCACAATGCCCGGCTATTTTTTTGTTGCAGTTGGCCCAGGCCGGGTTCAAACCACCAGCTTTGGTGTATGTGGCAGGCGTCGTAATCACCGTGATACGGGTGCCGAGCCCGCCCCCCCCCCCACTTTTTTTTGTTTTCGAGAGTCTCACTATGTCACCCTTGGTAGAGTGCTGTTGTGTGACAGCTCACGGCAACCTCAAACTCTTGGGCTTGAGCGATTCTCTTGCCTCAGCCTCCCAGTAGCTGGGACTATAGGCGCCACAACACCCGGCTATTTTTTGTTATAGTTGTCATTGTTGTTTAGCTGGTCCGGGCTGGATTCGAACTCGCCACCCTTGGTATAGGTGGTTGGCACCATAACCACTGTGCTATGGGCATCTAGCCAAAAAAAATATTAATATTATAGCCTTTATTCAAGCATTTTCAGTTACATACAGTTTTATACATTTTCATTTATAACAGACAGCAAGAGAACGATTTCTTTAGTACCTGTACGTAAAACATGTTACTTGTTTGATGTCTGCACTCTGGAAGATACTTCAACATGTACGAATGAGCTCAGGAGTTTGAGACCAGCCTGAGAAAGAATAAGACCCCGGGCCTACTAAAAATAGAAAAATTAGCTGGGGGTTGTGGTGGGTACCTGTAGTTCCAGCTACTTGGGAGGCCAAGGCAAGAGGATTGTCTGAGCCTAAGAGATTGAAGTTGCTGTAAGCTATGACGCCATGGCACTCTACTCAGAGTGACAGAAAAAGACTCTGTTCTTAAAAAAAAAAAAATTCTTGGGTGGTACCTGTGGCTCAAAGGAGTAGGGTACCGGCCCCATATGCCAGAGGTGTTGGGTTCAAACCCAGCCCCGGCCAAAAACTGCAACAACAACAACAAAAAAATTCTCAGCAAAAGAGAAAAGAATATTTTGTTGTGAATAGGATTTACTCTGGACAAAAGGTTCATGTATCAGTAAACACTTGCCAATCACTATAGATGTAAAGCCTACACCCACCAGAGACACAATCACCAGGGCACTGACTAATATTTACTGAAGAAGGTGAGGAACCTCAGGAAGTCCCCTTTGTACCACCAAATGTGCTGCTGATAGGGATGGGTGAGGGCAGGCTGCATAGAGATGCTTCTACATTTATAAATAGTTCAGTTGATGAAGATGACAGAAAATCCTCAGATAACTCAAAGGAGGAAAGCCTCTTCTTCCTTAGTGCTCCCACATAGCATCTCTCTCTGCCCAAGGTATAACACTTCCTCTTCCAGGTCTGCCCCGAGAGGGCAGACCAATCTGTATGCCATAAAGTTGCTCTAAATCCTTTCTCCCCTGAGCTGGAACAGGTCCAACTCTTCTGCTCAGACCTTCAGCAGTGTCCCATGCAGGTCCACCCTCACTCACCTGCATTTGTGGCAGCAACGTACCAGGTCATCCTGCTGTACTCGGTCTGACAGGAACTGGGGCCGGCAGAGGGGCAAGCGGATATTAGACAGCAGCTCAGGCAGACAGGGTCCCCTCTGCTCCCGGTCATATCTGACCCAGGCTAGTGCAGCTTCAAAGACCTGCCATGACAGAGTGGAAGCTCTGGCAGAAACTCCTCCCACCCAGAGGCCACACCCCTGTACCCACAACCTCAATCTCTCCATTTACTGTACTGAAGCTGTCCCTTGGCCCACCAACCTTTCTTCCTACTTATCATCCCAAATTCCTGATTTCTCTTCACTTCCTAGGTTACTGTAATAGCTTCTTGGCTTTCATTATGATTATCATTTCCTAATGAACAACCATTGTTGGCACCTTATTTCTTTCTACATCACAACAAAATGTATTTTCCTTCCTGCTGCCCCTGCATCCTATTGTCTCTGAACTTCCACTATCATCTACTCTAGCCAAGCTGAATTGGTTCCCCTGTTCACACTGTGCCCTCTCATTTACTTCTCTTCACCTAAACCCACTCTCCTATTCTTAAGACCTTGCTAAAATCCATGCTCTCCACAGAGCCTTTCCTAATGGATTCAGCCACAAGGATGTACCCCTCTAAAATCCTAAAGCCCTTATAAAATATATCACTCCAATACATGTAAACTGCCCAGGTCATATTAATTACTGGAAGAGCTAGAGAGGACATCCTGACCTGGGGATGAGGCTCTTTCCTCTAAATCACAGTGCCTATATTGCTGAGCTCAGGGTCCACTTTTCTACTGGTTACTAGGGGTGTGTGTGGGGGCTCTTCAGACTTTCAGAAAATTAGCTGAATTGGGACTAACATCCTAATGCTTGCCTTTTAGAACCTCCTCAAGGCAGGCCCAGATTCTTGACTTCAAACATCACAAGCTGCTGTGGCTTTAGTTAGATTTCTCAACCACAGGTGGAGGTGTTGCAGCAGTGATGCTCCCAGTACTTGAACAGCCAGGTCCAAACTTCTGGAGCCCCTCATTCAACACCTCCTTCATTGCTAGCCCTAGCCATCCTCAACTCAAATATCACTTATTCACTATCTCTAAGACAACTTACATTGCACTTCTGCTGAACAGGAAGACTTGTCTTTCACTCCTGTCTGACTACCAACACCTTACACTCTCATTTATGCTTTCTTGATCACTCCAAGATTTGTCTTTTTTTGCTAAAGGACCCTACAATTGCCCAAACCTTGCTTTGCCAATACCTTCACCCTCCATGATGACTACCCCTGTCATTATCAATAGCTTCACCTCTTTCATAATTTCAAGCATGCTAGTACATGACCACTACCTCAAATCCTTTCTGCTCCAATTAGCTTTTGACACCCCCCCTACCCCAGCTCCCTACATCTGGCCTATTTCCTAACCTCCTGAATCCAGTATGGGTCCCATGGGTTATTATACAGGTATCATGAATTCCCATGCCATGCTCTTTTCTCTCTAATCACATTCACCTGGGAAAAAAACTCTCTAACCTGGTGAAATCCAGCTCTTTAAACTCAACTTATCCCCTATCCCACAACTATACCAGTAAATGTGACAGACAGAAAACACAACAGACAGGTGGTGCCTGTGGCTCAGTGAGTAGGGCACCGGCCCCATATACCAAGGGTGATGGGTTCAAACCTAGCCCCGGCCAAACTGCAACAACAATAACAACAAAAATAGCCGGGCATTGTGGCGGGTGCCTGTAGTCCCAGCTACTCAGGAGGCTGAGGCAAGAGAATCGCCTAAGCCCAAGAGCTGGAGGTTGCTGTGACACTACAGCACTCTAACAAGGGTGACAAAGTCAGACTCTGTCTCTAAGAAAAAAAAAAAAGAATGAATGAAAACACAACAGAACAGACCAGTTTATTGTGACTACTAATATCAGGTCCTACCTCCTATCAAGCCCTCTCCGTTTCCCTAGTACTCTCCACTTAATCTTCACCTCTCCTAGAGAACTAATTCATACCTTTTCATTGCTTCTCAATTTCAAAGTCTCCTCCCTCATCCTCACTCTCAGAAATCAGAAACAAAGCTGAAGAGAATGTCCATAAGACCCTACCAGCATCTTCCTTCCTCCTCCGCTCCTGCTGTATCTGGGTGTGTGCATCCTGCTTTCCCTCCTGCTGCCCTGGATGTGGATGGCTTGTGCTCCTATCACATACACACTCTCTCTGCCCTGGACTCTTTGTCTTCTCTCACTTACTGCAGAACACCATTTCAATAACTATTCCCCTATTTCTTCCACATTACCAATTCTTCCCTCTTTTCTGGAAAACTCCCTTCAGCAGTCAAATATACTGTAATTTCTTTCTGCTAACAAAGCAAACCCCTCTTGACTTCACAATCTCCTCTGTGACAGCCCCAATTCATTGCTGTCCTTAGAAAAAGATCCTTTCTTTTTTTGGGGACAGGGACAGAGTATCACTCTGTTGCCCAGGGTAGAGTGCAATGGCATGTGTGATCAGAGCTTACTATAGCTTCAAACTCTTCAGACTTAAGCAATCTTCCCACCTCAGCCTCCCAAGTAGCTGGGAGTATAGGTAGGAACCACTGCCCCTGGCTAATTTATTTTCCTTTCATAGAGATGGTATCTTACTACATTGCCCAGCCTGGTCTTGAACTCCTGGATTAGGCAATCCTGCCTTGGCCTCCCCAAGTGCTGGGATTATAGGTGTGAGCCACCATGCCTAGTTAAGATGCTTTCAAAATTTTTTTCTATACTTGCTATTTCTAATTCGCAGCAGCATTCTTTTTTCTTTTTTCCTTTAGCGATTCTCTTGCCCTTTGCCTCCCAAGCAGCTGGGACTACAGGCGCCTGCCACAATGCCTGGCTTTTTTTTTTGGTAGAGACGGGGTCTCACTCTGGCTCACTCCGGCTCAGGCTGGTCTCGAACCTCTGAGCTCAGGCAATCCACCCGCCTTGGCCTCCCACAGCAGTAGGACTACAGGCGTGAGCCACCAGGCCTGGCCAGTAGCATTCTTTCTAAAGAGTCAATACTGGAAATAACCCAAACATCCGAGAATAAGGGATGTAGGGTTGATAGATCAATAGAATATCATTTAGACACTAAAATGCATAGAAATTTTTAATGAAAAATACACACAGTAAAATACTATAATATACAATAGCTGCATACATGTCATGATCTTAACTTTGTAAAAAAGATTAATAGAAAACAAGGGGCTGGGCATGGTGGCTCATGCCTGTAATCCTAGCACTCTGGGTGGCTGAGGCGGGTGGATTGCCTGAACTCAGGATTTTGAGACCAACATGAGCAAGAATGAGACCCCATCTCTGAAAATAGCTGGGGTCTGTTGTGCCTGTAGTCCCAACTACTTGGGAGGCTGAGACAAGAGGATCACTTAAGCTCACGTGTTTGAGGTTGCTGTGAGCTATGATACCACAACACCTATTGAGGCTACAAAGTAAGACTCTGCCTCAAAAAAAAAAAAAAAAGGAAAAAAGGAAAGCAATGATTAAAAAGATCCATATCTCATGCAACCTGCATGCACTGCTACTGTGCTTACAGACCTGCTCCTCTGATTTTACATTCAGTTCATCCCGAGACACTAGCTCAAGCACGTCTTCCAAGGGCAGGGCCAGGAACTCTTCTGACACGGACACCTCCACAAAGTGCTGGTGGATGAAGCTGTTGGCTGCATCATATAGCACAGCGCACATCATTGTCTCAGCAAACTGGCGCACACCCAGGCAATTTTTGGGGTGAAGCCTTTTCGGACAAGAAAAGATGAAAAGAAAAATATTAGAGGAAGAAAGAATGTTATCTTTGATCATTCTCAGGTTGGTTCTAGATAGAGGGGCAGAAGGAAAACAAACAAATTTTGTCCTCAGCTTTCTTGGAAACTCCCTGTGTGACAACAGGACACTTAACTGGGATTCAGCTTCTAAAGATAAGATTAAGAAAGATTATTCTCAAAGACCCCTGCCTCTTGGGCCTGGTACTCTATGTGTGGAAAGGGAATGAGCTCTCTGGGAAGTCCTGTGAGATATCCATCAGGAGAGAACAGGAGAGCATATACTGGAAAACTCGTTTGCTTCATTCCTTTGCTGACATTCCTGGTTGAGTATCTAAGGTATTATTCTACTTCTGGTTGCCAGGAAAGCACCAAAATTATAGAATAGGGCTTAAAACCGGTGGAGATGGCTTCTCTAATATTGGGATCCTTACACTTTTTTACAGAAAGAGGCTCCAGGGGTCTAACTGTTCAGACATCCAAAAATAGCAGCGGCTATTTTTTTTTTTTTTTTTTTTTAGCACCATCAGTGAATCAAATTCTTTGCTAGGCCTTTTATACACATTCTCCAGAATCTTTTTAACAACCTGCAAAGTAGTAATTGCTCTTATTTTATAGATGGAAAACTGAGGCTCAGAGAAACCAAAAAAAAAATGTGCTTATAGTCCCACAACAAATAGTAGTGTTGAGACTGAACCCAGGCCACTTGTGCATGTTCCCAAGGTACCAAAGCAGGCCTGCACTAATCATGGTCAGGAAAACCAGAGGTAAATACTGGCCTTGACATTAACTGTGGGTGGGGTCCTCAAGTTCTCAGAAATGTCAGTAATTTCCCCACCTGAAAAAAGATGATGACAATGGCTATCTACCTGTTAGGGGCTGGAATGTAGGCAGAAGCACTTAGCACGTGTCTAGTATGAAGTTAGCTGTGGTTTTAATTTTTATTAGGGTTGTTTTCTTACTACTATTTCATCTGAGGAAATTCTGAAAGAACCCAGTGTGGTTCTGAAATTTTAGTGATAGCAGTAAACTCTAGAGCAGCGGTTCTCAACCTGTGGGTCGAAACCCCTTTTTATTTTGATTTGATTTTATTTTATTTTATTTTTTAGAGACAGAGTCTCTTTACTCTTCGGTAAAGTGCTGTGGCGTCACAGCTCACAGCAACCTCCAATTCCTGGGCTTAGGTGATTCTCTTGCCTCAGCCTCCCAAGTAGCTGGGACTACAGGCGCCCGCCACAACACCTGGCTGCAACACCTTTTTAACAATGAAAATACACAGCAACATTAGGAAGGTTGAGACCCACTGCTCTAGAGAAAGGACCTTTTCTTTCTTTTTCTTTTTAAAGGACCTTTTCTTTCTTTTTCTTTTTGAGACAGAGTCTCATTATGTCACCCTTGGTAGAGTACTGTGGTGTCATAGCTCACAGCAACCTCAAACTCTTGGGCTCAAGTGATCCTCTTGCCTCAGCCTTCCTAGTAGCTGGAACTATAGGCATCTGCCACAATGCCTGGCTATTTGTATTTTATTTTATTTTATTTATTTATTTACAATCTCTCAAGCTGTCGCCTGCAGTGTCACAGCTCACAGCAACCTCAAACTCGTGGGCTTAAGCTATTCTCTTGCCTCAGCCTCCCAAGTAGCTGGGACTACAGGCGCATGCCACAACGCCCGGCTTTTTTGGTTGTTGTTCTTGCAGTTGTCATTGTTGTTTTAGCTACCCGGGCCAGGTTCGAACCCGCTAGCCTCAGTGTATGTGGCCAGTGCCCTACCCACTGAGCTACGGGCACCGCCCTCGTCTATTTTTAAAAGCAGGTCTCACTCTTGTTCAGGCTGGTCTCGAACTCTTGAGTTCAAGCAATCCACCAGCCACAGCCTACCAGAGTGCTAGGATTACAGGCTGCAGCCACAGCACCTGGCTGAAAGGATTTTTTCTTATTCTGATTTTGTAATTAATAATCCGTGAAAGGAGGTGGTATATTCACCAGATTACAATTTGTCCAGACCTACTTTCCTTCATTAGAATGCTTTTTTTAAATACCCCCCATGTTAAATTGAGGTTCTAGGTATAGAATTATATTTACTTAGTAATATTCACCATTGTCCCCAGCAGTAGACCCATCAAGGATTGAAAGGGCAGAGTATCTTGCGAGTCTGGCTTTATGACTAGTCAAAATTCTACATAGTAAGCTCGGCGCTCATAGCACAGTGGTTATGATACCAGCCACATACACAGAGGCTGGTGGTTTCAAACCCACCCAGGCCAGCTAATAAAACAACAAACTGTAACAAAAAAATAGCTGGAGGTTGTAGGGGGCGCCTGTAGTCCCAGCTACTCCGGAGGGTGAGGCAAGAGAATCGCTTAAGCCCAGGAGTCGAGGTTGCTGTGAGCCATGACGCCACAGCACTCTACCGAGGGTGACAAAGTAAGACTCTGTCTCAAAAAAAAAGAAAATAATAATAATAAAAATAAAATAAAATAAAATAAAATTCTACATAGTTGTTTCATTCTGCCCTGAACTTGCCCTGTCCATTACTTTGGAAACCTATGTAAATTTCTAAAGGCCAAGGACACATAAGTAGGGAGCAACACATAGGCAAGGCGGCTGGCCAGTTAGGACTACAGAGCTCAAGGTCAGAACGCCAGCTCAGTTATCTGTCAAAACACTTATGGTGATTGAATGACATTTGCCTAAAACACTTATGGTGATTGAATGACATTTGCTAAAACACTTTATGAACATAAGACAAAAATGAAGATAAGCCAGTTCGGTGCCTGTAGCACAGTGGTTATAGCGCTGGCCACATACACTTAGGCTAGCAGGTTTGAAGCCAGCTAAACAACAAGGACAACTGCAACAAGAATAAAAATAGCCGGGTGTTGTGGCGAGCGCCTGTAGTTCTAGCTACTTGGGAGGCTGAGGCAAGAGAATCGCTTAAGCCCAAGAGTTGGAGGTGGCTGTGAGCTGTGACACCACGGCACTCTACAAAGTAAGACTCTTGTCACGAAAAAAAAAAAAAGAGGATAAGCCTTCCCTGGGCCTCTATAGCATGTGTTGTCAGTATTCCTTGCTTCTCTGATGTTAACCCAAGAGAAAGATTCAAAATGCCACAGACTGGGAGCTGGATAGTGTCTAAAGACAAGGGAGAAGATATCAGCATAGCTACTGGCATTACCTGATCTTTGGCTGTCTTTGACTGGCTTGGCATAATATTGAGGGTAAAACACAACTTCTCAACTAAAGTGGATTTTCATATGCAAGAGGATGGGATGTGAAAAGCCTGTCTGTGAGGTAATTGGAGGAGAAAGGAGGGAGAGCTATCACATAGGAAAGGGGCCCATGTAGGAATAGAAGGGAGAGAGGAAGAAAAATAAACCTAAAGGGTAGATAGAAACCTACATCTTTACAACCTTTTTCCTTGCTAACATAGCTCGACTTTGTAAGGAAGGGGCTACATGAGATGTAATGCTTTGATCAGAAGCACGAAGCAGTGACTTAAGTTAAATAAGTTAATGCCCTGGTACAAAGACATATTTAATGTTCTGATCTATCTCTGAGAAGAGAGTTTCAGAAAATACACAGCTCTAGTGTTCACCTAAAAGCAAGGAGGTCCATATATCTGAAGGCTGGGAAAAAGGCCGTAAGAAGGGAAAAAAAGCAGCATGCTGAAGATAGGCTAAGTGGCTTCAGGAACTACTGGTTTATGAACTTTGACTATATTGCAGCTTCTCTGTGCTGTCATGTCCTGCCTTTTCCACAACTGCTCAGAGCGGTTTTCCTCAAGTCACTGGCAATCAAACCTTCAAAATGAAGTGGCACATGAGAAGTGAGGAGCTGGGAGACATACCACATTCTATAGCTAGGCTCAGAGAGAACCACTCTAAGGATCAGTGGTAGTAGTGGAAACTACTAAGAAAAAGAAAGTAAGGTGGCTCCTGTGGCTCGAGGAGTAGGGCGCCGGTCCCATATGCCGGAGGTGGTGGGTTCAAACCTAGCCCCGGCTAAAAACCAAAAAAAAAAAAAAAAAAAAAAAAAAGAAAAAGAAAGTGAGTGGGCGGTGCCTGTGGCTCAGTGAGTAGGGTGCCGCCCCCATATACTGAGGGTGGCGGGTTCGAACCCAGCCCCAGCTAAATTGCAACAAAAAATAGCTGGGAATTGTGGCGAGTGCCTGCAGTCCTTGCTACTTGGAAGGCTGAGGCAAGAGAATCGTCTAAGCTCAAGAGCCAGAGGTTGCTGTGAGCTGTGATGCCATGGCACTCTACCGAGGGTGACAAAGTGAGACTCTGTCTCTAAAAAAAAAGAGAAAGCAAGTCAGGCCTCTGGGGTCTGCAGCAGGAATTAAAGACAGGAATGAGGTGAAGGTTTAGGTCTCAGAAGGGGTCCTGCAGGGCTGAATGAAAAAATGTCAAGGATAGACTCAAAACATCAGACTTTATGCTTAAGTCCTTGTTTGTAAAATGATATTGGTATATGTAAAAACTGCACTGGTCTAAAAATCACTTCTTTTTTTTTGAGACAGACTCTCACCGTGTTGCCCATGCTAGAGTGCCCTGGCATCAGCCTACCTCACAGCAACTTCAAAATCCTGGGCTCAACTGATCCTTTTGCCTCAGCCTACCAAGTAGCTTGGAGTATAGGCACCAGCCACGATGCCCTGCTGATTTTTCTATTTTTTAGTAGAGATGTGTGAGGTCCTGCTCTTGCTCAGGCTGTTCTCAAACTCCTAAGCTCAAGGGATCCTTCCATCTCTGCCTCCCAGAGTGCTATGATTAGGCCTGGTCTAAAAATCACTTTATTAAGCATCTTTTTACAACAAAGTCTGGCCAGCGTTAACAGTGATGACCTCAAAAGCCCCTAGGTGGAGCTGCTGTCCCTTAGTGGAAATAAGAGGCTAGCCAACTTAATCCCTCCAGAGTACCTACTTAGTCAAAAGGCCATTCTCCAAGTTCTGTGGTAACAAAGAGACGAACTAAGTCCAACTTGTGTCTTAGAAGCTCACAAATGAGTAGGAAAGACTGTGTGTTCCACATCCCCATATGTACCCCTCCAGGCAGGGAAACCTGGCTTTGGGGCTGTACTCTCACTGTGAGATCTCCATCTACAAAACTGGGAGCAGTACCAGCTACCTCAAGATGAAACCATTCACCTGGTACCCAGCAGAGGAGCACCCCTGCATTTAAGGCATCAATACTATGGTTATTATGGCTAGCAGCAGACACACCATTGCTCACTAATGCTCAAGAGCACCAAGTGGGCAAGATGTGAACAGCAGATGGGGTCCACAAAGCTGAGTGAACTGGATTGGTAGGTGAGAATGAGGGAGGAGGAGGTCTGCTATAAGAGGGGATGAGGTTTAGGAGAGCAAATCTGAGTCAGGAGGAAGGCCAGAAAGCTGGTGATCAGAGAAAGATCCATGGAGGTTGGGTGTGGGAGAGAGCATCACAGACATAACATAAGGGTGCTGTTTCAGTTTTCCCCTGTGTATGGCCCAGTACTAATGCTTACCCTGCCAGCCTCTGGTGGTTAAAAGCCTTTAAGTTATGACTAAGAGCTCTGTCTCTTGAGGGGGAAGGAAGAGCCTTCTTATCTACTTGGTTAAAAAGTCACAGAAGACCCAAGAGGCTCATTGGCCAAGCACTGAAAACAGGGGTGGGGTACAATCCACGATTTTACCCTAAAAGAGCAGACAATGATTGATCCCAGAGGATTGGAAGGATAGAGAATTCTAGGAGGTGAAATTTGGATGGGCTCTTTCAACTCATAGTTGAAAGACGGTCAAGAAATTCAAGAAAAGGAAGTATTTAAGCAATGATGGGGATGGCTATGGGATGGTGAGGGAGAACTGAATAAATGAACCTGGTAAGAAATCAGTTAAATTAGCAGCTGGCCATACTGGAAAGAGAGGATCAGAAGCCAAGGGAAAAAGGAAACAGGACTATGTAAATCACGTTCTGAAAGGTTCATCCCAAAGAACTGGGTACTGCTTGATGGTAATTTTAAGAAATATCATTTCTGCAGAGCAATTACACAGACTCTATATGGTCCCAAAGATTCAGCAAACTGGCAAGGGATTCCAGAAATGAAATAGTCACGCTTCCCTCCGTGAGCCAGGCCACCACATCACCTCACCGTTCTCGAAGGAATGTGCAGCAGGCGTCTTTGATGCTCTGCAGCTGTAGGAAGCTCGCCCCCATCAGCAATGACTGCACATTTTGCTGGTCAATGGCAAGGTTGCCATTGTAGGCAAAGTTGATCAGAGCCTCCAGGGCACTAGAGGAAAGAGGAAAAGCTGTGAGATGCTCTTCAGATATGAGTCTGGGCCTACCAGAGACTCAGGCCCTAAATTAGCGGTTCTCAACCTGTGGGTCACGACCCCTTTATAACAATGAAAATACATTGCGGCGTTCGGAAGATTGAGAACCACTGCCCTAAATGAATTGACTTCACTACCAGGAAAACATAGATCCTGGCCCTAACATCCATTTAGCCTATGCCCTTGAGAATTTAAGTATTTGGAATAACAACTTCACCACAGCCAAAACCTCATTCTACTAAGTTGTCTTCATTGTCCAAATCAACCATGGTCATCTTTCTAGGTTAATTTTTCCCTATTTACCTGCAGGCATTAATTATATGGACATAATCATCAAATACTTATTATTAAGCTCTTTTCCATGTTGCTATATCATGTTTGTTGCTTTTAGTGGCTATTATATTTCAACATGTATATATGCTATAAACTATTTCCTTTATTGGTAGGTATAATAGCTATTACGTTATTATTACTGTTATCATGTTTTTGTTTGTTGTTTTAAGCCACTAATTTTGGAGTGGCTCATTATATCCTTCAGAGAACAACAATCAACCCTTTTTTTTTTTTTTTGTAGAGACAGAGTCTCACTGTACCGCCCTTGGGTAGAGTGCCGTGGCGTCACACGGCTCACAGCAACCTCTAACTCTTGGGCTTACGCGATTCTCTTGTCTCAGCCTCCTGAGCAGCTGGGACCACAGGCGCCCGCCACAATGCCTGGCTATTTTTTTGTTGCAGTTTGGCGGGGGCTGGGTTTTGAACCCACCACCCTCGGCATATGGGGCCGGCGCCCTACTCACTGAGCCACAGGCGCCACCCCCTGTTATCATGTTTTTGAATTATTAATTCTTTGGGGGTAAATTCCTAGAAGGAGATGTCCAATATTTTTCCTGGCTTCCAATTCACACTAAGAATGAAATCCAAATTCCATCTGTATGGTTGTGTGTGTTCTGGCCCTTCTCCATCTATCTGAGCTTATCACCTTCCACTCTTTCCCTTTCTCATTCTATTTTATTATTCTGAACATATTCTCACCTCAGGGACTTTGCACTGCCTTCTCTTGGAAGGCTCTTCCCCCAGATAGCTCACTTCCTCACTTCAATTAAGATCTTGGCTCAAATGCCACCCTTCACAGAGGCCTTTCCTATTCACCCTGAAGTAGCATTAACCCCTACCATCATTGGCTAGCCTTTACTTTCATTTACTTTCTCATATCACTTTCATGCCTAGGTTACTGCCAGATCCCCATTACTACAAAGTTGGCACGATGAGAAGAGGTGCTATTTTCTTACAGCTAAAGCTCAGTGCCTAGAGCCATGTACACCGCAGATGTTCAGTCAATTTTTGTTAACCAAAGCACCTGGACTATACATGAGATTAGCATGGCTCCTTCAGATACATGCCTCTGAGAAGAGGAGTGCACAATTGCCCTTGGAAATCCACTTCTATTTCTTTCCTTACAAGTATAGCTGACTTGAGAGATCTCTACCTTGCATTAGGCATATAAATTCTCTCCATGTGCTATAGCAGATCACCTTCAATCATCCAGCGTGTACCATATAGTCTCCTAGCTCCCTTTCTCATAGTTTTCACTACTATGAGGTTAAGAGGTTAGGCAAAAACTGACTACTAGCTTGGGCTTGGTCTCCGTGAGCTTCAGTTTTTTGATCAAAGAACCATAATATCTGCCACATTCTAGACTTATGTTGCCCAATACTGTAGCCATCAGCCACATGTGGCTATTTAAAAGTAAGTAAAATTTTTAGTAAAGACAGGGTCTCACTCTTGCTTAGGCTGGTCAAGAACTCCTCCCAAAACAAAAAAATTTAATTTAAATTAAACTTTAAACCCAGTCCTTCAGTCCTACTAGTCACCTTTCAAGCTCTCAATAGCCATCTATGGCTAGTGGCTATAATTTTGGACAATGCAAATAGAAAGAATATCTCTACCACAGTAGAAACTTCTAATGTTCTATAACAATGGGAAGGGAAGTAAACAAAGACACTTATTTGAAGAACTATTTTGTTAGCTAAAATGACTAGCCCAGAAAAGTGCAGAGTAATATACCACCACCCTTGTACCTAGCCTTGCTTCAAAAATATCTTGGTGGCTTGGCACCCATAGTCCAGTGGTTAGGGCACCAGCCACATGCACCTGGACTGTTGGGTTTGAACCCAGCCCAAGCCTACTAAACAATAATGACAACTACAACAAAAAAATAGCCAGGTGCTATGGTGGGTGCCTGTAGTCCCAGTTACTTGGGAGGCTGAGGCAAGAAAATCGCTTAAGCCCAAGAGTTTGAGGTTGCTGTAAGCTGTGACATCACAGCACTCTACCGAGGGTGACATAAAGACTCTGTCTCAAAAAAAAAGGCTCAGCGTTTGTGGCTTAAGCAGCTAAGGCGCCAGCCACATATACCTAAGCTGGTGGGTTCGAATCCAGTCCGGGCTACAACCAAAAAATAGCCTGGCGTTGTGGCAGGTGCCTGTAGTCCCAGCTACCTGGGAGGCAGAGGCAGGAGACTCGCTTGAGCCCAGGAGTTTGAGGTTGCTGTGAGCTGTGATGCCACAGCATTCTACCCAGGGTGACAGCTTGAGACTGTCTCAAAAAAAAAAAGAAAAAAAAAATATATATATATATATCTTGGCATTTAGTCCTACTACATGTGTTACTCCAATAGTAGAGTAAAAGCAACATCAAAACTCCCCACATTTTAACCCTATATTAGGCCACTGGCTAGTGTTCTAACTTGGTTTTTTTGTTTTTTGAGACAGAGTTTCACTTTGTTGCCCTCGGTAGAGTGCCATGGTGTCACAGCTCACAGCAATCTCCAACTCCTGGGCTTAAGCGATTCTCTTGCCTCAGCCTCCCAAGTAGCTGGGACTACAGGTGCCCGCTACAAAGCCCAGCTATTTTTTTTTTTTTTTTTTGGTTATAGTTGTCATTATTGTTTGGCAGGCCCCGGCTGGGTTCGAACCTGCCAGCTCCAGTGTATGTGGCTAGCACCCTAGCCGCTGAGCTACAGTCGCCAAGCCAAGATGTTCTAATCTGTTAACTAATTACCTACTCCGTATGTGGGGGGTTGTGCTATTAGATATCTCGTCTTGCTGTAGGCCATCAAATGGTACGAAGCACAGACCTAAAACTGCACATGGAAAACAGCCTGTGAAACCTAATGGTGGGATTAAGTACCTTGGATCCATTCCTTGCATTACAATCTCATCCTGCTTGCATTCCATCATGTCATTTGTAAACATTGCATGGAAGTATGGGATCGAGGCTGCTAAGACAATCCGGTGAGCACTGAATTTGTGGTCCCCAATCTGTGGGCAAAGTAAAACACAGAGACAGATACTGAGGAATGCAAATAGAGAAACCCAACCTGCCCCTTCCACAGCTTACCCCACTGCCCACTGCAATGGCACTGAAGGCATCTCAGGACGTGACAGCCAAAGCTTAGCATGGAGACCTTCAAGTATTTTAAATTCAATATACTCAGTTACAGTATGTAGAAGAATGTAAACAATACGTTTTAATGAGGTGTTAAAATGATTAAAAAATGTAAGCCTGAATGTTTCAAGTAGATGTTTTTCCTTAATGGAAGCTCCCAATGCACCCCTCCTCAGTTCCTCCACCAACTGAAATATCTGATTCCTTTAACACTTCATCCCAACCTATGTTATCAGAAGGCAGATGGAATAGACAAACAAACAGTCTAAGAACGCTGGAGCTCCTAAAAGTATGCCCTCAAGAAGAGTAAACATGTACTGAAACGAAGACATGAGGATAAATGAGACCAGACTTGGATAGGGGGTCTGTATGGGGACCAAGGACAGAGGAGGCATCATGAGCTCAGATATTGAGGAGGGAGGTGTCCTTGGGCACTAAGCAGTCTTTGATTTACAGCAGGGAGCCCAGGGCTCGTATGGGAGAAATGATTCTGGCAGCAGTCAACAGGAATGACTGGTGCTGTGGACTGGCCAGTGCTCTGTGTGGCCCACAGGAACAAAGACCAACTCTTTAATCACATCCTTAGCCTGAGGAAATCTATAAAATATTTTCCAACTATCTGCTAAAAGGTTATTTCCTTCCATAAGCTTTGTCATTTATAGCTCCAAGCTATATAAACATTTTTGCTTTCCATGGTTCAGAAAAACTCCTTTTTTCCTTTTTCCTTCAGGTTCCATATAAGTGAAATCCCACAGCATCTCACTACCTGATGCTCATTCTCCTTTATTTTTTTTTAAGCGACAGAGTCTCACTTTGTCGCCCTTGGTAGAGTGCCGTTGTGTTACAGCTCACAGCAACCTCCAGCTCTTGGGCTTAGGTGATCTTTTGCCTCAGCCTCCTGAGTAGCTGGGACCATAAGTGCCTGCCACAACGCCCGGCTATTTTTTGTTGTAGTTTGGCCAGGGCCAGGTCCAAACCCGCCACCCTCAGTATATGAGGCCAGCACCCTACCCACTGAGCCATAGGTGCTCCCAGATGCTCATCTCCTTGTGTCATATATATTCAAGGATTCTAGGTCAGGTTCAGTCAATATACCCTTTTTCAGGTTTATATGTATAAACAGTCCTTCAAGATTATATACAAAAGCTTCCAAATGCCAAAGGATTCTTATCACATTCAAATTTTATTTGTTCCTCATGAAATCCAGGTGTTTCTCTACTACCAATGTTGGGAACATTAAAAAGATACATGCTTTTAGGGGATTTTCATAAAATTTTTTTTAAAAATCACGGTAATAGGCTCGGCACCTATAGCTTAGAGGCTAGGGCGCCAGCCATATACACTGGAGCTGGCGGGTTCAAATCCAGCCCGGGCCTGCCAAACAATGACAACTATAACAAAAAAACAGCTGGGCCTTGTGGTAGGAGCCTGTAGTCCTAGCTACCTGGGAGGCTGAGGCAAAAGAATCACTTAAGCCCAAGAGTTTGAGGTTGCAGTGAGCTGTGATATCACGGCACATGACCCAGGGCCGCAGCTTGAGACTCCGTCTCCAAAAAAAAAGAAAAAAACATCATGATAATAATACAGCTACATCTTTCTTAAAGTGGTCCTGTAAGATTTATAATGAAAACCAGCAATCTCTGTTTCTCCGATTATACTCTCTGATTCCTGCTTCCAGGGGCAACCTCTTTTTTCTGGAACTTATCTCCCCTTTAAAAATAATACGTCATGGATGTAGAGAAAAGAGAACACTTCTACATTGCTGGTGGGAATGCAAACTAATACGTTCCTTTTGGAAAGATGTTTGGAGAACACTTAGAGATCTAAAAATAGACCTGCCATTCAATCCTATAATTCCTCTACTAGGTATATACCCAGAAGACCAAAAAATTACATTATAACAAAGATATTTGTATCAGAATGTTTATTGTAGCCCAATTCATAATTGCTAAGTCATGGAAAAAGCACAAGTGCCCATTGATCCACGAATGGTTAATAAATTGTGGTACATGTACACCATGGAATATTATGCAGCCTTAAAGAAAGATGGAGACTTTACCTCTTTCGTGTTTACATGGATGGAGCTGGAACATATTCTTCTTAGTAAAGTATCTCAAGAATGGAAGAAAAATGGCAGCGCCTGTGGCTCAAGGAGTAGGGCACTGGTCCCATATGCCGGAGGTGGCGGGTTCAAACCCAGCCCCGGCCAAAAACCACAAAAAAAAAAAAAAAAAAAGAATGGAAGAAAAAGTATCCAATGTATTCAGCCCTACTATGAAACTAATTTATGGCTTTCACATGAAAGCTATAACCCAGTTATAACCTAAGAATATGGGGAAGGGGGCGGGGGGAGAGTGATTGGTGGGATTACACCTACGGTGCATCTTACAAGGGTACATGTGAAACTTAGT
The DNA here is from genome assembly GCF_027406575.1 of Nycticebus coucang. Lineage (NCBI taxonomy): Eukaryota > Metazoa > Chordata > Mammalia > Primates > Lorisidae > Nycticebus > Nycticebus coucang. Next base: position 92,274,142 of record NC_069787.1, on the reverse strand, counting down.
AAATGTAGAATATAAAAGTCTTAACACAATACCTAAGAAAATGCCAGGAAGGCTATGCTAACCAGTGTGATGAAAATATGTCAAATGGTTCATAAAACCAGTGTGCGGTGCCCCATGATCGTATTAATGTACATAGCTATGATTTAATAATGATAATAAATAATAATACGCCATATATTCCTTCTAAATTTTTCACTTTTAGTTATTACCTGGGTAGCCAGCCTCCAAATAGTCCCTGTCTCCTGGTATTTACACTTTTGGTGCTGTCTGCTCCCCCAGTGTATCAGGGCTGGTCTACATGATCAACAAAATACAAAAGTACTGATGATATGTCACCTTTAAGAGTGGGTCATAAAAGGCACTGAAATTCCCTTTTTTTTTGGAGACAGAGTCTCACTATATCACCCTAGGTAGAGTGCCATGGCATCAAAGCTCACAATAACTTCAAACTCTTGGGCTTGAGCAATCCTCTTGCCTTAGTCTCCCAAGTAGCTGGGACTATAGGTGATATATATGTCACCATGCCCAGCTAGTTTTTCTACTAGTAGAGATGGGTCTTGCTCTTGCCCAGGCTGATCTCAAACTCCTGAGCTCAAACAATCCACCTACCTCAGGCTCCCAGAGTGCTAGAATTACAGGCGTGAACCACAACGTCTAGCTCTTATTCCTCTAATGACTCACCTGCTCTAGGGCAGCGTGACTCCTTTGTAACAATGAAAATACATCCTGCATATCAGATATTTACATTATGATTCATAACAGTAGTAAAATTACAGTTATGAAGTAGCAACGAAAACAATTTTATGGTTGGGGGTCACCACAACATGAGGAACTATATTAAAGGGTCATGGCATTAGGGGAAGCAAAATAACAAATTCTGAGGATAGGCTCATATTAAAAAGAACTGAAGCCGGGCAGCACCTGTGACTCAGTGGGTAGGGCACCGGCCCCATATACCAAGGGTGGTGGGTTCAAACCTAGCCCCAGCCAGCTAAAACAGCAGTGGCAACTGCAACAACAACAAAAAATAGCTGGGCATTGTGGCAGGCACCTCTAGTCCCAGCTAACTTGGGAGGCTGAGGCAAGAGAATTGCTTAAGCCCAAAAGTGGGAGGTTGCTGTGAGCTGTAATGTCATGGCACTCTATCAAGGGTGACAGTGTGAGATTCTGTCTCAAAAAAAAAAAAAAAAAGAAGAAGAAGAACTGAAGCCTCCTATTACAGCTACTTGATTGAGCTTGGAAGAGGAGGGTACAGTCTCAGTTGAGCCTTCAGATAACTATAACCTCATAAAAAAAAGCTCTAAGCTGTTTCTGAACTCGTGACCCACAGCAACTTAAGTACCTACTAAGTCACTAAATTTTGGGATAATATGTTACACAGCAAAAGATGACTATTACATCATTAATTTAATTCCTATTATGGAAGATTAGGAATTTGTCCTGACATCATCTTCATATACTATCCCATTCTTCTGATATAATTAAGCCAAATTTTGATTAAGATGATATTAAGAATTATATTATTAGGTCTATGTGAATATATTATTTGTAGCCAAGCCATGCTGTATATTATAATTATATTTCCTTTTTTGTATAATTTTCATTCTTCCTGGAGAGTAAAATTCTTTTTAGTAAGTTCTATAGGGTTCTCTATTGTCTGTTTCTTTTTTTTATTTTTATTTTTATTTTTTTTGTTGCAGTTTGGCGGGGGTTGGGTTTGAACTCACCACCCTCAGTATATGGGACCAGCACCCTACTCACAGAGCCACAGGCACCACCCTCTATTGTCTGTTTCTTCTTCATTATTATTACTTTTTTAATATAATCTATGATTTATTACTTTCGTTTCTTTTTTTTTTTTTTTTTGCAGTTTTTGGCCGGGGCTGGGTTTGAACCCGCCACCTCCGGCATATGGCGCCGGTGCCCTACTCCTTTGAGCCACAGGCACTGCCCTATTACTAATTTTTTAGTTGTTTGTTTCTTAAGATTATCTCTACTGGCTACTGAAACTCTATCCTTTTGGGAATTTCTTTTACCTCACCATACATTGGAACCCTGCTTCCTGGATCCCATTTAGTCCTCTTCATTTTTTATTTACTTATTCTAGTGGAAAGTATTTTCTAGGAAAGCCGCCTCAGAAAGGATATATGCATGATATGTCTGAAAATGTTTTTAGTACCCTCAAACTTGGGTGACAGTTTAGCTGGTTAAAAAATTCTATGTTGGGAACATTTTTTTCTGCCAGAATTTTGAAAGTATTGCTCTATTATCTTCTAGTCTATTGCTTTTGAGAAAGTTAATGCCATTTTGAATACTAACCCTAAATATGTGACTGTGCTCTCTAAAAGCTTTTAGGACTTTCTCTTTATTCTTGTAATTCTGCAGTTTCACAGTGCTATATTCTGGTGTTGGTTTTCTTTCACTCACTTTGCTATCTCAACCTACAGACATTGGCCAGGCCTGGTGACTCATGCCCACATTCCTAGCACTTTGAGAGGGCGAGATGGGAGTATTGCTGAGGTCAGGAGTTCCACACTAAACTGAGCAAGAGTGAGACTTCAGGCCAGGCGTGATAACTCATGCCTATAATCCTAGCACTCTGGGAGGCTGAGGCGGGTGAATTGCCTAAGCTCATGGTTTCAGACCAGCCTGAGCCAGGGCAAAACCTCGTCTTGAGAAATAGCCAGGCATTGTGGTGGGCGCCTGTAGTCCTGGGAAGTGATTCTCTTGCCTTAGCTATCAGCTATTCTCTTGAGCTCAAGAGTTTGAGGTTGCTGTGAACTGTGATGCCACAGCAGCACTCTACCAAGGGTGACAAAGCGAGACTCTGTCTCAAAAAAAAAAAAAAAAAGAGACTTTATCTCTACAAAAAGTAGAAAAATTAGTCAGGTGTGGTATGCATGCCTGTAGCCTCAGCTACTTGGGACACTAAGGCAGGAGCATCACTTGAGCCCAGGAGTTCCAGGTTGCAGTGAGCTATCATGATGCCACTGCATTCTAGTCTGGGTGACAGAGCAAGATTCTGTTCCAGAAAAAAAAAAAGCAAAACAACAATGAAAAATCTATAAACATTATTTCAGTTCTGGAAACATCTTTTCACACCATTTCTTTGATAATTTCCTCCTCTCTATTGTCTCTTTTTTCCTTTCCTAAATTTCTATTAGTCAGGTATTGCACTTCTTGAGATAATCCTCTAATTTTCTTATTATTATCCTCAATTATCCATCTTTTTTATTTGATCTATCACCTAGGAAACTTCAAATTTATCTTTCAATCTGTCTGTGCTGCAGTTTTTTATACTGGCTATATTTTTAATTTCCAAGAGGTCTTTCTTGTTTTCTGAAGGTTCCTCTGAAAAATAAAAAATCTTGTTTCATGAATGAATTATTTTCTCTAAACTCCCTTGAGATATTACATAGTTAAAATTGTTTTCCTGGCTCAGCGCCTGTAGCTTAAGCTGCTAGGGTGCCAGCCACATACACTGGATCTGGCGGGTTTGAATCCAGATCAGGCCCACCAAACAACAATGATGATAAGTACAACAACAACAAAAAAAATAGATGGGTGTTGTGGCAGGTGCCTGTAGTCCCAGCTACTTGGGAAGCTGAGACAAGAGAATTGCTTAAGCCCAAGAGTTGGAGGTTGCTGTGAGCTGTGATGCTGTCACCCAGGGTGACAGCTTGAGACTCTGTCTCAAAAAAAAAAAAAAAATTATTTTCCTTGCTTTTGCTGTTTTCTCTGAGTTATTTTGTCTTCCATTTGTTTTGATCTCTTGCTCTCTTTTTTATTTTGGTTGCAGCCGTCATTGTTGTTTGGTGGGACCGGGCTGGATTTGAACCTGCCAGCTCAGGTGTATGTGGCTGGCGTCTTAGCAGCTTGAGCCATAGGCGCTGAGCCTCTCTCTCTCTCTTTTTTTTTTTTTTTAAAGACAGAGTCTCACAATGTCACCCTCAGTAGAGTGCCGTTGCGTCACTGCTCATAGCAACCTCAAACTCTTGGGCTTAAGCAATTCTCTTGCCTCAGCCTGCCAACTAGCTGGGACTATAGGCACCTGCCACAATGCCTATTTTTTTTTTTTTTTTTGTAGTTATCATTGCTGTTTAGCAGGCCCGGACCAAGTTCAAACCCGCCAGCCCCAGTGCATGTGGCTGGCGCCCTAACCACCGAACTACAGGCACTGAGCTGTTTTGATCTCTTTTACATTAGAAGTTTTCTTTAGCTGTTTGGTGACAGTAGGGTGTGGTGGCTGTGATCCTAGCATTCTGGGAGGCTAAGGTAGGAGGATCCTTTGAGCTCAGGAGTTAGAGGCCAGTGTGAACAAAGTCAGACCCTGTCTCTACTAAAAATAGAAAAATTAGCCAGGTGTGGTGGTGCACACCCTTAGTCCCAGCTACTCCGGAGGCTGAGGCAGGATTGCTGAGCCCAGAAGTTTGAGGTTGCTGTGAGAGGGGCATCCTAGCCCAGGCAACAAAGTGAGATTCAGAAAAAATTGGTGACATTTGGGTATCTGTTCATATCTTTAAAGCTGTTTGAAAGTTGTGTAAGTGGGGGTATCCTTGCTAATTTGTGGACTTCACATTTCGGTGATCAGGCAAGAATCTGCAATTTTACTGAGGACCCCTACAAGTAATGAGTATCTTTAGAACTCAGTTCAGGGATAATTTAATCAGAGCAAGATTTTTCTAATCTCTTTTTTTTTTTTATTTTTTATTTTTTTGTAGAGACAGAGTCTCACTGTACCGCCCTCGGGTAGAGTGCCGTGGCGTCACACAGCTCACAGCAACCTCTAACTCTTGGGCTTACGCGATTCTCTTGCCTCAGCCTCCCAAGCAGCTGGGACTACAGGCGCCCGCCACAACGCCCGGCTATTTTTTGTTGCAGTTTGGCCGGGGCTGGGTTTGAACCCGCCACCCTCGGCATATGGGGCCGGCGCCCTACTCACTGAGCCACAGGCGCCGCCCCGATTTTTCTAATCTCTTGAATGGGAGTACCTGCTTGTAGACATTCTGGAAAATGGGTGAGAGAGAGATATGGTCCTAACATTCACAACTTTCTTTTCTGAGACAGAGTCTTAGTACGTCGCCCTCGGTAGAGTGCCGTGATGTCCCAGCTCACAGTAACCTCAAACTCTTGGGCTCAAGCGATTCTCTTGCCTCAGCCTCCCAAATAGCTGGGACTGCAGGTGCCTGCCACAATGCTTGGCTATTTTTTTATTGTTGTTGTAGTTGTCATTGTTGTTTGGCAGGCCTGGACAGGTTCAAACCTGCCAGCCCCGGTGTACATGGATAGCACCCTAGCTGCTGAGCCCATAACTTAGAGCTTTAGCTTAAAGCCCTCGTTTTCAGTTTTGCTCCACATTCCTGCCTCTTCTTCTATGCTTGGTATGCCTAGTTCAATTCCTAAGATGAAACCTCCTATCTTCTGAGAGAGTTGGGAAGGAGTATAGGCATCTAACTGCTTTTCATGTAGATTTTCAACTCATCCTCCTATTTTCAGTAGTTGGTATCTCTAATTCTGGAGCTATTCCAAGGTTCTGCAATACAAATCCTCTTTGTTCTTAGGTTCTCCCCCAGGGAGGCACTTTCAGTTCCTCTGACCCACTAAGTCTGTCACACATGTTCTCTGACTATAACATTCCATTGATTTCTCATTTATTGATATCTTTTTTCGGCTTACTATCATTTTAATGGTTACAGGAGAGAATGAAGGTTAAGTTTGTGTATTCCTTTGCCATATTTAACTTCTATGCATTTCTTTTTCTTTCTTTTTTCTTTTTTTTTAGAGACCGAGTCTTACTCTATTGCCCTCAGTAGACTGCCGTGGCGTCACAGCCCACAGCGACCTCCAACTCCTGATTCTCCTGCCTCAGCCTCCTGAGCAGCTGGGACTATAGGCACCCACCACAATGCCTGGCCATTTTCTGTGGCAGTTTGGCTGGGGCCTGGTTCACACCCAGCACCGCACCCTCGATATATGGGGCCAGCGCCCTACCCACTGAACCACAAGTGCCGGCTAATGCATTTATTTTTCATAAACAGAGGACAAAAGAACAAGCTGTATGTGCAGTATGTCCAGTGTGAAAAAAAAAAGAAAAAAAAAATGTAAAAAAAGAAAAAAATTAAAAAAAGAAAAAAAAATTAAAACTCAGCTAAGGGTGGGACCTGTGGCTCAAAGGAGTAGGGAGCCGCCCCATATGCCAGAGGTGGCGGGTTCAAACCCAGCCCCGGCAAAAAAAAAACACAAAAAACTCAGCTAAAGAGAAGATGGGCCTACCTTGGATAGGTATGTTAGCCAATTACATTTGAGTGCTGTGTTACATATAGGGGAACAACAAATGTGACTTTGTCTAAAAAAGAGAGATCAAGATGAGAAGGATCTATGGGATCTTAGATGTTTATGGGCATCCTAAACTGGTTCTAAAACCATTAAGTGACTACTTAAGTGGGCATCTAATTAAAAACTCCTATGATACTACACTTTTGTGAAAAGCTTTTTAGGCTGGGCACAGTGACTCATGCTTGTAATCTCAGCACTCTGGGGGGTGTCAAGGCAAGACGAATGCTTGAGGCCAGAAAGTCAAGAGTACTCCAGGCAACATACCCTGTCTCTTAAAAAAAAAAAAAGAAAAAATAGAAAAATTAGTCAGATGCAGTGGCATGTGCCTGTAGTCCCAACTACTCAGGAGGCTGAGGGAGGAGGATCACTAGAGCCCAAGAATTCAAAACCACCCTAGATAACAAAGTAAGTCCCCATCTCTATGAGAAAAAAAGGAAAAATTAGGCAGGTATAGTGGCCTAAGCCTGTAGTCTGAGCTACTCAAGATGCTGAGGCAAGAGGATTGCTTGAGCCCAGGAGTTCAAGGTTATAGTGATTATGAACATGCCACTACACTCCCGCCTGGGCGACAGAGCAAGACCCTGTCTCAAAAAAATAAAAAGTAAATAAACAAACAAATAAGGACAAATCATTTGGGAACTTAAAATATTCTTTTCTTATGAATAAATGAAATATTATAAACTACGGCTTATACATAGGCCCACACAAAGGCAACTTCCTCCACTGATCTGCAATTCTAACAGTTACCCAAATCCCCTCTTCTCCACCCGCAAGGTGGCAAAGATATGTGAACTGGTGCAATAAATTTAGAAAAAAATCATCATAAGAAACATACAACTGGTTGGTAAGAAAACTTAAGGCTATTTGATATACATCTCTACCTTTAGTCATTTTGTTACACACTACCCGTTCACCTCTGAAACTTCTTATACTTTATACTTCTTATAAAGTATTATTAATGAAATGGAATCAGACAGTAAATTTAAAGTATTAGAGTCAAATTCAATGTCTGAGATAAAATGGACAAAAGACCTAAACTCATGAATATACATGGAAGCTGCCAAAACTGGATCACGATAATACATCTGCCCGCATACGCAACACACACCTACTACCTGTGCCCACACTGGCACTTAACCAGAGCACATATTAGCATCAGTCACTTAATCACTGTGAAATGATTTGCAAGGAATGTGTCTACAAAGCAAATCAGGGGCAATCCTAGGACTTCCTAGGTCAGTACAACACCCCTGAATTTGTTTTGAAGAAAAAAAGATCAGTTCAAACTGCAAACTCAAAACCACTTCCACCAAAACTTCAGCAAAGACTGGGCAGTCATGCCACTTGTCTTCTTCAAAGAGTGGACACATAATGTCTTTCTGAGCCTAGTTCTTCATACTATGATCTAAAGGCTGAGACTGAAGTATTCTTATTAGCCTATAGGGTTCCTTCATCTTGTTTCTTTTTCTTTTTTTTTTTTTGGTGTGTGTGTGTGTGGTTTTTGGCCAGGAATGGGTTTGAACCCACCACCTGTGGCATGTGGGACCAGTGCCCTACGCCTTTGAGCCACAGGCACTGCCCGCTTCACCTTGTTTTTTACCATTAAGCCTCTAAAACTTTAATACCTGTCAACATCTTTGTTTAAAAAATTAGGGGCGGCACCTGTGGCTCAGTCGGTAAGGCGCTGGCCCCATATACCGAGGGTGGCGGGTTCAAACCCGGCCCCGGCCAAACTGCAACCAAAAAATAGCCGGGTGTTGTGGCGGGCGCCTGTAGTCCCAGCTACTCGGGAGGCCGAGGCGAGAGAATCGCTTAAGCCCAGGAGTTGGAGGTTGCTGTAAGCTGTGTGAGGCCACAGCACTCTACCGAGGGCCATAAAGTGAGACTCTGTCTCTACAAAAAAAAAAAAAAAAAATTAAAAGAGGTGATGGGGTTACATAAAAGGAAAGATTAGGTTCTAAAAGTCAATGAATAACTTAAATGTAAATATCTTGTAACTCCATTACACTTGGCTTTTAAAAACATGAGCATACTACGCCTTTGTTAAATGTTAAAAGATCAAAGTGTCCTCCGTGATTCAAGTACAGATATGGAGAGGAAAGTGATATAAGGCTGAAGAAGTAGACAGGACACTCAAGAATTCTATTCTTACTTTAAAGGTATCAGGAAACCAGTGAACAGTACTAAGGAAGGAATTCCAAGTTGAATGAGCCACTCTATGGAGGCAGAACATGAACTGCAAGGGTAGGAGTACCAGCAAGGAATCCAGCCAGGAAACCACTGCCTAGTCCAGAGGAGAGGAGAGAAGAGGTGGGAAAGGAGAAAAGAGGTCAGACTCAAGAAAGAGAATTTTTTGGTTTTTTTGAGACAGTCTCGCTCTGTAGTCCTGGGTAGAGTGCCCTGGCATCATAGCTCACAGCAACCTCAAACTCTTGGGCTCAAGCTATGCTCTTGGTTCAACCTCTTGAGTAGCTGGTTTTACAGTAGTGCACCACAAGACCTTGCTAGTTCTTGTGTTTTTAGTACAGATGGAGTCTTGTTTTTACTCAGGCTGGTCTCAAACTCATGAACTCAAGAGATTCACCTGCCTTGGCATCCCAGGGGGCTAGAATTACAGGCACAAGTCACCATCCCCAACCAAGAAAGATGTTGATTTTTGAATTACTATGACTTGGTGACTGACTGGGTATGGGACTGAGGAAAAAGAAGTGTCAAAACTACTGTCTCGTCACTAGTGTGACTTGGAGGTGGTCATTCACTTATATCAGGAACAACAGAGAAGTACCAGGTGAGGGGTTGAAGACCAAGGAAAGGTGAGATGGAATGCCTGGGAGATATCCAAACAGAGATATTAGGTGGAAAGTGTATGGATAAGACTGGCGCCTGTGGCTCAATGGGTAGGGCGCTGGCCCCATATACTGAGGGTGGCGGGTTAGAACCCAGCACCAGCCAAACTGCAACAAAAAAATAGCCAGGCATCATGGCAGGCGCCTGTTGTCCCAGCTACTCAGGAGGCTGAGGCAAGAGAATCAGTTAAGCCCGGGAGTTGGAGGTTGCTGTGAGCTGTAATGCCATGGCACTCTACCAAGGGTGACAAAGTGAGACTCTTGTCTCTTAAAAAAAAAAAGACTGGAACATAAAGATGAGTCTGGGCTCAACAACAACAACAACAAAAAGACTGGAACATAAAGATGAGTCTGGGCTCAACAGATACTTTTTGGGAATCATCACTGAAGACGGGAAAGAGATCATTTAGGGAGAAAGGTCAGAGTGTAAAGAGTAAGACAGGGTATAAGACAGCCTCAACGAATATCTAAAGATCACCTAGTAGGGGATGCATCAGCAAAGGAAACAGAGAAGAGAGATAGAGAAAGGACATGAGAAGAAAAGCAAGGAGATGTCTGTAGAAGCAGTAATGGTTTACCAGGCAGGCAATGCAGTATAAATACCAGAGTGAGAAGGCCCTCACCAGCTATGTCACCTCAGACAGGCTTCCTCCAAGTTTGGATTTTCAGTTTATAAAAGATCATTTCCATTCATCTGACCCCTGGAGAGTTTTTGAGAAGATCAAACATAAAAGGTATAGGTGAGGGCGGCGCCTGTGGCTCAGCTGGTAAGGCGCCGGCCCCATATACCGAGGGTGGCGGGTTCAAACCTGGCCCCAGCTGAACTGCAACCAAAAAATAGCCGTGCGTTGTGGCAGGTGCCTGTAGTCCCAGCTACTCGGGAGGCTGAGGCAAGAGAATCGCTTAAGCCCAGGAGTTGGAGGTTGCTGTGAGCTGTGTGATGCCATGGCACTCTACCAAGGGCCATAAAGTGAAATTCTGTCTCTACAAAAAAAAAAAAAAAAAAAAAGGTATAGGTGAATAACTGATATAAATGTCATTTGACCAAATCACCAGGGTTACTCCAAATTCCTAAAGCGTCAGTGGGAAAAAAAAGTGTCATTCTGTGTAGACTGAGCTAACGTTGCTGCCAATCCTTGGTCCTGTTTGGAGACATAGATTTGTGCTGATTTTTGGAACCTGGCCGCCAATGAGATTTGACTCAAGGACACATTTGCAAACCTGACAAACAGAGGTGCTTCATAATAATGAATAAGTAAATAAATGACCAGACAGCTGGGCTTTGGAACAGATTGAAAATATTTAGCCTTATCTAAGAGGAGTCTTAGAATCACAACTCTGACCTCATTAAATTAAGTGATATATAATATAATACATAAGAAAGTATCTAGCACAGTATCAGGAACTTAGCAAAGATTTAACAGTTTTTGCTGCTTCTAGTTGAAGTAGGACATAATAACTGAAATCCTCATCACAAGTTTAATTTGATGAATACTAGTAGAACCCAGAGATTTAAGCTGAGTGTTACAGCAGTTCTACTGCTGGATATAAGCAAGTTGACTGATTTTATCATGCCTCAGGTTTCCAGATTGGAATCTAGGATTATTACTACAGGGCATGCAAGGAATACAGTAAAAAAATTTAGGTTATCAAGAGAAGCACTATATGGTGTGTGTCACACTTTATGGGGGCAAGACATGATTGCAAGAGGGACTTTACCTAACAATTGCAATCAGTGTAACCTGGCTTATTGTACCCTCAATGAATCCCCAACAATAAAAAAAAAAGAAGCACTATAGGTGGCGCCCATAGCTCAGTGGGTAGGGTGCTGGCAACGTACAGAGGCTGGCAGGTTCAAACCTGGCCCAGGCCAACTAAAACAACAATGACAACTGCAACAACAACAAAAAAACAGTTGGGCGTTGTGGCGGGCGCTTGTAGTCCCAGCTACTTGGGAGGCTGAGGCAAGAGAATCGCTTAAGCCCAAGAGTTTGAGGTTGCTGTGAGCTGACGCCATGGCACTCAACCCAGGGTGACAGCTTGAAGACTCTGTCTCAAAAAAAGAAAAAAGAAAAAAAATAGCCGGGCATTGTGGCGGGCGCCTGTAGTCCCAGCTACTCGGGAGGCTGAGGCAAGAGAATCGCTTAAGCCCAGGAGTTGGAGGTTGCTGTGAGCTGTGTGAGGCCACGGCACTTTACTGAGGGCCATAAAGTGAGACTCTGTCTCTACAAAAAAAAAAAAAAAAGAGAAGCACTGTGAATACTGATAAATGTTATCCAATCAATCACTTTATAAGATAATATTAGAAAGCACAGCATAGCATCAAAGGTCAAAATCTTGCCATTCTCTTCACCCACTCCCATCCCAGGGGAGACCTGGAGCACAAACCATATGTACATACACACTGTGCTTAACTGCTCCAGTTTGCAAGCCAGTTGTTACCTTTCTTCCTTTCACCCTTGAGCCTCAGTTTCTTCATTTGTAAAACAAGAGGCTTTAACTGAATTAGAGGTTTCCTAGCAGAGTACTTTTGCTAATAACAAGAGCTCAACACATATTAGAAAAGCTTTTTTTTTGTAGAGACAGAGTTTCACTTTGGCCCTAGGTAGAGTGCCGTGGCATCACATAGCTCACAGCAACCTCCAACTTCTGGGCTTAAGCGATTCTCTTGCCTCAGCCTCCCAAGTAGCTGGGACTACAGGTGCCCACCACAACACCCGGCTATTGGCTATTTTTTTGTTGCAGTTCGGCCGGGCCGGGTTTGATCATAATGGCATCTACATAGTTTCAAAAAGTAACTATACAAAAAAAAGAAATTAAGAAAGAAAAGAAAGTAACTATACATACATGCAAAATACATTGTTTATTCAGCCTACATATTGGTACACATGTGGATTTGGAGCACTAACTCTGGAATCCCTGAATCCTTGTGGCCTAGAAACGCCTGCATTACAGGTGCACAGAGGTCCCTCCTGGTTAATACAGTTTAAGGCTATGACTAAACCAAAAGAAGCAAAGATACCGAGTGCCTCATCTTCCACTTCAGTGTTGACTTGTTTTAACATACACACATACACACACACACACACATTTTCCATTGTCTTCCTTGGAATGATAGGAAATCCTTCTTTTCTTGGCTCTGTCCTAGTGGGATTGACAGGGACAGTGTAGAATAACACCACGGGTCAGGCACAGTGGCTAGTACTTTGGGAGGCCAAGGAAGGAGGATCACGTAAGGTCAGGAGTTTAAGACAGCAAGACCCAGTCTCTACTAAAAATAGAAAACTTAGTCATGAAGGCATGTGCCTGAGTAGCCCCAGCTGCTCAGGAGACTGAAGTAGGAGGACTGCCTGAGCCCAGGAGTTTGAGGTTGCTGTGCAGTAGGCTGAGCCCACAACACTCTAGCCTGGGGCAACAGACTGAAACTCTAGTCTCAAAAAAAAAACAAAAAAAAACGAATGATACCACAAATTCTGTTCTCCACCATAGGCTGGTGGGGCTCAACATTCAACCAGCTGCTTGTTCAAGCAGGAAAAGCAGCAGGGCAAAAATCTGAGTCCAAAGTAATATAAGACAGGTGGTCCCAAAAAAAGCAAAAAGACAGATTTCTGGACTGGGTTCCGGTAGCACAGCAGTTACAGTGCCAGCCACATACACAGAAGTTGGCGGGTTTGAACCCAGCCTGGGCCTGCTAAACAACAATAACAACAACAACAACAACAACAAAATAGCTGGGCGTTGTGGTGGGCGCCTGTAGTCCCAGCTACTTGGGAGGCTCAGGCAAGAGAATCGCTTAAGCGCAAGAGTTTGAGGTTGCTGTGAGCTGTGATGCCACAGCACTCTCCCAAGGGCAGCATAGTGAGACCCTGTCTCCAAAATAAAAGAAAAGAAAAAAAGGATAGATTTCTGTTTAATGGAAAACATTTTGATACTATTGTTCCCATCTTTAGGAGCTCAGTTCAGACAGATTATTCTTGGGATTAGTGTAGTGAAGCCCAAGCTTTTGGGCACTCATGAAGGATGCTGAAAGTGCATAATAAGAAGTAATGCATAATTCTATTGAGGCACAAGTTTGAATTATCATAGCTAGTGTGTAAGAATGAAGAAGCAGGGCAGTGCCTGTGGCTCAGTGAGTAGGGTGCCAGCCCCAAATACCGAAGGTGGCAGGTTCAAACCCAGCTCTGGCCAAATTGCAACAAAAAATAGCCAGGCACTGTGGCGGGTACCTGTGGTCCCAGGTACGTGGGAGGCTGAGGCAAGAGAATTGCCTAAGCCCAAGAGGTTGTTGTGAGCTGGGATGCCACAGCACTCTACCAAGGGCAACAAAGTGAGACTCTGTCTCTAAAAAAAAAAAAAAAAAAAAAATGGAGAAGCAGTAGAATTGAATTAAATCTCTAAAATAAAGTAAAAGAGACCAGGAATAAAGCCTTATGTATTAAAGGCAAAACTTAAAAATTTTTGCTTGGGGTGGCACCTGTGGCTCTGTGAGTAGGGCTCTGGCCCCCATATACTGAGGGTGGCTGGTTCAAACACGGCTCCGGCCAAACTACAACAAAAAAATAGCCAGGCCTTGTGGTGGGGTGCCTGCAGTCCCAGCTACTTGGGAGGCTGAGGCAAGGGACTCTCCTAAGCCCAAGAGTTTGAGGTTGCTATGAGCTGTGACACCACAGTACTCTACCAAGGGTGACAAAATGAGACTCTGTCTCTTAAAAAAAAAAAAAATTGCTTGGAGGAATTACAAGCGATAAAAAAAAAAAAGAAAAAAACTTCAAAAATTATAAAAGAAAATATGATAAGGTCTTTTTTTTTCTTTCTTTCTTTTTTTGAGACAGACTCACTCTGTTGTCCCAGGATAGAATGCTGTGGTACCATAGCTCACAGCAACCTCAAAACTCCTACGCTCCAGCAATCCTCTTGGCTCAGCCTCCTGAGTAGCTGGGACTACAGACGCCTATCACAATGCCCAGCTAGTTTTTCTATTTTTAGTAGAGACAAGATCTGTCTTAACTCCTGAGCTCAAGCAATCCACCTGCCTCAGCCTCCCAGAATGCTAGGATTATAGGTGTGAGCCACCAAGAGTGGGATTTCTTAAAGCAAATTTCAAGACATTAACTGTAAGAGAAAAATGATTCAATATCTGACTACAATAAATTTAAGAACTTCTGTCCATCAAGACACCATGAAAAGACAAGTTGCAAATGAATAAAGATATTTGCAAACATAAAGCCAATAAATAATTAATATCCAGAGTATATCAAGAACTTCAATAAAGCAAAAACTCATAATAAAAAGACAACTTAGGCCAGGTGTGATGGCTCACCTCACAGCTGTAATCCCAGCACTTTGGGAGGCTGAGGCAGAAGATCACTTGAGACCAGGAGTTTAAGACCAGCCTGGGTCAACAGAGACAACCCTGTCTCTACGAAAATTTAAAAATCAGTTAGGCTGATTACAGCTATACCTGTAGTCTTAGCTATTTAAGAGGGTGAGGCAGGCTTAGGAGCTGGAGGCTACTGTGAGCTATGATCACACCACTACACTCCAACTTGAGTGGAAGAGATCCTGTCTCTGAAAAAAAAAAAGAAAGGGAAAAAAAGAACTCCCCAAAAGGAAATCTGAGCCAGCGCTGTGGCTCACAAGTTCAAGACTTGCCTGAGTGAGAGAGAGACCCCAGACTCCTAAAAAAATGGAAAAACCCAGCGGGGCACCACAGGGAGCGCCTGTAATTGCAGGGGCTTCCGGAGGAGGCTGAGGCAGCGGGATGCCCGCAGCCCGGGTCTGAGGTTGCAGTGAGCTATGACACTATTGCACTCTGCTCACAGTGGTACTCTGTCTCAACAACAACAACAAAAAAGCAAAGAAATAAAAATAAAATAAGCAAAGACATAAAAAAACAAGGAAATCTGGGATATTTATAGGTTCAAATGGTTCAACTAGAGAATTCTATCAAATGTTTAAAAAAACAGAGAGAGCTATGATCTCTTTCAGAAAACAGAAGAACCCCCAACTCATTTTATGAAGCCAGTATTACGCCAATACCAAAACTAGACACAATGACAGTATAAAAAAGGAAAAATACATATCGAGATCCCTCATAAACATAGATGTAAAAATCCTTAACAAAGTATTAGCAATTATAGTTCAGTAGTATATAAAAATAATTATATACCATAACCAAACAGAGTTTTATTCTAGAGCAAGGCAGGTTAACATTTGAAAATAAATCAAAGTAATTCACCATATTAACAGGCATTTTATTTTATTGTTATTTTTTGTTGTTGTTACAGTTTGGCCGGGACCAGGTTTGAACCCGCCACCCTCGGTATATGGGGCCAGCGCCCTACCCACTTAGCCATAGGCACCGCCCCTTAACAGGTATTTTAAAAAGCCACATAACCTTCTCAATTGATGCAGAAAAAGCACTTGACAAAATTCAATAATTGTTCATGATAAAAACAAACCAACAACTCTGAGGACACTAGGAATTGGTGGGAACTTACTCAATTTGATAAAGAACATCTAAAAAACTTCTTTTTTTTTTTTTTTTAGCGATAGAAACTACATTCATAAAAGTGCATCGTCAACATACAACGAAGGCTTTGGCTTGTTCTGTGCCCATGGGGATGCAGGCACGGCTGGCAGGGCTGCCTGGTGCTCACCCCCAGCTCCCTGGAGATGCCCATCCCTGGGCACTGGCTTTTTTTTCCCCCCCTTTAATGACAACTCCCAAGGAAACTGTGCGTTGAGAGGGAGGAGCTTGAGCAATAGGCACATTTTGGAGGGGAGGGGCCGGAAGAAAGGACCAGCGCCCAGACTGAGGTAAATATGGCCACCTCTAAGCTGCTTGGAGATGCTGTTTCCCAGACCCCTGCTGCCATTCTTCCCCCCCAGGGGAGGAGCAAGAATGGAAAGAGTTTGAGACCTCCTGGGGGTGTGCAAGGCCGGCTAAGGAAGAACAGAGCTGGCGGTTTTGGACACAGTTGGTGGCAGCACATGGGCTTTCCCTTCTGTCAGATGGAGGGGGCTCTGGCCTGGCAGGTCATGACTCAGGCAGCCTGAGACACCTCCCAGCTTCTGAGCTCAGGATACCAGCCAGGCCAGATGACCTCACTGTGTTGTCCAACTTCCCTTCCATTCCAGTGGGAGGACTGATCCGGGCCAGGAGCACCAAGGCCATTACCCTCAGTTCTTCCCAGGCCAGCCTAGGCCCAAGCCCACAGCAGGGGTACTCAGGGCCCAGAGGACCTGTCTCCAGTTTAGAAACTAGGTATAGCATAAGAGTGACTCCAACTTGTAAAACAGAGACAATTGCATTGACAAAATTGGGTCCCCCACCACCACCAGTGGGTACAATTCCACATCTCAGGCTCCTTGCATATGGGGGCAGGGTCATGGGGACAGGCAGGACAGGCTCCTCCTTCCATGAATAAGGCAGCATGACATTTGCTCCATTCATCTTTGGTAATGAACAGGACTGGCAGAGGTGACCTGGAGCTGTAATGGGGGCAGCCTGGGCCTCTGCCTGCCATTGCTTGGGAGATGCTGGGTTTTACCTCAGGCTTTGAGTGGCCTCATCCAGCCCGAGACACCCTGGTGGTCTCTAGACATTGGGAGGAGAAACAAAGCAACACTCTGAGTGAAAATAACACTATTCATACCCTGGCACAAGTCTTGTGGCTCCAGACCCTCTGGCATCGGTGCAGATTGCAGTGTCAGGACACAACCGGAGGTAGGGGCTCATAGCCGCAGAGCGTACTGTTCGTGGCTCCTTCCCTCCACACGGAGCTGAGAATGTTGGGAGCTCTTGGTCTGGCAGGTTGGGGACCCCCAGTCCATGAGGCTGCTGCCACCCCAACCTAGCTCTAAGTCCAGTGACAAAAGGTACGCAGACAAACGCTGGCAGGGCTGCAGCTCCATGGCCCACAGCCTTGACTGGAGAAGCAGCAACTCGCTGAGCCCCACAGCAGCCCCTTGCTTGTGTAGTGAAGGGCGGCCAGCAAGAGTGTGGCTTGAGAGCTCAGTACATGAGCTGTGCAAAGTGATGTGTAAGCAGCTCCTCAGCTGAAGGTCTCTGACGAGCCTCCACAAAAATCTGTCTCAGGAAGTCCCGGCCGTGTTCAGAGATGTGGGAAGGCAGCTGAGGATTGGTGGGCTAAATGGCGATCTTGAAAATGGCGGCCATAGCTTCATATTCTGCCCAAGGTGGTTTCTCTGTCAGCATCTCTACCACAGTATAGCCCAGGCTCCACACATCTGCCTTCCTTCCATAGCCCTCACCGCTGATCACCTCAGGGCTCATCCAGTAGGGTGTGCCGGTGACTGAACGCATGCCTGTCCCCGACATGCAGATGGTCTGCAGGCGTTTGCTGGCCTGCAGCTTCACATTCCCAGCAGAGTCTCGGAGGATGTTGGCTCCCTTGATGTCTCGGTGAACAATCATGTTGCTGTGCAGGTAGGACAGGCCCTCCGGGATCTGCCTGGTATACTTCCGGGTCACACTCTCTGTCAGGGCTCCATAGGCCTTCAACTGGTCCTTCACCCAGCCCCCCGGCATGAACTCCATGAAGATGATCAGCGTCTTCTCAGCATGGTCCGGCAGACAGCCATAGTACTGCACGATGCGCTCATGCTGCAAGTTCTTCAGCAACTGGATCTCACATTCCAGAGCACTCACCTCCTTGCTTGTCTCAGGACTATCTGGGTCAAACTGGATCTGTGTGGAAGCAAGTTCTCGTCCTGTGTCCACATCATAGCATAAATAGACCCTGCCGAAGGCACCCTGGCCCAGAAGCTTTCCCGGCGCCAATTGATGGGGGCACTAGGAGACTTGGTTGGCACACTCCTCTCCTGCACAGACAGGGTGTTCTCGCTGTCTGCACTCTGTAGACGACCACGGGGGTCCAGGTATTGCACAGCTAGACCCATGTTCTCGCCGTTTGTGCTCAGGGAGCGACTAAAAGGCACCAGGGTGAACAGGTTGCCTTGATGACGGCGTATTTGAGGAAATGTTCTTCTGCCATCATTGTAGTCCTTGTGGTGCACAGATACATGGTAGTGCCAGGGGTAAGTTCCGTCTTTGACCCCTTTGTCATGTAGCTGAGTTTCCCGATCTGAGTACTCCCGTCTGTTGTCAGGGAAGCTCTGGGCTCGGGACATTCATGATAGGACTGACAGCTTCCAGACAAGGAATTTTCTGCACTGCTCAGGGGATCCAGCATGCACTGCTCGCTGGTCTCTGGATCAACTCCTCTTCGCTATTGATGCTGGTGTAAGATTCCTGCCGGGCAATGTGCTGGTCCCTCTCAGGGACATATCCAGGGGGAGGTGAGCTTCAGCCAGGGTTCTGGGAGCTGACAGAGAGGTGCCTACTTCTGGGCTCAGGGGGCTGGTAGATGGTATTTATATCCCCTGCGGACTGGGAAGCCTTGATTCGCACTTACTGGGATGCCCCAGAGTGCGGAGAGGAACTGTTATGGTTTCTGTTCTGGGACAGCAGCAATATCCTAAGGTTTTTCATGTTTGAGCTTCTATCCAAAATGTCAATTGCTTTATGAAGGTCATCTTGGTTTTTCAGCAAGATGGAGAGCTCGTTGTTCATATAATGTAGATCAAGAGGTTGCCCAAATACCGTTGTCACCTTGTGCTCCACATCTTCATATCTCACAGGCCGGGTGAATGCTATAATTCGCCCTTCCCCGTTGTGCTCAAACTTGATTCTGACGTCATTCAAAAATTTCTTTTTCTCACTGGCTCCTGCACATGAGCTTGTGGTTACTGTGGGGCTGTTCAGAAGGGCTGAGCTGCTGCTGTTGTTTTTTTTTGCCTATTTGGGTGACCCGTGTCCTTGTTCTTCATGGTCTCACATCCAGGCACCCGGAGACGTCAGCTCATCTGGAGGGCCACCAGATCCTTCATGACATAGAGTTCAATGCCTCCTGCTTGTCCATGGTGGTGGTGGCGGCGGTGACTCAAGCCCGGCAGTGTCACCTCCGCAGCCGGAGCTGCATGCCGGGGGCCGGGGTGGCGGAGACAGCAGCGGGCCTGGCTCTGTGCAGGGGGCGAGGGCAGCACTCGGGGCCCCCACTCCCTCCCCAGGCTCCGGCTCCAGCTCCGCCTGCGGCCGGGCGCTGTGGCATGGGCAGGGTGGCCCGTTACATCCCCAGCGCTCCTGGGCTTGGCCCAGCCCGGCCTCGGCGGTGCCTCTTGGCTGGCTGGCCTGCTAGCCCCTCAGCCCCGCAGTCGCTCCGTACGGCCACCGTTCACATCTGAAAAACTTCTAACCTGCTGGGCAAGGTGGCCCAGGCCTGTAATCCCAACACTCTGGGAAGCCAAGGCAGAAGGATCACTTGAAGATAGGAGTTCAAGACCAGCCTGAGCGAGAGCAAGACCTCATCTCTACTAAAAATAAAACAACAAATTAGCCAAGTACAGTGGCATGTACTTGTGGTTCCAGCTACTCTGGAGGCTGAGGCAGAAGGATTGCTTGAGACCAGGAATTTGAGGTTGCAGTGAACTATGATGATACCACTGCACTATAGCCTGCGCAACAGAGTGAGATCTTCTAAAAATAAATAAATAAATAAATAAATAATTGGCCAGGCATAGTGGCACATGCCTGTTGTCCCAACCTACTTGGGAGGCTGAGGTGCGAGGATTGTGTGAGCTATGATCATGCCACTGTACTCCAGGCTGGGTAACAGAGTGAGATCCTGGCCTTACTGAAAGTAAAAAAAGATAATTCAATGAGAAAAATCAGAAAAAGACATGAGGATGTATTTCATCAAAAAGGATATATGGATGGTAAATAAGCGCATGAAAAGCTGTCCAATATCATTACGTATTAGGGAAATGCAAACTAAAATCACAATGAGCTATCATTACACATTTAACAGAATGGCTAAAATTAAAAAACAGTGGTAATACCATATGCTGATGAGGTTGCAAAAGAACTGGATCATTCACTGAATTAATCAGGGTTTTCCAGAAAAACAGAACTGACAGAGGAGAGAAAGTGAGAGAAAGGAGGAATGGAAAAATGTCCTTTAACAGGTAAATGGTTAAACAAACTGTGGTACCACTACTCCATGGACAAAGGAAAAAACTATCAAAACAACCAATAATTTGGATAGACCTCAAGGGCACTGAGCTGAGTGAAAAAAGCCAATCTCCAAAGTTCACATACACTATCATTCCATTTCTATAACAGTCTCAAAATAAGAAGAATAGAACTAGGTGTGGTAGTAATCCTAGCACTCTGGGAGGCAAGATGGGTGGATTGCCTGAGCTCAAGAGTTTAAGACCAGCCTGTACAAGAGTGAGACCTCGTCCCTAAATAATAGCTGGGTATTGTGCCGGGTGCCTGGAGCCCCAGCTACTTGGGAGGCTGAGGCCAGAGGATCACTTGAGTCCAAGAGTTCAAAGTTGCTGTGAGTTATGACGCCACACTCTATCCAGGGTGACAAAGTGAGACTCTGTCTACAAAAACAAAAAACAAATTAGTGGTTGCCAGATATTAGGAATGGTGGGTGGGAGAAGGATGGCCATGACTTTAAGGGCGTTGCACATGGGAGATCTTTGTAGTTATGCAATAGCTCTGTATTGTAGAGGTCACTGAGAACCTTGACAAGAGCAAATAGTGCTGCCCTGATGTAATTAACTTATAAATCCTTACTAAAATACAAGTTCCACCAAGGGAAAGATCTTTGTATGTGTCATGCTTATTGGAATAGTCCGATAATTAACATTCAGTATGTGTTGAATGAATGAAGTTTCTGAATAAGTCAACTCAACATATAATTGAGTCTGGTCATGTTAGTCCCCATTTGGGGGGGCTCTCTACTGCCTACAAGTCAGATCCAAACCCTAAACCAGCCCTAATCTACCCCATCCAGTTTTATCCTCCTCATGCCTCTCTTTGAAATTGCTGCTAATTCCCTCTGTTTGTATCCTTATCCAATTCAGCCCAGTGAATTACTCCTCATTCTTGAAGATTCAGCTCAAAAAACCTTCCTCTCAAGAGCCTCTGTGACTTCCAGGCAGTCTGTGTTCTTCATGTTGCACCTGGTACAAGCCTCCACTATGGCACACATTATATTGGCCCTAAATGAATATCTCTTCATCCAAGCTGAATATTCTTTCCACATAAAGGATGGTGGTGCCCTAGCGCTTAACACAGTGCCTCATGCTCCAGTGTATTTAATGAATTCTAAAGCCTATTTCATCTAAAAGGTCCTTGATCTGAGATATGAGCAAGTAACAAAATTTCTGATGAATTTTACCTCTTCTTTTTAACTGGTGACCTTCTGACACAGTATTAATAGAGCCAGATAAAGTGAGAGCTCAATGGTGGAAAAGCATAGGTAGGGAGTGTTACTCTTTAATCCTGCCTGAAAATTCAGTTGGCTGAAATAAAAGGCTAAAAAAAAAAAAAAAAAAAAGACAGTAAGGCTTAGGGCCAACTTACAGAGATAGTGACTTCTAGGCTAACAACAGTGCATTCCCACTCCTGAAGGAATAAACAAGCCCATTAGCTATTTTGTTCAGGTGGGTTTTCTCACAAGATGGCATATAAAGAAAATGGGGATGGTGACGGAGTCCCTTCACCTTGAATGCTGATGGCCTGACTGCCAGGCCAGAAAATGGGCAGAGGGACACTCACCCATCCCACCATAAGCAGAAATGATGAGTCTTCATAAACCCATGGGGTTGAGAAACAGATAGCAAGTATAACAAAACATACTGGGCTCAGGCTGAGGTTTTGATGACATTTTAAAGCACTCTGTGTGAACACTCTACTGATGGAGCTTTGGTCTCTCTGCTTTAGAGTAGGAAAGGGGGTGAGGGAGGAAGTGGCTGACCAGCTCACACTAAAAAAAGACCTCGTGCTACAGTCCATATAAGAGCTAGCTAAAACATTCAGACCTGAACATTCACATCTTCCAAACTCCAATTCCCTCCCCTACCCCCAATCTCCTACCACTATATCCAGCAAGACGGAATGAGGAAAAGGGAGGGAGTTGAGAGAACAGACTCCTCAGGAAACATTGAACATCTAATTGTACCAAGATCAAATGATTTGTAGATGTTCCTTACCAGTCCATATTCCTCACCATAAGAATTCAAGGACTTCACAGTTTGCATCCAACTCACCTTTCCAACCTCACTTTCTATTGCTTCTCCAACTCTTACTTATTTGGGAAATATACTATATGTGTACTTTTATGCCTGGGCCTTTGAACAGACTCTCCCTGTAATATTATGGCGTATCTGTATCTCTTTCTATATACCTATTTATATATCTATCTCTCATCCACAGTTCCTAGCTCATAACTTCCATAGCCCTTATCTATGGTCTTTTGTTATGATGTTGGGGTACTTTAGGCCTCAGCTCTTAGGAAACAGACTCTTTCTGTCTTCTCTTGCCCTCTTTTCACCTGCCCAAGGCAGAACACTAATCCGATTGTGGGTCATAAAACCCTCATTGCAGAGAGGGTCCTGCCCCACACCCTGGAGGAAAGAATGCTGCACAGAGAGGCCAGAAGAATCTAAACAGACAGGCCTTATACAGGTTTCCCCAATTAGTCTATCAGCATTAGATTATACCCTTTTTTGTCCAATTACATTTTGACATGGTTGTTCATGCTTCAACCATGCCTACCCAATCAATCTACCAAAAAAAGGCCCAAGAAGGCAGGGTTCAGAAAGCTTATAGATAGTTGAATACATGGAGAATCCTGGTGGGTGGTGCACCCAGGGAGGACATGGGAACTCCACACCCCTTCCCCCATACACTTCACCTGATGCATCACTTAATCTGTATTCTTGCTATATCGTTTATAATGAACCAGTGAATATAAAAGTTTCCCTGAAGTCTGTGAGCCACTCTAGCAAATTAATCAAACCAGAAGTTCAGACTTAGCGACTGGAGTCTGGGGCACGAGGCAGCCTTGGGAACTGACCCCCAACCTATGGGATCTGATGCTATCTCCAGGAAGTCTTAGAACTGACGTGGAGGATACCCAGCTGGTGTCTGCTGCAGAATTAATTACTTGCTTGTACATGGGGAAATACCCAACACATTTGGTCACAAAAGTCTTCTGTATACTGGGCGGCGCCTGTGGCTCAGTCAGTAAGGCGCTGGCCCCATATACCGAGGGTGGCGGGTTCAAACCCGGCTCCGGCTGAACTGCAACCAAAAAATAGCCGGGCTTTGTGGCAGGTGCCTGTAGTCCCAGCTACTCGGGAGGCTGAGGCAAGAGAATCGCTTAAGCCCAGGAGTTGGAGGTTGCTGTGAGCTGTACGATGCCATGGCACTCTACCGAGGGCCATAAAGTGAAACTCTGTCTCTACAAAAAAAAAAAAAAGTCTTCTGTATACTTAATGTTTTTGTTGTTGTTGTTTGTTTTTGGCCAGGGCCGGGTTTGAACCTGCCCCCTCCGGTATATGGAGCCAGCTGCCTACTCCTTGAGCCACAGGCGCTGCCCAACTATACTTGGTTAGTAAGAGAACAGGAAAGAACACTCATTGAGAGTTTGCATTTTTCCCAGCTAAGAATGCCCTGGCCCACGGGTGTCTGTCAAAGTCCTTATTCATCCTGCAAGGTACCAATTAAATACCACACTTTCCATGAAATAGTCACAACACTCTTAAGTAAATGCCACCCATTTGGTGTTCCCTTAGACTTCTGGTAATATCTGCACAGTTACAGAATTTACCATATTCTGTCTTGCCTCATAATTAATTGACGGGTATCTATTTCTCCCAGTAATCTATAAACATCGAAGAAAGAGACTGACTCCTATGCATAGCAGGGTGCCTCCTGTGCCTAGTAAAGCACCATGCACAGTTAGATGCACTTCTATGGTATATTGACTAAAGAAGCATCTCAAATAATGCCACGGGCCTTGAGAATAATTCAGCAAACTCTTTTGAGCACTTGAAACATACCAAGACCTATGCTAAATACTAGAAGGTGCTCCAAGAGTTCAAATTATAGAGGGGAAGAAAACACTCAAACACATTTACACTCTGTTCAGTACAGTAAGGGAAGTAGAAGCGATGTGTGAAGTCAATGCTTCTCAAACTTTCATGTGCACAGGAGGTAAGAATCACCAGATTCCAGTTTGGTAAGTCTAAAGTGGGACCTGAAATTCTGCATTTTTAACAGCCTTCCAGATGATGCTGATGGTCCAATGACAATACTATGAGTAATAAGGGATTAAAGTACAAAGGAAGGGAGAGACAGAAACTACAGCTGGAAGGATAATAAGACTGTCTTTGGACAGATGGACTTCATACAACCCTCCACTGTAACAGGACAGGGCAAAAGAAAAAAGATAGCATGGGTCAGGGTGGCACCTGTGGCTCAAAGGAGTAGGGTGCTGGCCCCATATGTCAGAAGTGGTGGATTCAAACTCAGCTCCGGCCAAAAACTGCAAAAAAATAAATAAATAAATAAAATAAATATATATATAGCATGGGTACCTTGAGAAAATAAAATATGAAAGGAACCTTGAAGCATGGGTAGGACTCTGGTTGGCAGATGTGAGCAGATACTCAAAGCCAAAGGAATAGTAGAGCAAAGGCCCAGAAGACAGAGAACATAGGTCACAAAGAGACAGGCAGATGACACAGGAGAAGACCATGGGAAACTAGGAGAGGATAGCAGAGAGGGGCCAAGTCTGGAAGACTTTGAATATCAAGAGTACACTGGCAGTCCTAGAAAAATCACCTAAGAGAGGTTGTCAACAACAACAGAAGATTCTTAATCTTCTCCCTCTTACGTCTAAGACAGCAATGAAGTAACGGATTTCTATGAGCAGCTTAGAATAATCAGAGATTCAGTTAAATCAGCAGTCCTTTCCTAATTCCAACTAGCTACCAGCTGCTGCTCATGCATTTCCACTGTTGCTCAGACCATCCTGATGCTTAAAAGTGTTGTTGGGTCATGGCTCCGTGCCTGTAGCTCAAGCGGCTAAGGTGCCAGCCACATACACCACGGCTGGTGGGTTGGAATCCAGACCAGGCCCCCACCAAACAACGACAACTACAACTAAAAAATAGCTGGGCATTGTGGCGGGCGCCTGTAGTCCCAGCTACTGAAGTGACTGAGGCAAGAGAATGGCTTAAGCCCAGCAGTTGGAGGTTGCTGTGAGCTTTGACGCCACAGCACTCTACCCAGGGCGACAGCTTGAGGCTCTGTCTCAAAACACACAAAAAAAGAACAAGCCAGAATTAGTCTCTTACTTGGGCCATTACTATTCTCTCCCAAATAGCAGAGAGGAAAACTGCAAGTGCAATCCTGTATTCTTCATGAACTGAGGAATATGCATCCTACCTTTCTATACTATAGGTGCACTTCTAACACATGCCCTGATTCTTTATTCACAAATAACTATTGCTTGGCTTCATTCATTCACTCATTTTCACAAAGGATTTAATGAGCCATACTGAACCATGCAAAGGATTACCTTGGACCTGGGTGGCTACCTCTCAGACCTCATGTCCTCCTACTTTTCTCCTTGTTCACTCTACTCTTACCATGCTAGTTTCCTGTTGTTTCCCCAAAATACCAAGTACACTCTGCACCATAAATAACTGCCACCCACCCCTTTGGTGTTCTCTTAGGCCTCTGGTGATACCTGCATAGTTACAGAATTCATCATACTCTGCCTTGCCTCATAATTAATTGATGGGTATCTATCTCCTCCACTAATCTATAAACACCAAAGACAGAGACTGACTTCCATTTATAGCAGGGTGCCTCCTGTGCCTAGCAAAGCACCATGCACAGTTAGATGCACTTCTATGGTATGCTAACTAAAGGAGAATCTCAAAGAATCCTCACAGACCCTGAAGGTAGTTCAGCAAACTCCTTTGAGCACCTGAAACATACTAAGACCTATGTTAAATAATAGACGGTTGACAGGCTTCAGGAGTTCAACATACAAAGGGGGGAAAAACACTCAAACACATTTACACTCTGTTCAGTATAGTAAGGGGAGTAGAAGCAATGTGTGAAGTCAATGTTCTCAACCTTTCACGTGGACGGGAGGTAAGAATCACCAGATTCCAGTTCAGCACAGGGCTCTGCGCTTACTATTCCCTCTGCCTAAAATATTCTTCCCTCAGATATCCTCATGGATCACTTCCTCATTTCATTAAGATCTCTATTTAGAGAGGCTGGCTCTGGTCCCTCTAACAAAAACAGCCCTCCCAGGCCACTTATCCTGATTTCTTTTTCTTTTCTTTTGAGACAGAGTCTCACTATGTTGCCCTCGGTAGAGTGCCATGGCATCACAGCTAACAGCAACTTCAAACTCTCTTGGGCTTAAGCCATTCTCTTGCCTCAGCCTCCTGAGTAGCTGGGACTACAGGCGCCCGCCACAATGCCCAGCTATTTTTTGTTGCAGTTGTCATTGTTGTTTAGCTGGCCTAAGCTGGGTTCGAACCTGCCAGCCTTGGTGCATGTGTCTGGAGCCATAACCACTGTGCTATGGCGCCCTGATTTACTTTTCTTTATAGCACTTACCACCACTGGACATTTTCTATCTGTCTATTTATTGTCTGCTGCTCCAGTAGAAGGTAAGCTCACACTCACAGAGTCTGTACCTCCAGCACTTACAACAATGCCTGGCACATGGAAGGTGCTGACCTATCTGCCAAGTATACTTACTATTGAATAAAAATGAAATGGGAAGCCACTCAGAGCAGAAGAAGGGCAGAGCTAAGGCTGTTAGCAGCACAATATCATTTTATAAAAGGTCTTTAAGAATTCCCTCAACATGCTAGAAAAGTTAAAGCAATCCTGAGTTAGGTGAAAGGTGAAAAGGATCTCTCAGTTAGGATAGTGGTTTACTGAGTGCCTATTATGCAGACATCTCAGTAAATAATTCAGTCAGCCCTGCTCTCATAGAGTTTATAATACTATAAATAATTTTTAATTGCTATTATGATAAATGCCACAAAATAACACATAAAAGAGAAGGGGAGCCAAAGCCAATTCCAGAGTTTCAATCTTATATGACTAGATGGACAGTATGTCATCCTTATGTATACATACACACACAAAAACAAAAGGGATAGTTTAGAAGGGCAAGAGGATTCATTGTAGACATAATTGAGGATCTACAGAACAAATGGAAATGCAGGTCTACCACTTGAGAGCAAAGTAAGGTGTACAAATATAGATTTGAAAGCTACGTGTAATTTGTGTACTGCGCCAACACACCTTTACTTGGAAGACACGTTAGCACAGAGTTTTGCTGCTCCTCAAGATAGCTCCAGCAGGGTTACAGGACATTTAGATTTTATAAATCAGCACAAGAAAAATAATAAACTCACAACATGTCCACATCACTTAAATATGGATCTCTCAGAAGTCATTCCTTTTAAGGAACCATTTGAAGTGCAGCTATAGGGCTGAGCTAATACAATTTGGCTCTTAACAGCTGAAGGAGCATACTACAAAAAATAGAATAGTAGGAAAGATCACTCCTTAGTATCAGTAAGTGCTTCTGACCAGTAGATGTGGATACAGAGAAATATTCTGTTTTTTAGTGTTTACAGAAGAACGAACCACTACAAGCAACCTCATTTGCTCACTTGATAACAAGTCTTCTCAAGTTTATTATCTTTTTTTTTTTTTAATTGAGACAGAGTCTCACTACGTCACCCTCAGCAGAGGGCCGTGGCATGTGGCTGGTGCCCTAACCACTGTGCTACGCACACTGAGCCTATTATCTCTTTTTTATTGTGATAAAATATAAATAACATATAATTTACCATTTCAATCTTTTTTAAGTGTACAGTTATGTGGCACTGAACACATTCACATTATTCTACAATCATTACTACTAACCCTCTCCAGAATGTCTTCATCTTCACAAACTGAAATTCTGCATTAAATAATAACTTCCCATTCCCCCTATTCCCAGACTCTGGCAACCACCATTCCACTTTCTATCTTTATGAATTTGACTACTCTGGGGAACTCGTGTAAGCGAAATTATACATTTGTCCTTTTACAACTGGCTTATTTTAGTATATGTCTTCAACTTTCATCCATGTTATAGCAGAATTTCCTTTTGTTTTAAGGCTAATATTCCACTGTCTGTATATGCCATATTCTGTTTATCCATTCATCCATTGATGGAGCCTTGGGTTGCTTTTACCTTTGGCTATTGTGAATAGTGCTGCTATGAACATGGATGTACAAGTACCTGTTCTTGAATTTGTTTTTTGTTTTTTTAGTGCTGAGAGGTTTAAAAATTACTTTATTTTAATAACTCTTTTCTGTTTAGGGGTGTACATTTTTCCATACCTTTCACACGTTTTAAACATCTACTAAGCAGTAATAATTAGCATATCTCTTACCACAGAGCAAATTAGTTACATTAAGGGGAAGTCACAGCCAACACAGTAATAACCTGACTTTCTATTAAGAAAGATCTCCTAATTGCAACTTGGAAACATCTCTGAAAATGATTGAGAATAGCATTTTAGATATTCAAAGCCCTATTTCTTCAGGCAAAGAAAACTCAATTTTGTGGGGAAACCTTTACCAAATACCCAATTACCTTTAGTGTTAGCTCAGGAAAGCAGTAAGGATCACTGCACCCACACCTCGATTCACTGCTCCTGGCTTGTGGGTGGAAAGCCTACAGGCTTCTTATAGGCCAAGTGTTATACTGCAACATTCATTACATTTATTGAGAGTTTTGGGATGGTAATGGTGACAGAGCTGAAAACATGTAGTGTTCACAAGTACAGGGTGTTTCCCACACAGACAATGAATAAGAAGGAATCATCTGAGCTTGCATGGAAAGATAAGCACAGCATTCTAAAGCAAGCCAACACCTTCCACAAAATACTAGAATATCTCAATGAGCATAAGGAAGGGAGTTTAATTGCACTAATCATGCAGAGCAAGTATGTGTTGAAGGTAGAAGACGTTCTGCTTAGTCCAGTATCTTGAGTAAGATGAGTGAAGATCCCAGGCCATCTTCACCTTGCTCACTTCCCTGGGTCACTGTGTGTTGCAAATAGTCCGTTTTGATTAAAGTCAAGGGGGCTAGGGCGGCGCCTGTGGCTCAGTGAGCAGGGCGCCGGCCCCATATACCGAGGGTGGCGGGTTCAAACCCAGCCCCGGCCAAACTGCAACAGAAAAATAGCCAGGTGTTGTGGCGGGCGCCTGTAGTCCCAGCTGCTCGGGAGGCTGAGGCAAGAGAATCGTGTAAGCCCAAGAGTTAGAGGTTGCTGTGAGCCATGTGACGCCACGGCACTCTACCCGAGGGCGGTACAGTGAGACTCTGTCTCTACAAAAAAAAAAAAAAAAAAAAAAGTCAAGGGGGCTAGCTCCTTCTTCTCTTAAGAGAGCCAAAAATTTTCTCACACAGTATTCAGGATCCATCTGTAGGGACATCTCGGTCCAAATTATTAACTTCTCGATTCCTATCCAGACCTTTTCCCCTTAGACTTGCTGTGCAATTGTGGTACATTCCCTATCCTTGAAGTTGCCCCAAAGCTCCAAAGCTTCTAATAGCTACTCTCCTGTGGCAATGTTGGGCATGTGGATGGTGGTGCTGAAAGCATTAAGCATTTCCATCTCCTGAAGAACATCTTTTTGGCTGGTTGTCCCAATGATAAGAAGCTTGCGACACTGAGGAGGTACCTTTTTCAGTAACAGAAGAAGAGCCTCTAATACGAGATTGGAAAATCAAGGGCCAATTGGAACATAATCAAGCAGTCTCTCAATGTCATCCACAACCACACAATTGAGCTGGGATTTGTACACATCATCAAAGATCTTCTTCATGGCCTGACATTTGGCTATCTCAGAAAAGCCAATCATCTTATCAGGAGAACAGATCTTGATGAAGGGGAAGTTGGATTCCTCTGCAATTTTTGCAGCTAAAGCAGTCTTCCCACTGAGGAGGGTCTTCCAAAAGAATGCTAACCAATGGTGTGCGTTCACTGTTTTTTGTCTGCTGAACCAGCAACTCCCCATCATCTAGAACTCAGGTAACTGGGTCACCCCATTTGATGATACCATTCATAAGTTTTTTTTTTTTTTTTTTGAGACAGAGCCTCAAACTGTCACCCTTGGTAGAGTGCCATGGCATCACAGCAACCTCCAACTCTTGAGCTTAAGCCATTCTCTTGCATCAGCCTCCCAAGTAGTTGGGACTACAGGCACTTACCTGGCTATTTTTTGGTTGTAGTTGTCATTGTTTTGGCAAGCCTGGGCTGGGTTCATACCCACCAGCTCTGGTGTATATGGCTGGCGCCCTAGCCGCTGAGCTACAGGCGCTGAGCTGGAGTTTATTTATTTATTTATTTTTGAGACAGAGCCTCAAGCTGTAGCCCTGGATAGAAGGCTGTTGCATCACAGCTCACAGCAACCTCTAACTCCTGGGCTCAAGCGATTCTCCTGCCTCCGCCTCCCAAGTAGCTGGGCCTACAGGCGCCGTCCACAATGCCTGGCTATTTTTCGGTTGCAGCCATCGTTGTTGTTTGGCAGGCCCTGTCTGGATTCAAACCCACCAGCTCAGATTTATGTGGCTGGCACCTTAGCCGCTTGAGCCACAGATGTGGAGCCTGGAGTTTAATTTTTTTTTAAGCATTTTTGTGTTCAGATGAGATAGTTGGCACACTCTGACCTCACATACCACTATATTGGATCACATTTGAACTACTGATCCTCTACTTTGCCTGCCAAAAACCCAAACTCTGACCCTTGCTTTCAAGGCCCAGAACACAGACCATCTGTTACACTGGAACATAGGAGCCATGATGGTCTCCTTTGACGGGCCCTTTTGCAGGCAGCTAAGCATCCTCAGCTTCAATTGCAATAGAAAGGGAGCATGGTGTCTTTAGTTAACACTTTGGAAACATTCTGTTTCAAGCTCCAGCAGAGCTACAAGATGCAAAATTCAATAGTAACTTCTCCTATGTCAGTTATTCACTAAACAACCAGCACAGTCTCACGATCGCCTGCAGTAAGGTGAAAAAGAAAATTCTTCACTTCTGGGCCATCTGTACTCTTTACTAAAAGATGCTTCCAATTCCTGATACTGTGTTGAAACCACAGAAGTATACATTGGCAATAAAAGAAATTTTACCTACTCCAAAAACCTTAAACTTTTCAAAGGCTACTATCAGCATATAACCGAGGTCAGTAATTACAACCAACAGATTTAGCTCATGTTTGTTTTTGTAAATAAATTGTTATTGGAACATAGCCATACCCATTTGTTTAAGGTATTGGGTATTGCTGCTTTTGCACTGTAACATCAGAGTTGAGTGGCTACAGCCAAAACCATATTATCTCAATTCTAAAATATTTACTATCTGGTCCTTTACAGAAAATGTTTATCAACTCCTACATCACACACCTTAGTTCACCCCATTTTGTCCCCAACTGGAACCAACTAATGATATAATCACATGGGGTTTTTCTTCTTCCTTTTTTTTTTGAGACGGAGTCTCACTTTATCACCCTGGGTAGAGTGCCGTCTATCCATCAATTAAGTGATTCTCTTGCCTTAGCCTCCCGAGTAGCTGGGCTACAGGCATCCACCACAATGCTCAGCCATTTTTTGTTGTAGTTGTCATTGTTATTTAGCTGGCCCGGGCCGGGTTCAAACCCACCACCCTCGGTATATGTGGCTGACACTGTAAAAACTGAGCTACGGGTGCCAAGCCTTCTTTTTTTTTTTAATGGAGTCTCATTCTTGCTCCAGAGCTCAAGGGATCCTCCCCATATAATCAGCTGTTTGAGTATTTTTCCTAAGGTCTTCCTAAGCTAACCTCAGGGAAGCTCGCTGGTTCCATGCCAAAGAGGCAATGAGAGTGACAACACCCAACACTCAACAAGTCTTAAGTAGAAAGGTCAATACCTTGCTTGTAATTTAGGAAAGGCTGGGAACATACTTTTAGAAAAACAATGTGGAGCCGGTGCAGTGGCTCACCCCTGTAATCCCAGCACTCTGGGAAGTTGAGGCGGGTGGATCGCTTGAGCTCATGAGTTTGAGACCAGCCTAAGCAAGAACAAGACCCTGTCTCTAAAAACAGCTGGTATTGTGGAGGGTGCCTGTAGTCCCAGCTACTTGGGAGGCCGAGGCAAGAGGATGGCTTGAACCCTAGAGTTTGAGGTTGCTGTGAGCTGTGTCGCTACTGCACTCTACTGAGGGTGACAAAGTGAGACTCTGCCTCAAAAAAGAAAAGAAAAGAAAAACAATGTGGGCTGGGTGTGGTGACTCACACTTGTAATCCTAGCACTCTCAGAGGCCAAGGCAGGTGGATTGCTTGAGCTCACGAGTTCCAGCCTGAGCAAAATCAAGACCCTGTCTCTACTAAAAATAGAAAAACTGAGGCAAGAGGATCACATGAGCCCAAGAGTTAGAGGTTGCTGTGAGCTATGATGCCATAGCGCTCTATCCAGGGTGACAGCCTAAGACTGTCTCAAAGAAAACAAAAGAAAAGAAAAAAGAAAGAAAAGAAAAAGAAAAACAATGTGGTCTCATTTTCCATCAACCAGTCTACCAGCTAAACCAGGGGTCAAAGGGAAAACAATGGCATCTCATGTACAAAATAATAAGGGAGCCATCTACAGTAAGAAACATCTCCAAACAAAGGCTTCTTAAATTCACCCAGCCAGACAGGCAGCCAAGCTCCAGGGCCTCAGGGTGAACCCCATGAATGCTGCTTGGCTGGTAACAGATTTTCCAGGCTATAGCTCCAACTCTCTTTCCCTACTTACATACTAGGCAGCATCAAGCTTTCTCATTCATCTAATTGGTATCCAAATTTAACAGCATTACCCACAACATAACTTGAACAAGAAAGAGATCAAAACTGAATTTTTGATGAACATAAAATTCATATAACAAGAGCTCTGCCTCTCAAGGAGCACATTCTTCCTCTCAGTTCTGATTTTTCCTTAAAGAGAGAAAAGGCCACAGATGAACCCAACTAATTGAAAAAATCAATAGAAAGTCCTGGGAATGGCTCAGCACCTGTAGCTCAAGCGGCTAAGGCGCCAGCCACATGCACCAGAGCTGGTGGGTTCGAATCCAGCCCGGGCCTGCCAAACAACAATGACAACTACAACCAAAAAAACAGTTGGGCATTGTGGCAGGTGCCTGTAGTTCTAGCTACTTGGGAGGCTGAGGCAAGAGAATCGCTTAAGCTCAAGCGTTGGAGGTTGCTTTGAACTATGATGCCAGCTTTGAACTGTGATGCCAGCTTTGAACTGTGATGCCACGGCACTATACCCAGGGTGACAGCTTGAGGCTCTGTCTCAAAAAAAAAAAAAAAAAAGAAAGTCCTAGGAATGAACACTATTCATATGCGATGTTTTCCATTACAACGTCATTTCAAAATCAAAGAGTCAAGAATTCAACGTCTGGAAGACTAGCAGAGAAATCTTGCATCTTCTCTGTGCAACAGTGGTATTGCATCTGGACATTCACATCACTGCCCTCCATACTCAAAGGTGACCCTAATGATGATCTGTTCCCTACTCTGTTTCATACCATCAGTAGGGCAGGAGAGTAATTTTGATAGAGGATGTAAATACATCGCTTCCACCAAAAAACACCACCGTTAGATCTTAGCTAATACAGCTTTGTACCTTAGGCAAATCCCTTAATAGCTCTAAGCTTCAAGGTTTTTTTTTTTTTTGGCTGGGGCTAGGTTTGAACCGGCCACCTCCGGCATATGGGACCGGCGCCCTACTCCTTGAGCCACAGGCGCTGCCCCAGCTTCAAGGTTTTTTGTATCTGTAACAGATATAAACAGGACTGGCTTCAATAAAGACTCTCTACAACTCTTTTTTTTTTGTAGAGACGGAGTCTCACTTTATGGCCCTCGGTAGAGTGCTGTGGCCTCACACAGCTCACAGCAACCTCCAACTCCTGGGCTTAAGCGAGTCTCTTGCCTCAGCCTCCCGAGTAGCTGGGACTACAGGCGCCCGCCACAGCGCCCGGCTATTTTTTGGTTGCAGTTCGGCCGGGGCCAGGTTTGAGCCCGCCACCCTCCGTATATGGGGCCGGCGCCTTACCAACTGAGCCACAGGCGCCGCCCTCTACAGCTCTTTTTAATATGATTATTCTAGCTCTATAATTATCCCTGTGTAACTCACTACAATACACATAACATAAAATGGCAGGCATCAACAAGTTCTTACTTCATTTCCTGACATCCTTCTCCACCTACTCTTTCATCACAAAGCCAGTAGTTACAAGTTGGGCAAGATTCCAGACTCCAATATGTAGCTCTCAAAGCCAGTTTTAGTGAAAATTGTGTATGTGCACTTAGTGGATCAAAAAGAAATATTCTAATACTGTGCGTTTCACCCATGGAAGAAACATTTTCTTCTGAAGGCAAACTCTCAGATCCAGGTTAAAAATCTCAGCAGGGGCCTGAGAAAATGCTGAGAAAAATGATGCCAGCAAATATTTCAGTAATTATTTATCAGTGATTGCAAAATAAAGTGTCTTTTTATATATAAGGAACTCCACTCTCCCCTATACTTATGGTTCTATAATACACAGCTTAGGTAAAACCATTCTGCTCTCATAAAAATAGAAAAAGAAATGATTATGGGAGATGAGGGGAGAATAGAAATATATGAACCTGGTGGTTCCAGATCTCATTAGTAAGAAGAATACTCATTAAATTTGAGGAGTCTGCCCTCAAATTTGGGTGGATCCAGGTTAACCTGATGCATTTTCTGGAACTGCCTGAACCTCAGGTTCCTAGCAGCCCAGAGGAAAGGAGATGAAACCACCATTGAGAAGAGGAAATGAAAGCCTTCATGAATGCAAACCTCTCTACCCACACCAAGCCTTATGTCACAGGTTGCCAAGAAGTCTTGTACCATTATTCTCTTAACCTTTAAGACAAAGTGATTTGCCAAAGAAAAGGACCATGATCTTTTTCTGATAATAGGTCAGAACAGGTCTAAGTCACCAAGGATACAGATTTTTGAAAAAACTAAAAATTCTTTTCTGTTGTGTTTCTAACTATCCAAGAGGCTCCCAAGGAATTTAAATTTCAAATATTTCCAAAAGAGAAAATTAAGTCTAGATTCAAGTGTTGACAGTGAATTTCAAGAATGTGGTACTGGCTTGGAGCCCATAGCACAGTGGTTACGGTGCCAGCCACATACACTGAGGGTGGCAGGTTCAAACCCAGCCTGGGCCAACTAAACAACTGCAACAACAACACCAAAAAAAAAAATAGTCCCAGGTACTTGGGAGGCTGAGGCAAGAGAATTGCTTAAGCCCAAGAGTTTGAGGTTGCTGTGAGCTATGATGCCACAGTACTCTACTGAGAGCAATATAGTGACACTCCTGTCTCAAAAAAAAAAGAACATGGTACTACTACTGATTCTGACTTTCACATGCTCCCTAAAACTCAGAAAGATAGAAAAGACGACATGTTGTTAAGGATGAACATGGTAGATACGAAGTACATTCATAGGGTAGCAGCTAAAATTGGTTCAGTTACTGTCAGTGACAGAAAAAGCAATAGGAGAGCATGAAAGGACATCCGACCTTGTATATGGAGACTAAGAATCCAGCCCTAGGGTGGCTCAGTGGGTAGGACACCAGCCCCATATACCGAGGGTGGCGGGTTCAAACCCGGCCCCAGACAAACTGCAACAAAAAATAGCCGAGCATTGTGGCGGACGCCTGTAATCCCAGCTACTTGGGAGACTGAGGCAACAGAATAGCCTAAGCCGAGGAGTTGAAGGTTGCTATGAGCTGTGACGCTATGGCACTCTACCAAGAGTGATAAAGTGAGACTCTGTCTCTTAAAAAAAAAAAAAAAAAAAAGAATCCCGTCCTAGCAATGCCTAACTCATTCTGTGAGCCTGGACAAGTCCCTTCCCCTTAGGGGCTGAGGTCCCTGTCTATACAATGTAAGGCTACTGAAGTAGAGCACTGTGGGCGGCGCCTGTGGCTCAGTGGGCAGGGCATCGGCCCCATATACCAAGGGTGGCGGGTTCAAACCCAGCTCTGGCCAAATTGCAACAAAAAAATAGCTGGGTATTGTGGCGGGTGCCTATAGTCCCAACTACTCAGGAGGCTGAGGCAAGAGAATTGCCTAAGCCCAGGAGTGAGAGGTTGCTGTGAGCTGTGTGATGCCACAGCACTCTATCAAAGGCAATAAAGTGAGACTCTGCCTCTACAAAAAAAAAAAAAGGAAAGAAAAAAGAAGTAGAGCAGTGGTTTGCAAACTCTTTTAAAGTAATGAACATTTTGTTAATTTTTTTTTTTTTTTTTTTTTTTTGCAGTTTTTGGCCGGGGCTGGGTTTAAACCCACCACCTCTAGTATATGGGGCCGGCGTCCTACTCATTTGACCCACAGGCTGTGCCCGAACGTTTTGTTAATTTACAATCATCCAGCTGCACACAGTGGCTCATGCCTATGATCATAGTACTTTGGGAGGCCAAGGCAGGAGGATCACTTGAGCCTAAGAGTTCAAGGCTGCTGTGAGCTATGATTGTGCCAATGTACTCTAGCCCAGGAAACAGAACAAGACCTTATCAACCAATAAATGAAATGAAATCAAAGTTCATCAGAAGTTAAAACAAATTCAAAATGGCAGGCTGAACATGTGCATTTACCTCTCCTCCTTCTAGAAACCCCATTAAATTATTATTTGTTCTTTATATACTCTACTTATTAAGCATTTACTAATGAGTATTTGAAGTATATTAACTAAAAAAATCCTCAACACTCAAGTAAGGTGATGAACTCATTTTACAGATGAAGAAAATGAATCACCAGTGCTTAAGGAAGTTGCTCAAGCTTTTATAGCTAATAAGTGGCAAAGCCAGAATTCAAACCCAGGCAGTCCAATTCCAGAATATGCATGACACTGCTTATCAGACTAATGTTCAAGGAGAGAAAACGTCCTAAGGAAAAAGAACAGCTTAGACAGATTAGAAGAGTCAATAAAATTTTAGAAGATGAAAAGCAAATGAATGAGTAATATGTAGGTTAGATAAAGAATACTGTGTGCTGGGCGGCGCCTGTGGCTCAGCGAGTAGGGCGCCGGCCCCATATGCCGAGGGTGGCGGGTTCAAACTCAGCCCCGGCCAAACTGCAACAACAACAAAAAAATAGCCGGGCGTTGTGGCGGGCGCCTGTAGTCCCAGCTGCTCGGGAGGCTGAGGCAAGAGAATCGCGTAAGCCCAAGAGAGTTGGAGGTTGCTGTGAGCCGTGTGACGCCACGGCACTCTACCCAAGGGCAGTACAGTGAGACTCTGTCTCTACAAAAAAAAAAAAGACTACTGTGTGCTGCAGATGGCAGGACAATGCAGAACCCCCTCTAAAATTCAACCATTCAACCATACTAGTACCTGAGTTTCCTCAGAAGGTACTAGTATGAGGATCTGAAAACAGAAAGTACTAGTCCTCTCCCCAGGCAAGCAACTGCTCCATTGCTGCTCTTGCAGAAGACTGAAGGTTTACTCTTCAGACAGGATGAATTAGAGATTCTAGACTTGGTTATCCAGGGCACCACTGAAGATAAGGAAATGGCACCATTCAGGGGGATTAAGTTAAAGTCTGCATACAGAAGGGAGAGCCTCAACTCCCTTCCCACCATAAGCTTTCCAGAATAACAGCAAGGCTTATACAATCTAGGAACAAGCCTCAAGATCTATGGACTCTGAACCTATCCCATGAAAAAGAACCTGTCCCTATAGCCGTAGCTCTCGGAATGTAGCAGTGGTACCCACCAGGGGTAATAATTTTGTTCATTTAAGATCATCCACGGTTAGCTGGGCGTTGTGGCACGTGCCTGTAGTCCCAGCTGCTCGGGAAGCTGAGGCAAGAGAATAGTGTAAGCCCAAGAGTTAGAGGTTGCTGTGAGCCGTGTGACGCCACGGCACTCTACCCGAGGGCGGTACAGTGAGACTCTGTCTCTACAAAAAAAAAAAAAAAAAAAAAAAAACATCCACGGCTTGGCGCCCATAGCACAGTGGTTACAGTGCCAGCCACATACACCAAAGATGGCAGGTTTGAACCCGGCCTGGGCCAGCTAAACAACTATGACAACTGCAACAAAAAATAGCCGAGTGTTGTGGCAGGTGCCTGTAGTCCCAGCTACTTGGGAGGCTGAGGCAAGAGAATCACTTAAGCCCAAGAGTTTGAGGTTGTTGTGAGCTGTGACGCCATGGCACTCTACCAAGGGCGACATAGTGAGACTCTGGCTCAAAAAAAAAAAAAAAAAAATCATCCACGGTAGGAAACCTGTCAGAAATGTGAATTCTTGGGCTCAGGCCATACCTAATATATCAGAAATTCTGGGTCATGGTAACAACCAGTATTTTCACAAGGTCACTAGGTGATTCTAAAGACTGCTAAAGTTTGAGAAACGCTCCCCTATGGGGAGGCCCAATCCCCCATGGGTAGGCCCACTGGTCTATAAACCATCCCACACCAAAAAGCTTCCAACTAGTGCCTGCTCATTTGCAAAAGAGACTGGAACCACCAGAAACTTGAGAAAAGACTCTATTAAGAAAGAGAGTTGGCTCAGTGCCTGTAGCTCAGCAGATAGGGCACCAGTTACATATACTGGAGCTGGCGGGTTCGAATCCAGCCTGGGCCTGCCAAACAACAATGACAACTACAACTAAAAAATAGCTGGGCATTGTGGTGGGCACCTGTAGTCCCAGCTACTTGGGAGGCTAAGGCAAGAGAATCGCTTAAGCCCAAGAATTGGAGTTTGCTGTGAGCTGCAATGTTACAGCACTCTACAGAGGGTGACACAGTGAGACCCTGTCTCAAAAAAAAAAAAAAAAGAAAGAAAGAAAAAAAGAAAAAGATTTCACAGAGCAGCTCTGGTAGAGGGTAGGGATGTGGCTGAGCCTGGTTTGCTTGCCTTTTTCTAGGCCCCCCAA
This sequence comes from Nycticebus coucang, assembly GCF_027406575.1. NCBI lineage: Eukaryota > Metazoa > Chordata > Mammalia > Primates > Lorisidae > Nycticebus > Nycticebus coucang. The sequence goes on along the minus strand of NC_069787.1, from coordinate 92,235,039 downwards.
CCATGACATTGCTATCGATCTACTCGAGGTGTATAGAATAGTTTCAAAACCAATGAAATAAATCCTCTCTACAGTCCTGCCCAGCTCTAGTTTATACCTTTATACTAGACCTTGAACCTAATGCAGCAATTCAGACTGACCCTCTCAGTTGGAACTATGTCAAATAATTTACTTGTTCCTTTGAATGAACCAAAAAAACATTTTTTTTCCAAAAAAACATTTTAATGAAAAAAATCATACAAGCATTTTTCTGCTCCAAGTTTGCTATCTTCTGTATTTGCATCAAATACAGAGGCAAAATGTACTGCCTTATGTAGACGTATCTGTGACCATCCTACTCTGCCATGTCCTTTTCTCTTCTGTCTTACACGCTTTCCCTGGTTTACCCTTACAGCCTAAAATAAATCTTAATCCAAAAATTCTGCCCTATCACTACTTTTCATCAGTCTCTCCTCAAACCAAGTGTTACTACCACAACAATATCTTTCTTTTAGTAGCCTCAACATCTTCCACCATCTTATCACTGTTGACAAAAACTTCTCATTTATTTTTACTTCCTCTGCTTCTTTTGGTCCAGCTCAGTTCTCAATCCCCTAGGTTCCCTGTCCCATCTGAGAAGACCCGGCCCCTTCTCAGGCCATTTCATTCTTCTAGAAAACCAACCTCTGTGGCCAGAATTAAAAGTGATGAAAAAGCTTCATCATACTATAGAGTTTTCTAATTAAAAAGTTTTATTTATACAGAAAAAAAAAAGAAAGAAAAAGCTTCATCAGACATGATGTAAAAAAGACCAAACATTTTCTCTTTTTTTTTTTTTCTCACACTAATACTGTGAATTAGGAATCATCCCTACTTTTACATTTGGAAAACAGAGGCTTAGGGAGATTAAGAAATTTGCTCAAGGTTACAACTAGGATTTTAATCCCCAAATCCTTCTGTATCCAAAGCCATACTCTTAACCATCTACTCTACCACCTCCAGACATCTGACTCAAATCTGTAGAAGAAAAGTTTCCTTAACCAGGTAAATATTCAAAGAGTAAACATATCTCTGAATAGTTAAACAAACAAACAAAACTGGGGATCATCCACAGATGCTGAGAGCCTTCCAGAGAGGGCCCAACAGCAACTCCCAACTGGTACGCATGGCCCAGCAGCACAGCTTGCCTCTCTGGCAGGAAAGGACCCAAAGTACAGAAAGAAGGCTGGCTCTTGTGACCAGGAAACTGGTGAGGAACAGGTGGTTAGGATATCTTCCTCACTTGATGTCAGCATCCCTTTCCCTACAAAGTCCATCAGCCCAGCCTCCAGGACCTTTGTGGTAGTGGTGGCGGCTGGTCCCTTCCAGTGTAGGGCACAGTAGCTTCTTACCTCAAAAAATCGCAAGCCCAAATTTTAAAAGAGACAAAGCAGTAATCTAACAATCAAGGACAGGCATCGACTGGCTCCTAAGAAGAAACCTTCTCTTCTACAACAGCACAGATAACTTCGAGGGACCCAAACGAGAAGATGCTGTAGTGCTGCATCAGAACGGGGAGCCAGCCACCGCCCCCTCCTCTGTGGAGGGGATTTAAGTCCATTTTCTCTTTTCTGTAAGACAGAAAAGGGAGGCAGGCCGCCCAACGTCTCCCACTCCAAGGGCCGGAGCGGCATACCTCTCAACCTTTCTTTCCAAGAGTTGAAAGGCGGTTCCCGTCGTCCCCGCTCGGCCCGAGCCCCCTCCCCACTCGTTCTCATCCAGCCTCTCCTCTTCACCCTAGTCCCCGCCGGATCCTGTCCCGGCCCCCGCCCGTCTGCTCCGGCTCGGCCCCTCTCCTCAGCCCGCAGTATCTCGAACGTCACGTCGCACAGCTCTCCTCGTCGCTGGATCCTGTCCCCGGCCCCCGCCCCTCTGCTCCGGCTGGCCTCTCTCCTCAGCCGGCCGCCGCCGCCGCCCAGCCCGCCGTACCTTCAGCGTCACGTCGCACAGCTTGCCTTGTCGCCGGATCTCCTCCATGACGCCGTAGCCGCGACTAGGCAACTCAGACACCGAGAAGTGCACCAGGTCCTCCAGCTCCTCCGCGCCGTCCTCCACCATCTTCCCCGGCCGCCGCAACTGCGCAGGCCTGGCCGGTCGGCTCCACACTAACCAAGGCGGGGCAAGGGCGCGCGCCCACAGCGGCTCAGAGCGCGGTGCTGGAATGGGACGGGCCTGCGCGGCCTCCGTAGTTGCAAACTTCTCTGAGCCGGAAGCCCAGCTGCCCCGCTTCCTGGTTCATACGAAGCCTTCGTTTCTTCACTGTACCCACCTTGATTCTGCGCATGCAGCTGCTGCAGCCTTTCTGAATTGACAGGCCCCATATCTCGTCTTCCCGATTCTACCATGACCTTATCCATACCCTAGACGTAGGACCTCGGACTTCATTTCCGCCACCCCTGACACTTCCGGAATCCCCGGAAGCGACCGTTGCCATGGTGACTCTGTACACAGTTTGGCTGCCTCGCGTGGGGAATCCAGGTCGCATGCTGGGCTTGAGTAGTTGCAGTTGCGGAGGTCGAGCTCTGGGAGCTGCTCTGCCTCGGGAGTGGTGAGCAGGGGCCGCGTGCCAATGGGGGTGGGCAGAAGAGAGACCGGAGAAGGGTGTGCGCATGGACGGCTGACGTGGGCTGGGGTCCGAACAACCGCTCTATCCGGGAGTTCCCGTCTTGACTTGCTCCTCTGTGTAACTCAGGTGTAGGAGGCCCTTTCAGCCTGGCCGCGACTTGACATCTTTATAGTTAATGTTCCTTGACCTTGCGAGGGTCCCACGTCGTGCCCAGGACACAGAGGACCCAGGGGGGTGTGAGGGAAAGGGTCAGAAGTCATCTGGACTGTTCCCTACTTATCAGTGTTCGAACTGGAGGGGGCTTTGGGATCACCAGTCCGAGCCCTTCGCTTTACAGATGAAGAAACCTCTCCAGAGAGGGATGGAAATGGGCTCAAGGATCACTGCCGCCCAGGCTCCAGACATGGGTCCGGCTCTTTGGGTGAGAAAAAGGAGAAAGACTAGTTTGCTAAGATCTCAGACTTGTGTTCAGCTCAAGGCCAGATGTACCTAGACCCTGTATTTTGGATTCAGGTGCTACTGCTGTTGCTTTACTTGTGAGGGTTCCACATGAGAACCCCTGATCTAGGCAGGAGAGCTGGAAGTTAGGGACGCATTTGGTGCCTACTATACCACCAGATGTTCCCCCTCTTCTTGTCAAGGTTTGAGGGGTGCTTAGTGGCAATTCTTTTCATTTCCATCTCTAACGTGAGGAAACCACAAGTCTCTCAGCACCGAGGTCTCCTGGTGGCCTCTCGGAGACTCACTGTGTTACATCGTTAATATTTAAGGGTGATTCCCAAAAAAGGCCTTCCCCCACGAGGTTGTGAGGGAAAAAGACTACTAAAAGGGAGGGTGTGATGAAGTAGTGAACATGGCTTCTTGGGCCTGGAAACCAGGTGTGCTGTTGGAAGGGGTGTGGCCTTTGACGCTGGAGATGGTGTTGGAGGGTAGTGACATCGTATGCCCCTTGGGATTCTCTCAGTAGTGACAGAAGATGGACCCACATATGGAGATTGAACTGCCCTCTGACTTCCAGCCATGACCATCACCACCAACCACCATTTCTCGAGCACCTGCTCTGTGCTGGGCATTGTTCTGGACATTGTGGGTGGATTCAAAAGAGCTATAAGGCACAGCCCTTGTCCTCAAGCAACTTGTAATTTAATTTGGGAGCTGAAACCCACTCAAATGAAGCGGCATAAAAACGGTAACAAGCAGTATTTCAGTAAGTGCGAAATGGTATGGATCCCCAAATGTCTGGGTGTCGAGGGGCTTCTGAGTAGCAGGCTCACAGAGGGATGTGATTCTTAGGGAAGGTTTATTGCAGGTGGACATGGCTCTTGGCACGTTTGGAGCCATGGTATGAGTAGGGGAGGGACTTGAGATGGGAGGGTGAGATATGTATAGATGGAGCAATTGCATGTTGACAAATTGAAGGACAGAGAAGAGGTAGTCTCTGCAGGGTAGGCAATGCTTTGTGCTACCCTGTTGGTGGGTGGGGGCTTGGACACCTGCTCCCAGAGGTGCCCCCCCCACTTCATGGTTTCTTCCAGAGGGTACCCTGGGTGACATCTGCATTTCCTCAGGTAGGAGGATGGGCCCTGGGGGCTGGTGTGAGGAGCAGTTTCCAGAGTTTTAGAAATTGAAAGTGAACACACCTCCCTCTAGTCTCAACTTTCTAGTAATATAGATCAAAATGAATTGTAGAGGAGATCTTTTCTTCAGTTTGGTATTCATATTAGAGATGTTTGCGGTTATTTCTAGACCTTGGTCACCCCAGTATCTTTCAGATTCATTTTCTCAAAATCAAAAGTTCTGAATGATCCTATAGTGACTAGAAAAAGACTTTGGTGAAACAATGACCTAAGGAATGTGTAAAATGTACACACACAAAGGACAAGTATCTATAAGCGCCATGTTTGCTTATTTAATTTGACATCTGAAGGACTTGTAACAGGCATTAGAGTTTTGTCCACATTATTATAAATAAGCTGAAAAGGCAGGCCTCTCTCTATTTCACTTGCTCCTGTAGAGATACTTAACACCACTTGATGATAGTTAATATAATTGTAACAGGAAATCATGTGGCCATCACAGTTAATGTCTGGAAATGTGGAAGGACATTAATATTTTAAAAACCTGAAATAATTTTTATCAGGTCACACTCATTGAACCTCTCTTAGATAATTACATGTACAATGTTACTATTCTTTCTTTCTTTCTTTTTTTTTTTTTTTTGGTAGGCTTTTTTTTTTTTTTTGGCCGAGGCCGGGTTTGAACCTACCACGTCCGGTATGTGGGGCTGGTGCCCTATTCCTTTGAGCCACAGGTGCCGCCCATTATTCTTTATTTCTTTAATGTGCTTTTTATAAAAGCAAAATAATTTAAAGAAGAAATCTCTGTTATGCATGAGTGTTTTTATTGTAAAGGTCATAAAAGTTGGTTTTTTACAAATATTAAGTCTAGGTTTGATAGCTCAAGTCTGTAGTCCCAGCACGTTGAGGAGCCAAGGCAGGAGGATTGCTTGAACCCAGGAGTTGAAGATCAGCTTGGGCAACATAACAAGATCTCCTTTCTTAAAAAAAATAAAAACTTTGAGGCTGCACCTGTGGCTCGGTGAGTAGGGCACTGGCCCCGTATACCGAGGGTGGCGGGTTCAAACCCAGCCCTGGCCAAACTGCAACAAAAAAATAGCCAGGAGTTGTGGCGGGCACCTGTAGTCCCAGCTAGTCCTTGGGAGGCTGAGGCAGGAGAATCGCCTAAGCCCAAGAGCTGGAGGTTGCTGTGAGCTGTGACACCACAGCACTCTCCTGAGGGTGACAAAGTGAGACTCTGTCTCTAAAAAAATTTAAAAAATAAAAAACAAAATAAAATAAAAACTTTGGCCAAGTGCAGTGACTCATGTCTGTAACCTTAGCACTGTGGGAGGCTGAGGCAGGTGGATTACTTGAGCTCAGGAGTTTGAGACCAGCCTGAGCAAGAGTGAGACTTATCTCTACTAAAAATAGAAAAACTAGCTGGGTATTGTGGTGAGCATTGTGAGTACTAGCTACTCGGGAGGCTGAGGCGAGAGCATCACTTGCAGCCAGGTGCCATGGCTTTCTGTAATCCTAGCCCACTAGCTACTCGGGAGGCTGAGGTGAGTAGACCACTTGAGCCCAGGCGGTTGAGGTTGCTGTGGGCTATAAAGCCATGGCACTCTAGCCTGGAGGCAATCGAGTGAGACTCTGTCTCAAAAAAAAAAAAAAAAAAAAAACCAGGATCACTTGAGTCCAAGAGTTTGAGGTTGCTGTGAGCTATGACACTATGGCACTCTACCCAGGGTGACAGAGTGAGGCTATGTCTCAAAAAAATAAAAATGAAAATGAAAAATATAATTTGCTGGATACGATGGTACATACCTACAGTCCTAGCTACTTGGAAGAATGAGGCAAGAGGATCACTTGAGCCCTGAAGTTTGAGGTTACAGTCAGCTGTGATTACGCCACTGCATTCTGGCCTGGGTGGCAGAGAGAGCCCCTGTTTCAATAAAAATCTGCATTATGTTAATTTGCTGAATTGTTTTTAACAATAAAATTATATAATATTACATTTTCATAGACTTTTATCTTGCTTTCTAGTACTTAACTAGATTTAATACAGTTAATTACAGATACATTTTCTTTTTTTTTTTTTTTTGTAGAGACAGAGTCTCACTTTATGGCCCTTGGTAGAGTGCCGTGGCCTCACACAGCTCACAGCAACCTCCACAACACACAGCAACCGCCCACAGCAACCGCCCGCCACAACGCCCGGCTAATTACAGATACATTTTTTACTTAGCTTTACCTAGAGTTCTGGGCGTTTTCTCTCAATATTTAATCTTTTACCGTCAGTATATAAAATGAGGCACCTGAAGAGCTAAGTTTTAAGTCACCCTTCAATAAAAATCAGTGCAATTATCACTTCTAATAACTCTTTGCTTCTTCACTTTTTGTTAACATTAGAGCCAAAATTTACTGTCTAATTAAGTACTTAATATCTTTATGTAAGCACTCCCAGAAGGCCGACTGTGATTGGTGATATTAATATTTAATAAAATTAATATTTAATAAAATATGTAATTTTTTATCATTTAGATAGTTGGGCGATTCAGTTTTTAAATGTAATTCTCGGGTGGCGCCTGTGGCTCAGTCGGTAAGGCGCAGGCCCCATATACCGAGGGTGACAGGTTCAAACCCGGCCCCGGCCAAACTGCAACCAAAAAATAGCCGGGTGTTGTGGCGGGCGCCTGTAGTCCCAGCTACTCGGGAGGCTGAGGCAAGAGAATCACTTAAGCCCAGGAGTTGGAGGTTGCTGTGAGCTGTGTGATGCCACAGCACTCTACCCGAGGACCATAAAGTGAGACTCTGTCTCTACAAAAAAAAAAAAAAAATGTAATTCTCGTTCAAGTTGGTAGACAAAAAAAGTTTTTTAAGTTATTGTAAAATAGTTGGACAGGCACTTAGGGGATTAGTTACCATCTACTCAATGCAACAATCCCTTTTGTAGCAACTCTGCTAGTAAGTTATCTTGACTTTGATGGGCCGTTCATGGTGTTCATAGTCCTTACCTTTCCACTATGGGACAATTCTACATAATAGAAAATTGATTTGGGCGGCACCTGTGGCTCAGTGAGTAGGGCGCCGGCCCCATATGCCGAGGGTGGCGGGTTCAAACCCGGCCCCGGCCAAACTGCAACAAAAAATAGCCGGGCGTTGTGGCGGGCGCCTGTAGTCCCAGCTGCTTGGGAGGCTGAGGCAAGAGAATCGTGTAAGCCCAAGAGTTAGAGGTTGCTATGAGCCGTGTGACGCCACAGCACTCTACCCGAGGGCGGTACAGTGAGACTCTGTCTCTACAAAAAGAAAAAAGAAAATTGATTTACCTAAATCTGCTTCTTTATCTATAAACTTTCATTCTGTTCCACAAAGCCTTATCAAAGATTTAGCATTAATTGGCTTAGTGCCCATAGCACAGTGGTTACGGTGCCAGCCACATACACCGAGGGTGATGGGTTCGAACCTGGCCTGGGCCAGCTAAACAACTGCAACGAAAAAAAAAAAATAGCCAGGTGTTGTGGTGTGCGCCTGTAGTCCCAGCTATTTGGGAGGTTGAGGCAAGAGAGTCGCTTAAGCCCCAGAGTTGGAGGTTGCTGTGAGCTGTGATGCTATGGCACTCTACTGAGGGTGACATAGTGAAATTCTGTCTCAAAAAATAAAAAAGATTTAACATTTATTATATTGTACATATGGTAATTATTTCTGATAATATAAATAAGGGAAGACAATATATAGATACCTGAAAGAAAATGATGAGAATATAGTTAGGTTTTAGGAAAGCAAGAGAATAAGAGAAGATAGAGGACTGTCTGTGATTTTTCTCTCAGTGTAGTGGGAGAAAAAAGAATATTTGATTATGGCTCAGCACCTGTAGCTCAGTGGTTAGGATGCCGGCCACATACACCAGGGCTGGTGGTTTCGAACCTGGCCAGGCCTGCTAAACAACCACGACAACTACAACAGCAACAAAAAATAGCCAGGCATTGTGGCAGGCGCCTGTAGTCCCAGCTACTTGGGAGGCTGAGGCAAGAGAATTGCTTAAGCCTATGAGTTTGAAGTTGCTGTGAGCTGTGATGCTATGGCACTCTACTGAGGGTGACATAATGAGACTCTCTTAAAAAAAAAAAAAGAGTATTTGATTTTGGACTAAGTATACTTTTGGGACACCCCTTTCTGATTCAGTTAATCTAGCAGAGGTAAAGGGAAGGATGGTATATCTGAAGCGAGGTATGCTAAAGAAGAAAAAAAGAAAATGGTTTTTTGTTATTGTTGTCTTGTTTGGGGGAAGGGTGCATTTGAGACAGAGTCTCAATTTATTGCCCGGGCTAGAGTACTGTAGCATCATAGCTTACAGCAACCTCAAATTCTTGGGTTCAGGGCATCCTTCTGCCTCAGCCTCCTGAGTAGCTGGGACTACAGGCACCTGCCACAACACCCAACTACTTTTTCTGTTTTTACTAGACATGGGGTCTTGCTTTTTTGCTCAGGCTGGTTTCAAACTCCTCATCTCTTTTTTTTTTTTTTTTGTAGAGACAGAGTTTCACTTTATGGCCCTCGGTAGCGTGCCATGGCATCACACAGCTCACAGCAACCTCCAACTCCTGGGCTTAGGCGATTCCCTTGCCTCAGCCTCCTGAGTAGCTGGGACTACAGGCGCCCGCCACAACCCCTGGCTATTTTTTTGTTGCAGTTCGGCCGGGGCTGGGTTTGAACCCGCCACCCTCGGTATATGGGGCCGGCGCCTTACCGACTGAGCCACAGGCGCCGCCCCAAACTCTTCATCTCAACGGATCCTGCCCCCTTGGCCCCCCCAAGTGTTAGGATTACAGGTGTGAACCACCATACCTGGCCTAGAAAATTAGTTCTAATGTATTTCATAGTAAGTATTTTAGAAGAAAATACAGTGAATGAAGCCAAGCATAAGTGGATTCATCTTAGGTACAGAACATTTCTAGAAACAACATCTAAGATTAGGCCACTTTGGAGTCATTGGTAGAAAACGTAAAGCAGCCTATAAAGCAGGCGGTACGTGTATTTGTTGAATAGTGTTCTCAGAGTAGAGCACTGAAATGCTGAGGAGTAAAAAAGAAGACTGGTTTACAGAGAAGTAGGAAAAAATGTCTTGCACATACTGTTTTCTGATCTTAACAAATGGCCCCTTTCATCTAGTTGTTATTCTGCGATGCCTACTCAATATTTCATTGTTCTCTTCTCTTTAGCTAGAATGGGTACTAGGAAAAAAGTTCATGCATTTGTCCGTGTAAAACCCACTGATGACTTTGCTCATGAAATGATCAGATATGGAGATGACAACAAAGTAAGTGCAATGTGTTTGCCTTCCCCTCCCTGGGCTGTCCCACCTCAGTCACATTAATACAATGTGACCCTTTTTCCGTACAACCTTTCAGGCATCAAGATAGAATTAATAAAAGTTCAAATGGACTGTAGAATCTATGAAGTCAAAACTACTCCTTTATAACACTGTTAATGAGGAAATTAATAAAATTCCAATCTTTGTCTCTTTTTTTTTGAGACAGAGTCTCACTTTGTTACTCTTGGTAGAGTACTGTGCTGTCACAGCTCACAGCAACCTCAAACTCTTGAGTTTAAGTGATCCTCCTGTCTCAGCCTCTCAAGTAGCTGGGACTACAGGCACCTGCCAAAACACCCGGCTATAGAGACAGTGACTTGCTCTTTGCTCAGGCTGGTCTCTAACTCCTGAGCTCAGGCAATCCACCTGCCTTGGCCTCCCAGAATGCTAGGATTATAGGCATGAGCTGCCACACCTCTCATCTTTGTCTTTCAGTAATTTTACCTAAAACAAGTTAATCTTTACTTTTATCCTCATATCTGACACAGAAAAATTTGTCTACGTTAATAAAACTTTCTGGTGATTTGATCAGCCATTATATAATCTCCTAGGAATACAGTAAGAATGTATTGAATTGATTACTTTTTTTTAATTGATTACTTTTAATCTTATCAAACTAGTGGGGGAAACTCTTATCAAGAGAACTAGAGGCCGGGTGGCACCTGTGGTTCAGTGGGTAGGGCACCAGCCCCATATCTGAGGGTAGCCGGTTCGAACCCCGCCCTGGCCAAACTGCAACAAAAAATAGAAGAGAATCACCTAAGCCCTGGAGTTGGAGGTTGCTGTGAGCTGTGATGTCACAGCACTCTACCGAGGGTGATAAAGTGAGACTGTCTAAACAAAAAAAAACAAAAACAAGAGAACCAGAGGCTGGGCGCAGTTGCTCACACCTATAATCCCAGCACTTTGGGAGGCCAAAGTGGGAGGATCACTCGAGCTCAGGAGTTCAAGACCAGCCTGTGCAACATAGCAGGATCCCCATCTCTTAGAAAAAAGAAATTAACCGGGCGGTGCCTGTGGCTCAGTCAGTAAGGCACGGGCCCCATATACTGAGGGTGGCAGGTTCAAACCCAGCCCTGGCCAAACTGCAACCAAAAAATAGCCGGGCGTTGTGGCTAGCGCCTGTAGTCCCAGCTACTCGGGAGGCTGAGGCCAGAGAATCGCTTGAGCCCAGGAGTTGGAGGTTGCTGTGAGCTGTGTGATGCCATGGCACTCTACCGAGGGCCATAAAGTGAGACTCTGTCTCTACAAAAAAAAAAAAAAAAAGAAATTAACCAAGCTCAGTGGTACACACCTATAGCCTCAGCTACTTAGGTGGCTGAGGCAGAAGGATTGCTTGAATCCAGTTCGAAGTTACAGTGAGCTATGATTAGGCAATAGTACTCTAACCTGAGCAACTGAGTGAGACCCTGTCTCCAAAAAAAAAAAGGTCTAGAAAGATGTATCTATCCCCGTACCCTCAAGAAACCTTCAGAAGGCTATCACAGCCTAGAATGAGAGTGCTACATGTCATTCAACAAACATTTGTGGGCTTACTGTGGGCAGCATGGAGACATTCTTTTTTCTTTTTTTTTTTGTAGAGACAGAGTCTCACTGTACCGCCCTCGGGCAAAGTGCCGCGGCATCACACAGCTCACAGAAACCTCTAACTCTTGGGCCTATGCGATTCTCTTGCCTCAGCCTCCCGAGCAGCGGGGACCACAGGTGCCCGCCACAACACCCAGCAAGAGAATCGCGTAAGCCCAAGAGTTAGAGGTTGCTGTGAGCCATGTGATGCCACAGCACTCTACCCGAGGGCGGTATAGTGAGACTCTGTCTCTACAAAAAAAAAGACTCAAACATAACTATGAAATGTGCCCTGCTGGTCATGATTTCAATGAATGTAGAAGCACAGAGCATTTAATGTGTGAATGGGTGAAGCCTATCTCTCTGCCTTTTTTTTTTTTTTTGAGACAGAGTCTCACTTTTTCACCCTTGGCTACACAGCTCACAGCAACCTCAAACTCTTGGGCTTAAGTGATTCTCTTGCTTCAGCCTCCCAAGTAGCTGGGACTACAGGCGCCTGCCACAACACCTGGCTATTTTTATAGACGGGGGTCTCTCAATGACTGGTCTTAAACCTGTGAGCTCAGGCAATCCACCCCGCCTCAGCCTCCCAGAGTGCTAGGATTACAGGCATGAGACACCATGCCCGGCCAAGCCTATCTTTCTTGATATTAATTTTTCTCTTTGTGGCCAGGTCATAGCTGCTGGAATAGGGCAACTAGTATAAGATTTCAGCAAGAGTCTTTATATCAGAAAGTCCTTATTAAGATTGGAATCTGGGGGCGGTGCCTGTGGCTCAGTGAGTAGGGCACCGGCCCCATATACCAAGGGTGGCAGGTTCAAACCTGGTCCCAACCAAACTGCAACAAAAAATAGCTAGGCGTTGTGGTGGGCACGTGTAGGCCCAGCTACTGGGGAGGTTGAGGCAAGAGAATCCAGGAGTTGGAGGTTGCTGTGAGCTGTGACAGCACAGCACTCTACTGAGGGTGATAAAGTGAAACCCTGTCTCTTAAAAAACAAAAGATTGGAATCTACCCCATGTGTGCCTAAGCCATCTGCTGCCACAGTGGCTTGCTACGAAAATAGCAAGGGGATGTTTCTAAAAAAAAATCTGCTGATTAAGGCGGGATATGATAGCTCTCACCTGTAATCCCAGCACTCTGGGAGGCTGAGATAGGTGGATTGCCTGAGCTCAGGAGTTCGAGACCAGCCTGAATTAGAGCGAGACCCCATCTCTAAAAATAGTTGGTTGTTGTGGTGGGCACCTGTAGTCCCAGCTACTGGGGAGGCTGAGGCAAGAGAATTGCTTGAGCCCAAGAGTTTGAGATCACTGTGAGCTATGACAGCATGGCACTGTACTGAGAGTAACAAAGTCAGACTGTATCAAAAAAAAAATCTGATTACAAATAGTTTGGACATCCTCAATTTACTCTAATTCTAGTGAGTAACTGTGTCTGAGAAGCTCATAGCCTTTCTTTGGCTATTTCATCATTATTCACATTGGCCCATAGCATGTGTGTGGAAGTAGGTATTCATCACAATGCAGAGCTGAAAGAATCCTCCCTGCCAGTAACCAGAGATGAGGCCTTGAGCCCAAGCTAATTCAAGGTCTCTGGCCTAATTCAAGGTATCTCTATGCTTATTGAATGCATCTAAATCTTATTTAATAAGAATTTGATAAGTTTGAGTGACCCCAAATAAATTCCTCATAGATGGGGGAATGAACACAGAGAACACTAGGGTAAGACGTACTGAAACTAGTTAAGTGCTCTAGTCTCCTGATCTTTTCACCCTCAGGGTCATGTGGAACTCCTTGCAGGTCTTCTCCCATCCCCCAAAATTCATCCAGAATGTCAGCCCATATGTGGGAGACCTTATTTCCCTCAGATCAGGCCTTAGATATCAGTGATTTTTTTAAAACCAGTTTCTTAACAAATCTCTCTTTCTCTCTCCCCTCCCACCCTTCTTTTTCTTCCTCCCCACCAACCCTTCTCTCTCTTCCTCTCTTCCTAGAGCATTGATATTCACTTAAAAAAAGATGCCCGGAAAGGAGTTGTCAATAATCAGCAGACAGACTGGTCATTCAAACTGGACGGAGTTCTCCATGATGCCTCCCAGGACCTGGTTTATGAGACAGTTGCGAAGGATGTGGTTTCTCAGGCCCTCGATGGCTATAATGGTAATTTAGTTAATTAACTGTTGTCTTACATAGAACCTGAGGAGCTCATCCTGGAGGAAGAGGTGCAAGTATTTTATGCTGAATAAAATAAAATATAACATCACTTACTAACATTTGTATGCTTATTTGTCTTTGTCCATGTTCTTATGGTATAGAATTTACTATTTGGTTGTTGACATTGTGGGCATAGCCTGATCCAATGTCCTGGGATTCTACCCTCATAGGAAAATAAGGCCCTGGCTCTATATAGGTCATGGGCATTCAACTATTGTTCTGTTTCACATCTCTCAAATCCTAAGTCCTAGTTTTCAAGTTATGTCTTTATGATGAACTTGACAAAATTCAAATATTTTTTACTCTTGGCTAACTGCAAAGAGCTTTTTCCATTTATTCTGTGAGCATAATCAATGTACTTTTCATATTCTATTATGGGATTATTTACATTATCACTAAAAACTTGAGTTTGATTTTCTTAAAAACAACTTTATTGGGAAATTGTTATAAACTTGTCAGTCTAAGATTATTTTAAAAATCTTAAAAAGGTTTAAAATCCTTTAAAATATATATATATATATCTCTACACACACACACACATATAGTTTGTATGCTTTGTCATCTGGTGGCTGCTGACTAGAATATTCCCTGTTTTGCAAGTTAGGTTTTGTATTTAAAATCCATCGAATAGCTGGGCATTTGTGGCAAGCACCTGTAGTCCCAGCTGCTTGGGAGGCTGAAGCAAGAGAATCCACTTTAGCCCAAGAGTTTGAAGTTGATGTGAGCTATAATGCCATGGTACTCTACCAGAGGCGACAAAGTGAGACCCTGTTTCAAAAATAAAAATCCATTGAATATGGGTGCCCAGACATCCTAACTTATCCTGCATAGGTATGGTCCCCACTGACCCAAAGACGTTTTTATGACGCCCTATGGCAGCGGTTCTCGGCCTGTGGGTCGAGACCCCTTTGTAACAATGAAAATACATCAGGGCATTAGAAAGGTTGAGAACCACTGCCCTAAGGGGATGTGGCCCTGAGGAATTGGAGACAGAGGAACACCCAGGGAATCTTGAGCACTTGGTGGATTAAAACCACAGATGGACTCAGAGGCTCGGCTGAAGTGACTCCTTCCGTTCATTTCTATTGGGTTAATAGACACCATTTCTGGCTTCAGTTCTGATGCTGAATCAGGGTCCCTGGTTTAAAACCTGTAAATTCCAAGAACTAGAGCATCTGTGTGACAAAGGCAAATGCTAATTCCTTAGTCCAGCATTGCCCAGGTAGCTCTACAGGTCAATGCCCAGAAGAAACCTTTGGGATAGGCTCTGGGCTCTGGCTCTGGCTCAGACTCCCTAAGCCAAGAGTAAGAGCTGTTGGGAGCTGGAGTCCAAAATGACTGTGTAGTTTGTGTCCCAGAACTTGGTGTGATGGTAGACCTAAAGGACATAAGAGGGACAGATGCATGTGTTCCCAGAGTGGAGGCCATGCAATCAGATCAGGGCCTGATCATGTGGTCTATTTCTGGTAGTGATATGTACCCAACTAGAACTCTATTCTGCGGGAACTTGTAGACTACAAAGAATTTTTGCCATTGATAGGAAATGCCCCATTCCACTCCATATTTTCCTAGAGATTCCCTTCTTCCCTCTATAGGGAAGTTGATGCTTTCTCCAGCCCCAAGATCCTGGCAGCTTTTTGAGAAAAGGCTAGAGTCTGATGCTCCTCTCTCTTCACCTTTTTAGGAAAAATGCCAATTCCTCAATACCCCAAGATTCTCTGTTCTCATCTCTGGGTGAAGGGAACAGTAGAGCACTGTATGGAGCACAAATTCAGGGCAGATGTCCTTTATTTTGAGCATTTATGTCCTTGTTGCCCTGCCTGCCTACTCTCTTCCATGGTGGAAATCCTGATGTCCTTGGCCACTGGCCATCTTCACTCCAAGGGTCCTGGCTGGTATTGGGCATGCTGAGGGATGGGAGCGCTGACCTTGAAGCTATTTTTCTGGATGTCACTGAGACATGTTTTGAAATGTTCACAGGCACCATCATGTGTTATGGGCAGACGGGAGCTGGCAAGACATACACCATGACGGGGGCAACTGAGAATTACAAGCACCGGGGGATCCTCCCTCGTGCCCTGCAGCAGGTAGAAAGTGGGCCCACGGGTGGGATGCCGCATAGTTCCCCTTTCTGCCATAGCTGCTGCTGACCCCAAACCAGCTTCTAGAGGCAGTGGGGCTACCCCTCAAAGGAGTTGCAGTTGGTACTGGTACTACTGCCACCTGAAATAGGACACACAGGGCTGAAGGGGGAGTAGGATCAGAGGTCTCAGGAAACCAGATGTTCAGGTTTTATACCCTCACCCATACCTGCATTGAGCCTGCTTCCTCATTTATGAAAAAAGGAGTCAGGTATACTAATTGGTCTCTTGCTCCAATGGTGTATGACCCTGTAATTAAGGATTTGGAGATCCTAATTGTGTTCCTTCCTGGTTTTTTTTTTTTGAAACAGAGTCTTGCCCTGTTCCCTGGAATAGAGTGCAGTGGTGACATTATAGCTCACTACAGCCTTGAAGATATGTAGGCTCAAGGATCCTCCTGCCTTAGTCACCCAAGTAGCTAGAACTATACATGTTGCCACCATGCCCAGTTAATTTTTAAATTTTTTGTCTTGCTGTGTTGTTCAAGCTGGTCTGAAACTGCATTTATGTAATCCTGTGGTTTCTGTGTAATCCCAGAATCCAGGGATTACAGGTATGAGCCACTGCACACAGCCCTTTCCTAGTTTTATGTGGGGAATATGGACCCTGGCCTGCTCTGGCTGTTTCTACCACCATAGCCCCTGAAGGAGATAAGAAAAATATGTCCTGAGCTTTCAGGACTGTGTAGAAGCCTGGGTAATAGGCTCAATGCCCATAGCACATTGGTTACTGTGCCAGCTACATACACTGAAAGTGGCAGGTTCGAACCTGGCCTGGGCCAGCTAAACAACTGCAACAACAACAAAAAAATAGCTGGGTGTTGTGACAGGCGCCTGTAGTCCCAGCTACTTGGGAGGCTGAGGCAAGAGAATTGCTTAAGCCCAAGAGTTTGAGGTTGCTGTGAGCTGTGATGCCAGGGTACTCTACTGAGGGCGACATAGTGAGACTCTGTCTAAAAATAAATAAGAAGCCTGGGTAATATGACTGAAGACAATATAGAATGGCCTTCCTTTGAGCCCCCCTAGCCTGGGTTCTGTGAGGACTCTCTGGTTGGAGTTTGGAGGCAAAAGGTCTTTCCCCAAAAGCATCTTGTGGTTTTACAGTATTGTCCTATAAAAAGTATAGACATCCTCTAGTATATAAACTATATATGCTCTAGTTTTTGAAGTAAGGATTTAATATCCCACTGTCAAAGCTTAAGTATCTTAGCATCTTACACTTCAGTAGTCTAATCCAGTGACATTCAATGGAAATAAATAAATGTAAAGGCGCAGTGGCTCACACTTGTAATCTCAGCACTTTGGGAGGCCAAGGCAGGTGGATTGCTTGAGCTTAGGAGTTCGAGACCAGCCAGAGCAAGAGCAAGACCCCTCTCTAAAAATAGGTGGGTGTTGTGGCAGCTGCCTGTAGTCCCAACTACTTGAGAGGCTGAGGCAAGAGGATCACTTGAGCCCAAGACTTTGAGATTGCCATGAGAAGTTAAAAATAAAAGATTAATTCTAACTATATTTTATTTAACTCAACACATTTAAAATATTTCCACATATCAAAAATTGAGATATTTTATATTCTTTTTCTCATACTAAATCTTTGAAATCCAGAGTGTTTTTTTGGTTTGTTTTTTTGAGTCAGAGTGTCAAGCTATTGCCCTGGGTAGAGTGCTGTGGCATCACAGTTCACAGCAATCTCCAACTCCTGGGCTCAAGGGATTCTCCTGCCTCCACCTCCCAAGCAGCTGGGACTACAGGCACCCTGCCACAATGTCCTGCTATTTTTTGGTTGCAGCCATCATTGTTGTTTGGCGGGCCTGGGCTGGATTCGAACCCACCAGCTCAGGTGTATGTGGCTGGTGCCTTAGCCGCTTGAGCCACAGGCACCGAGCCTTTTTTTTTTTTAGAGACAGAGTCCCACTTTATTGGCCTTGGCATCACAGGTCACAGCAACCTCCAGCTCCTGGGATTAGGCGATTCTCTTGCCTTAGACTCCCAGGTAGCTGCGACTACAGGCGCCTGGCACAACGCCCGGTTATTTTGTGGTTGCAATTGTTTAGCTGGCCTGGGCCGGGTTCAAACCCGCCACCCTCGGTGTATGTGGCTGGTGCCATAACCACTGTGCTATGGGCACTGAGCCAATCCCTGAGGTCTTGTCTTCCACTAAGACAGTGATTTTCAGCCGGTGTGCCATGAAAAATTTTACAGATCATTAATTAAATTATTTTTAAAGGAGTTCAAAACACAGTAAGTATATTCTTTTTTTCTAACTTCTTTTTTGGGATCAACATAATTTAAGTGTGCTGTGAAAGTTTTAACTATAGGTTCAGGTATACTATAAGATAAAAAAGGTTGAAAACACTGCTCTAAAAGTTTAGATCTGTGCTGTTCAAAATGGTAGACTAGCTACAAAAGGCTGCTGAATACTTGAAATGTAGTTAGTGCAAATTAACTGAATGTTTTTTTTAGAGACAAAGTCTCACTTTGTCGCCCTCAGTGGAGTGCTGTGGCATCACAGTTCACAGCAACCTCCAGCTCTTGGGCTTAGGCGATTCTCTTGCTTCAGCCTTCCGAGTAGCTGGGACCACAGGCGCCCACCACAATACCCAGCTACTTTTTGTTGCAGTTTGGCCAGGGCCAGGTTCAAACCCACTACCCTCGGTATATGGGGCTGGTGCCCTACTCACTGAGCCATAGGCACCACCCAAATTAACTGAATTTTAAAAACTGATACTCAGGTGGTGCCCATAGCTCAGTGGGTAGGGCTCTGGCCACATACACCCAGGCGGGCAGGTTCAAAGCTGGCCTAGGCCAGCTAAACAACGATGACAAGTGCAACCACAACAACAAAAAATAGCTGGGCATTGTGGCCAGCGCCTGTAGTCCCAGCTACCTGGGAGGCTGAGGCAAGAGAATCGCTTAAGCCCAGGAGTTGGAGGTTGCTGTGAGCTGTGACATTACGGCACTCTACCCAGGGCGACAGCTTGAGACTGTCTCAAAAAAAAAACCAACCTGATACTCAATTCAGTTATTGGTAAACTTTTAAAGTATGTATGGAACAATCTGGGCATGTAAATTTACTTTTCAATTCTACATTTCATGAATTTCTGTATTTCTGATGAATATTTAGTGTCTAAATTGAAATGTGTTGCAAATATAAAAACACTCTGGGCAGCACCTGTAGCTCAGTGGGTAGGGCATTGGCCCCATATACCTAGGGTGGCAGGTTCGAACCCAGCCCTGGCCAAACTACAACAACAAAAAAAATAGCCAGGTGTTGTGGCAGGCGCCTGTAGTCGCAGCTACTCGGGAGGCTGAGGCAAGAGAATCGCTTAAGCCCAAGAGTTTGAGGTTGCTGTGAGCTGTGATGCTACAGTACGCTACTGAGTATGACATAGTGAGACTCTGTCTCAAAAAAAAAGGATTTCAGGGATTATCTAGTCCAATTCCCCATTTGAGAAATGAAGATCCATAGAGGGAGAAAGACCTGTCCAAAGTCACTTGCTTGGTAAGTCCTGCAGAGGGTCTTAGAAGTTAAGAAGGCTGAGTTCTGGCTTTACGTCTTCTACCTTTGCTACAAGTAACCATAGAGAATTCTATTGCATGGAGTCTTCCATAAATGGGTATTACCCCTTCCCTGCCTCAATCACAGAGGGATTATGAGGACAGAATTAAATAATAGATATGAAAAGCCATAGCATGCTGAAACCCTACAAAATAAGAGATTTTCCAAGTCCTTTCCATTTATTATGACTCTACTTCTTGGGACTATATAGGTATTAGCCAATCTGTAAGTCAAGCCTCAAAACCAAATCATGATGGTAAATATCATCCAATTAACTAATAATAATTGTTGATTAAGGCTGGGCATGGTGGCTTACACTTGTAATCCTAGCACTCTGGGAGGCCGAAGCCGGTGGATTGCTTGAGCTCATGAGTTCGAGACCAGACTGAGCAAAAGCAAGACCTTGTCTCTATTAAAAATAGAAAAACTGAGGCAAGAGGATCACTTGAGCCTGAGTTTGAGGTTGTTGTGAGCTATGATGCTGTAGCATTCTACCCAGGGTGACAGCTTCAGACCCTGTCTTAAGAAAAAAAAAATTGTTGATTAAGGCCGGGTGCGGTGGCTCATGGCTGTAATCCTAGCATTTTGGGATTGCTTGAGCTCACTGGTTCAAGACCAGCCTGAGCAAGAGTGAGACCCCTGTCTCTAAAAACAAAACAAAATAGACGGGCGTCGTGGTGGGCGCCTGTAGACCCAGCTACTTGGAAGGCTGAGGCAACAGAAACACTTAAGCCCAAGAGTTTGAGGTTGCTGTGAGCTGTGATGCCATAGGACTCTATTGAGGGTGACAAAGTGACACTCTTGTCTCAAAAAAAATAATAATTGTTGATGATGACCGTCATACCAACTAAACTGTGAATTCCCTAAGGACAAGGGTTATCTTATACTTATGATCTTCCCTCCTAAGAGCTCCCCTAACACTGTTGAGTTCTGCTCTTGCCTGTAATCCTAGCACTCTGGGAGGCTGAGGTGGGTGGATTGCCTGAGCTTGGGAGTTTAAGACCACCCTGAGCCAGAGCAAGATCCCATCTCTGAAAAAAAAAAATAGCCGGACATTCAGACATTGTGGCAGGCGCCTGTAGTCCCAGCTACAAGAGAATTGCTTCAGCCCAAGAATTTGAGGTTGCTGTGAGCTGAGACACCACTGCACTCCACCAGGGGTGACAAAGTGAGACTCTGTTGCAAAAAAGTAAAATAGAAAAGAGTTCTACTCTTGGTGATTGCTGTTCAATCTCCCATCTAGGTTTTTAGAATGATCGAAGAACGTCCCACACATGCCATCACTGTGCGTGTTTCCTATTTGGAAATCTATAATGAGAGCCTGTTTGATCTCCTGTCCACTCTGCCCTATGTTGGACCCTCAGTCACACCAATGACCATCGTGGAAAACTCTCAAGGGGTCTTCGTTAAGGGGTTGTCAGTCCACCTCACAAGTCAGGAGGAGGATGCATTCAGCCTCCTTTTTGAGGTGAGATGATCAAATCTAAGAGTTCTTTTCCTTTCTTCTCTCCCTCCTTCCTTAATTTTTCACTTTGATAATCAAAATGAAAATTGGCTGGGCACAGTGGCTCATGCCTGTAATCCTAGTACTTTGGGAGGCCGCAGCCAGTGGATTCCCTGAGCTCAGGAGTTCAAGACTAGCTTGAGCAAGAGGAAGAGGTTTGAGACCAGCCTAAACCAGAGTGAGACCTCATCTCTAAATATAGCCAGGTGTTGTGGCAGGTGCCTGTAGTCCCAGCTACTTGGGAGGCTGAGGCAAGAGAATCGCTTAAGCCCAGAAGTTTGAGGTTGCTGTGAGCTGTACTCTACTGAGGGCAAAATAGTGAGAATCTGTCTCAAAAATAAATAAATAAATTTATTTTATCGGGGCGGCGCCTGTGGCTCAGTGAGTAGGGCGCCGGCCCCATATGCCGAGGGTGGCGGGTTCAAACCCAGCCCCGGCCAAACTGCAACAAAAAAATAGCCGGGCATTGTGGCGGGCGCCTGTAGTCCCAGCTGCTCGGGAGGCTGAGGCAAGAGAATTGCGTAAGCCCAAGAGTTAGAGGTTGCTGTGAGCCGTGTGACGCCACAGCACTCTACTGAGGCGGTACAGTGAGACTCTGTCTCTACAAAAAAAAAAAATAATAATAAATTAAATAAATAAATAAATAAATTTATTTTATCATGGGACCTAGCAGTTGTCCTAGGTACCTACCCAAGAGAAATGAAAGCATATACAAAAAGATTTATATACAAATATTCATTGCAGCATTATTCATAATAGCCCAAACTGGAAATAACCAAAATATCTTTCAGCTTGTTAATGGATGAACAAAATATGGTACATCTACACAATGGAAAACTAGCAGTAAAAAAGAACGGAGTGCTGACACATGCTAGAACATGAATAAACCTCAAAAACATGCTGATGGCCAGGCGGCTCACGCCTGTAATTCCAACACTTGGGAGGCTGAGGTGGATGGATTGCCTGAGCTCACAGGTTTGTGAACAGCCTGAGCCAAAGGAGACCTCATCTCTAAAAATAGCCAGGTGTTGGGCGGTGTCTGTGGCTCAGCAAGTAGGGTGCTGGCCCCATATACTGAGGGTAGTGGGTTACACTGGGCCCCGGCCAAACTACAACAAAAAAATAGCTGTGGTCCCAGCTACTCAGGAGGCTGAGGCATGAGAATCACCTAAACCCAAGAGCTGGAGGTTGCTGTGAGCTGTGACACCACAGCAATCGACTGAGGACGACAGAGTGAGACTCTGTTTTAAAAAAATAATAATAAAAATAGCCAGGTGTCATGGTGGGTGCCTGTAGTCCCAGCTACTTGGGAGGCTGAGACAAGAGAATCGCTTAAACCCAGGAGTTTGAAGTTGCTGTGAGGTGTGACTCTACAGCTCTCTACCAAGGGTGACAAATTTGTCTCAAAAAAAGGAAGTCAGTGACAAAGGACCACATATTCTAAGACTCAATTCATATGAAATGTCCAGTGTCCAGAATGGCCACAGCTACAGAGACAGAACATCAGCAGTTGCCTGTGGGAGGGAGTGGGAATTGACTGCAACTAGACCTGAGAGTGGGGGGTGTTTTAATCCTTTTAAAAACAGGATGGGGCTGATGGTTGTACAACTCTAAATTTACTAAAAATCATTGAATTGTATACTAAGTGAATTTTATGGCATTTAAAAGCCATATAAATATCCTCCTCAGAGGTGATTTTTGCCTGGATCCCTTGTGTCTACAGGGAAGAGAGAGTCTCCTGAGTAGCAGCAATGGGGCATTCTTGTCATATTGTTTCTCTTCAGGTTTCACTATGAAGAGTGAAGTTTGGTGTAGGTTCTCAGTGGCTTAAAGAAGGTTAAAGAAGGTCCGAGTTTGTGAGAAG
The DNA here is from genome assembly GCF_027406575.1 of Nycticebus coucang. Lineage (NCBI taxonomy): Eukaryota > Metazoa > Chordata > Mammalia > Primates > Lorisidae > Nycticebus > Nycticebus coucang. The sequence continues at coordinate 92,212,683 of NC_069787.1, read as the reverse complement.
TTTTAATCAGGAATGTGTTTATTCATATCCCTTAGCCACTCTCCTGACTTGTATGGTAATCATTTCCTTGGTCTTCTTTATAGCTTTACCTCCTGTCCCATGCCAGATATACCTCCCAGACAGCATTGTTTTTTGGCGGGGGAGGGAGAGTTTAAAGGGTTTTGTTATGTTTTCTTGGAGACAGGGTCTAGCTCTATCTGCCAGGCTGGAGTCCAGTGGTGCTATTATAGATCACTGTAACTTCCAATTCCCAGACTCAAGTGATCTCCTGCCTTGGCCTTCCAGAGTACTAAGATTACAGGCATTAGCCACTGTACCTGGCTCTTTTACCTACTTTTTTTTTTTTTTTTTTGAGACAGAGCCTCAAGCTGTTGCCCTGGGTGCAGTGCCGTGGCATCACAGCTCACAGCAACCTCAAACTCTTGGGCTTAAGCGATTCTCTAGCCTCAGCCAATTCCTGGGCTCAAGGGAGTCTCCTGCCTCCACCTCCCAAGTAGCTGGGACTATAGGTGCCTGCCACAACGCCCGGCTATTTTTTGGTTGTAGCCGTCATTGTTGTTTGGTGGGCCTGGGCTGGATTTGAACCCACCAGCTCAGGTGTATGTGGCTGGTGCCTTAGTCGCTTCAGCCACAGGTGCTGAGCCTCTTTTACCTACTTCTAATGTGAAGTTTATCCATGTTCTTGGTGTATTTTTTCCCCATTTTCATCATTGTGTCTTTTTTATTTTTTTCCGAGACAGACTTACTTCGTCGCTCTCGAAAGAGTGCTGTGGCATCACAGCTCACAGCAACTTCAAACTCTTGGGCTTAAGCAATTCTCTTACCTCAGCCTCCCAAGTAGCTGGGACTATAGGTGCCCACCACAATGCCTGGCTTTTTTTTGTTGTTGCAGTTGTCACTGTTGTTTAGCTGGCCCAGGCTGAGTTCTAACCGCCAGCCCCAGTATATGTGGCTGGTGCCGTAACCACTGTGCTACAGGTGCTGAGCCCCTATTTTCTTTTTTTTTTAAATTAAATCATAGCTGTGTACATTAATGTAATCATGAGGTACCATGCGCTAGTTTTATATACAATTAGAAATATTTTCATCACACTGGTTAACATAGCCTTTCTTGCTTTTTCTTAGTTATTGTGTTAAAACATTTATAATTATTCTACATTTAGTAAGTTTCACCTGTACCCTTGTAAGGTGCACCATAGGTGTGGTCCCACCACTTACCTTCCCTCCACCCATCCTTCTCCCACTCCCCTCCCTTTCCCCTTTCCCCATATTCTTAGGCTATAATTGGGTTATAGCTTTAATATGAAAGGTATAAATTAGTTTCATAGTAGGGCTGAGTACCTTGGATACTTTTTCTTCCATTCTTGAGATACTTTGCTAAGAAGAATATGTTCCAACTCCATCCATGTAAACATGAAAGAGGTAAAGTCTCCATCTTTCTTTAAGGCTGCATAATATTCCATGGTGTACATATACCACAATTTATTAATCCATTCATGGGTTGATGGACACTTGGGCTTCTTCCATGAGTTAGCAATTATGAATTTGAACCCCCATTTTCATCATTGTATTCCATTGTACGAATATACTACAACTTAATTATCTATTATACCTCTGATGACAGTTGGGTTTTCTCATTTTGGGGATATTTTAGACAATGCCACTAGAACATTCTTGTATGAGTATCCTGGTGCACATAAATGTGGATTTATCTAGATAAAACAAAAACTGTAATTGCTGAGTATTAGACTATGTGTGTCTTAAGCTTTGTTAGATGGGTGCCAGCTATTATCTATAATGGTACACTCACATTGTGGGCTATCAGAATTTCCATTATTCTGAGTTAAAAAATTTAGCTGGACTTCCTTGTTCATGTCTTTAGCTCTCTCTCAAAACAAGGTCTTGCTTTGTCACACAGAGTGCAGTGGCGTGGCATCATCATAGCTCACTGAAACCTCGAACTTTTGGCGTCTACTGATCCTCCTACCTCAGCCACCTGAGTAGTTGGGACTTCAGGCACACGTTACCATGCCTGGCTAGTTTTTCTATTTTTTCTTTTTTTTTTTTGTAGAGACGGAGTCTCACTTTATGGCCCTCGGTAGAGTGCCGTGGCCTCACACAGCTCACAACAACCTCCAACTCCTGGGCTTACGTGATTCTCCTGCCTCAGCCTCCCGAGTAGCTGGGACTACAGGCGCCTGCCACAACGCCTGGCTATTTTTTGGTTGCAGTTCGGCCGGGACTGGGTTTGAACCTGCCACCCTCGGCATATGGGGCTGGCGCCTTACCGACTGAGCCACAGGCGCCGCCCTAGTTTTTCTATTTTTGGTAGAGATGGAGGGCTCATGCTTGTTCAGGATGGTCTCAAACTCCTCACTTCAAGAGACCCTCCTACCTCAGCCTCCTAGACTGTCAGGATTATAGGCATGAGCCACTGCTCCTAGCTCCTTATTCCTGTCTTTTTTTTTTTGCAGTTTTTGGCCAGAGCTGGGTTTGAACCCGCCACCTCTGGCATATGAGGCCGGCGCCCTACTCCATTGAGCCATAGGCACCATTCTCTTTTTTTTTTTTTTTTAATAGAGTCTCAACTTTGTTGCCCTTAGTAGTGTGCCATGGTATCATACTTCACAGCAACTCCAACCTCGTGGGCTTAAATGATCCTTATTCTTCCAAGTAGCTGGGCCTATAGGCAGCTACCACCACGCCCAGCTATTTTTAGAGACAGGGTCTCACTCTTGCTCAGGCTGATTTTGAACTCCTGAGCTCAAGTAGTCTACTTGCCTCGGCCTCCCAGAATGCTAGGATTATAGTTGTGAGCCACAACCCCAGCCTAGTCATGTCTTTTGTTTATTTTCTTTATAGACAAGTTTATTTCTCTTACTTATTTGTATAAGTTTTTTAGTCTCTTTTTTCCCCCTTTCTTTTTCTTTTTATTTCATGGGGCACCATACACTGGTTTTATAGACCATTTGACATATTTTCATCACACTGGTTAACGTAGCCTTCCTGGCATTTTCTTAGTTATTGTGTTAAGACATTTATATTCTACATTTACTAAGTTTCACATGTACCTTTGTAAGATGCACCGTAGGTGTAATCCCACCAATCCCCCTTCCTCCACCCATCCTCCCCCTCCCTCCCCTCCCTCTCCCCGTTCTCCATATCTTAGGTTACAACTTTCACATGAAAGCCATAAATTAGTTTCATAGTAGGGCTGAGTACATTGGATACTTTTTCTTCCATTCTTGAGATACTTTACTAAGAAGAATATGTTCTAGCTCCATCCATGTAAACATGAAAGAGGTAAAGTCTCCATCTTTCTTTAAGGCTGCATAATATTCCATGGTGTACATATACCACAATTTATTAATCCATTCGTGGATCGATGGGCACTTGGGCTTTTTCCATGATCTTTCTTCTTTTTAGAGATACAGTCTTTCTCTGTCCACCTAGGCTGAGTGCAATGGCACAATCATAGCTCACTGCAATCTGTATGAGCTCTTTTTTTTTGGCAGTTTTTGGCCAGGGCCAGGTTTGAACCCACCACCTCTGGTATATGGGGCCGGCGCCCTACTCCTTGGAGCCACAGGTGCCACCCTGTATGAGCTCTTTATATGTCCTGAAAAATAGTTCTTTTTCAGTTAAATATTTTGCAAGTATCCTCTATTTCCCATGGCTTGTTTTTTCCTTTTTTTTTTTTTAAACTTGCTTTTTGTCTTTTTTTTTTTTTTTAGAGACAGAGTCTTACTTTGTCACCCTTGGTAGAGTGCCATGGCATCACAGCTTCCAGCAACATCCAGCTCCTGGATGTGGCACCTGTGGATAGAGAGGGTCCACTGTACTTAATTTCTCTGAACCATAATTTCCTCATTTACAACATGTTTGTAATAAAGACAGATCTAATGTTGTAAGACCTACTATTATGTGAGGTGTGACAATTAAGTTTGTGAACTTGCCACTAACAAAAATTCTTAATTTTAGGTTAATCAACTGTGTGTAATTTTTTTTTTTTTTTTGAGACAGAGTCTCACTATGTCGCCCTCAGTAGAGTGCTGTGGTGTCACGGCTCACAGCAACCTCCAACTCTTGGGCTCAAGTGATTCTCTTGCCTCAACCTCCTAAGTAGCTGGGGCTAAAGGCACCTGCCACAACTCCCAGCTATTTTTCTGTTGCAGTTGTCATTGTCGTTTTAGCTGGCCCAGGCCGGATTCGAACCTGCCAGCCTCAGTATATGTGGCCAGTGCCCTACCCACTGAACTACGAGGGCCACCAGATTTTTTTTGTTGTTGTTTTAGTTTGTTTGTAAAGAACCCTTAGGAAGATTTAAAAAACTCTAATCTGACACTATTTTTTAACTGCAATGCTTTATTCCATTTGCACTTAAATGTAATTACTAATATATTTGGGTTTAAATCTGTCAAATCATTGCATGCTTTCACTTTGTCCCATGTGTTCCACATTTGTTTAATCATATTTCCCCTTTTACTAGTCTGGAAATAATATATTCATTCATATTCATATTCTTTTTCTCTGTTTCTCAGTTTACCTTAGGACTAACAACGTATTTATATAATGCACATGCATATGTGCACAAAAATGAGTGCATGTGTAACTGGTGAAATCTGAATAGGCTCTGTGGATTATACCAGGGTCAATTCCCTGATTTTGATATTGTGTTGTATTTATATAAGAGGTTATCATTGGGAGAGGCCAGGTAAAGGAGCACATGGGACCTACCTGTATATTTCTTTGCAACTTTCTATGAATCTATAATTATTTCAAAATAGATTATCTAAAGGCTCAGCACCTGTAGCTCAGCGGTAGAGCGCCAGCACAAGCACTGGAGCTGCCGGGTTCGAATCCAGCCCAGGCCTGTCAAACAATAAGGACGACTACAACCAAAAAATAACTGGGCATTGTGGTGGGAACCTGTAGTCCCAGCTACCTGGGACTGAGGCAAGAGAATCGCTTTAAGCCCAAGAGTTGGAGGTTGCTGTGAGCTGTGATGCTATTGTACTCTACCAAGGGCGACATAGTAAGACTCTGTCTCAAAAAAAAAAAAAAAATTGTCTAAAAATAAAACAATTTTAAAAGCTAACATTAATCAAAATGTTTTCCCTCCTCTTGTCCATTAGGGCCTTAGGATTATTGTCTATCTTATGTTTTTGTTTTTAATCCCACTAAGCATTATTATTGCTATTTTATATAATTAGCAGTCTTTTAAATTTACCCTTATGTTTACTATTTTCTTTGCTTTTCCTTTGATTTCTCTTTAACATTTATAAGGGCCAAGGAGCAAGGTTTCCCTTTAGCCCGCTGAAGGTTCACTGAAAAATCAACTGACAAAAAAAAAAAAGATTAGAGAAAAAGCATACAAATTTATTTAATGTGCATACATAGGAGCTTTCAAAATGAAGACCCAAAATACCGGAAAATTGTCTATTTTTATCTTAGGTACCAGAAGATATGGAAGCCATGTAGAAATATGATTGGGAAAAAAAGTATGATCTAATGCTAATAGACTGAGTAGGGAAATCTAGTAAGGACTATCTGTTTACATTCTTCTTTGCCTCTCTGAGCATGTATTCCTTCTAACTATGGGATAGGTCCCTTTCTGGAAGAGGAGTCTTATGAAAGTAGATCAGATACTTTCTTTTGTTTTCTTTCATTTTCTCTTCTCTTTTTTCTTTTTGTGAGACAGGGTCTTATTCTGTTGCTTGTACTAAAGTGCAGTGGTATCATCACAGCTCACTGCAATCTCAAACTTCTGGTCTCAAGTGAGTCTCCTATCTCAGCCTCTTGGGTAGCTGAGATGATAGTTATGTGCTATCACACTTAAGTTTTCTATTTTTTGTAGAGTTAGGGTCGTGATCTCAAGATATCTTTCTGCCTTGGTCGCCTAGAGCACTAGGATTACAGATGTGAGTCACTGCACCCAGCCCAGATAATTTCTTTATGCCCAATTTAAAAATTTTTCTTTTTAAATTTTTAATTTTTTTTTTTTTTTTTTTTAGAGACAGAGTCTCACTTTATCACCCTTGGTAGAGTGCAATGACATCACAGCTCACAGCAACCTCCAACTCCTAGGTTTAGGCGATTCTCTTGCCTCAGCCTCCCGAGTAGCTGGGACTACAGGCACCTGCCACAACGCCCGGCTATTTTTTTGTTGTTGTTACAGTTTGGCCGGGGCTGGGTTTGAACCCACCACCATTGGTATACGGGGCCGGCGCCCTGCTCACTAAGCCACAGGTGCCGCCCTAAAATTTTTCTTTTTTTGAGATAGACATCTTGTTCTGTCTCCCAAACTGGAGTTTCCAGTGGCACAATCATAGCTCACAACAGCCTTGAACTCCTGGACTCAAGCAATCTTCCAACATTGGGCTCTCAAAATGCTGAGATTAGAGGCATGAGCTACTATGCTTGGCATGTGGACGATTTTTACATAGACTATGTTTAGGTTTTATGGCTGGCTTTTAAGAAAAGGGGTTCTGGTTTCTATGGCTTGCCCTGTGGAAGAGGGATTTAGTTTCTATGGTTAGACTCAGGGGAGAATGGAATTAAGAGACAGGAGAGCAGATATAGGTTGTAAGAATTGGCTTGTATAGCCAGGTATTGTGGCGGGCGCCTGTAGTTCCAGCTACTTGGGAGGCTGAGGCAAAAGAATTGCTTCAGGCCAAGAGTTTGAGGTTGCTGTGAGATGTGATACCACGGCCTTCTACTGAGGGCAACAAAGTGAGACTCTGTCTCAAAAAAAAAAAAGACTTTGGCTCGTGAAGCTGTATCTGAGGACTTTATTTTGGGGTATTACTTTCTGAGCGCCAATACCTTTTATCAAGAATTATTTTCAGGCCAGGTGAGGTGGCCCATGCATATAATCCCAGCATTATGGGAGGCCAAGGTGGGTGGATTGCTTGAGCTCAGGCATTTAAGACCAGTATGAGCAAGAGCGAGACCCCATCTCTACTAAAAATAGAAAAACTAACTGGGCATTGTGACTGATGCATGTAGTCCCAGCTACTCAGGAAGATAAGACAAGGGGATTGCTTGAACCCAGGAGTTTGAGGATGTTTTGAACTATGATACCATGGCACTCTACCCAGAGTGACAAGAGAGAGACTCTCAAAAAAAAAAAAAAAAATTTGGCTTGCAGCCTCTAGCTTGGTGGTTAGGGTGCCAGCCACATAAATTGAGGCTGGCGGGTCAAACCCAGCCTGGGCCTGCTAAACAACAATAACAACTGCAACAAAAAAATAGCCAGGCATTGTGGTAGGTGCCTATAGTCCCAGCTGCTCAGGAGGCCGAGGCGAGAGAATCCTTTAAGCCCAAGAGTTTGAAGTTGCTGTGAGCTGTGATGCCGCAGCACTCTACTGAGGGCGACATAGTGAGACTCTGTCTTTAAAAAAAAAAGGGGTATTTTTCTTCTTCTTGATTTATTTCATTCTTTTTATTTATTTATTTTTGAAACAGTCTCACTTTGTTGCCCTGGGCAGAGTGCCATGGCGTCACAGCTCATAGTAACCTCAAACTCTTAGGCTCAAGAGATTCTCTTGCCTGAGCCTTCCAATTAGCTGGGACTACAGGTACCCACTACAACGTCTGGCTTTTTTAGAGATGGGGAAGTGTCTCGCTCTGGCTCTGGCTCAGGCTGGTCTGGAGCCTGTGAGCTTAGGCAATTCACCCACCTCTGCCTCCCAGAGTGCTGGGATAATAGGCATGAGCCACTGTGCCCGGCCTACTCATCACTGTTTAAAATATATATTAGTCTAGGTTCCCTGAGAAGCAGAAGCCAAAATGGGATTAAATGTGCAAAGTTTTTTTAGGGAGATACCTATCTAAAGGAAGTAGGAAGGAACCAGGTTAAGGCTGGAGAGCCACCAGACCGTGATGCAAGTCTTACCTCAAATGAAGGGAGGGAAGGTTGGTAAACGCATTCTAGGCTGCTATGCAGTATAAAGAAGTTTCAGGCTTGGCTCCTATAGTGCAGTGGTTCCAGCACCAGCTACATACACCAAGGGTGGCAGGTTCAAACCCAGCCCAAGCTAGCTAAAAGACAATGACAACTGTAACACAAAATAGCTGGTCGTCAGCTTGGCGCCTGTAGCTCAAGCGGCTAAGGCGCCAGCCATATACACCAGAGCTGGCAGGTTCGAACCCAGCCCGGGCCTGCCAAACAACAATGACAACTATAACCAAAAAAATAGCTGGGCGGGCGGCGCCTGTGGCTCAAGGAGTAGGGCGCCGGTCTCATATGCCAGAGGTGGCGGGTTCAAACCCAGCCCCGGCCAAAAACCACAAAAAAAAAAAAAAAAAAAAAAAAAAAAAAGATTAAGATATACAAAAAAATAGCTGGGCATTGGGGCGGGCACCTGTAGTCCCAGCTACTTGGAAGGCTGAGGCAAGAGAATTGCTTAAGCCCAGGAGTTGGAGGTTGCTGTGAGTTGTGATGCCATAACACTCTACCGAGGGCAACAAAGTGAGACTCTGTCTAAAAAAAAAAAAAGTTTCAGCAAGTCTATTGGGAGTCCTTGAGTTGGCCAAAAAAGAACAGATCTACATTAGTATTCCTGCAATACTCCGTCATTGCCTAGAAGCATCCATGGAGACATGGTGTTTCAGTTTCCTACTGCTGCATTAAAAATTACCACAAACTTAGTGGCTTGAACATATATTTATTATCTCACAGTTTCTGTGGAGTCAGGAGTCCAGGTATAGCTAGGCTAGGTACTCTGCTTATAGTCTTACAAGGCTGCAAGGAAGACATTGTCTAGGCTGTGTTCTTTTATGTATCTTAGGGTCCTATTCCAAGCTAGCATGGTGGTTGGCAGAATTCAACTGCTTGTGGTTCTAGAACTGAGGCCCTATTTACTTGCTGGTTGTCAGCATGGGGCTACTCTCAGCTCCAAGAGTCTGACCACAATTGGTTGCCTTGTGCCTCTCTCATAAGGTCTCTCAAAGGCCTTCTCACAACAGAGCAGCTTACTTTCTCAAGGTCAACAGCAGAATTTTTTTGAAAGGGCTTACGTGATTACGTCAGGTCTAAATAGGATAATCTGCTTTTGATTAATTTAAAGTCAGCTGATATGATGATGCTTTAATTACATATGCAAATCTCTTCACCTTTGCTATATTCTATTATTTAGAAGCAAGCTACAGGTTGCTACAGGTCTTCACCACAACCAGGGAGAGAGAGCTACATAAGGGCATGGGTCATGAGAGGTCACATGTGGCTTCCATACAAATGCAGTGATGGATTTCAGAGCACAGCAGCTGAGACCCTCATTTAGTTAAGTTCCCTACAGAAAAGCTATGTGGTACATTCTTTTTTGTTTGTTTGTTTGTTTTGTAGAGACAGAGTCTCACTTTACCGCCCTCAGTAGAGGGCCATGACATCACATGGTTCACAGCAACCTCCAGCTTTGGGGCTTACGCGATTCTCTTGCCTCAGCCTCCCGAGCGGCTGGGACTACAGGCACCCACCACAACGCCCGGCTATTTTTTGGTTGCAGTTTGGCCGAGGCTAGGTTTGAACCCATTACCCTTGGTATATGGGGCCAGCGCCCTACTCACCGAGCCACAGGCACCACCATATGAGGTACATTCTTACGACCGCCACAAAAAGTAATTTTTGTGTATGGCTGATTTTAAAAGTTTGACTTAATGTTTTGTTTTCTGCAGCCTTACTATGAATGATGTGTCTATGTGAAGACTTTTTTTTTGTTTTTTAAGAGCCAGAGTCTCACTTTGTCACCCTTGGTAGAGTGCGGTGACGTCACAGCTCACAGCATCCTCCAGCTCTTGGGCTTAGGTGATTCTCTTGGCTCAGCCTCCCAAGTAGCTGGGACTACAGGCACCCACCACAATGCCCAGCTATTTTTTTGTTGCAGTTTGGCCAGGGCCGGGTTCGAACCCGTCACCCTCAGTATATGGGGCCGAGGCCCTACACACTGAGCCACAGTTGCCACCTGTGAAGACTTTTTGTTTTTTTTTGGTAGAGACAGACTCTCAATTTTTCACCCTCGGTCGAGTGCAGTGGTATCACCCTGCTCACAGCAACCTCCAACTCCTGGACTTAGGTGATTCTCTTGCCTCAGCCTCCTGAGTAGCTAGGTCCCGTGAAGACTTTTTTAAAAAAAATTTCTTGTGGTAGTAAGAAATCTTATTGGGCTTCTTGAACATGGAAAGAATTTTTCATCATTTCAGGGAAATTTATCACTTAATCTTTCTAGAATTATCTTCTCCCATTCTCTTATTCATCTGTTCTAAACACTAATATAAGACCTCTTATCCCTTTTCCATTTTTTTCCTACTATTTTGTCTGTGAGGTATTTTTGGTACCTTTTTGTGATCTTTCAGTTCACTATGTCTTCTTGTCTAATTTACTACCAGTCATATCCACTGAGTTTTTAATTTTTATTTTATTTTTTTGTTTCCAGAAGTTCTATTTAGTTCTTCTTCAAAAGTGCTGTATCTTATGGTTTTCTGTTAGATAATTTCAAGCTTATGATTTATTTCTTTAAACGTAGTAAGCATAATGATCTTTGATACTTCCAATAACTGAAGTCTCTGTGGGATTTTCTGCTCATTCACTATTACCATTCTTTGTTTGCTTGTGTTACTGTTCCTTTATCAGTGTGCTAGTCATTGCTGTTGAAAAATTATTTGTGGGAACCCCTGAAGGCCTAAGAAGAATGTGCTTTCCGCCAGAGAGGTTTTGAATTTGCTCCTACTAGAGCATGTGGATACAATATCAGTAAGGGACCACAGGTTTAGGTTTTCTGACCACCAGGACAGGCCACAGCTTCCCAGGGAGATGGTTTTATTTTGTTTTGTTTTGTATTTCTGTTTCTTCTCTGTAAAGTGCAAAAGCAGCCCTCTTTACCATCTTCTATGATTGATTGGGAGTAGGTTTAGTTTGGTTTCTCCCATACATGGAGGGTAGAGTCTGTGTGGTTGTAGCTTAATATGTGTGTGTTGGTTGGAAGGGAAGTCTTTTCTATGATTCTTTACCTTGGGGCAGCCTTGGACATTGACTGTTATTTTCTTTTTTTTTTTTTTATTGTTGGGGATTCATTGAGGGTACAATAAGCTTGACTGTTATTTTCTTCAACCCAAGTTTTAGCCAGGCATAGTGTGAATGAGAGTCTAGGGCCTGCTGTCCCTTTAAAAATACAAAATTAATTATTTTTTATAATTTGTAAAAGTAATACGTGTTCACTGTAAAAAAAAAAAGGCACAAAACTGTATAAAAAAGAAAAAATAACCTATAGGCTACAACCCAGAAAGGACCATTATTATTATTATTATTTTTTGAGACAGAGTTTCATTTTGTTGTCCTTGGTAAAGTGATATGCCATCAGAGCTCACAGCAACCTCAAACTCTTGGGTTCAAGTGATTCTCTTGGCTCAGCCTCTCAAGTAGCTGAGACTACAGGCGCCCGCCATAACACCTGGCTAGTTTTTCTATTTTTAGAGACAGGGTATCACTCTTTCTCAGGCTGGTCTCGAACTTTTGAGCTCAAATAATCCACCTGCCTGAGCCTCCCAGAGTGCTGGGAGGTATGATATAGGTATAATATAGGTATGATATAAATGGCCGGAGTGCTGGGAGGTATGATATAGGTATGATATAAATGGCCGGCCAAAAATGGACGTTATTAATATCTTAGTGGTAGCATGCTGGTTATTTCTTCTTCTTTTTTAAAAAAAAATTTTTATATTTTTCTTTCTTTTTTTTTGTAGAGCCCTTGGTAGAGTGCCATGGCGTCACACAGTTCACAGCAACCTCCAACTCTTGGGCTTAAGCGATTCTCTTTACTCAGCTTCCCAAGTAGCTGGGACCACAGACACCCACCACAGCATCCCACTATTTTTTGTTGCAGTTTGACCGGGGCTGGGTTTGAACCCACCACCTTTGGTATATGGGGCCAGTGCCCTACCCACTGAGCCACAGGTACTGCCCTAGTTATTTCTTTCATGAATACTTTTATATTCCTTAGATCATTCATGATTTTGGACTCTATATTTCTGTGTTATTAAAAATTATTTGCCTGCACTCTGAGAGGCCAAGGTGGGTGGATTGCTTGAGCTTACGAGTTTGAGACCAGCCTGAGCAAAAGTGAGACCCCATCTCTACTAAAAATAGAAAAATTGAAGCAAGAGGATCACTTGAGCCCGAGTTGGAGGTTGCTGTGAGCTATGATGCCGCGGAACTCTACCCAGACCAACAGCTTGAGACTCTGTCTCAAAAAAAGAAAAATTATTCATATGGGGCTGGTGCCCTACCCCTTTGAGCCACAGGTGCCGCCCTACTCACACTTTCTTATGAAAGATAGAACACAACTGTAGCCCAGGATGAAGGAGAGAAATGGAGTGGGAAGGGAGGGGAGGAGAGAGGTTTGATAGAGGGAGGGTAAACAGCAGGACCACATCTATGGTACATATTGCAAGGGTACAAGTCAAATCTGTCAAGTGTAGAACATAAATGTCTTAACACAATAATCAAGTAAATGAGGCGAAAGCTATGTTGATTGGTTTGATGTAAGCACGTCAGATTGTATAAAAAAAAAATCAACGCATTGTACCCCCACATATGCATAAATGTATTCTTTTTTTTTTTTTTCTTTTTGTAGAGACAGAGTCTCACTTTATGGCCCTCGGTAGAGTGCCGTGGCCTCACACAGCTCACAGCAACCTCCAACTCCTGGGCTTAAGCGATTCTCTTGCCTCAGCCTCCCGAGCAGCTGGGACTACAGGCGCCCGCCACAACGCCTGGCTATTTTTTGGTTGCACTTCAGCCGGGGCCGGGTTTGAACCCCCCACCCTCGGTATATGGGGCCGGCGCCTTACCGACTGAGCCACAGGCGCCGCCCGCATAAATGTATTCTTGATCTATGTGTATATGACTTAATAAAAAAAAAAAAAAAAAGAAAGAAAGAAAGAAAAAGTATTTACCTGTCTGGGTGTGGTGGCTAACGTATGAAATCCTAGCACTCTGGGAGGCCCAGGCGGGTGGATTACTTGAGCTCACGAGTTTGAGACCAACCTGAGTAAGAGCAAGACCCTGTTTCTAAAAACTAGCTGGGCATTGTGGCGGGCACCTATAGTCCCAGCTACTCAGGAGGCTGAGGCAAGAGGATTGCTTGAGCCCAAGAGTTTGAAGTTGCTGTGAGCTATGATGTCATAGCACTCTACCCAAAGTGACAAGAGTGAGACTCTATCTCAACAATAAAAAAAATTATTTGGCTCAGCACCCATAGCTCTGTGGTTAGGGTGCCAGCCACGTACACTGAGGTCTGGTGGGTTCAAGCCTGGCGTAGGCTTGCTAAACAACAATGACAACTGCAACAGAAAAATAGCTGGGCGTTGTGGTGAGTGCCTGTAGTCCCAGCTACTCGGAAGGCTTAGGCAAGAGAATTGCTTAAGCCCAAGAGTTTGAGGTTGCTCTGAGCAGTAACGTGACACCATGGCACTCTACTGAAGGTGACATAATGAGACTCTGTCTCAAAAAAATAAAAAAATTATTTGCCAACATTTTCCTGGCTGTCTAATATTCTATTGTACAGCTAAATTATTCCCTAATTGTTGGATATGCAGGTTGATGCCAATGTGATATTTTTGAACATTTTAAAGGCTCTTGATTCTTTTCATCACCTTGCTTTTCAGAAAAACGCAGTTAATACATCTCTAGCAGCAGGTGAAGGTATTGATCTGGACTTATAAACTTCTTTATTAAAGAAGTTTTCCTGGAAGACCAAGCTGATTGTGGTGCTATTTAATCACTTGTGTGTCTGTTGGGGTAATAGAGAAATGACCCAAATGCCTTGTTATTTTAATATTTCATAATATTGTCTACATTTTCCTTCTTCTTCAGGGAGAGACAAACAGGATTATAGCCTCCCACACCTTGAACAAAAACTCTTCAAGATCACACTGCATTTTCACCATCTATGTGGAGGTAGGTAAAAGGCTCTTTGATGAGCCTGGGAAGGGCAGTCAATTCTCATGGGGAGTGCTCAGTCAGAAACTGCCCCCTATGATAGTCTAAATTCATTTTGGATGTTTTGTAGGCCCATTCTCGGACTTTATCAGATGAAAAGTACATCACTTCCAAAATTAACTTGGTGGATCTAGCAGGCTCTGAGAGGCTTGGCAAGTCTGGGGTAAGTGAGGAGGGCAAGAGGTTGCTTCTCAACAAGCCAGCGGCCCTATTTCTGGCATAGTGTCTATGCATGTGGGCTGCTCCTCTTCAGGTATCTGTGAGCACAATCCAGAGCTAGGTTAAGTGGATCATGTGGGCTTGCTAGAGGGACAGAATTGGCGGATGAGAAACAGCTGCTAAATAGGGCCAGTTTCTATCTCTCCGGATTTTTGTAAACATTAAGTGTGACCTATATACCTCTAAGGTGCCTAATACTCAGTAAGTGCTCATTAAATGCTTCATGCTAGGCCAGGTGGGCTCAGTGGCTTATACCTATAATCCTAGCACTCTGGAATGCCGTGGCGGATGGATTGGTTGAGCTTAGGAGTTTGAGACCAGCCTGAGCAAGAGCAAGATGCTGTCTCTAAAAAAACTAACCTGGCATTATGGTAGGTACCTGTAGTCCCCAGCTACTTGGGAGGAGGCAAGAGGATCACTTGACCCCAGGAGTTTGAGGTTGCTCTAAGCTATGACATCGGGGCACTCTATCAAGGGTGACTCTGTCTCAAAAATAAAGAAATAAATAAATGCTTCATTCTAGTACTTCTTGGTATATCAATATAAGTATTTCTATGAGTGATTGAATGAGTATTTTATTTCAAATAAATACTTATATGAGTGTATTAGCACTAGCACTTACAAGTGTATTCAAATGAACATCCATATGTGCATTCATATGAGTGTTTGAATATTCACAGCATTACTTGTTCAAGTATCTGTACAGTATTTCTATATGTATTCATATTAGCATGAATTTTTGAGTGACTGTTCATATGAATATTCACATGAGCATTTATGTGAACATTTGCACAAGTATTCCTATGAATTTTAGTGTTACTATTATTAGCCCAAGATAGAATACAATCCCATGACATTAGGGAGGCCCCTTGTTCTGGGAAGGAGGCTCTGGCCTGACCACAGACTTACAGTATCACCTTAAACCAGGACAGCAGCCATTTTGAGTGGGGCAGACTGTCCAAAGTAGATTGACCTTTGGTTTGTAGTCTGAGGGCCGAGTCCTGAAAGAAGCCACTTACATCAACAAGTCGCTGTCATTCCTGGAGCAGGCCATCATTGCCCTTGGGGACCAGAAGCGGGACCACATTCCTTTCCGGCAGTGCAAGCTCACTCATGCCCTGAAGGACTCATTAGGTGAGGGGGTGTGATTGGTGCTTAGGGAGGAGGGCCTGTGTCTCTGAGGAAGGACAAGTGGCATAGCTGCCACTGATGATGATAGCATCATTCCCGCCTGGTAGCATGGATTTACCTGTAGCTGTTTCACAGTGATTTCAGACACATCCTGAAAAGACAAAATCAAGCACAGTGCCCTCTTCTTGTACCCAGAACATGCCATGGTGTTCACTTCTCAGAACCTTTACTTAAGCTTTTACCTCTACTATGAATATCTTCTCTTTTCCCATCACCCCTAAACCAGCTGGCAGAGTCCTCCATGTCCTTGAAGTTCCAGGAGGAGGGCCTCTCCTTTTACATCTTCCCTTCCTCTGTAGCCTCCTGGGTAGAGTAGCCAGGGTTGTGTCTTATAATCCCCATGAATTTAGGCCTTTGTGTTAGGCCTGACAACATAGTCACCAGTGTCTGAGTATTAACTGAGTGCCACCATGAGCAAAACCTTGCCTAATACTCCTCCCCCCAAATCCTGCCCTGCACTGTGTCTCCTCTTTTATTCTCTCCTGACTGCTCTTTTAGGTATATCTGATGCCCTCTCTCCCTTCCTAATAATCTCTTCCTCTTGCCTGGCAGCCTCATACATGTTTGGGTATGTACTCTCTGTTTTAGTTCAGGATGCCATAACAAAATCCCCATAGACTAAGTGACTTAAACAACAGACTTTGAATTCTCACAGTTCTAGGGACTGGGAAGTCCAAGAACAAGGTGCCAGCAGATTTGATTCCTAGTGAGGGCCTTCTTCCTGGCTTGTAGGGGACCAACTGTTCTCTGTATCCTCACATGAAAAAAAAAAAAGAGAGAGAGAGAGAGGGCTCTGATTTCTCTTTCTTTTCTCATAAGGATGCTAATGCCATTATGGGGGCCTTGCCCTCATGACCTCTTCTACACCTTATTACCTCCCAAAGGCCCCACCTTCAAATATCATCACATTGGGGATTTAGGGCTTCAACATAGGAGTTTTATGAGATAGAAACATTCAGTCCATAACAGACTCCCACTGTTATCAATAGAGCTTCTTGGCCAACAAACCTCATGGTTCACGGCCCTTCTGTGTCCTGCTTTCTGTAGGGGGAAATTGCAATATGGTCCTCGTGACAAACATCTATGGAGAAGCCACCCAGTTAGAAGAAACGGTATGTATGGACAGCCAGTGTGGCCAGGTTGGAATCCTTCATGGGAGCCAGAACTGGGTATGGTTGGCTCCTGGCTAAGCTGGCACAGTAGCCACAGGCATTGTTGAGAGTGAAAAGATCTTGGAAATGAATCTGAGCCAAAATTGCTGAGGGGTCCCCAGAATTAGGGTCCAAATACCAAGCACTAAGCACCCCTGTGAAGAAGAAGGCATGGCGGGAGGCAGGGTCAGTATGAAGGACCATGCAGAGAGGGGAGGCTGAGGGCCAGCTTTTTGGGGACAAGGACCATGTTTCCTAGGGTGCTACTCCTGCAAATGGGGATCAAGGACAATTGGTTACTTGTTCTTCATTATCACACATGTTTAAACATCTTGAAAACACCACAGGGTTCCAGGCTGTGGTTAAAAGATCCATATGAGTAGATAGGTATTAAGCATCTGCTGTGTGCAAGGTAAGAGTGGAACAGCTCAATAGAAATGAGTTATACATGGCCTTCGGGCTCAAATATCCCAACCCAAGAAGAGAGAGAAGCCATAGTCCTATGTAATGTAAGAGGCCCACGGGAGGACACCTTCAGAGGAAGGAGAGTGGGGTGATTTTCTGAAGCTGGGGTGGTGAAAAGTGGGCACTGAGCCAGCTGGGGGTTAAAGGATTGGTGGTAGGATGAGCAGAAATATTCCTGGCAGAGCTAACAGTGGGACTGAAAGTCTGACCAATGCCAGGAACATCTGGCCACTGCAGGGGAGGGCTCAGGAAAAGCCTGAGGGCTCAGGAGAAGCTCATTTTGAGGAAAAGCAGGAAAGAAATTGAGGGGGCTGGGTGCTCCTGGGTGGCCAGCCTGGGGCCTTGGCTGTTTTTCTGCAGGTGACTAGATCTTTCACAGGGTTTGAGTAGGGGAGAACTGTGGCCAGAGGTGTGACTCAGGGAGATTAATCCAATGACAGAACATAGAAGGTAAGGGGAGAAGAAAAGCAGAGAATCAGAGAATGTGAGAATCAGAGGCAGGAATAAGAATCCAACACAGTGACATAGGTGAGTCCATGAACCAAGAGGAACTGTTGGAGAGGTTTCAGGGATTTTGGACAAAGGTATCTCAGGAGTATGGAAGCTAATAATTCTCTTCTCCAAATGGTTGAAAACTTTAAAAATGTTCCTAACATAGATTGTGTTGCTGTATGCACTGACACTGCAGATGTGTGCATAAGTAACCACAGTGATGGAGTTGTGACCACGTTTGCTGCTGTGATTGGAGCAGGAGAGTCTGGCTTGGCTGCCCACAGTCAGGGCTCCTTTGCTGAGATATGAGTCAGCCTAGTGTAATAGGAGGCAGGAATCATGGGGCCTGCCTCCTGCTGTCACTGGCTGCTCTTAATTGCCAATTGCTCTTAATTGCCAATTGCTCAGGCATAGTGTCAGAGTTTCCCAAGTGCCTGCTCATGTGGCCAGCTCATGAGCCCCTAGCCATAATTACCTCTGCCAGGCTGCTAAGGGACTCTTGTGGGATTCCCCCCCACCCCCCCACCAGGTGTCACTCCATATACCCAGGAGACTCAACAATCCATTTTGGACCATGCTTAAGGGCAGAGATTTGTTTTTCCTAATGGACTCCTTTTACCTGTATATCTATACTCACAAGCAATGGACCAAAGACATCCAAGCCAACACACTCATTTTAGAACTCTGCTGACTTGAGGTTTTGACTTTGCTACTGAGTAGCAAAGGCTAATACATTCAAATGCTTCCTTCCACCCAAGTTCAACATTTATCACACACCATTTGATGACTTTACGGGAGAAACTGATTGCCCAGGCACTCAATGCTCCTCTCAGGTTTACCACCAGCACCTGTTGAGCCTCCTCTTGTGGCACCTCTCATTGTTTTCTCAGTGCTCTCAGATATTGACCCACCTCTTGCCTCCCTCACAATGGGGCACCTTCCCCTCCATCATGACATCTCTACCCCTTCCCTATCACCTGGGCTCTACCCCAGTCCCCACCCAGGGCACTACAAGGGTTTCCTATAGGTCCTCCTCCCCACAGAAGTGAAGAGTATAGACTCAGGAGCCAAAGTGCCTGGGATGAATTCTTGTTCCACCACTGACCATCTCTGTGGCTGTGAGTAGGTTGCTTGATGTCTCTGGGTTTCAGTGCCATCATCTATAAAAACCAGACTGAGAATGTTCCTTCCTCATATGACGTTGTGAGGATTAAATGAGTTAACACCCATAAAACACGTAGAGCAGAGCCTGAGCCCCAGCAAGCTCACCTGCCTGTTACCTCATAGAATAAAGGGCCGAGCAAGCTGAGCCAGACCCTTCTTCTGACAGTCTGGGAGGTACGGGCCCCAGGTATCTGATGCAGGGTTAGATGTGATATCCATAAGCCTTACTGAAGGAAGGCTGAGAGAATAGGGGCCCAGTACCCCATCCTATCCTGACATGGCCTCATGGCTCCGCAGCAGTGAGGTCCCTGAGGGACAAGGCATATCTCTGTGGTGTCAGCAAGGCCTTTTAGTTCAAATGCTGTAGAGACTCTTTGTGAATGGTGGCAGGACACTGGTGGGTTGACTATCTAAGAGCAATCTCGCCCTAGAGCAGAATATGTCAGCATGTGTGGCTGGAGATCTGAGCTTTCCCATATGCTGCAGAACTACCCATCCCCATTCAGAGTGCTCATCCATCTACAGTGTGCCTGAGCATGTGCCTTCCCAGCAGTGGCTCAGGGGGAGGCTTGGCAGGTTAAAGTTTGAGCAGATGCTGCTCAGGGTCTAGACTTGCACTGTCTGCCATGGCAGCCACTGGCCACACGTAGCTATTAAGCATTTACATGCTTATGGCTGATTCAAACTGAGATATAGTATAAGTATAAAATGCACACATATGTCTAAAATAATGATTTCAACATACAATATTTTAATAAATATGATTTTTCATTTTTTTTAAACTAGGTTTTTGAAAACTTGTGTGCATTTTACACTTACACTATATTAGTTTAGACAATATTTTAGACATTAGTTTAAATTTTAAACTAATATGTCTAAAATAACTATATTAAAATTATTTCCATCTGCTTTTCATCTATTCTCATATGATTACTAAAAAGTTTAAAATTATATATATGGCTTGTATTTGTGGTTTGCATTATATTTCTGTTGGATATCACCAATCTGGACTTTGAAAAGCATATGAAGGAGGGCAGGGGCCACCCTCCTCAAGGAGACACACTGTGGGTTGTGGTAGGGGTAGAGACCTTTCCTGTAAAGGACCAGGAGGCTTCAGGGAGAAAGCTATTTTTTAGCTGGGCCTCGAAGAGAGAGTGAAAATTGGGAAAGCAGATAGCAAAGGAGAAGGAAGGGCTAGGTAAGGGTTCCTTGAGAAAAGGCATAGAAGTAGAAGATGGTCAGGTTGAAAGAAATAGAACAGTGTATATCTTCATAGTGTACACAAATAAAGACCAGGCTGCATTATGTGCCCTCTGTCAACTTCCTGTTCTTCCTATTCCACTCCCACCCCACTTGGGGACTGCACTGCTGAGAGCTCTTTTGACAAGTGCAGTGTCCTCTCAGGGAAGTAAACCAACATGGTGGTTTGGACAAGACAGCTTGAAGAAGCAGGAGAGGGCAGGCAAGTCTTTGAGAAGGCTGATCTCTTGGGGTCTCACTTTAGTGAAGAACCATCTGATGTCTACCTGGTCTCTTTTTCAGCTGTCTTCTCTGCGATTTGCCAGCAGGATGAAACTGGTCACCACGGAGCCTGCCATCAACGAAAAGTATGATGCTGAGGTATTAAGGTGGAGAGGTGCCTCACTGTGGGGAAGGTGTATGGGTTTGCTACCTGGGTCACACAAGCCTCTTTCCTTTCTTTCTTCAACCAAAGATAACCAGACATCCCTGCATCAGTCCCTTTCTACTCTGGGATAGGCCAGAGTCTTCAGAGTCCCTGGAGAACCATAGGGCTGACACAGAGGTGAAAGGTCATTACTCAGTTCACATGCAGGGATACCTTGGGCTTCTATGTGAGATTTCCTTAGAGCTATTTCAGAACTAAATCAGTATGAACTATCTTTCAGAATTGTCTATGTCACTATAGAACCTCTTTCCTCCCAGCCTGAGTCACTACAGAATATCTTTCCTCCAAAGAGAGCTGACCAATAAAGAATGCACAACATGAACATTAACCAAGGAAATGCAAATTAAGAATTCCACTCTGAAACTAGCAAAAACTAGAATTTTTCTGACAATGCAGAAGGATGAGGAGAATGTGGAGAAACAGGAACTCTTGGCCGTTTCTAGTGGCCAAGTTGTAACGGATACAACCGCATTGGGGAGTGTTTTGACAACATCTAGTATAGTAAAAACACATTTATTGTTAATTTGACTTTCCTTTAAGATGTTTATGGATTTGTAGTTACTAGAGACAAGAGCAATTAAATATCCTAAGGTGATTACAAACCAGTTAAACTTTTCAGATTCTAAATCTTGAAGGAAAATTGCAGTCCTTGTGGTTCTGTGGAATTAACCCATGGTTTAAAGGTTGGGTAGGAAGTGGAACTTAGAGCAGTGGTTCCCAAACTGGAGCAGGCATCAGAATTCACCTGGCCAATTTGTTAAACCATAGGTCACTGGATCCTTTCCCAGAGTTCCTGATTCTCTCCGTCTGGGGGTAGGACCTGAAGATTTGCATTTTTTTTTTTTTTAATCTAGGTGAAGGGAATTCTTTTTTTTTGTAGAGACAGAGTCTCACTTTATCGCCCTCGGTAGAGTGCCATGGCATCACACAGCTTACAGCAACCTCTAACTCCTGGGCTGAAGCGATTCTCTTGCCTCAGCCTCCCGAGTAGCTGGGACTACAGGCGCCCGCCACAACGCCCAGCTATTTTTTTTTTTGGTTTGCAGTTCAGCCGGGGCCAGGTTTGAACCCCCCACCCTCGGTATATGGGACCGGCGCCTTACCGACTGAGCCACAGGTGCCACCCTTTTTTTTTTTTTTTTTGAGATAGAGTCTCACTTTGTGCATCATAGCTCACAGCAACCTCAAACTCCTGGGCTCAAGTAATTCACTTGCCTCAGCCTCCCGAGTAGCTAGAACTATAGGTGCCCACCACAACACCCACCACAACACCCAGCTATTTATTAGAGATGGGTGTCTCACTCTTACTCAGGGTGGTCTCAAACTCATGAGCTCAGGCAATCCACCTGCCTCAGCCTCCCAGAGTGCTAGGATTACAGGCGTGAACCACCATGCCAGACAAGATTTGCATTTCTAATAAGTTGCTAGGTGTTGCTGCTGCTGCTGCTCTGGGGCCACACCTTGAGAAACACAGGTGTACAGTTAAGAATCCCAGCAACCAAGGGGATACTTGCCGCCAGCAGCTCTCGGTGAATAGTGTGTTCCACAGACTCTGAGGAAAGACTTGAGCAAGGGTTCACTCGCAATTCACAAGTAGCTGAGGTGGTGAAAAGAGGAGTTAGGACATGGACAGCCGCTTGCAGGAGATCCAGGAGCAGTAGAAGTTATGGCGAGAGCTCTTTGCGCAGCAGTTGGGAGGTGAAAGTGCTGACAGCATTGGTACTGTCGCCATAAATACCAAAGATGAGCAGAGAGAAATTGCTGAAACAAGAGAAACTTGCAGAGCTTCTTAGGATACTTCTGCTCCAAATACAAAATGTAAGTATTTGGATGAAGGAGAGACAGATGAAGACAAAAATGGAAGAATATAAGGAAGAAGTAGAAATGCAACAAGAAGAAGAAAACTTGCCATATGAAGAAGAGAAAGATTCAAGTACTTTTCTTAAGGGAACACAGTTTGAATCCCCATGATGATTACTGCCAACATTTTGTACACACTGGACATAGGTCTCAGAATTTCATCAGGGATGTAGGTTTAGCAGACAGATTTGAAGAACACCTAAACTAAGGGAGCTCATCAGGCTAAAGGATGAGTTAATAGCTAAATCTAACATTCCTCCTATGTATTTACAAGCAGATATGGAAGCCTTTGACATCAGAGAACTAACACCCAAATTTGATGTTATTCTTCTGGAACCCCCTTTGGAAGAACATTGCAGAGAGACTGGCATCACTGCTAATGAAAAATGCTGGACTTGGGATGATATTATGAAGTTAGAAATTGATGAGATTGTAGCACCTCGATCGTTTATTTTTGTCTCGTGTGGTTCTGGGGCGGGATTGGACCTTGGAAGAGTATGTTTATGAAAGGGGAGTTACAGAAGATGTGAAGATATTTGTTGGATTAAAACCAATAAAAACAATCCTGGGAAGACTAAAACTTTAGATCCAAAGGCTGTCATCTTTCAGAGAACAAAGGAACGCTGCCTCATGAGGATCAAAGGAACTGTGAAGCGTAGCACAGACGGGGACTTCATTCGTGATAATGTTGACGTTGACATTATTACCAAAGAACCTGAAATTGGCAATATAGAAAAACCTGTAGAAATTTTTCATATAATTGAGCATTTTTGTCTTGGGAGAAGACGCCTTCATCTATTTGGAAGAGATAGTACAATTAGAGCAGGCTGGCTCACAGTTGGACCAATGCTCACAAATAGCAACTACAATGCAGAAACGTATGCATCCTATTTCAGTGCCACCAATTCCTACTTGACTGGATGTACAGAAGAATTTGAGAGACTTCGACCCAAATCACCTCCTCCCAAAACTAAATCTGATTGGGGTGTACCACCCCAGGCAGAGGTAGAAGTGGCACTTCTGCTGGCTGGGGATGAGAAAGAAATCCATCTAACTTCCGAGGGGAGAGGTAGCTTTAGAGAGGGCCATGGGGGAGCACATAGAGGTGGCTTTCTACCTCGACAATATTTGATTTTTTGTTTGTTTGTTTGTTTGGTTGGTTTTTTTGAGACAGAGTCTCACTTTGTCGCCCTTAGTAGAGTGCCGTGCCGTCACAGCTCACAGGAACCTCCAGCTCTTGGGTGGGCTTAGGCAATTTTCTTGCCTCAGCCTTCCGAGTAGCTGGGACTACAGGCGCCTGCCACAATGCCTGGCTTTTTTTGTTGTTGCAGTTTGGCCGGGGCTGGGTTCAAATCCCCTACCCTCAGTATATGGGGCCGGCACCCTACTCACTGAGCCACAGGCGCTGCCCACCTCGATAATTTTTGAAGACATTGATCCTATTAATGCCCCCTCTAGCTGTCTTTATTATTATTTGCATTTCAAGTGGGAAACTTACTTTAGAACTTAATTCAGGCTTACATCTTTACTTTGGTTTCTCTGAGCTGAAGGAATCTTAGTCAACCTCCTTTGCAGTTGTCACACATACTGTCTAGTTTTGTTCAGGATAAATGAGCAATTCTGCCTCTTGTCATCTGCGTGAACAGAATGGAGCAACACATGTAGACTTCAGAGACTGAATTTGTTCTGATAAATTCAACTACTTACAAAAGTTTTGCTTTTTATTTTATTTATTTATTTTTGTAGAGATGGAGTCTTACTTTATCGCCCTCAGTAGAGTGCTGTGGCGTTCACATAGCTCACAGCAACCTCCAACTCCTGGGCTTAGGTGATTCTCTTGCCTTAGCCTCCTGAGTAGCTGGGACTACAGGTGCCTGCCACAACGCCCGGCTATTTTTTTTCTTGCAGTTTTGCCAGGGCCGGGTTTGAACCCACACCCTCAGTATATGGGGCTGACACCCTACTCACTAGGCCACGGGAGCAGCCCAAGTTTTGCTTTTTAGGAATAGTTGAACAGGGGCGGTACCTATGGCTCATTGAGTAGGGCACTGGCCCCATATACCAAGGGTGGTGGGTTCGAACCCGGCCTCGGCCAAACTGCAACAACAATAACAACAAAAATAGCTGGGCATCTGGCGGGCGCCTGTAGTCCCAGCTACTTGGGAGGTTGAGGCAAGAGAATTGCTTTAGCCCAGGAGTTGGAGGTTGCTGTGAGCTGTAATGCCATGGCACTCTACCCAGGGTGACAGCTTGAGGCTCTCTCTCAAAATAAAAAAAAAGAAAGAAAAGAAAAGAAATAATTGAACAGTTGAAAAAGGTCCAATCTGTGGTATCATGATAGTGCCCACAGGAGTGGGTAATGTGCATCCTCCCACTGCTGTCATAGCAAATGGGGAGCTATCTGGGATCCTTGACAGAATGGAGTTGGAACAGATGGTAAGCTTTTGTGAGAGTTTTAACGTTTTCTTGATGAAAGAATAAAAAGAGGTAGGCTTGTTTTTTAAATCTTAAGTAAACTCAGATATAAGTGAGTATTGAAGAAGCTGAAAGACTTTGAACAAAATCACCTCCTCTGAAATCTAATCTGATAGGGGAGGTAGAGATCCCAGGAGTGAAGAACTTGGTAGGCAGACTTAAAAAAAAAATAACGAGGGCGGCGCCTGTGGTTCAGTGGGTGGGTAGGGCACTGGCCCTATATACTGAGGGTGACAGGTTCAAACTCTGCCCCAGCCAAACTACAACAAAAAATAGCAAGGCAGGAACTCTCAGCCCTGGCTAGCATGAACAAGGGAAGAGAAGGTTAGGGGAAGGAAACCCCAAGGACTGGCCGAACTGTGACCACAGTGGCGGGTGGAATGACTTTTTAGAAAAGCTAGTGGACCAAAGGGGGCCATGTCCTCTGGAGCGCACCAGAGTCGGAGAACAAGGACATTTAGGTCCTTACTACCATTGGTCAAGACAGCTTCATGGGAAGGCTCTTGGGAAGCTGAGGAGATGGAGCGGGCAAATACTTTACATCAAGAGGGAGAATCCAAAGGAGGTGTCTTAGCTCACTTGGAAAGGCTAGAGGCTGAAGCGAACAGATTCTGTAAAGGTAAACGGTCTGAAGAGCTGCAGAGTGCACAGACAGTGGAAAGTGCTCTTGAAACCAAGATCCGTAAACTGAGGGTTCTACAAGATGAGCTGAGGGCTGAACTAAAGCAACCACAAGCCAGAGTTAAAGCATCTATTGCCAATGTAGAACCTGACCAAAAAGTGGAGATCAGTGAGGAAGAAGATTTGGAAAGAAAGCAGGAAAATATGAAAGCCATTTTGCAGGCATATGGTTTTACAGGACTCAGTGGTAAACTGACCAGCCGAGGAGCCTGCATCTGCATCAGTACTGCTTTTGAGGGGAACCTATTGGATTCCTACTTTGTGGACCTTGTCATACGGAAGCCTCTCCAGATACATCACCATTCGGTTCCAGTCTTCATTCCTCTAGAAGAAATAGCTGCAAAATACTTACAGACTGGCATTCAGCGCTTCCTGTTCAGTCTCTGGGAGTATTTAAATGCTTACTCTGGGCAGAAGTACCAAGCAGATCAACTTCAGAGTGACTTTGCAGTTTTTCTGAATGGGTCGCTGCAGAGAAACTCCCTGTGCAAGTTGCTGTCATTTACTTACAAAGTGGATCCAAGGGATCAGTCTTTCCAATTTTATGCAAGATTGCTGTATAAGGACCTCACAATGAGTCTTCCCACTGATGTCACTGTTCCGTATCAAAGAATGGAAGCATTATCCACTTCCCAGGAAGAACAGCGTGCATCCCATGAAATTCTGTTCTGTACAAAACCCCTACATCAAGTGTTTGCTTCATTTGCACAAAAAGGAGAAAAGCTGGATGTGAGCCTGGTCTCCTAGAATATTTTTTTCACTGGAACATGTGAGAAGTGAGTAAACTGGTACTATAGGTAGTCCCAGGCAAGGTCCTGGGAACTGAAGACTTTGACCACCTCAGACTTCTTGCCTGGGGATCACCCTTGTAATGAGAACAGATATCTACTTCATCAGGATAAGGAACAAATTTGAGTATAGACATTGGCATTTTGGGACAATTCCACTATAACAAGTGCCTGGTCATTTGTTATAGTGCCTAAAATCATCTATTCTTTTGAGGTATTGATTTGATCATATGTCTTGGTTGAAAATTAGAATGGTTTGTGGGTTGATAGAAGACATTTTAGGAAGGAGGGAAATGTATCATTGACTCAAATAGTATTTCTAGCTTTTATGGAAGCTTTAAGTAATTCTGCCTCATTTTCATGAGACATTTGAAAAGTTCTTAGAACACTCCAGGTTCATGATAATGAAGTAGAACTTATAGTTAAGAAGGGAAGTATGTTTAATCTTTGATTTGGAGCAATGTATTCTAGGCCACTGCTTTATAAGTAGTATGGTATGAAAAAGCAATATGGATAAAGTAATGCAGTGTCTGCGATACTGTTTCCTAAAACATTTTAGTAGAGCACTGAATGTATTAAGTGCCCTATGACAAGCATGGTTGGAAATCCACCCATAAACTTGGTTGTTGCAAAGGGAAACAGGCCTTCCCCTGTCCATATCTTCCATTCCCCTAGTCTGTTTAGTGAGCTGTTTTCTCCTGGTAACCACTGGCCTCTGATCTGCTGGCACTTCTTGTTCCTTGGCTTATGGGTCAGTTCACAGATGTAAAAACCTGTGTGTTTGGCCAGCTTCTCCCATTTCAATTCCTGTCCCTCTCTTGCCCGGTCACAGGTGTGATTGCTACTACTGCCCAAGGTCCAGAGTGGCATTCAGGCTTCCTTCTGAAATGGTCACTTCCTAGACCTTACGGTGGGGAAGTAACCTCCATGTGTACAAGGGACAGTAAAGCTGGCTTGTGCCACCCTTTAGATGGTAGCAGCTTAAGAATAAAAGCAATGTCTCACTGAAGCCCTTGCCTTCCAGGCATGTGGTGAGGACCAGGGGCCGGAGTTAGCAAAGCACTTTGCCCTTCTCAGATAAGCGATGTCAACAGAATTTTCACAGTAATCACATTCAGGATAAATAAAGCTTTTAATAAAAAAAAAAAAAATAGCTGGGCGTTGTGGCGGGCACTTGTAGTCCCAGCTACTTGGCAGGCTAAGGCAAGAGAATCGCCTAAGCCCAGGAGTTGGAGGTTGCTGTGAGCTGTGTGACGCCAAGGCACTCTACCGAGAGCGATAAAGTGAGACTCTGTCTCTAAAAAAAAAAATAAAATAACAAAAAAGCTCATTGTCATAATTTTAATTATGTAGTGACATATGACTCTTAGTTGTGCTTCCTAAAATGCAAACGAGGACAAATATCCAAGAGCTAGAACTCTGGTGTAGACTTGAAGTAGTTTCATATTCCTTAGCAAAATAAAGTAACAGAAGTAACGACAGAGATACCTGGTCATCAGATGCTTGTTTTGAACAATTTGAAAAATAAAGTATTCGGGACAAGGAAATAACATACATCTTCAATCTTGTTATGGAGAAAATTTAATGTAAAATCAATTATAGAAAACTCTTAAGAATACAGCTTGGAAAATAAAAGAAAAAAAGAGTCCCAGCAACCCAGTTGGGCTGTCCTGTCTGGGTTCAGCCACCTGCTCTTCCCTTCATTAGTTGTAGAGCCTCAATGAAATGCCTTTTCTTTTTTTTTTGTAGAGACAGAGTCTCACTTTACTCCCCTTGGTAGAGTGCTGTGGCGACACACGGCTCACAGCAACCTCCAGCTCTTGGGCTTACGTGATTCTCTTGCCTCAGCCTCCCAAGCAGCTGGGACTACAAGCGCCCGCCACAATGCCCGGCTATTTTTTTGTTGCAGTTTGGCCAGGGCTGGGTTTGAACCCGCCACCCTCGGTATATGGGGCCGGCACCCTACTCACTGAGCCACAGGTGCCGCCCTGAAATGCCTTTTCTTATTTTATTTATTTATTTTTTGTGTGTGTACCTTTTCTAAGACTCATTTTCTTCATTTGTAAATTGGGTAAATAATAGAATCTACTCTCAAAAAGGTCTAGTGAAGAATAAGATAAGAGTAGAAACCTCTTAGCACACTCATGGGGTAAAAGTTCAGTAAACTCTTCTCATTGCCAAGAGCAGCAGTCGCTTCTAGGTATAGTCCAGACACATTCTCAGATGTGTGTGTGTAAAGAGACTTACAGAACAATGGTTCTCGTTGTAATAGTGAAAATTTAGAAACAATCAATATCCTTCAACAAGAGAGTAGCTAAGTAAAGGAGCTAGAGCTATCAGCACAGATAAATCTCAAGTGAGGAAAAAACTTAGAGACTGAAGTGAACCAAATGATAGCATCTATCATTTATAGCAAGTATAAAAACACCTGTGGCTCAAAGAGTAGGAAGCCAGCCCCATATACAAGAGGTGGTGGGTTCAAACCTAGCCCCGGCCAAAAACTGCCAAAAAAACCAAACAAACAAAAAACATGCAGAGTGGTGCTGATTATCATTAATGGATATATGTATGTGCGGTTAAAAAAAAATGTGTGGGGCTGGGCATGGTGACTCACGCCTGTCTCTAAAAATAGCCTTGGTGTTCTGACGCATGCCTATAGTCTGGGCTACTTAGGAGGCTGAGGCAAGATCACTTCAGCCCAGGAGTTTGAGGTTGCTGTGAGCTATGACATCATAGCACTCTGCCCAGGGCAACAGAGTAAGACTTTGTTTCTAAAAAAAAAAAAAAAATGTGCTAGAGTGAAAAGACCAAATTGAAGCAAGAGATTCCCTCTGGGATGGCAGGGGAGTGGACCTGGAGTAGGGGACATAGGGGCTTCACATTTATCTGAAATGTTTTACTTCTTTTTTTTTTTTTTTTGAGACAGAGTCTCATTTGGTCACCCTCAGTAGAGTGCTGCGGCATCATAGCTCACAGCAACCTCAAACTCTTGGGCTTAAGCAATTCTCTTGCCTCAGCCTCCAAGTAGCTGGAACTACAGGTGCCCACCATATCACCTCGCTATTTTTAGAGATGGGATCTTGCTCTTCTCAGGCTGGTCTTGAACCCGTGAGCTCAGGCAATCCATCCACCTCAGCCTCCCAGAGTGCTAGGATTATAGGTGTGAGCTACCTCGCCCAGCCCTGAAGTATTTTACTTAAAAAAAAAAAGGGTGGCGCCTGTGGCTCAAGGAGTAGGGCGCCAGCTCCATATACGGAGGTGGTGGAGCCCTGGCCAAAAACTGAAAAAAAAAAAAAAAAAAAAATTTGCTCACACCTGTACCAGCACTTTGGGAGGCTAAGGCAGGAGGATGACTTAAAACTGCAAAAAAAAAAAAAAAAAAAAATTGGCTCACACCTGTAATCCCAGCACTTTGGGAGGCTGAGGCAGGAGGATGGCTTAAGCCTAGGAGTTTAAGATCAGCCTGGGCAATACAGTGAGACACCATTTCTACAAAAAACTTTAATAAATTAGCACACACCTGTAGTCCTTGCTACTCAGGAGGCTGAGGTGGGAGGATCACTTGAGCCTCCCAGGAGTTTGAGGTTATAGTGAGGTGTGATTGCACCGAAGTGCACTCCAGCTGGGTGACAAAGTAGGACCCTATCTTTTATTTAATTTATTTTTCTTTTTGGAGACAGTCTCACTTGGTCACCCTTGGTAGAGTGCTATGGCATCTTAGCTCACAGCAACCTCAAACTCTTGGGTTCAAGTGCTCCTCTTGCCTCAGCTTCCTGAGTAACTGGGACTACAGGCGCCTGCCACAATGCCCGGCTATTTTTTTTTTTTTTTTTTGAGACAGAGTCTCATTCTGTTGCCCTCGGTAGAGTGCTGTGATGTCACAGCTCACAGCAACCTCCAGCTCTTGGGCTAGAGCAATTCTTTTGCTTCAGCATCCCAAGTTGCTGGGATTACAGGTGCCTGCCACTACGCCCAGCTATTTTTGTTGCAGTTGCCACTGCTGTTTTAGCTGGCCAGGGCTGGGTTCGAAACAGTCACCCTGGGTATATGGGGCTGGCGCCCTACCCACTGAGCCACAGGCGCTGCCCTGCCTGGTTATCTTTTTATTTTTATTTTTTTGCCCAGCTATTTTTTTTTTTTTTGTAGAGACAGAGTCTCACTGTACCACCCTCGGTAGAGTGCGTGGCGTCACACGGCTCACAGCAACCTCTAACTCTTGTGCTTACGCAATTCTCTTGCCTCAGCCTCCCGAGCAGCTGGGACTACAGGCGTCCGCCACAACGCCCGGCTATTTTTTTGTTGCAGTTTGGCCGGGGCCGGGTTTGAACCCACCACCCTTGGCATATGGGGCTGGCGCCCTACTCACTGAGCCACAGGCGCCACCCTCAATATAATATTCTACTCCTCAAAATATATCATTTATCCATTAACCTGAAATATATGGAGTGCTTACTATTTACCGGGTACTTTTTTTTTTTTTTGTAGAGACAGAGTCTTACTTTATCACCCTCGGTAGAGTGCTATGGTGTCACACAGCTCACAGCAACCTCCAGCTCCTGGGCTTAGGCAATTCTCTTGCTTCAGCTTCCCAAGTAGCTGGGACTACAGGTGCCTGCCACAAGGCCTGGCTGTTTTTTTGGTTGCAGTTTGGCCAGGGCCGGGACCGGTGCCTTACCCACTGAGCCATAGGGCGCCACCCTGTACCAGGTACTTTTTGAAGCATGTATGATACATGACTGTACAAACAGAAACACAAATCTTTGTCTGTGCTTATACTCTGTCAGGGGTAGGGGAAATAGATATTAATAATCACAATAAATATGGCCTGGGACCTGTAGCTCAGTGGCTAGGGCGCCAGCCATATACACCAGAGCACTACAACCAAAAAATAGCCCGGGCATTGTGATGGGCGCCTATAGTCCTACCTACTTGGGAGGCTGATGCAAGTGAAACACTTAAGCCCAAGAGTTTGAGCTTGCTGTGAGCTGTGATGCTATAGCACTCTACCAAGGGCGACATAGTGAGACTCTGTCTCAGAAATAATAATAATAACAATCACAATAAATAGGTAAGTTCTAAAGCTTCACTGTCCATACGGTAACTTTTACTCACGTGTGGCTGTTTAAATTATTTAACATTAAGATTCACTGTCTCGTTCCACTAGCCACATTTCAAGTGTTCTATAGCTGTATGTGGCTTGTGACCACTGTATTAAATAGCACAGACAGAGAACGTTTCCATCATTGCAGAAAACATTGACAGCCCTGGTTTAGAGTATGTTAGGTAATATATGCCATGAAAAAAATTTCAATTTTTAGAATGGTGCAGGGTTGGGGAAGGTACTGCAATTTTAAATAGAGTGCAATACCTATTGTGGTGCACCTAATGTAGAAGCCTTTGAACAAAGTTGTTTTTTTTTCTTGTAGAGACAGAGTCTCACTTTATGGCCCTCGGTAGAGTGCCGTGGCCTCACACAGCTCACAGCAACCTCCAACTCCTGGGGCTTAAGTGATCCTCTTGCCTCAGCCTCCCGAGTAGCTGGGACTACAGGCGCCCGCCACAACGCCCGGCTATTTTTTGGTTGCAGTTTGGCCGGGGCCTGGTTTGAACCCGCCACCCTCGGTATATGGGGCCCGCGCCTTACCGACTGAGCCACAGGCGCCGCCCTGAACAAAGTTTTTAAGGAGGTGAGGGTGAGTCATGCAAGTGCCTGGGAAAAGAACATCATATGGCAGAGCAGACAGACAATACAAAGGTGGGAATGTACAAATTTGGTGGGAGTAGAGTGAGGCAGGTGAAAGCAATAGAAAGAGGGAATGAATACAGACTCATAGAACCTAATAGGTCACTGTGTTATCCTATGGAAATCTGTAAGGACGCTAATAAATGAGAATGAAGTTGTTCTTGCAGCACTGTTTGTGGCAGCAAAAAATTAGAGGTGATGTACATGCTTATATGCTTATCACTAGGGAATGTTTACATGTTCATGCCATGGTTAGGGAGGATAAGAATTATGACTCCGGGCGGTGCCTGTGGCTCAGTCGGTAGGGCGCCGGCCCCATATACTGAGGGTGGCGGGTTCAAACCCGGCCCCGGCCAAACTGCAACCAAAAAATAGCTGGGCATTGTGGCAGGTGCCTGTAGTCCCAGCTGCTTGGGAGGCTGAGGCAAGAGAATCGCTTAAGCCCAGGAGTTGGAGGTTGCTGTGAGCTGTGTGAGGCCACGG
Organism: Nycticebus coucang; assembly: GCF_027406575.1. Lineage (NCBI taxonomy): Eukaryota > Metazoa > Chordata > Mammalia > Primates > Lorisidae > Nycticebus > Nycticebus coucang. The sequence goes on along the minus strand of NC_069787.1, from coordinate 92,180,288 downwards.
CACTCTACTGAGGGCCATAAAGTGAGACTCTGTCTCTACAAAAAAAAACAAAAAAAAAAGAATTACGACTCCACACAGAAAGCTTCCTGGAGTGCATGGGCTGTGCTGAAAGGACCCATTGTCCATTCCATGGTAGACTGGAAAGAACCTGGAGGTTCTGGGACTAGGGTTTGAGGTGGTCCTGTGGCTTGTGCTCACTCTGTTCTCAGTCTTCCCTGCTGGAAGAGGCAAAGGCCAGTGGACTGCTTAAGCCCTCTCCAACCCTAACTCACCCCAGTTGGTGGAGGGTTACCTGTAGGGAGAGAATCACCCAAAAGCTGAGAGTACACCCCATGGATTACCAGGATTGACCAAGATGTCTGGGCACAGAATGAGGAATTGTGTGCTTAATGTGGAAGAGACAGGATAACTTCTCTGATAACCTTTCCTGTTGCCCCCACCCGCATGTTTTCCTGGCAGCGAATGGTCAAGAACCTGGAGAAAGAACTAGCACTGCTCAAGCAGGAGCTGGCCATCCATGACAGCCTGGTAAGAGGTTATAGAGACAAGGGAGGAGGGGGGAGATGCTGGGACCAGGGGCAGGCAGCATAATGGTCAAGGTCCAATGGGGAGGAGAGAGGCTGGGTGACAGGGAAGGGACAGCAGTGGGGGGCTATGAGGGCAAGGAGTGGGAGGCCTCTAGCAGCCTTCCTAGGCTGGTGTTTATGGTCTTGACTCAAGGCAGAACCCCACTCCCCCCTCAAGGGTCCTCATCCTACAGAGTCTGCTGAGACTCTGTCTAGAGTTGCCCCCAATGAGCAGAGGCCCTTCCTTCTCCCTCCCACCTCATTATCCCTTTCTGACCCAAGCACCTGGCCTGTGTGTCAGGCCTTCTCTGCCAGGGCTGGATGAGGAAGGAAACAAAGCCAGTTTAGGCAGCCAGCAGGACTTATGCCCAGCTTCCCTACTTTGGCTCTCAGAATAGCCCCTGCTACTCTTGCTTAGGCTCAGGTCCTTATTGTTTATCCACATGTTCTTCATCCTCCTTCAAGGCCAACCGTACCCTCGTGACCTACGACCCTATGGATGAAATTCAGATTGCTGAGATCAACTCCCAGGTCCGGAGGTACCTGGAGGGGACGCTGGATGAGATCGATGTAAGGAGCCCATCTGTGGGACCATAATACTGTGCTGGCCTGAGCCTCTCTGTCCTGGCCTCAGAACCTCACACAGAGTGTAGTGGGTGGAGCGTGGTGTAGTGGGTGGAGCGTGGTGCTGCACCCAGATGTAGTGTAGTGGGTGGAGCGTGGTGCTGCACCCAGATGTCAGGGGCCCTTCAGCCTATCTCAGGAAATACATGTACAGGTTCTTGAGCCAGGCTTCCTGGGATCGACCTCAGCCAAATCCTCAACCTCAGGTACTTCCATAGCCTCACCTGCACCATGGGAAGGAAATAAAGCTGAGATTACATGAGCTGCTGCACCTCAGGTGTTGGGTGTGCCCAACAGAATGAAGCTGACAAAGGATGGTGGTCATGCTATTTGTCTATAAGGCAGACTGCCAGGGCCCACTGGGGGAAATAGCCACACAAGTAAGGGTTATGGGAGGAAAGATGCATCCTGTTTTTACTATACAGGCCACATGATCAGTCTCCCCCATCCCAAATCCCCTCTGGCTATTACTATGGACATCCATGATAGCAGGTCTAGAATAACTGAGCGGTGGGCTCTTCTGGCCTTGCAGGGAGGAGCAGTCCCAAACTAACCTTTGATCAAAGTTAATATTATCGGCTTTAGAGCTAGAAGAGAAGACAGTGCCCATGCACAAAGGTTTTTTGTAAATAGACTCCATGTAAAGACAACAGGTTGAATCTTTTGGAAGCTGGAGAAAGCTAAGGAAATATATATATATATATATATATATTTTTTAGAGACAGAATCTCACTTTATCACCCTTGGTAGAGTGCCATGGCATCACAGCTCACAGCAACCTCCAACTCCTGGGTTTTAGGCGATTCTCTTGCCTCAGCCTCCCAAGTAGCTGGGACTACAGGTGCCTGCCACAACACCCGGCTATTATTTTGTTGCAGTTTAGCAGGGGCTGGGTATGAACGCACCACCCTTGGTATATGGGGCCAGTGCCCTATTCACTGAGCTACAGGCGCCGCACAGGAAATATGTTTTTTAAAAATATTTTTTAGAAAGTATTTTCTTTTTTTGGCTCAGCACGCATAGCACAGTGGTTATGGCACCAGCCACATACACCAAGGCTGGAGGGTTTGAAACTGGCCCAGGCCAGCTAAACAACGACAACTGCAACAAAAAATAGCCAGGCATTGTGATGGGCACCTATAGTCCCAACTACTTAGGAGGCTGAGGCAAGAAAATTGCTTAAGCCCAAGAATTTGAGGTAGCCGTGAGCTGTGATGCCACTGCACTCTACTGAGGGTGACATAGTACTGGCCTCAGCTTCTCACAGTGCTGGGATTACAGGTGTGAGCCACCTCACCCGGCCATAGAAAATATTTCCAAGGTCTAGAATCATTATTATGGAGAGCTCTACTTAGGAAAGGCAGTTTTTTGGTGGTTTTTTGAGGGGAGGAGGTAGTTTTCATAGCTTCATTAAATACAACAGTTAAAATACTAAATTAAAACTAATTTAAAGCTATTAATCAGATGTTTCTCTGCTTTTGCAGAGGGCTTGACTGCCACTTTGCCAAGAGGCAGACACCCCCTTCTCAAGACAGATGGTCCAGGCATCAGCTAAGGGGTCCTGATTTCTCTACTAACATAGACACAGCCTAGCCAGGCCATGGTGCCTGTGGTTTAACTTTGCTTTTTTTCCTCTAGATAATCAACCTCAGACAGATCCAAGAGGTATTCAACCAGTTCCGTGTGGTTCTGAGGTGAGGGCCCCTCTCCCCTATACCTCACTCATAATGGCTACCATTTTCTTTTCTTTTTAATTTTTAAAAAATTTTTTTAATTTTTAATTTCAGCTTCCTTGTTCATTCTTCTTCATTTGAAGTACTCTTTTGTTGTTCATTTTCTTTTTCCTCTGGTGATGTTTTTGATGTTAGTAGAGACGGGGTCTTACTCTGGCTCACTGCTGTTCATACTGGTCTCGAACCTCTGAGCTCAGGCAATCCACCCACCTCGGCCTCCCACAGCGCTGGGACTACAGGCGTGAGCCACCACGCCCAGCCTCTTTTTTATTTCTTTTAAAGACAGAGTTTCACTTTTTCACCCTCAGTAGAGTGCTATGGCATCACAGCTCACAGCAACCTCCACCTCCTGGGCTTAGGCGATTCTCTTGCCTCAGTCTCTCAAGTAACTGGGACTACAGGTGTCTGCCACAACACCTGGCTATTTTTTGTTGCAGTTTGGCTGGGGCCTGGTTCAAACCCGCCACCCTCTATATATGAGGCCAGTGCCCTACCCACTGAGCCACAGGTGCTGCCCCAGGCTGCCATTTTCATTTCCTATGATCTAGGCACTTTTCTCCAGAAGTACCCCTTTCTTTCTTGTGGGAGGTCTTTATGGAGTGCTAGACCTGAGTGTGCCCAGAGCAAGACAGTGTGAATATTCTCTACCTTAGGAGGTATTTGTGGCTTATTTATTTATTTATTTATTTTTATTTTTATTTTTTTAGATGTTTGTATTTCTGGGTTTATTCCCCCTTGTTCCAAGCTGTGAGCCTCAGCCTACTTTACTCCACCTCCATAGCTTGCACAGTTTCTTCCAGTAGCTCCAGGTCTAGTGGCTTCACTGTATGAGTCAGGACAGCTGTGGTTCCAGGCACAAAGTGGTACTGTCCAGGCCTCTTTATGGGCTCTGTGGGTGAGCTCAGTGTCCGCAGCATCTTGGCACCAGTCCCGGTGATCACACATGCATCCACACTGCCCCCAGAGCCCAGGTCACCCAGGATCCCTGCGGTGATGGCTTCCACCAGCAGTCCCTGTGCAGCCTCCAGCAAGGGCCATGAAGGGCAGACGGCCGTAGGACCCATGGGGGTGCACGCCACAGAGCTGCGGTCCAGCCACATCTACGCCGCCAACTATTTTTTATTTTATTATTATTATTTTTTTTTTTTTGCAGTTTTTGGCCAAGGCTAGGTTTGAACCTGCCACCTCCGGCATATGGGGCTGGCGCCCTACCCCTTTGAGCCACAGGCACTGCTCTTGTGGCTTATTTAGGTGCAGACATCCTCATAACCTGAGTGACTCATGCTAGGGGGTATCACAGAAACTGATCACATGATTCAAAGGGGCCTGCTAGAGACAGAACCTTGATGGGTGAGCATAGTCCCAAGTTAGGCTTACAATCTTTGTTAAATGTCATCTTGGAGCAGACGCATCTGGCACAGCATGGTGGCCCCTACAAATTTTGAGGCTGGATGATGAGTTGGTACACTAGAGGAGGGGGAATGAGCCCTTTGTCTCTTTAATCTGGTTCACAATGAGGGCATGGCTCCATCGTGAAACTAAGTCCTCACCTAAAAGACTTAGTTTTTGCCCCAGTGAGTTGAGCTCAGCCCTGGGTACAAGGTGCTCTTTCTCTCTCCCAAGCCAACAGGAACAGGAAGTAGAGTCAGCTTTGCGCAGGAAATACACCCTCATAGACAAGAATGACTTTGCAACCATTTCTGCTGTCCAGAAGGTAAGCGTGATTGCCTCTTGTTGACAATGCTCACTTTAGATTTTCCATCCACAGATCTTTGCAAAGGCTGTAAAGATCTTTACATGCATTAACATGACATGCATTAAACCAGAGCTAGGATTGTAAAAGATAAAGATAATACCAAGATGAGCACAGGTAGTCATGGGGTGACTTGTGTAAGAGTATACCACTTTTCAATGGAAAATGATTTCTAGGGGCGGCACCTGTGGCTCAAAGGAATAGGGCGCCAGCCTCATATGCCGGAGGTGGCGGGTTCAAACCCAGCCCCGGCCAAAAACTGCAAAAAAAAAAAAAGAAAGAAAGAAAGAAAATGATTTTTATCAATTGGAGACATGGTTAATAATAAGCAAGACTGGCTCAGTGCCCATAGCTCAGTAGTTCCGGCGCCAGCCATGTGCACCAAGGCTGGTGTGTTCAAGCCCGGCCCAGGCCAGCTAAACAACAATGACAACTGCAATAAGAAAATAGCCAGGCGTTGTGGCAGGCACCTGTAGTCCAGCTACTTGGAAGGCTGAGGCAAGAGAATCGCTTAAGTCCAAGAGTTGGAGGTTGCTGTAAGCTGTGATGCCACGGCACTCTACTGAGGGTGACATAGGGAGACTCTGTCTCAAAAAAATAATAATAATAAGCAAGACCAATTCCTGGAGTTAGGTTGGAAACAAACCTTAAAATCCCCAGAATATGGAATGAAGCACCAGACCTGTGAGGTGCATTGATATGGAAAGTAGACATTTGGTAGGGTGGTCAGGGACAGCTCTGTTGGGGACACCTGAAGCTGGCATTTATAGTAGCTAAACCATGGAGTAAGCATGCCCACTCAGAGCCTTGGGCCATATACACTTGTGTTCTTGAGGGGCCCAAATCCTTACTCTAACTCATGAACCTTTGGCTGGTCTCTCTATCTAGGCGGGGATTATGGATGTTGATGGCCACCTAGTGGGCGAGCCCGATGGACAAGGCTTTGGAGTGGGGATTGCTCCTTCCTCTTCCAAACAGGGGAAGAAGCCTAAGTCCAGGAAAACATTCAAAGAGCAGATCAGGTGAGTGACTTTGCTGCTCTGCCTCCCTCTGTGGTGGATGAATGAGAGGACATGATGTGTTCCCACCTTCACCCTTGTCTCTCAGCTAAAATGGACATCACTACTGCCAATACTAGCAAATCTGTGGGGCCCAGGCTGGGGCTGGTTTGGAACCAGCCATGGTACCTCTCACCCACAGCAACTTTGTGAGGTGGGAGCTAATGTCTTCAGGAAGTGTAGGAGTGACTTCAGGATGAGGAAACTGAGGCTCACTTCCCAAGGTCACACCCCTAATGAGTAGTAGAGTTGCAGCAAAAAGCCTGACCAGCACTCAGAATTTATGTCTTCTGATACTTCATATGTACCTTCCCTCCACCTTAACAGGGTCCTTCTGCTGACTGGCACTCTGGTCACCTATAACCTTAATTCCCCTTTCTGGCCAGACTCATTTGCATGTGCAAGGTGGGAAGAGTGTTTACATTTACTTGATGAGCCCACCCTCCTCAGGAGGCATTGTTGTATAGCAGTGGCCAAGAGCATAGGCTTTGGAGTTAATGCCTGGGCTCTTCTCCCTTCTCTGTGCTTCTTTTTTTTCTTTTTGAGACAGAGTCTCACTTTATCACCCTCTGTAGAGGGCTATGGCGTCACAGCTCACAGCAACCTCTAGCTCTTGGGCTTAGACAATTCGCTTGCCTCAGCCTCCCGAGTAGCTGAGACTACAGGCGCTCGCCACAACGCCTGGCTATTTTTGTTATTGTTGTTGCAGTTTGGCCGGGGCCAGGAGCTGCCCTTCTCTGTGCATCTTACACCAACGGATCACCTGGTGTGGAGCATGACAACCTCTCTGCATCTCTGTCTCTACACTCCTAAAATGAGAATAATAATAGCATCAAAGTCATCGGGGTTATTGTGAGGCTAAGTGAATGAACACAGTAGCTGCACACAAGTCAAAGCTGATTATAGAAGCTAGGTGCCTATAGCTCAGTGGTTAGGGCACCGGCCACATGCACCGGAGCTGGTGAGTTCAAACATGGCCTGAGCCTGCTAAACAGTAATGACAACAACAACAAAATAGCCTGTCATTGTGGTGGGCACCTATAGTCCCAGCTACTTGGGAGGCTGAGGCAAGAGAATCTCTTAAGCCTAAGAGTTTGAGGTTGCTGTGAGCTGTGATGCCACGGTATTCTACCGAGAGTGACATAGTGAGACTCTGTCTCAGAAAAAAAAAAAGCTGGGTGGCGCCTGTGGCTCAGTGAGTAGGACACCGGCCCCATATACCAAGGGTGGTGGGTTCAAACCCAGCCCCGGCCAAACTGCAACAAAAAAATAGCCGGGCATTGTGGTGGGCGCCTATAATCCCAGCTACTTGGGACGCTGAGGCAAGAGAATCGCCTAAGCCCAAGGATTTGGAGGTTGCTGTGAGCTGTGACACCACGGCACTCTACCCGAGGATTCATAAGTAAGACTCTGTCTCAAAAAAAAAAAAAAGCTGATTGTAGAAAACTATTGCATGCAAGACAGGAGTCAGGTAGCAGCAAGAAGAAAAGAGGGAATGGTGGGAAGAACTATGGGCATCTTCCTTCAGTTCAGTCCTGTTCAGATGTGTCTCTCCTGAAGGAAAGATACAGTGGGCCCTGTCACCTGGAGAGGAAGGATGGCTACTTTTCTAGGAGCTGGTGTAGGCCCTGATATATGGTAAGAACAGGGTGTGCGCTGGTCAGAGCAGTAGGGCAGACCTGTCCTGCTTTATTATTGGCCTGCAGACTCCCACCCTGGGTGGGGGCTCTATCAGTCCTTTCCCAGGGATGTCTGTGTGTCTCATACCTCAATAGCTATAATGGATCCATACACTTTCAAGCCATGGAGACTATACCCATTCTTCCCAGGTGTTCCTTGCTGAGACTGCTGAGAGCACCTTATTCTGAAAAAAGGAGAGGTGGAAAGTGTTCTCCTCTCTCTCCCTATCTGTGTGGGTTAGGGTCAAACTCTTTGCTCTTTGGCCTAGGTATATGAACAAGATAGGAGCTGGAGGTGGGGTGTGGGGGTAGAGGGCCTGGTATAGTGAAGGCTGGGAAAGGTCACTCACCTCAGCATCTGAGATACCTCTCTGCCCATGACTGAGCTCTGGGGCTTCCCTGCCTTCTCCTTCCAGCTCCTTTACAAGAAAGGAAGGTGCTGGCAGCCCTCTGAGTGGCAAGGACCTGGAAGTGGTTTCCACTTCCAAGACTCAGCTGGTCCTACCCTCCAAGGATGCGGATGTCAAAGAAGTGCTTCTGCGGGACCGGGAAACCTCCAGCATTGAGCCCCTTCCCTCAGACTCTCCAAAAGAAGAATTACGCCCACCTAGGTAACCATGTAATATTAATTCCTGCACCACATCAAACAAAAATAGTGTGATCCTGAACATGTAAAGAGTGTCTGCAGATAGAAGAGAAATAAAACAGGGGATAATGGACAAAGACTAGGAACATGGTCCCAAAAAGAAGAAACATGATGTCTTTAACACATCCAGAATGAACCAACCTTAGAAGTCATCCACAAAGATACACAATTAAACATAGGATCATTTTAATTAAGGTTATATATCTTTTACATATGTAATACATGAAAAAGCTACAAAACTCTCAAGATATGAATGAATTTAACACCTTTCCTTTCCTCCATTCACCCAGTGAGTCTCCTAGTGAGTCATTAATTGACTTTTTAGGCATCTATCCCAAGGAAATAGAGATATGGACAAGATTTATGCAAAAATATATTCATAGGCTGGGCATGGTGGCTCATGCCTATAATCCTAGCCCTTTGGGAGGCTGAGGCTGGTGGATTGCTCTGAGGTCACAGGTTTGAGACCAGCCTGAGCAAAAGCAAGACTCTGTCTCTACTAAAAATAGAAAAACTGGGCGGTGCCTGTGGCTCAGTGAGTAGGGCGCCAGCCCCATATGCCGAGGGTGGCGGGTTCAAACCCAGCCCCGGCCAAACTGCAACAAAAAAATAGCCGGGTGTTGTGGCGGGCGCCTGTAGTCCCAGCTACTCAGGAGGCTGAGGCAAGAGAATCGCGTAAGCCCAAGAATTAGAGGTTGCTGTGAGCCGTGTAACGCCACGGCACTCTACCGAGGGCGGTACAGTGAGACTCTGTCTCTACAAAAAAAAAAAAAAAAAATAGAAAAACTGAGGCAAGAAAAATCGTTTGAGCCCGAGAGTTGGAAGTTGTTGTGAGTTATGATGCCACAGCACTCTATCCAGGGTGACAGCTTGAGATTGTCTATAAATAAATAGCGGGCGGTGCCTGTGGCTCAAAGGGGTAGAGCGCCGGTCCCAGATGCCGGAGGTGGCGGGTTCAAACCCAGCCCCGGCCAAAAAAAAACTGCACACACACACACAAAAAAAATAAATAAATAGCAGCGAACTCTTTTTTTTTTTGTGACAGAGTCTCACTGTGTTGCCTTTGGTAGAGCGCTGTGGTGTCAAGGTTCACAGCAACCTCAAACTCTTGGGCTCAAGTGATCCTCTTGCCTCAGCCTCCCAAGTAGCTGGGACTACAGGTGCTTGCCACAATGCCCGGCTATTTTTTGTTGTTGTTGTGGTTGTCATTGTTGTTTTAGCTGGCCCAGGCCAGGTTCCAACCCACTAGCCTCTGTGTATGTGACGGGAGCCCAACCCACTGAGCTATGGGCGCCGCCTGCAGCAAACTCTTAAGCTCAGTGAGTAGGGCATGGGCCCCATATACTGAGGGTGGCAGGTTCAAACCCAGCCCCAGCCAAATTGCACAAGAAACTAGCCGGGCGTTGTGGCAGGTGCCTGTAGTCCCAAGCTACTCGGCAGGCTGAGGCAAGAGAATCACCTAAACCCAAGAGCTGGAGGTTGCTGTGAGCTGTGATGCCACAGCACTCTGCTAAGGGCGACAAGGTAAAACTCTGTCTCTAAAAAAAATAAAAATAAAAATAATCTGAGGGATGCTTCCTGGGAAGACCTGAAGAGAGACCCTGCCTCCCTAAGCAATGGCTGTAATGTATGGTGGTCCTACCGTCTGTGCAGCGGGTGGTGAGGGTTGAAAATAGCAAGTGTAGACAAATACAGTGGTTGGTTTGAACCTGGCCCTGGCCAAACTGCAACAAAAAATAGCCAAGCATTGTGGCAGGCGCCTATAGTCCCAGCTACTCGGGAGGCTGAGGCAAGAGAATCGCCTAAGCCCAAGAGCTAGAGGTTGCTGTGAGCTGTGATGCCACAGCTCTCTACTGAGAGCAATAAAGTGAGACTCTCTCTCTAAAAAATAAATAAATAAATAAATATAAGAATAGCTGGGGGGTGGCACCTGTGGCTCAAAGGGGTAGGGCGCCGGCTCCATATGCTGGAGGTGGTGAGTTCAAGCCCAGCCTCGGCCAAAAACTGCAAAAAAAATAGCTGGGCATGGTGGTAGGTGCCTGTAGTCCCAGCTACTTGGGAGGCTGAGGCAAGAGAATCATTTGAGCCCAAGAATTTGAGGTTGCTGTGGACTATGATGCCACGACACTCTACCCAGGGTGACAAAGTGAGACTTTGTCTCAAAGAAAAAAAAACAAGGATATTCATTGTATCATGAATTAAAAAAGCAAAAATAAGTCTGTTTTGAAACACCTTCAATAGACAACATTAGGGAAAGGGTACTAAGTGAATTACTATATTTCCCGATTGATTATGCAAAAATATACATGAATTTTTTCCCCCTAGCCCACAGATATTTGTAAACATTCAGAAAAGCTGAGAGAATTGTACAGTGAGCATCCATATACCAAGTATTTTCCAAATTCTGCAGTTAACCTTTTACTATATTTATTTCATCATCTGACTAACTCTTTATCCTGCCATCTTTTTTTTTTTTTTGTAGAGACAGAGTTTCACTTTATTGCCCTCGGTAGAGTGCCGTGGCCTCACACAGCTCACAGCAACCTCCAACTCCTGGGCTTAAGCGATTCTCTTGCCTCAGCCTCCCGAGTAGCTGGGACTACAGGCGCCCGCCACAACGCCCAGCTATTTTTTTGTTGCAGTTTGGCCAGGGCCGGGTTTGAACCCGCCACCCTCGGTATATGGGGCCGGTGCCTTACCGACTGAGCCACAGGTGTCGCCCTCCTATCCCACCATCTTATTTATTTATTTTGAGACAGAGTCTCACTATGTCACCCTCAGTAGAGTGCTGTGGTGTCACAGCTCACAGCACCCTCAAACTCTTGGGCTTAAGCGATTCTTTTGCCTCAGCCTTCCAACTAGCTGAGACTACAGGTGTCCGCCACAACACCTGGCTATTTTTTGTTGTAGTTGTCATTGTTGTTTAGCTGGCCTGGGCTGTGTGCAAACCCGCCACCCTTGGTGTATGTGGTTGGAGCCGTAACCACTGTGCTACAGGCACTGAGCCAAACTTATTTATTTATTTATTTTATTATTATTTTTTTTTTTTGTAGAGACAGAGTCTCACTTTACCGCCTTCAGTAGAGTGCCATGATGTCACAGGACTCACAGCAACCTCTAGCTCTTGGGCTTTAGCGATTCTCCTGCCTCAGCCTCCCGAGCAGCTGGGACTACAGGCACCTGCCACAACGCCCAGCTATTTTTTGGTTGCAGTTGTCATTGTTGTTTAGCTGGCCCAAGCTGGATTCAAATCTTCCAGCCTTGGTGGATGTGGCTGGCACCATAATCACTGTGCTACGGGCGCCAAGCCTCATCTTACTTTTTACATAAACATTCTTTTCATGCTATTAAAAATTCCTTGAGATATAAGATGTAGCGTTGGGGCATGGGAAAGTGGATTGATATAGGCAACTTACTTTGACATGTATCAAAAAAATAAGTTTGGGGTGGCGCCTGTGGCTCAGAGAGTGGGGCGCCGGCCCCATATACCGAGGGTGGCGGGTTCAAACCCAGCCCCGGCTGAACTGCAACCAAAAAATAGCCAGGCGTTGTGGCAGGCGCCTGTAGTCCCAGCTGCTCGGGAGGCTGAGCCTCCCTCTTGGGAGGCTGAGACAAGAGAATCGCTTAAGCCCAAGAGTTGGAGGTTGCTGTGAGCTGTGATGCCACGGCCCTCTACTCAGGGGGACATAGTGAGACTCTGTCTCAAAAAAAAGGTATATGTACACCATGGAATATTATGCAGCCTTAAAGAAAGATGGAGACTTTACCTCTTTCATGTTTACATGGATGGAGCTGGAACATATTCTTCTTAGTAAAGTTTCTCAAGAATGGAAGAAAAAGTATCCAATGTACTCAGCCCTACTATGAAAGTAATTTATGGCTTTCATATGAAAGCTATAACCCAGTTATAACCTAAGAATATGGGGAAGGGGGAGAGGGAAGGGAAGGGGGAAGATGGGCTGAGGGAGGGTGTTTGGTGGGATTACACCTACGGTGCATCTTACAAGGGTACATGGGAAACTTAGTAAATGTAGAATATAAATGTCTTTTTTTTTTTTTTTTTGGCCAGGGCTGGGTTTGAACCCGCCACCTCTGGCATATGGGACCGGCACCCTACTCCTTGAGCCACCAGCGCCGCCCAAGAATATAAATGTCTTAACATAATAACTAAGAAAATGCCAGGAAGGCTATGTTAACCAGTGTGATGAAAATATGTCAAATGGTTTATAAAACCAGTGTATGGTGCCCCATTATCACATTAATGTACACAGCTATGATTTAATAATTAAAAAAAAAGAAAGAAAAAGAAAAGAGTAAGATGTGAAATTATACAGAGCCAGGTGCAGTGGTGCAAGCTTGTAGCCCTAGCTACCAAGGAGACTGAGGTAGGAGGATTGCTTGAGCCCAGGAGTTTGAGGCTGCAGAGTTCTAGCATCGCACCTGTAAATGGTCATTGCACTCCAGCCTGGTCAACACAGCAATACCCCCATCTCTATAAATAAATAAATAAATCTCTATAAATAAATAAAGGAGTAGGTAAATAGGATATCACAGCAAGACCCCATCTCAATCAGTCAGTCAATAAAATAAGTAAATAAACAAACATACTGCATGGCTTCAACTATTCAAAAGTATGTTAAAGAAATCCAGAAGGCGATACATGAAAGTGTGGTTGAGGGCGGCGCCTGTGGCTCAGAGGAGTAGGACACTGGCCCCATATGCCGGAGGTGGCGGGTTCAAACCCAGTCCCCGCCAGAAACTGCAAAAAAAAAAAAAAAAAAAGGAAAGTGTGGTTGAATGAAAGGAAGTGAATAGTTTTTGTTCTGTTCTGTTTTCTGTTTCTTATACTTTTACTTGGTTTTCTCATTTTCTGCTATGGACATGTGTCCTTGTATGCTGAATAAAACAAAAATGATGGAATGAGTCCCGCATAGTTTAGCTCCTATCTGAAGCAAGTAGTAACTAGGACCTCTGCCTTCTGCCCATAAAAGCCCCAGGAAGAAAACGAAGTGCCTGGTGTCTCCAAGGCAGCTAGTTATCCCATTTCTCTCTCCTCCTTGGCTTCCTCCTTTATCTCTAGACCCAGCACCCCACCACCCAAGCCTGTGGCCTTTGAGGACTTTAAGAATGAGCGAGGTAGTGAGATCAACCGTATATTCAAAGAAAACAAATCCATTTTGAATGAACGGAAGAAAAGGGCCAGTGAGACCATACAGCGCATCAATGCCATCAAGCGGGAGATTGATGTAACCAAGGAGGCACTAAATTTCCAGAAGTCACTACGGGAGAAGCAAGGTAAATGTGATGAGAAAGATGGCCAGGGGGCTATGGGGTCACAGAGTCATCCTGCTCCAAGTGTGGCTGAGGCATTAGAGGTCAGAGGTGGGAGGGGATAGCAGGGATTGCTGGGATGTGACCTTCACCCCTGGTCATATCATTTGGTTATGGTCAGCTCCTGTGGGGGTCCAGGGTCTCACTTCTCAGCCAACCTGTGGGTCCCCCATTATTGCCTTATCTCAGACCTACGTGTTGGGCATTCCACCTGATATGTGCTGCTGTCCATAGAGGCCCTTGGTCTTGAAGATGTATCCCTGGAAAATGGGTAGCTGGTGACCTCAACCAGGTCCCTGGGTCCTGATGTCTTCACCTCACTGCCCTGGGCAGTCAGTAGGGGTGGGGACTATGGGATTATGAGAATCCAAGGAAGGTAATGAGAATGTGGATACTGAAGGGCCAAGGGACCCTTCCCCATTGCCAAATCCCTGACATTTGTGCCAGTGCAGCAGAGTCTCATCTCCTAGGACAGGCAGCATGGTGGAGGGGCTCGGGCTCAAAAGGCAGGGACCCTGGCTGGGCGCAGTGGCTCATGCCTATAATTCTAGCATTCTGGGAGGCCGAGGCTGGTGGATTACCTGAGCTCACAGGTTTGAGACCAGCCTGAGCCAGAACAAGACCTCATCTAAAAATAGCCAGGTGTTGTGGTGGGTGCCTATAGTCCCAGCTACTTGGGAGGCTGATGTAAGAGAATCACTTGAGCCCAAGAGTTTGAGGTTGCTGTGAGCTATGATGTCATGTCGCACTTCTTTTTTTTTTTTTTTTCCATGTTGCACTTCTGAGGGCGACAAAATGAGACTCTGTCTCAAAAAAAAAAAACAAAAAAAGAAACAAAAAAGTAGGGACCTTAAGACTGGGCATGGTAACTCATTCCTGTTATCCTAGCATTTAGGAGGCCCAGGCGGGTGGATTGCCTGAGCTCATGAGTTCGAGACCAGCCTGAGCCAGAGCAAGCCCTTGTCTCTAAAAATAGCCAGGTGTAGTGTCAGGCGCCTATAGTCCAAGCTACTTGGGAGGCTGAGGCAAGAGAATCATTTAAGCCAGGAGTTTGAGGTTGCTATGAGCTATGATTTCATAGCACTCTACCAAGGGTGACAAAGTGAGACTGTCTCAAAAACAAACAAAAAAGCAGGGACCCTTGTATTGGTTACCCTGGCCTGGTGTCCTTGTCCCTATGGCATGCACTGCCCAATACCTGCAATGTGGACAAAAAATTACCAAGCTTGAGGGTGTAGAGGATGCATCTGATTAAATGCAGATTCTTATCACTCACTTTCATGAGTGATATCCAAATGTCATTTGGTTTATTCTTGCAGGTCAGATGGGTCATCTCACTCACAGGTGGTGCATTTTACTCATTTACTTCTCAGAGGGAAACTTTATTTTCAAATTCTTGAGGCTATTCTGCTCATATCCTGCAGACCAACCATAACATGCTATTCCACAGGGGAAAGCTCCCAAACATCTGGGAAACTGGAGAAGGCCAGTGAAGGTTGCCCTAGGCATGCACCCCTAGAACCATTAGCAGACATAGTGAAGGTCTTACAGGACCAATAAGCTCTTCTTTATCCTGTCTGCCCATACTTTCTTTGAACACATATAGCCCTTTATAACATATTTACATATTTAAAATAAAATACATGTGTGCTATGCTGGCATATAATTTACTCCTAAATATATCTGAAAATGGACTTTTTTTTTTTTGAGACAGAGTCTCACTATGCTGCCCTTGGTAGAGTGCTGTGGTGTCACAGCTAACAGCAACTTCCAACTCTTGAGCTTAAGCGATTCTCTTGCCTCAGCCTCCCAAGTAGCTGAGACTATAGGCACTCACCACAACACCCGGCTATTTTTTGGTTGTAGTTGTTGTTTGGCAGGCTCAGGCTGGATTCGAACCCACCAACTCCAGTGTATGTGGCTGGCAACCTCGTCGCTGAGCTAGGTGCCCAGCCTGAAAATGGATATTTTTAAAGGATGAGATGAAGAAGAAAGAAACAATATTTTTATTTATTTATTTTTTATTAGAGACGGGGTCTTGCTATGTTGCCCAGGCTGGAGTGTAGTGGCTATTCACAGGTGCAATCACACTACTGATCAGCACGGGAGTTTTGACCTGCTCTGTTTCCGACCTGGGCCGGTTCACCCCTTAGACAACCTGGTGGCCCCCACCGCCACCCCCCGTTCCACCCAGAGGTCACCATATTGATGCCGAACTTAGTGCGGACACCCAATTGGCATAGTGCACTACAGACTTCTCCTGGACTCAAGCGATCGTCCAGTCTCAGCTTCCTAAGTAGCTGGGACTACAGGCACGCGCCACCATGTCCGGCAGAAAGAAACAATATTTTAAAAATATTTGGCTGGGGGGGCGGCACCTATGGCTCAAAGGGGTAGCGCACAAGCCCTACATGCTGGAGGTGGTAGGTTCAAACCCAGCCCTGGCCAAATACTGCAAAAAAAAAAATACATATATATATATATATATATATATATATATTTTGGCTGGGCTCAATGGCTCATGCCTGTAATCCTAGTACTCTGGGAGGTTAAGGCTAGAGGATCTCCTGAGGTGAGGAGTTCAAGAGCAGCCTGAGCAAAAGTGAGACCCCTTGTCTATGAAAAAATTACAAAAAATTAGCCAGGTGTCATGGCAGGTATCTGTAGATCCAGCTACTTGGGAGGCTGAGGCAGGAGGCTTGAACCCAGTAGTCTGAGGTTCCTGTGAGCTAGACTGATGCCACAGCACTTGAGACTCTAAGAAAAGAGAGAGAGAGAGATTGGGCGGCGCCTATGGCTCAGTGGGTAGGGCGCTGGCCCCATATACCGAGGATGGTGGGTTCAAACCCAGCCCTGGCCAAACTGCAACAAAAAAATAGTCGGGCTTTGTGGAGGGCACCTGTAGTCCCACCTACTCAGGAGGCTGAGGCAAGAGAATTGCCTAAGCACAGGAGTTGGAGGTTGCTGTGAGCTGTGTGACGTCACGGCACTCTACCCAGGGCGATAAAATAAGACTCTGTTTCTACAAAAAAAAAAAAGAAAGAAAGAAGAGAGAGAGAAAAAATGAAAGAAAAATGCGAAATCCTTTTTTGTTTTTTTCTTGAAAACAATGAGAGATCCTCCAGGTAGAACATAAGATGTTCACAGTCACTCCCAACTTCAACAGAATACTGTGAAGACTACTCTGTAAAGTTTCTGTTTATCAAAATAACCACATCAGGGACATCTTACAACACACAGACCATAGCAGAAAGCTACACATTAAAGATGAGAGAGCTGGTAAGGGTGACTCTGGAACACTCCCACCCTAGATACCAGATCCTAGAGTTAAGACCCTTGCCTCTCCATTAATGTTGTCAGTGACTTTTCCCTCTTGGCCTAGAGTGCCATGGCCTTAGCCTAGCTCACAGCAACCTCAAACTCCTGGGTTCAGGCGATCCTTCTGCCTCAGCCTCCTGAGTAGCGGGGACTATAAGCACTCGCCACAACCCCTGGCTAATTTTTTTTTCTATTTTTAGTAGAGATAGGGTTGCACTCTTGCTCAGGCTGGTCTAGAACTCCTGACCTCAAGGGATCCTCCCACCTTGGCCACCCAGAGTACTAGGTTACAGGCATGAGCCACCATGTCTGGCCAATGTCAATAACCTTTTTTTTTGAGACAGAGTCTCACTATGTTGCCTTCGGTAGAGTGCTGTGGCATCACAGCTCACAGCAACCTCCAACTCCTGGGCTCAAGCAATTCTCTTGCCTCAGCCTCCCAAGTAGCTGGGACTATAGGCACCCACCACAACGCCTGGCTATTTTTTGTTGCAGTTGTCATTGTTGTTTAGCTGGCCCACACCGAGTTCAAACCTGCCAGTCTCGGTGTGTGTGGCTGGAGCAGTAACCACTATGCTATGGATGCCGAGCCCAATGTCAATAAAGTATCTTACTTTTTTCCTTTAAGTATCAGAGGTGTTAACATTTTCCTCCAGCACCTGGAGGCTGCCTCATGCAGCCAATAACATACCTATTGGTCACATACAGAACTCACTTGCCCCACACTTGAGAGGGTAACGTGATGTCTTTGCTAAGTTTCAGGTTCTATGGGCAGTGGACAGCAGGGTAAGTAGCTTTGCAGACCATATTATTTTGTCTTAACCTAGCAGCTCTCAAAAAACTGACAGACCAGGCAGTGCTTATGGCTCAAAGGAGTAGGGTGCCGGCCCCATACACCGGAGGTGGTGAGTTCAAACCCGCCCCAGGCAAAAACTGCAACAAACAAACAAAAAACTGACAGACCTTAAAAGATCCATGTAAGGGCAGCACCTATGGCTCAGTGAGTAGGGCGCCGGCCCCATATACCAAGGATGTCAGGTTCAAACCTGGCCCTGGCCAAATTGCAACAAAAAATAGCTGGGCGTTGTGGCAGGTGCCTGTAGTCCCAGCTACTCAGGAGGCTGAGACAAAAGAATTGCCTAAGCCCAAGAGCTAGAGGTTGCTGTGAGCTGCGACACCACAGCACTCTACCATGGGCAACAAAGTGAGTCTCTGTCTCTTAAAAAAAAAAATCCATGTTAAAAGAGTAATAGCACAATTGACCCCTCCTCCTGGAGCCCTCTGACAACCATTCAACATACAGATGTCTAATCATCTCTAACAAGAAGGAAGCTGATAAATGTTGAAATCAGAAAAAGACAATTTGACTAGTCTGGGCAATAGTGAGACCTTGTCTCTTAGAAAAAAAAAAAATTAGAAAAGCAAAGCAGTTTGCACATATAGTCCCAGCTGTTCTGGAGGCTGAGACAGGAGAATTGCTTGAGCCCTGGAGTTTTAAGTTACTATGAGCTATCATGGTATCACTGCATTCCAGCTTGGGTAACAAAATGAGACTATATTTCAAACAAACAAAGGATCACTGAAATGTAGATTTACATCACTGTTAACTAATTAGGAACATAGCCTGAGTGCCTTGTGGTACTAGCCAATGATGGTAGTATGTATCTAATTTACAAGAAAAATAAACGTTTTTGTAATAGAGTGCTTACTAAATATCTTTGGCTAATAGGGTAAAGATCAAAATAAATGTGGAACACATCATCTTTTTTTTGGTTTTTGGCCGGGGCTAGGTTTGAACCTGCCACCTCCGGCATATGGGACCGGCACCCTACTCCTTGAGCCACAGGTGCTGCCCAAGTCTATAATTTTTTTTTTTTTGGAACACATCATCTCTTCTTTCTCCTCTGCCCACCCCTCCTGTTTGCCCTAAAGTGCCAGTATGGCCCCATGAATCTGAGCATCCCCCGCCCCCCTTATGAGAGAGATAAACCCTGGCGGCCTGGCCGCCTTCTTTTTTTTATAATTTCTCTTTTTCTTTTTTTGAGACAGAGTCTCACTATGTCAACCTCAGTAGAGTGCTGTTGCGCCACAGCTCACAGCAACCTCAAACTCTTGGGCTTAAGTGATTCTCTTGCCTTAGCCTCCCAAGTAGCTGGGAAAACAGGCACCTGCCACAACACCCCGCTATTTTTTTGTTGCAGTTGTTTAGCTGGCCTGAGCTGGGTTCAAACCCACCACCCTTGCTGTATGTGGCTGGTGCTATAACCACTGTGCTACGGGTGCTGAGCCTGTTTTTCTATTTTTTGATAGAAATGGGGTCTTGCTATGTTGATTAGGTTGGTCTCAAATTCCTGGATTTAAACAGTCCTGCCTCACCTCCTAGTGTTAGAATTATAGGCATGAGCTAGTGTAACTGGCCTCGCCTGGCTTCTTGTGTTTTGTCCATCTCTTTGCCACACCCTGGCCTTGCCTGTGGGATCTTGTCTTTATGGTTTTCCAGCACTATGCCTTCCTTCTGGAATGCCTTCTTCCCCCACCCAGTTCGACACCTCCTCATTCCTTGATCTTCTCCATCACCTTGCAGGTGAGTATGAAAACAAGGGGTTGATGATCATCGATGAGGAGGAATTCCTGCTGATTCTGAAACTCAAAGACCTCAAGAAACAGTACCGCAGTGAATACCAGGACCTGCGTGACCTCAGAGCTGAGATCCAGTACTGCCAGCGCCTGGTAGATCAGTGTCGCCACCGTCTGCTCATGGGTACGCCAGTTGGGAAGGCTGGCTGGTCACCTGAGGTCCAGGGATGCTTAGGGCAAGGTCACAGCTTGAGTTCTGGAAGCATCCTCAAAGCTTCTCTCTGGAAGAGGCAGGGGGAGTGTAGGGGCTTCAGATATGTGGTTTCCAGGACTGTGAGGGCCAGAGATGGAGATGGGCACCAGGTAGGACCCTGGAGCAGGAAGTGAATAGGCAGTGAGCTTACAACAGGTATAATAAGGCAGATGGATGCACATGGCCGTTTACCTGCTTCTTTAGAGGGTCCTCACATCTCATAGTTCTGTCTCCTTACAGAATTTGATATCTGGTACAATGAGTCCTTTGTCATCTCTGAAGAAATGCAGGTGGCACTGAAGCCAGGCAGCAGCATCCGGCCAGGCATGGTACCTGTCAGCAGGATTGTGTCTCTGGTGAGTGGCACTGGCATCATCTTTGAGGATGATGCAGTGAGCAGTGCCCCTTGTCCTCTGTCCTCTCCACATACATGGTAGTATGTGGGATGTTCCCAGCCTCTCCCATAGCTGGCCCAGGCAGGTGGGGAGGTACAGATCTCTTTTCAGTTATTGAGGGATGGGGACACAAGAATAACATGATTGCTACTTCTGCCTGTCTAGGGTGGGTTATCTTGCCCAGGTGGAAGTTATAGGATGGTGTCTATAAGGATGCTGACAGACATGGAGGCTGGAGGGTTATGAGATGCTATGGGTGGGGTTTTGCAAACCCAGCAAAATTCTGCCCTGATGTCCACCATAGGCCCTGCCAGGGTGCATTCTGACAACGCCATGCTAAAAGGACTGTGCTGGGTTGGGTTTTCCCTAGGGAGAAGATGACCAAGACAAATTCAGCCAGTTGCAGCACACCATGCTGCCTGAGGGCCCTGATTCTATCTCCTTCTACAATGCCAAAGTCAAGACAGAACAAAAGGTAACTTAAGAGGTTCATGTTTCTAGAAGGATGGGGCCTAAGGTACCTCATTACTTGAAAACATAGGATTATACTCCCTATTTCAAAGAGGTGGAAGAGGAATGGTGTGCCAGTCCAAGGAGAACCATTTCTCCCACAGTCAATGGTGTCTTCTGCCAACTTCAGACTAGGATTGGGCTGGATCAAAGAGGGGTAACACAGACTACAGTCAGGCCTAGACCTGGCTGGTGAGTGCTATGTCAGCTCATATATGGTTCACAGCCCAAAACATAGCCCAGGGATCCCCTGAGGCCACTGCCTATCAGGGAGAACCTGTCTAACAGGGGCCATCTTGCATAGATAGCAGAGGACAGAGGAACACATACACCCAAGGTGGAGCTAATATGCCTTGGCGCCCATAGCACAGTGGTTACTATGTGTATGTAGCACCAGCCACATACACAGAACTTGGCAGGTTTGAACCCAGCCCGGGCCAGCTAAAACAATAATGACAACTGCAACAAAAAATAGCTGGGCGTTGTGGCGGGTGCCTATAGTCCCAGCTACTTGGGAGGTGAGGCAAGAAAATCACTTAAGCCTAAGAGTTGGAGGTTGCTGTGAGCTGTGATGGCACAGTACTCTACAGAGAGTGACATAATAAAGACTGTCTGAAAAAAAAGACCCCAGGCTTGGTGCCTGTGGCTCCTGAGCTGGTGGGTTCAAATCCAGCCCAGCCCTGCCAAACAACAATGACGGCTGCAACCAAAAATTAGCCGGGCATTGAGGCGGATGCCTGTAGTCCCAGCTCGTTGGGAGGCGAAGGCAGGAGAATCACTTGAGCCCAGGAGTTGGAGGTTGCTGTGAGTTGTGATGCAACAGCACTCTACCCAGGGCGACAGCTTGAGGCTCTGTCTCAAAAAAACAAAAAACAAACAAACAAACAAAAAAACAAATGTTTTGGCTTGGCACATGTAGCTTAGCGGCTAGGGTGCCAGCCACATATAAAGTTGGCAGGTTGAATCCAGTCCAGGCCAACTACAACCAAAAAATAGCCAGGCGTTGTGGTGGGCGCTACTTGGGAGGCTGAGGCAAGAGAATTGCTTAAGCCCAAGAGTTTGAGGTTGCTGTGAGCTGTGACACAACGGCACTCTACCGAGGGCGACATAGTGAGACTCTGTCTCAAAAAAAAACAAACAAGGGCGGCGCCTGTGGCTCAAAGGAGTAAGGCGCTGGCCCTATATGCCTGAGGTGGCGGGTTCAGACCCAGCCCGGGCCAGAAAAAAAAATAAATAAATAAATAAATAAAAACAAACAAAAAACCAAAAAAAGGTGGTGCTAATATGGTATTAGCAATACTTTGGGCTGGTACTCTCCTCCCTGAGCAGGTTGGCCTGGAGCAGGTCTCCTGCCAAGGTCCAGCCTGGAGCCCAAACACAGAGGGCCTGTGTGCTGTGCATTTTTCTCTGTGCCTCTAGCCAGTACTTACACAGCAGGGGGCAGATGCACATGGGGTAACTGTCCAAGTGAGCACATTCTTTTAAAAACATTTTCATAGTTATTTATTTACACTTTCATTAAGTGAGACATGCAGGTGTTTTAAACATTAAAAAAGTATCAAAGTACAAACACCCCTTCCCCCATCTGTCAGTTCCACTAATATGTCTGACAGGGAATCCCTATCACATGTTTCTAGCATTCTCCTCGTACATTGTTCTGCATCTTGCTTTTTCCACTTTGTAGTACCTCCTGAGGATCATGCCAGGCATTCCTGTAAGTGCTTCTGTGTTCTTTTTTTTAACAGCTGCACAATAGGATTCCATTAAAATTTATTCAAACCATTTCATATTGATGGACATTTAGGAATTTCTTTTTCTTTACTATTACAAATATAGCTGTGATAATTAACCTTGTACAAATGTAAATTCACACATAATGTGAATATTTCTGAAGGACAATTTTGTAGGAGTGAATTTCTTTCTTTCTTTCTTTTTTTTTTTTTTTGAGACAGAGTCTCTGGGCGGCGCCTGTGGCTCAGTCGGTAGGGCGCCGGCCCCATATACCGAGGGTGACGGGTTCAAACTCGGCCCCTGCCAAACTGCAACCAAAAAATAGCCGGGCGTTGTGGCGGGCGCCTGTAGTCCCAGCTACTCGGGAGGCTGAGGCAAGAGAATCGCTTAAGCCCAGGAGTTGGAGGTTGCTGTGAGCTGTGTGAGGCCACGGCACTCTACCGAGGGCCATAAAGTGAGACTCTGTTTCTACAAAAAAAAAAAAAAAAAAAAAAAAATGAGACAGAGTCTCACTTTGTTTCCCTCGGTAGAGTTTCATGGCATCACAGCTCACAGCAACCTCCAACTCCTAGGCTTAGGCAATTCTCTTGCCTCAGTCTCCCGAGTAGCTGGGACTACAGGTGCCTGCTACAATGCCTGGCTGTTTTTTGTTGCAGTTTGGCTGGGGCCAAGTTTGAACCCACCACCCTCAGTATGTGGGGCCAGCGCCCTACCCACTGAGCCACAGGCGCCACCCAAATGAAGGGGTTTGTTACATGGATTCTGAAGGTCCCATAGAGCAGCACTTCTCATCCTGTCGTATGGACACAAATCACCAGGGTTCTTGTCAGAATTTAGATACTGATGTAGCAGGTCTAGGGTGAACCCTGAGATTCTACATTTCTTTTTCTTTTCTTTCTTTCTTTTTTTTTTTTTTTTTTTGCAGTTTTGGCCGGGGCAAGGCTTGAACCCGCCACCCCAGGTATATGGGGCCGGTGCCCTACTCCTTGAGCCACAGGCACTGCCCAAGAATCTTGTATTTCTACAGGTCAAAATTCTATTCTCCCACCATTCATCAATTTCTAGAACTTTATGCACTGGCCATTTTTAATGTTTTAGACATGCCCATGCACAAAGTGTTGGGGTTTTTTTTGTTGTTGTTGTCACTTCATCACCCTTGGTAGAGTGCCGTGGTATCACACAGCTCATAGCAACCTCCAACTCCTAGGCTCAGCCTCCCGAATAGCTGGGACTATAGGCACCTGCCATGATGCCCAGCTATTCTTTTGTTGCAGTTTGAATGGGGCTCGGTTTGAACCCTCCACCCTTGGTATATGGGGCCGGCGCCCTACCCGCTGAGCCACATGTGCCACTTCATGCACAAAGTTTTTATCCATATGTTGCACTTGAACCATTCCATGCTCTTTTTTATTTTTTTATTTGTAGAGACAGAGTCTCACTGTACCGCCCTTGGGTAGAGTGCCATGGCGTCACACGGCTCACAGCAACCTCTAACTCTCGGGCTTACGCGATTCTCTTGCCTCAGCCTCCCAAGCAGCTGGGACTACAGGCGCCCACCACAACACCCGGCTATTTTTTGTTGCAGTTTGGCCGGGGCTGGGTTTGAACCCGCCACCCTCGGCATATGGGGCCGGCGCCCTACTCACTGAGCCACAGGCACCGCCCCATTCCATGCTCTTTTGATTCTATCTTATAGTTATTTAAACCTTTCATATATGTTTTAATATAGAAAATATATAAGGTCATATTTTTCTTGTTTTTTTTTGTTACAGACTCTCAAGCTGTTGCCCTGGGTAGAATGCTGTGGCATCACAGCTCACAGCAACCTCAAACTCTTAGACTTAAGTGATTTTCTTGCCTCAGCCTCCAAAGTAGCTGAACTATAGGTGCCTGACACAACGCCTGGCTACTTTTTGGTTTCAGTTGTCATTGTTGTTTTAGTTGTCCCAGGCCGGGTTCGAACCCAGCAGCCCGAGTGTATGTGGCAGGTGCCCTACCCACTAAGCAACGGGTGCTGCCAGGATCATTTTTTTCTTTTTTTTAGAGACAGAGGAGTCTCACTTTGTTGCCCCTTGGTAGAGGGCTGCGGCATCACAGCTTACAGCAACCTCCAGTTCTTGGGCTTAGGCCATTCTCTTGCCTCAGCCTCCTGAGTAGGTGGGACTATAGGTGCCTGCCACAATGCCTGGCTATTTTTATTGTTGTTGCAGTTTGGCTTTGGTCGGGTTTGAACCTGCCACCCTCACTATATGGCGCTGGCACCCTACTCACTGACCACAGGCGCTGCCCAGGATCATATTTTTCTTTTTTCTTTTTTGTAGAGACAGAGTCTCACCTTATCGCCCTCGGTAGAGTGCCGAGGCGTCACACAGCTCACAGCAACCTCCAAATCCTTGGGCTTAGGCGATTCTCTTGCCTCAGCCTCCCGAGTAGCTGGGACTACAGGCGCCCGCCACAACGCACGGCTATTTTTTTGTTGCAGTTTGGCCGGGGCTGGGTTTGAACCCGCCATCCTCGGCACATGGGGCCGGCGCCCTACCCGCTGAGCCACAGGCGCCACCCAGGATCATATTTTTCAAGGTAAAAATCCTTTTCCTATTTTTCTGAGTCTCATGATGGCATGTGTGTATGTTTGTATCATAAACTCATTTAAGTGCTCTAGGAGTCCTGGGCATGTAAATTGAAATTATTTTCCTTCTGAAAGATTTGCATTTGCTTTTTTTTTTTTTTTTTGTAGTTTCTGGCCAGCGCCCTACTCCTTTGAGCCACAGGCGCCACCCTGCTTTTTTTTTTTTTTGTAGAGACAGAGTCTTACTTTCTGGCCCTCGGTAGAGTGCCTTGGCATCACACAGCTCACAGCAATCTCCAACTCCTGGGCTTAAGCGATTCTCTTGCCTCAGCCTCCCGAGTAGCTGGGACTACAGGTGCCCGCCACAACGCACGGCTATTTTTTGGTTGCAGTTTGGCCGGGGCCGGGTTTGAACCAGAGTCTCACCTTGTCACCCTCGGTAGAGTGCCGTGGTGTCACAGCTCACAGCAACCTTCAGTTCTTGGGCTTAGGCAATTTTCTTTCTTTTTTTTTTTTGAGACAGAGTCTCAAGCTGTTGTCCTGGGTAGAGTGCTATGGCATCACAGCTCACAGCAACCTTCCAACTCCTGGGCTCAAGCGAGTCTCCTGCCTCCGCCTCCCAAGTAGCTGGGACTACAGGCGCTTACCACAATGCCCGGCCATTTTTTGGTTGTAGCCGTCATTGTTGTTTGGTGGGCCCAGGCTGGATTCGAATCTGCCAGCTCAGTTGTATGTGGCTGGCGCCTGAGCCACTTGAGCCACAGGCACTGAGCCAAGCCAGGGCCATTTTAACCCTTTTTAAGAATTCCAGCTTACTACAAAAAAAAAAAAAAAATGTAAAAGTTAAAAAATTAATGGGGCGGCGCCTGTGGCTCAGTGAGTAGGGTGCCGGCCCCATATACCGAGGGTGGCGGGTTCAAACCCAGTCCCGGCCAAACTGCAACAAAAAAATAGCCGGGCATTGTGGCGGGCGCCTGTAGTCCCAGCTGCTTGGGAGGCTGAGGCAAGAGAACCACCTAAGCCCAAGAGTTAGAGCTCGCTGTGAGCTGTGTGACCTCATGGCACTCTGTCCGGTACAGTGAGACTCTGTCTCTACAAAAAAAAAAAAAAAAGAATTCCAGCTTAATGTGGGAGCTTCAGGTTCAGTGTCCCCCTACCTTGTGGAGAATCTAGTATTCATCGCCACAATCCAAACGAGTTTTAGCATTTGCTTGCTTACTGCCCCGCCCCATTTCTCTTTCAGCCCACTTTTTTTCACTTGATTTCTAAGAGCCTAGCAATGCATTAAAAGGGTAGAATTTGTGAACATCTGATTGAAGTGGTGGAGAAGGCCAGGCGAGGTGGCTCACGCCTGTAATCCTAGCACTCTGGGAGGCTGAGGTGGGTGGATTACCTGAGCTCACAGGTTTGAAACCAGCCTGAGCAAGAGGGAGACCCTGTCTCTAAAAATAGCCAGGTGTTGTGGTGGGCGCCTGTAGTCCCAGCTACTTGGGAGGCTGAGGCAAGAGAATTGCTTAAGCCCAAGCGTTTGAGGTTGCTGTGAGCTGTGACCCCATGACCTTCTACTGATAGTGACATAATGAGATTCTGTCTCAAAAAAAAAAAAAAGTTTTATACACTTTCTATAGGATGAGGGATTGAAATGGTTGAATGAAATGATATTTCTATGGGCTACGTGCAATGGCTCATACCTATAATCCTAGCACTTTGGGATGCAAAGGCAGGAGGATCATTTGAGGCCAGGAGTTCAAGACCAGTCTGAGCAACACAGGAAGATCCTGTCTCTACAAAAAATAATTAAAAAAAAAAAATGGCTGGGTGTGGTGGTATGTGCCTGTAGTCCTAGCTACTTAGGAGGCTAAAGTAGGAAGATCTCTTGAGGCCAGAAGTTTGAGGCTGCAGTGAGCTACGATCATACCACTGCACTTCAGCCTGGGTGACACTCTTTTTTTTTTTTTCTGGGTGACACTCTTTTAAAAAAAGAAATTATTTCTCACAGAATTGGGGCTAGTCAGCAGGAATCTGTGTCCCAAAACTATGATTTTTATGGGAAGAATAATAGGGTGAATGTCAGTGGCTGGCTTCTATGTCTCTGTTAATCCCACAGGTCTTAATTCCTGTTTTTTTCTCCTTTTATGTGTCCAGCACAATTACTTGAAAACCATGATTGGCCTCCAGCAGACACATAGAAAATAGAGTCTCATCACCAGTTCCTTAAAGGATGAAACCAGCAACTCCAACCTGCTGTAGCAGAACTGCTAAGCCACTTGCCCAGAGCTCTAGCCACTCTGCTCCAAGGCTGGAACCCAGCCCAGAGAACACATAATGGCCTACCTACTAGGAGGAAAATCCTCCAAAGGACACCCTTGCTTATCTCTACAAAACACTTTTGATTTTAATTCAATGTCTTTTATGTAGGGATGGGATAAAATAACTTTTTAGTTTGGACTTTAGAGCTCATCTAATAACTTTGTTTTATTTCTTGTCTGAAAAAATGTCTTCCCTGGGCTCGGTGCCTGTAGCTCAGTGGCTAGGGTGCCAGCCGCATACACAGGAGCTGGAGGGTTTGAACCCAGCCCGGGTCTGCCAAACAAAAATGACAACTACAACAACAACAACAAAAAGATAGCTGGGCGTTGTGGCAGGTGCCTATAGTCCCAGCTACTTGGGAGGCTGAGGCAAGATAATTGCTTAAGCCCAAGAGTGTGAGGGTGCTGTGAGCTGTGATGTCACAGCACTCTACCGAGGGCGACATAGTGAGACTCTGTCTCAAAAAAAAAAAAAAAATGCCTTCCCTATGTGCAGGTGGGGTCAGAAGTGAGTTTCAAATAGGAAAGCAAAATGTAACTCAGCCAGCCTCCTCCTGGCAGGCCTTTGTCCCCCTGGTTAACCTCTTTCCTTTCTTAGATGGATATCTGGAGGTGAGCTTGGTCTGATAAGCCCTGTTGCTTTCAGCTCCCTCAGAGCATCCTTTATGGGTTCCTGAGCCAGTGAAGGTAGGAGGAGGCCCTACTTCCTTGGCAATCAGGACAGGATTAGGTCTACCCACTGACCCTAGGAAGGGATGAGGCAGAGCTGGGCTTATGTGCCAGGGAATGAGTGGGATCTTCTAGGAGACATGACATGCCCTCTCTGTTCCTAGAACACCACAGCTTTCCCTATCTAGTATGTACGAGATCTGACAAATTCATAAACTTGTCCTTGAAAAAGTGCTGCATTGGGCAGCGCCTGTGGCTCAGTGAGTAGGGCGCCGGCCCCATATGCCGAGGGTGGCGGGTTCAAATCCAGCCCTGGCCAAACTGCAACAAAAATAGCCGGGCGTTGTGGTGGGCGCCTGTAGTCCCAGCTGCTCAGGAGGCTGAGGCAAGAGAATTGCGTAAGCCCAAGAGTTAGAGGTTGCTGTGAGCCGTGTGACGCCACGGCACTCTACCGAGGGTGGTACAGTGAGACTCTTGTCTCTACAAAAAAAAAAAAGAAAGAAAAAGTGCTGCATACCTCATTGCTGAATATCACTATGGTCACTTCAAAGTACTCCTCTTAGGAAAATTTGTACTGATGCCAGCATAAAGTCCACTCTTCAAAGCATTTTTGGAACTCTTTTCCTGGAATTACCATCAGAGCTGTCATAAAAACACAGTAAGAAGGGTGGTGCCTGTGGCTCAAGGAGTAGGGCGCTGGTCCCATATGCCAGAGGTGGCAGGTTCAAACCCAGCCCCGGCCAAAAATCACAAAAAAAAAACCAAAAACACAGTAAGAAGCCAGGCATGGTGGCTCACGCTTGTAATCCTAGCACTCTGGGAGGCCGAAGTGGGTGGACTACTTGAGCTCATGAGTTCAAGACCAGCCTGAGCAAAAGTGAGACCCCTTTCTCTATTAAAAATAGAAAAACTGAAGCAAGAGGATCACTGGAGCCTGAGTTGGAGGTTGCTGTGAGCTGTGATGCTGTGGCACTCTACCCAGGGTGACAGCTTGAAACTCTGTCTCAAAAAAAAAAAAAAAAAAAACAAGAATAATGAACACCAATCAGCAAGACACCACCACGCATCATTATGAACACTGCTGTGAGACACTAATATACTAGGTTATAAATCCTTACTGAATGGCTGGGTGTGGTGGCTCATGCCTGTAATCCTAGCACTCTGGGAGGTAGAGGTAGGTGGATCATCTGAGCTCATGAGTTCAAGACCAGCTCTGAGCTAGAACAAGACCCCATTTCTAGAACATAGCTGAGCGTTGTAGTGGGCGCTATAGTCCCAGCTACTCAGGAGGCTGAGGCAAGAGAATTGCTTGAGTCCAAGAGTTTGAGGTTGCTATGAGCTATGATGCTATGGCACTCTACTGGGGATGACAAAATGAAAACTCTGTCTAAAAAAAAAAAAACCTTACTGAGTTGTTTGTACAATGATGTCAATATAAGCACTCAGTGGCAAGTTTGTGAACTTAATCGTCAGACCTCATATGTGGGGGAGGTGTCAGGGTGTCTCTCCCTCACCTCTTTCTCAAAGTGTAGGCTGCAGATAAGCATGAGTGAAAGTGGCCAATTGGGAAGAGAAGATGTTACCCTCTAGTCAAGTTCTCAGGCTGGGCCTCCTACCCTCAGTGGTGGTACCAAAGAGAAAGAGTTCATTACTTTGCTCAGAGAACAAACTCTAGCCCTCTGAGGCCTTCCAGGCGGACTGATATTCCCGTGGGTTGGAAAATTCAGTCTCCGCCAAGTGAAAAGTTTCAGCACTTCCTTGGAACCTTTCTTCTCACACTTCTATTCTTGTGTGTCAAGGTCTTGGCCTGCTAGTCTGTGAGTGCTCCTTCCATATGAAACCTATCATGCCTTCATAATGCTGTGATTGGGGCCAACAGTGGTGAGGAGGTTCTGATCACCTGCTAGCCCTGTCATGGGAAGCTGTGAGAAAAAAATTCAGATCACGGGCGGCGCCTGTGGCTCAGTGAGCAGGGCGTCGGCCCCATATACCGAGGGTGGCGGGTTCAAACCCAGCCCCGGCCAAACTGCAACAAAAAAATAGCCGGGCGTTGTGGCGGGCGCCTGTAGTCCCAGCTACTCGGGAGCCTGAGGCAGGAGAATAGCCTAAGCCCAGGAGTTGGAGGTTGCTGTGAGCTGTGTGACGCCACGGCACTCTACCAAGGGCAATAAAGTGAAACTCTGTCTCTACAAAAAAAAAAAAAAAAAATTCAGATCACATCTAGTGGGTAATGTCCAGCTCTGGGACTACTTTATATGGGGAAAGATGGAAGGAACCAGGTCTTCTTACTGATGAAGAGAAACACAACAGAGGCCCACGTGGAAAGGAAAACAAGAGGATTTAGCTTGTGTGGTCCCAAAATGTAGGCTGGATGAGTAGGAGCAAATCTTTTTCCAAAAGGTGGAAATGACTGAAAGATTGTTATTGGGACTATAAGTGCTCACCACAATGCCTGGCTATTTTTTTGTTGCAGTTTGGCTGGGGCCGGGTTTGAAGCTGCCACCCTCAGTACATGGGGCCAGGTCCTACCCATCGAGCCACAGGTGTCGCCCTCTTAGAGACTATAGAGGCCTTAGGTAGAGGGTCCTGATTCTTTCCCTACTTGGCTGCCCCTCCCTTTACAAAGACTTGATTAGGGTTCCTAGGTCTTTGTCCCCTCTCAGGAAATAGAACATAGCAAACAGGGAGTATGCCTTCTTTTGGGGGCGACAGGAAACAGCTGTTTGTCGTATCACCAGACCTTCTTTCCTTCAGTTCCCATTGCTGGCTGCAATGGCATAGCTTTGCTGGATGTCCTGCCCCAGGAATTCTTAAACAGCTAGTCCTGGGGTCTGCTGGCTATAACAAACTGAACCTCTGTAATGGCACTTGGTATTGGACCCATTCACATTTGTCTCTAGTTTATTTATCATCGCACAGGCCTCTTTGGTCAGTTCTGGCACAGACTGAAACAAGTAAATCATCAGGGTGGATGGAGCCACAGTAATAAAGCAGAATGGTACCCAGTAGATCACTCTCCACTCAAACTCCTCACAGGAGAGGATGCTTTTAACATGATAGGAGGTACCAGGTGTTGCATTCACTCAAATGAGCCTGTCATTCCAGAAAATAATTCCTGTTGAGTTAATCTAACCATGCATATTACCTTTGAAGGGACTTCTAATTCCAACAGTGACAGATGAGATAACCTGAAAATATCCCTATTACAAAAAGAGATGCTGGCTGAAATATAACATTTATTTTTATTTATTTATTTATTTATTTTTTGTAGAGACAGAGTCTCACTGTACCGCCCCCGGGTAGAGTGCCGTGGCGTCACACGGCTCACAGCAACCTCTAACTCTTGGGCTTATGCGATTCTCTTGCCTCAGCCTCCCGAGCAGCTGGGACTACAGGCGCGCGCCACAACGCCCGGCTATTTTTCTGTTGCAGTTTGGCCCGGGCTGGGTCCGAACCCGCCACCCTCAGCATATGGGGCCGGCGCCCTACTCACTGAGCCACAGACGCCGCCTGAAATATAACATTTTTAAACATACAGTTGACCTGTGAAAAACATGGGTTTGAATTGTCCAGGTCCACATACAATGCAAATTTTTTTTTTTTTTTTGTAGAGACAGAGTCTCACTTTGCCGCCTGTGGAGTGCCATGACGTCACACGGCTCACAGCAACCTCCAGCTTTTGGGCTTACGCGATTCTCTTGCCTCAGCCTCCCGAGCAGCTGGGACTACAGGCGCCCGCCACAACGCCCGGCTATTTTTTGGTTGCAGTTCGGCCGAGGCTGGGTTTGAACCCGCTACCCTCGGTATATGGGGCTGGCACCCTACTCACTGAGCCACAGGCGCCGCCCATAATGAAAAATTTTTTTTCTTCAGTTTTTGGCCGAGGCTGGGTTTGAACCTGCCACCTCCGCATATGGGGCCGGCGCCCTACTCTGTTGAGCCACAGGCACCACCCATGCAAATTTTTTTTCAACCAAATGGGTGTCAAAAATTTAGCGTTCGTGGTGTGTGAAACTCTACGGAAGCCTGACTTTTCCTATAAGTCAGTCTGAAAGGCTGACTGTAGAACCTTTTGCATGGATTTGGTACATGTGAGGGGTCTTACAACCAATCCCCAAAATACACTGGGGGACAAGCGTACAAAGTTAAATTTGCAAGAAAGAAAGAGAAGTGCCAGGAGCAGGGAGAACTGAAATCCAGAGTGGTCAGCATGTGAACATGCTGTAGCTTCCAAGGACCAGGAGCACGTGTGTGAGTGGATCGTTGCTCTTGAGTATTAATGTCCACATGAGTACAAGAAATGAAACTTTGGCCCATACCAGATAGAAAGTTGAAAATGGGGACAGGCATGGTGGCTCATGCCTGTAATCCCAGCATTCTGGGAGGCCAAGGCAGGTGGATCGCTAAGTTCATAGGTTCAAGACCAGCCTGAGCCAGAGCAAGACCTTTCTAAAAATATCTGGGTGCTGTAGCTGTGAGCTATGAAGCCACTGCACTCTACCAAGGGTGACAAAGTAAGACTCTGTCTCAAAAAAAAAAAAGGGCAGGGCCTGTGGCTCAGTGGGTAGGGCGCCAGTCCCATATACCAAGGGTGGCGGGTTCGAACCTGGCCCCGGCCAAACTACAACAAAAAAACATAGCTGGGCGTTCTGGTGGGCACCTGTAGTCCCAGCTACTTGGTACTCTGGAGGCTGAGGCAAGAAATCACTTAAGCCCAGGAGTTTGAGGTTGTGACTCCATGGCACTCTACCGAGGGTGATAAAGTGAGACTTGTCTCTAAAAAAAAAAGAAAGAAAGAAAAGAAGCTTGAAAATGGGACTACCTGCATAAAAATGGCACTCTGAAGCCTTCATCCTTGGTGAAGAAGTGAGCTACAAAAAGTTCCCCCACTGACATGGAGAAATAACAAGGAACTTTCCCTAGGGTTGAGGTTCCATGAGAATTTGCTACCATGTATAGGTTTGTTATTCAAATTTATACTATGTGGTTCAGGAATCACAAAGAATTAGCATAAAAATTAGCCCCAGGCTTATTGGTATATGTAATAATGAAATCAAAATGTAATAGTAAAATCAAATTTTAAGTTCTGTACGTGCTCTTTTCCCAGTCACACAGCATCCCTACAGATAATACCCTAGTAAACATGAGTTCGAAAAATTAAACAATACATACCCAGAAACAACGTATCATGGTGGAGGCACAATGAAAACAGACTTATAAGGACTTATGATAAATTGTAAGTAATAAATAGGTAAGACAATTAATAATCAAAATATGAGGAAGATCATTAAAAGAGATTGCCGATTTTTTTTTGTGTGTGTGAATTTGTTTTTATTGAGGCATGGGACACAGGGTGGGAAATGTCTCTGTGGGGTATGGGATACCCCTTCCTCACAGGGAATGTCCATTCTAATCTTCCCGGGGATCTTTGTGGAACTTTTTCTTCTTGAAGCTGCTTTTGATGCCTACAACCTGTTCCGGCCCGCTGCTGACTATCTCCTCCTTAGAGGAGAATTTCCTCTTTTTCTTAGACATGCTCTTGTTGCCTGCCTCTTCAGGATCACTAACTACTATTTCCTCCTTGGGTGAAGCTTTCTTCTTCTTGGGGGGACTTACAATGCTAGTGGCCTCCTCAAGATCACTACTAACCAACTCCTCCTTGGAAAAAGATTCCTTTTTCTTGGGTTTAGAGACAGGGATAGATGGGTGGTCTTCCATTCCATTCTCCTGAGGAACCTCCTGGGGCTTTTGCTTTTTTTTCTTTTTGGGTTTTTCCACTGTATCCTCACACTTCTCCTGAGTGCTACTGCTGTTTTCTGAAGAAGTGAAGGCAAGTGCAGCCAGTCATTTCTTTTCCTTCTTCAAGCGTTTCTTCTCCTGTTTCTCCAGTTTCCTAGGGATTTCAGCAGCCGCTTCCTCTGCCTGAACCATTGCTTCCTTCATGACATCCAGATTCTTTCGTGGAATCTCTCCAGTCTTATAAAAGGACAGCTACTCCTCAACTTGTTCCCGAAGCTTCTCCCCAAATACACTCGTGGGTACCTCAGAAAAGCAATCGATTCGTGAGGCAATACTGCATTTGTTTGCCAGGTATCGGGAGATTCGGCCTTTGTTCTTGGCAGCTGCTCGGCCAATGAAGGTGGAGTGGAAAATGAGTCCATATTTTGGTGTGTTACCCCTTGTCTTCAGGGCTCTGGAAACTTGGTCCTTTGCTGGGCCCTGGGAATCACTCAGACACCAGGACTGGCCAGATTGCCGATTTTTTTTTCTTTTGGTAGAGACAGAGTCTTATTATGTTGCACAGGCTGGTCTCAGTCTCCTGGCCTCAAGTGATCCTTCCTTCTTGACCTCCGAAAGTGCTGGTATTACAGGCATGAGCCATGACACTTGGCCACACAGCAAAATTTTTAAAAAGAAAAACTTCTAGAATTGAAAAAAGTCCTAAAAATTAAAATGACAGACTAGAACAGTAAAAGAGAGTTAATGACCTGAAAACTGGACCTGAGGGAATTGCCTAGAATGCAATGAAGAAGGTTAAAGAAATGGAAAATCGAGAGTGTGGAGGGCGGCACCTCTGGCTCAAAGGAGTAGGGTGCCGGACAAAAATTGCAAAAAAAAAATTGAGAGTGTGGATAAGAGCTATGGTAGACAGAATGAGAGGATCTAATATATACTTAATCACAGATCCAAAAAGAAATAATAGATCACTCTCTTCATGATCTCATTCAAAGACTTAAAAATCTATATACCAGCTCCCAATATATCCACCCTAGAGCATACTTCTGAGCTCCAAACCTAAATAGTTAACTGCTAAATTAACATATCCACTTGAATGTCTAGTATACATCCACAAATCAACATATTCAAAACCGAATGCCTAATTGTCCAACTAAACATGCTTTACCCATACCCTCCCTTATTTTAGTCCAATTGATCAGGCTAAAAAAAAAAAAAATATATATATATATATATATTTTAGAGATAGAGTCTCACTTTGTTGCCCTTGGTAGAGGGCTGTGGCGTCACAGCTCACAGCAACCTCCAGCTCTTAGGCTTAGCCGATTGTCTTGCCTCAGCCTCTCAAGTAGCTGAGACTACAGGCACCCAGCACAATGCCTGGCTACTTTTTGTTGCAGCGTGGCTGGGGCTGGGTTCAAACCCGCCACCCTCAGTATATGGGGCCGGAGCCCTAGTCACTGAGCCAGAGGTGCCACCCCATCAGGCTAAAATCTTTAGCTTTGTAATTCACTCCTCTTTCTCTCACACCCACATGAATCTGTGAAGAAATTCAGTAGGGACCGGGCATGCTGGCTTATGCGAGGCCAGTGGATTGCTTGAGCTCAGAAGTTTGAGAACAGCCTGAGCAAAAATTGAGACCCCGTTTCTACTAAAAATAGAAAACAATGAGGCAAGAGGATCGCTTGAGCCCAAGAGTTCGAGGTTTCTGTCAGTTATGATGACGCCACAGCACTCTACCCAGGGTGACAGCTTGAGACTCTGTCTCAAAAAAAAAAAAAAAAAAAAATCACTGGGCCTTATCTTCCTACTATATTCAAAATCTGACCACTTCTTACCCCTTCTACTACACCTATTCTAAGCCACTAACATCTCTTGCCTGGATATTGCAACAGCTTGCTATCTTCCAGTTTCCTCCTTTGCTCTCTTACAGTTTATTTCCAGAATAGCAGCC
Source organism: Nycticebus coucang (assembly GCF_027406575.1). Lineage (NCBI taxonomy): Eukaryota > Metazoa > Chordata > Mammalia > Primates > Lorisidae > Nycticebus > Nycticebus coucang. The sequence goes on along the minus strand of NC_069787.1, from coordinate 92,144,877 downwards.
TGCTTGATCCTTTTTAAATGTGTTAGATCACATCATATCTCTTTTTGAACTTGTAATGGCTCACAATTTCTCTCAGGTCAAACTCAAGTCCTTAAAACAGCTTACAAGATCCTATATGAATTTTTTTTTTTTTTTTTTGAGACAGAGTCTTGCTCTGTCACCCAAGCAAGAGTGCAGTGGCATCATCATAGCTCACAGCAACCTCAAACTGCTGGGCTCAAGCAGTCCTCCTGCCTCAGCCTCCTGAGTAGTTGGACTACAGGTACCTGCCACAACATCAGGCTAATTTTTCTTTTTTTTTTTTTAATTTTAATTTTTTTTTAGTAAAGAGGGGCTGGTCTCAAACCCCTGAGCTCAAATGATCGTCCTGCCTCAGCCTTCCAAAGTGCTAGGATTATAGGTTTGAGCCACCAGACCTGGCCTCCTATATGATCTTGACTTTAAGTGCTTGCTTAAATCTCACCTTCTATAGGAGGTACTGTCATGCCACCATCCCTTGCACTTGCCATTCCTGCTAATGCAAGTATATGCATCTTCCTATGTAGATGCTGCTTCAGGGTGGTCTTAGATGCCAGGAAATTAACACCTTCAGGAGCAACTGTCAACCAGGAAGTTTGGTGCATGAGTATCCTAATTTCCTCCTCCTGGGGGGTAACAACTCTGAGCCATGTTTTCAACTATTTCCCAGGACTTCCCAGTATAAACACACAAATTCACACACATACACATGGAACAAAGAAAAAAAACAGTTGCTATGTTGTTAGTGGTATTGCCAATGAAATAGTTAAACCTTTAATATTTAATAAAGTTTAATAATGTTATGTATTTTTAATAATATATTATAAAAGAACAATGAAAAGGATAAAGTTAAACCAGTATAGCACCCAAGCTTTCTTTGGAAAGGTGTGAGATTCGGGCGGTGCCTGTGGCTCAGTGGGTAAGGCACCGGCCCCATATACCGAGGGTGGTGGGTTCAAACCCAGCCCCGGCCAAACTGCAACAAAAAAATAGCCAGGTGTTGTGGCTGGTGCCTGTAGTCCCAGCTACTTGGGAGGCTGAGGCAAGAGAATCGCTTAAAGCCAAGGATTTGGAGGTTGCTGTGAGCTGTGACGCCATGGCATTCTACCTAGAGTTAATAAGTGAGACTCTGTCAAAAAAAAAAAAAAAGAAAAAAATACCACATGTGGGCCACGTGCAGTGGGTCACGCCTGTAATCTTCGCACTCTGGTAAGCTGAGGCAGGAGGATTGCTTGAGCTTAGGAGTTTGAGACCAGCCTAAGCAAGAGTAAGACCCCATCTCTACTAAAAATAGAAAAACGTAAAGTGAGACTCTGTCTCTAAAAAAAAAAAAAAAAAAGAAAAGAAAGGTGTGAGATTCATAGGACAAAGAACTATGGAGAACCCTCCCTTTGTTATACTATCTTTAATCCAAAGGGCTCAGACACTTGTGTTGCTATTAATATTTCCTCGAGCATTGCATAGAGGTTCCAATCCACTTTCCCCACCACCAGCTGTACCCAGAAATTCTCAGTCTAGACTTGATTTTTGGTCAGTGGATCGCACATTTCTGAGGCAATACAAAATAGAATATAAGCCTTGGACCAGAGATACCTGTAGGGAACATTGTGAAAAAGTCTGAAATGGACCAAAAGATTGAAGTTTAGAGTCTTTAATACATAATAAGGTGTTATCTAGCAGACCCTCCCAGTTATGGGATTCTAAGTGATCTTTGACCTTTCACTGTTCCCAAGCTATTTTACAGCCCAGTAAATTGTAGATAACAGATGAAAATATAAACATGCTTACCCATAGACATGTAAATTCTGTTTCTACACCCAACCCCCTCCCGAAAGAAGCCAGTTTTACATCTATTTGTAATTTCATCATTCCTGATTTATATAAATGTGGTACTTCATTATTTTGAAAAAAATTTTTTTTTTTTGTAGAGACAGAGTCTCACTTTACTGCCCTCGGTAGAGTGCCGTGGCGTCACACGGCTCACAGCAACCTCCAGCTCTTGGGCTTATGTGATTCTCTTGCCTCAGCCTCCCGAGCAGCAGGGACTATAGGCACCCGCCACAACACCCAGCTATTTTTTTGTTGCAGTTCGGCCGGGGCTGGGTTTGAACCCACCACCCTCGGTATATGGGGCTGGCGCCCTATTCACTGAGCCACAGGCGCCGCCCTATTTTGAACATTTTTATCGATATATAGTAGCTGTACACATTGTGTGGCACATATGATGTATTTTTGTGTGTGTGTGAGATAGAGTCTCTATTGCCATTGTAGCTCACAGCAATCTCAAATCCTTGGTCTCCAGCAATCCTCAGCCTCAGCCTCCCGAACAGCTGGGACTACAGGTATCTGCCAAAATGCCCACCTAGTTTTTCTATTTTTATAGTAGAGATGGGGTCTTAATCTTGCTTAGGCTGGTCTCAAACTCCTAAGCTCAAGCAATCCTCCTGCCTCAGCTTCCCAGAGTGCGAAGATTACAGGCGTGACCCACTGCACGTGGCCCACATGTGGTATTTTTTTTCTTGAGACAGAGTCTCACTTATTAACCCTTGGTAGAGTGCCATGGCATCACAGCTCACAGCAACCTCCAAATCCTTGGCCTTAAGCGATTCTCTTGCCTCAGCCTCCCAAGTAGCTGGGACTACAGGCGCCTGCCACAACACCTGGCTATTTTTTTGTTGCAGTTTGGCCGGGGCTGGGTTTGAACCCACCACCCTCGGTATATGGGGCCGGTGTGTTACCCACTGAGCCACAGGCACCAACCCACATGTGGTGTTTTTGATACCGGAATTTCACTCTTCAGTAGGTCCTTGGTCTCGGGGATTCGAAGAATGAACCCATGGACCACAGATTAGTGGTAAGATAGGACTTTTATTAGAAGTTAGAAGGGAATACAGAAAAGCACCAGAGCTTCTGGAAGGGGGAAAGAACTGAAGAACTCTCTTGGGAGTCTGCACGTGGGCTCTTTTATCTAGGGATCTTAACTCTGAGGATTACACATGGCTGATAGTTGGTCCTTTACAGTCTTTATCCCTGAGAAGGGATTAGGGTGTGTGTTCCTATCCAAGGTGGGACACCCAAAAAACCATCACAAGCTGCTTTGTTCATGATCTTATCAGAGCCCAGAGGGTGTGTCCTGAAAAAGGCAATCTGTTTGTGCCTGGAAATGGGGGGTCTGACCTCTGCGCTCACCTGGGCCTAGAGAACGGGGGGCTCCCTGTTTAGCCCTGAGTGGTGGAATCCTGTATCAGTTTGATTCATGTGTACAATGTATAATGATCAAATCAGGGTAACTGGGATAACAATCACCTCAAAACACTTATTAATACTTATTAAATTCTTCTTGAGTGCAGCACCTATGGCTCAGTAAGTAGGGTGTCGGCCCCATATACTGAGGGTGGTGGGTTCAAACTAGGCCCCAGCCAAATTGCAACAAAAAAATAGCTGGGTGTTGTGGCAGGCGCCTATAATCCCAGCTGCTCGGGAGGCTGAGGCCACAGAATTGCCTAAGCCCAGGAGTTGAGGGTTGCTGTGAGCTGTGTGATGCCACAACACTGTAAAGAGGGCGATAAAGTGAGACTCTGTCTCTGTACAATAAATAAATAAATTCTTCTTTGAATTTGTAAAATTGTCCTGGTTCCCTCTTTCATTAATGAGTTAAATATTTATCCAATACAAGGGCTGTCTAGGAAGTATCAGCCAGACACCTATATCTGTTTGTTTTAGAGACAGAGTCTCACTTTGTCACCCTCAGTAGAGTGATGTGATGTCACAGCTCACAGTAACCTCCAGCTCTTGGGTTTAGGCAATTCTCTTGCCTCACCCTCCTGAATAGCTGGCACTCCAGGTGCCCACCACAATGCCCAGCTATTTTTTGTTTGCAGTTTGGCCAGGTTTTGAATCCACCACCCTGGGTATATGCCACCAGCGCCCTACTCACTGAGCCATAGGCGCCGCCCACGTATATGTTTTTCACGGTATATGATTGGCTACTTTTTGGATGGCTCACGTGTTTGTGTGTATGGTAGTCATAATTATAACTTTCTTTTTCTTTTGGAGACAGGGTCTTGCTCCATTGCCTCAGCTAGAGTGCAGTGGCATCAGCATAGCTCACAGCAACCTCAAACTCTTGGGCTTAAGCCAGCTATCCTTTTGCCTCAGCCTCCCAAATAGCTAGAACTACAGGCACATACCACCACACTCAGCTAATTTTTCTTTTCCCTTCTTCTCCACCTCCCACTAGTTTTTCTATTTTTTGTAGAAAGGGGTCTGGCTCTTGCTTCAGCTGGTCTTGAACTCCTGGTCTCAAGTGATCCTCCTACCTTGCCCTTCCAAAATGCAGGAATTGGAGGTTTGAGTCATCACACCTGTCCCCATTAACTATTAACTCTCCAAAAGACCAAGACCTCCTGAAGATCTGTCCATCAAGAAAAGCTAAATTTATTAAACTTTCTGCATAAAGGAAAACATCAACTTAGGACAGTTATAATAGTTTGTCAGAAGGGAAAAATCAGAGGATGACATTTATAAGGGGTTTAGGGCCTAAAGGGAGTTATTTTCAGAAAGGTCTTGTAAAGCAGGAAACTGGCTGAGATTGGGCAGAGTTTATGACACAATTTTGGATTGGTAGGCACAGAGAAGTAACAGTCTCTAAGCAAGTCTTGGTGAATAAGCTTGTAGTTTTGATAAGTATGTTCTTTTTGTTAGTTCATAGTCATATTTTCCAGGAACAAATATTTCTTGGCATAAATAGCTAAGTTATTTTTGCTCATTCTCAGTATTATTTAATGCAAGAACAGGGAAGTATGCCTGGTCCCAGTATTTTTTAACATGGGGACAGGAAATTTATGTTGGTTTCAGTTCTTCGTATCAAGTATCTCTCTCTCTCTTTTTTTTTTTCTTTGAGACGGGGTCTCACTCAGTTGCCCTGGGATTGAGTGCTGTGGCCTCATAGCTCATAGCAACCTCAAACTCTTAGATTCAAGTGATTCTCTTGCCTCGACCTCCCAAGTAGCTGGGACAACAGGCAGAGACAGAGTCTCACTCTTGCTCAGGCTGGTTTCGAACTCCTAAGCTCAAGCAATCCACTTGCAGAGGCCTACAGGCTTGAGCCACTGCTTCTGGCCACCTTTTAAAATTTTTTGAGACAAAGTGTCACTCTGTTGCGGAGCTAGAGTGCGCAATCTCAAACTCGTGGGCTCAAGCAATCCTCCTGCCTCAGCCTCCTGAGTAGCTGGGCTACTGGTACACACGGCTACATGCCTGGGTAATTTTTCTATATTTTCTAGAGATAAGGTCTTGCTATGTTTCTCAGGCTGATCTTGAACTCCTGGCCTCAAGTGATCTTCCGACTTTAGCTTCCCAAGGTGCTGGCACTATAGTCATGAGCCAGTGTGTCCAGCCCTTTTATTTATTTGGAGTCTCACTTTGTCACCCTTGGTAGAGTGCCATAGTGTCATAGCTCATAGCAACCTCAAACTCTTGGGTTCAAGCAATTCTCTTGCCTCACCCTCCCACATAGCTGGGACTACAGGTACCCACCACAATGCCTGGTTATTGTTAGAGATGAAGTCTCACTCTGGCTCAGGCTGGTCTCTAACCTGTAAGCTTAGGCAATCAACCCACTTCAGCCTCCCAGAGTGCTAGGATTATAGGTGTGAGCCACCACGCCCAGCCTTGCCCAGCCCTGCCCAGCCCTTTTAATCAGGTTTCTGCAAACTGTTTTTGTTCTAAGAGAAGACTGGTTGTTGGGAAGTCCTGCTGTTACGGTATTATTATTGGGAAATACAGTAATAAGTTTGGTTGTTGTTGTTTACTTTAACACCCAATGGCTGCCATTTCATCTTGCTTCAGCAACTTATACAAGTATGTGATAAGGCAGTTTGGCTGGTCTTATAAAGTCTTTGATAGAAGAAAAATGACAAAAGCAGGCTGGGTGTGGTGGCTCATGCCTGTAATCCCTAGCACTCTAGGAGACCAAGGCGGTGGACCAAGGGAGTTCAACACTAGCCTGAGCAAGAGCAAGACCCCATCTCTACTAAAAATAGAAAAAACTAGCCAGGTATCATGGAAGCACTCTATTGAGGGGGACACAGTGAGACTCTATCTCTAAAAACAAAAATAAATAAATATCACACCCACATATATATTTTTTAGAGACAGAGTCTCACTTTATCGCCCATGGTAGAGTGCCATGGCGTTACAGCTCACAGAAACCTCCAGCTTTTGGGCTTAGGTGATTCTCTTGCCTCAGCCTCCTCAGCTGGGACTGCAGGCACCTACCACAACGCCTGGCTATTTTTGTTGTTGTTGCAGTTTGGCCAGGGCTGGGTTTGAACCCACCACTCTCGGTATATGGGGCCAACGCCCTATTCACTGAGCCACAGACGCCACCCATAAAGTAATTATTGTTATTATTTTTGTTGCAGTTTGGCTGGGGCTGGGTTCAAACCCATCACCCTTGGTATATGGGGCTGGTGCTCTACTCACTGAACCACAGGTGCCGCTCCTATTTTATTTTATTTTTTTTGTAGAGACAGAGTCTCACTTTACGGCCCTCGGTAGAGTGCCGTGGCCTCACACAGCTCACAGCAACCTCCAACTCCTGGGCTTAAGCGATTCTCTTGCCTCAGCCTCCCGAGTAGCTGGGACTACAGGCGCCCACCACAACGCCTGGCTATTTTTTGGTTGCAGTTTGGCCGGGGCCGGGTTTGAACCCGCCACCCTCGGTATATGGGGCCGGCGCCTTACCGACTGAGCCACAGGCGCCGCCCTCCTATTTTATTTTTTAAGAGACAGAGTCTCACTATGTCACCCTTGGTAGAGTGCTATAGCATCACAGCTCACAGCAACCTCAAATTCTTGGGCTTAGGCGACTCTCCTGCCTCCGCCTCCCAAGTAGCTGGGAATACAGGCACCCGCCTGGCCATTTTTTTGTTGCAATTGTTTTTTTTTTTGGTAGAGACAGAGTCTCACTGTACCGCCCTCGATAGAGTGCCATGACGTCACACAGCTCACAGCAACCTCCAGCTCTTGGGCTTAAGAGATTCTCTTGCCTCAGCCTCCCGAGCAGCTGGGACTACAGGCGCCCGCCACAACGCCCGGCTATTTTTTTGTTGCAGTTTGGCCAGGGCTGGGCTTGAACCCGCCACCCTCGGTATATGGGGCCGGCGCCCTACTCACTGAGCCACAGACGCCGCCCTTGTTGCAATTGTTAATTGATTTTAGCTGGCCTGGGCTAGGTTTCAAACCCACCAGCCTCTGTGTATGTGGCCAGGGCCCTACCCACTGAGCTATGGGCACTGCCTATTTTTTTTTTTTTTAGACAGAGTCTCACTTGCCTTCAGTAGAGTGCTGTGGCATCATAGGTCAGAGCAACCTCAAACTCTTGGTCTCAAGCAATTCTCTTGCCTCAACCTCCCAAGTAGCTGGGACTAGAGGCGCCCACCACAACGCCTGGCTATTTTTTTGTTGTAGTTTGGCCGGGGCCGGGTTCAAACCCACCACCCTCAGTATATGGGGCCAGTGTCCTACCCACTGAGCCACAGGTACCGCCCCATACACAGTGATTTCTAATTTAACTGCATGGCAGTCAGAGAATATGGCCTGTATAATATTAATCATTTAAAATTTCTTGAGAATTACCATAGGAACTTAAATGATTTTCAATTTACATAAACATTCCACACTTGCATTAGAAGTATGTGGATTCTCTACTTGTTGAGTGTAACACTTTATATATAGCCATTAGCTCAATCTTCTTTGTTTTTGTTTTTTGAGACAGAGTCTCACTTTGTTGCCCTCAGTAGAGTGCACTGGTGTCACAGCTCACAGCAACCTCCAACTATTGAGCTTAAGCGATTTTCTTGCCTCAGCCTCCCAAGCAGCTGGGACTACAGGCACCTGCCACTATGCCCAGCTATTTTTTAGAGACGGGGGTCTCACTGTTGCTTGGGTTGCGCTCTCGAACCTGTGAATCAGGCAGTCCACCTGCCTCAGCCTCCCAAGTGCTGGGATTATAGGTGTGATTGAACTCAGCCTAGTTCAATCTTATTAATCATCTTCCTCATCTCTTCTGTTTCTTTTTTTTTTTTTTTTGCAGTTTTTGGCCGGGGCTGGGTTTGAACCTGCTACCTCCGGCATATGGGGCTGGCGCCCTACTCCTTTGAGCCACAGGCACTGCCCTCTCTTCTGTTTCTTGTCTACAAGCTCTAACCAATGTTTTGAAGTGTGTTAAAATTTCCACAGGCCTGAGCCAGCAGGATTGCTTTTAAGCCCAGCAGTTTAAGGTTTCAGTGACGATGACGACATCACAGCACTCTACTGAGGGCGACAAAGTGAGACTCTGTCTCTTAAAAAAAAAAAAAAAAAAATTAACATTATTTAATATATAGAAAAAGTATAATATAGTATAAAAGTTATATGAATATGATTTGTGTGGTATAAGTGGGTAGAGGTGGCTGTCCCCCTTAGTTCCAGCTATGATTCAAGGGGGAATGACCTTTTACCTCTCTCCCAGTGTGTTAGCCAGCTCCCATTTGAGGAAGCAGAACTTTGGCCTGGACACATGGAAAAAAGGCACCACCCAGTGACACCTCAGATTACCTCACTGTCTTGATTTAAGTGATTCTGTGTTGTGTCTGCCCTAAGAACTATTTGGTCAATATATTACCTCAAAAATTTGTTTACATGTAATTTTGGAGAAACGTGCTCAGGGAATCAACTGGTGCTCTCCTGCCCCAGTTTCACGTCTTCCACTCTTACTGGGTACCTGCAACCTACTTGTGGGGAATGACTGACCTTTGGCCTTCTGTCTTCCCTAAAGCAGGAGATGCCAGAGTTCATTTTGTTTCAGGGCCACTACTGACTACCCTGGAGTCCCCTGGGATGGGGGTAGTCTGGGCCCACAAGAGATTGTAACAGCAGGACCAATTTAAAGATTCTTATGCTGGGCATTGTGGCTCAGACCTGTAATCCCAGTACTTTGGGAGGCTGAAGCAGGAGGATTGCTTGAGGCCAGAAGTTTGAGACCAGCCTAGACAACATAGCCATCTGTATATATAAAATATAGAAAGATTAGCTGTGTGTGGCGGCACATGCCTGTAGTCCCAGCTACTGGGGAGCCTGAGGTAGGAGTATCACTTGTGCTTAGGAGTTTGAGGTTATAGTGAGCTATGATGATACTACTTCACTATAGCCTGGGCAACAAAGTGAGACCCTGTCTCAAAATGTTAAAGAAAAGGTTCTTATTATTATTGTTTTTAGAGAGACAGAGTCTCATTTTGTCGCCCTCAGTAGAGTGGCCTGGTATCACAGCTCACAGCAACCTCCAACTTTTGGGCTTAAGCTATTCTCTTGCCTAGCCTCCCAAGTAGCTGGGACTACAGGCGCCCGCCACAACACCCGTCTATTTTTTTTTTTGGTTGCAGTTTGGCTGGGGCTGGGTTCGAACCCGCCACCCTACTCACTGAGCCATAGGTGCTGCCTGGTTCTTACGGTTTTAAGCACTGTGAAAATGGAGTGCCTCTTTTTATTTTTATTTATTTATTTTAGAGACAGAGTCTCATTGTTTCGCCTCGGTAGAGTGCCGTGGTGTCACAGCTTACAGCAACCTCCAACTCCTGGGCTTAGGCGATTCTCTTGCCTCAGCCTCCCAAGTAGCTGGGACTATAGGCGCCTGCCACAGCGCCTGGCTATTTTTTTTGTTCCAGTTTGGCTGGGGCAGAGTTCAAACCCGCCACCCTTGGTATGGGGGCTGGCACCCTATCCTCTGAGCCACAGGTGCTGCCCAACCTCTTTTTATTTTTTGAGACAGGGTCTTGCTGTCACCCTGGCTGGGGTACAGTGGCACAATCATAGCTCACTGTAGCCTGGAACTCCTGAGCTCAAGTGATCCTCCTGCCTTCGTCTCTAGAATAGTTGGGACTACAGGCACATGCCACATGCCCAAATGAGATACCTTTTATATTTCATGTTAGGACTTCTATTTATTTTCAAATCACAGAAAAGAAGGTATGCACTTTTTTTTTTTAATTTTAATTTTTTTTTTTTTTTGAGACAGAGTCTCACTCTGTTGTCCCAGGCTAGAATGCTGTGGCATCATAGCTCACAGGAACCTCAAACTGCTAGGCTCAAGCAACCCTCCTACTTCAGCCTCCTGAGTAGCTGGGACTATAGGCATGCACCATCACACCTAACTAATTTTTCTATTTCTAGTAGAGACAGTGTCTTGCTCTTGTTCAGCTGGTCTGGAACTCTTGAGCTCAGGCAATCTGCCAGCCTTGGCCTCCCAGAGTGCTAGGAATACAGGCATGAGCCACTCTGCTTGGCCCCAGTACTTTATTTTTAAAGCCTGGAAAAAATTTTACAGGTTGGCAGCACCTGTGGCTCAAAGGAGTAGGGCACCACCCCACCTGGAGGTGGCAGGTTCAAACCCAGCCCCGGCCAAAACTGAAAAGAAAATTTTTACAGGCACATACAATAAGATATGATTGCTACTGAGTGAAAACAATCTAACCAGAAAGCTTTAATGCCTGTCAGCTGATGAGGCTGAAATTCTGAGTACAACATGCTGCCGGGCTGAAAAGAATGGATAATTAGTATTCATCTCCTTTTTCCTCACCCCTCCTTCAACAGAATCCATATCAACCTCCTCATAATCCTTCTCAAGGATAGCCATGTCTTCACAGGCCTCAGAAAACTCTCCTTCCTCCATCTCCTCACCTACATACCAGTGAACAAAGGCACACTTGGCGTATATCAGGTCAAACTTGTGGTTCAGGCAAACCCAGGCCTCAGCAATGGCTTTGGTGAGCATGCACACAGCTCTCTGTACCTTAGCCAGGTCTCTACCAGGAACCGTAGTGGGAGGCTGGTAATTGATGCCAACCTTGAAGCCAGTGGGACACTAATCCACAAAATGGATGATGCGCTTTGTCTTGATGGTGGCAATGCAGCATTGACAACTTTAGGAACCACATCATCACAGTACAAGACATATGTTTACTGTGGTGAGGGTCACATTTTACTACCTGTTTGGCTGATTCAAAGCAAGCATTAGTGATCTGTGCTACAGAAAGCTGTTCATGGTAGGCTTTCTTAGCAGAAATCATAGGGGAACATGTGGCCAGAGGAAAGTGAATGCAGGATAGGGCACCAAGTTGTTCTGCAGTTCTGTCAGATCAACATTCAGGGCTCCATCAAATCTGAGGGAACTGGTGACAGAGGACACAATCTAGCTAATAAGGCAGTTCAGGTTAGTGTAGGTTGGGTGGTCAATATTGAGGTTTCTATGACAGATATAATAAATGGCCTCATTGTCTACCATGAAGGTACAATCAGAGTGCTTCAGAGTGGTGTGGGTGGTGAGGATGGATTAACTACAGCTGTAGAAACCTGGGGGGCTGGATAAATGGAGAACTCCAGTTTAGACTTCTTGCCATAATCAACAGAGAGGCATTTCATCAGCAGAGAGGTGAACCAGAAGCAATCACTCTGCCAAAGCCATGGAAAACCAAGAAGACCTAATACCTGTGCACTGTTCAGCCAGCTTGTGAATTCGGTCTATGACAAGGTCAACGGTCTCCTTGTGAACGCTGTAGTGCCCATGGGCATAATTATTGGCTGCATCTTGCTTGCCTATGATGAGCTGATCAGTGTGAACTAGGTGGTGGAAGGTACCAGTGTGAACTTTGTCAATGACTGTGGGTTCTAGTTCTACAAACACTGCCCTGGGCACATGTTTGCCAGCACCCATCTCACTGAAGAAGTTATTTTTTTTGAGACAGAGTCTCACACTCACTATGTCACCCTTGGTAGAGTGCTGTGGCATCACAGCTCACAGCCACTCTTGGGCTCAAGTGATTCTCTTTCCACAGTATCCCAAGTAGCTGGGACTACGGGCACCTGCCACAACACCTGGCTATTTTTTGGTTGCAGATGTTACTGTTGTTTAGCAGGCCCAGGTGTATGTAGCCGCCGCCCTAACCACTGAGCTACAGGCGTTGAGTCTGAGGAATTTATTGAAGGAGTCATCTCCTTCCTCTATGGCATGTGTTCTGAGGATGTATTCTTCTTGACTTAAAAACACGAGTCCAGAGAACTCCGAGTATAATCATAGATGAAAACACTACGTCTACATCTCATTTATTTGTTGGGGGCTTAAAATTTCCCACTGATCCCCATGGTTTAATATGTCTACTGCATTGGGTTCTGACCCAATCAATGCTATCATGAGACTATGGATTCCAGAGCCAAGCTGCACCTCCTGCAAGAAAATTGCCAACATTGTTATTAAGGAGATAGGAAGCCTGCAACTGACTACTTTTTTCTCACCTATCTCAGCTTAGGTCCTTATCAGATACTTACATTTTTCAGCCACCTCCACCTAAAATAGCCCTTTCCTGCTCTTCTAAAGTCAAATGGCTCCCAATGGGCCTATGGCATATGTGACATCTAAGGCAGAGAGTTTCAACTTTTTTTTTTTTTTTTTTTTGAGAGAGTCTCACTCTGTCCCCTAGGTAGAGTACTATGATGTCATAGCTCACAGTAATCTCACTCTTGGGCTAGAGCAATCCTCTTTCCTCAGCCTCTCAAGTAGCAGGGACTATAGGGGCCTGATACAAATACCTGGCTAGCTTTTCTATTTTTAATAGAGATGGAGTCTCACTCTTGCTCAGGTTGGTCTGGAACTCCTGAGTTCAGGCAATCTCCTGACCTCGGCCTTCCAGAGCACTAGGATTAAGGTGTGAGCTACTGGGCTGCCTTTTTTTTTTTTTTTTTTTAAGCGACAGGATCTCACTCTAATGCCCAGGCAGGAGTGCAGTGGCACCATCACAGCTCACTGTAATCTTGAACTCCTAGTCTCAGATCCTTCCACCTCCTTAAGTGCTGGGATTACAAGTTGAGCTACTGCACCCAGCTATTTTTTTTTTTTTAGAGACAGAGTCTCACTTTGTCACACTCTGTAGAGTGCAGTAGTGTCACAGCTCGCAGCAACCTCCAACTCCTGGGCTTAAGTGATTCTCTTGCCTCAGCCTCCCAAGTAGCTGGGAATACAGGTACCCACCACAACGCCCAGCTATGTTTTGGTTGTAGTTGTCATTGTTGCTTGGCAGGCCTGGGCTGGGTTCGAACCTGCCAGCTCCGGTGTATATGGCTGGCGTCCTGGTTGCTGAGCTACAGGCACCGAGCCCAATTTCAAAATTATAGTGACAAAAAAATTCCCCATACCGCTGACCTCCAAGTTCAAAGTTATAAGTTGCCATGAACTCTTCAATGTCCTGAAAGTTGAGCATGAATGTATACATTCCTATTTCTCTTTCCCAAAATAACTAAAAAGGCTCAGCTCCCTAGCACAGTAGTTAATGTGCCAGTCACATACACCCGGCCCTGGCCAGCTAAACAACAATGACAACTGCCAACAAAAAAAAAACCTCCTGTAGTCCCAGCTACTTGGGAGGCTGAGGTAAGATAATCACTTAAGCCCAAGAGCTGGAGGTTGCTGTGAGCTGTGACACCACGGCACTCTACCCAGGGCCACATAGTGAGACTCTGTCTCAAACAAACAAACAAACAAAAAAAACAAAAAAACTCTTAGCCCTTTAAAGTTACCCTACTTAATTTCATCTTGTAATTTTTTTTTTTTTTTTTGAAACAGTCTCAATTTGTCACCGTGGGTAGAGTGCTGTGGTGTCACACAGCTCACAGCAACTTCCAACTCTTGGGCTCAAGTGAGTCTCTTGCCTCAGCCTCCCAAGTAGTTGGGACTACAGACGCCCGCCACAACGTCAGCGATTTTTTTTTTTTTTTTTTTGGCTAAGGCCGAGTTTGAACCACCTCCGGTATATGGGGCCGGCGCCCTACTCCTTGAGCCACAGGCGCCGCCCCCAGCTATTGTTTTTAGAGACTGGATCTCGTTCTTGCTCATGCTGGTCTCGAACTCATAAGCTCAGACAAGCCACCCGCCTCGGTGCTGGTCTCGAACTCATAAGCTCAGACAAGCCACCCGCCTCGATGCTGGTCTCGAACTCATAAGCTCAGACAATCCACCCGCCTCGGTGCTGGTCTCGAACTCATAAGCTCAGACAATCCACCCGCCTCGGCCTCCCAGAGTGCTAGGATTACAGGCATGAGTCATTGCGCCCGTCCTCCCACCCCCTGCTACTTTTAGAGACGGGGGGGGTGTCTCTCTCTGGCTCAGGATGGTCTCGAACTCGTGAGCTCAAGCAATCCACCGACCTCAGCCTCCCAAAGTGCTAGGATTATAGGCATGAGCCACCACTCCCGGCCTCAACTTCTCATTTTTGCAAGAAAATGATTAATAACCTTTTTGTCAGGACCCTGTCTGCAGGGCCTCAAAAATCATGCCGAACACGGGAGCTGTAGCCTTCCAGATTCTGGGGTGGGGGCAGAAAACTACACCCAGGTGGAGAGTAGGAGGTGGTGGGAACACCGCACAGAGCTGAGCGATGAGGACAGAAGACCCGGAGGACAGAGGGGACGGCCCCAGAATTCGGCCTTAGAGCGCATCTCCGGTCCAGCTCCGCTTCCGTACTCGCTACAGGAGCGAGATGAAGGGGTAAGAGAGGAGAGCAAGAAGGAAAAACAGAGGGGCGAGTAGGGGTAGGGGTCCAGGAGAAGCAGCAGCCACGTTACCTCAGAGCTCGGAGGTCTGGAGGAGGTGCCCTGGGCACTGCTGCGGACTCATGGGCTCCCGGAGAACTGCTGGGAAAGTAGGCTACAGCCCTGGCGAGCTCCGGGAGTCCTCCTGACTACGCCTGCAAACAATCGGCTAGCGGGCCAGGTCACGTCTCCGCCCCCAGCCGCCCAACGGGCTGAGGGAGGGGTCGCGATGCCACCCCTCCGGATCCCGCATCAACCTACAGCACTCCGGCCCGAGCTAATTGTTCTGGAAAGTCGCAGGCAGGATCAAGCCGGGTCCGCAGGGCTGTATTCCGCCCGCCCGCCCGCTGGCCGCAGCCTAGGTACTGGGAGTAGCTGCAGGCGCGTAGACTGGCGGCGCAACGGGAGATAGTGCGTGTCTCTTTAAGGGGCCGGGCCTGCGGAGCTGAGGGGCGGGTGGGGAGTGCGTCGCTCCCAGAGAGAGTGTGAGAGGGAGAGAGCGGCGAGCGAGCGAGCGGGCGGGCGCCGGAGGGAGGGAGCTAGCGAGCCAGCGACGCGGGCCGCCACTGCCGCCGCAGCCGCGGTCGGACCAGCGGCCTCCTCCCTTCCCCTCCCCCGCGTTGCCCTGCCGTGGGGAGGGGGCTTGCGTCGCCGCCTCTAGCCGCTCCGGATGAAGCAGCTGCCGCCGCAGCCGCCTCCAAAGATGGGGGATTTCTACGACCCTGAGCACCCGACCCCTGAGTAAGTATCAGCTCCGCGGCCTTCCGCTGCGGTCGGCCGCCTCAGTCCCTGCCGAGGGCAGCGCGTCCTGACGGATGGCGGCGCGGGCCTGCGCTGGGAGTAACGGGCCCACGGCGGCCTCGCGCTGTCGGTGTGGGGAGCAGGCCCGCGCCGCCACCTCGGGCCGCCTAGCCTGGGTCTCCCCGGGCCAGTGGCTCGGCCCGGCATTAGCGCCGCTGCTCGCGACGCTGCGGCAGTTGGGCCGGGTCGGTGGGGGAGGGGCGGCCACGGCCGCCCCAGCCGCCGCCGTGTCCGCTCGGGTCTGGCCTGCCAGTGGTTCGTTGGTCCCCGCGGGCTTCTTGTAGCTCGCATTTGCCCTGCTGCAAGCAAAGGGCCCCATTCGGAAGACCTGCCGGTGCCATGCCCAGCAGGAGGGCGCCGGCGAGGGTAGGCCGCGAATCCTCGGGCTCGGGTGGAAGCCCAGTCCGTACCCCGGCCTCCCCGTGACGGCGGCTCGACCGGAAGGGCCTAGCGCGCGTCGCCTGGCCCCGGGTCTCCGAGGGGCCTGCGCTGCGCTGTCGGGTTTGATTTTTCCTCCTGGGAAACTCAGTGCTGGCCTTGTAGTGCTTCCGGCTTCACATTCTGCACCTTTGGCACTTGAGTTTTGTAATGGTGGCGAGGTTTGCGTGGTCCTGTTGTTGAAGTGTCACCGGGTTTGTTTTATCGCCCGAAAATGAAAGCTTTCTGATGGGCATATCTTTTCTTCCAGATTATGAGATTTTCATACTTTCGGATACTTTATTTTCTTGTTAAGAGGAACCTCTTTCCATAAATGGATGACTTTCTACTTGTGAAGACTTAGTTAAAAACCACGAGTCGTTTGAGGATTCTCTAAAGAAGACAGCGCTCTGGAAGACCAAAATGTGTTGCCCCGTAGTACTTTTTCAGTCTAGGACATTTTTAGATTTCTTGTGAGGACTGTATCTACAGCTATATCTGATACCTCAGAAAGCTTCCACTTTGAAACCTGGTGTCACTTCTTTCCTTACACCCTCGCAAGACCATTGTTTTGAAAAGCCAATCTTAAACTCCATTTGCTGGTGTTGAAGTTTAGACCTAGAAATATAATATTGATTTCAAACTCAAGGATTGAGGGGTTTGGAATAAAACTGTCGAACTTTTATGACCAGAATGATTCTAAGAGCTTATTTTAGGTTTGCTGTGCTTCACTTTTGAGTCACTTGCTGCATCTTTTCACCTTGATTCAGGAAAGTCTTGATCTTATTTGATCTTAGATTTGATTGCCACACAAAAGGATTTTGTTGAGGTATTGATGGTGATTTCTGCAGAGAGAGAGAAATAGTTTTACTTTCCTAAGGCAAAACCCATCTCTTAAGTTGGAATAGTAAGTTAACATGGATTTTATCCTTTTCATGGGTTCTCTGCTGTAAGTTAATGTAACCTTAGATTGTTTTGATTTACAGCACAATCAGGCCAGTTATAAAGCTCATGTTATATGTTTTTAGTTTGAACCCCCCCCCAAGTCTGTATTGTGATTCAGTAAATGCTTATTGAGCACTTGTCCTATACAAAGTAACATTTTAGCCCTGAGTGGGCTAAGTGCCTACTTTCAGTTCCTTATACCAGGTTCTTTGGTGAAGTCCAAACTTTAAGCTTTAAGATCACATTTTTACACTTCTTGTGGGAAAACAGTTTTTCATAATATGTGGGGAAAAGGACTCAGAAATGCATCTTTGGACATAAGTGGGGAAGGAATCAATATTTTATTGTTTCCGGAGTGGTTGCCTGTGGCCCAGTGAGTAGGGCACCAGTCCCATATACTGAGGGTGGAGGGTTTGAACTCTGCCCCAGCCAAAAAATAGCACACACACCCCGCCCTCCCCCAAAATAGCTGGGCGTTGTGGCGGGCACCTGTGGTCCTAGCTACTCCGGAGGCTGTGGCAAGAGAATCGCCTAGGCCCAGGAGTTGGAGGTTGCTGTGAGCTGTGACATCACAGTACTCTACCGAGTGTGATAAAGTGTGACTCTGTCTCTAAAAAAAGAGTATTTTACTGTTTCACATGAAGTCTTGGAGTTTTTATTTTTACTGTTTTCTGTCTCTGCTGCCGGATTTCTAACAGTGACTGTGGAAGTTCTGATATATTTTTTTGTGTATTAACCTATATAGAGTATGTAAAGAATTGCATTTTTTTTTCATTTTTGTAATACTGTAAGGACTAGAAGGGGATCTTGTTAGGTGTATTGAACCATATCACATATTTTGCAAGTGAAGAAAATGAAGCTTAGAGAAGATAAGTGACAACAAATTCTATGAGGTAGTGTGTATGAGCTATTCAGTGTTTATAATGTTGGAAAGAGAAAGGCAGTATAGGATTAAAGAACTTAGATTTCAGGCAGGCCTGGGTTTGGACACAAGTTTAACCTGGGAGAAGTGACTTCGTCTCTGAGCTTGGGTTTTCTCATCCTAATGGTAGAAAGTTACTAGGGAGGATTGAATGATATAATGCATGAAAAAACACTTGGTGCAGAATGTGGTATGTGTAAGTGCTTCTAGCTGGGGACATCAGGGAAAATTTAAGAGGTAGGACTTAAGCATGAAAAAGATTCAGTAGGCTTGAACATGCCTTCACATGTCTAGGGAAGGAAATGTCAAATATCCCTTTCAGACTTTGTATAGTTTGAAATGGTTCTTAGATACATGAAATTGAGGCAAAAATGTTTTTAGTTTTGAAGTAACTCTTAGGATCTGATGTTCTGTATTTGTCTTGTATGGTTTCAGTCAGATACAGCTGTATGACCTTTTATTTTGGCAGCATTTAGGACTTTGTGTTTCAGGTGAAAATGGCTGTAATCACTCGAGTATCTGTGTGTTAGGTGTCCCTTATGGGTCAGGCCCAGGGACAGGTGTTGAGGACATTGCAAATTAGATCCAGACATCATCTTCAAGGAACTCTCCTACTGAGGGAGATAGGCAAGTACTTTACAGTAATATTACTTTGAAGGTATGCATGTCTGTTGTGTGCCAAATGTAGGCACGCTAGGGGTGATGGGCAAAATGAATGAAACTTTGTCCTTGTAGGGTTTACATCCTACTGAGGGTGATAAACAATAAATTACATAGAATGTTCAAAGGTAAGTGCTCTGAAAAATTGAATCGGGTGAAGGGGAATTTGGAATTGTTGAGGTAGAGGTTGCAATGTAAGTGGGGTGGACTGGACGAGAGAGCGATATTTATTTATTATTTTTATTTATTTTATTAGAGACAGAGCCTCACTTTATTGCCCTCGGTAGAGTGCTGTAGTGTCACAGCTCACAGCAACCTCCAACTCTTTGGGCTTAGGCAATTCTCTTGCCTCAGCCTCCTGAGTAGCTGGGCCTACAGGCGCCCGCCACAAGGCCTGGCTATTTTTTGTTGTTGTTGCAGTTTGGCCTGGACCAGTTTGAAACCCCCACCCCCACCCCCTGGCTATATGGGACTGGCACCCTACCCACTGAGTTACAAGCGCTGCCCAGAGAGAGTGATATTTAGACAAAGACTTAGGGGGAGAGAGTTGTGTTACTATCTGGGGTGGGGCGGGGAGCATTTCAAATAGAGGGAATAGTTTCAAGGTGTTGAAGCAGACCTGTCGATTTGGCTAGAATGAAATGAGTTAAGAAGGGTAATTATAAATTGGGTCAGCATGGGGAGGGGAGCAGATTTCATAGGGCCCTTTAGAGCCATTCTGAGGACTATGCTGGGAGTTCTGAACAGAGGAGTGACATGGTCTGCTTTTCACCTTCAAAGGATCACTCACATTGCAGAGGGGAACAACAATGGAAGCCTGGAGACTTGTAAGGAAGCTAGTGATCCTGAAGAGAGATGCTGTTACCAAGATGGTAACATAAGAATGGTGAGATATGCATGGAATCTGGATATATTTTGAAGATCAAACTAATATGACTTGTTGATAGATCAGATGTGGCTTGTGAGAGAAGAGCCAAGGATTATTCCAGGACTGAGCAATTAGAAAGTTGCCATCAGCTTAGTTAGTGATGACTGTGGAAGGAGTAAGTTTGGGTACTAGATTAGGAGTTCAGTTTTAGACATGGTTAAGTTTGAGATTTATTGTTAGACATTTGGGTCAAGTTGACATCTGAGTCTGGAATTTAGGGGGAAAGGTCTTGGAATGGAGATAAATTTGGTAGTCATCAATTTAGTTATCATTCAAAGCCAGAACTTGGAGGCTGGATGAGATTACCAAGGGATCTTTGGTAGAAAGAGAAGGGCCAATGATTGGTTCTTTTAAAATTTGTTTTATTTATTTTTGGCACAGTCTCACTCTGTCACCCTGGGTAGAGTGCCATGGCGTCATAGCTCATAGCAACCTTAAACTCCTGGTTTCGAGCAGTCCTCTTGCCTCAGCCTCCAGAGTAACTAGGACTTCAGGAGCCCACCGCAACGCCCAGCTGGTTTTTTTATATTTTTTGGAGAAAGAATTTTACTCTGTTGCTCAGGCTGGAGTGTAGTGGTGTGATCATAGCTCACTGCAGCCTTGAACTTGGGTTCAAGCAATCCTCTTACCTTGGCCTCTCAAAGTGCTGGATTACAGGCATGAGCCACCATACCTAGCCCTATGGGTCCTTTAAATGCCAGTATTAAGAGGATTGTTGTAGCCGGATGCAGTGGCCTGTGCCTGTAGTCCCAGCTACTCGGGAGGCTGAGACAGGAGGATTGCTTGAGTCCAGGAGTTCTGGGCTATAGTACACTATGCTGATTGGGTGTCCACACTAAGTTTGGCATCAGTATGGTGACTTCCCGGGAGCGGTTGCCTAAGGAGGGGGTGAACTGGTTGCCTAAGGAGGGGTGAACTGGCCCAGGTCAGAAATGGAGAAAGTCAAAACTCCTGTGCTGATCAGTAGTGGGATCGTGCCTGTGAATAACCACTGCACTCCAGCCTGGGCAACATAGCAAGACCCTGTCTCTTTAAAAAAAAAAAAAAAAAGGATTGTTATAGTGTGCAGTTAGAAGTCTTTTTTTTTATTTGGCTGAGGCTGGGTTTGAACCCGCCACTGCTGGTATATGGGGCTGGTGTCCTACTCCTTTGAGCCACAGTCGCCACCCCGCAGTTAGAAGTCTTAACATGGATGGCATCTATGATCTTAGGAGGAAAATAACCTTTTTGGTAGCCTCTAATTTAGAAGTAAGCATTTCTTATAATTATTAAAGTAAACAACAAGCTACAGCAGTATTCTCAGTACTTACGATTTTAGTACCATTATAAATTAATGTAGTGCACTGGCTGTATATTTTTATAATATACCATTGATCATTGAACAGCACAGGGGGTAGGGATGCTTTGCAGCCTGCTTTGCAGTTTGGAGAATCATGCATAACTTTTGACTCTTCAAAAACTTCATTACTAATAGCCTACTGTTAACTAGAAGCCTTACTGATAACAGTTGATTAACATATTTTGCTGTATGTTATATACTATAGTCATAAAGTAAGCTAGAGAAAATAGTAGGAAAATCATAAGGAAGAAAAAATAGATTCATTAAGTAGAAGTGGATCATCATAAAGGTTTTATAATCATAGTCTTAGTATTGAGTTGGCAGAGGGTGAAGGGTTGGTCTTGCTGTCTTGGGGGTGGTGGAGGTGAAAGGGGAGGCAGGAGAGGCAGGCATACTCCACGTAACTTTTACAGAAAAACATCCTTGTGTACGTGGACCTGTGTAGTTCAAACCTGTGTTTGTTCAAGGGTCAGCTGTATTGTGGTTTTTGGCGATACCTCAAAATGTTAATGTTCATCATTACATCGAAATTATAGTGGATATGAGATACACTGCTAGATTGTTAAGATGCATGTATAGATCATGCATAGTGTCTCACACCTGTAATCCTACCACTTTGGGATGCCAAGGAGAAAGAATCACTTGAGGCCAGAAGTTTGAGACCAACCTGAGTAACATAGTGAGATCTCATCGCTTAAAAAAAACAAAACAAAACAAGAATTAGACATGGTGGTGCACCTCTGTAATCCCAGCTATTCGGGGCTGAGGCAGGATTGCTTGAGCCCAAGAGTTGGAGGTTGCAGTAAGCTATGATGATGCTGATGCACTCTAGCCCAGGCAACAGAGTAACACCCTGTCTCGAAAAAAAGCATACGCATTACTTTTATTTTCCCCTATTATAATTGATTTCCTTTGGTGTGTGTGTGTATATTTTTCTTTTTGGTAGAGTGCTGTGGTGTCACAGCTCACAGCAACCTCCAGCTCTTGGGCTTAAGTGATTCTCTTGGCTCAGCCTCCCAAGTAGCTGAGACTATAGGCACCCACCACAACGTCTGGGTATTTTTTCTGTTTGCAGTTGTCGTTGTTTAGCTGGCCCCAGGCCGGGCTTGAACTTGCTAGCCTCAGTGCATGTGGCTGGTGCCATAACCACTGTGCTACAGGCACTGAGCCTTTTTTTTTTGAGTCAGAGTCTCACTTTATTGCCCTCAGTAGAATGCTGTTACCTCACAGCTCACAGCAACCTCAGACTCTTGGGCATAAGTGATTCTCTTGCCTCAGCTTCCTGAGCAGCTGGGACTACAGGTGCTTGCCACAATACCTGGCTGTTTTTAGAGACAGGGTCTGGCTCTGGCTCTGGCTCAGGCTGTTCTCAAACCTGTGAACTCAGGCAATCCACCCGCCTAGACCTCCCAGAGTGTTGGGATTATAGGCGTGAACCACCACCCCTGGCCCCGCCAAGCCATGTTTTATACATATATAATTATCCAGTTATATATTAGTGTCTTTAGCAGAACTTTGGTGTTCTCAGATCATCTTTAATGCCCTTTACAGTAGTGAGATATTCATTCCACTAATTGTCCCCCTACCCCACCCCCCTTTTGGAAACATTCTATCACCTGGTCTAGAATCCAGTGGAATCATTGTAGTTCACTATAACCTCAAACACCTGAGCTCAAGCCTCTGGAGTAGCTGGGACTACAGGGCCCACCACAACACCCAACTAATTTTTCTATTTTTAGTATAGATGAGATCTTAACTCTTTCTCAGGCTGGTCTCAAACTCCTGGTCTTAAACAGTCCTGCCATCTTGTCCTAATCTATTTCCTTTAAAAAAAAATTTAAATGCTGGCTCGGCGCCTGTGGCTCAAGCAGCTAAGGTGCCAGCCACATACATCTGACCTGGCGGGTTCAGATCCAGCCCCGGGGCCGCCAAACAACAATGATGGCTGCAACCAAAAAATAGCCAGGCACTGTGGCGGGTGCCTGTAGTCCCAGCTACTTGGGAGGCTGAGGCAAGAGAATTGCTTTTTTTTTTTTTTTTTTTGTGGTTTTTTGGCCAGGGCTGGGTTTGAGCCCGCCACCTCTGGCATATGGGACCAGCGCCCTACTCCCTGAACCACAGGTGCCACCCGCAAGAGAATTGCTTAAGCCTAGGAGTTGGAGGTTGCTGTGAGCTATGATGCCACGGCACTCTACCCAGGGTGATAGCTTGAGGCTCTGTCTCAAAAACAAAAACAAAAAAATTTAAATGCTTTATAATTTACTCTGTAACAGATATTTGTAATAACTTTTTCTTTTCTTTCTTTCTTTTTTTTGTAGAGACAGAGTCTCAGTTTATCACTCTCAGTAGAGTGCCATGGCGTCACACAGCTCACAGCAACCTCCAACTCCTGGGCTTAGGTGATTCTCTTGTCTCAGGTTCCTGAGTAGCTGGACTACAGGCGCCCACCACAATGCCCAGCTATTTTTTGTTGTTGCAGTTTGGCCTGGGCCGGATTTGAACCCACCACCCTTGGTATATGGGGCTGGCGCCCTACCCACTGAGCCACAGGCACTGCCCTGGTATACTTTTTCTCAACTGTAATAATTATTCTAGTAGCACTGTCAGTTTTTGCAGAGAAACTATAATAGTCACATGCTGGATGGCAAAAGACTGCCAGCTAAGGTTAGAGAATCAAAAGTTGGTCCAGGCTTTTCCTCTTCCCATAAGTGGCCTGAGGTGATCTGTGAAAATGGTTCGCTATTCACTTGACCCAGAAAACCCCACAAAGTCATGCAAGTCAAGAGGCTCAAATCTTCATGTTCACTTTAAGAACAAACGTGAAACTGCCCAGGCCATCAAGGGTATGCATATACGAAAAGCCACCAAGTATCTGAAGGATGTCACCTTAAAGAAACAAGGCGTACCATTCCCATGTTACAATGGTGGAGTTGGTAGGTGTGCCCAGGCCAAACAGTGGGCTGGACACAGGGTCGGTGGCCCAAAAAACAGTGCTGAATTTTTGCTGCATATGCTTAAAAATGCAGAGTAATGCTGAACTTAAGGGTTTAGATCTGGCCATTGAGCATATCCAAGTGAACAAAGTACCCAAGATGGGTGCTGAACTTATGGAGCTCATGGTCGCGTTAGCCCATACAAGAGCTCCCCCTGCCACATTGAGATGATTCTTACTAAAAAGGAACAGATTGTTCCCAAACCAGAAGAAGAGGTAGCACAGAAGAAAAAGATACCTCAGAAGAAACTGAAGAAACAAAAACTTATGACACGGGAATAGATGTAACATAAAATAAATGCAAATAACAGTTAAAAAAAAAAAGTTGGTTCAATGGGTTTGGCACCTGTAGCACAGTGGCTATGGTGCCAGCCACATACACCCAGGCTGGCGGGTTCAAACCCAGCCCTGGCTAGCTAAGCAACCATGACAACTGCAACAAAAAAATAGCCGGGCATTGTGGGGGCACCTGTAGTCCCAGCTACTTAGGAGGCTGAGGCAAGAGAATCGCTTGAGCCCAAGAGTTTGAGGTTGCTTGAGCTGTAATGCCACTGCACTCTACCGAGAGCAACATAGTGAGACTCTGTCTCCCAAAACAAAGTTGGTCCCATGGTAGTGGATTATCAGAGCTTATTAACATTAAGGTCACTAAAATTGGTTTTCTTGTCCCACTGCTAATTTTGACCGCCTTTAAAAGAGTTGGCCAGATTTTCATTATAAATGAACCTTCTTAACCTCATGTTCAGAAAAACTAGCAGAGATTGAACTTTTAAAAATTTTAATTTTTTTGGCGGTGCCTATAGATCTGTTGATAGGGCGCCAGCAACATACAATGAGGCTGGCGGGTTTAAACCTGTCCTGGGCCAGCGAAAAACAACGACAACTGCAACAAAGAGATAGCCAGGCAATGTGGTGGGTGTCTGTAGTCTCAGCTACTTGTGAGGCTAAGGCAAGAGAATGCTAAAGCCCAAGTGTTTGAGGTTGCTGTGAGCTGTGACATAGTGGCACTCTATGAGGGCGACATAGACTCTGTCTCAAAATAAAATTATTTTTATAAATAGTCTGAAATCTTCATTGGAAATGAACTAATTTCCAATTTTTCCGACTATTTTTTTTCCTTTGGAGACAGTCTCACTATGTTGCTCTCTGTAGAGCGAGGTGGCATCACAGTTCACAGCAACCTCAGACTCTTGGACTTGAGTGATTCTTTTACCTCAACCTACCAAGTACCTGAAACTACAGGTACCCACCACAGTGCCTGGCTATTTTTGTTGTAGTTGTCTTTGTTGTTTGTTTGGCAGGCCTGGGCTGGGTTCAAACCTGCCAGCTTCCGTGTAGGTCGCCGGTGCCCTAGCTGCTGAGCTACAGGTGCGGGGCCATATTTTATTTATAATTTCCATTTCTAAACTATTGTATTGTGACACCACGATACTCTACCCAGGGTGACAGAGTGAGACTGTCAAAAAATAAATGAATGGATGAAAGAGAGAGAGAGGAAAATAGTTTGGAGAACACTTGATCCAAGATTATACTTTGAAATTGTCCTGTTAGCTAATTTTGGTATCTTTTGTCTTCATTAAAACAAAGTTTGAGGAGGGTAACATTGTTCTGTTTCAATAAAGTTTCCATTTAGTTCTGTTATTAAGTCTACATTTACTAAAGCAGTTTTTTTTTAAAGCCCCTCAGTTAGTATAATACTTTGATTTTGTAGGAGACACAGTCTGGAGCAGGGGTTAGCAAGCTATGGCCAGTTGATCAAATCTAGCCTGTAAGCTAAGAATGATTTTTTTTTTTTTTTTTTTGTAGAGACAGTCTCAATGTACCGCCCTCGGGTAGAGTGCCGTGGCGTCACACGGCTCACAGCAATCTCTAACTCTTGGGCTTACGCGATTCTCTTGCCTCAGCCTCCCGAGCAGCTGGGACTACAGGCACCCGCCACAAGGCCCGGCTATTTTTTGGTTGCAGTTCAGCTGGGGCTGGGTTTGAACCCGCCACCCTCGGCATATGGGGCCAGCGCCCTACTCACTGAGCCACAGGCGCCGACCGATTTTTTTTTTTTTTTTTAAGACAGAGTCTTACTATATTGCCCACCGCAGAGTGCTGTGCCATCACAGCTCACAACAACCTCCAACTCTTAGGCTTAAGTGATTCTCTTGCTTCAGCCTCCCAAGGAGCTGGGACTACAGGCGCCTGCCACAATCCCCGGCTATTTTTTTTTTTTTTAGAGACGGGGTCTCGCTCAGGCTGGTCTCGAACCTATGAGCTCAGGCAATCCACCTGCCTCCGCCTTCCAAGTGCTGGGATTACAGGCATGAGCCACCACGCCCGGCCGCTAAGAATGATTTAAAAAAAAAGTCTCAAGCTGTTGTCCTGGGTTGAGTGCCATGGTGTCCTGACTTACAGCAACCTCCAACTCTTGGGCTCAAGAGACCCCCTTGCCTCAGTTTTTCTATTTTTAGTAGAGACAGGGTCTTTCTTTTGCTCAGGCTGTGAGCTCAAGTAGTCCACCCGCCTAGGCCTCCCAGAGTGCTAGGATTACAGGCATGAGTTACTGCGCCTGGCCTTGATTTTTAATTTTTTCTAAATGGTTAAATTGAAAGAAGAATAATACTTTGTAACGTGAAAATGATAAAAAATTCAAATTTCTGTGTTCATAAATAAAGGGTTTTTGGAACATAGTTATGTTAATTTACATATTGTGTATGGTTTCTTTCACACAACAGCTTAGTTGAGTAGTTGTGACAGAGACTATGTGGCCTCTTAGTCTAAAATTTACTGTCTGGTCATTTATAGAACGTTTACCTACACGTATAATAGGACACTAGTGAAAAAAACATATTGAGGGTCTAATTTCCAAAACTGTTTATGTACATTTAAAAAAGTAATTTTTAAAAGTTTAACCACATTTAAAGTGGGTATATGTACTGTTTCTAAATGTGTTACGTTTGCAGGAAAACATAGACCCATCCTGGTTTCATGATTTTTAGAGTGGCATTGTAAGAAGCTCACAGTACTTCAACTTGGCATAGGAGAAATGAGTATCACAACTATTTTGGAATAATTATTTTTGTTTTATGTTTCTTCTTGATTATAAACTTAAAAATCTAGAAGCCATTTTATTTCTCCCCGTATAGAAATTCAGTTTTCCAGTCACTGTGCTACACACATGTACACACACCCAAAAAATTATTCAGTGATTGCTAATCTTATGTTACTACATCTTTTTTTTTTTAGACAGTTTCACTTTGTTGCCCTCCGTAGAGTGCTGTCACATCACAGCTCACAGCAACTTCCAACTCCTGGGCTTAGGCGATTTTCTTGCCTCAGCCTCTCGAGTAGCTGGGACTACAGGTGCCTGCCACAATGCCTGACTATTTTTTTTTGTTGTTGTTGCAGTTTGGCCAGGGCCAGGTTTGAAATCGCCACCCTCAGTATATGGGGCCGGCATCCTACCTGCTGAGCCACAGGCACTGCCCCCAGTGTTTTCTTCTTAATTTTATGTTTTGATGATCTGTCCAATGCTGGTACTATAGCTTGAGGTCTTAAATGATTATTATATTCAGGTCTATATCTCTCTTGAACTCTGATAATATTTGTTTCATGTATCTGGGTGCTCCATTGTTGGATATATTTAGAATTGTTATATCCTCTTGCTGAATTGACCCCTTTATCATTACAATGCTCTTCTTTGTCTTTCTTTTTGTTTTTTATTTTCTTGTCTTTTTTAAAAATAGTTTTTGTCTTGAAATCTATTTTATCTAGTAGAAGTACAGGTACTCCTTTTTTTTTTCCCGTTCCTTTCTTTTTTTTTTTTTTGAGACAGAATCTTACTCTGTTGCCCTCGGTAGAGTGCAGTGGCATCACAGCTCACAGGAACCTCCAACTCTTGGGCTAAAGTGATTCTCTTGCCTCAGTTTCCAGAGTAGCTGGGTCTACAGGCGTCCGCCACAACGCCTGGCTGTTTTTTGTTTCAGTCAGCACTGCTGTCTTAGGTGGCTGGGGCTGGGTTTGAACCCAGCACTCTCAGGTATATGGGGCCTGCGCCCTACCCACTGAGTGACAGGCGCTGCCACTCCCCCCCCCTTTTTTTTTTTTGCTTTTATTGGCTTGGAATATCTTTTTCCATCCCTTTATTTTCAGTCTGTGTGTGTTTTATAGGTAAAGTGGGTTTCTTGTAGGCAATATAGGTTGCCTTTTATTTTTTATCCATTTAGCCACTCTGTGTCTCCTTTTTTTTTCCCAGATAGAGTTTAACTCTCTTACCCTGGCGAAAGTGCCATGGTGTCAGCATAGCTCACAGCAACCTCAAACTCCTGGGTTCAAATGATTCTCCTTCCTCCGCCTTCCTTGTAGTTGGGACTACAGGTGCCTGCTGGGACACCTGGCTAGTTTTTCTATTTTTAGTAGAGATGGGGTCTCCCTTTTTGCTCAGGCTGGTCTTAAACTCTTAGTTCAAGTGATATGCTCATCTTGGCTATCCAGAGTGCTAGGATTATAGGTGTTAGCACCTACTTTCTATGTCTTCTTTATTATAAATGTTTAGAAAATGGCCAGGTGCAATGTCTTGTGCCTGGAGTCCTAGCATTCTGGGAGGTGGAGATGGGCAGATTGCTTGAGCTCAGGAGTTCGAGACCAGTCTGAGCAAGAGCGAGATCCCTTCTCTACTAAAAATAGAAAAATTAGCTGGGCGTTGTGGCTGGCATGTATAGTCCCAGCTACTCAGGAGGCTGTGAGGCAGGAGGATCACTCGAGCCCAAAAGTTTGAGGTTGCTGTGAGCTATGATGACACTACTGCACTGAACCCCAGGGTGACAGAGTGAGACTCTGTCTAAATAAATAGAGTGAGACTCTGGGGTGGCGCCTGTGGCTCAAAGGAGTAGGGCGCTGGCCCCATATACCGGAGGTGGCGGGTTCAAACCCAGCCCTGGCCAGAAACTGCAAATAAATAAATAAATAGCTCACTCAAAATAAATAAACTTTTAAGAAAAGTGCTTTAGGATTTCGGGTTGCATTAATCTGGAAAATAAAATTTAGCGTAAGAAATTAGTTTCAAAGGGTTTTGGGGGCAGTGCCTGTGGCTCAGTGGGTAGGGTGCTGGCCCCATGTATCGAGGGTGGCAGGTTAGAACCTGGCCCCAGCCAAACTGCAACAAAAAAATAGCCGGGCATTGTGGCAGGCGCCTGTAGTTGTAGCTGAGGCGAGAGAATCACCTAAGCCCAAGAGTTGGAGATTGCTGTGAGCTGTGATGCTATAGCACTCTACCGAGGGCAATAAAGTGAAACTCCGTCTCTAAAAAAAAAAAAAGAATGAGTTTTTGGAGAATTGGGAATGTGAAAAAAAAAGAAAGGGACATTGAGGTAACAAACAGAAAGGAAGTAGCTAGCCAACCTAGGTCAGGGAGAAAAAAGAGAACAGGGTTACCAGAACCTGGAAACCTGGAGTAGGACCCTTTGGAGCTGGGATCTCTGAGGAAGAGCTATTGGCCAACTGGTGCTGGTGTCTGTGGGGGCTTCCAGTCAGGCTGGTCTGGGATTGTGGGGAAAAAAAATGATAGAAACTAGAACCAATGCCCTTGCCAGGGTAAAGTGATTTGATGGGTCAATAAACATAGGAACTGTCACCTTCTTTCAGTCTTCCTCTAGTACCTATTAGTGCCAAAGAAAAATGTAGTTTACAGGATCGTAATCATACCTGTACAACAAAAGAATATGAAAAATTTAGGAACTGAGCCAGGTATGTTGGCTCACACCTGTAATCCCACCACTTTGAGAGGCTGAGGTGAGTGGATTGTTTGATCTCAGGAGTTTGAGACCAGCCTGGGCAAAAGCGAGACTCTGTCTTTACTACAAAATAGAAGAATTATTTGGGCTTTGTGGTGGGCGTCTGTGGTCCTAGCTCCTTGGGAGGCTGAAGCAAGGGGATCGCTTGAGTCCAAGAGTTTGAAGTTACTATGAGCTGTGGTGCCTTGGCATTCTACAAAGGATGACAGAATGAGACTCTGTTTCTTTCTTTTTTTTTTTTATGTAGAGACAGAGTCTCACTGTACTGCCCTCGGGTAGAGTGCTATGATGTCACATGGCTCACAGCAACCTCTAACTCTTGGGCTTACACGATTCTCTTGCCTCAGCCTCCCAAGCAGCTGGAACTACAGGCGCCCGCCACAGCACCCGGCTATTTTTTTTATTGCATTTTGGCGGGGGCTGGGTTTGAAGCCGCCACCCTTGGCATATGGGGCTGGCGCCCTACTCACTGAGTCACAGGCGCCGCCCGAGACTATTTAAAAAAAAAAAAAATAGCTGGGCACGGTGGCTCACACCTTTAATCCTAACACTTAGGAGGCTGAGGCAAGTGGATTGCCTGAGCTCATGGGTTCGAGACATCCCGAACCAGAACGAGACCCTGTCTCTAAAAATAGCCCGGCGCCTGTTGTTCCAGCTGCTTGGGAAACTGAGACAAGAGAATTGCTTGAGCCCAACAGTTTGTGGTTCCTGTGAGCTGTGACACCACTGTACTCTTATCAGGGACAACAAAGTGAGACTCTGTCTCCAAACAAACAAACAAACAAAAAAAACCCTTAGCTTTATCTGTGTATGCTTCATTGTAGGATTGTCTACTCTATCACTGGAGAAAAATTCCAACGATCAGTTATTTAGGAAGTTAAGTTCCAAATGAGATAAAGCCAATTTGTGTATGTTTTACTTTAGTGGTTTCTCAAATGCTGCGGTAAAGGACTAGGATTTTTTTTTCCTTTTTAACTTTATCATGGACAGATAGTTTAGAAAAATACAATGAGGTTGGGTGAGGTGGCTCATACCTGTAATCCTAGCACGCTGGAAGGCCAATGTGAGAGGATCCATTTGAGGTCAGGAGTGGGAGACCATCCTGAGCAACAGGGAGGCGCCAACTCTACAAAAAATAGAAAAATTGGGAGCCTGTAACACAATGGTTATGGTGCCAGCCACATGCACCGAAGCTGGCGGGTTCAAACCCAGCCCAGGCCAGCTAAACAACAATGACAACTGCAACAACCACCAAAAAATAGCCAGGCATTGTGGTGTTCCAGCTACTTGGGAGGCTGAGGCAAGAGAATCGCTTGAGCCCAAGATTTTGAGGTTGCTGTGAGCTGTGATGCTACACCACTCTACAGAGGGGACCTAGAGTCTGTCTCAAAAAAAAAAAAAAAAAAATTAGGTCTGGTGGTGTATGTACGTAGTTCCCAGCCTGGCTTTTATGGAGCTTGTTTTCTAATTGTGGAGACTATTGTTAATCAAAAAATCTTACAAATACGTAATTCAGTCTTTCAGCCGGACACGCCATCTTCCAGTATATTCACCAAAATGTCAAACACAAAGGGAGAGAGGAGAGGCACTCTATACATATTCTCTAGGCCTTTTAGAAAACATGGAGTTGTTCCTTTGGCCACATATATGCAAATCTACAAGAAAGGTGATATTATAGACATCAAGGGAATGGGTACTATTCAAAAAGGCATGCCACACAAATGTTACCATGGGAGAAGTGGAAGAGTCTACAGTGTTACCCAGCATGCTGTTGGCATTGTTGTAAACAAATAAGGGCAAGATTCTTGCCAAGAGGATTAATATTCATATGAGCATATTAAGCACTCTTAAGAGCCAAGGTAGCTTCCTAAAACACATGAAGAAAAATGATCAGGAAAAGAAGGAAGCCAAAGAGAAAGGTACCTGGGTTCAACTGAAGCACCAGCCTGCTCCACCCAGAGAGGCACACTTTGTGAGAACCAACAGAGGGGAACCTGAGCTCCGGTAACCCATTCCCTATGAATTCATGGCATAATAGGTGTACAGCATAGCACACAGGATAACCAAGAGAACACATGTAACAGTAATATAAGGTGCTGGAACCTATTCCCCATGAATTCACGGCGTAATAGGTGTACAGCATAGCATACACAATAACCAAGAGACGTCATGTAACAGTGAATTTTTTTGGTAGAGACAGAGTCTCACTTTATCGCCCTCGGTAGAGTGCTGTGGCATCACACAGCTCACAGCTACCTCCAGCTTGTGGGCTTTAGGTGATTCTCTTGCCTCAGCCTCCCAAGTAGCTGGGACTACAGGTGCCCGCCACAATGCCTAGCTATTTTTTTGTTGAAGTTTGGCCGGGGCCGGGTTTGAATCCGTCACCCTCGGTATATGGGGCCAGCGCCCTACCCACTGAGCCACACGCACCCCCCACCATGTAACAGTAATTAGTATAAGGTGCTGGAACCTATTCCCCATGAATTCATGGCATAATAGTCACATTTAAGCCTTGTCACATTTAATGGCAAGGCGCCTCCCTGAGCTACTGGAATCTTTTCCCTATGAATTCATGGCATAATAGGTATTAAAAATAAAAGCCTACTATTACAGTAGAAGTGTTTCTTGTCATTGACTAAATGTGTAGTATTCTTTTCCCCAAAGAAGTATTAAAGTAAATTTTAATAGTATTGTAAAAAAGAAAAAACAAAAATAAATATGTAATTCAGATTGCTAACAGCTCCTATTTATTTTTTTAATTGTTTTTTATTAAATCATAACTTTGTACATTGATGCATTTCTGGGGTGCAGGGTACTGCTTAACAGCTCCCATTTAGTGAGCATTAACTATGTGCCATTTACTTCATCCTCTCTTTGAAGTAAATATAGTACAACACTTTTATAGCTAATCTTTTTGGCCCCCACTTCTCTTTGGTGACTTAGGTTTAAAAATGTTGAAATTGGGCTCAACGCCTGTAGCTCAGTGGCTAGGGCGCCAGCCACATACACCAGAGCTGGCGGGTTTGAACCCAGCCCCGGGCCTGCCAAACAACAAGGACAACTACAACCAAAAAATAGCTGGGCATTGTGGTGGGTGCCTGTAGTCCCAGCTACTTGGGAGGCTAAGGCAAGAGAATCGCTTAAGCCCAAGAGTTGGAGGTTGCCATGAGCTGTGACAAAATAGCACTCTACCGAGTGTGACATAGTGAGACTGTCTCAAAAAAAAAAAAAAAATGTTGAAATTGGTATTCAACGTCATATTGACTGACTCACAGCTTTCGCTGTTAACCTATACACTGTACTGTGGTGCCTCCCCATCTAGTGTTTTAGAGTTCATAACAGGGCCGGGTGTGGTGGCTCACGCCTGTAATCCCAGCACTTGGGAGATTGAGTGGGTGGATTACCTGAGCTCACAAGTTTGAGAGTGGCCTGATTGAGACACCATCTCTAAAAAGTAGCCAGGCATTGTGGTGGGTGCCTGTAGTCCCAGCTACTTGGTAGGCTGAAACAAGAGAATCACTTGAGCCCAAGAGTTTGAGTAGTACTTCATCATACTTTTTAATGATATCGCTGTCATTTTATCTTTTGTTGTTCCTGTGAGGAGTAAGATTGGGCCTCTTAATGAACTCTTACTTTTTTTTTTGCAATTTCTAGCCAGGGCTGGGTTTGAACCCGCCACCTCTGGCATATGGGCCTAGCGCCCTACTCCTTTGAGCTACAGGCGCCACCCAAACTTTTTTTTTAGAGACAGAGTCTCACTTTGTTGCCCTCGGTAGAATGCTGTGGCATCACAGCTTGTAGCAACCTCCATCTTCTGGGCTTAGGCGATTCTCTTGCCTCAGTGAGTAGGTGGGACTACAGGCGCCTGCCACAATGCCTGGCTATTTTTTGGCAGTGGCATAACAGCTCACAGCAACCTCAAACTCTTGGGTTCATTCTATTCTCTCTCTCTCTCTTTTTTTTGAGACAGAACCTCAAGCTGTCACCCTGGGTAGAGTACAATGGCATCACAGCTCACAGCAGTTGCAGTTTGGCTGTGGTCATGTTCGAACTCGCCACCCTCGGTATATGGGGCTGGTGCCCTACTCACTGAGTTCCAGGCGCTGCCCCTTAATGAACTCTTGATGGGGGCCAGGTGCAGTGGCTCACGCCTGTAATCCTAGCACTCTGGGAGGCCCAGGCGGGTGGAGCCAGCCAGAGCGAGACCTCATCTCTAAAAATAGCCGGGTGTTGTGGTAGGTGCCTGTAGTCCCAGCTACTTGGGAGGCTGAGACAAGAGAATTGCTTGTGCCCAAGAGTTTGAGGTTGCTGTGAGCTACGAAGCCAAGGTACTCAACCAAGGGTGACAAAGTGAGACTCTGTCTCAAAAAAAATGAACTCTTGATGGTACTGTACTTCTGTGATTAAGTGGCAAGGAACTTGATGGCTAGGGCTGTGGACCATTGCATTTTCCTAAATTCTAGCATAATATAACTTGACATTGGAGATATAAAACAATGGAGTTACACCTAATAAAATTCTGTTTTATAGATGAACTGGCTTTATTATTATATTAATATGCAATTCTATTTCATTAGTTTTTTTTTGGCCGGGGCTGGGTTTGAACCCGCCACCTCCGGCATATGGGACCGGCACCCTACCCCTTGAGCCACAGGCGCCGCCCTGTTTCATTAGTTTTTAATAATGAAGAAATTAATAGAAACTAAAAGGATCAGTAAGTCAGATATCAATGTTTATAGGCTTTGGTTCCTTGGTATCTGGAAGTAGAAATTGAAACCAGGCTTTTAATTTGCAAAACAATATACAAAAATACCTTTTTTTGTTTGTTTAGATGAAGAACTGAAAAGATAATTTTCACAGCTACTCGGGAAAATTTAATCATTTTGGTGATATATGTTAAAAGATTGGCAAATGGGTAAAACTTAGATTTAAATATTCAGGGTATTAATATTCTCTCCTTCCTGAATGAACACACAGTAGTTTTATATCTATGCTTGTTGACATTTTCCCTGTAAGTTTCTTATCTTGAGATTCCTTTTTTTTTGAGACAGAGCCTCAAGCTGTCACCCTGGGTAGAGTACAATGGCATCACAGCTCACAGCAACCTCCAACTCAAGCGATTCTCCTGCCTCCTCCTCCCAAGTAGCTGGGATTACAGGCACCTGCCACAGCCTGGCTATTTTTTTGGTTGCAGCTGTTCATTGTTGTTCAGCAGGCCCTGGCTGGATTTGAACCCGCCAGCTCAGGTGTATGTGGCTGGCACCTTAGCCTCTTGAGCCATAGGCACTGAGCCACTTTTTTTTTTGAGACAGAGTCTCTGTCACGCTGGATGGAGGGTCATAGCATCATAGCTCACAGCAACCTCAAACTTATGGCCTTAAGAGATTCTCTTGCTTCAGCTGCCTGAGTAGGTGGGACTACAGGCGTTCTTCCCCACCCCCCACAACACCCAGCTATTTTTAGAGATAAGATCTCGCTCTTGCTCAGGCTGGTTTCAAATCTGTGAGCTCAGGTATTCTACCCATCTCAGCCTCCCAGAGTGGTAGGATATTATTTATTTATTTATTTATTTATTGTAGAGACAGAATCTCACTGTACCGCCCACGGGTAGAGTGCCGTGGCGTCACGCAGCTCACAGCAACCTCTAACTCTTGGGCTTACGCGATTCTCTTGCCTCAGCTTCCCAAGTAGCTGGGACTACAGGCGCCCTCCACAACGCCCGGCTATTTTTTTGTTGCAGTTTGGCCGGGGCTGGGTTTGAACCTGCCACAGGCGCCGCCAGCATTTTTAATTTTAACAACAAAGCAAGCAGGTGTTCCTGAAGGAAAGAGATCTGAAATTATCATCTTTGTGTGTAAAAAAGAAACCTTAACTTTCTTGTGTGTTTAAGTTTAGTCACAATGCAGGTTTTACTTTCATTGTTTTTATTTTGAAGGTGAGTTTTTAAGAGATAATTTGCATGAAAGGCTATAACAAGAAAGAGCTGACAGCTGGACTGTTTCCGTATTCCTATTTAATGTGGTTTAGCAAGAGTAGGACTGGAAGCTGGCATATGTCCTTACTTTGGTAAAATACAGGATAGGTACAGCTTAAATATTAAGTGTGCTTATATCTTCCAGGCTGATTACTACAATTTCCCTTGTCCTTTGGTGATGGTTGCTTTTGTTACATTGATGGTATGGCAACCATAATGACATCCGTATGAATTTTTTTTTTTTTTAGAGACAGAGTCTCACTTTGTCGCCTTTGGTAGAGTGATGTGGTGTCATAGCTCACAGCAACCTCCAACTCCTGGGCTTAGGCAATTCTCTTTCCTCAGCCTCCCGAGTAGCTGGGACTGCAGGCACCTGCCACAATGCCCAGCTGTTTTTGTTGCAGTTTGGCTGGGGCTGGGTTCAAACCTGCCACCCTCGGTATTTGGGGTCGGTGCCCTATCCACTGAGCCACCCATCATATAAATGTCTTATTACCTGAAACAGCTTTCAACTATTTCAGGTAAAGATTTTTTCTCATATATCTTTCTTTGTACTCCACACTATTTTAATATATTTTTATGAGTGTCTGCCTCATTAAAAAAAAAAAAATCTAGTCCTAGGGCCAGGTTCAGTGGATCATGCCTGTAATCTCAGTAGTTTTCATTTTCTCAGAGATGAGGTTTTGCTATGTTATTCCAGGCCTCAAAGGATCCTCCTGGGCTAGCCTGGATAGTTGAGTTGCTCAGATTACAGATATGAGCCACTGCACAGGCTCCTATTTCTTTCCTTTCCTTTTTTTTTTTTTTTTTTTTTTTGAGACAGAGTCTTTGTTGCCCTCCCTAGAGTGCTGTGACATCACAACTCACAACAGCCTCAAACTCTTGGGCTTAAACAATTCTCTTGCCTCAGCCTCCTGAGTAGCTGGGACTACAGGTACCCACCACAACACCCGGCTTTTTTTTTTTTTAAAGAGACAAGGCCTGATGAGTCTTGGTAAGGCTGGTCTTTAACTCCTGAGCTCAGACAATCCACTCACTTTGTCTTCCCAGAGTGCTAGGATTACAGGCACCTGGCCAGGCTCCTATTTGTTATAGACTATTTTTTATATTCAGTTTAGGAGTTTCTTCTATAATATTGATAGATAATCAGAGGGACTCTGTTTTGAACACTTGCTATACTGCTTCTCTCCCATGATATAGCTCCTTCTGTTGGTAGGTAGATACATTTACTAATACATAGACTCAAAATGACTATTTCTGTGAAACGTTTTACCCTTTGTCCCAGTTCTTTATAATAGCTGATACATACTTAAACAGCAAGGGCATTGCAGTGAAACAGGTTGGATACTTGGCTCTGCCAATTCACTGGCTATGGCCTTAGGGTTCTTCATTTGTAAAATGGTACTAAAGATCAGCTCGGTGCCCATAACACAGTCGTTGCGGGGCCAGCCACGTACACTGAGGCTGGCAGGTTCGAATCTTGCCCGGGCCAGCCAAACAGCAATGACAACTGCAATAAAAAATAGCTGGATGTTGTGGAGGGCGCCTATCGTCCCAGCTACTTGGGAGGCTGAGGCAAGTGAATCGCTTAAGGCTTGGTGCCTGTGGCTCAAGCGGCTAAGGCGCCAGCCACATACACGTAGGCTGGCAGGATCAAATCTAGCCCGGGTCTGCCAAACAGTGATGACGGCTGCAACCAAAAAACAGCTGGGCATTGTGGCGGGCGCCTATAGTCCCAGATACTTGGGAGCAGAGGTAGGAGAATTGCTTGAGCCCAGGAGTTGGAGGTTGCTGTGAGCTGTGATGCCACAGTACTCTACCCAGGGCAACAGCTTGAGGCTCTGTCTCTAAAAAAAAAAAAAAAAAAAAAAACAATAATAATAAAAAATAGGGTAGCACCTGTGGCTCAGTTGGTAAGGCGCTGGCCTCATATACTGGAGGTGGTGGGTTCAAACCTGGCCCTGGCCAAAAACTGCAAAATAAATAAATAAATAAAAAAGAGAGAGAATCGCTTAAGCCCAAGAGTTGGAGGTTGTTGTGAGCTATGACACCACAGCACTCTACTCTGGGTGACAGTGAGACTCTTGTCTCAAAAAAAAAGGTAATATAGTACTTCTTTCATAGGTTTGAGAATCAAATGAGTCAATACCATGTAATACCATTTAATCTACTTGAAAAATAGAAAATACTGTGTTCCTATAATGGTGATGGTGGTCTAGTAATTGTGACAAGAAGACAATATTATAATGTGCTCAGGTCACTAAGAACTTATCCTCAGCTCTTTTTGTTGTGATTCATTGGCTGGTACTAAAGATGAATTTCAGCATTTATGCCTATCTTTTAAGGCTTATTTGGTAATGGGGGTTCCCCTCGTATTTTGCCAATGAGGAAAATAAAATGGATAATTTAAAAGATGAACTCAAACAGTGGATAAAAGTAATAGATACACAATGCAAAGGGCTATAAAATGTTCAGATTATATCACCCTATATCCCAGTCTGTGTTTTAGAAAAAGCAGATTGCTTTAATAGAAGAACATATTTCATTTTATGCAAGTGTTTTTACAAACGAATTGGGAAGACAAATTTAGAAACAGATTTCAGGTGTAAATATACTTGTTAACATTTGGGATGATTGGGCAGTGCCTGTGGCTCAGTGAGTAGGGTGCCGGCCCCATATACCGGGAGTGGTGGGTTTGAACTCAGCCCTAGCCAAAATGCAACAACAACAAAAAACATTTGGGATGATTTTTTTTTTTTTTTTTTTTTTTTGAGACAGTCTCACTATGTTCCCCTTGATAGAGTGCCATGGTGTCACAGATCACAGCAACCTCAAACCCTTGGGCTTAAGCGATTCTCTTGCCTCAGTTTCCCAGGTAGCTGGAACTACAGGCGCAGGCCATAATGCCCGGCCATTTTTTTGTTACAGTTGTCATTGTTGTTTTAGCTGGTCCGGGCTGGGTTGGAACCCACCAACCTTGGTGTATGTGGCTGGCGCCATAACCCCTGTGCTACGGGCACCGAGCCTGGAATGATATTTTTTAACCTTTTCTTACTCACTTTGGAATTCTATGATGATAGATTTGAGATCACCTTTGTTAACAAAGTGATTTATTGCTTAAAATAAGTTAGCTTTACTCTTCTATAGAAATTCCACATTTATATAAAGTTTCAGGCCAGGTGTGGTGGCTCATGCCTATAATCCTAGCATTCAGGGAATTTGAGGCAGGTGGATTGCCTTAGCTCAGGAGTTCAAGATTAGCCTGAGCAAGAGCAAGAGCAAGAACAAGAGCCCGTCTCTAAAAATAGGTGGGCATTGTGGTGGGTACCTGTAGTCCCAGGTACTAGGGAGGCTGAGGCAAGAGGATTGCTTGAGCCCAAGCGTTTGAGGTTGCTGTGAGCTATGATGCCAGAGCACTCTACTGAGGGAGAGTGTCTCAAAAAAAAAAAAAAAGGTTCAACTATATTGAGGTGTAAGAATAGTTGTTAGAGGCTGGGCAAGGTGGGTCATACCTGTAATCCTAGCACTCTGGGAGGCGGAGGTGCCTGCGCTCAGAAGTTTGAGATTAGCCTAAGCAAGAGTGAGACCTCATTTCTACTAAAAATTTGGGAAAACACTAGCCAGACATTGAGTGGGTGCCTGTAGTCTCAGCTACTTGGGAGGCTGAGGCAGGAGGATCTTTTGAGCCCAAGAATTTGAGGTTGCTGTGAGCTGTGATGCCATGGCACTCTTCTAAGGGCAACAACTCTGTCACAATAGGAAAAAAAGAATAGTTGTTAGTATGACATTTTGACCTATATTTGTATACCAGAAATAGTGCTTCTTGTGAGATGGTTCTTGTCCTATAAAAGCTATAATTTTAACTTTTTTTTTTTGCAGTTTTTGGTCAGGGCTGGGTTTAAACCCACCACCTCTGGTATATGGGGCTGGCGTCCTACTACTTGACCCACAGGCGCTGCCCTTAACCTGTTTTTATTATGACTTTTTTTATTTTTTAAGATAAAAAAGTTTTTTTTTTTTTTTTTTTTTTTTTGAGATAAGAGTCTCACTTTGTTGCCCTTGGCCGAGTGCCGTGGCATTACTCCTCACAGCAACTTCCAGCTCTTGGGTTCAAGTGATTCCCTTGCCTCAGCCTCCCAAGTAGCTGGGACTACAGGCACCTGTCACTTGACTATTTTTAGAGATGAGGTCTCACTGTGGCTCAGGTCTTACTGTGAACTCACCTGTGAGTTCTGGCAGTCCACCTGCCTTGGTCTCCCAGATGAGGATTACAGGTGTGAGCCACTGAGCCTAGCCAATATATATATTTTTTATCTTTAGTAGGAGTTCTCTCTGAGATGTCTTTGCTCACACAAAGTTTTCTCTCAGGGTTTTTTTTTTTTTTTTTTTTTTTTTGGTTTTGGCCCGGGCTAGGTTTGAACCCGCCACCTCCGGCATATGGGACCAGTGCCCTACTCCTTGAGCCACAGGCGCCACCCTTCTCTCAGGGTTTGTTTGTTTCAGTTTGATTTTTAAGACATGGTTTTGTTCTGTTTCCCAGATTATAGTAGGGGCTCAAACTTCTGGGCTCAAGTGATCCCCCTACCTTAGCTTCCCAAGTACCTGGGACTGTAGGGGTATACCAACACGCCCAGCTAATTTTTCTAGTTTTTGTAGAGATGGGGTCTCACTTTTGCTCAGGCTGGTGTCGAACTCTGGGCCTCAGCAGTCCTCCTGTTTTGGCCTCCCAAAGTGCTAGGATTACAGGCATGAGGCATTGCACCTGACTACCTCATCAGTGTTTTAATTTGCTTGTCCTCATGGGTCCTATTTCTTGGATGAAAATAAGGCAAATGTTATAAATTAATTTGTGGCCAGGACGACTTTTTCTCTAGGTCATTTGTGAGGTGTTTCCTCTTTTTCTTTGAGAATTGCTTGAAATAAGAGTGCTAAAATCTGGTCCTGTTGTGAATGCATTTGTTTTATTCAAAAGCCATGAGAATTTAGGAAAGGAGTGGGAATGTTAGGGTTGGGGAAATTATCTTATAAGGATGAGATTTTTGCCTTTGTAACTTAAACTCTATTTGAGAAGATATTCACAATAAATGCTAGTCAAGGTTGTATGTGATTGTCAAACTGAAAGTACAAGGTGCATGTTGCGGGAGTTGAAGAGTCTAGTAGTAATATTTGGAATGGTAAGGAAAAGGATATGAAAAGGCAATATAGTGCTAAGTACATATTAAGCATTCAGGTAATTATTAGGTGAGTGAAAGTGAGACCTAAGTCCTGAATGGATTAAGATGGGTGTTGGGGTGATAAGTGCGTGGAGGCTGAGAGAGAGGGAGGAAGGTGGAGGAATGAAAACCAGTATGAAAAATAATTTAAAGACTGACTTAGGGTTGAACTTAGAGGAGTCCACCTTAGCTATTGCAATTCCTTCTGGCGGGGGGGCGGAGGGCAGTAATTTTTTTAGACAAAATCTCCCACTTTATTAACCCTGGCTAGTGCCATGGCATCATAGCTCACAACAACCTCAAATTCTTGGCTCAAGCGATCTCTCGCCTTAGCCTTGCTAGTAGCTGGGACTACAGGCACCCACCACAATAGTGCCTGGCTATTTTTAGAGATGGGGCTCTCGCTCTTGCTCAAGTTGGTCTTGAACTCCTACACTCAGGCAATCCGCCAGCTTTGGCCTCCCAAAGTGTTAGACTGTAGGCATGAGCCCCTGAGCCCGGCCCGCCAGGGAGTAATGTAAAGCAAGGGTAACCAGGTAGGAAAGTATTGATTTAGTTAAATATTGTTGAGTACCTCCAGTGTTACAAGTAGTGTTTTTGCTCTTAATTACAGCTTTGAACTAGATAAAACAGATCCCTGTCCTAAAGGAGCTTGTATTTTAGTGGGAGGAAATAGCACTACATCAAAGTAAACAACCCTCATATTGAGAAATGCTAGGAATCAAGATAAAGCATTATAAGATAGAATGATGGGAGAGTCTCATGAGATAAGGTTTGAGGTGCCATCTTATTATTGAGAAGGAGCAGTCTGACCAAGGTCTAGAGGGAATACTAGTCTAAGAAGAAGGAATAGCAGGTATGAGGGCCCTGGGCCAGAAATTAATTTGAATGCTTGATGGACAGAAAGGTAACTGATATGTCTAGAACTTGGACAATGAGGAGGAATGACTATGGAAAGAGGTAATGTCAGAAAGATTAAGCAGGTATGTGCTACAACCTGAGTTATGCTTTTGAAAGATCACCCATGGGTTATGAAAAATTTGTTTCTAGGGAATAAGCATAGTAGTAATGAGACATATTAGGTCCCAAGAAAGAGTAGTAGCTTTGATGAGTGTTGTAGCAGAAGAGAACATGGGAAATGATTGGATTTGGGATGTGTTTCAAAGTAGAACTTTTGATGGATTAGACATGAGCAATGAGAGGAAAGAGAAAAATTAAGCTCTAGGGAGCTGGGCAGGTTTTTGGTCTGAGCAGTTGGATAGATGATAGTATTAACTGTCATAGGAAAGACTTGGGAGAAGACTGAATTAGCTGCATGGGGTCATCCTCATTAATTCAATTTTACATTTGAGGTAAATGCGATATCTATGTAGAAATATGCATTGAGCTCAGAGAGAAGTTGTGTTTGGAGATGTGATAGTTATTACTCTACTGGTTTTTTTTATGTTTTTGTTTTTGAGACAGGGTCTCACTTTCTTGTCCTCAGTAGAGTGCTATGGCATCACAGCTCACAGCAACCTTCAACTCTTGGGCTTAAGTGATTCTCTTGCCTCCGCCTCCCAAGCAGCTGGGACTACAGGTGCCCGCCACAACGCCTGGCTATTTTTTTTTTTTTGGCCGGGGCTGGGTTTGAACCCGCCACCTCCGGCATATGGGACTGGCGCCCTACTCCTTGAGCCACAGGCGCCACCCAACGCCTGGCTATTTTTTGTTGCAGTTGTCATTGTCGTTTAGCAGGCCCGGGCTGGGTTCAAACCTGCCAGCCTCAGTGTATATGGCTATGGGGGCTGAGCCTATTACCCTACTGTTGATACTGAAAGCCATGAAACTGAATGAGATGAGGTCGGAGGAAAATAGGTTGAAGGACAGAAGGCCAAGAAGGGACTAAGCTTTTGGGCATTTCTAGCACAGAGTTTTTCAACTTTTTTTTTTATCTCATGGCACACTTGAACCTAACATAATTAAACTTTTTTTTTTTTTTTTTGTAGAGACAAAGTTTTATCGCCCTCGGTAGAGTGCTATGGTGTCACAGCTCACAGCAACCTGCAACTCCTGGGCTTAGGCAATTCTCTTGCCTCAGCCTCCCGACTACAGGGACTACAGGCGCCCACCACAATGCCCAGCTATTTTTTTCTTGCAGTTTGTCTGGAGCTGGGTTCGAACCTGCCACCCTCCATATATGAGGCTGGCACCCTACCCACTGAGCCACAGGCGCCACCCATCATAGTTAAACTTCTATGGCACACTTAAACTTCTATGTTGATCCAAAAAAAGTAAAAGAAAAGAATATACTTACTGTGCTTTGAACCTCTTTTGAAAATTTAATAAGATTTAAAAATTTTCACAGCATATCTAAGATCCTCTCACAGCACACTGGTTGAAAATCACTGTAGATTACTGGTAGGATAGGAAGAACCAACAAATAAGATTAAGGAAGAGTAGCAGTGAGGGCAAGAGGAAAAACTGAAGAATATAGTCTATGAAAACCTTAGAAAAGAAATTGATCACTAGCTTTAAGATGTCACTAGTAACCCTTCCTTTTAAGGTGAGGTATGTTGTTGTTATTTATTTATTTATTTTTGAGACAGAGTCTAACTGGGACACCCTGGGTAGAGTGCCGTGGCATCATCATAGCTCACAGCAACTTCAAACTCCTGGGCTCAAGTGATCCTCTTGCCTCAGCCTCCCAAGTAGCTGGCGCTATAGGTGTTCACCAGCATGCTTGGCTAATTTTTCTATTTTTAGTAGAGAAGGAGTCTCACTCTTGGTCATTCTGGTCAGGTATATTATTAATAAAAGCTATTTGACTAGTGAGAATCAGCAGAGAGAAAGAGACTGACAGAAAGATAAACACAAGAACATAGAGACTAATGATAGAAAGAAAGAATATATAGGAAATGGATGTCCTTGAGGAGAGGCAAGAGGATACACTATGTGGTGGGATCATAGTTGAGAATGGTTGTGGAGATCACAGTAATAGAGATTTGGGGTAAGG
Source organism: Nycticebus coucang (assembly GCF_027406575.1). Lineage (NCBI taxonomy): Eukaryota > Metazoa > Chordata > Mammalia > Primates > Lorisidae > Nycticebus > Nycticebus coucang. Next base: position 92,101,274 of record NC_069787.1, on the reverse strand, counting down.
GGGTGTGTGAAATAGGCATCTAGGAGAGTAAGAAAGGGAATTGAGGGCGGCACCTGTGGCTCATTCGGTAAGGCACCAGCCCCATATACCGAGGGTGGTGGGTTCAAACCCGGCCCTGGCTGAACTGCAACAACAACAACAACAAAAAAAATAGCCGGGCGTTGTGGCGGGCGCCTGTAGTCCCAGCTACTCGGGAGGCTGAGGCAAGAGAATTGCTTAAGCCCAGGAGTTGGAGGTTGCTGTGAGCTGTGTGATGCCATGGCACTCTACCGAGGACCATAAAGTGAAACTCTGTCTCTACAAAAAAAAAAAAAAAAAGAAAAGAGGGTGGCGCCTGTGGCTCAGTCGGTAAGGTGCCGGCCCCATATACCGAGGGTGGCGGGTTCAGACCCGGCCCCGGCCAAACTGCAACCAAAAAATAGCCGGGCGTTGTGGTGGGCGCCTGTAGTCCCAGCTACTCGGGAGGCTGAGGCAAGAGAATCGCTTAAGCCCAGGAATTGGAGGTTGCTGTGAGCTGTGTGACGCCATGGCACTCTACCGAGGGCCATGAAGTGAGACTGTCTCTACAAAAAAAAAAAAGAAAGGGAATTGAACGACAGAGTTTAGTAAATGGAGGGTCAGGATTCTAACCTTAGATATATCAAAGTGTGATCTTTTTGCTATATTGCATCGCCACCCTAATCAACAATAAAGGTGTGCTTTCATGAAGGAGAATCAGGAAAGTTGAAACTAGGTTGACCCCAAAAGGAAAAATTAAAAAGAAAGCCCCTTATTAGCTTTTTTTTTTAAGAGACAGAATCTCACTTTGTCACCCTTGATAGAGTGCTGTGGCATCACAGCTCACAGCAACCTCCAGCTCTTGGGCTTAGGTGATTCTCTTGCCTCAGCCTCCTGAGTAGCTGGGACCACAGGCGCCCCCCACAACGCTGGGTTGTTTTGTTGTTGCAGTTTGGCAGGGGCCGGGTTTGAACCCACCACCCTCATTATATGGGGCTGGCACCCTACTCACTGAGCCACAGGCCCTGCCCCTTTTTTTTTTTTTTTAATTTTTTTAATTTTTATTTTTAATTTCAGCTTGCTTGTTCATTCTTCGTTTGAAGTACTCTTTTTTCTTGTTCATTTTCTTCTTCCTCTGGCTGTGCTGTTTCCCATTGCCTCCCCAGTAGCTGAGATTACAGACGCCCACCACAACGTCCGGCTGTTTTTGATGTTGTTAGTAGAGACAGGGTCTTACTCTGGCTCACTGCTGCTCATACTGGTCTCGAACCTCTGAGCTCAGGCAATCCACCCGCCTTGGCCTCCCACAGCGCTGGGACTACAGGCATGAGCCACCACGCCCGACCTTTTTTTTTTTTTTTTTAAGAGACAGAGTCTCACTTTGTCACCCTCAGTAGAGTGCTCTGGCATCACAGCTCACAGCAACCTCCAGCTGTTGGGCTTAGGCGATTCTCTTGCCACAGCCTCCTGAGTAGCTGTGTAGTACAGGTGTCTGCCATAACACCTGGCTATTTTTGTTTGGCTGGGGCTGGGTTCAAACCTGCCACCCCTGGTATATGGGGCTGGCACCCTACTCACTGAGCCACAGGCACCGCCCCCCCCCCCCCCCAATTAGCTTTTCCTGTATGGTAATTATTATTTGTTATCTTCTTTTTTTTTTTTTTGGGACAGAGTTTCAGGCTGTCACCCTGGGTAGAGTGCTGTGGCATTGCAGCTCACAGCAACCTCCAACTCTTGAGCTTAAGTGATTCTGTTGCCCTCAGTCTCACAAGGACTACAGGCGCCTACCGTGATGCCTGGCTATTTTTGTTCTTGTTGCAGTTGTCATTGTTGTTTTACCTGGCCCGGTCTGGATTTGAACCCGCCAGCCTTGGTGTATGTGGCTGGTGCCCTACCCACTGAACTACGGGCACTGCCTGTAGTTATCTTCTTATAATAGTTATCTTCTTATAATAGTTATTTGGTATACCTCTGTGTCATGTTACTTCAGGTAAGTATAAAATTACTGATTACTGAACTAACATCTTGCCTTTACAGTCTTAGCACTGCTCTGAAAGCGATCCTTAAATAATTATTGAACAAATAGCCTTGTGATTGATATGAGAACTGATACTTAAGTGTTGCCTTCTGAATGATGTGACTGAGCAATCCATGAGCATGGTTCTGTGCCACTGGGATATATTCTGATGAAGTTTTCAGATTTGTCTTAAGCCCAGTTCACTCTTTGCAGTTGGTTACGATATCCATTCTCAATCAAACTCAGAAGGATTTACTGAGTTTCTTTCTTTCTTTTTTTTTTTTTTTAAGATACTCACTATGTCACCCTTGGTAAAGTGCTGTGGCATCACAGCTCACAGCAACCCCAAACTCCTGGGCTCAAGCGATTCTCTTGCCTTAGCCCCCCAAGTAGCTGGAACTACAAGTGCCCACCACAACGCCTGGCTATTTTTTTTTGTTGCAGTTGTCATTGTTGGTTAGCTGTCCCTGGCTGGGTTCGAACCTGCTACCTTCAGTGTATGTGGCTGGCACTGTAACCACTGTGCCATGGTGTATCACTGTGCCACTGTGCTATGTGCTGAGCCTTTTTTTTTTTTTTTTTGAGACAGAATCTCACTTTGTCTCACTTTTTCACCCTCAGTAGAGTGCTGTAACATCATAGCTTACAGCAGCCTCAAACTCCTGGTCTCAAACGATTCTCTTGCCTCAGCCTCCCAGGTAGCTGGGACTAAGGGCACCTACCACAACGGCTATTTTTAAAGATGGGGTTCTTGCTCAGGTTGATCTCAAACTCGTGAGCTCAGGCAATCCACTCTCCTTGGTCTCTCGAGAGTGCTAGGATTATAGATGTGAGTCACTGCGCCTGGCCACTCAGTTTCTTTAGAAGAGGTGTACAAATGTATATGACTGTAGGCCAATTAGAGAGCTAGGTAGATGCAACCTTTTATGATAAAAGATTTAATTTTGAAGACTTTCTGCTTGATGCACCTTTGATATCATTAAGATCTGAAGCAGTTGGGCGGTGCCTGTTGCTCCGTGGGTAGGGTGCCAGTCAAATATACCGAGGGTGGTGGGTTTGAATCCAGGCCCGGCCAAACTGCAACAAAAAAAATAGCTGTGGGTGCTGTGGTAGGTGCCTGTAGTCCCAGCTACTTGGGAGGCTGAGCCAAGAGAATTGCCTAAGCCCAGGAGTTGGAGGTTGCTGTGAGCTGTGACTTCACAGCACTCTACCAAGGGCGATAAAGTGAGATTCTGTATCTAAACAAACAAAAAAGATTCAAAGCAGTTTAACCTTTTTTTTTCCCCTGATAATCTTACTCCTTTACCTTGTATAGAGTGCAGTGGCATCTTCATAGCTCACTGTAACCTCAAACTCTTGGTCTCAGTCAGTTCTCCTGCCTCAACCTCCTGACATAATTATCCTCATGTCCAGCTAATTTTTTCTATTTTTGGTAAGGGCAGGGTCTCATTCTTGCATAGGCTGATCTCAAACTCGTGCGTTTAAGCGGTCCTACTGCCATGGCCTCCTGGAGTGCTAGGATTATAGGTGTGAGCCTCTGTGCCTGGTCTTCTGTGACTTGTTCATTTAAACAAATTTTAGCATATTGTTAATCCTCAGACACAAATAGTTGGCAAACTTGTGAATTTGTGGAACCTGTCACTTAAAAACTATCCTTTGCTCTTTATATTATTTATAACTTTCCAAAGCAAGTTTTCTTTTGTCATAAAAATTTGTTGCTGATTTTTACTATTGTGGCCTTATTAATTTCTTCAAAAAGGTCTTGGTCCCTTATTATTGAAGCAATCTACTCTCTTGCTCGTGTCCAGGTCTTGTCTTCTGGAAGCGTACTCCCAACTCTAAAATATCACTCTGACCATAATTTCCAATTTTTCCACCTCTTTCTTCTTCTTTTCTTTGTGGTTTTCACCAAATCTACTCTTTGAAGCCCCTGATAATGTTGCCCCTACCCTATTCCTTCACTTTATCAGCTTCTTTCAGATTTTATTCCCTCTCTATTATCTATGGATCTCTTAGGTCAGTCATTTCAATATTCTTGGGAATGCCTTCAATTATCTCAACTCTTTGCCTTCTACCCCTCTTGGCCCACCCATCTTGCTAGATTAATTCACTAATAATTTCCTCTGATAGCTTAATGCTGTCAGAAGTAGAATAAGTTTGTTTATGAGCTATATTATAAATTGGTAGTGTCCAACTCTGGGCAGCAACATTGAGAATTATAGTTCACTTCCATTTCTTTTCTGCACAATTGAATTTTCTTTTTCTTTTTTTACATAATTGAACTTTCTTCAAGTGTTTTGCCCTGTTCCTTCCCCCAACTTTCAACTAGTGATATCAGAAAAATGGAGGCCAAAAGGGATATGCTTGCTTTATTTTGAAACTTAACCATATCTTTTTTTTGAGATAGAGTCTCACTGTGTCACCCTTGATAGAGTGCTGTGATGCCACAGCACCTCAATGTAACCTCAAACTTGGGCTTACTTGATTCTCTTGCCTCAGCCTCCCAAGTAGCTGGGACTATAGGTGCTCACCGTAACAACCGGCTATTTTTTTGTTGCAGTTGTCGTTGTTTAGCGAGGCCCTGGCCTCGGTGTATGTGGCCGGCGCTTTACCCACTGAGCTACGGGCACCATCCAAAACTTAACCATATCTTCACTTACCTGTATCCTCTACTCTTGAGATCACCCACTCATCAACCTATTTAGTGATTCCATACTTTTTCTGTGATTTAAACGTCTTATCTGTTCACCAGCTCTATTTTTGATGAGAAGGAAGCAAGATGTGACATGGCTTGTATGATATGATAACTATATTTAAAAAGGACAACAAAGGCCTGTTTAAAGTAAAAGCTATACACCTATACACACAAGTGTTAGAAGGGCTTTATAGATGAAGATGTTAACAATAGTTGGCTATGGGCCGGGTGTGGTGGCTCACGCCTGTAATCCTAGCACTCTAGGAGGCTGAGACAGGTGGATTGCCTGAACTCACAGGTTCGAGACCAGCCTGAGCAAGTGCGAGACCCTGTTGCTAAAAACAAAAAGAGCTGGGCATTGTGGCAGACGCCTGTAGTCTCAGCTACTCAGAAGGCTGAGACAAGAGAATTTGCTTGAGCCTAAGAGTTTGAGGTTGCTGTGATGCCAAGGCACTCTACTGAGGGTGACAAAGTGAGACTCTGTCTCATAAAAAAAAAAGAAAACCCAACAGCAGTAGTTGTCTCTGGATGGGTTGGATTGTGGACCATGGACCTTTCCCTTTTTCTTTGTAATTTGGTGGATTTTTGTTGTTGTTGTTATTTTTTTTGAGAGAGTCTTGCTCTATCCCCCTGGGTAGCATACAGTGGTGTCATCATAGCTCACTGCAACCTCAAACTCCTGGGCTTAGGTGATCCTCCTGCGTTAGCCTCCCAAATAGCTGAGACTTATAGGTGTGCTCTGTGACACATGTCTAATTTTTCTGTTTTTATTAAGATGGGGTCTCGCTCTTGCTTAGGCTGGTCTGATACTCCTGAGCTCAAGAGATCCTCCTGCCTTGGCCTTCCAGAGTGCTAGGGTTGTAGGCAGGAGCCACCACAGCCAGTCAGCATTATATTTATTTATTTATTTATTTATTTATTTATTTGGAGACAGCCTCAAGCTGTCACCCTGGGTAGACTGCTGTGGGATCACAGCTCACAGCAACCTCTCACTCCTGGGCTGAAGTGATTCTCCTGAATCTGCCTCCCAGGTACCTGGGATTACAGGAGCCTGCCAAATGCCCAGCTGTAGGTCTACACCACCACTCTTAGCTGACTTTTAAACTTTCTTCATACAATCGAGGTCTTGCTATGTTTCACAAGTTGCTCTCAAAACTCCTGGCCTCAAGTGATCTTCCCAACCTGGCTTCCCAGAGTGTTGGGATTGCAGGTTTGAGTTAGCATGCCTGGACATAAAAATTCAATTTATTATTAAATTCTGAGAAATGTCTTACCATTTCTGTTAAGTAATTACTTGAGCTTTGAAATATACTTTCATCACTCCCCCTTCCCTTCCAATCCCACAAATTTATAATATTTCTTTAGCTGATTTTCATCATAGTTTGTCAGGATCATTTTTTTTATCCGTCTAAAATAGAACTGCTGAGGCTTAGGAAAGGATTCTGATCATCTTAGTATTTCTAGCACTTCATATTTGTGGTATGGTGTAGACAAGCATATGCTTAGACATTTCCTGGCACTCTTCTGTTAAAAATTTCTCATTATTAATTATTATTATTATTATTATTTTTGCAGTTTTTGGCCAGGGCTGGGTTTGAACCCACCACTTCTGGCATATGGGGCCGGTGCCCTACTCCTTTGAGCCACAGGTGCCGCCCCCCCATTAATTAATTTTTTTTTTTAAGACTAGTTAAGTGCAGTAGTGAGAAGGGGGAAAGAGTAGAACAAGGAGTTGACTGTGAACAATCAAGTGAGATAACTCACTACCTTTGGACCAGCCTCTCATTACTAATTTAAATCAAATGTTATATGCCATAGATTCTAATATGCCATAAGCTATACATATAAGACACAATTATTTTATTAACTACTAAGAAAGGGGAAAAATTCTGTCGATTAAACTGTGATGTTGGCCAAGGCAAGGGGATTGCCCTGAGCTCACAGGTTCGAGACCAGCCAGAGTAAGAGTGAGACCCTATCTGTAAAAGTACCCAGATGTTGTGGTGGGCACCTGTGGTCCCAGCTACTTGGGAGGCTGAAGGAAGAGAATTGCTTGAGCCCAAGAGTTGGAGGTTGCTGTGAGCTATGACACCACGATACTCTACCGTCTCCGAAAAATAAGAAAAATTAAAAATAAACTGTAATGTTCTTGATAGCATGATGCCACTTGTGAAGTTATTCTATGTAGGGAAATGTAGAGTTGTTCTAACAAATCTATGAGTTTTTCATTGATTTTTTTGGAGGGGGGAAAAAAGGGTTAAGCTTAGTACTGTTTCAGATCTCATTCAGGTATTGCCAACATTTTTTCCTCTCATTACTTAGTTTTGTATGGCTACCGCAGACTTTGGTGAATGGACTGAATTATGATACAGTCAGGCTTATATTGTGGGGAAAGGATTTTGTACATTTCTTTTCATGGACATTTAAATTAGATTTTTGTATTCCTTGCCATATAGCCTAAAAGAGTAACTTGCCTAAAATACTAATTTGGCTTTCATGCCTCTTTGTAGCTTACCTTTCTCCAAGTAGCTAGTCCCCCAGTATGCCTTGGTACACTGGTGTGCACCAGACTTTTGGTTTTTGATTCCTCATAGTCAGGATGCTGTGTGTTTACATCTGTTAGAACGTAACTCAGCCAAACACTGTGATATGGTGCACTGTAATGTGGAATAGAGTCTTGTATTCAGCAAAAGTAATGGATACCTAAAAGATTGAGAACCATTGATTAGTAAGATGAAATATGATTCTCCTTATGAGAAGCCTGGCAAGTCCTTCCTGATTCACCTAATTGTTGGCTTTTTCCTCCCTAAACATTATAATCAGGTAATATTGAACCATTTACAGTTTTCTCATACATATTGTTTTATTTTTATATTTATTTATTTTTGTGAGACATAGTCTCTCTCAGTCACCCTGTTGTTGAGTGCTATGGTGTCATAGCTCACAGCAACCTCAAACTCTTGGGCTTAAGCAATTCTGTTGCCTTAGCCTCCCAAGTAGCTGGGACTACAGGTGCCTGCCAGAACACCTGGCTTTGTTTTTTTTTTTTTTTTTTTGAGACAGAGTCTTAAGCTTTTGCCTTCAGTAGGTGCTGTATTGTCACAGCTCATAGCAACCTCAAACTTTTGATCTTAATCAATTCTCTTGCCTCAGCCTCCCAAGTAGCTGGGACTTCAGGCGCCTGCCACAATGCCTGGTGATTTTTTTTGTTGTTGCAGTTGTCATTGTTGTTTTAGGAGGGCTGGGCTGGGTTCAAAACCGCCAGCCTCGGTGTATGTGGCCGGCGCCCTACCCACTGAGCTCTAGGCGCCACTCCATATTCCGTGTGTTAATCTCTGTGCCTCTGCCTGGGATTTCCCTCTGCTTAGGATCTAGATATTCTTCAGTCCTCTCTGTAGGAAAAGATTGTTCGCGTTTCTATCTTCCCACTAAACTAAGTTGCTTATTGTCCTCTTTGCTGCTATACCATATATATTTTTATCATTATATTTACTCCATTATATTGGAATTACTTTTGTAGCAGATATATATATATATATATACATATATATATACACACATTGTTTTTTTTTTGTTTGCTTTTTTTTTAGCAGATTTATATTTTGTAACTCTCAGGAAACTGTAAGCTTCTTAAGGACAGGGATTCTGCTTTATTTACCTTTGGCTTTAGCACTTAGCATAGTACATGGCACTGTCTTCATTAAATATTTGTTAAACTAAATGTAATTGAGGCTGTGAAAGAATGAGCAGTGCATATAGACTGCAAGTGTCCTAAGTTCTAATAAAAAATAGCTCTCATTTCAATCATTTTTAAGTATTTATTATTTCTTCTTTTGCATGTTTTCTTGGCTGAATGAAAATAGAGAAGAAGAAAATGAGGTAAGTATATTATAACTTCTTCAGTGATTATGCGATTGACCTCTAAATACATTTTAGAGATTGGGTAAAAGCTGAAAACATTAAAAATTCAGCTGTCGGGCCACGCCTGTGGCTCAAAAGAGTAAGGCACCTATATGCTGGAGGTGGTGGGTTCAAACCCAGCCCCGGCCAAAAATTGCAAAAAAAAAAAAAATCAGCTGTCATTTTTTTTTTCTTTTTTCTTTTATTTATTTATTTAGAGACAGAGTCTCAAGCTGTCACCCTGGGTAGAGTGCTGTGGCATCACAGCTCACAGCAACCTCCAACTCCTGGGCTCAGACAATTCTCTTGCCTCAGCTTCCCAAGTAGCTGGACTACAGGCACCTGCCACAACGACCGGCTATTTTTTGGTTGTAGTTGTCATTGTTTGGCAGGCCCGGGCTGGATTCGAACCCGCCAGTTCTGGTGTATGTGGCTGGTGCTTTAGCCATTTGAGCTACAGGCGGTGAGCCTCAGCTGTCATTTTCAATGTGAAATGAAGTAATCGTTTTTGTTTTTTTTTTCCTTGCAGTTTTTGGCCAGGGCTGGGTTTGAACCTGCCACCTCTGGCATATGGGGCCAGTGCCCTACTCCATTGAGCCATAGGCGCCACCTGAAGTAATTGTTTTTGGAGTTATACTAATTCATCCCAGTGAGAGGTGATGTGTATCTCAAAAAAGGTTTTTAAACTTCAGAGTTTTGAGAACTTTAAAAAAAGGTGGAGGTGAGCCAGGCTTAGTGGCTCATGTCTGTAATCCCAGTCCTTGGGAGGCCAAATGGTAGATTGCCTGAACTAAGGCAAGACCCTGTCTCTAAAAAATAGCCGGGTGTTGTGGTAGGCGCCTGTAGTCCCAGCTTTTGGGGAGGCTGAGGCAAGAGGATTGCTTGAACCGAAGAGTTTGAGGTTGCTGTGAGCTAAGATGCCATAGCACTCTACCAAGAGTGACCAAGTGAGACTCTTTCTCAAAAAAAAAAAAAAAAAAAGAAAAAGTAAAGATGGAGGCAACTCTAGTGACAGCTTTTCCATATTCTTATGTATTGAACTTCCATGTAAGATTTACTTGGACAAGTAGATTGTTTCTTAAGAGTAATTGGAAACCATTGCTCTGTGATCATGCATGTGAAAACATTTACTTTAGCACTTGAATGCTTACTATGTAAGCATTTGAAAATTGATTTCAGCTTTTACTGTATTGAAGAGGAATATTATTCTCTTCTATAGCCTAAGTTAATTAAAGAACATCAATCAGAAAAATTTTGCTAATAGCAAGAATACCATCTTTAATTAGGCTTGAGTTAATTCCTATTGATTTTTATAATGTTCTTTCCATAACCTAGGTTATGCCTCTAACTTCTAAGGCCTATCATTTCCTTAGGTGATTGGGCAAATAATGGAGGGAGAAGTCTCCTTGGATATATACTTTGCAATTGTGTTGTTCATACAGTAGTATCAGAGGATAATCAGTCTTATCTGCAGTGTGGGGCCCAGGCAGAAACAGGACCAGTGTGCCAGGGTAAAAATTTATAGGAATGCAGAAAGCTGGTTCTCATTTGGTTACTTAATCTGTAAATAAGTGAGGTCAGAGGCTTCTCTATATGGTGATTTCCCAAATCTGGGAGAATTCTGTCATGCTTGTATCAAAATAAAACAAAATCGCCTGAAACAAATTTTCTTGCCTCATCTCAGAGCTCAGTAGTTCAAATTGATACTCCCTTTAGTGTGGATCATAGAGCAGTATTTTTAATATGTACACAGCTGATTCTATATGATGCCAGATGACCACCAGTTTTTTGGGTTTTTTGGGGGGTGGTGGTGCAGTGGTGTCATGATAGCTCACTGCAACTTCTAACTCCTGGGCTCAAGTGATCCTCCTGCCTCAGCCTCTTGAGTAGGTGGGACTCCAGGTGTGCCCTACTGTGCCTGGCTAATTTTTTCTGTCTCTCTCTTGCTCAGGCTGGTTTTGAACTCCTGAGTTCAAGTGACCCTCCCACTTTGGCCTCCTAGATTTACAGGCATGAGCCACTGTGCCTGGCCTACACTACTCATTTTAATGACCTCTGATGTTCTCTGATTGAACGTAAAAACAAACTCTTATGAGTACTGAGATGTTAGCTATTGCTCTTCGTATATGTATCAGTTAAATACATAATAGGCTTTAAAAAATGATTTTTAAAAAATGTTACCTGGAGTCCCAGCTACTTGGGAGGCTGAGGCAAGAGAATCCCTTAAGCCTAAGAGTTTGAGGTTGCTGTGAGCTCTGATGCCACAGCACTCTACTGAGGGCAACATAGTGAGACTCTGTCTCAACAACAACAACAAAAAATATTACCTGGAAAATAGTTAAATAGCTGGGCATTGTGGCAGGCGCCTGTAGTCCCAGCTGCTTGGGAGGCTGAGGCAAGAGAATCGCTTGTGCCTAAGAGTTTGAGGTTGTTGTGAGCTATGATGCCACACCACTCTACCACGGGGGACAAAGTGAGACTCTGTCTAAAAAAAAGAGAGAGAGAAAACAAGAATGGAAAAATATGGCTAATGAAGCTGGCTGTAGATTGTTAGGAATTTATTATACTATTCTCTATACTTTTGACGGTGTTTGAAAAGTTCCATAATAGAATTTTAAAACGATTCTTAAGTAGCTTGATAAAATTCAAATTATTTAAAAGGGCTTTTCATTGCTCTGACTGGTAAACATTTTAAACTGTGATGCTAGCCATTTGAAAGTAACTTTTAGTTGTAATTGTTGTTTTGTTCATTTATAGGCAAAGATTGAAAATGTGCAGAAAACGGGTTTCATCAAAGGATCAGTGTTCAAAGGTGTTGCTTCTAGTCGATTTTTGCCCAGAGGCACTAAGACAAAAGTTAACTTGGAAGAACAAGGACGGCAGAAGGTATCATTCAGCTTCAGTCTTACAAAGAAAACTTTGCAGAATAGGTTTCTGACTGCACTTGGAAATGAAAAGCAAAATGATAACCCAGGTGTACCTCTCCCAGTAGACTCGACTCCTAAAATAAAAATGGACATTGGCGATACCTTATCTACTACAGAAGAATCTTCCCCACCAAAATCAAGGGTAGAATTAGGCAAAATTCATTTTAAGAAACATCTGCTTCATGTAACAGCCAGGCCACTGCTGGCTACTACCACAGCAGTAGCATCTCCACCTTCTACGGCAGTGCAGTTACCAGCAGCCATAGCAGAATCAAGAACTGTAGACTCACCACCCTCTTCTCCACCGCCACCACCTCCACCTCCCCAAGTTACAACACTCTCACCACCAGCACCGGTAAGAGAGCCAGTGGCCTTGTCACACACGTCAGTAACAGTTCCAGTGACAGCACCAGTACCCTTATCAGTAGATATAGCTGTTAGACCTCTGAAAGAACCACCAGTTACAATTGTACCAGAATCTTTAGAAGTGGATACTAAGGACACTGTATCTAATAGTTCAGAAGAACACATAGCTCAAAATTTGAATGAGCAAGCAGATATTCTGTCACAAAAGGAAGATTCCCATATTGGGAAAGAAGAAGAAATTCCTGATAGTTCTAAGACTAGTCTGAGCTCTAAAAAAACGGGTTTTAAGAAGAAATCCTTACAATCTGAAGGCACCTTCCTTGGTTCAGAATCTGACGAAGATTCTGTACGGACTTCTTCAAGTCAAAGATCACATGATATAAAATTTTCAGCAAGCATTGAAAAGGAACGAGATTTTAAAAAGAGCTCAGCATCTATAAAAAGTGAGGATTTAGGGAAATCTTCACGATCTAAAACAGAGAGAGATGATAAATATTTTAGCTACTCAAAACTTGAAAGAGATACTCGGTATGTGTCTTCCCGATGTAGATCAGAAAGAGAGCGAAAGCGAAGCAGATCTCGTTCCAGGTCTGACAGAGGCTCTAGGAATAGTTTACCCTATTCTCGGTCAGAACGATCTCATTATTACGACTCTGATCGTCGATACCATAGGAGTTCCCCTTATCGAGAGAGGACACGATATTCTCGGCCATATACAGATAACAGGGCCCGTGAGAGTTCTGACTCTGAAGAAGAGTATAGGAAGACATACTCAAGGCGCACTTCATCTCATTCCTCCTCTTACAGAGACCTGAGGACATCATCATCTTACTCTAAATCTGATCGGGACTGTAAAACTGAGACCTCTTACTTAGAGATGGAGAGAAGAGGAAAATATTCTTCAAAACTAGAAAGAGAATCCAAAAGGACTTCAGAAAATGAAGCAATGAAAAGATGTTGTTCTCCCCCCAATGAACTGGGATTCCGACGGGGGTCATCATATTCCAAGCATGATAATAGTGCTTCCCGTTATAAATCTACCCCTTCAAAACCTGTACCCAAGTCTGATAAATTTAAAAATTCTTTCTGTTGTACAGAATTAAGTGAGATCAAGCAGTCTCATTCTTCTACTTTACAGACTCCTTGTTCAAAAGGTAGTGAGTTAAGACTGATTAATAAAATTCCTGAAAGAGAAAAGGCAGGGTCTCCCTCTCCATCAAGTCAATTAAATGATTCACCTACTTTTAAAAAGCTAGATGAATCATCTGTTTTAAAGTCTGAATTTATGGGACGTGATAGCCATGATAGTATTAAGGAATTAAACTACTTATCTAAAGTGAAGAATGATCAGTTAAGAAGTTTTTGTCCCACAGAATTAAATGTAAATGGATCTCCTGGGACAGAATCTGATTTGATGACATTTTGCACTTCTAAAACTGATGCTGTTTTGACAACTTCTGATGATAGTGTGACTGGCTCAGAGTTATCTCCTTTGGTCAAAACCGGCAGGCTTTCTTCAAGTCGATTTCAGAATAGATGCAAAGAAAAATACTTGGATGATACTTCCATGCAGCACAGTAAGTTGGAAAGCCCATTTAGGGAAATAGAACTTTCGGTGTCACCACACCCGGATAAACTCATGTCTTTGCCATTAAGGACTGTAGATTATTCCAAAACAGTAATTAAAGAACCAGTTGATATGAGAGTTTCTTGCTGCAAAACCAAAGATTCAGAAACATACTGTACTTCAAATGACAACAACTCTTTGTGTTACTCTGAAGCTGAAAATATTGAGCCTTCTGTTTTGAAGATTTCTTCAAATAGCTTTATGAATGTGCATTTGGAATCAAAACCAGTTGTATGTGATAATAGGAATTTGACAGATCACTCAAAATTTGCATGTGAAGAATATAAGCAGAGTGTTGGAAGCAGTAGTTTAACCACTGTTAATCATTTTGATGATTTATATCAGCCTCTTGGCTGTTCAGTTATTGCTTCATCTCTTCAGAGTCTTCCATCAGGAATAAGGGTGGACAGTTTAAATCTCTTGCAATGTGGAGAAAACACACCTCCAGTTCTGGATGCAGTGCTGAAGAGTAAAAAAAGCACAGAGTTTTTGAAGCATGCAGGGAAGGAAACAATAATAGAAGTAGCTAGTGGCCTTCCTGATTCAGGAAAGGGATATACTAGCTGGGAGAACAGGCATAATAATGGATTATCTGGGAAATGTTTGCAAGAGGCTCAAGAAGAAGGGAATTCCATGTTGCCTGATGGAAGAGGAAGAACAGAAATCTGTTTATATGAAGAAGGAGAAAGAGGACATGCACATAATTCTGATGATTCAGAAGTTGTATTTTCTTCTTGTGATTTGAATTTAACCACAGAAGACAGTGACAGTGTGACTTACACCTTAAAATGTGATAGTAGTGGTCATGCTCCAGAAATTGTGTCTACTGTCCATGAAGATTATTCTGGTTCTTCTGAAAGTTCAAGTGATGAAAGTGATTCGGAAGATACAGATTCTGATGACAGCAGTATTCCAAGAAACCGTCTCCAGTCTGTTGTGGTTGTGCCAAAGAATTCTACTTTGCCTATGGAAGAAACAAGTCCTTGTTCTTCTCGGAGCAGTCAGAGTTATAGACACTATTCTGACCACTGGGAAGATGAGAGATTGGAGCCAAGGAGACATTCATATGAGGAAAAATTTGAGAGTATAGCAAGTAAAGCTTGTCTTCAAACTGAGAAATTCTTCCTTCATAAAGGAACAGAGAAGAATTCAGAAATTTCTTTTACACAGTCCAGTAGAAAACAAGTAGATAACCACCTGCCAGAAATTTCTCATCCTCAGAGTGATGGGGTTGATAGTACAAGCCATACAGATGTGAAATCTGACCCTCTAGCACACCCAAATTCAGAAGAAACAGTAAAAGCCAAAATATCTTCTAGACAGCAAGAAGAGCTGCCAGTTTATTCTTCTGATGATTTTGAAGATGTCCCAAATAAGTCTTGGCAGCAAACCACTTTCGCTAACAGGCCAGATAGTAGACTGGGAAAAACAGAGTTGAGTTTTTCTTCATCTTGTGACATCTCCCGTATGGATGGCTTGCACTCATCAGAAGAACTTAGAAACCTAGGGTGGGACTTCACTCAACAAGAAAAGCCTACTACCACATATCAGCAACCTGACAGCAGCTATGGAGCTTGTGGTGGACACAAGTATCAGCAAAGTGCAGAACACTATGGTGGGACACGTAATTACTGGCAAGGCAATGGCTACTGGGATCCAAGATCAGCAGGTAGATCTCCTGGAAGTGGAGTTATGTATGATCGAATTCAAGGACAGGTACCAGATTCCCTAACAGATGACCGTGAAGAGGAGGAGAATTGGGATCAACGGAGTGGATCCCACTTTTCAAGTCAGTCCAGTAAATTTCATCTTTCCCTTGAGAAGGACAAAGGGTCAGTGCAAGCACCCGAAATAAGCAGCAATTCCATTAAGGACTCCTTAGCTATGAATGAAAAGAAAGATTTTTTTAAAAATTTAGAAAAAAATGATATCAAAGATAGAGGGCCTCCTAAAAAAAGGAGACAAGAATTGGAGAGTGATTCTGAAAGTGATGGTGAACTTCAGGACAGAAAGAAAGTTAGAATGGAGATAGATAAGGGAGGGACATTAGTGCTCCCAGGCTCAGCACTGATTGGGCCTTCCTGTGTCATGGATGACTTCAGGGACCCACAGCGATGGAAAGAATGTGCCAAGCAGGGGAAGATGCCTTGCTACTTTGATCTTATTGAAGAAAATGTTTATTTAACAGAAAGGTAAGCCTACCATTAATACTTGTTGACAAATTTTAACCTCCTTATTGTTTAAAAAAATTAGCTTTTTACAATTCATACTTCATGAGCTTAACCATATGAAATAGAATTGTATGATAAAATATAAATTAAAAACTCTAAAAAGGGGCGGCGCCTGTGGCTCAGTTGGTAGGGCGCCGGCCCCATATGCCAAGGGTGGCGGGTTCAAACCCGGCCTCGGCCAAACTGCAACCAAAAAATAGCCGGGCGTTGTGGCGGGCGCCTGTAGTCCCAGCTACTCGGGAGGCTGAGGCAAGAGAATCGCTTAAGCCCAGGAGTTGGAGGTTGCTGTGAGCTGTGTGAGGCCACGGCACTGTACTGAGGGCCATAAAGTGAGACTCTGTTTCTACAAAAAACAAAAAAAAAAAACTCTAAAAAGTGTTTTTATTTAGATTTTATTTGTTATTTAGATTTGATAGTATAGATTCCTTCCCCCAATATGTTTTTCTTACTTGGGAAAAGGCTGTCTAATTTTTTTCTCTTATTACTATTTTGGTTTTAAAAGTGTAACTTAGGCTAGGTCAGTTTTCCTCTAATTCCTTTTACATGCAGAAGTGGGACAAAACAAAAATGAAACCGTGAAGAGGAGGAGAATTGGGTTCAATGGGATGGATCCCACTTTTCAAGTCAGTCCAGTAGATTTCATCTTTCCCTTCAGAAGGACAAAGGGTCAGTGCAAGCACCCGAAATAAGCAGCAATTCCTTTAAGGACTCCTTAGGTATGAATGAAAAGAAAGGTTTTTGAAAAACTTAGAAAAAAATGATATCAAAGATAGAGGGCCTCCTTAAAAAGGCTTGCACTCATCAGAAGAACCCCAGTAAAATAGTCTACTCTTGGAAAATAAAAAAGTGGTTATGTTAGATTTTTTTCTTACTTTGCAAAAAGGTTCAGAATGAAGTGTCCAGGTTCTTTATAAAGCTGGAACTAGACTAGAACATAATTTTCTTCCTTCTTTTTTTTAGCCCATTGTTAATAGATTAAACCAGTAATGTAACAAATACTTTAGAAGTGGTAAAATGGTTTATCAAAAATCCCCGACATGAAATAAGGTATAATGAGAGCATAAATAATGAAAATGTGGTTTTCTATTTTTTTTTTTAATTTTATTTTGCTTTCAATTTCAGCTGGCTTTCACTCTTCTTAGTTTGAAGTTTTTTTGTTTTTAATTTTTTTTTTCCTTTCTTCCTTTAGTGATTCTCTTGCCCTTTGCCTCCCAAGTAGCTGGGATTACAGGCACCGCCACAATGCCTGGCTTTTCTTTTCTTTCTTTTTTTTTGGTAGAGACGGGGTTTCACTCTGGGTCAGTCAGGCTCATGCTGGTCTCAAACCTTCAGGAAATCCACCTGCCTCGGCCCCCCACAGTGCTGGCACAATAGGCGTGAGCCACCACGCCTGGCCGAAAATGTAGTTTTCTAAAGCAGACCTTCACAGTCTTTTTTTTTTTTTTTTTAAGTTTTCCCCTTGGGAAACTATATGCTGACACCAGAGCCTAGTCCACCCTTCAAAGCAATTTTAGAACCGTTTTTCTGGAATAGCCATCAAAGCTGTTGTCCTGTTATGCTTGATGTCCTGAATGTCATTGAAATGTCTTATTTTCAATATTTCCTTTATCTTTGGGTAAAGAAGGAAGTCACTGGGCCCAGATCAGGTCACAGTCTGTTTTGACTTTTACTCCTCCTCGATAATTTTCTCATTTTCCTCATGTAAATATATGTTGAATATGCTTAAAAAAGAAAACACTATACATTCCTACCTACTCACTGCTCCCTTTTGAAAATTTTCCTCCTAGCTGGGAATCAACCTAGCCATCATCCTTTTGAGCATTCAAAATTTTATTAAATTGAAGAAATTTTCTACTGTGGATAAGGTAAAAGACTTCATTTTAAAGTTAGGTCCCACTAAAATTTTATTCCTATTAACGGTATACCAAGGGTGGCAGATTTGAACCCAGCCCCGGCCAAATTGCAACAAAAAATAGCCAGGCATTGTGGTTCTGGCAGGCACCTGTAGTCCCAGCTACTCAGGAGGCTGAGGCAAGAGAATTGCGTAAGCCCAAGAGCTGGAGGTTGCTGTGAGCTGTGATGCCACGACACTCTACCGAGGGCAACAAAGTAAGACTGTCTCTTAAAAAGAAAAATAACCTTTATTTTTTTATGTTGTGGAGAGCCTCTTGTACTATATTCATTTATCTAGTTGTAAATTAGGTTTACATTTGAAATATTAGATATCTTGGCTCGGCGCCCATAGCACAGTGGTTGCGGTACTGGCCACATACACCAAGGCAGGCAGGTTCGAACCTGGCCAGGGCCACCTAAACAATGACAGCTGCAACAAAAAAATAGCCTGGCGTTGTGGTGGGCGCCTGTAGTCCCAGCTACTTGAGAGGTCGCGGCAAGAGAATTGCTTAAGCCCAAGAGTTTGAGGTTGCTGTGAGCTGTGACTTCACAGCACTCTACCAAGGGAGATATAATGAGACTTTGTCTCAGAAAAAAAGTTAGGTGTCTTAAGTAGTACCCTTTAGGAATTCTGTGACTGATGGATTATACAGGGTATCTTGTAAAAGAATATAAAATAAAACTAATCAGTTCAATCCTCCGGCTTCACTAATGAGAATCAGATATATATGTGGGGGGAAGGTTCAGATATATGATTACGTCATATAGATTTGATTGGTGGAAGTGTAAGATGGCTCTACTGTTTTTGGAGTGGGAAGCATTTATATGTGTTCAGCATTTTTTTTCGGTTGTTGTTGTTTAGCAGACCTGGTCTGGGTTTGAACCCGCCATCCGGGCACTCTAAGCATTGAGCTGCAGGTACCCAGCCTGCGTTTAACATTTTAAAGTGCCTGTTACATGCTAGGCATTTAGGAGGAAACAAGAAGACATATTATTATAAAAATAGCGGGGCGGCACCTGTGGCTCAAGGAGTAGGGTGCCAGTCCCATATGCCGGAGGTGGCAGGTTCAAACCTAGCCCTGGCCAAAAACCAAAAAAAAATAAAATAAAATAAAAATAGCGTGACTATAATGAAGTTTTTCTTATATTTATCAGAAATAGACTTAACCTGCAAAAATCTGTGCCTATTAGTCCTAGTCTGACCTTTTGGCAATACAAAATAAAGTTGCTGCTGATTCTTCAAAATAATAGCTTTTAAAGTATTTGGTTGTTTTTTAAAAATTGTTTCAGGTTAATTAAGGGTACAAAGAATTAGGTTACACTGTGTTTGCTAGGTAAAGTCTCTCTTACAATTGTATCCTGCTCCCAATGGTGTGCCATATACCCTAACATTGTGCCCCTTAAGTGGGAGCACCCCCATTTCCTTCCCTCCGCTCTTCTCCATGTAAAGTATTTGTTATTTATGTTTAGTTGTCTTTAGGTTAAGCATATTCATATACTTATTAATGAATTGTATCCTTAGTTGATCAAGAAGAATCATTCTTTTTACCTAAACTTACTATCATTATACTCTTAATCATTTATAAAACTGAGGCTAGAATATAACGTGTTAAGGATTAAAGCAGATTACAGTTAGGAGATTAAAATAACCAGTTAGAACAGCTGTGCCCCACATGACCGCATTTAATAGAGTGAATTATAGTTCCCTAAACAGTCACATACCAATGAGGGGGTCAGGGATGGTTTGTGTTCACATGTCTCTGCCCCCCACCATTGGTTTGTGACTGTTAAGTAGGTCTTCTTTCACCATCCATGATTTTTTCCTTTTTGACCAGTGTCAAAAATAGAGTTCAGCATAAAGGCCAATCATATTTTCACCTTTGCTTTGCAGACTCTGGATGTGTTTTTCTGAACCCAGTCAAATTTCAGCAGTTTCCTTTCTCCTCCAAACTAAGTTAATCATCTACATTGCAAGAGATTAGCCTTTTGAAAACTTTTATCTGCTTATTCTGTGATTATACTTCATTTTTAAACAAACCTTTTCTTTATACAAGTGTGATGTTACTGAAAAATCTTCTAAAAGACTTAATTGAATTGAAATTCTTAAAAATCCTATTTTTTTTAGAAACTCCTTTTTTCCTCTCAGCACTTTATTTCAAGTATTCATTTATGAGCTCTGATTCTTAAACTTTAATCAGCTGTGTCACTATTTGTAACACCCAAGTTTTCCTATTGTCTCTTGAACCCACTATTATTTTAAAACTTAAAATTGGTCAGAATCTGAGGGTTAACTGACCTGGACTAGGAAAAAGGGTTGAGTTCCAAAATGATAATCTTGGACTCATCCCATCTGCCCTATATGCCAGCATTAAGATTGCCTCTCCTCTTTTTTGTATCAAGTACATAGGTCTTTCAGTCTCACAAATGCTAATGATTATTTTTCCTTTTGGATTGTTGACTTACAGGAATCATTAAATGTGAAACTAAATATCATTATATATTGTGTGCGCTAAATATCATTATATATTAATATAAATATCATTATATATCAATATAATGTTATATTATTGCCAGGAGATTTTTTTACCAGTTTTTATGAAATTGTACCCAATAGAAAGAAGAATAAATCCCATCGGGATATTAAGCGAATGCAGTGTGAATGTACACCGCTTTCCAAAGATGAAAGAGCTCAAGGTGAAATAGCATGTGGGGAAGATTGTCTTAATCGTCTCCTCATGATTGAATGGTAAGTAAATCAGAATGCTCTGCTATTGCTCAATCCCTATTTTTTTGTGTTGATGTTATTTGTTTTAAAGAAACAAAGTTTCAGGGTGGCGCCTGTGGCTCAAGGAGTAGGATGCTGGCCCCATATGCTGTGGGTGGTCGGTTCGAGCCCAGCCCCGGCCAAAAAACGCAAAAAAAAAAAAAAAAAAGAAACAAAGTTTCACTCTGTCACTCAGGCTGGAATGCAGTGATACATTCATAGCTCACTGTAACCTTGAATTTTTGGGCTCAAGCAATTTTGCCTCAGCCGCCTGAGTAGCTAAGATGTACCCCACTTGGCTAATTTTTTTTCACCAATTTTTTTTTCCTGTTGTAGATTCAACCAATTGAGATTGAAAATACTAGAAAAACAATTGCATCTGCATTCCCTAAACAATACAGTATAACAACCATTTCCGTAACAGTTACATTATATTACTATAAATAATCTGGAGCTGATTTAAAATGTACAGGAGGATGTACATAGGTTATATGAAAATAGTACATGATTTTACATAAGGGACTTGAACATCTGAGGATTTTTTTTTTTTTTTTGTGGTTTTTGGCCGGGGCTGGGTTTGAACCCGCCACCTACGGCATATGGGACCGGCACCCTACTCATTGAGCCACAGGCACCGCCCACATCTGAGGATTTTTATATGTGCTAGAGGTCCTGGAACCAGTCTCTCATGGACACTGAGGGACGATTATACACTCCTTGACATACATTTAAACTCCCATACAACAACAAAGAGAATAATTCTGTATTTCTGCCTAACAATAAACAGCCACCCTTTTTACAAATGAACACATTTGTAAAATGAACACTTTGCTAATTTTTAATTTTTTTAGGGATAGGGTCTCACTGTGTTGTCCAGGCTGGTCTGAAACTCTTGGCATCAAGCGATCCTTCTGCCTTGGCCTCCCAAAGTGCTAGGATTGCAATCATGAGCCACCATGTCTAACCCAGTCCTTATCTTAAATGTCTCTAAAATGTCAACAAGAATTATTAGTAAAATCGGGCGGCGTCTGTGGCTCAGTGAGTAGGGCACCAGCCCAATATACCAAGGGTGGTGGGTTGGAACACGGCCCCAGCCAATCTGCCAAAAAAAAAAAATAGCTGGGTCTTGTGGCAGGCCCCTGTAGTCCCAGCTACTCGGGGGGCTGAGGCAAGAGAATTGCCTAAGCCCATGAGTTGGAGGTTGCTGTGAGCTGTTATGCAACGGCACTCTACTGAGGGTGACAAAGTAAGACTCTATCTCTAAAAAAAAAAAAGAATTATCAATAAGTAAAATTTAACCTTTCTCTTATCTGTGGATGAATATTTATAAACAATAAAATCTCTGATGTACAGTAGAAATAGATACTAATTAAGGAGACAAATTTCCCTTGCATTGTTCATAATGTTATAATACCTGTAACACTTAGGTATTATATGTGGCACATATATCTGGCACATTTTATGTGATTTGTAAGTAGTCCTATTACTAGTAATATTATATTTTTGTTCAGTGCCCCTTTATCTCCTATAATGTTCATGTCCTGGAGGTAAATGTTGGTTGTTTTTCCCTTTTGAGATAGAGTTTCAAGCTGTTGCCCTAGGTAGAGTGCGGTATTGTCACAGCTCACAGCAACTTCAACCTCTTGGGCTTAAGCAATTCTCTTGCCTTAGCCTCCCGAGTAGCTGGGACTATAGGTGTCTGCCACAACACCTGACTATTTTTGTTATTGTTGTTTTTTAGCTGGCCCGGGCTGAATTCGAACCCACCAGCTTTGGTATATGTGGCCGGTGCCCTATCCACTGAGCTACAGGCACCGACTGGTTCCATATTATTATTATATACAGTAAATATCTTTACATTAGAAAAACATTGGGTAGAGTGCTGCAGGTCATAGCTCACAGCAGCCTCAACCTCCTGGACTCAAGAGATCCACTTAACCACAATGCCCGGCTAGTTTTTCTTTTTCTTTTTCTTTCTCTCTTTCTTTCTTTCACTTTCACTGAGTCTCACTATGTCACCCTCCATAGAGTGCTGTGACGTCACAGTTCACAGCAACCTCTAATTCTTGGGCTTAAGCGATTCTCTTGCCTCCGCCTCCTAAGTAGCTGGGACTACAGGTGCCTGCCACAATCACTGCTATTTTTAGTTGCAGTTGTCATTGTTGTTCGGCAGGCCTGGGCTGGGTTTGAACCTGCCAGCCTCTGTGTATGTGGCTGACACCATAACCACTGTGCTATAGGTGCCAACCCCCAGCTAGTTTTTCTATTTTTAGTAGAGACGGGGTCTTGCTCTTGCTGAGGGTGTTCTCAAACTTCTTAGCTCAAGCAATCCACCCATCTCAGCTTCCCAGAGTGCTAGGATTACAGGTGTGAGCCACCTTACCTGGCCTTTTTTCTGTATTTCTTCAAAAAAATTTGATAATTTTTTTTTTTTAAACAATCTGATTGATACCCTTGTTTTTTAACATGGAAGAAGTATTAAGGTGATTTTTTTAGTCTAGGTATCTTATTTTTAATGTTAATGAAGTGTGTTTTTCATGGCTCTGTTTTGCTCATGTTATATAGTGTTGCAAAAATATACTGTATACCTTGATAAAATAAAAATTTTTTTGGCATTCTTTTTTTAAACTAAATTTTGAAGTGACAGTACAGATACAAGAAGAGGGGACAAGATGAGCACTATTTTAATTTGATATTGTTGCTTTAGTCAGTCTTCTGGGTTTTCCTGCCAACCTTGCTAAATATAGATGAAGAATTTCATTTTTTTTTTTTTTGGGACAGAGTCTCAAGCTGTTGCCCTCCGTAGAGTGCTGTGGCATTGCAGCTCACAGCAACCTCAAATTCTTGGGCTTAAGCAATTCTCTTGCCTCAGCCTCCCAAGTAGCTTGGACCACATGCGCCCGCCACAGTGCTCGGCCATTTTTTTGGTTGTAGTTGTCATTGTTGTTTGGCAGGCCTGGGTAGGATTCGAACCCACCATGTCCGGTGTATGTGGCTGGCACCCTAGCCGCTTGAGCTACAGGCGCCAAGCCTAGAATTTCTTTTCCTCCTGTTATTCCCTCACTTGAGCTTTAAGTAATCTGTTGTCTTCAGGATTCAATTCAAATGGAGCCTTGCATTCAGAGCCCTTCGTAGTATATTACCAGCCTGCCTTTCTATCCTGCTGCAGCCCACCTTTCTTATCACTTATCCTTAGCTGTTTTATTCCCTTTTCCTTAAATAGGCATTGTTTTCTATTTCTGTGTACTGGGAGGGACAGTCGGATCTCTAGCTTTCTTTATCGATTCATATCCTGTCATGAAAGATTCTACATTAATCCTGTTCTATCCTGAAAGCTTTCTTTCAGTGTCTCACTCTCAAGTGAATCCTTCATTCTTTGAACATTAGTAAAGATGTTATTTGCTGTTTGGCAATAAATAGTGATGTATGATGAACGATCGGTAATTTCTGTCATAGCCTTCAGAGAAGGCCTCATTTTTTTTTTTTTTTTGTGGTTTTTTGGCTGGGGCTGGGTTTGAACCTGCCACCTCTGGCATATGGGACTGGCGCCCTACTCACTGAGCCACAGGCGCCGCCCTTCTGTCATAGCCTTCATTGGCACTAAAAGCCTTTGTCAGCTTTAGAATATTAAGAATTCCACTAGGCATGGTGACTCACATCTGTAATCCTAGCATTCTGGGAGGTTTAGACATGTAGATTGCTTGAGCTCATGTGTTCAAGACCAGTCTGAGTAAGACTGAGACCTTGTCTCTCCTAAAAATGGAAAAATCTATCTGGGCATAGTGGCACATGCCTGTAGTCCCAGCTACTCTGGAGGCTGAAGCAAGAAGATTGCTCAAGTTCAAGAGTTTGAGGTTTCTGTGAGCTATGATATACCATGGCAGTCTACTCAGGGCAACAGAGTGAGATTCTGTCTCAAGACCACAAAAAAAAAAAGACTATTAAGAATTTTTTGAGGCTCAGTGCCTATAGCTCAAGCGGCTACGGCGCCAGCCACATACACCAGAGCTGGCGGGTTTGAATCAGCCCGAGCCTGCCAAACAACAATGACAAGTACAACCAAAACATAGCCGGGTGTTGTGGTGGGCACCTGTAGTCCCAGCTAGTTGGGAGGCTGAAGCAAGACAATTGCTTAAGCCCAGGAGTTGGAGGTTGCTATGAGCTATGATGCCATGGCACTCTACCCAGGGTAAAAGCTTGAGGCTCTGTCAAAAAAAAAAAAGGAAGAATTTTTTCAATGTTTTATTTTATTATCTTTATTCTAGGATCCATAGAATAAGAACCTTGCCATGTTACATTGCATTTACTCTGAACAAGACCCTTTTGATAATGACTTTGGTTTCTCTCAATTGTAGATCAAATAGTTAGCTACATTCAAAAGAGCAGATTAATGGTGATTGGAGATGTAAGGAAAAATATACTGATAGAGTTAGCCTGCAGAGTTGTCAATGTACTGCAAGTTTATATCCAGCCTGGAAATGTATTTTAGATGCTCAGGGAGTGATAGACAATCTTTTCTTGTGATGACCAGATGATGAGGCTGTATCGTGAGTATGATCTGTTTAACAATGTAGATACTCAGTTCGGAGGAATCCCTTTGTGATTGGAAGAATTATTAAGGAAGACGTATTTGAGGTCAACCACACATAGTACATATATTAATTACACCAGAAAAATATGTACACATATAATTGTACAACACATTCTAGTGATGATGTTTTACTTCTTTTGCTGCCTTAAGGAATTGTCACTTGTTTCTCATTTCAGTTCTTCTCGGTGTCCAAATGGGGATTATTGTTCTAATAGACGGTTTCAGAGAAAACAGCATGCAGATGTGGAAGTCATACTCACAGAAAAGAAAGGTTGGGGCTTGAGAGCTGCCAAAGATCTTCCTTCGTAAGTTCCAATTTCATTTTTGTGTTATATAAACTTGTAGGAGAAATATCAAACTGAGGTTTTTTTTTTTGGAGACAGAGTTTCACTTTGTTGCCCTTGGTAGAGTGCTGTGGTGTCACAGTTCACAACAACCTCAGCTCTTAGGCTGCTGTGATTTCTCTTGCTTCAGGCTCCCTGGTAGCTGGGACTACAGGCACCCGCCACACGCTTGGCTATTTTTTTCTTGTTTGTTCAGCAGGCCTGGGCCGAGTTCATACCCACCAACTCTGCCCAGAAGTTTAGGACCCATGCCTGGACTACAGCGCTCTTAACCACTAAACTATGGGCGCCCAGCCTCAAACTGAGATTTAATAATGATTGTTTTGTAGAATGACCACTTATTACTGAGCTTGCAGAAAAAAGGTGCGAGAGAAAGACATTTCCACCTTTTCTAAGAAATAAAAAAAAAAAATCCACCCTTCTATTTATACAAGTAGAGCATTTTGGTTGCTTACAACATTTGGACTAGGCAGGTCTGTTTTTTATGGATAGTTACGTTTCTTTTAATTTCATGCAATTACCAAGTGTTTACTATAGACCCTCAGAATCTCTGTGAACTAGACAAAAAGGAGTTAGAACAGAATCTTTTAGTATATGTAAGATTGAGTTGACATAAGGATAGAAGAGAGTATCTGAGGAATCAGGCTACAGAGTTAAAGCATACTTAATATATATCCAGCACCACAGCAGATCCCACCAAAAAAACCCAGTAAATGCTTTTTGATTGAATAAATGTTCTCCTTCATTTAACTCATGTAATTTTTGAATGTAATGCAGCAAAAGGGTTCACTTTATTTTCTACCATATTCATTGTTTCCTTCAAACACTTAATTTTCTTATATGTAGATGTTTGAGTATTATTGATGAAAGTTGTGTGCCTTTTACTTTGAAGTTAAATATTGGCTGGGCATGGTGGCTCAACCCTGTTATCCTAGCATTCTTGGAGGCTGAAATGAGTCGATTGCTTGAGCTCAGGAATTTGAGACCAGACTGAGCAAGAGTGGGACCTTGTCCCTACTTAAAGTAGGTATTTTTTTTGTTGCCGTTGTCATTGTTGTTTAGCAGGCCCAGGCAGAGTTTGAACCCGCCAGCCCCGATGTGTATGGCTGGCACCCTAACCACTGAGCTACAGGCACTGAACCTCCCACATGTTTTATTACAAAAAAATTTAGACTTAAAGCAAAGTTGAAAGAGTCGAACAACTAATGCCCTTATAACCATCAGTTAGATTTTATAGTTTACATTTTGCTCTATCTTTTTATATTCTCCATCTTTCTTTATCCATTTATCAGTCTTTTTGATGAAGTTTAAAGAGAGTTGTAGACATTACCTTTAACTTGTAAACTTTTCATAGTTATAACTAACTAGCTTTGCAATAATAGTAACAGTTTTTGCCCCCTTGCTTCTGCCACAATGGAGCCTTGTTGCTTTCAATAAGCTTTAAGGAATTGAGTGAACCCATTTAGCCAGGAACAAATTTCATACTTAGGAAAAGATTATTAAGAATCGTATTTATCTCTTTGCTTCTGCCTTCATGGGATTTGGTCACTATATGCCAAGCAATTTGATGTTTTTCTGCCCTTTTTTTTTTTTTTGAGGCATAGTTTCACTTTGTTACCCTCTGGTAGAGTGCCTTGATGTCATAGCTCACAGCAACCTCCAACTTTTGGGCTCAAGTGATTATTTTGCCTCAGCCTCCCAGGTAGCTGGAACTACATGCGCTTGCCACAATGCCTGGCTATTTTTAGAGATGGGGTCTCACTCTAGCTCAGGCTGGTTTTGAACCTGTGAGCTCAGGAGATCTGCCCACCTTGCCCTCCCAGAGTGCTGGGATTACAGGTGTGAGCTACCGTGCCTGGCCTCCTGATTTTTTTTTTATAATTGAGACATGTTGGTTCTAAGAAACTTAAATCTTAGAGTTTTAAGGATTATATAGTAGGCTTTTATATTGACCTTATTTAGTTTTTTGGAGATTAGGCAGCTGAAAGGTCTAGAAGACACCCTTCCTACATGCCCTAAATTACTGAGGACTTTGAGATGCTTCTCTCAGCAGCTTCATCAAGCTAAAGCTGTTAGATCCATGGGTATTGCTATATTCTTCAGGTTTTCTGATGTGAAGTGTCTATTTTGAGCGATTTAGTAGCTGATCAGGTCCTGGCATTTAAGAACTTTTAAATAAAAAGGTGATTTATAAATAATATCAGAATTAATTAAATTTTTTAGTATAATAGAAGAAAGACTTTTTCTAATAAAATGGGATAGTTATTCAGGTGGAGTTTGAATCTTATGGTGTAATCAAGCTTTGTGTTGTTGGGCAGATCACCTCCCTTCAGACTGCCATCTTGTCTGTCAGATGGGCATTACGCCTATGTTACATGATTTTATTTATTTATTTATTTATTGAGACAAAGTCTAACTTTTTTGCCCTCAGCAGAGTGCTGTGGCATCATAGCTCATAGCAACCTCTAACTTTTGGGCTCAAGCAATTCTCTTGCGTCAGCCTCCTGAGTAGCTGGGACTACAGGTACCCGCCACAACATCTGGCTATTTTTAGAGGTGGGGTGTTCCTCTGGCTCAGGCTTGTCTTGAACCAGTGAGCTCAAGCAGTCCTCCTGCCTTGGCCTCCCAGAGTGCTGGGATTACAGGCGTGAGCCACCACTCCTGGACCCTGTTACATGATGTTAAATGATCAAGTTCAAGGAAGAGAATTTGGTTTTGTTAGGTAAGGGAATGGAAATATTTTTTCCCTTTAAAGTTCCAGATTCTGGATAAGATAAGGTGTGTTTTGTAGTCGTTATCATGTTTATTTATTTTTGAGACAGTCTCAAGCTTGTCGCCCTGGGTAGAGTGCTGTGATGTCACAGCTCACAGCAACCTCCAACTCCTGAGCTTAAGCGATTCTCTTGCCTCAGCCTCCCGAGTAGCTGGGACTACAGGCGCCCGCCATAACACCCAGCTATTTTTTGGTTGCAGTCGTCATTGTTTGGCAGGCCTGGGCTGGATTTGAACCCTCCAGCTCTGTTGTATGTGGCTGGTGCCTTTAGCCACTTGAGCTACAGGCGCAGAGTCTGTCATTATCATTTTTAACTCACAAAGTGTCTGTGATGCGTCATTTTCTTTTTCTCAATGGAAGGACTGATTCTTGAAGTCTGACATTGTAGGACCTTGAATTTTGTCATCATTCTGTATTACGAGATGACAAGCTTCTGGGGTTGAAAAGAACATTTTAAGGCTGGGTGTGGTGGCTCATGCCTCTGTAACTATGGCACTTTGAGAGGCTGAGGCAGGAAGACTGCTTGAGCCCAGGAGTTTGTCTGATATTGTAGAACCTCAAATTTTGTCATCATTCTGTATTACATACAAGATGACAAGCTTCTGGGGTTAGAAAGGAAAATTTAAGGCTAGGTGTGGTGGCTCATGCCTGTAACTGTGGCAGTTTGAGATGCTGAGGCAGGAAGATTGCTTGAGTCCAGAAGTTTAGAACAACCTGAGCAACATGGTAGGAACTTGCTTCTTTAAAAAAAAAAAAATTAGCTGAGTGTCATGGCACATGCCTATTATTTCATCTACTTGGGAGTCTGAGGCAGGAGAATTGCTTGAGTCTGCCCAGAAGTTTAGGGTTAGAATAAGCTGTGACTGTACCAGTATACTCCTTAGAGCAGTCGTTCTCAACATTCCTAATGCCACGATGTATTTTCATTGTTGTAAAGGGGTCACGACCCACAGGTTGAGAACTGCTGCCTTAGAGTATATTCCTTATCCGCCCTGAGCAACCAAGTAAGAGAGTGAGACCCAGACTCAGCAGAAAGGAAATTTTAAGTATTGGTTATAAGACACTAATTTAAATTTTTAGGTTTATCCACGACTAATTAGATTTTTATTATTGTGACCTAAATGTGCTGCACAAATTATATATATCTCCACTGTAAGTTTCTCTATTCCTGTGTTTGAGTTTTACTTTTTACATAATGTTCTTTTCTCATTCATTTTTTAAAAACTGCTTTATTTCGGGTAGTGCCTGTGGCTCAAGGGAATGGGGCGCTGGTGCCATGTGCCAGAGGTGGTGGGTTCAAACCCAGCCCTGGCCAAAGACTGCAAAAAAGAAAAACAAAAAACTGCTTTATTTCCTAAATTAAGTGGATATAAGTTTTTTCAGTTGGCCAGGTTAACTCTTTAATAAGTACATAGAGTATGTCAGCATGTTATAAACAAATATAAAAGGTTTACATTTTAAAAATTTCTTTGGTTATAGTTAGGGCATGTTTATTTTGAGGGGATAAGACAAGACTTTCAGGCAGGCCATTTCATGCCACAACTTGGGAGCAAAGTATAGTGAAGCATTTGTCTAGGAACTTAAAGTTGAAGTCATTGGTAAGAATGAGCTTTTAGAGAATAAAGTTGAGGGGGGAAAGACTGAGAACTTAGTGTCTTCATTACAAAAGAAATGATTAAAAGTAACCAAGGAAAGGACAATCAAGGGAATCGGGTAACTGAAAGAAACCAAAGACAGAGTTTAATCATAATTATTGATAAAGGCTAGAGAGAAATCACAGAGATTGTAATCAGAGAAAAGTTATTAGATTTGACCTTTAGTGTCAGTAGAGACCTTTGAGAATAAAGGCAGCAAAAGAGCTGTTATATTTAAGTTGACTTCTTTTTTTCTAGAACAAAAAGGCCTGTAATTTTCCAATGTCTTCTGATTTCTTCAGAGCTGTTTTCCAGCTGTGAATCACTGTTTTCCATGATATTGTAACCCAGACTTGAAAATTTATTTATTTTATTTTATTATTATTATTTTTTTTATTGTTGGGGATTCATTGAGGGTACAATAAGCCAGGTTACACTGATTGCAATTGTTAGGTAAAGTCCCTCTTGCAATCATGTGAAAATTTATTTTAATAGCTAGTTAGGGAAAGGGTATGTATTTTGGTTGTATGTATAAATTATAAAAGCATTGTAGAAGCAAGAGAAGTGGTCTTGGTTAGATGGTAGGTACTTTACATCCATATTAATTGTATTTTATGTAATTCTGAATTTATCCACTTTGTAGTATTACTCTTAATTTGTTATTTTTGCCTGAATGTTCTCTATATTGCTTCCCCCCTCTATATTGGGGGGAAGTACTATTATTTTCTTCCTTTTGGTTTTCAGGAACACCTTTGTCCTAGAATATTGTGGAGAGGTACTTGATCATAAAGAATTTAAAGCTCGGGTGAAGGAATATGCACGAAACAAAAACATCCACTACTACTTTATGGCCCTGAAAAATGATGAGGTAAGCATCATGGATGTGTTTGCCTTGAAACAAAAATTGGTTGGGTTCGAAAGAGTCGTTGATACTGATCTCTAAAATACATTAAGTTTTAGCAGGGCATAGTGGCTCATGCCTGTAATCCCAGCACTTGGGAGGCAGAGGAGGGTGGATTGCCTGAGCTCGTGGGTTTGAGACCAGCCTGAGCCAGAGTGAGACACCTCCTCCCCCCCTAAAAAGTAGCTGGATATTGTGGCAGGTGCCTGCAGTCCCTGCTACTTGGGAGCCTGAGGCAAGAGGATTGCTTGAACCCAAGAGTTTGAGGTTGCTATGAGCTAAGACGCCACGGCACTTTACCAAGGGTGACCAAGTGAGACTGTGTCAAAACAAAACAAAACAAAAACAAAACTACATTAAGTGTCAAAAATGAGGGACAGGGTGGCGCCTATGGCTCAGTCGGTAAGGCGCCGGCCCCATATACCGAGGGTGGCGGGTTCAAACCCGGCCCCGGCCAAATTGCAACCAAAAAATAGCCGGGCGTTGTGGCGGGTGCCTGTAGTCCCAGCTACTCGGGAGGCTGAGGCAAGAGAATTGCCTTAAGCCCAGGAGTTGGAGGTTGCTGTAAGCTGTGTGAGGCCACGGCACTCTACCGAGGGCCATAGAGTGAGACTGTCTCTACAAAAAAAAAAAATGAGGGACAGAATGGTATAAGTAGTTTCTATTTGTTTATAAAAAGGATGGAAGAGGAGGGAGGTATTTACATATATGTGTAAATATAAACATTCCTGCATCAGATTATAACTCTTAAAAATTATTGATGAGCCTCTCCAAAGTGCTTTTGTTTATAAGGGTTATGTGGGTTATATTTATTGATATTTATCAGATTAAAAATTAAGACTGAGAAATTTTAAAATATCCATTTAAAAGTACACTAGGTCTGGCTTGATACCTGTAGTTCAAGCGGCTAGGGCGCCAGCCACATACACTGAAGCTGGCTGGTTCGAATCCAGCCTGGGCTTGCCAAACAACAATGACAACTACAACCAAAAAATAGCCAGGTTTTGTGGCCAGCACCTGTAGTCCCATCTGCTTGGGAGGCTGAAGCAAGAAAATCACTTAAGCCCAAGAGTTAGAGGTTGCTGTGAGCTGTGATGGCATAGCACTCTACCCAGGGCGACAGCTTTAGACTCTGACTCAAAAAAGGGAAAAAAAGTACATTAGGTCCTTGAATTACATTTTATTTTGTAATGATGATGAGGGGAAAAAAAAAAAACCGATTCCCAGTTGGGGCCACTGTGTGGAATTTGCCTATTCTCATATCTGCATGGGTTTCAGATATTCTGGTTTCTTCCACGTCCCAAAGATGTGCATTTTAGGTAAATTAGTGTGTCTAAATTGTCCCAGTATGAGAGTGAGTGTGTGTGTGTATGTGCTCAGTGTCAGAATGTGTCCTGTGTAGGATTGATCCTAGCTTTGCCACTTGAGCTCCTGGATGAGTGCTGGCCACCTGTAACCCTGAACTAGAGTAACTGGGTAAAGGATTATTTTGTTTTACTTTACTTTTTTTTTTTTTTTTTTTTTGAGACAAAGCCTCAAACTGTCACCCTGGGTAGATTGCTGTGGCATCACAGCTCACAGCAACCTCCAACTCCTGGGACTCAAGCGATTCTCCTGCCTCCGCCTCCAAAGTAGCGGGGAATACAGGCACCCACCACAATGCCTGGCTATTTTTTGGTTGCAGCTGTCATTGTTGGGTGGGCCCGGGCTGGATTCTAACCCACTAGCTCAGGTATATATGGCTGGCGCCTTAGCTGTGGCTCACACAGGTGCTGAGCCATGTTTTACTTCACATTTTAAAAATGTAGGCCAGTTGTGGTAGCTCACACATGAAATCCTAGCACTCTGGGAATTCAAGGCAGGTGGATCTCTTGAGCTTAGGAGTTTGAGTCCAGCCTGAGCAAAAGCAAGATGCTGTCTTTACTAAAAATAGAAACAAACTGAAGGAAGAGGATTGCTGGAGCCCAAGAGTTAGAGGTTGCTGTGAGCTATAATGCCTCGGCACTCTAGTCAGAATGCCAAAATGAGACTCTGTCTCAAAAATATTTCTTAAATGTATGTATAGTTCACTTTTATTTCAATGTTTTGGTCTTTACTTAGAAGTTTGGGGTGGCGCCTGTGGCTCAAAGGAGTAGGGCGCCAGCCCCATATGCCGGAGGTGGTGGGTTCAAACCCAGCCCTGGTCAAAAACTGCAAAAAAAAAAAAAAAAAAAAAAAAAAAGTTTGGTTATATTTTTGTGCCCAGAAGTATGTCATAGGAATTAACTCTGAAAGTTAGCCTATGGTAAAATTGATTGTTACATATTGTTTGCTTTTCTTTTTTTTTTTTTTTTGAGGCAGCCTCAAGCTATTGCCCTGGGTAGAGTGCCGTAGCATCACAGCTCACAGCAACCTCCAACTCCTGGGCTCAGGCGATTCTCTTCCCTCCGCCTCCCAAGTAGCTGGGCCCAACAGGTGCCTGCCACAATGCCCGGGTATTTTTTGGTTGTAGCCATCATTGTTGTTTGGCAGGCCTGGGCTGGATTCAAACCTATCAGCTCACGTGTCTGTGGCTGGTACCTTAGCAGCTTGAGCCACAATCACCAGGCCTATCGTTTGCTTTTTTAAGTTATAGTTTCCAAGAGGCCATGGGTGACTATAAGTGAGGACTTATTGTAACAATAATAAACCTGTTACTTATTGATAGAAATAACATGGTATATACAAATAACATGATATAATGCAAATTAACTATTTCAAAAATTTTTTAGTGAGAAGAGTGGCATTTCTTTACATTTTAATGAATGTTTTCAATGGCTGGCTTAATAAAATTCAGTTGGATTCTCATATATCTAGAGATCTGCCCCAGACCTGCTTGATTTAATTCTTGTGGAGGGCCCAGCAAATTTTAACAAACTCCAGGGGATTTGGATTCATGCTAAACTTTTTTTTTTTTTTTTTAAGAGACAGACTCTCACTTTATCGCCCTTGGTAGAGTGCTATGGCATCACAGCTCACTGGATGTGACCTCCAACTCCTGGGCTTAGGTGATTCTCTTGCCTCAGCCTCCCAAGTAGCTGAGACTACATAATGCCTGCCATAATGGCCCATTTTTTGTTTGCAGTTTGGCTGGTGCTGGCTTTGATCCTGCCACCCTTGGTATATGGGGCCAGTGCCCTACCCACGAGCCATAGGCGCCACCCTGGATACAAGCTAAACTTTATTTTATTTTATTTTTTTGAGACAGAGTATTACTTTATCACCCTCGGTAGAGTGCCATGACGTCCTAGCTCACAGCAACCTCAAACTCTTGGGCTTAAGCAGTTCTCTTGCCTCAGCCTCCCAAGTAGTTGGGATTATAGGTGCCCACCAACAGTGCCCTGCTCAGTTTAGAGACTGAGTCTCCATCTTGCTCAGGCTGGGCAAGCTCACCTGTAAGCTCAGGTAATCTACCCGCCTTGGCCTCCCAGAGTGCCGGGATTATAGGCATGAGCCATCATGCCTGGTCTGCACGCTTAACTTTAAAATAAAAAGTTTTACACATACAAAAATACTGGAATATAATAGAATATTTATTATAATAGAATATTATATTCCAATATTTTCCAAGAGAAAATATTGGAATATAAAAGAAGAAATAGCTAAGAATAAACGGGAGAGACATTTATAGTTAGCACATCTTCCAGAAGAAGCAGGTATTTGTCACTTTGACGTGTAAATGAAGTATGAGAGAGTTCTCTAAAGCAAGGTGGGGAGCAAGAGGGCGTATGTGTATGCATATCTTAAATTTGCCTTAATGCCTTTTCCTTTGCGAAATGCATAGATTTTTTTTTTTCCTTTTTGAGGCAGAGCCTCAAGCTTTTGCCCTGGGTAGAGTGCTGTGGCGTCACAGCTCACAGCAACCTCTAACTCCTGGGCTTAAGGGATTCTCCTGCCTCCACCTCCCAAGTAGCTGGGACTACAGTTGCCCGCCACAACGCCCGGATATTTTTTGGTTGCAGCCGTCATTGTTGTTTGGCGGGCCTGAGGTGGATTCAAACCTGCCAGCTCAGGTGTATGTGGCTGGTGCCTTAGCTGCTTGAACCACAGGCGCTGAGCCATACATAAATATTTTAAGGTATCTTTTTTTTCCCCCCAAGATAGTGTCTCACTATGTCACTCTCAGTAGAGTGCTGTGGCATCACAGCTCACAGCAACCACAAACTCTTGGGCTTAGGTGATTCTCTTGCCTCAGCCTCCCAAGTATCTGGAACTATAGGTGCCCGCCACAATGCCTGGCTTTTTTTTTTTTTTTTAATTGTTGTCATTGTTTTTAGCAGGTCCTGGCAGGGTTGGAACCCCCTAGCCCCTGGTGCATGTGGCTGGCACCCTAACCACTGAACTACGGGTGCTGAGCCAAGGTATCATTTTTTTTTTTAACTCTTAAATTATCCTCTTCTTCCAGATAATAGATGCCACTCAGAAAGGAAATTGTTCTCGTTTCATGAATCACAGCTGTGAACCAAACTGTGAAACACAGAAAGTAAGTTGAGGTGTATTTAGAGTTTGGGATATTTGTTGAAGATTGCTGTACTGATCATTAATTTTAGTTCCTGTATCAAAGGTGTCCTCATGAATTAAATCATTTTTCCTATTCTTTGTTACTAAAAATTTTTTCGAAGAAGTTTAAATTTTATAGAAAATAAATAGTATAAAGTGTGCACCCGAATACCACTCTTCACGTAGCTTTCCTAATGTTAAGTAGTCCTAATCATAATGTAGTTATCATACACAGAGTACTATTAATTAATCTAAAGACCTTATTCAAATTTTGACAGCTGTCATTTTTCTGATGCAATATCCAGTCCAGGAACTCACATTGCATTTAGTTGTCACTTCTTGCTCAAAATTATTTTAGATGTTATTTCAAAGATGTGAAAATATAAAGCTAAATTTTAATTTTGGTGAAGTCTAATATGTACTGCTATGTTCAGATTCTTTATCACGTGCTGTTTGACTGTCTTAGTAACACTCATAAAAGACTAAATGATCAAAGTTGAGAGGGATTATA
The DNA here is from genome assembly GCF_027406575.1 of Nycticebus coucang. Classification (NCBI taxonomy): domain Eukaryota; kingdom Metazoa; phylum Chordata; class Mammalia; order Primates; family Lorisidae; genus Nycticebus; species Nycticebus coucang. Next base: position 92,065,585 of record NC_069787.1, on the reverse strand, counting down.
ACTTTTTCAGGTTAAGAAAGCCACTCCCCAGATAAATTTATATCTTTGTTTTTCTCTTATGCTGAAACAGTGCTTTTGATTCCTAGATATATTTTGCCTTTCGCTCTATTCACTAATAGGTTTTACATATGGCTCTTCTAAGACCCAAGCTGTATAGCAAAGGAGAATATTCAGTTTGGAATCTTTCTTTTTTTTTGATGAAGTATTCCTTAGTTGCCCTGGAGTTGAATGTGTCATGTCATCATAGCCCACAGCAACCTCAAACTCTTGGGCTCAAGTGATCCTCAATGCCTTAGCTCCAAAGTGGCTGAGACTATAGTTGTGTTCCACAACACCAAGCTAGTTTTTCTATTTTAGTAGAGATGGGATCCTTTTCTTGCTCAGGCTGGTCTCTTAACTCCTGAGCTCAAGGATTCTGCCCATTTCAGCCTCCCAGAGTGCTAGGATTATAGGTTTGAGCCACTGTGCCTGGCCAGTTTGGAATTATTTAATCTAAGTTCTGGTTCTAGTTCTGCCAGATCTGGTGGCCACATGTCTAGCTGTGAGGCTTCTACTGTACATTGTTTCTTAATCTCTTTAAGTGTGGGTTTTTTTTTGTTTGTTTTTTTTTATCAATAACATGTACATATGGTCTGGGTTTGAGCTCTTGTAATCCATAACTTGCTTACATGATCTACTTCCTGTTATCTGCCTCCATTTTAATTTTTAGTTTTATGTGTCTGTTCTGATTTTTCCTTCCCTTTCACTATACTCAGGTGTATGATCTCTGCTTCACAAAATTAAACTTTTCGCTTCAGCATTTCCCAGTTTCCATGCCCCACATTATCTTAGAAACTGGTTTCCTTTAACGTAAATTAACGTAGATTTAATGCCTTTGGTTCCCAGTGATAGCAAGCATCCCTGACTTGCCTTAGTACAAGTGAATCTTTATTGAATAGAATGTTAAAGTCCCCAGTACTTTTCTTTTTCTTTTAGCGGTTACTTTGATCAAAGATAAGTTACTGATATATTCAGTCTGGTTGTTTATTAAATAAGAATAACACTTAAATGTTAATTTATTTAAAGAATAAAATTCCTTATTTGCTATTTTGGAAAACCTTTATTGCCTAAAGAGTCACATGTATAATAAAGGCAGATGATAGTGACCTTTATACACACACACTAATAAGTGACTAATTTCTTTTCTTTTCTTTTCTTTTGAAACATCTCAGTGGACTGTGAATGGACAACTGAGGGTTGGGTTTTTTACCACCAAACTGGTTCCTTCAGGCTCAGAGTTAACATTTGACTATCAGTTCCAAAGATATGGGTAAGTATTGCTTCTACTTAGTTTGCTGCTTCTGATAGGGAAATAGGCTGTTGAGATATAGATATATAAACATATCTATATTTATATTTTATATAATTATTTATAATATATTTTATATATATAAAACTTTGTGAATTACTTAAAAGTTGTATTCACTGTGAACTCTTATCTATAAAGTACTGCTTTGGTTTGTGTTTTTCTTGTTGTATAATACTTCTGGCCATTAAGGGATGTTATACAGGAAGTATATTATTTTCTTCTCAGCTTCATATTGTATTATATAATTCTAACAATTGTTTTAAAAAATTTATTATATTATGTCAATTCTGTGTCTGAAAAGAATAGTACAGTATGATACATGTGTGTTCATCATTTGGCTTTAAGAGTTATCAACTCATGACTAATCTTGTTTGATCTATACTATGTTGTACTCCTTTAAAATTTTTTATTTTTTAATTTTATAGAGATGTGATCTTGCTCTATTCCCCAGGCTAGAGTATAATGGCATGATCATAGCTCACTGTAACCTGGAACTCCTTTCACGTTAACTTCTCAAGTAGCTAGGCCCATAGAGGCATGTCACCATGCCCAGCTATTTAAAATATTATTTTTGTAGAGATGGAATCATCTTGTGTTGCCCAGTATGGTCTTAAACATCTGGGCTCAAGTGACCACCCTTCTCAGCCTCCCAAAGTGCTGGGAGTACAGACATGTGTCACTATGCCTGGTCTATATTATACTCTTTTTTTTTTTGAGACAGAGCCTCAAGCTGTCACTCTGGGTAGAGTGCAGTGGCATCACAGCTCACAGCAACCTCCAACTCCTGGGCTCAAGTGATTCTCCTGCCTCCTCCTCCCAAGTAGCTGGGACTACAGGCACCCACCACAGTACCTGGCTACTTTTTGGCTGCAGCCCTCAGTTGTTTGGTGGGCCTGGGCTGGATTCGAACCCGCCAGCTCAGGTATAAGTGGCTGGCGCCTTAGCCACTTGAACCACAGGTGCTGATCCTATATTATAGTCTTAGTAGCTGGATTTGGTGGCACACACATACCTGTGGTCCTTACTACTCAGGAGGCTGAGGCAGGAGGATGGCTTGAGCCCAGGAGTTTAAGGCTGCAGTGAGTTCTGATTGGGCCACTGCACTCTAGCCTGAGTAATAGCTTGAGACCCTGTTTCTAACAATGGAAAAAAAAAAAATTTGTTACCTAGTTTGGGTACCATAGACTGTATTGATGCAATAGCAAAGAACACCCCAACATGAAAAATGGGTGAATTCTTAGTGATGCTTAAGCATCAATAAGGATAATAATTTAGGTGGTTGAAACATTATGTAAAATTTATGAGTTTTAAGGATATTTGAAAAACAAAACTATATGAGTCGTCATTTAAGGGAACTAATTAATGAAAAGGAAACTATGTAGGACAAATTATTTTCTTGTAAAATAATTTACAAGAGGGTGGCGCCTGTGGCTCAAGAAGTAGGGCTCCGGTCCCATATGCCAGAGGTGGCTGGTTCAAACCCAGCCCCGGCCAAAAACCACACAAAAAAATAATAATAATAATTTACAAGAAAAAGATGGGGGGGGGTAAACCTTCAGATTAAGAGACATAAATATAGTGTTTGGGCCTTAATTGGTTAAAAGGTATTTGAGATAAAAGGGGAAATGAGAATAGTTAGTGGATAGTTGATGTTATTGGATATATATCCTGAAATACTAATAATAAAATGATGCTTTTAAAAAATTTCCTTTTTTCTTTAGTTTTTTTTTAATTGTTTTTGGGTCCTAAAGACCAGTGTCTTGCATAAGATGATTTCTGATTATTAAGAAACCAGTGCAAGGCCACGCTTGGTGGCTCACACCTATAACCTCAGCATTCTGGGAAGCTGAGGTGAGTGGATTGCCTAAGCTCAGGAGTTCAAGACCAGCCTGAGCAAAGTGAGACCCTGCCTCTAAAAATAGCCAGGTGTTATGGCAGACACTGGTAGTCATAGCTACTGGAGAGGCTGTGTAAAGAGGATTGCTTGAGCCCAAGAGACTAAGGTTGCTGTGGGCAACAAAGTGAGCCTCTGTCTCCCCCTCAAAAAAGAAACAAACGAAAAAGAAGCTAGTACAAGTCAGGTGTTGTGGTGTATAGTTCTAGCTACTTGGGAGGCTGAGGTGGGAATATCACTTGAACCCAGGAACACAAGTCCAGCCTGGAAAACATAGCAAGACCCTGTCTCATTAAAAGTTTCTTTTGGGCTCAGCACCTGTAGCACAGTGGTTGCAGCACCAGCCACATACACTGAAGGGGCAGATTTGAAACCTGGCCTTGGCCAGCTAACCAACAATAACAATTGCAACAAAAAATAGCCAGGCGTTGTGGCAGGTGCCTGTAGTCCCAGCTACTTGGGAGGCTAATGCAAGAGAATCCCCTGAGCCCAAGAGTTTGAGTTTGCTGTGAGCTGTGACACTATGGCACTCTACTGAGGCCGAGACAGTGAGACTCTGTCTCAAAAGTAAATAAATAAATAAAAGTTTCTTTTGCTTGTTTTTACAAATTATACTTATGTCAATAAGTACTTTCTAGTGTTCATACTAAGAAAGTACGCAGATACAGAGTTTCTTGGATATTTTAATTTTTTTTTGTTGTTGTTGAGACAGGGTCAAACCCTGTGTGCAGTGGGCGTGGTAGCTCACCACAACCTCAGACTCTGGCTGCGGGCACCCCGCTGCCTCAGCCTCCGGAAGCCGCTGGCGCCCGGCTGGGTTTTTCCATTTTTTTCATGAGTCGTGGTCTCACTGTCGCTCAGGCGAGTCACGAACTCCTGAGCTCAAGCGATTCTCCCTCCTCAGCCTCCCACAGTGCTGGGATTACAGGCGTGAGCCACCATGCCCGGCGATATTTTAATTTTTTTAACGCTACCATTCAGTCTGGTGTGAGTCACTGATACTTGGGCAGTAAAGAAGCTGTTGAAGATACTCCTTCACATAGTCATGCTTCATGTCCTAGAACTTAATGAACACTGAGGTTCTTTCATTTTTAAAAGTGACTATCTGGTTATAATCCAGGACAAATGCCAGATTGTTATTTTTTATTCTATCTACTTCTTTTTGTGAGGTATGCAGAGCATAAGTGCAGACCAGGTTCTATGTTGGGCTCCGTTTTCTTCACCTCTGTGCTTCCTTCTTTTAGAGAAAGGAAAGTAGAAATCAAGTGCTGTTTGTGAATTCTTTTTTTTTTTTTTTGAAACTGAGTCTCACTATGTCACCCCCAGTAGAGTGCTGTGATGTCACAGCTAACAGCAACCTCAAACTCTTGGGCTTAAGCAATTCTCTTGCCTTAGCCTCCCAAGTAGCCGGGACTGCAGGTATTTGCCAAAATGCTCGGCTATTTTTTGTTGCAGTTTTGTCATTGTTGTTTGGCAGGCCCGGGTTGGGTTCTAACCCGCCAGCGTGGGTGTATGTGGCCAGCGCCCTACTCACTGAGCTACGGGTGCCAAGCCGTGTTTGTCAATTCTTGCTTTATTTATTAAACAATTTACTTTGTGCTTCTAATTGTTGCTGTCACATATAAAATCTATCAGTTTACTTTTAGAGTATTCCATGTTTTCTTCAAGTGGCTCTGGTCATTAATAAATGGCAGAGGTGGTTTTTGCTTAGTCCTGTGTTCTTTTCTACCTGTCTCCCTTGCCTCCATGGTTACATTTTTTTATTAACACATATGTCATGATGACTTTTAATAAGCAGCTGTTTCCTTTTAAGAATCCTATACTAATGCGTTATTAACTGTGCCAATTAAACATCTATATGTATGTAATAGCTGAACAATTTAAGCAGTTTTGTTCTTAGCCTAGATATGTGTGTGTGTGTATGTATATAAAACCTCTAATTTTTATCCATTGGTAGGTATTCTCATGGAAGTAAAGAAATCACTTACTGACTTCTTGGCTAGTTTTGTCTACTGAATAAAAGACGATTGGAAAAGAATGAATATGTTTAAAGAGCAATTTTCAGGAATTTCTGTTAGTGACAGACTTGTTGGGAGTCTCTTAATGAAAGTTTTTTTGTTTTTATTTTCTTCAAACTGGTATGACTTTTGTGTATGATTGTTTTCACCATTTTTATTTGATTTACTTCCACATAACAGACTTCTTTCTTATGCTCCTTGAACAGAAAAGAAGCTCAGAAATGTTTCTGTGGGTCAGCCAATTGTCGGGGTTACCTGGGAGGAGAAAACAGAGTCAGTATCAGAGCAGCGGGAGGGAAGATGAAGAAGGAACGATCTCGTAAGAAAGATTCAGTAAGTGTTCCATTCTTCTTTCAGCTTTCACAGTTAAAATTTTAACAAGGATGGTAGCTTTCTACTACCAGAAAAATTCTGAATCAGATGAAATATTACTAGGAGAGAGGTGTGGTTGATATTTTTATTTCAAATTCATAGAGATTAGAATTGAGTACTGAGAACTATTAAAGTATTCTTTTTTTTTTTTTTTTTGGCCGGGGCTGGGCTTGAACACGCCACCTCCGGCATATGGGACCGGCGCCCTACACGTTGAGCCACAGGCGCCGCCCAAGTATTCTTGAATATACTGGGCTGATAGTTTTTCCAAGCCTTTAGTTGGCTGGGCGCCTGTAGTTCAGCGGCTAGGGTGCTAGCCACATACGCGGGCTGGAGGGTTCAAACCCAGCCCAGGCCTGCCAAACAACGACAACTACAACAAAAAAATAGCTGGGCATTGTGGCGGGCGCCTGTAGTCCTAGCTACTTGGGAGGCTAAGGCAAGAGAATCACTTAAGCCCAAGAGTTTGAGGTTGCTATGAACTGTGATGCCATGGCACTCTACGTGGGGACATGGTGAGACTCTGTGTCAAAAAATAATAATAATAAATAAAACTCCTAGGTACATATAAAATATTTATATTTTCTCTGTGATATCTCAGTCAAATCTATTCTATGTTCCTAATCTTTCATTATTGGTTTGTCTTTTGTTTGGAACTCTTAAACTTTGAAAATGTTCTTAAAATCTCTGAAAACCCACTTTGGAGTGTAAGATGAGTTATAAGAGGAAATAGCGCAACCCAAAAGTAAGAAAGGGCGCTGGGCGCAATGTCTCACATCTATAATCCTAGCATTCTGGGAGGTCAGGTGGGAGGATCACTGGAGCTCAAGGAGTTTGAGACCAGCTTGAGCAAGGATGAGACCATCTCTATTAAAAATAGAAAAATTAGCTAGGCATTGTGGTAGGTACTTGGGAGAATAAAGTGGGAGGATCCCTTGAACCCAGGAGTTTGAGGTTGCTGTGAGCTAAACTGCACTCTAGTCTGGGGCAACAGAGTGAGATTCTGTCTCAAAAAAATAAAATTAGAAAGAAGTAGTCCCAAGATGGTCTTTTTATTTAATAAATTAGTAATTGATGCCCCTTTTCCACCCCACCTTACCTGAGTTACTTCTAGGGTGCTGGGAGCAGTGTCCTGTTATTAAAAGGACTGTTGTCTGGGACAAGAATTATAAGGATTTTGTGGAGTTTTTTTTTTTTTTTTTTTTTGAGGCAGAGTCTTACTATGTCACCCTCGGTAGAGTGCTGTGGCAACACAGCTCACAACAACCTCAAACTCTTGGGCTTAAGTGATTCTCTTGCCTCAGCCTCCCAAGTAACTGGGACTGCAGGCGCCCACTACAATACCTGGCTATTTTTTCGTTGCAGCTGTCATTGTTCTTTAGCAGGGCTGGGCTTGAATCCACCAGCATTGATGTATGTGGCCAGTGCCCTACTCACTGAGCTATAGGTCCTGAGCCTTTTGTGATATTTTAAAAAAAAAAAAAATTCCCCCCTTTTTGAGGGGAGGTGTCTCTTTTTTTTTTTTTTTTATTGTTGGGGATTCATTGAGGGTACAATAAGCCAGGTTACACTGATTGCAATTGTTAGGTAAAGTCCCTCTTGCAATCATGTCTTGCCCCCATAAAGTGTGACACACACCAAGGCCCCACTCCCCTCCCTCCGTCCCTCTTTCTGCTTCCCCTCCCCCCATAACCTTAATTGTCATTAATCATCCTCATATCAAAATTGAGTACATAGGATTCATGCTTCTCCATTCTTGTGATGCTTTACTAAGAATAATGTCTTCCACTTCCATCCAGGTTAATACGAAGGATGTAAAGTCTCCATTTTTTTTAATGGCTGAATAGTATTCCATGGTATACATATACCACAGTTTGTTAATCCATTCCTGGGTTGGTGGGCATTTAGGCTGTTTCCACATTTTGGCGATTGTAAATTGAGCTGCAATAAACAGTCTAGTACAAGTGTCCTTATGATAAAAGGATTTTTTTCCTTCTGGGCAGATGCCCAGTAATGGGATTGCAGGATCAAATGGGAGGTCTAGCTTGAGTGCTTTGAGGTTTCTCCATACTTCCTTCCAGAAAGGTTGTACTAGTTTGCAGTCCCACCAGCAGTGTAAAAGTGTTCCCTTCTCTCCACATCCACGCCAGCATCTGCAGTTTTGAGATTTTGTGATGTGGGCCATTCTCACTGGGGTTAGATGATATCTCAGGGTTGTTTTGATTTGCATTTCTCTAATATATAGAGATGATGAACATTTTTTCATGTGTTTGTTAGCCATTCGTCTGTCATCTTTAGAGAAAGTTCTGTTCATGTCTCTTTCCCATTGATATATGGGATTGTTGGCTTTTTTCATGTGGATTAATGTGAGTTCTCTATAGATCCTAGTAATCAAGCTTTTGTCTGATTGAAAATATGCAAATATCCTTTCCCATTGTGTAGGTTGTCTCTTTGCTTTGGTTATTGTCTCCTTAGCTGTACAGAAGCTTTTCAGTTTAATGAAGTCCAATTTGTTTATTTTTGTTGTTGTTGCAATTGCCATGGCAGTCTTCTTCATGAAGTCTTTCCCCAGGCCAATATCTTCCAGTGTTTTTCCCATGCTTTCTTGGAGGATTTTTATTGTTTCATGCCTTAAATTTAAGTCCTTTATCCATCTTGAATCAATTTTTGTGAGTGGGGAAAGGTGTGGGTCCAGTTTCAGTCTTTTACATGTAGACATCCAGTTCTCCCAACACCATTTATTGAATAGGGAGTCTTTCCCCCAAGGGGGAGGTGTCTCTTAACTAAAATCACTGCTTCTCAAAAGTGTAATCCATCCTCGAATCACCTTTCTCAGAATCATCTGGCTAGATCCATAGTAAAAATGTTTATTTGGGCAGCGCCTGTGGCTCGGTAGGGCACCGGCCCCATATGCTGAGGGTGATGGGTTTGAACCCAGCCTCAGGCAAACTGCAACAAAAAAATGGCCAGGTGTTGTGGCGGACACCTGTAGTCCCAGCTACTCGGGAGGCTGAGGCAAGAGAATCGCCTAAGCTCAGGAGTTGGAGGTTACTGTGAGCTGTGAGCACTCTACCAACGGTGACATAAAAAGACTCTATCTCTAAAAAAACAAACAAATGTTTATTTGGGGGCTTGCCCCAGATCTATGATTCTTTTCCCTGTGAGTTTTTTGCAGTTAGCGCATTCCTGGACTTTTCAAGAACTACTATTCTTGGTTCGGTGCCTGTAGCTCAAGCGGCTTAAGGCACCAGCCACATACACCAGAGCTGGTGGGTTCAAATCCAACCCAGGCCTACCCCACAAAAATGACAACTGCAACCAAAAAATAGTGGGGTGTTGTGGCGGGTGCCTGTAGTCCCAGCTACTTGGGAGGCTGAGGCAAGAGAATCGCTTAAGCCCAGGAGTTGGAGGTTGCTGTGAGCTGTGATGCCACAGCTCTCTACCCAGGGTGACAGCTTGAGACTCTGTCTAAAAATAAAAAGAACTAATACACTTAAGAACTATAAATGACAGTAATTTTACTGTTTGGATGGGGAGATAAAAGACAATATGGGAAGGGAATAAAAGTATAATGGTTAAAAGGTGATGTTAGTAAGCATAAATTAATTTGGAGGAATTACAGAGAATTCGAATTCTATAGAAGACATAGATAGGAAAAACATTAGAATGGGCCCTTTAAATTACACAAAGGGACAAGAAAAGGGCCATTTAAAAATGCAGAAAAGGATAGTTTATAACAGTTTTTCTCAACCTTCCTATGCTGCGAACCTTTAGTACAGTCCAAAGGGGTCGCGACCCACAGGTTGAGAACCGCTGGTTTATAACAAACACCACCCATCTTTGTGCCACCCAAGATGAAGAGATGTTATTTGGAATGTTGTGTGTTCTTTAGCTCTTTTTTTAGAGAGCAGATATCGTTTAAGTGGTGCCATTTTTTGATCACTTGACACATTAACTTGTTTAATTCTTCCAATAAATTCTAAATTATGTATGATGGTTCCCCTTTTTATAGCTGAAAACACAATAAGGCATAGAGAGGTTATAATGTAACCTGGTAGGTGATGTAAATGAGCTCAGTTTAGGGCTTGTCTCTGCTCTTAACCATCTGCTGTACTACGGTTGAGTTGCAGAGCTCAATCACATCATTTCCCACCTCTGAAGCAACTATGACCATCATAGCCAATGTTTCTGCACTTTAGAATATACAGTATTGAGTTGTTTTGTGTAAGAGTTTAAAAGCTTTCTAGAGAAGGTATAATATGTATGTACATCTGTGTTTTGATTTTTTACTCTTATTTTTGAATTTGCTTTGTATTGATATGTAGATTAATACTTATTTTTAATTGCTATAATGTTTTTCTTCGTTTAATAGTTTATTTACATATTTTCCTACTGATGGACACTTGTGTTTCCAATTTATTGCTTTTAAGGTAGAGTTATTATCTTTGTACATGTCTCTTTTGCATATTTCTTTACGATTAATCTATAGAAATGCAGTTGCTGGTTATGGTCTGTTAGCCTTCTGCACTTGTCTTTTAGAAGATTTTTCTTAAACTCCACTAAGATTGCCTTTGTTGTTAATGCTCTTCTTTCATGTAATTGATAGTTTGCCAGAACAACCACAAAATAGTTATTAAATTGACTTAAGCTAGCATCTCTATAGAAACTACCCAGTGGCTATTTCTTATCTTCAAAACTTAGAGAATAAATATATTTTTAAAGCTCATCTACTGGTGTGAGGGGTCCTCACGTATTATGGATAAATGAGCAGTGTTACACCTGTAGTATACCTATATCAGATGGCTTTTTATCTTTTTGACAAGATTCAATGACAATTCCAAGGAACTAAGGACTAGGTATCCCTGTGTTTTGTTTTTAGTGAGGTAATGGTGTTCCCATTGCAGGATAGATCTTAGTTTTTCTGAACTGAATTAGATATAATTTATATCCAGTTATTTGGTGGTCTGAAATCATGAATTGCTCCAGGTGTGAATTTGAATTTATTCTGAATAAAAAATGATCTGGACGAAATTTTGCCCAAATAGAAGAATGGCCTAGAAGGGATCCAAGTTCCTAGAATGATGTGAAAGATCATTTCACCTCGATGCTAACAAAGAATTTAATTCTACTTTAATTTTACTTGGATTATCTCCTACCGAAATTCCTTTCTGCATGCCTGGATTCTGAGTTCTGGTCAGTTAGTTACAATTGAGCAGAATCATACAAATAGCAACTTTCCAATTCACATGAGCAAGTGAGCCTTAGGGATTCTTTTGGGTTAGGATGCTGTAGAAAGGACACAATAGCAGCATCTTGGAATATAGTTTTGCATATATAAACTACATACAAGAATAATGTTAATAATGATTTCACCATAGCCTGCATCCCTTATGTTACCCTTTGAATGGTAAACCTTTTTTATCCTTGGTCGTATGCTTTTGTCTACATCGTACTTATCTCCTTAACAAAACTGTAAGTTCTTTTAGGACAGGTAATTGTTATCTTTGGGTATGTCACATACCAAGTGTTTAATTAAGTATTTATTTGATGGAAAGTATTTAGGTTATTAGGTATGAAATGTGTGATTTCCTTAAGTTGTATGTTTGATAGTTGATTATCTCTGACATTTCAATTTGACACTTCCTGTTTTATTTTTATTATGAAGGTATATTCTCATTCTTTCAAAAAGCATGTTTTGGCCTGTGATTATCTTTCAGATTTTTTTTTTTTTAGAGCAGTTTTTGTGAAACAATGGTTAAGTAAAGAATGTATGGGTTTTTTTTGTTTTTTTTTTAGAGACAGAGTTTCATTTTGTCACCCTTGGTAGAGTGCTGTGGCATCACAGCTCACAGCAACCTCCAGCTCTTGAGCTTACGTGATTTTCTTGCCTCAGCCTCCCGAGTAGCTGGGACTACAGGCGCCCGCCACAACGCCCGGCTATTTTTTTGTTGCAGTTTGGCCGGGGCTGGGTTTGAACCCACCACCCTTGGTATATGGGGCCTGTGTCCTGCTCACTGAGCCATAGGCACTGCCCAGTATTTTTAAATAAGAGTTCCATCATGGAACCAGTGTAGTGCAGACAGCTTGAAATATTGATAAAGTATGTGGGAAGGATGTGATGATGAACTCATGGCTCATTAATGGTGTGACCTAAGACCAAGGTGGATAATGATCAGCTGAAAGATACAGAGGAAGAGACTCCATCTCAGCCTACATATGAATTAGCAGCTACATTTTACTATTCCAAATCAGACCATTTGAAACAAATTGGCAAGGTAGAAAAGCTGGACAGATGAGTTTTGGATGAATTAAACGACTATCAAAAGAGAAATTGTTTTAAAGCTTGCCTTTGCTGTTGCAACATAAACACAAACTATTTCTACATGGTATTACGTGTAATGAAAAATGGATTCTTTTTGAGAATCATGAGTGTTTGGCACAATAGTTGGATAAAAATGAAGTGCTGAAATATCATCCAAAACTGAATGTTCATCAGAAAAAGCTAATGGTGTCTGTCTGGTGGTCTAATGTTCGTATTACCCACTACATCTTCATGAAACCTGGTCTGTCGATTACAGCAGATGTCTATTGCAGCCAGTTAGATGAAGTGATGACCATGCTTTTGATTAAGTAGCTGAAATTGGTCACTAGAGATAGGCCAGTTCTTTTGCAAGGTAATGCTTAACCACATGCACAAACAATGCTACTCAAACTATAGAAGCTAGATTTTGAAACTCTCTGTCATCGATTGTATTCACCAGACTATGCCCCACATGACTATCAGTTCTTCCAGAGTTTGGACTACTTCTTGCAAGGAAAAGTATTCATTACTCAGCAAGCTGTGGAAAATGCTTTTTTGTGATTTTCTCACCAGTTGCTTTCCAGGCTTCTTTCCTTCTGGCATAAACATGCTACCATTAAGATGGCAAAATGGTATCAGTAGTTTAGGCACGTACTTTGATTAATTGTACTGCTTCTTGTTTGAGGTACAATACACTGAACTGTTGATTCAGCATTGGACATTTCATCTTTGACCTATTGGATGTCATTTATGCACTCACCAGATTGATAACAATTAGGTCCCATGGTAACATAGGAACAGTAGGAGATCTTATACACACTGCCAGTGGAGGTGTAAACAGATAAAACCACTTCTGAAAACATTTTGGTATTATTTACAAAAGGTGATTGTACTTATACCTTATAAGCCAGCAGTTGTACTCCTGGGTGTATGACCAGAGAAACTAGTTCTAACCGTGCATCAGGAGTCATAGTAGCATTGCTTACTTTATCAGACAAAAGTAGAAAGAACTGATTTGTTGACATTAGAATGTTTAATTATAATCATATAATGAGAGAAACATATTCATAAAAATGAATTTTGGCTATATGCAAAAAAAAATGGATAACTTTTAAAATGTAAGGTTGGATGAAAGAAGTGTAATAGATTTTGTTCAACAAATTTCATTTATATAAAGATAAAAGACAAAAAGTGTAATATTTAGTTACATGTATATAGTAAACCTATAAAGAAAATTAGAGAATTATTTCCTAAATAGGATAAGTTCTCTCTAGAGCACAGGCACAAACAACTTGTGGTAGATATTATAACTAGGAAGAAGTACACAGGCACTTCAGGAATCCTAGTATTATTTTTTGACTTGCCTGGATGATGGTTACATGGTGTTGCTCATATATTTCTTTATTAAATGTATTTATTTACTAATTGTTGATACTCTAATTATTTTTTTGAGACAGAGTCTCACTGTGTCACCCTCGGTAGAGTGCTGTGTCATCACAGCTCACAGCAACCTCAAACTCTTGGGCTTAAGGGATTCTTTTGCCTCAGCCTCCCAAGTAGCTGGGACTACAGGCGCCTGCCACAACGCCCGGCTATTTTTTGGTTATAGTTGTGGGTGTTGTTTGGCAGGCCCAGGCCGGGTTCAAACCCGCCATCTCCTGCATATTTGGCTGGCACTCCAGCCACTGAGCTATAGTGCCAAACCTGTTGATATTCTTCTTCTTTTTTTTTTTTTTTTTTTTGGAGACAGAGCCTGAAGCTGTCACCCTGGGTAGAGTACTGTGGCATTGCTGCTCACAGCAACATCCAACTCCTGGGCTTAAGCAATTCTCTTGCCTCAGCCTCCCAAGTAGCTGGGAAGTACAGGCGCCCGCCACAACACCTGGCTAGTTTTTGGTTGCAGCTATCATTGTTTGGCGGGCCCGGGCTGGATTCAAACCTGCCAGCTTAGGTGTACGTGGCTGGCGCCTTAGCTACTTGAACCACAGGCGCCAAGGGAATATTCTTTTTTGTATGCTATATTTCATCAGGAAGTTCTTTTTTTTTGGGGGTGGGGGGACAGAGTCTCACTCTGTTGCCCTGGATAGAGTGCCATACAACCATAGCTCACAGCAATCTCAAATTCTTGGGCTTGAGCAATTCCCTTGCCTCAGATTCTTGAGTAGCTGGGACTACAGGCATGCACCACCATGCCTAGCTGGTTTTTTCTATTTTTACTAGAGATTGGGTCTTGTTCTTGCTCCGGTTGGTCTTGAAATCTGCGCTCAAGCAATCCACCTGCCTCAGCCTCCCAGAGTGCTAGGATTATAGGCATGGGCCATCATGCCTGGCCAGAAAGTATTTTGAATGTCAGTTAGACCCTTTAGTAAAAGTTCATAGCCAAAAATGTTAAAAGGAATAAAAAAGAATAAATAATATCTTGGACTGATTACTTAACAGAGTAATGTAGGATTATTAGAGTGCTATAGAATTATGTATAAACATAAATTTTCAAGTAATAATTTAAATACACGCTAATCATTCTTACATTTATGTTTACTTTTAGCTACTTGGCTCATATCCTTTTTAGAAGGCAGTGGCTCATAAATAATAAAATACTTTTAGTAAATGTAAATTAATGAAAGGAAAAGAATCAAATTCACACTCCTTCCCCTGGGGATCCTAAGTTATTTCACAATTGATTGCTTCAATTGACCACCCCAAATTATTGAAGTTGTGTTAAATCACAGTTGAGATTAACAATTAACATACTTTTGTGTATGTGTATTATAATACAAGAGGAGCGTTAAGGAACGTTCATGGGTTATTCATCTTCCATATTTTATTTACAGAAGTTTTTACTGCAGTATCTGCATTTTTCCTTTTTATTTTCTGTAAGTTAGAAGGTTTTTTTCAATACCCCAGGAATGCCTTTTATACAATAATATCTATCTATTCAATAAACATTAATGAATGAATGAAAGTATAAACCCACCCCAGGGTTAGTAAGGATGCCAGTGTTGTTTTTAACAGTGTTTGAGGTAGGCAGATTGCAATAGTATAAATACCCAAACATCATGTTTATGTATTACAAAAGAATCTCTGAAGGGATTCATATAGTTCTTTTTTTGTTCATTATAATGTCTTTAGCACCTAGAATTACACTTGACTCATAATAAGTTCTTGGTACATATCTGATGAGTGATTGAAATGGTTTTCAAATTTAGTATATATCAATTTATACTTTTGTCAACAGTAGACTTGACAATTATGAGACTATTCCTCCTGCCCCAGTCTAGGGCCATGGCTTTCCATTATGGTCTTAATTTGTATTTTCCTGATTACTAATGAAGTTGCACATCTTTTTGGGTTGTTTGATTCTTAAGTTAGTAGGGTTTTTGTTTTATAACTAGCTTTTTGTTTTTGTTGTGGCAGGTGGATGGAGAGCTAGAAGCATTGATGGAAAATGGTGAGGGTCTCTCTGATAAAAACCAGGTGCTCAGCTTATCCCGGCTAATGGTTAGAATTGAAACTTTGGAGCAGAAACTTACCTGTCTCAAGCTCATACAGGTGAACACTTTAATATTAATTTATTTTTTATTGCTTATTCTGGGGTGTGACTATAGTCCACGTGAATGGAGAAGGAATAATTTTGATAAAAAGTTAATCTTATTTTTAAAATGGGTATTTTGAGTTCTATGTGTCTTTGAAAGCTTATTCTGTCCTCTAAAAATGGCTGAAGAGTTCATTATCATCTAATCTATTAAAAGAACTGGTTTACATTTTCTAGTCAAAGAACATGGTGGCATTTTTTTTTAATGTAATAATTCATGATACTTCGTATAGTTTTTTCTCTGTGATTATTAGCATGCCAAAACCACTTACTACATGGTATCAAAGCAAACAATTTTAATATTTATCTCATTTACACCCATTTATTAAGTATGCCGCAAGATTTAGATAACAAAAAATAAATGATTTTTAAAAAATCTACAAAAAGAAAAGGGCTTTTGAACAACCATCTGAAGGAGAGAAAGAAAAAAGAGTGATTTAAAGACTAACTCTTGGCTCGAAACAACAATGACAACTACAACCAAGAAATGGCTGGGCATTGTGGCGTGTGCCTATAGTCCCAGCTACTTCAGAGGCTGAGGCAAGAGAATCCCTTAAGCCCAAGAGTTGGAGATTTCTGTGAGCTATGATGCCTCAGTACTCTACCCAGGGCGACAGCTTGAGTTCTGTCTCAAAAAAAAAAAAAAAAAAAAATTAATAATAAAGACCAACTCTTACGGTTTTAGCTTTTAAGATAAAATGGTAGATGCAAGTTTTTTCTTAGCTCTTTAGAATTAAGTTTCCTTATAAATGACCTATTAATATTTATATAATTTTAGTGAAATCCAGGTTGACTGGTTATATTTTATGTATTAGAAAAAATTATAACCTATTACTTATTGCATTTGTTGTACAGTTTTATTTGGTTTAATAATAATTAAATTTTGTGAATATAAGCGAACTCTTTATAATGTGTAATGTGTGAGTGAACTCTACATGGGCTCTCTTTAACCCTCTGGTATTGCCTGCATTCTGTCTCCCTTGCCTCATGAAAGAACACACACTCACAATCCTGCCTGAAGTCCTTCCTAGAGCGTCATGGTCTGTCTTTGTTGTGGATATGGATGGCAGAGCTAAGTGATGGCCAGGAAAGTAGCCAAAAGCTTCAGGAAGAGGTCAGTTCACATTTAGCTCGCTTGTTTATTACAACCATAAAATTGCTTGCTTAGATTTTGGATATGCGATAATACTAGTGATTACGAATTTAGTACTCTATTAAACACTGGTATTAAATAATTGAATAATTTTATCCTAATATCATTCCTATAACTATAACCTAATAGTAGTTTGTCCCATGATTTTCTCTATCTCTTTAATGTTGGTACTATGTAGCTTGGAACTATAGGAATTGCAGAATAATTATAACACAGTTAAGTGAAATATCTAATTTTTTGCATAAAGCATAGTTTTAAGATATGAAATTATATAAATATTTAATTCTGGGGTTCTAAAGAATTGCTGAAGATCTGAATTCTGGTTGACAAGAGAAACATTTTGTGGAGCAAATAGATGTTTTCTAATTTGACAGGTAGCTTTTAAAATTTACATTTTCTAGTATAATCCTAAAGTCTTTTATTTAATAAAACACCTTAAAAACGAAAAATGGGGGCGGCGCCTGTGGCTCAGTGAGTAGGGTGCCGGCCCCATGTGCCAAGGGTGGTGGGTTCAAACCCAGCCCTGGCCAAACTGCAACAACAAAAAAATAGCTGGGCGTTGTGGCAGGCACCTGTAGTCCCAGCTGCTCGGGAGGCTGAGGCAAGAGAATCACATAAGCCCAAGAGCTGGAGGTTGCTGTGAGCCGTGTGACGCCACGGCACTCTACCAAGGGCAGTAAAGTGAGACTCTGTCTCTACAAAAAAAAAAAAAAACGAAAAAAGGAATTGGGCAAGTAAGCACACATTCTTGACTCTATCCTCGTTCTCCCAGATTTGACAGTAAGAAATCAAGAAAGCCTAGGGGGTTCTGTAGAACTACATTGGGGATAACTTGGGAAATTACTGGATTTCAGCCGGGCGCAGTGGTTCAGGCCTGTAATCCTTGCACTCTGGGAGACTGAGGCAGCTGGATTGACTGAGTTCAGGAGTTCAAGACCAGCCTGAGCAAGAGGGAGACCCTGTCTCTACTAAAAATAGGGGTGGGGTGGGGGTGGGGGAACAGAAGCAAGATGATCCCTGTAGTCCCAGCTGCTTCGTACTTTGGAGCCTGAGAGAAGGGAATTGCTTGAGCCTAAGAGTTTGAGATTGCTGTGAGCTATGGCACCACAGCCCTCTGCTGAGGGTGACAAAGTGTGATTCTGTCTAAAATAAAAAGTCACCCAGGTTTGGGAACTACTGGTAGAGAATATTAATCTTATTTGATGTGTGAGTGGTCACCTCCATATTTTATTCTTGCTGATCAGGAAAACAATATAAATACATTTGTGTTTATAGAAATTTAGGTCTTAATTTAATAAGACAGTAGCAAAATTGTACTATTTCTGTAGAAATAATTTGAGTCCCATCCAGTGATTTATACAAAGTAATGTGAGGTTTTTTTTAATTATATTTAATCAGATTATAAAGACTTTGGAACATTTGCCCATTCCTACTAAAAATATGTTGGAGGAAAGCAAAGTACTTCCAATTATTCAACGCTGGTCCCAAACCAAGACTGCTGTCCCTCAGTTGAGTGAAGGAGATGGATATTCTAGTGAAAATACATCACGTGCTCACACACCACTCAATACACCTGATCCTTCCACCAAGCTGAGCACAGACGCTGACACAGATACTCCCAAGAAACTCATATTTCGCAGACTTAAAATTATAAGTGAAAATAGCATGGACAGTGCAATCTCTGATGCAACCAGTGAACTAGAAGGCAAGGATGGCAAAGAAGACCTTGATCAGTTAGAAAATGTCCCTGTAGAAGAAGAGGAAGAGTTGCAGTCACAACAGCTACTCCCACAACAGCTGCCTGAATCAAAAATTGATAATGAAACCATCATGGAGGCTAGCAAGCCACCTGTATCTGAACCAGAAGCTGATACTGAAATAGAGCCCAAAGAGAGCAATGGGGCAAAACTTGATGAACCTATTGCTGAGGAAACACCATCCCAAGATGAAGAGGAGGGTGTGTCTGATGTGGAGAGTGAGAGGAGCCAAGAACAACCAGATAAAACAGTAGATATAAGTGATTTGGCCACCAAGCTCCTGGACAGTTGGAAAGACCTAAAGGTATGAAAACCTTCTTTGTGGACTATAACATGAATTACTCAAGCTTAGAATTCCACAAAACCTAAGTCAAGTTAAGTACTTTTTTAGCCATGCATATTTATGAAAAAGTGAAATGCCATGTCTTTTATTGTCAACTATTGATAAGTGTCTCAAACATCCTTAAACTCTGGCAAGAGTTGTATTAGCCAGACTAATAAAGAAATGTCTCTTTTCTTCTTATTTAGACAGTATATCACAATAGTGAGTTCAGTCATTTAAGTGCTGTTCACACTAGAGACAAAAATCTTTTGAGTAAAAAAAGAAAAATCTTGAGTAACAAACTTACGGTTTTATTGGTAATGAGAAAAAAATTAATGTTTAAATTAGTTGGAAATAAATTGTTAGATGAATGGAAAATAA
Organism: Nycticebus coucang; assembly: GCF_027406575.1. NCBI lineage: Eukaryota > Metazoa > Chordata > Mammalia > Primates > Lorisidae > Nycticebus > Nycticebus coucang. Next base: position 92,046,447 of record NC_069787.1, on the reverse strand, counting down.
ATTAAAAATTGGGATGTCAAGATAATTTTGCAACTTCTAATCAAAAGTGATTGAACATAAATTTTTATTCTAGAAAAACAACTTAATGGTATCTTTGGTATTCATTTTCATTATTGTTTCTGAAATAGGTCTACTTTTTTTTTTTTTTTTTGTAGAGACAGAGTCTCACTTTATGGCCCTCGGTAGAGTGCCGTGGCCTCACACAGCTCACAGCAACCTCCAACTCCTGGGCTTAATTAAGTGATTCTCTTGCCTCAGCCTCCCGAGTAGCTGGGACTACAGGCGCCCGCCACAATGCCCGGCTATTTTTTGGTTGCAGTTTGGCCGGGGCCGGGTTTGAACCCGCCACCCTCGGTATATGGGGCCGGCGTCCCACCGACTGAGCCACAGGCGCCGCCCAAGGTCTACTTTTTTAAATGCCTATTTCTCTAGACAAAAGAGAAAATATAGAAAGCTCTGGGATGCTTATATCTAATAAATAATCTTCTTGTTAAAGAATGTACCAAGATGTACTACAAGGCTTGCTTTGCCAAAAACTCAGGCTGGGTCTTGGCTAAACACAAGAATGAGCAACAGGATGAATCTAGGAGAGGCATGGTACATTTTGATTGTAAGTGATCTAGACTTGGGAACCTAGGTCTTGAGGACTCTGTGGGAATAGGTTACATTCTAGCTTTTGTTTTTCTGTTCCTTTTTCTTTTGCCAGAGGTAAAGCAACTAGATAAAACCAGTAATCCACATTTATTTGTAGCGAGATGAACACCTGACTCCTTCTTACTCCCAATTATAACTAAACACCTACCCCATTAGATCCTATGACTTGACCCAATGGAACTGGCCTTGAATTGAGCAAAACGAGTAGTTGGTTGGTTGTGCACTGTGCTTCCTGATTTGCTGTGTTGAGACCCTTAAGTATGGTGTAGTTTCAGCTCTTGTTTACCCATTTGAGCTCTTACTCATGTTACTCTTTTATCACTTTTAATTCAGCATAAACTCAGCCTTATTAAGTCTTAGGGAATCAGGCCTTTTGTAAATATGAAAGGAAAGTTTCATAGTAAATCCATGATACAACATGTGAACTACAGGAATCTGAATTGTAGTTATTTGAAAGAGATGGTTACCTAGTAGACCTTTATTTAAGGCCTGCTTTGTGACAGCACAGGAGTCCCTAAAGGAAATCTGTTTGGAGGCTGTCGGTGGAGATTGTACTATGACTGTAGCTCAGTAAGCATGATGGAGGTAGAGATAACTACATATGTGGGCATAGGAAAGGCCTTTACAATCATTGCTGGGTTGTAGACCCAGCTCACTTTTGCCTGAAAAGTCTCTGGTTGATATAATTTTTAAAAATTGCTGAGATATCATCATCATAAACCTGTCTTTTCTTAAAATCTAGATAAAGTAAATACTTGTTTTGCTATATGATTGTTTCTGTAATTGTAGTGGTATGAATTACACTCTAAGATATACTTAACCCAATTTGATATAACTGGTTATTTAAACTTACACTCTAAACATACATTTTTAAATTCTACAAAATTATTTCTTCCCCTTCTTCTCATCCTCCCCATGCCTATCTGACAGATCAAAGCAGTTTTATAATACTGTGTAGCTTGATGATCCTCTTGACTTGAGGTTTAAAATTTTATTTGTACTTAAAATATATTCTTCTTATCCTTCATACTTTGGATTTTTCCTGATTGTTAGCATCAAGGCAGCTATTAAATAAAACTTTCTCTTCTTCAAACTTTAGTTTGCTCTGGAATCATTACCCATCTAGAATTGCATTACTGAGAAATGTCTTAACTGTGAACTGTGATGTGTTGTTATACGGTGGTGCTGGAGTTCTTACATCTGTCATTCTAATTAACATTTACTATGACTCTGATTTCAAAACTCTGATTATGGTTGTCCTTTAAAAAGAAGAAAAGGGAACAAAATACTTTTGATAATATTTAACAAGAAGTCTGAAATCAGGAACCCATAATTTGAACATGTTTTAGAGGAACTCATTGACCTGAATTAATTATTAAATATCCATGCTATCCCGGCATTGAGAGAGTTAACTACTTCTGTCTGACTTCCACCTGTGTTCAAGTAGACATTAGCTGAAATGAAAATGTCTTATTCAGCCAGCCTTTATTCAGCACCTATTGCCAAGCACTGTGTTAGCTGCTGATCAAGATCATACTAAAAAGAATTGATACAAAATTGTGGTTATGTTAGCCATTCCATCCTAAGCCCCCCTGATCTTCTTGGGGCCACCATAACATAGATGAACATCTATTTCATTTAGCTTTTCTACACTCTGGATGGAGTGAAGAATTCATAGGGTTTTGCTTCAGAAGGCAATCTGTAGGAATCATTAGTAAATGAAAGAGGGTGGGAGGGAAGGGAATGAAGCTTCATGAATTACTCTTTGTCCTCCCAGATCTGATGATGATCCCCCTTGTAACTTGAACCATTTCCATCTAGCTTCTCAGGGCAGCAAGGAGCTTGTTAACATCACCAGCTGACCATGTGTCTCCTTTTCTCAACTCCATTTCCAACTTCGTGCTGAAGAAAAACAAGAACCTAGCGTCCATTCTGTCAAGAAGCAGGAAGATGGTTGGGAAGTTGGATGATGCATGAAAAATATAATAGGTGAAAAGAGGACAGAGGTGGTTAACTCACTGGCGCCGGCGTTATTTTGGTGCGTCCATTGCCGACAATGGATGTCGTTCCGGGAAAATCCCTACTCCTGGCGAGAAAGGATTAAGTGAGCTACTTTTTATATACCTATATACACAGGACCACTGCCTTGTTTCCACAAGGCTTACACATTTTAATTACTAAAGTAGACCTCAACCAGAAACATACCTAGCACTTTGCCACTTATGAGCATGTATTCATTTTCATGTGCAAATTTCCTGGGCTGCATTTTCAGCATGGATATGTACATATATTTCCTTTTGCAAAAGGAATTGTACATCCCACCCCTCATGCTGAAAATATACCCTAGGTTTGACAGGCAGAACAGTTTGTTATGAGTAGTAACTAATTGACTGGAATTATCTTCATTTGGATCATGAGAAGAGGAGGTAAGGTTCCTGTGAACTTGGTTTCAATTGCACTTTAACACCAAGAGATTGTAATGGTTAGTGATTCCAGAGCTGCTCCTATAAACACTTAGATTACAGGATGTGCATCTTTCCTTATAGTGAAATGTAGGTAGTTGCATTTGCATTTGGATTTAGATCATTTAGGGACAAAATTCCCTACATGTGATGAGTCGAGCTCTTCTTAATGAATCCTCTTTATTCTTCTCTTATTTCATCCTTATCTTAAGGCATTGTCTTTTAATTCAACAAGTATAGTATTTGCCCAGAAAGCTAAGTATTAAATTTTCTTCAGAAAAGCTATGAAGAGTTGCCCAAACTAAAAAGTTTTGAGTCACTGTTTAGAATTTCACTCTATCACTAATACTGTATGTGGAATCAGCTGTACAACATTTGAAAATGAAATTGTGTGTCCTGGATTTGTTAAAAATTTTAAATTCGTAGTAGAGTAAGAGATTATCCTGAATACATAAGGATCAACATGATCCTTTTAAAAAAATTTTGGAGTTAGCACCAGCGAGTACCATTTTAATATTTCTACATCGAAATTTTCTTCTTCCTTTTTTTTTTTGAGACAGAGTCTCACTATGTCACCCTCAGTAGAGGCTGTGGCGTCACAGCTCACAGCAACCTCAAACTCTTGGGCTTAAGCGATTCATTTGCCTCAGCGTCCCAAGTAGCTGGGACTACAGGCACCTGCCACAACACTTGGCTTTTTTTTTTAAATAGTTGTCATTGTTTAGCAGGCCTGGGCTGGGTTCAGACTCACCAACCTCAGCATACATGGCTGGAATTATACACTGTGCTACGGGTGCCGAGTTTGAAATTTTTTTAATGAGTGTTTAATTTGGTAAAAGGTAAAAATGGTCTAAAACTTATTAGTGGTTGATTTTGTGATTAAATAAGTTCTTTCTTCTAAGTCAGGGGTTGGCCAAATCTGCCCCACGACTGTTTTTTATAAAGTCTTTTTGAAATACAGCCATGCTCATTTATTTGTATATTATTGGCCATGGCTGTTTTGCACTGTAGTGGTAGAGTTGAGTGGTTATGACAGAGACTGGCCTATAATTCCTAAAATATGTACTGTCTTATCCTTTACAGAAAAAGTTTGTCAATACCTGTTTTAAAACATAAAGTACAGAATCTTGCTGTTCTAAACATTCTGGTTTTGAATGATGTCATTTTCACTTTACTCTTGGGTGAGCTCTTAATTCTGTTTCCCTAAGATATAATGATTATATTTCTTTTGCTGCCCATGAAGTTAGTTTTTTTGTTTGTTTGGTTTTTTGAGACAGAGTCTCAAGCTGTCGTCCTGGGTAGAGTGCCATAGTGTAACAGCTCATAGCAACCTCAAACTCCTGGGCTCAAGTGATTCTCTTACCTCAGCCTCCCAAGTACCTGGGACTACAGGCGCCTGCCACAATGCCCAGCAATTTTTTGGTTGTACTTGTCATTGTTGTTTGGCAGGCCTGGGCTGGATTCGAACCTGCCAGCTCCAGTGTATGTGGCTGGCACCCTAGATGCTGAGCTACGGGCAATGAGCCAAAGCTACTTTTTTTTTTTTTTTTTAAGTCTTCACTCTGCTTAGGAAAAGTTACTAAGTGATTTGGATGTAAAGCTATCTGAGAAGAGGGAGGGTATATACATTATAGGATTTCCAAGCTAGAAGAGACCTTTAAAGAATGTTGTTGCTCCCTTACAACCATGATCAAGTCTGTCAGAAACTTGAAAGACTAGCTGAGTATAGATATGGGTAGTATAATGTAAGTCTTATAGATAACCATAATGAAAATATATAAATTTTCCTTCTTAATATTTTAAGCTTTTAATTTATAATGTAATTTCAGACTTACAGAAAAACTGTAATAATAATATTTAGTATGTATTCCATAATGTAATATACATTGCAGTAACAAACAGAAAATTCGGTTAAAAATTCCTCTAACAGATTCACCAGTGTTAACATTTCACCAACTTTTCTTTATCATTTTCTCGTATTTTTATAACTTTTAAAAAGTAAATTACAGGTAAAATGCCCAATTGCCCTTGGATATTTTGTGTGTATTTCCTAAAAACAAGCGTTCTGTTTTTTTTTTTTTTTTTTTTTTTTAGACAGAGCCTCAAGCTGTCGCCCTGGGTAGAGAGTGCTGTGGCAGCACAGCTCACAGCAACCTCCAACTCCTGGGCTTAAGCAATTCTCTTGCCTCAGCCTCCCAAGTAGCTGGGACCACAGGCACCCGCCACAACCTCCAGCTATTTTTTATATTTTTTAGTTGTAGTTGTCATTGTTGTTTGGCAACAGCTCTGGTGTATGTGGTTGGCGCCTTAGCCGCTTGAGCTACAGGCACTGAGCCAAAAAACAAGCATTTTTTTTTTTTGGTTTTTTGGCCGGGGCTGGGTTTGATATGGGACCGGCACCCTACCCCTTGAGCCACAGGCGCCACCTGGGGTTGAGGATCTTTTTTTTTTTGTAGAGACAGAGTCTCACTGTACCGCCCTCCGGTAGAGTGCCATGGTGTCACACGGCTCACAGCAACCTCCAGCTCTTGGACTTAAGCGATTCTCTTGCCTCAGCCTCCTGAGCAGCTGGGACTACAGGCGCCCGCCACAACACCCGGCTATTTTTTTGTTGCAGTTTGGCCGGGGCTGGGTTTGAACCCGCCACCCTCGGCATATGGGGCCAGCACCCTACTCACTGAGCCACAGGCGCCGCCTAAAACAAGCATTCTTATATGACTTTAGTTTACTTATCAAAATCAGCAAATCACAGTGATACAATATTATCATCTGATCATCAGATCTCATTCAGATATTGCCAATTGTTCATATAATAGCCTTTATTGAAAAAGTATTCTCACTAAGAATCTCATGTGGGGGAATAAGCATTACATTGGGTTGTGTGTCTCTTAAGTATCCTTTACTGTAAAATAGTTTCCCAATCTGTCTTTGTCTTGTATTAATCTTTACATTTTTAACTATTTTTGAATTTTGTAGAATATCGTTCAGTTTGAGTTTGTCTGAAGTTTTCTTTTGTTTGGATTTAGGTTATGTGTTTTTGTCAAGAATATTGAGTAGTGTTCTTCACACTACATTGATTTGTCTCATTATTAGTGTTGCCAACTTTGATCACTTGATGGTGTTGTCTGCCAGCCTTCTCTGATGTAATTTTTTGCTTTATAATTAAAAAGTATCACATATGAGCAACTTTGGAAATACATAAATATTCTGTTTCTCATCACATTTGTCCATTAGATTCAACATCAAATGATTTGCCTGAGTCATTTATTAGGGTGGTTGTCAAATGGTGATTTTCTAATTCATCATTCCTTTTGTGTTAATTGGTTGACATTCTTTTTATTTTTTTTTTGAGACAGAGTTATTACTTTATCACCCTTGGTAGAGTGCCATGGCATCACAAGCTCACAGCAACCTCTAGCTCCTGGGCTTAAGTGATTCTCTTGCCTCAGCCTCCCGAGTAGCTGGGACTACGGGTGCCTGCCATCATGCCCAGCTATTTTTTTGTTTGTTTTTTTTTTTTTTGTTATTGCTGTTGCAGTTTGGCTAGGGCTGAGTTTGAACCCGCCATCTTCAATATATGGGGCTGGTGCCTTATCCACTGAGCCGCAGGCACCGCCCTGACATTCTTTTTTTTGAGACAGAGTCTCTGTATGTTGTCCTCAGTAGAGTGCCATGGCGTCACAGCTCATAACAACCTCTAACTCGGGCTTAAAAGATTCTCTTGTCTCAGCCTCCCAGGTAGCTGGGACTATAGGTGCCTGCCGACAACACCTGGCTATTTTTTGTTTGTAGTTGTCATTGTTATTTAGCAGGCCCTGGCCAGGCTCGAATCCATCACTTTTGGTGTATGTGGCTGGCGCCCTATTCACTGAGCTACAGGCGCTGACCCTGGTTGACATTCTTTTTTATGTATATATAGTTTTTTTTTTTTTTTTTTTTTTCTTAGAGAGAAACTCACTTTATTACCCTCGGTAGAGTGCTGTGGCATCACAGCTCACAACAACCACCAACTCTTGGGCTTAGGCGAGTCCCTTGCCTCAGCCTCCCAAGTAGCTGGGACTACAGGTGCCTGCCATAAAGTCCGGCTATTTTTTTGTTGCAGTTGGGCCGGGGCCGGGTTCAAACCCTCCACCCTCAGTATATGGGGCTGGTGCTTACCCACTGAGCTACAGGCACCGCCCATGGTTGACATTTTTTTAGTACTACTACTAGGTCTTGTTATGTTGCCCAGGTTGGTCTTGAATTTCTGGCCTCAAGTTATTCTCCCATCCGAGTCTCCCAAAGTCCTGAGATTACAGATGTGAACCATCACTCTCAGCCTCATTGGCATTCTTTTGTAAGCAAGATCTTTACCTGCTCTCCCATTTATTTGTTAATTCGTTGAGTTAAATTGGTTTATACTCATAGAGTCTTGTTTTATTCAGTAGATTATGATCCATTATTCTGTAGATTATGATCCATTATTTGGTGCTTAAACTGTCTCATATTTGGCCAATGCAGACCCCTTCTAGTTGGCTTTAACATTTTTTTACAATATGCTTATTTTGTACTTTACCTTTCTCTACCCTTGAATTAGCCATTTCTCCAAGAAACTCTGGTTCCTTGTATTGGGAAATTATATTTTGAAACCAGTATCTGGGTTCTAGATTAAATCATTACTACTGGGGACATTGCTTTTAGGACCTATCAGCAGACTGTATAAATATATGTGTATGTGCATTTGGTCACTTTATCATTTCTCTTTCCTTCTGTTAATCTGAGGCCATACCCTCTTTTGGGCTTCTACCCTCTTTTGTGACTCTCACTGATTGTTCTTCCCCTTAAAAGGTTCTATTTCTTGGGGCACCTGAAATTTCTTTTCTCCTGCATGTTAAATGGGTCACATTGTCTCTGCCACTTTGAATTTAGGTTTGTCATTTCTTGCCTAGACTGTTGGAACAGCCTCCTATTTTTTTTTTTTTTTTTAATTTGTGTTAAGATAGAGTCTTACTCTGTCACTCTGGATAGAGTGCATAGCATCACAGCTCATAGAAACCTCAAGCTCTTGGGCTCAACTGATCCTTTTGCCTCAGCCTCCCAACTAGCTGGGACTACAGGCCCCTGCTACAATGCTTGGCTAGTTTTTCTATTTTTAGTAGATATGGAGTATCACTTTTGCTCAGGCTGATCTTGAACTCCTGAGCTCAGGTGATCACTTGCCTCAGCCTCAGAGTGTTAGGATTACAGAGGCAAGAGCCACTGTGCCCAGCCAAATATCTTTTTTTTCTTAAATGAGTTGCCTTTCTATCTTTGTGACACTGTCCTTTTCTGTATTTCTATATAATTGTTATCTTAACAGATTTTACTAAAATTATTTACTTAGGTGTTTGTTTCCCATCTTCAAGTTTAGGAGCCATTTCTTAATCTTTATAGTAAGATATCATGGTACCTTTGTAGTGTGTGTGATATCTTTGTCTTATGATCTTTGTAGTAATGGTGATAATAATATCTCTTAATGATTGTGAATGACTTCTGTGTGCCCCCTACAGTCTTTGCTGCCTACATTCAGTAGCTAGAATGATCTTTTAGAAATAGAAATTTGTTCCTTATGGTGTCCTATTTACCATTTTTTCCATAATTTAATTTTTGTTAAAATTAATTGCATTTTTATTAACATGACTTCTATGCTGTGATATAGTCTGGTCCCCACTTATTTCTGCAGTCTTATTTCAAGCAATTGTAGTCTAGCAGTGGACCTCTGCTGCTAATGTTCATTCTTTTCTCTCTCTCTTTCTCCCCCTTCCTCCCCTTTATGTCTGTTCTCCCTAAACCCCTTTCATTCTGGAAAATTCTTTTATTTAGACAGCCTCTTATTTAAGTTTCTCCCTTTTCTCCCAGAAAACCATTTCTGTACCTCCAAGATAGAGTATTTATCCTGTCCTTTGTATCTGATTTTGTAACATCTTTTCTAATCATACATAGGTGACATTTCATAATAATACATTGAGTGAAGACAAAGACTGCTTCTGTCTTGGCTGCTTGAGTCTTCCCGGTGTGCTACAAAGAGCTCGATATGTAGTTTGACACTTCATAAAAATATGAATGAAAAAGTGGCCAGGGGTTGGGGCGGCGCCTGTGGCTCAGTGGATAGAACACTGGCCCCATATACCAAGGGTGGCGGGTTCGAACCCAGCCCCAGCCAGCTAAAACAGCAGTGACAACTGCAACAAAAAATAGCCAGGTGTTGTGGTGGGCGCCTGTAGTCCCAGCTACTTGGGAAGCTAAGCCCAAAAGTTGGAAGTTGGTGTGAGCTGCGATGCCACAGGGACAAAGTAACACTGTGTCTCAAAAAAAAAAAAGAGAGAGAAAGTGGCCAGGTGTGATGGCTCATGCCTGTAATCCTAGCACTGTGGGAGGCTGAAGCAGAAGGATTACATGAGCTTAGGCATTTGAGACCAGCCTGGGCAAGAGTGAGACCCCATCTCTACTAAATATAGAAAATTAGATGGCACCATGGTACACACCTGCAGTCCAGCTACTCAGGAAGGAGAGGCAGGAGAATCTCTTGAGGTGTTTGAGGTTGCAGTGAGCTGCACTCTAGCCAGGGTAACAGAGCAAGACTCTGCCTCAATAGGTTGGGCACGGTGATTAATGCCTGTAATCCTAGCAGTCTGGGTGGCCGAGGTAGATGGATTGCTTGAACTCAGGAGTTCAAGATCAGCCTCAGCGGGGCGGCGCCTGTGGCTCAAAGGGGTAAGGCGCCCGCCCCATATGCCGGAGGTGGTGGGTTCAAACCCAGCCCTGGCCAAAACTGCAAAAAAAAAAAAAAGATCAGCCTCAGCAAGAACAAGACCTTGTCTCTAAGAAATAAATAGCCAGGCATTGCAGCGGGCACCTGTCGTCCCAGCTACTTAGGAGGCTGAGACAAGAGAATTGCTTGAGCCCAAGAGTTTGAGGTTGCTATGAGTTCTGACACCATGGCACTCTACCAAGGGCAACAAAGTAAAACTCTGTCTCCAAAAAAAAAAAAAGAAAGGAAAAAAGTGAAGGTTTATCTTTCTGTCTTTTTCCTTCATACCACACTGCTTCTGAATCCCAAATGTGTATCTTTTATTTAATAGGTAGTCAGGGCTGCACGCAGTATCTCAGGAGTTCGAGACCAGCCCAGACAAGATCAAGATCCTGTCTACTAAAAATAGAAAAATTAGCTGGGTGTTGTGGTGGCTGCTTCTAGTCCCAGCTATTCAGGAGGCTAAGGCAGGAGTAGCTTGAACCTAGGAGTTTGCGGTTGCTGTGTGCTGGGCTGATGCCACAGTACTCTAGCCTGAGCAACAGAGTGAGACTATCTTAAAAAAAAAAAGTGGGTAGGAAATATTTGCAGGAGTTTCATGGATTGTGTTTAACCCTATTAAGTAGTTGGTAATATTTTTATCAGCTATAAAATAGAAACAAATAGGTACATGAGGTTGTGACTTAGCTTTTGATTGACAGAGCTAAAAATTGACTTAGGCCTTCTGATTTAAATCCTGTATTTCATTCCCTTTTTTGGTCCAAAAAATAGTGAGTTCTGTGTTCTTGATAAGGAAGTTCATACAATTACGTGTCTTTTGCAAATACTTTTCAGATTTTTCTTAATCTTCTTCTGATTTAGAAACTCAAATAAGCCTGAATTTATTCTAAAATTATAGAGAACATTTTAATATTTTCTTGAATTATCTTTTTTTCCTTTTAAAAACCTCTGAAGAATCTGGCTTGGCACCTGTAGCTCAAACAGCTAAGGTGCCAGCCACATAACACAAGAGAATTGCTTAAGCCCAGGAGTTGGAGGTTGCTGTGAGCCATGATGCAATGGCACTCTACCCAGGGCGACAGCTTAAGGCTCTGTCTCAAAAAAAACAAAAACCCGAAATCGTAGGGTGAGGGTTCATAAAATATATACAGTTTTTCTAATAGGGATGTGTTTATATGTAAGTTGAGAGAATTCCATAAAGTGTTTTCTGAACAATTTGGACATCGGAAGGGCTTTCTGCTCTTAAACTTTGTGATCAGTAGATATGGCTAGTAAGCTGAGTGACAGTGAAATTAGGAGGGTTTTTTAGGTGTGGCACTTCCTGAAGAGCAGCATTTAGTTGTTTTGTGGGTAGCTATTATCTGCACCAGGATTATAGTCATAAAATACAGAAGTCTTTTGGTATTATGCCTAGGACTTTTTCTGAGGCCTGGTATCTTTATTTATTTTAGCTTTTAAAATAGGCTTATACTCCTGTACCTGGTACAAAATTCAAAAGGAATACAGTAAAATGTTTTGTTTCTACCTCTGTACCCATTCTGGTTCTTAGGGGCTTCCAGAAATATTCTATGCCTATTATATATTTATGTGTATATATATATATATATTTTTTTTTTTTTTTTTGAGACAGTCTTACTATGTCACCCTCGGTAGAGTGCTGTGGCATCATAGCTCACAGCAACATCAAACTCTTGGGCTTAAGTGATTCTCTTGCCTCAGCCTCCCAAGGAGCTGGGACTACAGGCACCCACCACAGCGCCCAGGTATTTTTTGTTGCAGTTGTCATTGTTGTTAGCTGGCCTGGGCCGGGTTCAAACCCACTATCCTCAGTGTATGTTGCTGGTGCCGTTCTGTGCTATGGACACTGAGCCTTTTTTTTTATTTCTAGAGATAGTATCTAGCTCTGTTGCCCAAGCTAGTGTGCAATGGCACAATCACAGCTCACCGCAGCCTTACTACTGTTTTTTTTTTTTTTTTTTTTTTTTTTTTTTTTTGAGACAGTCTCACTTTGTCACCCTTCATAGAGTACTGTGGCATCATAGCTCACAGTAACCTCAAACTCTTAGGCTTAAGCTATTCTCTTGTCTTAGCCTCCCAAGTTGCTGCAATTACAGGCGCCTGCCATAACACCCAGCTATTATTTTCTTTCTTTTTTTTTTTTTTTTAGCAGGCCTGGGCTGGATTCGAACACACCAGCCCTGGTGTATGTGGCTGGCACTCTAACCACTAAGCTGTAGGTGCCCAGCCAAGTTCACTGCAACCTTGAACTCCTGGGCTCAAAGGAACCTCTTACCTCAGTGCCTGGAGTAACTGTAATTATAGGAGTGAACCACTGTGTCTGGGCTAGTCTTACTTTTGAAAAATAACCTTTAATTACAGAACAGATAACCTGATCTCTATATAATAAAAAGTAGAAAATTTATTTTACTCTTTATTTCACAGCTCACAGCAGCCTTACTACTGGTTTTGTTTGTTTGTTTTTATTTTTATTTTTATTTTTTAAACAGAGTCTCATTATGTCGCCCTAGGTAGAGTGCTGTGGCGTCATAGCTCACAGCAACCTCAACCTCTTGGGGTTAAGTGATTCTCTTGCCTCAGCCTCCCAAGTAGCTGGGACTGCAGGCGCCCACTACAACACCTGGCTATTCTTGTTGTTGTTGTTGTAGTTGTCCTTGTTGTTTATCAGGCCTGGGCTGGGTTCGAACCCTCCAGTTCCAGTGTATATGGCCGGCGACCTAACCGCTGAGCTATAGGCACCAAGCCTATTTTACTCTCATTATAAATTATTTTGTTCTCGTAAGCATTGTTTTGCTGAGGAATAGTCTATATCAGTGTTATCTTTTCAGAAGATTTCTTATAAATTATTGTTTCATACTTTTGTTTTAATTCTGTTTCTACAATATACTTTATTTATTTATTTATTTATTTTTTGAGACAGAGCCTCAAGTTGTCGCCCTGAATAGAGGCTGTGGCATCACTGCTCACAGCAACCTCCAACTCCTGGGCTTAAGCAATTCTCTTGCCTCAGCCTCCTGAGTAGATGGGACTACAAGTGCCTGCCACAACGCCCAGCTATTTTTTGGTTGTAGCCATCATTGGTGTTTGGCTGGCCTGGGCTGTATTCGAACCCACCAGCTCAGGTGTATGAGCCACAGAGCCATCTACAATATACTTTAAACAGTTCATTTGACACGTTAATAAAATGTTACATTGTTTCCAGTGAGTATTTTTTGGGACTGCTAGAAGAAAACATTCTAGGTTAGGCCATATAATGACCTGGTGGTAGTAGGTAACTCATTTGTTTACTACCCTGTTTCCCCGAAAATAAGACAGTGTCTTATATTAAGGTGTGCTCCCAAAGACGCACTAGGTCTTATTTTCAGGGGCCATCTTATCTTTCCTGTGAGTAGGTCTTATTTTTGGAGGATGTCTTATTTTCCGGGAAAGAGGGTACGAAATAGAAAACATACTATATCAACTATCAAGACTTTCCTCTCTACCTTTTATTTTATTTACCTAAACAGGGTCTAGCTCTGTCACCTGGGGCTAAGGTACAGTGATTGTTCCCTGTACTTTTCACTCTGTTGCCCCAGGCTAGAGTGCCCTAGCATCAGACTACCTCATAGCAACCAACTTTAAACTCCTGGATTCAAGCAATCCTCCTGCCTCAGTCTCCTAAGTAGCAGAGACTATAGGCATCTACCATGGCACCCTGCTAATTTTTCTGTTTTTAGTAGAAATGGTGTCTTGCTTTTGTTCACGCTGGTCTTGAACTCCTGAGCTCAAGCCAGCCTTCTGCCTTGGCCTCTAAAAGTACTAGGATTATAGGTGTGAGCCTCTGTGCCTTGCTGAGTTTTTCTGATTTCTGTTGGCTGTCTCCTCCACTTGCCCTTCAGACATAGGCTCTTAATTGTCTTTTAACAGCTTGTTCTTCACCTTGTAATGTTCATTTTTATTAATAGCTTTTACCGTCTTCTTAGAAACCCAAATTCAAAATATTTACCTCCTTTTTTTAATTAAAAAATTGCTGGCTCAGCGTCTGTAGCTCAAGTGGCTAAGGTGCCAGCCACATACATCTGACCTGGTGGGTTCGAATCCAGCCCGGGCCTGCCAAACAACAATGACGGCTGCAACCAAAAAATAGCTGGGCCTTATGGCGGGCGCCTGTAGTCCCAGCTACTTGGGAGGTGGAGGCAGGAGAATCACTCGAGCCCAGGAGTTGGAGGTTGCTGTGAGTGGTGATGCCACGGCATTCTACCCAGGGTGACAGCTTTAGGCTGTGTCTCCAAAAAAAAAAAAAAATTTGCTATTACTAATTATAGCATTTACTCTGAAAACGCTGTTTCCATAGAGCTAAGCTTTTCTTTTAGGGACAGTTTGTTGGAAGACAACTTTTTTCCAAAAATTTGACAGATTTAAATGACATCTTTAGATCTTTTATTAGTATTATTTTAATTAACCACCACTGGCCAGTCATGGTGGCTCACATCTGTAATCCTAGCACTCTGGGAGACTGAGGTAGGAGAATCACTTGAGCTCAGGAGTTCGAGACCAGCATTAGCAAAGTGAGCCCCCTTCTCTACTAAAAATAGAAAAATTAGCCAAGTGTAGTGGTTTGTGCCTATAATCCCATCTACTAAGGAGGCTAGGGCAGGAAGATTGTTTGAGCCCAAGAGTCTGAGGTTGCTATGAGGTAGGCTGAGGCCATGGTACTCGCGCCTGGACACTAAGAGCAAGACTGTGTCTCTAAATAAATAAGTAAATAACCGCTACTTCCTAAGTATTTGCACAAAAGTTAAAACTACAAAGGTTTATCTATATTGAATGCCTGTTTGTTGAATTTATGTACATGAATGTATTAATATGTGCTGGATAATCCATTAACATTGTCTAACGCTTTTCTGTCAGTTTCTCAGGAATTAAAATTTTTTAAAGTACCCAGTATGATGTAGTGTACATTGTAGAGAATTATCAGATGTGTGACACAGAATAGAGAATCTTGTTGTATCTTAGAACCTCCAGTCTTTGTCTTCAGCATTGTCTTCTTTCAGATCTGAAAAATGTCTTTATTCTATTTTCCCTTGTTTGGGATATTATATAATTATCAGTTAGAAATTTACCTTGAGGGCAGCGCCTGTGGCACACTAGCCCCATATACTGCGGGTGGCGGGTTCGAACCCAACCCTGGCCAAACTGCAACAAAAAATAGTTGGGTATTGTGGTGGGTGCCTGTAGTCCCAGCTACTTGGGAGGCTGAGGCAAGAGAATCGCCTAAGCTCAAGAGCTGGAGGTTGCTGTGAGCTGTGACACCATGGCACTATACCAAGTGCTATAAAGTGAGACTCTGTCTCAAAAAAAAAAAAAAGAAAGAAATTTGCCTTGAATATGTTCAAGATATTACTGCATCATTTTGGAGTTTAATAATGTTATAGAACTCTGATGCCATTTTAGTTTATTTGTTGAGGTAGGTGCTCCAACCCTGCTCCATCTGGTGACTCGTATCTCTTAGTTCTAAGTCTTTTTTTTTTCTCTTTGATACTTTTCTCCATTCAATTTTCTCTCTTCTTTCTTGAATTCCTGTTATTAGATATAGAACTTATGGCACTTATTCTTCAATTTTATTTTTTAGTATTGCATTGTTCTTCTTTTGTGCTTTCTCAAAAACTTATAACCCTTTTTTTATAACATTTTCACTAAACCAGAATTTGCTGTTAGTCTCTTTCTTTTCTTATGCCATCTTGTTTCGTGGATGTGGTATTTTCTCTTTCTGAATAATAAAAAAATAAAAGAAACCTGAAAAAAATCAGACGATGCATGGAATGGAAATTAAAAACTTTAAATATACATATTAATTCAGTACCCCAATGTGATTTACAGTCTTAGAAAGAAAAGATACCACAGATGGGTTTTTATTTACCTTTTATTTTATTTACCTTTTTTATTCCTCTACATTTATTTATATGACTTTTCAGAATGGGTTGGGATAAATATGTGGTCAGTCTACCATGTTTGTGGTTTTCTACCTCATTGTTTATTTGTACAATTAACTCCTCACCTTTCAAGACCATTCAAATACTCACTTCTTTCAGAATGCATTTCTCAGTCTTCCCTCAAAGGCCTAAGTCAGTTTTAGTGTCCCGCCATTGTATTTCTCTTAACTATTTTATATACATCTATCATAAAATAGTGCATATTTACTTTCTCTGTTTCTGAATGCTTATAAGGTAATAGTGGTTAAGGGTGTTTGCTTTGGACAGAACAAATCTAAGCTTGGATTCTAGATTCAATATATATCTCATTGTGTGGATAGTTAACCTTTCTTAGCATTTTTTATATGTACTATAGATAGATAGTAATACCTCTCTTAGCAGTGTAAGAATATATGAGTATATGAGACCTGTCACATACCAAGAGATCTTAGCCATTCTTATTGTTAACCTGTGAACTCCTTTATGGCAGGTACTGTCTAGCTCATGCATCTAGAAAGGAGGGCCTTAATATGTGCTAGTAGCACATAGTTTATACCAAATCTTGCTATATAGATATGAGCAAACCAGAATTCCACAAATAGGCATCTTAGAATCCATGAGGTTTTTGTGTCCACATATTAAAAACATCTCCATTGGGTGGCGCCTGTGGCTCAGTGAGTAAGGCGCTGGCCCCATATACCAAGGGTGGTGGGTTCAAACCCAGCCCCGGCCAAACTGCAACAAAAAAATAGCCGGGCGTTGTGGTGGGTGCCTGTAGTCCCAGCTACACAGGAGGCTGAGGCAAGAGAATCGTGTAAGCCCAAGAGCTGGAGGTTACTGTGAGCCGTGTGACGCCACGACACTCTATCAAGGGTGATAAAGTGAGACTCTGTCTCTACCAAAAAAAAAACAAACTCCATTAACATTTATAAACTTTAATAGATATTGGATGCATTGGCATTTCATAAGCTTATCAGTGATTTGATGTTTATTAAACAATATGAAGATTGATTTTTGAGCCTTTGTTATAGGGGAATAGTCCAACAGAAGGGTGTTCTAAGCATTGAAAAGAGTAAGAATGTTACAGAGACACATTTATTACTCAGAACCCTGGCAATAATGTTTTTGTTTATAGAGAAGGCCTTTTAATGCTATCTCTTTCCAGGGATGAAAGAAATTGATGGTATAAGATGTGAAGAGATTGATAGTATAGTGATAAAAAGCATGGGGCATAGGCAATACTTTGAGTATATATAGCATTGTGTAGGTTATTTCTCTAAATTAAAAGTAGAATTTCACTTGTTGGTCCATTGTTGGTAATTGAGTGTTGATTATGTGCCAGTTACTGTTCTTGGGGCTTGATACCCAACAAAGAATAAGGTGGTCTGGGTTAATAACAAAAACGTGAATGTCTATGTGTGTATCTGTTAGTTGGGAAGAGCATCTAGACACTAAAGAAATAAAAAAGGACCCAGGCCTGCCAAATAACAATGACAACTACCACCAAAAAATAGCCGGGCTTGTGGCGAGGGCCTGTAGTCCCAGCTACTTGGGAGGCTGAGGCAAGAGAATCATTTAAGTCCAAAGAGTTGGAGGTTGCTATGAGTTGTGACGCCACAGCACTCTACCCAGGGCGACGGCTTGAGACTCTGTCTCCAAAAAAAAGGATAATATAAAGAATATTAGGGCGCCTGTAGTCCCAGCTACTCAGGAGGCTGAGGCAAGAGACTCACTTAAGCCCAAGAGTTTGAGGTTGCTGTGAGCTCTGACGCCATGGCACTCTACCAAGGGCGACATAATAAGACTCTGTCTCCAAAAAGAAAAAAGAATATTAGATGGAGTGTAGAAGCAGATTATTTTTTTTTTTTTTGTAGACGCAGAGTCTCACTGTACCGCCCTCGGGTAGAGTGCCGTGGCGTCACACGGCTCACAGCAACCTCTAACTCTTGGGCTTATGCGATTCTCTTGCCTCAGCCTCCCGAGTAGCTGGGACTACAGGCGCCCACCACAATGCCCGGCTATTTTTTGGTTGCAGTTTGGCCGGGGCCAGGTTTGAACCCGCCACCCTGGGCATATGGGGCCGGCACCCTACTCACTGAGCCACAGCAGATTCTTTAAGGCGTCTCTCAGGGGTAGTCCCAAAACTGTGGTCTTCTAACTCACAGTTCAATGTTACAATATGCCAGTCTCTTGAGTAGACTTTTTACAAAGTGGTTTTACATCATGAGTTGACACGAATAAGGCTAATTTAGATAAACATTTTCTGATAGACTCTGTGGCCCATGGATGTTAACATTATTCCAAATAGACTTCCATGTCACTCAGGCTGATACTATTTATTCTGAAGACAGAATAATCTTAAGTAATAATAATAATATAATAATAATAATCACAGTAATCTTTCATGATTGCTTCCTTTTCAGCTTTCAGTATTCTGGGACTTTGGAAAACTGCAGTTGCATGTTCGTAGTGTATAAAATAAGGAGGGGGGAGTAGACAATCTGAGTTGCCAGTTTAAAGTTTTGAAGGCAGCTTTGACTGTATAATAAAGAGGTTCAGTTTAGCAACTCTGAGTACTTGGACGTATTGGAAGAACTTGTTCTCTATACTGTTAGGCACATAATAAATAGTGGCTCTTGATCATTCCATTTTTTTGTACATTAAACTACACTTTCTTTTTTTTTTTGAGATACACTCTCTGTTGTCCTAGATAGAGTGCCATGGTGTCATCATAACTGACAGCAACCTCAAACTGTTGGGCTCAAGTGATCCTCTTGCCTCAGCCTCAGTAGCTGGGACTGACTATAGGTGCCTGCCACAACACCCAGCTAATTTTTCTATTTTCAGTAGAAACAGGGTCTTGCTCTTGATTAGGCTGCTTTCAAATTCCTGAGCTCACGTGATCCTCCAACCTTGGCCTCCCAGAGTGCTAGGATTATAGAAATGAGCCACTATGCCTGGCCAAAATACGTTTTTAACAAAGCAGTGATACTGCTTTGAATGGAACTGAGGATTTTATCTTTTAAAGCCTTTCTTAGTCAGGAGCAGTGGCTCAAGCCTGTAATCCTAGCACTCTGGGAGGCCAAGGTGAGAAGGATCACTTGAGCTCAGGAGTTTGAGACCAGTTTGAACAAGAGTGAAACCCTATCTCAATTAAAAATAGAAAAATTAGCAGGGTATTATGTCAGGTACGTATAGTGCCAGCTCCTGCAGAGGCTGAGGCAGGAGGATTGCTTGAACCCAGGAGTTTGAGGTTGCTGTGAGTTAGGCTGATGCTATGACACTCTAGCCTGGAGCAATAGAGTGAGACAAAGTCTCCAAAAAAAAAAAAAAAACAACAACAAAAAAAGGCATTTCCTATAGTATGTTAGCTTCTACCATAGAGTGAGCCCCAAACTTGAGGCCTGTGTAATAAATTACTATAAAACATTTGTAATGAACACTTGTAACGCCAAGACCTTATACAAAAGAAACTAAGTAGGTTAAGATTGTGTTATTTTAGTTGGATCCTTTATACATCTGTTCTAAGTATCCTTTATGAATGAACCTATTTTTTTTTTTTTTTTGGAGTGCCTGGATTTACCAAATGCCTTATGCAAAAGTCATTTCCAAGGTTCTTAAAAAGTAGCAAAATAGGCTCAACACCCATAGCTCAGCGGTTAGGGTGCTGGCCACATACACCAGGGCTGGCGAGTTTGAACTCAGTCCCGGCCTGCTAAACAACAATGAAAACTACAACAAAAAAAAAAAGCCAGGTGTTGTGGTGGTTGCCTGTAGTCCCAGCTACTTGGAAGGCTGAGGCAAGAGAATCGCTTAAGCCCAGGAGTTTGAGGTTGCTGTGAGCTGTGATGCCACAATACTCTACCGAGGGCTACAAGAGACTGTCTCCTAAAAAAAAAAAAAAAAAACAGCACAGTACCTTTTTTTCCTTTATAGTGTGGGTTGGTGCTGGTAAAGGGCATGCTTACTTTATCACAAGTTCAGTAAGGCCCTCTGGAAGGTAAACAGAGGAGTTAGAACTAAAAGTATCAGCCTTGTGTTTTCTGTCTTTATCCCTAATTTTGTATTACCCCATAGCTAGAAACTGAATAGTTAGATAAGCCCAAGCATCCCTCAGAGTAGCAGATGGGAATGTGTCTCCTCTCTTACAGGCAAAAGTAGATCAAGAGGAAAGAAAGCCCAGATGGCTCTGAGGTAGGCATACATAGTTCTTTCTCCCACTTTCTATTTTGTGAGGAGTGCCAGTAGTTCAGTACTTTTCAGCCTTCTCTGTGCTTCAGAATCATTTTAGCTTCTAAAAATTATGATTGTCTAGGGTTTGTCTGGGGTGGTCTAATTGTGCAGCCAGGATAGAGAATTATAGCTCTAATGGAAGTCTTTGCACATAGGAAGCTGAGGGAATGGAAGCTGTCACCTAAATTTGTATATAAATCTCAAAATGCTACCTACTCCTTCCCAAAATATTGTTAGCCATATCCTGTTTCATCTAGTTTGAAAGATAAAAGTACTCTGGAGTTAGACCATCTGATAGCATCATAAGATAGCATTATAACCTTGGGTGGATTGCTAAGCTTTTTCAGGAACTTTTCTCATTTTTAAAATGAGATGATAGTGCTTATGTCATTGGGGTTGTTTTGAGGCTCAAATAAGATAATGCACTTGAAATGTTTAACACGATAACTGGCACAGGGGATAAGTGCATAATTACTTATTATATAATTTGTCAAGTTGTATATAGTATTGGAGGTTTAAAAATTTTTTTCATTTTTTTAAAATCATAGCTGTGTACATTAATGCAATCATGGGGCACCATACACTAGTTTTATATACAATTTGACATATTTTTATCACATTGGTTAACATAGCCTTCCTGGCATTTTCTTAGTTATTGTGTTAAGACATTTAAAAATCTTAATTCTTATAGATTTCCCTGTATCTGTGTAGTCTACATTTTTTATTTTTAATGGTGAGTTCTTACATCTTGACCCTTCGTCAGTTGTATGACACAGCGTATTTTGTATTTGCCACAAATATCACTAGAACCAACAATCATGGAGAAAGGGGTTCTCTGATTTTCTTGGAGTATATTCTCAAAATGAGATCACCAGATCACAAGTAAAAGGAGGGTATCTTGGGCGGCGCCTGTGGCTCAGTCGGTAGGGTGCCGGCCCCATATACCGAGGGTGGCAGGTTCAAACCCGGCCCTGGCTGAACAGCAACCAAAAAATAGTCAGGCGTTGTGGCGGGCGCCTGTACTCCCAGCTGCTCGGGAGGCTGAGGCAGGAGAATCGCTTGGGCCCAGGAGTTGGAGGTTGCTGTGAGCTGTATGATGCCACAGCACTCTACCAAGGGCCATAAAGTGAAACTCTGTATCTAAAAAAAGAAAAAAAGGAGGGTATCTTTTTTTTTTTTTTTTTTTTTTTTGGAGACAGAGTCTCAAGCTATTGCTCTGGGTAGAGAGCTATGGTATCATAGCTCACAGCAACCTTAAACTCTTGGGCTTAAGCTATTCTCTTGCCTGAGTCTCCCAAGTGTCTGGGACTACGGGCGCCTGCCACAATGCTGAGCTATTTTTTGGTTGTAGTTGTCATTATTGTTTGGCAGGCACAGGCTGGATTCAAACCCGCCAGGTCTGGGCTGGCACCCTTGTCACTGAGCTACAGGCGCCAAGCCAGCTGGCTATTTTTTTTGTTGTTGTTATTGTTGTCATTGTTTTAGCTGGCCTGGGCTGGTTTGAACCCGCCAGCCTCAGTGTATGTGGCAGGTTCCCTACCCCCTGAGCTATGGGCGCTGCCTGGGAGGGATCATATTACATAACATTGAGAGTATGTGGGTTTGTTATTGGCCTAGTTAGCAAGGTGATTGGATAAGAAAGTGCTGTGCCCAAGAGCTACTTGAAAGACTAGAATGGTAAACTGTCAAAGAACAAAACAGATTTTAGGCCTTAGATTTGCATAAGAAAAGAATTTAAAACTTAATTTACATTTCTAAAGATCAATTTTTTGGTACAGTATTAGATGCCATTTCAAGAGCAGCAGAGATCTAATGCATTTTGTTTTCTTTCTTTCTTTCTTTCCTTTCTTTCTTTTTGACAAAGTCTCACTTTTTTGCCCTGGGTAGACCGCTGTGGTGGTCTACCTAGCTCACAGCAACATCTGGGGCTCAAGTGATCCTCTTGCCTCAGCCTTCCAAGTAGCTGGGACTACAGGCACCTGCCACATGCCTGGCTAGTTTTTCTAATTTTAGTAGAGACAGGTCTTGCTCTTGCTGTTGCTTAGGCTGGTCTTGAACTCCTGAGCTTGAGCAATCCAGCTGCCTCAGCCTCCCAAAGTGCTAGGATTATAGATGTGAGTTGCCACGCCTGGCTTCTTTTCTATTTTTTTTAATAATAGTGTGAAAGTAGATATTACATTTAGCCAATATCATATCGTGCATTTATAATATAAAAATATGCTGAATAGCAGGAATTCTCTTTATACATATAATTTTTCTTTTTTTCTTTTTTTTTTTCCTTAGTTTTTGGCTAGGGCTGGGTTTGAACCTGCCATCTCCGGCATAACTGGGTTATTCCTCCCCTTTTATTCCCAAGTGAAACATTAGAATTGCCCTGATGAATACTCTCAGGAAAGGAACTGTAGATGATTTAAATTTATATATAGGAATGCACATGTAGAAGGCATAAGGAAACTAAGATTCTCAGGAATTATATTCTTGCTAGAAATAAATACCCCAGTTGCTTAGTTTGCTACTTTGCTAGTGAGATCAGAGAAGCCTCGTAGGTTTAAAAAAAAAAATTTGTGTGTGTGTGTGTGTGTGTTTTCAGTGGTTTTAAGGGGCCAGGACATATTCTTACTTAAAGTAAAATAGGAGTAAAATTTTAGAGAATAATTAAATACCAGCCCATTCTTTCTTAGTTCTTTGTTGCCATGTGAAATCAATCAACTTCAAAGCAATCTCTGTTTCCACTCATACTAATAATTCTCCTTCTGGTTTATTTTTTTGTAGGAGGTATATCGAATTCCAAAGAAAAGTCAAACTGAAAAGGAGAACACAAGTAGGTATTTGGAAATACTGTGTACATGGTTTTACAGATATTCTTTTGGTATATGCAGAGGTAACTAATGAGAACTTTAGCTTTTTTGTTTGTGAAACCAGAGAATACATAAAATTAGATACATGAAATATTTGATAAAAGTTTAAAAACTTATACTTTTATTCTTTCTTAATGCTGTTTTGTCAAAAGAAATACCTCTTATACTGCCTATGTCATTGCTTTCCTTAAAGTCATAGTCTTTAATGGCCTTTCTTCTATGTGTTACTCTATAGCAGGCATTCTTTTTTTTGTTTTTGAGACAGAGTCTCACTATGTTACCCTTGGTAGAGTGCAGTGGCATCACAGCTCACAGCAATCTCAAACTCTTGGGCTTAAGCAATTCTCTCGCCTCAGCCTCCCAAGTACCTGGGACTGCAGGTGCCTGCCACAATGCCCGGCTATTTTTTTGTTGTTCTTGCAGTTGTCATTGTTGTTTTAGCTGGCCCAAGCTGGGTTTGAACTCACCACCCTTGGTGTTTGTGGTTGGCATCCTGCCAACTGAGCTATGGGTGCTGCCATTCTTTTTTTCTTAAGAGCAGATTGTTTTTTTTTTAAAAGCCTGTACTCCTAAGATGTCTGTCTTTATCTCTAAATGTTTATATGCAAAATCCTATGTGTACACAATCAACCCTGAAAAGCATACGGAGTAGGAATGCCACATCCCTGTGCAGTCAAAAATCCACATACAACTTTTTGATGAACCTTCTGATAACATAAATGGTTAATTATCACGTATTTTGTGTGTTATATGCACTATGTACTATATTCTTAACAATAAAATAAGCTAGAGAAAAGAAAATGTTAAGAAAATCAGAAGGAAAAAAAATTTTTTTTTTTGTAGTTTTTGTCCAGGGCTGGGTTTGAACCCGCCACCTCCGGCATATAGGGCTGGCGCCTACTCCTCTGAGCCACAGGTACCACCTAGAAAAAGGATTTATTTACTGTTTACTAAGTGTAGGTGGATTATCATAAGGGTCCTTGTTATCTTCACATTGAGTGGAACAAGGAAGAGGAGAGAGTCTTGTTGTCTCAGGGTTGGCAGAGATGGAAGAAAATCGGCATATAAGTAGACTATGTTGTTCAAACCTGTGGTGTTCAAGGTTTGACCATGTTTGCTCTTCTGGTGAAAGTTCAGAACTTTCATTAGATTCTTAAGCAGTGAGCAGCCCCTGATAGAGTTAAGAATCATTATTATAGAACAGGTAACAGGGACAACATGGGGTTTGATTTCTGGGCTTTCCCACTTAGTTATGTTTCCTGCAGATTTTAAGAGTTAAAGGAATGGGACTGATTATGGAGGTAGTTGTTTCTTGAGCCTGTCCAGCGCTGACCCAATATAAATACAGTGATGAAATTAATGTGATTTTTTTTTTTTGTCCTTTTATTTTTGGTGTAGATAGCTTTTGATGTAGTCTTAAATAGTCTTCTTGGGTAAAGATCTGTGAGATATCCTTTGTGCCATTGTTGTATCTTTTGGATATTTTTAATTCCCCTAGTTTAGTTTTTTATAGCCACATATTCTGTGGAAAGCTCTTTCTGTAAGAAAAAAAGGCAGGGCCAGGTAGTAATGGTTGGCAAAACCAGCAGCACCATTATAAAGTTGATTATCAGAAGTTAGCTCTCTGAGATCATTGAGTTGAAACCATTAGCAATATAAGCATAGAAAGCTGAAATACTTATGAGGATTTCTCCCCCAGTATTTTGCAATATCTAAAGATTGGTTTGGCCCTCCAGGACATGTGGATGATGATCTGTAATGGGCCACTATGATCTTTTCAGGGAGTAGCGTTTTGTGTGCCATCTTTAGTTTCTCCCTCATTTGTGGCACCCTTCATCTCAGTCTCAGGTTTTTAGAATAAGGAAATGCTTATAATTCAAACTCAGCTTCTCCTTTTTAATATCTAGCAATTAAAGCTTAGAAGTTTTAAAATTCAGGAGGGTTTTATAATACTTCAAGATATAATACTTCAAGATTCAGGAGGGTTTTATAATACTTCAAGATATATATATATACAGTCTAGCTTTACCCTCACTTTATAATATTAGGAAATGAGCCTAAATAAATGGAATGTCTTTTCTGCCTCACATTTTCTAAAATATAGAATCCAAATATGATCTGTTGGTGTCATTCCTTTTTAGTTTTACCAGGATATAGTGAAGAAATAACCATATTTGAAGGAAATTCACACCAGGGCAAGAAACTTGGCTTTGCAGGAAGAAACAGAATAGTCATGAGAAGATCCAGATGAAACTGGATAATGATACCTTACAGAAGGATGTAGTGCTAGTACCTTGTAAGCAGGAACAGTTAACTTAATTGTACAACATTTTCTACCATCATATGGTATAAAGGATTCCTCATAGCTTCTCCCTGACAAATGCTCACACATGGCTGTAGATAAATAACTGTTTCACAGCTGGGTGTGGTAGCTTGCATCTGTAATCCTAGTATTCTGGGAGACCAAGACTGGCTGATTGCCTAAGGCAGTGGTTCTCAACCTTCCTAATGCCACCGATGTATGTTCGTTGTTACAAAGGGATGGCGACCCACAGGTTGAGAACCACTGGCCTAAGCTTAGGAGTACAAGGCCAGCCTAAGCAAGAGCAAGACCTTGTCTGTACTTAAAACAGAAAACTGGGCAGTGCCTGTGGGTCAGTGAGTGGGGCGCCGGCCCCATGTACAGAGGGTGGTGGGTTTGAACCCAGCCCCGGCCAGACTGCAACAACAATAACAAAAAATAGCTGGGCTTTGTGGCAGGTGCCTGTAGTCCCAGCTACTCGGGAAGCTGAGGCCAGAGAATCGCCTAAGCCTAAGAGCTGGAGGTTGCTGTGAGCCGTGACACTGCAGCACTCTACTGAGGGTGACAAAGTGAGACTCTGTCTCTAAAAAATAAATAAGTAAATAAATAAAAACAGAATAGCTGGGTATTGTGGCAGTAGCTGTAGTCCCAGCTACTCGGTAGGTTGCAGCAAGAGTATTGCTTGAGCCCAAGAATTTGAGTTTGCTATGAGCTATGACACCACAGTACTCTCCCCAGGGTATCTGAGACTCTGTCTCAAAAAAAAAAAAAAAAAAATGATAACGGTGTTTTTGTTTTGTTTTTTTAGACAAGAGTCTCATTATGTTGCCCACAGTTGAGTGCTGTGCCGTCACAGCTCACAACAACCTCAAACTCTTGGGCTTGAGCGATTCTCTTGCCTCAGCCCCCCAGTAGTAGCTGGGACTATAGGCACCTGCCACAACGCCTGGCCTTTTTCTTTGTTATTGTTGTCGTTGCTTAGCAGGCCCTGGCTGTGTTCGAACCCACCAGCTCTGGTGCACGTGGCTGGCACCCTAACCACTGAGCTACAGGCACTGAGCCAGTATAATAACAGTTTTATAAATAACTATTTTGCAAATACACGGGGGATTTGGACAACCAAAAGGAGAACTGTAAGAATGGCTTGTGCAAACCGAATCCTGCTGAGGGTGGGGGAAACAAATCTTTCTGAGGTTGTTTCCAACTTTTTTCTGAGGTAAGAAAAAGAAAAGTGGGTGAGTGCTATGAGAGAGATTTTAAAAGAAATTCTCTCCTCAGAAATAGAACAGTACTGACATAGAAAGCAACAGTATATTACGGCAATTTGTATTGAAATGTTCATTGGTGAGAAGGCATGATCAGTGAAAAGTACTACTTAGGACAGCTTTTGGGAACAATGGCAGTAAAATGGCTTAAGTATAGACAGTGTGATTAAGAACCATTTTAGGTAAAAAGAAACACTGAATGAAGGTTAGTAGTAATACTATCTTTGAATATGAAGCTGGCATTCTGTTTGTGAACATGTTAAGTCTCTGGCTTTGTTAACTTTCTAACTTACCACCTATGTTAAAAATACTGTCTTTTTGGCTCGGCGCCTGTGGCTCAAGCGGCTAAGACGCCAGCCACATACACCTGAGCTGGCGGTTCGAATCCAGCCTAGGCCCACCAAACAATAATGATGGCTGCAACCAAAAAATAGCTGAGCATTGTGGCAGGCAGCTACTTGGGAGGCTGAGACAGGAGAATCACTTGAGCCCAGGAGTTAGAGGTTGCTGTGAGCTGTGATGCTACATCACTCTACCCAGGGTGACAGCTTGAGGCTCTGTCTTTGAGAAAGAAAAAAAAACAACTTTCCTCTTTTATTTGTGCTATTGACTGTTGCACAGTTTTGCACAACATGGGTTTTTTTGTTGTTTGTTTGTTGCTGTTGTTGTTTTTGAGACAGAGTCTCCAGCTGTCACCCGGGGTAGAGTGCCGTGGCATCATAGCTCATAGCAACCTCCAACTAAGACTCAAGCGAGCCTCAGTTTTTCTGTTTTGAGTAGAGATGGGGCCTCATTTTTGCTCAGGCTGTTCTCGAACTCATGAGCTCTAGCAATCCACCCTCTTCTGCTCCCCAAAGTACTAGAATTATAGGTGTGAGCCACTGTGCCCAGCCTTTTTTTTTTTTTTTTCTAAGGGAGTGTCTCACTCTGTCACTCTGAGTAGAGTGCTGTGGCGTCATCGTAGCTCACACAACCTTAAACTGGGCTCAAGTCGTATTCTTGCTCAGCCTCCTAAATAGCTGGGACTACAGGCGCCCACCACAATGCCCAGCTAGTTTTTTGATTGTTTGTTTGTATTTTTCTTGAGACATTCTCATTGCGTCACCCTCGGTAGAGTGCTGTGGCGTCACAGCTCATAGCAATCTCAAACTCTTGGGCTTAAGTGATTCTTTTGCCTCAGCCTCCCAAAGAGCTGGGACTATAGGCTCTTGCCACTAGGCCCAGCTATTTTTGTTGTTGTTTTAGCAGGCCTGGATGGGGTTCAAACCCGTTAGCCCTGGTGCATATGGCTGGGCTGGTACCCTAACCACTGAGCAACAGGCAGCAAGCCCCAGCTAGTTTTCCTATTTTTTTTTTTCACTCATTTTTCTATTTTTAATAGAGATGAGGTTTTGCTCTTGCCCAGGCTGATCTCGATTTTCTGGGCTCAAGCAATCCACCTGCCTTGGCCTCTAGAGTGCTGGGATTACAGGCATGAACCACTGCACCTGGCCTACAACATGAGTTTTCCCTGCACAGGTCCACATATACTGCGGCTTTTTTTTTCCCCCGCCCAGAAGCAGCTCGAATATACAGTATTTCTGGGATGTGAAACCTCTATATAAAGAAGGCCAACTCTTTGTATAAGCAGGTTCCACAGGGCCAACTGCAGGACTTGTTTGCACAGATTTTGATGTGTTGGGGGGACTCGTAGAACAGGTTCAGGCCCCTGTTTAGATCAAGGGACAACTGTAGTTCATAAAAAGTGGCCTAATAAGTTTTTTTTTTTTTTTAAGATTAAAGAGGCTTTTCCCATTGAAGTTTTTATGCTTAGCATGCCAGGATGTTTTTCTACATACAAATCATAAATATAGAGAGAGTTACAGGAGCAGTTGAAAAAGTTTACATTTTGAACTGATAAATTGCCTTGCTAAATTAAGGTAACAGGAGTATCTTGCATGTATTTGCTCACAGAACTTATTCATAATGTTAAAGGCTTGAACTGAGTTTTGGTGGGAAAGAGAATAATAGGCATTTTGTAGAAGAGACTTTTAGTAAACAGAATGAATACACATGCGAGACATTATATCTCATTCAAATTCAGGACTGGATAGATGAGAGAAGAGTACATAGATCTGTTTGTTAGGTAGAAATTTTATTTTATAGTTGATATACCAGCACGATGGAGAAAAGTCTACCAAGTAAACTTTTTACAAACCCTTTTTCCTTAGTAACTGAACGAGGAAGGGATGCTGTTGGCTTCAGAGATCAAACAGCTGCCCCAAAGACTCCTAACAGGTCAAGAGAAAGAGACCCAGACAAGCAAAGTCAAAATAAAGAGAAAAGGAAACGAAGGGGCTCCCTCTCACCACCTGCTTCGGCCTATGAGCGGGGAACAAAAAGGCCAGATGATAGGTAAGTATCCTGTGTGAGTTATTCTTTTTTTTTTTTTTTTTTTTTTTTGAGGTAGATAATAAGTACCCAAGTCACATACTTCTAATTTTGGACACCAAGGACTTTTATAGTTAGTATCTTATCTTGGTCAGATAAATCTTAAGACAGATTCTGCTTTGATGGTAATAAATGTGAAGGTGATTCAATTTTTAGTGCACAGTGGTTTCTATTTGATAACATTTAGATGCTATATGAGGAGTTAAAGATTTGTGTTTTAAAGGGCAATGGGTCAGAATTTTGTTTTTTAGTGAATCTTGTGTGTGTGTATGAGAGAGAGACAGAGACAGACAGGGTCTTGCTCTTGTGCCCAGGCTTGTAGAATGCAATGGCATGATCATAGCTCATAGCAAACTGCTGGGCTCAAGCAATCCTCCCACCTTAGCCTCCCAAGTAGCTAGGACTATGTGCATGTGTTACCTCGCTTTTTAAATTTTTTTTTTAGAGATGGATTCACACTATGTCACCCAGGCTGGTCTCAAGCTCCTGGCCTCAAAGATCCTACTGTCTTGGCCTCCTCAAATGCCGACATTATTGTGAACCTTGTACCATACTGATCAAAATGCTTATTTTGAAAAATCTGATTAAGAGACTCTCTGTCTCAGTGGTAGGAAAAAAACAAACTATATAATCATCTATCCAGTAGGACTAGAAAATATTTATTCCCAAGAAGTGGTTTAGTTTTGTTTCGAGACAGAGTCTTGCTCTGTCAGCCCAGCTAGAGTATAGTGGAATGATCATAACTCACTGTAACCTCAAACTCCTCAAGAGATTCTCCTGCCTCAGCCTCATGAGTGGCTGGGACTATAGGTACACACCACCACTCGCTAATTTTTCTGTCTTTTTAAAAAGATGGGGGGTCTCCCTCTTGCTCAGGCTGGTCTCGAGCCCCTGACCTCAAATGGTCCTCCTGCCTTGGTTTCAGAATATTAGGCTTATAGGCATGAGCCACTGTGCCTGGCCCAGAGAAGTTCTTTTTAAATTAAATTTTCTTTCAAAAATATTGAGGTACAGGGCCGGGCGGGGTGGCTCATGCCTATAGTCCTAGCACTATGGGAGGTTTAGGCAGATTTGCTTGAATTCACGGGTTCAAGACCAGCCTGAGCAAGAGCAAGACCCCACCTCTAAAAATAGCTGATGATCCAAGAAGTTGCTAAAAAATTCATACAGGAATTTGGGCTGGCAGATTTCTAAGCAACAAGTATTTTGAGAAATTTAAAATGCAACATGAGATCTCCCAGAAAGTCTTGTGTGTTTGAATCCAGTGAAGTTCCAGTAGAAGTTGTGGAATAATTCATCAAAAAGTTCCTGGACTTTGCCAGAAGTGTTAATGATGACCTTTTTTTATTGACATTTTTAACATTGACAAGTGTGGACTATTTTTCAAGGCAATGGCTGATGGAAGCTCCATCATGAAGAGTAACAAATGTAAGAGCAGAAAACTTTGCAAAAGAACATTTCACAGTTACACTTTGCTCTAGTTGAACTAGAGAGAAACTAAAGCCTTTGGTGATTGGTAAATCAGTAGAGCCACACACATTCAAGAACCTAAAGCCCAAAGACCTGTTCGTCACTGGGAGTTCAAATGCATGTGGATGACTAGTGCCCTATTCGAGGATTGGGTAAGGGGTATCGACTGAGAATTGAAGAAGAAAATGATCTGTTCTATTGACAGTAGATAGTCGTCCTGGCCACAGACAAGTGAATCATCTCAGAAATGTGAAACTGAAATTTCTGCCTCCAAACATGACTTCAAAAATCTAATCTCTTGACCAAGGCACCATCAAAACATTTAATGGCCTTGGCACCTGTAGCTCAGCAGCTAGGGTACCAGCCATATACATGGGAGCTGGTGGGTTTGAATCCAGCCCAGGCCTGCCAAACAATGAAAACTAGAACCAAAAAATAACTGGGCGTTGTGGTGGGTGCCTGTATTCCCAGCTACTTGGGAGGCTGAGGCAAGAGAATCGCTTAAGCCCAAGAGTTTGAGGTTGCTGTGAGCTGTGATGCCACGGGACTCTACCCAGGGCAACACAGTGAGACTCTGTCTCAAAAAAAAAAAAAAACAAAAACAAAACATTTAAAATATACTACCTTTCTCAATTCCTGTAGTGGGTCATTTCTACAATACAAACCTGAAGTCTGCCTGTGGATTCAGGTTCATCTGCTAGATCTGATAATGCTCTGGATGTAGTCCTGTGGGTCAGTTCTGCTGGGAATAAAATTTAACCAGAAATAATACATGTTAGAAGAAATTTGGATTTGTCATAACAAAAGAGCCCAATATTTAGGTCCCATCAGTCTATCTTCCATGGCAGAATTCAAAAGATTAGATGTTGAAGGTTTTGTTATAATAATGGCTGATGAGGTGGCAACCTGTATCGAACCTGACCCAAAAGCAATTTTCCAAGTGATAATGACCAAAATACAAACCAGTATAAAAGTGTATGAATAAGAAAAAAGAAAGTGCATGAGGCAGCTGAATAAAGTAGAAGAAGCAAGTGAGGATGACACAGAAATTGCAGGGACTCCAACAAAAGAAGAGGATGTCAGGCATCTGATAATACAGTTGAAGTCATTTGCTGTGGAAAAATGCCCAGGCATGCTGCGTAATGTAGCCAGCAGTGAAAAAGCCTTTTTTCACTTAGTTTGTAAAAAGAATGAGAAACAAACAAGATTGACTTTTTTTTGGAAAAAATTGTTAAACCATGAGAAAATAGTAAATGTATTGATTTTGTTTAATACCCTATGTGTGATTTTACTGTATTTTGATTAGGTATAATTTCTTATGACGTTCTCTAATAAAAGCTATACGAGAAAGTAATGTACGTATCAGTATAGTAGGCCTTTCATACTTTGACTACCTCCTTATGTTGACCAGTTTGTTATAGTCCCTTTGGGTAATCAACTCAGAGGTTCTACTGTATATTTACACAAACTTTTATTCAGTTCAACTATGTTTACCCACGTGTACCAGTTTTTTAATTCTCCTTTTGTCAGACCTCCTTTAAAAGGGTTTTTTAGTGTATTTCTGTTTATAGTTTTTACACTTTTTTTTTTTTTTTTTTTTTGAGGCAGAGTCTCACTATGTTACCCTTGGTAGAGTGCCATGGTGTCACAGGTCACAAACCTCAAATTCTTGGTCTTAAGCAATTCTCTTGCCTCAGTCTCCCAAGTAGCTGGGACTACAGGCACCTGCTATAATGCCTGCCTTTTTTTTCAGTTGTAATTGTCACTGGTTAGCAAGCTCAGGCTGGGCTTGAACCCTCCAGCTTCAGTGTATGTGGCCGGCACCCTACTCATTGAGATATGGGCACTGAGCCAATGTAGTTTTTACACTGTTGTCTAAAATTTTTACTTTTCTTGTTTGCGTTGCTCATTCTCGTCTTTATTTATTTATTTATTTTTAATATTTTAAGTTAATTAAAAAATATTTGTTTTGGGTATGGTCTTGCTCTCTGCCACTGGGCTAGAGCGCACTGACATTATCATGCCTCAAAACGTGGGCTCAGGTGGTCTTCCAAACTCAACCTCTTAAGTAGCTGGGACTACAGGCATGTGCCAACAAGCCCAGCTAAGTTTTCTGTATTTTGTAGAGATGAAGTCCCGGTATGTTGCTAAGGTTGATCTGGAATTCTTGGCCTAATGTAGTCCTCCCACCTCAGCCTCCCAAATTGCTAGGATTAACAGGTGTATGTCACCATGCCTGGCCTATTTTTTATTTTTAAAGCATGATCATCTCTTTTTAAAAAAGGAGCTTTATAATTCAGTGAGTTTAGTCACATGTATAGTTTTATAACTACTACAGTCATGATATAGAATGTTTCTATCACTTCAAAATTTCCCTTTTACACTTACGTGATCAGTTCCTCCAGCATCCCGAAGTTCTGGAATCCACTAATCTGCTTTCCAACCCTCGAGTTTTATTTTTTCCAGAATGTCTTTTCTGTGCTATTATATAGTAGATAGCATTTGAATTTGCCTTATCTGCCTTCTTTCACTTACCATATTGTATTTTGGGTTCATCTGTGGTTCTAAATGTCTCGGTATTTTTTTGTAATCAGTGAGAACTATTCCATTGTATTGAAGTACTGCACTTTATGCATTCATCAATTGATATGCATTTGGGCTGTTTCCATATTTTGGCTATTGTGAATATTCCTGATATTTGCAAGTCTTATGTGAATAGTCGTTTTTGTTTTGTTTGTTTGCTTTTTGTTTTTTATTTTTTAGAGACAGAGTCTTATTTCATCGCTCTCGGTAGAGTGCCATGGCATCACACAGCTCACGGCAACCTCCAACTCTTGGGCTTAGGTGACTCTCGTGCCTCAGCCTCCCGAGTAGCTGGGACTACAGGCGCCCGCCACAACGCCTGGCTATAGGAATTCTTTTCTTTTGTTATTATTGCAGTTTTGCTGGGGCCGGGTTCGAACCCGCCACCCTCGATATATGGGGCTGGCACCCTACTCACTGAGCCACCGGCGCCACCCTCATTTCCGTTTTTGAAAGGAAGTTTTGCTGAGTTAATAGTTTGTCTTAACGCTTGATGTTATTATTCTTCAGTCTTCTGGGTTTTGTGGAATTTATTGGTCTAATTTTTGTCATTGGCACTTTTCTTGGTCTACTTTTAAGGTGTTCTCTTTGTATTTGGTGTTCTACTGTATATCTTTATGGGGATTTCTTATCTTTGTTTTTTAATTTTTAACTCTGGATGGAATTCATTGAACTTTTGGAATTTGAAGACAATCTTTCAGCTAATTCTTTTCAGATTTTAACTATACTATGGACCTTAGGGACACTCAGTCAGATTAAGTATTAAATTATTTCTTGGGTCCTTACACTTATTTTGATTTTCAAAATTTTGGTTAATGAAATGTCCCTAAAAAAGAACAAGGTCTATATGTGTCTTTATTTCATATTCTAGAATCTGAGAATAGAGATGAAGTTATTTTCATCTCAGTGTCAGTTTCCTTGGGTTTCTGTTCTATCTGTAAGAGTACTTAACGTAATTTCAATTATGATTTTTAACCATTGCCAGATTGACGTTTGTATGGCTAGTGGTTTAGTAATGCATGACATAATATGTATTAGTGCTTTCATTACGTGTATGATTTACAGAAAAACTTTTTGTGGTCCTCTTACTGTTTTTTTTTTCTAGATATGATACACCAACTTCTAAAAAGAAAGTACGAATTAAAGACCGCAATAAACTTTCTACAGAGGAGCGCAGGAAGTTGTTTGAGCAAGAGGTGGCTCAGCGGGAGGCTCAGAAACAACAGCAGCAGATGCAGAACCTTGGAATGACATCACCACTGCCCTATGACTCTCTTGGCTATAATGCCCCTCATCACCCCTTTGCTGGCTACCCACCAGGTTATCCCATGCAAGCCTATGTGGATCCCAGCAACCCTAATGCTGGAAAGGTGCTCCTGCCCACACCCAGCATGGACCCTGTGTGTTCTCCTGCTCCTTATGATCATACGCAGCCTTTGGTGGGACATTCTACAGAATCCCTTTCTGCCCCTCCACCAGTACCAGTGGTGCCACATGTGACAGCACCAGTGGAGGTTTCCAGTTCACAGTATGTGGCTCAGAGTGATGGTGTGGTACACCAAGACTCCAGCGTTGCTGTCTTACCAGTGCCAGCCTCAGGCCCGGTTCAGGGACAGAATTATAGTGTTTGGGATTCAGGCCAACAGTCCGTCAGTGTACAGCAGCAATACTCTCCTGCACAGTCTCAAGCAACCATATATTATCAAGGACAGACATGTCCAGCTGTCTATGGTGTGACCTCACCTTATTCGCAGACAACTCCACCAATTGTACAGGTAACTAATTCTGAAACCTCTTTTCTGTGTTATAGTTTGTTCATAGGATGTTTGTTAATTTTGATGTGAGGGAGGAAGTCCTGCTATCAATCACTTACATGATCAATTGTATATGTATTGGTTATCTGTTGTGTTAAATATTGCCCCAAAACTTAGCAGCTTAAGACAATCAGTAATTTTCGTCTCACAGTTTTGTGGATCAGAAATTTAGAAGCAGCTTAGTTAGTTGGTTCTAGCCCACAATCTTCCATGAAATTTCAGTCAAATTGTTAGCTATGGCTGCAGTCATCTGAGGGCTCAGAGTAAATGGAGAATCCACTTTCTTTTTTTCTTTTTTTTTTTTTGTAGAGACAGAGTTTCACTTTATTGCCCTCAGTAGAGTGCCGTGGCGTCACACGGCTCACAGCAACCTCCAACTCCTGGGCCTAGGTGATTCTCCTGCCTCAGCCTCCTGAGTAGCTGGGACTACAGGCGCCCGCCACAACGCCCGGCTATTTTTTTTGTTGCAGTTTGGTGGAGACTTGGTTTGAACCCGCCACCCTCAGTATATGGGGCCAGCGCCCTGCTCACTGAGCCACAGGCGCCGCCCCACTTTCTAGCTCAATCATTTGGTTATTACCAGGCCTCAGTTTTTTGCCAAAGAGAAACTTGTCTGCTCACAACATGCCAGCTGCTTTCTCCAAAGCAGGTGAATAGAGAACTAGGAGAGAGGACAAAGACACTAACACAGAAGCTACAATGTCTTTTATACTCTAATCTTAGAAATGATATAACCATTTCTCCTATATTCTATTGGTCACACAGGGAGGGAGGAAATACTACCAAAGGATGTGAATACCAGGAGGCAGTGATCATTGGGGGCCATCATGGAGGCTTGGCTACCACATTATACAGTGAAAATAATTTGGTGTTGGCCGAAGTTGTCTTTTGGGTGGCTCCTTCCCTTTTTTTGTTATAGGTAGTGAATTATATACAGTTTATTCTTCTGTACTCCTGCAAAGGGAAGAACCTTTTGTCATGGTAATTGAGTTATAAGATGGCTTTTCCTTTTTCTTTAGATCCATTTTTTTTTTTTTTTTTTTTTTTTTTTTTTTAGATAGAGTCTCACTTTGTTGCCTTTGGTAGAGTGCTGTGGTGTCATAGCTCAAAGTAACCTCCAACTCTTGGGCTCAAGGGATTCTCTTGCCTCAGCCTCCCAAGTAGCTGGGACTATAGGCGTCCACCACAACACCTGGCTATTTTTAGAGACGAGGTCTCACTCTGGCTCAGACTGATCTCAAATCTGTGAGCTCACACAGTCCACTTGCCTTGGCTTCCCAGAGTGCTAGGATTACTGGCCTTATTTCTGTGAGGTATTGTTGTTGTTATTGTTTTGAGACAGAGTCACTCTGGGATTGAGTGCTGGGGTGTCATAGCTCACAGCAAACTCAAACTCTTGGGCTCAAGCAGTTCTCTTGCCTCAGCCTCCCTAGTAGCTGAGACTACAGGCACCTGTTACAACACCCGACTATGTGTGTTAGGGATGGAGTCTCGCTTTCTTTTTTTTTTTTTTTTTTGTAGAGACAGAGTTTCACTTTATGGCCCTCGGTAGAGTGCTGTGGCATCACACAGCTCACAGCAACCTCCAACTCCTGGGCTTAGGCGATTCTCCTGCCTCAGCCTCCCGAGTAGCTGGGACTACAGGTGCCCGCCACAACACCCGGCTATTTTTTTGTTGCGGTTTGGCCGGGGCTGGGTTTGAACCCGCCACCCTCGGTATATGGGGCCGGCGCCCTGCTCACTGAGCCAC
Organism: Nycticebus coucang; assembly: GCF_027406575.1. Classification (NCBI taxonomy): domain Eukaryota; kingdom Metazoa; phylum Chordata; class Mammalia; order Primates; family Lorisidae; genus Nycticebus; species Nycticebus coucang. The sequence goes on along the minus strand of NC_069787.1, from coordinate 92,009,888 downwards.
AGGCGCCGCCCGAGTCTCGCTTTCTTAAGACTTAAGCATCACAGTTTAACTCGCGTCTGGTCATTCAATCTGCCCCTACCAAGCAGTCCTTACTGACTCCTTAATCTACTTTGTGTGGTTGATTAGTAGGTAAATAGACAAAGGTGATTCAGACTATCTTTCCCTTCCCCTCTCTGAGATTAGTTGATCAGAGAGGATGTTGGGCTTTGGATTAATGAGAAGCATAGAGAGCATATTGTTATTGTGTGTTTTGAATCCTGACTTATCATTTACCCTGTGTCCTGAAGAGAGGCACTTACAAACTTGAGTCTTAAGTTTTCTCATCTATAAAATTAGCAGAATGCATTACAGGTATTACTTGGTTTACTTTCTTTCTTTTTTTTTTTTTTTTGTAGAGACAGTCTCACTGTACCGCCCTCGGGTAGAGTGCCGTGTTGTCACGCGGCTCACAGCAACCTCTAACTCTTGGGCTTACGCGATTCTCTTGCCTCAGCCTCCCGAGCAGCTGGGACTACAGGCGCCCGCCACAACATCCGGCTATTTTTTTTGTTGTTGTTGCAGTTTGGCCGGGGCTGGGCTTGAACCTGCCACCCTCAGCATATGGGGCCGGCGCCCTACTCACTGAGCCACAGGCGCTGCCCTACTTGGTTTACTTTCATAGTACTGAGAGAGTATTGATATAAATGGGCTGGTCAGGTTCATCCATCTGGTGTCTGACCCAGAGATCTGACCTCTAGGATGAAGCCTTGATGTCTGTGTTGTTCAAGCCCAATATCTACTCTACCAACATGGCCTATTGAGAGCTTGCAAGCCATCATAACCTTGATGATTAAGTAATAAGTAGATTTGTATGTATTTAGTATCTTTGACATTGGTAGCAAATGTGTTACCAGAAAGTGACTAATTTTTTTACACGACTGCTTATTAAACGTAAAAGCTCAATTTTTAATAGAGGTCATGTAGTTTATGGTGTTTGTCTCCAAAAAAAAAAAAAAAGTCTCCCTAACTCACAGCAACCTCAAACTCTTGGACTTAAAGCGATTCTCTTGCTTCAGCCTCCCAAGTAACTGGGACCACATGTGCCTGCCACAATGCCCAGCTATTTGGTGGTGATGGTTGTTGTTGCAGTTGTCATTGTTGGTTAGCTGGCCCAGGCCTGGTTCGAACCCACCAACCTTGGTGCATGTAACTGGCACCGTAACCATTGTGCTATAGGCCCTGAGCCTAATTTATGGTGATTTTATAACATTAGTGAATAAACTTACTCTCACAAGGTTATATACTTAGAGTGTAATTTTTTACTTTATAAAGTGAAGTGATTCAGATATAAACTAATAATGATTTAACCTCACTATAAGTGGAGACAACAGTTATGTTTTGGTATTAGACCCTCTTAGATTTCTCTTGTAATTTCCATTACAAATCACTTCTGAAGATATTTCTTGCTGAATTTATATTTGAGAAATTAGTTTTCACACATTTCAAGTCATTCGAAGGGAGAAGCCATCCAACTCACATGCGGGTTTTTTTTGTTTTTTTTTTTTCACAAATAGAGTGATATAACAGGCACATCCTTGTATATGTCCCACAAGGGTATACATCTTCTGTGTTATTTAAGGCAGACTGAAAACCAGTTTCCACTTTTTGGTTTATGTAAACCTAAATAGTACTTTCTAGAAAAAGCCTAAAAGGTTTTATTATTATTTTATATATGTATATATTATATATTTCTTTTTATTTGAGACAGTCTCATTCTGTCATCCTCAGTAGAGTGCCAAGGCGTCACAGCAACCTCAAACCCTTAGGCTTAAGTGATTCTCTTGCCTCAGTCTCCTAGGTAGCTGGGAGTACACGCCACAATGCCCAACTATTTTTTAGAGATAAGGTCTCGCTCTGGCTCAGGCTGGTCTCAAACTCCTGAGCTCCGGCAATCTACCCACCCTGGCCTCGCCGAGTGCTAGGATTACAGGCATGAGCCACAGCACCAAGCAAAATTATTATTATTTTTTTAATAAATAGATATTGCTGTTGTTGCTTTTGACGTTGGTTGTCATTTGGTTTTAATAGAGGAAAAATCCATGAAACCCCCAAAATGTTCAAACAGTATATCGCCAAATGAATGTTGCTATCTTGGGAGATGATTTAGTCTAGCAATGGTGATGTTCAGCACTTTTTGCTGTTTCCTTTAGAAACTATTTTTCCACTGTATCTTTTGGGCTCAGCGCCCATATCATAGCGGTTATGGCGCCGGCCACATATACCAAGGCTGGCGGATTTGAACCCGGCCCTGAGCCGACTAAGCAACAGTGACAACTGCAACAGAAAAATAGCTGGGCATTGTGGCAGGCACCTGTAGACCCAGCTACTAGGGAGGCTAACGCAAGAGGATTGCTTAAGCCCAAGAGTTGGAGGTTGCTATAAGCTATGACACCATGGCACTTGACGGAGGGCAGCATAGTAAGACTCTGTCTCAAAAAAAAAAAGAATAATAAAGATAAATAAATATATCTTTTGCATTTTAGAAGCAGATAAAAGTTTTGTGGAAACTCATAGTGAGTACAGAAAATGATCAAGCTAGACAATTCCATTTTAGTTCAGAAATTATCCCCAGCCAGCATTTGAAGCTAGTCTTCAGAACCACAGCTTTATTCTACATTAATCAAGTAATGTAGTATTTATTTAAAGTGTATGTATGCATAATGAAGCTTACTTAACTATCTGATCTTGTCAGACAAATTTCTCATGAACATATTGTCACTGAGGGCCAAAGGAATTTTTTGTTTGTTTTGAGACAGAGTCTCAAGATGTCACCCTGAGTGTTGTGGCGTCACAGTTCACAGCAACCTCAAACTCTTGGGCTTAAGCTATTCTCTTGCCTCAGCCTCCCAAGTAGCTGGGACTACAGGCGCCTGCCATGATATCCAGCTATTTTTTGGTTGCAACCGTCATTGTTGTTTGGCAGGCCCCGGCTGTATTCAAGCACACCAGCTCAGGTGTATGCGGCCGGTGCCTTAGCCGCTTGAGCCACAGGCGCTGAGCCAAAAAAAAACCACATTTTGGGCAGCGCCTGTGGCTCAGTGGGTAGGGCTCCAGCCCCATATACTGAGGATGGCAGGTTTGAACCTGGCCCTGGCCAAACTGCAACAAAAAATAGTCAGACGTTGTGGTGGGCGCCTGTAGTCCCAGCTACTTAAGAGACTGAGGCAAGAGAATCGCCTAAGCCCAGGAGTTGGAGGTTGCTGTGAGCTGTGATGTTACGGCACTCTACTGAGGGCAATAAAGTGAGACTCTGTCTCTAAAAACCAAACAGACAAAAAAAAAAAAAAACCACATTTCACCATGGTGATTTTTTTTTTTTATAAAATTAGTATTTTGAGCTAGCTTCTTTATTGTTTTATAAAATTATAGTATGAAATGTTTATTCAACATATGTGATATAATCATGAAACCCATTCTGTTCCAAATAAGTTAAAGTGAAAGTAAGAGGAAATGAAGGTGGAAAAGTTTCAGTAGGACCTTGATGAGGAACAAGATGGTTAGGGCTTTATGAGGATTTTTAGCTGTTAGTCTGAGTAATGTGGAAAATCACTGGAGCAGTTATAATAGAGAAGCATGAGCTGACTTTTTTTTTTTTTTGGAGACAGAGTCTCAAGCTGTCACCCTAGGTAGATGCCATGGCAACATCATAGCTCACAGCAACCTCTAACTCTTAAGGCTCAAGTGGTCCTCTGCCTCAGTTTTTTATATTTTTAGTAGACATAGGGTCTTACTATGGGTCAGGCTGGTCTCCAGCCCTTGAGCTTGAGCAATCCACCTGCCTTGGCCCCCCAGAGTGCTAGGATTACAAGCATGAGCCACCTGCCTAGCCAAGCTGACATATTTTAAGAGAATCACTGTGGCTGCCCTGGGCAAAGAGATGTAGGAATCATGGGCATGACTAGGGAGGCCAGTTAAAAGGCTACTGAATAATACAGATAAGAGAATATGGTCACATGCACACAGTATGAGTACAGGGGTGAGAAAATATCCCTTATCCGTAATGCTTAGGACCAGAAGTGTTTTGGGTTTTCAAATATTTCTTAGATTTGAAAATATTTGCATTATATGTGCTTTTTTTTTTTTTTTTTTTTTTTTGGAGACAGAATCTCATTATGTCACCCTCAGTAGCATCAGAGCTCACAGCAACCTCAAACTCTTGGACTTAAGCGATTCTCTTGCCTCTGCCTCCTAAGTAGCTGGGACTACAGACACCCCGCTATTTTTTTTTTTTCTAATCATCTTTTAAAGATATCATTACGTTCCCATTTATGCTACTTATTTGCACCTTTAAAGCCCTCTATATCAGGCACATAACCCAAATAATTGATTTCTTATAAAACTTACATATATAGAAAAATATTTCTTTTTTTTTATTAAGTCATTTGTATATAGGTCATGAATACATTTAGGCCATTATGGGATTCAATGCATTGATTATTTATACAAATTGGAGTATTTACATCCTATTAACATAGCCTTCACCTCAAAGTGTGAGTGATTATAAACTGGTTTCATAGTAGTACTGAGTACATTGGATATTTTTTTTCCATTCCTGAGATACTTTACTAAAAAGGATATTTTCCAGCTCCATCCCTGTAAACATAAAAGAGGTAAAGTCTCCATTTTTTTTTTTTTATTGTTAAATCATAGCTGTGTACATTAGTGCAATCAAGGAGTACAATGTGCTGGTTTCATATACAATCTGAAATATTCTCATCACACTGTTCAATGTAGCCTTCATGGTATTTACTTAGTTATTGTATGTAGACATTTGTATTCTGCCTTTAGTAAGTTTCGCCTGTACCCATTCTAAGATGCACCGTAGGTGTGGCCCCACCCTTACCTTCCCTCTACCCTAACCTCCCCCCTCCCTTCCCCTTCCTTGGCCCTTTCCTCATAGTCTTGTGCTATAGTTGGGTTATAGCCTTCATGTGAAAGCTATAATTTAGCTTCATAGTAGGGCTGAGTACATTGGGTACTTTTTCTTCCATTCCTGAGATACTTTGCTAAGAATATGTTCCAGCTGCATCTATGTAAACATGAAACAGGTAAAGTCTCCATCTTTCTTTAAGGCTGCATAATATTCCATGGTATACATGTACCACAATTTGCTAATCCATTCGTGGGTCCATGGGCACTTGGGCTTCTTCCATGACTTAGCAATTATGAATTGGGCTGCAATAAACACTCTGGTACAGATGTCTTTGTTATATTGTGATTTTTGGTCTTCTGGGTATAAACCTAGTAAAGGAATTATAGGATCGAATGGCAGTTCTAGTTTTAGGTCTCTACGTATTCTCCAAACATCCTTCCAGAAGGAACATATTAGTGTGCATTCCCACCAGCAGTGTAGAAGTATGTGCCCTTTTCTCCACATTCACGTCAACATCTTTGGTTTTGGGATTTTTTAAGTGGGCTACTCTTACTGGGGTTAGGTGATTATCTCAGAGTAGTTTTGATTTGCATTTCTCTGATGATTAAGGATGATGAGCTTTTTTTCATGTGTTTGTAGATCGTGAGTCTGTCTTCTTTAGAGAAGTTTCTCTTCAAGTCCCTTGCCCACCCTGAGATGGGATCACATGTTCTTTTCTTGCTAATACGTTTGAGTTCTCTGTGGACTCTGGTTATTAGACCTTTATCGGAGGTATAACCTGCAAATATTTTCTCCCATTCTGAGGGCTGTCTGCTTGCTTTACTTACTATGTTCTTGGCTGTGCAGAAGCTTTTTAGTTTGATCAGGTCCCAGTAGTGTATTTTTGATACTGCTTCAATTGCCTGGGGAGTCCTCCTCATAAAATATTCACCCAGGCCGATTCCTTCAAGAGTTTCCCCTGCACTTTCTTCAAGTATTTTTATAGTTTCATGTCTTAAGTTTAAATCTTTTATCCAGTGAGAGTCTATCTTAGTTAATGGTGAAAGATGTGGGTCCAGTTTCAATCTTCTACAGGTTGCCAGCCAGTTCACCCAGCACCATTTATTAAATACGGAATCTTTTCCCCACTGAATGTTTTTAATTGGCTTGTCAAAGATCAAATAATGGTAAGTAGCTAGATTCAGCTCTTGGTTCTCTATTCTGTTCCAGACATCAACTTCTCTGTTTTTGTGCCAGTACCATGCTATTTTGATCACTATCGATTTATAGTACAGTCTCAGGTCTGGTAGTGTGATTCCTCCTGCTGTGTTTTTATTGCTGAGTAATGTTTTGGCTATTCGAGGTTTTTTCTGATTCCATATAAAACGAAATAGTATTTTTTCAAGATCTTTAAAGTATGACAATGGAGCTGTAATAGGAATTGCATTAAAATTATATATTGCTTTTCCATTTGTTAACATCTTCAGCTATTTCTTTAAGTTTCATAGTTCTCTTTGTAGAGATCTTTCACGTTCTTTGTTAGGTATACTCCCAAATATTTCATCTTCTTTGGCACTACTGTGAAAGGAATAGAGTCCTTGACATTTTTCGGCTTGGTTGTTGTTGGTATATTTAAAGGCTACAGATTTATGGGTATTGATTTTGTAGCCTGAGACATTGCTGTATTCCTTGATGACTTTTAAAAGTTTTGTAATAGAATCCCTAGTGTTTTCCAGATATACCATCATATCATCTATGCAGAGTGAAAGGTTGATCTCTTCTGACCCTATGTGGATACCCTTGATCGCTTTTTCTTCCCTAATTGCAATGACTAAAACTTCCATTACAATGTTAAAGAGCAATGGAGACAATGGGCAACCTTGCCTGGTTCCTGATCTAAGCGGAAATGATTTCAATTTAACTCCATTCAATATGATATTGGCTGTGGGTTTGCTGTAGATGGCCTCTATTAGTTTAAGAAATGTCCCTTCTACTTAACAGTTTTCTTAAGTGCTCTGATCATGAAGGGATGCTGGATATTATCAAAAGCTGTTTCTGCATCAATTGGAAGAATCATATGGTCCTTATTTTTTAGTTTGTTTATGTGCTGAATTACATTTATAGATTTACGTATGTTGAACCAGCCTTGACACCCTGGGATAAATCTCACTTGGTCGTGGTGTATAATTTTTTGTTTGTTTGTTTGTTTTTTGGCCGAAGCTGAGTTTGAACCCGCCACCTCCGGCATATGGGACTGGCGCCCTATTCCTTGAGCCACAGGCGCCGCCTCGGTGTATAATTTTTTTGATGTGTTGTTGGATTCTGTTTGTTAGGATCTTATTGAATATTTTAGCATCAATATTTATTAGTGATATTGGTCTGTAATTTTGTTTTCTTGTTGGGCCTTTCCCTGGTTTGGGGATCAAGGTGATGTTTGTTCGTAGAAGGTGTTGGGTAATATTCCTTCTTTTTCTATATTTTGGAAGAGGTTTAGTAATACAGGTACTAGTTCTTCTTTAAAGGTTTGGTAGAATTCTGACGTAAAGCCATCTGGTCCTGGGCTTTTCTTTTTAGGGAGATTTTGTACAGTTGATGCTATTTCAGAACTTGATATAGGCCTGTTCAACATTTCCACTTCATTCTGGCTAAGTCTTGGTAGGTGGCGTACTTCCAGGTATTGGTCGATTTCTTTCAGAGTTTCATATTTCTGAGAGTAGAGTTTCTTGTAGTATTTGTTAAGGATTTTTTGAATTTCTGAGCAGTCTGTTGTTATTTCATCGTTACCATTTCTGATTGATGAAATTAGAGATTTTACTCTTTTTTTCCTGGTTAGGTTGGCCAAAGGTTTATCTATTTTATTGATCTTTTTAAAAAACCAACTTTTGGATTTATTGATCTGTTGTATAATTCTTTTGTTTTCAATTTCATTTAATTCTGCTCTGATTTTGGTTATTTCTTTTCTTCTGCTGGGTTTTGGGTTGTAGTGTTCTTCCTTCTCCAGTTGCTTGAGATGTCCCATTAAGTTATTAACTTCCTCTCTTTCCGTTTTCTTGAGGAAGGCTTGCAGTGCTATAAATTTCCCTCTTAGGACTGCCTTTGCAGTATTCCAGAGGTTCTGGTAATTCGTGTCTTGATTGTTGTTTTGTTCCAAAAATTTGGTGATTTCCTTCTTAATCTCGTCTATAACTCATCTATCCTTCAGCAGGAGGTTGTTTAGCTTCGAAGTTTTTGTGTGGGTATGCAGATTCCTGTTGTTACTGAGTTCAACTTTTATTCCATGCTGGTCTGAGAAGATGCAAGGAATAATTTCTATTTTTTAAAATTTGTTGAGGTTAGATTTGTGGCCTAGGATGTGGTCGATTTTGGAGTATGTTCCGTGGGCTGATGAGAAGAATGTGTATTCAGTTTTGTTGGGATTAAATGTTCTGTAGATGTCTGTTAAGTCCAGATGTTGAGTGGTCGAGTTTAAATCTAAAATTTCTTTGTTTAGCTTCTTTTTGGAGGATCTATCCAGCACTTCTAAAGGGGTGTTAAAATCTCCAACTACTATGGAACTGGAGGAAATCAAGTTGCTCATGTCTGTTAGAGTTTCTTTTCTTTTTTTTTTTTAATTGTTGGGGATTCATTGAGGGTACAATAAGCCTACAATTGCAATTGTTAGGTAAAGTCCCTCTTGCAATCATGTCTTGCCCCCATAAAGTGTGACACACACCAAGGCTAGAGTTTCTCTTATAAGTGGAGGTGCGTTCTGGTTGGGTGCATAAATATTAATAATTGAAATCTCATCATATTGAGTATTACATTTAACAAATATGAAGTGTCCATCCTTATCCTTCCTTATTTCGGTTGGTTTAAAGCCTATTGCGTTTGCAAATAGGATTGCAATGCCTGCTTTTTTCTGCTTTCCATTTGCCTAGAGTATAGATGACCATCCCTTCACCTTGAGTCTATATTTGTCTTTTAATGTAAGATGTGATTCTTGTATGCAACAGATATCTGGCTTGAGTCTTTGTATCCAGTAAGCCAACCTGTGCCTCTTTAGAGGACAATTTAAACCTTTCACATTGAGAATATTGATAAGACTTTCGAGAGTCCAGTGGACATTTTTAATCCTTTTGCGACCGTGGAAGTTGGAATTTGATCAAAATGTTCTGTGTGGGTTTACTTTTGTGGTGCAGGATTACGCTGGTCTTTATGGAGCATAGGTCCGAGAATATCCTGGAGAGCTGGTTTAGTTATGGCAAATTTCTTCAACATGTGAATGTCATTGAAGTATTTAATTTTTCCGTCATAGGTGAAACTCAGTTTAGCTGGGTACAGGATCCTGGGTTGAAAGTTATTTTGTTTTAGGAGATTAAAAGTCGATGACCATCCTCTTCTAGCTTGAAAGGTTTCAGCAGAGAGATCTGCAGTTATTCCAACATTCTTGCCCTTGTAGGTGATGGTTTTCTTTCATGGCTGCTTTCAGAATAATCTCCTTCATATTAAGTTTAGTGAAATTGATTATAATGTGTCTAGGGGATGTCTTATTTGGGTTGAGTCGTGCTGGAGTTCTGAAACTTTCTGCTATCTGAATTTCAGAATCTCTTGGCATGTCTGGAAAGTTCTCCTTCATAATCTCATGGAGAAGAAACTCTGTGCCTTATGAAGCCACTTCTTTGCTTTTGGGGATCCCTATAAGATGAATATTAGTTTTCTTTGAATTATCCCAGAGCTGTCTGAGAGAGTGATCTGTTTTTGCCCTCCATTTCTCTTCCTCTTTGAGAGTTTGGGAGCGTTCGAAAGCTTTGTCTTCAATGTCAGAAGTCCTTTCTTCTGCTTGCTCCATTCTGTTACTGAGGGATTCTACTGTGTTTCTCAGATCTTTGAGGGCTGCAACTTCTTGTCTCAATGTGTCAAAATCTTTGGTCATTTGATCTTTGAATTTATTGAATTCTTGAGATATCTTTTGGGTTTCTACTTGGAATTCTAATTCGATCTTATTTGCTATCCAGATTCTGAATTCGATTTCTGACATATCAGCTATTTGTTTGTGCATGGGATCTTGTGCTGTATCTGCCCCATTGATAATTTTGGGAGTTGATCTGCTCTGATTATTTATATTGCCAGAGTTTTTCTGTTGATTTCGCCTCATGATTGTTTTTTGCCGTTGCCTCTGGCCGTCCTCAGAGTTGGGGAGGTGTCTCTCCAAGATTAGACCCCAGGGGCATCACTCTGTTATTGCTGGGTCTTTGTAAGGAGTGACCCTGTGTAGTTCCTCTGGGGCTGCCCCAGCCAGGGAGTTCTGGTTGTGGAAGCAGCTCTGGAGTGTGACACACCCGGATCCAGCAACAGGGTGGGAGGTGGAGTGCATGGTTCTGGGAGTGCCTGGAGCCCAGTGAATTTGGCACAGAGAGCCCAAGTCTCCTGCAGTCTCTGGCCAGGAGGAAGGCTCTGTGCAGAGGCAGAGAGGGCTCTGGAGGTCACGCAGCTACCAGAGTCACTGGCCTGACAAGCAGGCCAGTGTGGAGGCAGGGAGGGTACAGGAGGGAGGATGCAGTGTTGCACGGCTCCCGCAATTCCTGGTCAGGGCATGCGGAGGCCTGGCGGTTGCGGGTGGGAGTCACGGCGCAGCTCTTATGGAGGTCCGGGTGGCGCCAAGACCCGGATTTTGAGGTTGTTATTAGCTGTGACGCCACAGCACTCTACCCATGGCAGAAGCCCGAGGCTCCAGTGTGCCAAAACCGGTCTCACTCTGACCCTGAAGGTTTTGTCCCTGAGGGTTAAGGCTATAAGGCAGCTCAGTCCCCGCCTTTAAGCTGCTCAGTCACTAGGTTATTAGCTCCCGCCCGATCTTTGCTCTGCGACCCTGAGGGCGGAGTTTGCCGGGGCAGTTCTCTCACAATGGCTCCTTGCGGCCCACAGCCAAACACTATTAGCTCCGTCTGGCTCAGCGGCTCAGTCTGGGGCACTAGACAATGCCCAAAGTTCTCCACACTCCTGCTGAAGCTCTTCCCAAGGCAGTTCAACTGAGTGCCAAGTCCAAAAACACCGAAACAGTTCACATGTAAGGCCTTTCCGGTTTGCAGTCTCACTGTTGCTTGTACGGCTGCTGGCGGGATTAGGTCGATGGAACACATGCAACCATTTGCCAGTTTTCCACTGTTTTTGTCCTCCTCTTGGGGTCCAGAAGTCCCTCACTGACTCCCTGTATCCTCAAAGGGATGATTATAGGCAGATCCCACCAGCCAGAGATGCCTGGAGTCTTATCTCCCCAGACGCACCTTGCCCTCTTGCTGGGAAGATGTTACTCGGCCGCCCAGTCTCCTTTTTTTTTTAATGCTGCATAGTATTCCATGGTATACATATAACATAATTTATTAATTCATTCATGGGTCGGTGGGCACTTGGGCTTCTTCCATGACTTGGCAATTATGAATTGAGCTGCAATGAACAATCTGGCACAAATATCTTTGTTGCCAAATGATTTTTGGTCTTTCGGATATACACTTAGAAGAGGAATTGCAGGATCAAATGGCAGATCTACATTTAGATTCCTTAGTATTCTCCAAACTTCCTTCCGAAAGGCACATACTAGTTTGCATTCCCATCAGCAGTGCAGAAGTATTCCCTTTTCTCCACATCCACGCCAACATCTGTACTTTTGGGATTTTGTGATGTGGGCTACTCTTATCGGAGTTAGATGGTATCTCAGAGTGTTTTTGGTTTGCATTTCTCTGATGATTAAAGATGATGAGCATTTTTTCATGTGTCTGTAGACCATGCACCTGTCTTCTTCAGAGAAGCTTCTGTTCATGTCTCTTGCACACAATGAAATGGGATCACTTGTTTTTTTCTTATTAATAAGTTTCAATTCTCTACAGATTCTGGTTATTAGACCTTTGTCAGAAATATTACTTGCAAAAATCCTCTCTCATTCTGTCTATTTGCTTTACTTAGAGTATTCTTGGACATGCAGAAACTTTTTAATTTGATCAGATCCCAGTAATATATTTTTGATGTTGCTTCAGTTGCCCGGGGTGTCCTTCTCATGAAGTATTCTCCCAGGCCAATTTTTTCAAGTGTTTCCCCTGCATTCTCTCCAAGAATTTTTATAGTTTTTTTTTTTTGGTTTTTGGCCGGGGCCGGGTTTGAACCTGCCACCTCCGGAATATGGGACTGGCGCCCTACCCCTTGAGCCACAGGCGCCGCCGAATTTTTATAGTTTCAATGCTTGTTTCTGAAGGAAGTGTGTTTGACTTTAGGTCGTTAAACCTGATCCAGCTTTTGTTGGTATTTTTGGAACATAAAATAATTAAATTCTGCTTTTTGTGGTCCACTTCTTCCCAAATCATCCACAGATATCCTCCACTGTAAAACTCAAATGAGGATGCGAATAAATTCATACCCTTCCATTCACCTTTCTTCCTGAAAGTAGTCGACATGGAGGCTTCCCTGAGAGCTCAGATGTCTGACTATGTGTTCCTGACCTGACATGATCATATTTGACTGACCCAGGCTCAGTCAGGGGCAGGTTTACGACTTTTTTCCCCCTCGATCTCTCCCTGGGCTGAGCATCCCTGTGACGCAGCCTGTAGTAGTCATCAGCCTAGTCTTTGGGCTGGAACCTCAAGAGAGTAAGGGCAGCTTTTCCCCCAAGGAGGGAAAATTTGTACTTGGCTGGTATTCAGCATTGATTTCTGTTTATACTATAATGTCCTTAGGTATTGGCTAAATTTGTGCTGGATCCACTAAGGATAGTGACCATTGTGACTGCTCCAATGCTAAGCCACAAGTGAGAGCGGCTGTCTCTCCAGGAGACACGGTAGAAGAGACCTAACTCAGCATAGCCTGGGAACAGAACCCTGAAACCAAAATCAGACACCTGATAAGAATGAGGAAGGCAGGGGGATGCTTTCAAAAGCTTTTTCCTGAAATCTTTATATACCTGGGCAGAGTGTGCTGAAGGAGAGGGGGAGGAAAAGGAGGAGAGTCATCCAGGCCACAGTGTGTGCTTTCCAAAGACCCTGGAGTCCACAGTTTCTGCTGGACTCTGGAATGGTTCTTTTGTTTCCTCCCCCGCTATTTTTTTATTTGTAGTTGTCATTGTTTGGCAGGCCTGGGCTGGGTTCGAACCCTCCAGCTCCAGTGTACGTCACTGGCTCCCTAGCCACTGAGCTACAGGCGCTGAGCTTTTTTATTTTATTATATTTTATTTATGATTTTTTTTTTTTTTTTGAGACAGTCTCACTTTGTCACCCTCTGTAGAGTGCGGTGGCATCACAGCTCACAGCAACCTTTAGCTCTTGGGCTAGGGCGATTCTCTTGCCTCAGCCTTCCAAGTACCTGGAACTACAGGCACCTGCCACAGTGCCCGGCTATTTTTGTTGCAGTTGCCATGGCTGTTTTAGCTGGCCAGGGCTGGGTTTAAACTCATCACCCTCAGTATATGGGGCCTGCGCCCTACCCACTGAGCCACAGGTGCCGCCCTTTTTTTTTGAAACAGAGTCTCAAGCTGTCGCCCTGGGTGGAGTGCCGTGGTGTTACAGCTCACAGCAACCTCAAACTGTTGGGTGCAAGCAATTCTCTTGCCTCAGCCTCCCAGTAGCTGGGACTACAGGCGTCCACCACAATGCCTACATATTTTTGTTGTTATTGCAGTTGTCATTGCTATTTTAGTTGGCCTGGGCTGGGTTTGAACCACCAGCATTATATGTGGCTGTCGCCACTCATTATATATACTTCTGTTTGAGTATCTCTAATCTGAAATCTGATATGTTCCAATGTGCATGTCCTTTCAGCCTCATGTGGACCCTCAAAAAGTTTCAGATTTTGTGGGATTAAGGATTTCAGATTTTTGGATTTGGAATCCTCAACCAGTACATACATGTATATAATCATGTGCTACATAATGATTTTTTAGTCATTGGTAGACCACATGTACAACTGTGGTTCCCATAAAATTACAATAGAGCTGAAAAATTATTCCTTTTTTGGCTGGGGCTGGGTTTGAACCCGCCACCTCCAGCATATGGGGCCGGCGCCCTACTCCTTTGAGCCACAGGCGCTACCCAATTATCCTTTTATTTCATATTTTTTTTATTGTTTGGGATTCATTGTGGGTACAAAGAATTAGGTCACACTGATTGCATTTGTTAGATAAAGTTCCTCTTATAAGTAGTGCCCTACCCCCAAGAGGTGTGCCATACACATAACCCCCTTCATCCCCCTCTCCCCACTTGCTTATCCCTCTACCCCTGCTGTATGAGCTCATCTACTGCCTTCATTTTAGAATAGAGTACATTGGATTCTTGCTTCTCCATTCTTGTGGATGCTTTACTAATAAAAATATATTCCACCTCCATCCAGATTAATACAAAAGATGTAAAATCTCCATGTTTTTTAGTGACTGAATAGTATTCCATGGTATACATTTACCACAGCTTGTTAAAACTATGCTGGGATTGGTGGGCATTTAGGCTGTTTCCACATTTTGGTGATTATAAATTGAGCTGCGCTAAACAGTCTAGTGCAAATGTCCTTATAATAAAATGTTTCTTTTTTTTCTTCTGGGTAGATGCCCAGTAATGGGATTGCAGGATCAAATGGGAGGTCTAACTTGAGTTCTTTGAGGATTCTCCATACTTCCTTCCAAAAAGGTTGTATTAGTTTGCAGTCCCACCAGCAGTGTAAAAGTGTTCCCTTCTCTTCACATCCACACCAGCGTCTGCAGCTTTGAGATTTTGTGATGTGGGCTGTTCTCACTGGGGTTAGATGATATCTCAGGGTACTTTTGTTTTGTTTTGAGACAGAGTCTAATTTTGTTGCCCTCCGTAGAGTACCATGGTGTTATAGCTCACAGCAAAATTCTTGGGCTCAAGCGATTCTCTTGTACCAGCCTCCCAAGTAGCTGGGACTACAGGCGCCTGCCACAACACCCGGCTGTTTGATGGGGGTCTTGCTTTTGCTCAGGCTGGTCTCAAACCTGTGAGCCTCAGGCTAAGAGTAATTCACCTGCCTCAGTCAGGGTAGTTTTGATTTGTATTTCTCTGATGATTAGGGATGATGAGCATTTCTTCATAGGTTAGCCATTCGTCTGTCTTCTTTAGAGAAGGTTCTACTCATGTCTCTTGCCCAGTGATATATGGGATTGTTGGGTCTTTTTTTGTTGATTAGTTTGAGTTCTCTGTAGAGCCTAGTTACCAGGTATTTATTTATTTATTTATTTATTTATTTTAGAGACAGAGTCTCACTTTGTCACCCTCGGTAGAGTTCTGTGGCGTCACAGCTTACCGCAACCTCCAGCTCTTGGGCTTAGGCGATTCTCTTGCCTCAACCTTCCAAGTAGCTGGGACTACAGGTGTCTGCTGCAACACCGGCTATTTTGTTTTTGTTGCAGTTTGGCTGGGGTCAGATTCGAACCCACCACCCTCTGTATGTTGGGCTGGCACCCTATTCACGAGCCACAGGCACTGCCCAGTTATCAGGTTTTTATCTGATTAATAATATGCATATATCTTTTCCCATTCTGAAGGTTGTCTGTTTGCTTTGGTTGTTGTTTCCTTAGCTGTTGGATATCCTTTAATTTTTTTTTTTTTAATTTCAGGTTAATATGGTGTGTATGATAAGGTTACATTGTTTGTGAAAAATTCTTATTTCCTTGTAACTACTTGATGATCCTAACTTTGTCTAAGCCTAAGCTAATGTGTTTGAATCTTAGTTTAAAATAATTTTTTTTGCTAGCTGAGGTGGCTCACATACCTGTGATCCTAGCACTCTGGGAGGCTGAGGCGGGTGGATTGCTTGAGCTCAGGAGGTTGAGACAGCTTGAGCAGAAGTGAGACCCTGTCTCTCCTAAAAACAGAAAACTGAGGCAAGAGGATTACTTGAGCCCAAGTGTTTGAGGTTGCTGTGAGCTATGACGCCATTGCACTCTACCCAGGGCAGCAGAGTGAGACTTTGTCTCAAAAAAAAAAAAAAAAAAAAAATTTTAATTGATATACAATAGATATGTATATTTTATATAATTTCTCAAAATAATAGTGTGATTGGGATATTCATCTTCTATGTTTTCTCTATGTTAGAAACAGTCATATTATTTTTTTCTAGCTATTTTGAAATATACAGGAGATTATTGTAAACTCTGGTCATCCTAATCTATCAAAAACTTTGGTTTTTTTTGTTTGTTTGTTTGAGATAGAGCCTCAAGCTGTTGCCCTGGGTGTTGCCCTATGGCATCACAGCTCACAGCAACCTCCAACTCCTGGGCTCAAGTGATTCTCCTCTCTCCACCTTCCAAGTAGCTGGGACCACAGGCACCCACCACAATGCCTGGCTTTTGTTGTTGTTGTTGTAGTTGTCATTGTTGTTTGGCAGGCCCGGGCTGGATTCGAACCCGCCAGCTCAGGTGTATGTGGCTGACGCCTTAGTTAGCCACTTGAGCTACAGGCACCGAGCCTTAAAAATTTTTATGTCTGCTATCAAATCAAACTATATACTTTTTCTCATTAATCAACCTCTCTTCATCCCCATGTTAGTTTTTTTCTTCATGTGTGCTTTTAACAAAAAGTTTTTAAAAAGCAAAAATATTAAAAATTCTAAAAGTACAAAAAAAGTTACAATAAAATTCTAAAATTACAGGTGTACAATATGTTCATGTTGAACTTTTTGAATGAAATAGTCAAAAAGTTGAAAAAATTCCAAAAGGTTAAAAGTAAAAATGTTACAGTAAGCTTAGGCTAATTGAAGAAAGAAAAAAGTTTTAAATAAATTTAGTGTATGCTAAGTGTACAGTGTTTATAAAGTTTACAGTATTTCACAGTAATTTCCTAAGCCTTCAAATTCGCTCACCATTCACTCACTGACTCACCTAGACCAACTTCTAGTCTAGTAAGCTCCATTCATGCTAAGTGCCTGACATAGTTGCCATTTTTTATCAAGTGTGCAGTATTTTTTACTGTACTTCTTCTGTGTTGAGATATGATTACACAAATATATCTTTCTAAAAGAAACTTTCATATTTGAAACAAAAGATTATTTTATACATTGTATGCAAATATACATATATGGAAAAGTAAACATGTTTTGGATGTACCGTCTAATAAGACTGTTGCAGTTTGAAAATCACTGCTTTATTATAACTAGAGAAGAATAAATTATTGATTTCTTCATTTTATCTTTTAGAGCTATGCCCAGCCAAGTCTTCAGTACATCCAGAGCCAACAGATTTTCACAGCTCACCCACAAGGAGTGGTGGTACAGCCAACTGCAGCAGTGACTACAATAGTTGCACCAGGGCAACCTCAGCCCTTACAGCCAGTAAGAAATATTTCATTTGTTAAAACTCTCATTGCCTATCTTCTCTTTAGAAGATTTTCTTTGTGTTTTGGTTTAGTTTGGGGTTTAATTTTTGTTTTCTACTATGTTCTTTTTTTAAATTTATGTAGTCAGCAATCTTACCTGAGTATCCTGAGAGCATACACTTAACCATTCCATCAAAATTTTTAATTCTGTGGAATTAACAGCTTTGTTTTTTTATGTTGTTTCTTACTGGTATATATTTTGTTTCTTAGAATCATTCTTACTGTTATTTACCCTGACTGACCTTGTTTCTTTTTTGTTTTGTTTTTTGCTTTTGTTTTTATTTGTTTGTTTTTCAGATGAGGTCTTGCTCGCTCTTTTGACCAGGCTAGGGGCTAGATGTGCAGTGGTATGCAGAGGTGTCATCATAGCTCACTGTGATCTCAGAGTCCTGGGCTCAAATCATCCTTCAGCTTCCTAAGTAGTTAGAACTATAGGCATGCATCACCATGACTGGCAATTTTTCTGTTTGTTTTAGAGATGGGGTCTTGCTGTGGTGCTCAGGTTGTTCTTGAACTCTTGCTTTAGTTTTTTGTTTCTTTTTTTTGAGACAGTCTCACATTGTCAACCTTGGTAGAATGCCGTGGCGCCATAGCTCACAGCATCCTCCCTACTTCTGGGCTTAAGCGATTCTCTTGGTTCAGCCTTCCAAGTAGCTGGGATTACTGTGACCTCTTGCTTTAAGTGGTTCTCCCCCCTCAGCTTATCAAAGTGCTAGGGTTACAGGCATGAGCTACCATACCTAGCCTTATAGTTTTACACTTTGTGGATTATTGAAGTGGTAATTTTCTAGATTATCAGTATTTACTCAGTATAGGTTTAGCTCCCTTATCCACGATGCTTGAGATTAGAAATTAGATTTCAAAGTGGTGCTTGTGGCTCAAAGGAGTAGGGCCAGTCCTACTGAACATATGTTCTGAACATAAGCCAGAGATGGTGGGTTCAAACCCAGCCCCAGCCATAAACTGCAAAAAAAAAAAGAAAAAGAAAGAAATTAATTTCAAATTTTAATGGACTTGTAATGTTTGCCTTTTCTTTAAGCTGGTTGAACATCCCTAATCTGAAAATCTGATATCCGAAATGTTTCCTTAAGTATTTCCTTTGAATGTGACTGTTGAACACCCGAAGTGTTTTGCATTTTTGGATTGGGGCTGCTAATCAAGGGAAGCTTTGGGTATTCTGCAGCATACGTAAAAGGATATGATAAACTGTAATGTTATTATTGTTTTTGGATAAAATGGAAAACAAGACTGGCATAAGAAGCAATTTGAAAGATTTTAAACAGGAGAATAACATGATAGGTCAGATCAGCAATTTATAGGACTGATACTTCTGGAGAAGGCTTATTGGGGTAATCCAGCAATTGATAGTGGCTTTAGACAGGACAATTAGTAGAGATGGCATAAAAATACCGTGGGTGAAAGAATTGGAGAATAAGACAATGTGTACTTAACAATAAATATTTGAGTGTTTGTTGTGAGTTGTACCCTTCTAGACATTTTGAATACAAATATGGATAGAATTCCTTTAGCATTCTTTCTTTATTTTTTTGAGACAGTCTTTTTTATTCTTTTTTTTATTAAGCCTTTTGTACATAGATCATAAATACATTTCAGTGTGTTGATTATTTGTACAAATTGGAGTGCTTACATCATACTAATCAGCATAGCTTTCATCTCATTTACCCAATTATAGCATTAGGGCATTTGTCTTCTACACTAGATAGAACCAACTTGTACTTGCAATGTGCTCCATAGTTGTGGTCCCCCTACTATCCCCTACTATCACTCCCACTCCCTCCCCGTCCCTCGCCCTCCCCTTCCCTCCTTCATCATAGCCTAAAGTTATGTTTCATTTTTCATATGCAACTGTGAGTTATTATAAATTGGTTTAACAGTAGTACTGAGTACATTGGATACTTTTTTTTCCATTCCTGAGATACTTTACTAAGAAGAATATTTTCCAGCTCCATCCATGTAAACATAAGGGAGGTAAAGTCTCCATATTTTTTTTACTGCTGCATAATATTCCATGGTATACATATACCACAAGAGACAGAGTTTTATTATGTCACCCCTTGGTAGAGTGCTATGGTGTCACAGCTCATAGCAACCTCCAACTCTTGACTTAAGCCATTCATTCCCTTGCCTCAGCCTCCTAAGTAGTTGAACTACAGGCACCCTTCACAATGCCCAACTATTTTTTGGTTGCAGTTGTCATTGTTGGTTAGCTGGCCTGGGCTGGTCTCGAACCCTCCACCCTCAGTGCATGTGGCTAGTGCCACAACCACTGTGCTACAGGTACTGAGCCTCCATTAGTATTCTTTTTTTTTTTTTTTTTTGTAGAGACAGAGTCTCACTGTACCGCCCTCAGGTAGAGTGCCGTGGTATCACACGGCTCACAGCAACCTCTAACTCTTGGGCTTACGCGATTCTCTTGCCTCAGCCTCCCGAGCAGCTGGGACTACAGGCGCCCGCCACAACGCCCGGCTATTTTTCTGTTGCAGTTTGGCTGGGGCTGGGTCCGAACCCGCCACCCTCAGCATATGGGGCCGGCACCCTACTCACTGAGCCACAGGCACCGCCCTCCATTAGTATTCTTATAAGCCTGCATTCCAAATAAGAGAATTGGTCACAACAAATAAATGATCCTGAAGGTAGTGAGAGCTTAGTGTCATGAAAGGTGTGGATAAAGTATTGGAGGATTTGAGAAGGGAAATAATTGTTATCAAATAGGGGAAGGAGCTGGGTGCGGTGGCTCATGGCCTGCTAGCACTCTGGGAAGCCGAAGCAGATAGATTACCTTAAGCTTACAGGTTTGAGACCAGCCTGAGCGAGATCCAGACCCCATCTCTAAAAATAGCTGGGTGTTGTGGCAGGTGCCTGTAGTCCTAGCTACTTGGTAGGCTGAGACAAGAGAATCGCTTGAGGCTCTGTGCTAGCCACATATACCGAGGCTGGCTAGTTCGAACCCAGCCTGGGCCAGCTAAAACAACAATGACATCTGCAACAAAAAATAGCCGGGTGTTGTGGAGGGCACCTGTAGTCCCAGCTACTTGGGAGGCTGAGGCAAGAGAATCGCTTAAGCCCAAGAGTTGTAGGTTGCTGTGAGCTATGATGCTACAGCACTCTACTGAGGGCGATACAGTGAGACTCTGTCTCAAAAAAAAAGAGAATCACTTGAGCCCAAGAGTTTGAGGTTTCTGTGAGCTATGATGCCATGGTACTGTACCTAGAGTGACCAAATAAATAAATAAATAAAAGGGGGGTGGGAGGATTAGTAATTTAGTAGATACTAAATGATTTGGAGTATTCTTAGTGACATGGAAGCTTAGGGAAAAGAGGTCACTTTGTCCAGGTCAGACAGAGGGTAAGGGAATGGAAGAAGTGAAACTTAGGCTGGGCCAAAAACCTGTAGTTCAGTGAAGTTGGGATAAAGAAGGGTGTGCACAAAGTAGGGATGGTCAAAGACCCATGCTTGCTTACTGCTGGGCATATTTTATTTGAGCCTGAGGTCTCAGGTTCCTCTTTTACTTCTCAGGCAAAGGTAAAGCAGAAAAAATTATTCTTCATCACTAGACTTACATAGAAGGAACAATTAAGGTATGTATTTTTATGGTGATTGATTGTATTAGTCTATTAGGCCTTCTATAACAAAATACAGCAGACTGAGTGGCTTAAATGATAGAAATTTATTTTCTTACAGTTTTAGAGACTGAAAGTCCAAGATTAGGGTGTTAGCAGGATTTTTTTTTTTTAATAGCATTATGTTCGGAGGGGTTGGTTTTTGATGAAACCTCTTCTTGGCTTGATGTGTCATCACATAGCCTTTTCTCTACACAAGTTCTCTGATATAAAAACTTCTGTTTTTTTTGTGTATCTGTTTTCTTCTTTGTTTTTTGGAGAATCCACAAATAACATTTATTTAGTCTTCAATCCTCAACTCTCTTGATATTAACAAGATAGCACAGGTAGAAAACACAGGCTTATGTGGTTTTCCTTTATGTCTTGCTTCTTTCAGTGGCTCATCACCCATCTACTGGTGACTCAGAGTCTGGCCCTAGCCTCACATCTGATAGTGTACTTCCTAGGGGCCTTGTAGAGATACGCCTTCCTTTTGTAAGGGAAATACTCAGTAAATTAGCTTGTGCTAATGAAGGTTGTAGTCAGAAGACCTGGGCTTCTCCTGCTCTGCCACTTACTCTGTGTCTCACTGCTTTGGACACCTATTATTTGATCTACCAGTACCAGTTTCATCCTACCATCTTTCTGAAAACTCTTTTTTACCCATCCCCATTCTAGTCATACAGGTTTTTTTTTTTCTTGTTTTCCAGTTGTGCCTTTGATTTATAACTCAGAGTGTATCTTTACACACAGGCTTAAAAGACTCGTGGCTTTTGCTTTAATATTGCACTTCTTAAACCCAGATATCACATAACTTTCTCTTCTTACAAGGATACCAGTCCTAATTGATTAGGTTCCCTCCCTTATGGCATCATTTAGCCTAATTACCTCTTTACGAATCACACAGTATTAGGGCTTCAACATAATATATGTTGTATAGACACAATTCAGATCATAACAGTGATTTTTTTTTTTTTTTTTTTTGCAGTTTTTGTCCAGTGCTGGGTTTGAACCCACCACCTCCGGCATATGGGTACTCCTTTGAGCCACAGGCACTGCCCGCATAACAGTGATTATTATGTTTTTTTAAATGTGGCACTAAAATTTAAAAGATAGCTATTATCGCATTTCAGACCTGCAAAATACAGAAATAATATAACGGATGAATATTTTACTTTTTTTTTTGTTTTGTTTTTGAGACAGTCTTACTATGTTGCCGTTGGTAGAGCCCTGTGTCATCACACTCATAGCAACCTCAATGGGCTTAAGCCAATTCTCTTGCCTCAGCCTCCCAAGTAGCTGGGACTACAGGCACCCTCCACAATGCCCAGTTATTTGTTGTTGTTGACATAGTTGTCATTGTTGTTTAGCAAGCCCCGGATGGGGTTTGAACCCTCTAACCCAGGTGTATGTGGCCGGTGCCCTAACCACTGAGTTATGGGTGCTGAGTCTGTTTGTTTTTGTTGAGACAGAGTCTCATTCCATTGCCCTAGGTAGATTGCCATGGCATCATAGCTCACAGCAACCTCAAACCCTTGGGCTCAAGCAATCCTTTTGTCTCAGCCTCCCAAGTAGCTGGGACTACTGTAGCCTGCCACAACACCTGGCTAGTTTTTCTATTTTTTTTATTCTTTTGAGACAAAAAAAATAAAAACCATGCATCATAGCTCACAGCAACTTCATACTCTTAGGTGGATAAATGTTAATATTCCTCAGGTGTTTTTTGTTTTTAAAGATAGAGGTATATAAAAGACCACTCAGCTAATTTGTATTCTAAAGTTGGTATGCCATGTAGAATTGGTTTTTTAAAGTTTCAAAAATACTGTTTTAGATGATGAACTGCTGCAAGCTAGTTTTAGTGTGATATCGTGGATGGTGACCTTGGAGCCAATTGTCAGTTTTTGATAGAGCCCTACAGCTCTTCATGTATTGTCTTTTTAATCATTTCCTAGATTTATTTTTCTTTTAAGAGAAGATAGATGTTCATTTTTGTGTGGTGCTTAAGTGGACTCTTTTGTCCCATTCAGCTGGATTAAAAGAGATGTCAGTGATCACAAACATGTTTGTTTTCATTGTAGCCTGAAATGGTTGTGACAAATAATCTCCTGGATCTACCACCCCCCTCTCCTCCCAAACCAAAAACCATTGTCTTACCTCCCAACTGGAAGACAGCGAGAGATCCAGAAGGGAAGATTTATTACTACCATGTGATCACAAGGTAAGAGGGGCTGTGTGGGTATTCCCTAGTCTGCTTTCCAGTGATGAAAGAAGGTGCCACTGTATGGGGAGTTTTACAGTTGTAGACTTCTTGCCATTGGCTGTTAATTGTGCTTAAAAGGGCTCCTAGATGTCTAGATTTCCATCTTAAATGTGTACGGCCTTTAAATTTTGGTTCTTTTGGGGTTTATTTTAATGTACTTTCGATCTAAAATAACTCCTTTGAAGAAAACTAAGGCACTTTTTTTAAATGGTAGAAACTTCATCTAACATTTTGTAGATGTCAGAGGTCATGGACAAACATTTTCTGTAAAAGTCCAGAAAATATTTTAGGCTTCTCTGGTCAAGCAGTCACTACCAAAACTACTTAACTCTGCCATTATTATATAAGTAGACATAGATGGTATGCCATTGAGTGGGTATTTCTGTGTTCCAATTAAACTTTATTTACAGAAACAGGCAATGGGATGGAGTTGGTCCATAGGCCATGGCTTGACAGTGCCTGCTATGTATTAAAACCCTAATTTATCATTTTCTTTGCATTTTTAAAAATTTTTTTTGTAGAGACAGAGTCTCACTGTACCGCCCTCGGGTAGAGTGCCGTGGCGTCACACGGCTCACAGCAACCTCCAACTCTTGGGCCTACGCTATTCTCCCGCCTCAGCCTCCCAAACAGCTGGGACCACAGGCGCCCGCCACAACGCCCAGCTATTTTTTTGTTGCAGTTTGGCCGGGGCTGGGTTTGAACCTGCCACCCTCGGCATATGGGGCCGGCGCCCCACTCACTGAGCCACAGGCGCCGCCTTCTTTGCATTTTTTTTTAACAACAGGACATTTGTTCCAAATTGAAAATAGCTAGCTTGCTTATTCCTACGAATAATTATTTAATTCCTATGAAAATTATTTATGCTTGTTTTAGAAAATAAATATAGTAGAAAAGTACTACAAAGGAAGTATAAATACTAGAAATACCACTACCTAGAAATGACTTATTTAATGTTTTCTTTATTACCTTTTTGGACAGATAGCTTCACGTTGCATATATGTTCTTTCTGTGTGTACACTCTTTGGTATATAATCTTCTGTAAATTGTTAGGATGCATATTTTTGCTTTATTAGTAATCTATTTTATGGAAGCTAATTATTATAGAATTGTGTGTTTATTTATTTTTGAGATAAGGTCTAACTCTGTCACTTGGGCCAAAGTACAGTGGTATTACAGCTCACTGCAACCTAACACTTGTGGACTCAAGTGATCCTTCTGCTTCAGCCTCTCTAGTGGCTGGGACTACAGGTGCTCACCACACTCAGCTTATTTTTCTATTTATTGTGTAGATGGAGTCTTGCTCTTGTTCATTCTGGTAAAATATTTCTCTGTTTTCTGCTTAGAAAGCCTTCCTTATTACCTTTTTAAAATGCCTTTATAAAATGAGCTCTAATTATGCTGCTAACTGAATTTGTAGTGATTTTTAGAACGAGTATCTGCAAATGTAACCAGAACTTTGTTTCTCAACACCAAAACAAGCTTTTTTATACTATCAGTCCTTCAAAAATGAAAAAGATTGTATTTCTTTTATGTATGTGTACTTTCCTGTGTTTTTAACAAGGTTTTCTTTACTTGACACCTAGCAACACACACACACACATATATAAATCTCACAGTTGCTTATGGGTCTTTTATTATAGTAGAAGTATTAAGCCTGTTTTTTAGTTATTTCCATAGGTCAGAGGTAAGAGTATTTTCACAATAATCTGTATAACTGCCTTTGATGTTGTTGACTAGAAATTTGTGTGTTAGGCTCAGGCCGATAAGCATAGCACTGTGGGAGGCTGAGGTGGAAGGATTAAGACTAGTGTAGGTATCATGGAGATCCTGTCACTACCACAAAACAAAACCAAAAAGATTGTGGTAGGAAAGTAGAATACTGTTAATGACTGCCAGATACATTGTCATCTCCTTTGAGACTTGGCTTTTTTTTAAGACAGTCTTGCTTTGTAGTCCAGACTAGAGTACTGTGGCATCATCATAGCTCACTGCAACCTCAAACTCCTGGGCTCAAGCAATCCCCCTGCCTTAGCCTCCTGAGAAGGTGGGACTATAGGCACTTGCCACCACACTCAGCTAATTTTTTCTATTTTTTTTAGTAGAGCTGGGTCTTGCTGTTGCTCAGGTTAGTCTGCAACTCCTGAGCTCAGGTGATCCTCTCATCTCAGCCTCCCAGAGTGCTAAGAATAGTACGTGTGAGCCAGTGTACCTGGCCTCCACTAAAGCTTTTGACATTTTAGGTCACTGCCAAGAGTATTCCCTGGAGAGCTGACTTCAGTCTCCAGAACGTGAATATCTTTACAGAACTAGTTGTTTATTTTTAAAAATTTTCTCCTTATTAGGGTGGCGCCTGTGGCTCAGTGAGTAGGGCGCCGGCCCCATATGCCGAGGGTGGCGGGTTCAAACCCAGCCCCGGCCAAACTGCAACAAAAAAATAGCCGGGCGTTGTGGCGGGTGCCTGTAGTCCCAGCTGCTCGGGAGGCTGAGGCAAGAGAGTCGCGGAAGCCCAAGAGTTAGAGGTTGCTGTGAGCCGTGTGACGCCACGGCACTCTACCCGAGGGCGGTACAGTGAGACTCTGTCTCTACCAAAAAAAAAAAATTTTCTCCTTATTATCAAAACAACTAGAAACACGCAGTGAGGCAACGTAGCTGAGTCTTTCTTTTAGTAGTTAGTTGAGAATATTTTTAGCAGGGGGTGTGAGTTTTTAATCTGTGCATATTTTCTATGCTGTCATTAAGCCAAAGAGGAAGAACCTACAAACAAGAATGTTGCTAAAGCAGAAGACAGTTCACATGATTGTGTTGTGATTTATTTTATTTTGCTCCAAGTACATGCTAGATACAATCACTATTGATTTCTCTACCTATAGAGGGGTGGCATAGGTAGGCACCTACTCCCTGGTGAAGGTGAATTCTATTTCCAGGACATTAAGAGTCAAGTGAGAGGTAGAGAAGATATTTGGTTTTACTGTTTTCTTTGGCACCCAACCAATTTGCCATATCGTTACCCACAGAAATCTGGTGGGCTACACAGTGAGCAGGGATGTCTATGCCACGGTTCTCTTGTTTTCTAGCTATGATGGCATGACTGTTCTTACCTTCTAGGCAGACTCAGTGGGATCCGCCTACTTGGGAAAGCCCAGGAGATGATGTCACCCTTGAACATGAAGCTGAGATGGACCTGGGAACCCCAACTTATGATGAAAATCCCATGAAGGTAAATTTGGATTTCATGTTTTCTGATCATTTGGGAGTCAGTGTCCTGTCTTTCTATAAAGTCAGTAGCCACATGGCTTTGGTATTCTTTTTCCCTTATTTTGAAAAACAGGTGAGCAATTTGTTCATGTGTTATGGTAGAGATGAAGTCTAGGAGAAAACAAAGACCATTTTTAGATTTTCAAGTACTCAGGTACATAGTACCTTATTCTTTTGAGGGATATATATCTATATGGGAGAAGGGTTTTGAATAGACCAATCATGAAAGTGTTCTGTGGGATACTAATAAAAACAAAAGGCAAAGAGAGCAAGAGAGGAGGCCCGAAGGTAAGATGATCATAGTATTCTTACTCCTTTATAACTTCTTTTAATATATCTTAACTTTCCCTCTTAGCTTATGTAGATTTTTAAAATATTTTCCTGCCTGTATTCCCAGCTACTCGGGAGGCTGAGGCAAGAGAATCACCTAAGCCCAAGAGCTGGAGATTGCTGTGAGCTGTGATGCCATAGCACTCTACCGAGGGCAACAACGTGAGACTCTAAAAAAAAAAAAAATAATAGTAATCTTTTCCTGCTTATTCTACATTCTTCTTCATGGTAAGATGTGTGTGTGTGTGTTCACATATATATCACAGACAGTGGTTTTTAAAACTAAAATCTTATTTAAATGTTGCATTTCATTGCCTTCCTATTTGAGGATTGGTGGATCTGAAATGAAGTTAAACTGATTATGTTAAAACCTCATTAAAGGGGGGCGGTGCCTGTGGCTCAAAGGGGTAGGGCGCTGACCCCATATGCCGGAGGTGGCGGGTTCAAAGCCAGCCCCGGCCAAAAACTGCAAAAAAAAAAAACCTCACTAAAGCAAAGTATTGCAAGAATGGAAAGATGAATATCCAATATACTCCATACCAATATGAAATCAATATATAAACAATTACATGTTCCTAAAAACAAGAAAACACCATTATAGTCCAGTTCGGGAGTGGAGGAAAGTAGGAGGGGGAAAGAGGAGGACGTATGGCAGAGAGAAGGAGGGCATGAGGCAGGAGCTCACCTAATGTGCACTGAGGGTGTATAACATGTCCCCTGGGTGAGGGGTTCTTCTGCAAATGGAACTTTGCCCTGGAAGTGAGAACAATGTAACCTAAATATTGTACTCTCATATTAATTAGAATAAAGTTAAAAAAAAAAAAACCCTCACTAAAGGGGTATAAACCAATCCACCCCTCTTCTTTTATAATGATTTGAGAGGAGATAATTTATTATATAAGGACTAGAACAAAGAAGGTGAGAAGGAGCTTATTTCTCATCTCTCCCTCTGAGAAGACAGTGATTGGATTGAGACGTCAAATTATTGATGATTGAATTAAAACTGTCTTTATCCTTTTCCACTTACAATAGTACTCACTGTCTCCAAAAATGTAATGTCTTGAATGAAATCGAAGACCATATATTTATATTTATATATTTTTTTTCAAAATAATAAGAGGTATTTTAGTTAAATTAGTTGGGATAGGTGGAAGAAGAAAGAGGAAGAAAAAGAAGCTGGAGCGAAAGGTAATTAAAATGAAAATGAATTCATACCTTCTTTATTCACTTTTGGAGGAAATGTTTTTCTTTTTTCACCATGTATTTGGCATTTGCCAAAAAGATAACACATTTAAGTTAAATCCATGTGGGCTTGGCGCCCGTAGCACAGTGGTTACGGCGCCAGCCACATACACCAAAGTTGGTGGGTTCAAACCTTGTCCAGGAGAGCTAAACAACAAGGACAACTGTGACAAAAAATAGGTGGGCATTGTGGTGGGCGCCTGTAGTCCCAGCTACTTAGAAGGCTGAGGCAAGAGGATCATGTGAGCCCAGGAGTTTGAGGTTGCTGTGAGCTGTCATGCCACAGCACTCTACCGAGGGTGACGTAATATAACTCGTAAAAAAAAAAAAAAAACAACAAAAAACAATCAGTTAAATCCATGTGGAGCTTGCTAAATTTCTAATGAATCACTTGAGTCACTTTACCTGTTACACTGCCTTGTTTTCTTGAATCATTTAGGAATATGCCCAGGACTGCTAGGAAATGGCCGTTGAAATTATTTGTAACCTTAAAAATAAACAGGGCCAGGGGCTCCCATAGCTCAGTGGTTAGGGTACTGGCCACGTGCACTGGGGCTGGTGGGTTCAAACCTGGCCGTGCACTGGGGCTGGTGGGTTCAAACCTGGCCTGGGTCTGCTAAACAAAAAAAAAAAGAAAAGAAAAAATAAATGGGGCCAGGCATAATGGTTCATGACTGTAATCCTAGCACTCTGGGAGGCTGAGTGGGTAGGATCACTTGAGGCTAGGAGTTTGAGATCAACTTGAGCAACATAATGGGACCTTGCCTCTATACAAAATAGAAAAATTGCCCAGGCATGGTCATATGTGGCTGTAGTCCTGGCTACTCGGGAGGCTGGGACAGAAGGATTGCTTGAGCCTAGGAGTTCATAGTTGCAGTGAACTATGATTATGCTGCTACACTGTAACCCTGGCAATAGAACAAGATCCTATCTTAACAACAACAACCCCCACAACTCTTTATTTCCCTGACTTCTATATCTTTTGAAAAATAAACAGGAATTAAGAAAAGATCTACAACAATACAGTTGATCTCTGGGGTCAAGTTTATAAAGCATGTTGGGAGTCTTCTCACAAGTTCATGGGCACCTTAACTGTTAGTCATGATTCAGTTTTTTTGTTTGAATATATGTTTGGTATATATTAAGTTAGACCTTTCAATGCAAATGTGGAATAGGCATAAAGTCCACTGTTGCTTATTTAAGGTTTTGAGAATCCTGCCCTTTCTTATATAAATTAGTTTTTGTGCTAGGAAATCCAGGAGCTGAGTAAAGGCTAACAGGGCAATCTTGCATCCCATGGTAAGCAGTTAGATCTTCATTCTCTGTGTAGGTGATAGAAAACCTTTAAAGAACCTTAAGCAGATTTGCCTTTTATTATAGAAAGCTCTCTGGGAGAGATGGACTGGAGGGGTTGACCATGGCTGGTCAGGACTTTTCATTGAGCTTAATTAGGTTTATTAAGCACCCAGCAGCCCCACATCACCTGTTAATAATAAGACTTTAGGCCGAGCAAGGTGGTTCACACCTGTAATAGAGATAGGCTAAAAGGAAAGCAGGGGAAATTTTAGGTATGTTTAGAGCAAGTGTCCTCAAACTACGGCCCGCGGGCCACATGAGGTGGTGATTGTATTTGTTCCCGTTTTGTTTTTTTACTTCAAAATAAGATATGTGCAGTGTGCATAGGAATTTGTTCATGGTTTTTTTTTTTAACTATAGTCCGGCCCTCCAATGGTCTGAGGGACAGTGAACTGGCCCACTGTTTAAAACGTTTGAGGACCCCTGGTTTAGAGAATGGCCCTATTTATTTGGGGGAAGAACATAGGCCTTATAAAACTTGTAGGTAAACATGAGGTTGTAAAGGCATTGTGGGGGATGGATTTTGGGCATCACAGCTCACAGCAACCTAAAATTCCTGGGCTTAACCAAGTCTCTTGTCTCAGTCTCCCAAGTAGCTGGGACAACAAGTGGCTGCCACAGCAACCAGCTATTTTGCTCAGGCTGGGATACTTTTAGAGATGGGGTCTTGCTCAGGCTGGTCTCAAACTCATGAGCTCAAGCAGTCCACCTATCTTGGTCTGCCAGAGTGTAGAATTATAGGCATAGGCCACCGCACCTAGCTGATCTTGGGGATTTTTTTTTTTTTTTTTTTGAGACAGAGTCTCACTGTGTTGCCCTCAGTAGAGTGCCATGGCATCACAGCTCACAAACTCTTGGGCTTAAGTGATTCTTTTGCCTCAGCCTCCCAAGTAGCTGGGACTACAGACGCCTGCTACAACACTCAGTTATTTTGTTGTTGTTGTTGCAGTTGTCATTGTTTAGCAGACCCAGTCCAGGTTCAAACCTGCCTGTCTTGGTGTATGTGGCCAATGCCCTAACATTGAGCATGGGCACCAAGCCAGATTTTGGGGATTTTAAAATGCTATAAAAGAATATGTACTTTAGGGCGGTGCCTGTGGCTCAAGGAGTAGGGTACTGGCCCCATAGACTGGGGGTGATGGGTTCAAGCCCGGCCCCGATCAAAACTAAAGAAGAAAAAAAAAAAAAAAGAATATGAACTTTATATATGGTGGGAGATTTCTGAACATTTTTTTAGTAAAATTTTTATCACACTCTACTAGAGGATGACACTAGGATTAAATAAGTTTTTGGTGATCTTTCAGTATGTCTAGTGAGCAAGATGTTGACACTGTTTTGGTCATTGAAGGTGGAAGAGAATATTTGTCAAAGTCCATTCAAGTGCTGTGCTCCTGCGGGAGCTGGGAGAGAACTGACTACTATCCCTATTACAAGGCTGCACCTAGGTCAGGTGCAGTGGCTCATGTCTATAATCCTAGCACTCTGGAAGGCCGAGACAGGTGAGTTGCCTGAGCTCAGGAGTTTGAGACCAGCCTGAGCAAGATGAGACCCTTACCTCTACTAAAACATGAAAAATTGAGGCAAGAGGATCACTTGAGCCCAGGAGTTTGAAGTTGCTGTAAGCTATGACACCATGGCATTTTACCAAGGGTAGCAAAGTGAGACTCTGTCTCAAAAAAACATAACAAACAACCAAAAAAAACCAAAAAAAAAGGCTGTGCCTATCTGTGGGGAACTCCCTGTGTTGTCAGTGGAATCACTTAGGGAATGTTTCTAGTACTTAGTGAAGGGTAGTTTGGTCATGTGTGACAGCCATTCCTCAAGAGATTTTTCAAAATTTCATAGAGAATAATCATAGAGAATAACCTGCATTTAAAACTTTTCATAAATATTACATATTCTATACCCACCAAGAATAAAAAATGGAAGTTTATTTGGCGTATTACTTAGAGATGTAGAGTTATTATTTGTTGAACAATTCTATAATACCATGAGAGACAGCAGGTAACTACTCCATTAATTTCTATACTGTTTGTGTCTCAAGGCTTATGTCTGCAGGTCCTAAAAGTCAGAAATGACACTGCAAAAAAAAAAAAAAAATTGGAAGCTTATGCAAAACAGTTTAGAATCTTAAGGTTGGCTTTAAAATAACATGTTTTCAGTGGTGCCCATAGCTCGATAGTTAGAGCATCAGCCACATAGATATGTTCTTTTTTTTTTTTTTTTTTTTTGAGACAAGAGTCTCACTTTGCTGCCCTCAGTAGAGTGCCTTGGCATCATAGCTCATAGCAACCACAAACTCTTGGGCCCAAGCAATCCTCTTGCCTCAGCCTCCCAAGTTACTGGGTCTACAGGTGCCTACTACATGGCCTGGCTATTTTTAGAGATTGGGGCTTACTTTTGCTCAGGCTCATCTCAAACTCCTAAGCTCAGGCTGTCCACCAGTTTTGGCTTCCCAGAGTGCTGGGATTACAAGTGTGAGCCACCTGACCTGTTAGATATATTCTAAAGTATTTCATTTTGTTTGATGGTACTATCAAGTGTGTTTTATCTTTGATTTGATTATCAGCTTAACTCTTGTTGGTGTCTTTGAAGGCTACTGATTTGTGTATATTGATTTTATAACCTAAAATATTGCTACATTTCTTGATCACATCCAGGAGTCTCAAGGTTGAATCCTTGGGATTTCCTGAGTATAAATAGAATCATAGCATCTTGGAAGAATGATAAGTTTGACCTCTTCTGCTCCCATTTGGATACCCTTAATGTCTTTCTCTTGTCTGATTGTGTTGGCTACTACTTCTAGCACTATATTGAAAAGTAGTGGTGATAGTAGGCATTCTTGTCTGGTTCCAGTTCTAAGCAGGAATGCTTTCAACTTTTCTTTATTCCCATATGATGGTGGCTGTGGGTTTGTCATAGTGGCTTCTATCATTTTGAGATATGTTCTATCTATGCCTATATTCTTGAGTGTTCTTATCAAAAAAGGATGCTGAATTTTGTCAAAAGCTTTCTCTGCACTGGTTGTAAAAAATCATACGGTCCTCATTTGTACTTGTGTTTGTGTGGTGAAGTGCGTTTATAGATTTGCATGTGTTGAACCAGTCTTGCATAGCTTGAATGAAACCTAGTTGGTCATGATGCATAATTTTTTTTATGTGTAGCTGAAGATTCTGTTTGCTAAGATTCTATTGAGTATTTGTGCATCAATATTCGTTAATGATACTCATCTGAAATTTTCCCTTTTTTGTTGTATCCTTTCCTGGTTTTGGTATCAGGGTGATATTTGCTTCATAGAGGGAGTTGGGGGAGGATTCCTTCCTTCTCAATGCTTTGGAATAGATTCTGCAATATAAAGGTACCACCTCTTCTTTGAAGGTTTGGTAGAATTCTACTGTGAAACAGTCTGGTCCAGGAATTTTTGTTGTTGTTGTTGGAAGTTTTTTTATTGTTCTTTCGATTTTAGAGTTTGAAATTGTTCTATTCAAGAGTTCTGTTTTTACCGAGTATAGTATAGTATAGTATAGTATAGTATAGTATAGTATAGTATAGTATATTACAGGTTCATGCCTGTAATCCTTGTACTCTGGGAGACTGAGGTGGGTGGATTGCTTGAGCTCAAGAATTTGAGACCAGCCTGAGCAAGAGTGAGATCTGGTCTCTACTAAAAACATAAAAATAAAAAAACTAACCAGGTGTGGTGGTGCATGCTTGTAGTCCCAGCTATTTGAGAGGCTGAGGCAAGAGGATCACTTGCACCCAAGAGTTTGAGGTTACTGTGAGCTATGACACCATGGTACTCTTCCGGCAACAGAGTGAGTCTTTGTCTCAAAAAAAAAAAAAAAAGGGGGGGGGAAGTTATGTTTCTTCTTGGTATGAGTCTAGGGAATTAGTGTGATTCTGGTAATTTGTCCGTTTTCTCCACATTTTCTAATTTCTAGGTATGGAGATTTTTATAGTATTCAGTAAAGATTTTCTGTATCTCTGTGGAATCAGCGGTAAGATACATGGTATGGCATCAATTGTTTACAGTTGTTGAGGCTTGGTTTGTCTCCTAGGATGTGATTAATCTTGGAGAATGATCCATGAGCTGATGAAAAGAATGTATATTCAGTATCCCATTGGGGTAAAATGTTCTGTAGATGTCTTTTTTTTTTTTTTTTTTTTGCAGTTTTTGGCTGGGGCTGGGTTTGAACCCGTCACCTCTGGTATATGGGGCCGGCACCCTACTCCTTGAGCCACAGGTAGCACCCATTAGCTGTCTTGAAAGCCCAGTTGTTCTAAAGTCATATTTAAGTCCATCATTTCTTTAGTTTTTGCTTGGAGGATCTGTCCAGTTCTGTCAGTGGGATGTTGAATTCTTTAGCAATTATGGTAATGTTCAGACTAAGTAGGATTGTTTTATAAATCTGGGCATATTTATGTTTGGGTGCATATGTGTTTAGAATTGAAAAGACTTCCAATATATAGCGTCCATCTTTATCTTCCTTTTTATGGTTTTAAAGCCAATTGTATCTGCAAAGAGGATTGCCCACTTTCTTTTGGTTTCTATTTGCCTGAAATACTATTTTCCAACCCGTCACCCTGAGTCTTAATCTTGGAGAATTAAGACTTGGGGGTGAGACGTTTTTCCTGAAGACTGCAGATACTCGGTTTGTGCTCTTTAATCCAGTCACCCGTCTGTGCCTCTTCAGTGGGGAATTCAAGCCATTCACATTTATTGAGAGAATTGATAAGTAGAGTAGAATTCTGTTCATCTTGTTAAGTGGAGGACTGTTGCCTTCTTTTATCACTTGGGCCATTGGAGAGGCTAGACTTTGTTCTTTACTTTGCTGGTGGTCCATTGTGTTAGTTTGTGTGTAGTACAGGCCTGAGTACTTTCTGCAGGCCTGGTCTTGTAGCGGCAAATTTCCTCAATGTTTGCTTGTTGGTAAAAGATTTGATTTCTTTATTGAAGATGAAACTTAGTTTTGCAGGGTACAGAATCCTAGGATGGCAGTAGTTTTGTTTGTGAAGATTGAAAGTAGAACTTTGTTCTCTTCTGGCTTCTAAAGTTTCAACTGAGGGGTCCACTGAGACCCCAAGGTATTTGCCCTTGTAGATGTCCTCCTGCCCATGTAATGCTTACAGAATTTTCTCTTTGATTTTGATTTTGGCCTATCCTGAATTAAGGTTTCCATACGGTTGGGGCTCTCTTCTTCTCCTTTGGGGATACCTGTAATTCGTTTGTTGGTACACTTGGTGTAGTTTTCATCATTCTCTAAGAGATTGCTCTGCTTTTACTCTCTTCTTTTCTCCTCTTTAAATGACTGGCTTAAGCCTTGTCTTTGAACTCTGAGATTCTTTCTTCTTCATGGTTTAATTTGTTACTGAAACTTTCTATTATGTTTTGAAACACTGAATGATTCCCTCAATTCTTTTAGCTCCTTGGTATTATTGATAATTGCGTCTAGATTCTTGGAAATTCCTGGATTCCTTTTGCTGGCTTTCCACTTTTCCTTCGATTCCCTTTTTTTTGTTTTTGCCATACATAATCTGATTTCCCTTTCTGTCATTTCCATAATTTCTTTATAGTCGGGATCTTCTGAGGTAGCTACATTGTCATCCCTCGTGGGAGATGATCTGATCTGATTCTTCATGATGGCAGTTATTTATTTATTTATTTATTTTTTTATGACAGAGTTTCATTCTGTTACCCCAGGCCAGACATTAACCTAGCTCACAGCATATCAGACTACCTGGCTCAGCCTCCCAACTGCTGGGACTACAGGCGCCGGCTAATTTTTCTATCTTTAGTGGAGATGGGTCTCACTTTGCTCAGGCTGGTCTCAAACCCCTAACCACGAGTGATCCTCCTGCCTCAGCCTACCAGAGTACAAGTGTGAGCCACTGGGCCCATCCTGCACTAATTTTTTTTGTTCATTGTTTTTCACTTGTGTTTTCTTTGACTCAGGGTATGTTCTTTTTATAAAGGGAGATGGGGGTATTTCCTAAGACACTAGGGGGCACTCCAGTATAACGAAAAACAAAGTTGCTTTTGGATGTGAAGGTCCAAGTACAGAAATTGAATGTCATGAAGTTTTGTGGCAGGTAGTCAAGGATATCAGAACCGGTTTTCCCATTGTGGGAGTGAATGCTATGTGGGTGATTCAGATGCCCCAGCAACCAATGTCCCAGGCCAATGCTGTACACCCAGTGTTTAAGGGTGCCACAGGTAAATTGCAGGAGATTGTGTGCCTTCTATCACTGAGGCAGGGGACATGTCCCTCTAATCCAAATTGTATGTAGAGATTAAAAAGTGGTCCTTGGTAGAGGTGGGACTTTATAATCTGTGGGCTCTGCTCAAAGATGGCTACCTGTGCTTGGAAGGCTGAGTTCGTGTCAGTTGCACAGCCAGTCCTTTAAAAGCCATACTACTTTTGATCCTCACGGTCTTAGTGAACTCTGGGCCTTCAGTGGCAGGGCCCCACTTTGCTAATGTTTGATAGGCAGCCAAACCATCTGCTCTCTAGTCTCCACACCCAGACCTGCCAGTACCTTGAAAGGAAAGCGCCTACCCACAAGTTAACTGCTCCGTCCCTAAAGAGATTTCAGGTCAGATTGCACTCCTCTGGCCCTCTCCAGTAAAGCTAGCTAATGTTTAAGCATCCCAAAATCTGGTGGGTGGCCAGCTTCACTTCCATTTGTCTCACTTGGTTCCGTCAGCACAGTGGGGAAAGGCCCATCTTGAAGTTGGACTTGATACTGGTTCCCCTTTACAGGGCACAGTGGGGATGGTGATGATCCATTGGCAGCCCCAATCCCCCAGCAATTCCATATGTAGGTTCTATCCTTGGGTCTCTCCATGCTCTCCTATACCCGATTTTCATGCTAGCCTCCCTCCCTTTTTACCTTTTCCGCTACTGATTTCCCACATTGTCACTCTGCCTTCTGAGCACTTTTTCTGAGCAGGATGATCCAGAATGTGGCAGCTGATCCCTTTTTACCCCAACCTTCCAGGCTTCTTTTTTGTATTGCCTCCAGAGTCTCACCCTGTTGCCCCAGGGTAGAGTACCATGGTGTCAGCCAGCTCATAGCAACCTGATGGGGATCTTGCTCTTGCTTAGTCTGGTCTACAAAAAAGACCTTATTTAAGGGAGGAATATCTCAGTAGGGGTGAGAGCCTCTAATTTGGGGGTCTGGGGGATAAGGGTCTCTCTCTCTTGCCTAGGCTAGAGTGTAGTGGCATATCAAGGTAGTCTTAAACTCCTCATGTGATCCTCCTGCTTCAGCTTCTTGAAGTGCTAGGATTACAGGTCTGAGTCACCACACTCAGCTTAGCTTTCTTTTTCTTTTTTTTTTTTTTTGAGACAGAATCTCACTATGTCGGGACGGCGCCTGTGGCTCAAGGAGTAGGGCACTGGTCCCATATGCCGGAGGTGGCGGGTTCAAACCCAGCCCCAGCCAAAAACCACAAAAAAAAAAAAAAAAAAGAATCTCACTGTGTCATCCCCAGTACAGTGCTATGGCATCACAGCTCACAGAAAACCTCAAACTGTTAGGCTTAAGTGATTCTTTTTTTTTTTTTTTTTTTTTTGTAGAGACAGAGTTTCACTTTATCACCCTTGGTAGAGTGCCGTGGCGCCACACAGCTCACAGCAACCTCCAACTCCTGGGCTTAGGCGATTCTCCTGCCTCAGCCTCCCGAGTAGCTGGGACTACAGGCGCCTGTCACAACATCCAGCTATTTTTTTGTTGCAGTTTGGCCAGGGCCGGATTTGAACCCACCACCCTCGGTATATGGGGCCGGCGCCCTGCCCACTGAGCCACAGGCGCCGCCCAGGCTTAAGTGATTCTCTTACCTCAGCCTCCTGAAAGTAGCTAAGACTATAGGCACCCGCCACAACGCCTGGCTAAGCTTTCTAATTTTTTTTTTGAGACAGAGCCTCAAGTTGTCACCCTGGGCAGAGTGCTGTGGCATCATAGCTCACAGCAACCTCCAACTCCTGGGCTCAAGCAATTTTCTTGCCTCAGCCTTCCAAGTAGCTGGGACTACAGGCACCCGCCACAATGCCCAGCTATTTTTTGGTTGCAGCCATCATTGTTGGGCGGGCCCCAGGCTGGATTCGAACCTGCCAGCTCAGGTATATGTGTCTGGCACCTTAGCCGCTTGAGCCACAGGTACCGAGCCTCTAATTTTTAATACTGAGAACATTACTCCGTTAATAGTAATCTGTCATGGCCAGAAGCATAAGTCTGGATGGGCTTTATCATAAGCAACAGCAATAGAAATTTTATAGAGGGATAATACATGCCTATTATAAAATCTAATTAATTGGCTCGGTGCCCGTAGCTCAGGCAGCTAGAGCGCCAGCCCACATACACCAGAGTTGGGGGGTTTAAATCCAGCTCGGGCCTGCCAAACAACAATGACAACTGCAACCAAAAAACAGCCAGCTGTTGTGGCAGGCACCATAGTTCCAGCTACTTAGGAGGCTGAAGCAAGAGAATCACTTAAGCCCAAGAGTTTGAGATTGCTGTGAGCTATGACACCATGATACTCTACCCAGGGCGACAGCTTGAGACTCTGTCTCAAAAAAATAAAAAAATAAAATCGAATTATTTAGGTGTATAATTTAGTGACTTCTAGTAAATTTCCACCTTGAGTAAGAGCAAAACCTCATCTCTACTAAAAATAGAAAAATCAGCTGGGCATGTAGTGGGTGCCTTTAGTCCTGGCTGCTCAGGAGGCTGAGGTAGGAGGATTGCTTGAACCCAGGAGTTTGAGATTTCTGTGAGCTGTTATGATGCCGTGACACACTATTCTGGGCAACTCTGTCTCAAAAAAAAAAAAAAAAAAGAAAAAGAAAAATTAAGGTACAGCTGTGTGCCTTGTCTAGAAACACCTCCTGAAATAAATTATTTTGACACCTCTGCTGTCAAAGGTGGTAGCAACTCCCAAAGGGAATACAGATGGCCCAGACTTACAGTGGTTTAACTTAACGATTTTTCAACTTTACAATATTGAGAAAATACACATTCATTTATACTTCTTGATATACCATGGGTTTATCAGGATGTAGCCTTATTTTAAGTCAAGGATCATC
This sequence comes from Nycticebus coucang, assembly GCF_027406575.1. Classification (NCBI taxonomy): domain Eukaryota; kingdom Metazoa; phylum Chordata; class Mammalia; order Primates; family Lorisidae; genus Nycticebus; species Nycticebus coucang. The sequence goes on along the minus strand of NC_069787.1, from coordinate 91,971,503 downwards.
TTTATGCAGTTTTCCTCCTGTGTTGGTAAGGGATTGATTTCCAGAGCTGTCTGTGGATTATAAAATTAGTGGATGCAGGAAAATGTTTGCTTCTGTAAATGCAGGGACATCAGGCTACATCAGTAACAAAGTATCAAGGAAGCATAATGCTACCAAAGTAAACTAATAAAACTCTAGTAATGACCCTAAGGAAATAGTGATCTATGAATTGCCTAACAAAGATTTTTTTTTTTTTTAAGACAAAGTCTCAACCTGTCACCCTGGGTAGAGAGTGCTGTGGTATCATAGCTCACAGAAACTTCCAACTCTTGGGCTCAAGCCATTCTCTTGTCTCAGTTTTTCTATTTTTAGTACAGACGGGATCTCACTTTTGCTCAGGCTGGTCTCGAACCTGTGAGCTCAAGCAATCTACCTGCCTCAGCTTTCCCGAGTGCTAGGATTAGATATGAGCCACCGCACCTGGCCCTAACAAAGAATTTAAAGGAATTATCTTTTTTTATTTTTAAAGGAATTGTCTTAAGCGCAATATGCAAAAGAACACAAAAAGCTAAACAAAATTAGGAAAACAATGTATGAACAAAATAAGATATTTAATAAAGAAATAGAAACCACAAAGAGAAAAACAAACAGAAATCCTGTAACTAAGAGTACAGTGATAATACAGGAAAATTAGAGAGCTTCAATAGCAGGTTAGATCATATAGAAAAAAGAATAGTGATCTCAAAGAGAAATGATTTGAAATTTGGCAATTAGAATTAAAAAGAAAAATGTATGAAAAAGAATGAAGGAAGGATATGGGACTTACAGAGTACTATCAAGGTAGCAAACATTTGAATTACGGGAGTTTCAGAGGGAGAAGAAAGAAAGAAAGCGGGCAGGATGCTTAATTAAAGAATTGATTCTATGCCTGTAATCCCAACAGTTTGGGAGAATTGCTTGAGGCCTGGAGCAACCCGGGAACACAGTGAGACTTCCGAAAAACTAAAAAATTTAGCCAGGCATGGTGGTACACACCCTAATTCCAGTTACTGAGTAGCTGAGGCAGGTTAATCACTTGAGTCTGGAAGTTGGAGGTTGCATTGAGTTGTGATCATGCCCCTGCACTCTGGCCTGGGTGTCAGAATGAGACTCTGTCTTACCACCACACCCCAGTAAAAAAGATACTGGAAACCGGCAGCACCTGTGGCCCAAAAGGGTAGGGCGCCAGCCCCATATGCTGGAGGTGGCGGGTTCAAACCCAGCCCTGGCCAAAAAAACTACAAAAAAAAAAGATACTGGAAACTTCCCAAGCTTTGAGACATAGACATGCAGATTCCTGAAGCCCAAGGCATCTCAGGTAAGATTAGCCAAAAAGAAGAATACTTTAATGTATGTTAAGTCATCCCTCCATATCCATAAAGGATTGGTATTTATTTATTTATTTATTTATGAATATTTTTTTGTCTGCAGGTGGTTGACCCTACAGATGCAGAATAACCACCTAAACTAAGTCCTTATTATTTTCTTTTTTTTAATTGTTGGGGATTCATTGAGGGTATAATAAGCCAGGTTACACTGATTGCAATTGTTAGATAAAGTCCCTCTTGCAATCATGTCTTGCCCCCATTAAGTCCTTATTATTTTCAGAAATTCTTTCTTAACTTTTTAATTGACATATAAAAGTTCACGTCTTACAGAGTGTAGGTTGAATCGTGTGTGGTGTTTATGATGGCTCAATTTATGCTTCTAGATTCCTGCTGCACCCAAAGATATAGTTCCTCATTGAATTTCATGTTCAAAGAACTTTTAATGATATTTAGGGAAGAAGAATCATTAGCTTGGTATATCCTGCTCTTCCTTTGTCACAATTCATTTCTGAAACTCAGACCTTGCTGAGTTACATGGACTTTGTGGTGTGGGTAGCGTCTATGTATATAAAAAAGGGTGGGTTTTGTATTTGTTATGCTACTTTGTGTGTGGTCACCACAATAGCCCAATAATTTTTTTTTTTTTTTGTGTAGAGACAGAGTCTCACTTTATGGCCCTCGGTAGAGTGCCGTGGCCTCACACAGCTCACAGCAACCTCCACCTCCTGGGCTTAAGCGATTCTCTTGCCTCAGCCTCCCGAGTAGCTGGGACTACAGGTGCCCGCCACAACGCCCAGCTATTTTTTGGTTGCAGTTCAGCCGGGGCGGGTTTGAACCCGCCACCCTCGGTATATGGGGCCGGCGCCTTACCGACTGAGCCACAGGCGCCGCCCAATAGCCCAATAATTTTAAGGTGGTTGCCAACTAAGCCAGAAAGACTCAAACCTCACTTGAATGATGTGACGGCACTTAGGCCTCTCATACTGTTTTTAGACCCTAGGAATCCAAATATGTCACAGATGAAAGCTGACATCAGGGTCACCTTCTGAAGGTAGTAAGCTCTGGCTTTCAGACAGGCTCTTTGCCTACTCATTTCATTGTATGCTATTACGTGGCTACTGGTCACATAGGTTTTCACCAAATTTTCCATTGACTAATGTCTCACATGAGCCAACATGGAGTAAAGGCAAACTGATTATTGCTGAGGACATGGAAATGCTTTGCTTTTTTCAGTGTCAGAGCCCCTGCCTTGCTCTCTGGTGGTTTCCTTGAATCTCAGTGGGGCAGCTTGGTGTACACAGGGATGTTTCCTACCCCATGAAATAGCCCGTTATATTTTGGGCATCATTGCTCTAGTCTGTCTTTTCTGGAGCTAAAGGGTTTTTGTTTGTTCGTTTGTTTGTTTGTTTTTTAGAGTCAGAGTCTTATTTTGTTGCCCTCGGTAGAGTGCTGTGGCATCACAGCTCAGAGCAACCTCCAACTCCTGGGCTTGGGTGATTCTCTTGCCTCAGCCTCCCGAGTAGCTGGAACTACAGACACCCGCCACAACACCTGGCTATTTTTTGGCCGGGGCCGGGTTCAAACCCACTACCCTTGGTATATGGGGCCGGCTCCCTACTCACTGAGCCACAGATGCCACCTGAGCTAAAGGATTTTCAATAGGCAAAAGGTATTTTGAAAGGTTAATAATACTTAGTTTTAGAAGTTTGAGTACTGTTAAGAGATGTTAAATTTTATTTATTTATTTATTTATTTTGAGACAGAGTCTCACTATATCACCCTGGGCCCTTGGTGTCACAGCTCACAGCAACCTCAAATTCTTGTGCTTAAGCAATTCTTTTGCCTCAGCCTCCGAAGGAGCTGGGACTACAGGCGCCTGCCACAACGCCCAGCAATTTTTTTTTTTTTTTTTTTTTTTTTGGTTGAGACAGGGTCCCACCCTATGCCCCTGAGCAGAGTGCGGTGGTGTGGTAGCTCACCGCAACCTCAGACTCGGTCTGTGGGCACCCTGCCTCAGCCTCCGGAAGCTGCTGGGATTACAGGCGCTTGCTGTGGCGCCCGGCTGGGTTTTTCCTTTTTTTTTTCATGAGTCGGGGTCTCACTGTCACTCAGGCGAGTCTCGAACTCCTGAGCTCAAGCAATTCTCCCTCCTCAGCCTCCCACAGTGCTGGGATTACAGGCGTGAGCCACCGCGCCCGGCCCAGCTATTTTTTTTGTTGTAGTTGTCATTGTTGCTTAGCAGGCCTGGACCGTGTTTGAACCCGCTAGCCCCAGTATATATGGCCGGTGCCCTAACCACTGAGCTACAAATTAGGGGTGATGAAGGGTTCCAAGGTTTTTCTGTCAATAACAAGTACTGCCTTTGGCTCTGATTATGGCTCCTTTGCCTGGCATTGGGCTCTGCTTGAATAAGCTTTAGCCAGTTTCTGAAATTATTTCTCATACCATTTATAGACCATAGACCAAGAAGAAGGGGATCTACAAATTTCAGTTCTCTCAAGGGTTCTGAATGGTTAATAATTTCTATGACACGGTGCCTGTGGCTCAGAAAGTAGGGCACCAGCCCCATGTACCGAGGGTGGCAGGTTTGAACCCGGCCCCGGCCAAACTGCAATTAAAAATAATAATGATAATAATAATTTGTATGACATAAGTCTGGGTACCCTTCATTTAAACATTTCCTTTTTCATTTTCAACTGCATAGTGCTTAAAAGGACCAATAGGGCTCCTAGACAGAGATCAATGGATTACGATCTATGATTATTTTTAAAGCCCTCCCAACCTCATCAAGTCAAGGATTAAATTAGAAAGCTATTAAATATGGATTTGATTTATTTATCTTCCTAAACATATCCCATTTTCAGAGGGAAGCAGGACATTTGCACAGTACCCTCTCTGAAAGCCTGGCCTTTTCCATAGGATCAAGATACTTGAGATGGTTGTCATACCTGAAGGAGCTTTCTGTACTCATTACTTTGCTATTCATTTCTGAGATTTACAAGAGAGCAGCTTGGCATGTGTTGAAGTTTCCTTGGCTTGTTCAAATAATTTATGATTGATCCCTTGCTACCTGAAGTCTTACTGTGGTGCAGGCCCACACTCTACAATTGGAAAATCCCAAAGCAAAACATTTAAAAATAGTTATTTGTGTTTTATTGCTTAGTTTTATTTCATGAAAACAAAGTTTAGGTTTGTTTTTTCTTTCTACTCTGCTCTCTTAAACCCTATAATACTCTCACAGCCAAAGGAAGACAGTAGAAAATATATAAAGCTTTTATGAGTTTCTGATTTAATCAGAGAAAGCCGGTTTTATGACAGCCCAAAGCCAAGCGAATGCCACCTTTCTCTGGAGCCATTCCTAAGCATAGGGAGTTGAACAGCTTTTTCAGCACCAGAGCCTTCATAATATTTATCAAAATGGGGGAAATAGAACCAGGGGATGGGTGGATATGGAAAAATTTATCTGCCCCATGCCCCTAGCAAAAGCGTGCAGCATGCAGCTTGTAGATTTATCTGAAGTAACTTGTATTCAAAGGATAATACTTATAATTATTTTTTTTGTATGGAAAGGCACATCTATTGGGAAGGGGCCTGATGGCTAGTAGTAGGCAAAGGTATGGATAAATGGCCTACCTACATGTTGGGTGCTGTGAATGGCAGGCCTGCCAACCCAGCACTCTTTTTTTTTTTTTTTTTTTTAGTTTTTGGCTGGGACTGGGTTTGAACCTGCCGCCTCCGGCATATGGGGCTGGCCCCCTACTCCTTTGAGCCACAGGCACCGCCTCCAACCCATCACTCTTGATAGTGCCTGCTTAGGAGTCACTTGGCAGCCTCCCCTCTTAGCAGTGCTACAAGGGAATCCTGGGTTTGTCATCATCTTGCCAGCTTGGGTCCGAGTATCTTCCGTGCCTTAATCTACTCATCTATTCACTGGCTTGAATATCTTATTTTCTCAACCCAATATTTTGATACCTCCTTCATTTTTTCCATTCCTAAGCTAAGACTGTCTTTTTTTTTTTTTTTTTTTGTAGAGACAGAGTCTCACTTTACTGCCTTCTTTAGAGTGCCATGATGTCACAGAACTCATAGCAACCTCTAGCTCTTGGGCTTCCACGATTCTCCTGCCTCAGCCTCCTGAGCAGCTGGGACTACAGGTGCCCGCTACAACGCCTGGCTATTTTTTTTTTTTTTTTTTTTTTTTTTTTTGTTGAACCCACCACCCTCGGGATATGGGGCAGGCGCCCTACTCACTGAGCCACAGGCGCCACCCAGCTAAGACTGTCTTATACAGTCTAGCCAACTCCACCTTTGGAGGAAAAGTGATGAATATAGTATAGCTTTGGCTTAGGGTAGAAGATTGGAACTTGGCTTATAAGGAGGAAGCAAGAGTCAGATAACAATTTGAAACATAGTAGCCAAGTAGACTCTAGGCTGTGTACCTGAGTCAGGGGTTTTAAATGGATTCTAACACCAAGAGTCAGTTAACCCAGCTGAGGAAGTAAAATGAGGGTTCTGGACAGTGGGGCATCACTAAACTTGACTTCTTATGCCAGCACTGTTGTATTTTCTCTTCCATTTTTAGACCTCGAAAAAGCCCAAGACAGCAGAAGCAGATACCTCCAGTGAACTGGCTAAGAAAAGCAAAGAAGTATTCAGAAAAGAGGTAAGATTTGGTGGATATGGACACTAAGCTCCTCAGGCTTAAACCTGGACTCTTCTGCTTTTTTTTTTTGATGCAGAGTCTCACTATGTCACCATTGGTAGAGTGCTATGGCATCACAGCTCACAGCAACCTCGAACTCTTGGGCTTAAGTGATTCTTTTGCCTCAGCCTCCCAAGTAGCTGGGACTACAGGCGCCTGCCACAACACCCAGCTATTTTGTTGTTGTTGTTATTGTAGTTATCGTTGTTTTAGCAGGCCTGGACCTGTTTTAGCAGGCACCAGCCCTGATGCATGTGACCGGCACCCTATCCACTGAGCTGTGGGTGCCGAGCCAACTTTCCACTTCTTGTCCTAAGTATCATATTTTGCTGTGTATAATATGCAATCTTTTGTCACATTTTTAAGGGAAAAATAAGGATGTGCATTATACATGGGTAGTATAGCTCAGAAGTAGGTAACCCAGGAGGCCTTCCAGGGCTGCCGTGCCCTCCTGCCTGGGCCCACCAGGCACAGGAAGTTCTAATCCAGGAGGATCAGGAATCTGAAGGGAGCAGGTAGAGCAGCCTCTGCTCAGCACCACATTCAGGGGAGGGAGTGGTGGTAGGGCTGGTGAGGCAGGCTGTGGCTGTGAAGAACCAGGGCTGACGCCTGAGGCTGTGCAAGGCAAGGGCTGAAGCCCGAGGCCTGGCTACATGGAAGGGAACAGGGGCCTCACACATGCCTTGCCTGTCTGCAGGCCAAATGGCCTCAGAAGCATCTGCCCTGCTGACCACACATATGGCCATCTCAGCTGTTGTCCTCAATGTGGCAGAGAGGGGAGGACTCCTGGCAGAGAAGGAAGAAGCAGCCTTCACAAAGCAGGCAGCTGCAGGAGAGTGGTGCAATCTGCACATTTACCAGGGGAGCAAGCGTTAGCCTTCCCTCCTGGCTAAGAGCCAGCCACTTTCTTGAGGGGCATTTTCCTAAATGTTTGGACCAAAAACATGAGTGCACATTATACATGGGAATGCAATTTACACCATAAAATATGGTATGTACAATAGCTTGCTTGCCTCAAGATAGGCAGGAATGTAAGGTTTAGCTTATGCATCTTGCTTAAGAGCTGCTTTTCCCACTGAGAACTCCTCAGCCATCTCTGCTTTACAGAAGCCTCTGCAGACCACATTTACCTGCTTACTGTGGGCTTTCTGTAGTATCTATGGCAGAGGAAAACTGTATGTGGTGTTAGGTTGTTTTGTCTTTGGGTGTTCCCTTTGTTTCTATAATTCCACTGTGTAATTATGGGTTAACACAGTTGATTAAACACTTTCATATCCATTATCCCTTTTCATTCCCACAGTAGACCTTGTTTAGGGCACGACAGGGATTATTGTTCCTCTTATCCAGGCGAAGGAACTCTTAAGGTTTAGAGATGGCAGGTTCTAGACAGAAAACTTGAACACAGAGCTTCTTGCTCAAGGTTCAGTTCTCTTTCTGTGATAATCTCATTTGGTGACTGCCTAATCCTCAAGGGATTGGGAGAATGAAGCTCCTCTTAATCCTTACTGGAAGTACGAACTTCTTGGCTACTTCACGGGATCCAGATTCTAAATGCTAGTCTTCATTCTTTTTAGGGGCTTCTAGTGTCTTAAACTTCTAAATAAGTAATGGCATCTATTTAAAGGCCACAATAGGGCTAGAGGCCATGATGCAGAATGTCAGGATGGGGTTCTTAAATCGGGGATAGGAATTAGCCAGGTGGATCAGGAGGGGTATCAGTTCAGAATATACAGAGGCAAGAGGAAGTACCATCCCTTCCAGGGAATTATAGTCTTGTGGGCACACAAGGGGTGCTGGAAATATGGTTGGATGGTATTGTTCTTCTTTATGTAAGGACTGTTTGTGGATTATAGGGAACTATAATTGGGATTTTAAGCAGAGGTAATGCAATCCCTATCTACACAGGGTGCCAAAAAAGTGTATACACAATTTAAGGAATGATAAAAACGGTATTAAATTTGTAATCCTCAAGTCATGTTTGACATCTGCAATTATAGGAGGTGCTAAACATGACTTGTATTCATCTTGTTACGGTATATATCGAATTGATTAATACAGATTTTTCCTTTCTTAAAATGTGTATACGTTGGGCGGCGCCTGTGGCTCAGTTGGTAAGGCGCCGGCCCCATATACCGAGGGTGGCGGGTTCAAACCCAGCCCCGGCTGAACTGCAACCAAAAAATAGCTGGGCGTTGTGGCAGGCGCCTGTAGTCCCAGCTGCTTGGGAGGCTGAGGCAAGAGAATTGCTTAAGCCCAGGAGTTGGAGGTTGCTGTGAGCTGTGTGAGGCCACAGCACTCTACTGAGGGCCATAAAGTGAGACTCTGTCTCTAAAAAAAAAAAAAAAAATGTGTATACGTTTTTTGGCACCTTCTGTATATTTGAGGGATAAATTAAAGGGGGAGTGTGTAAAGGCCAGAAAACTACAGAAGAACTTTGAGTAAAAGGCTTATACAGGGATAAAACTTAGTTACTCACTGTCCCTGTATGAAACTATTGGTATTTTAGCTCAGCCAACTAGCAGCTGTTTGTTTATTGCCTACCTTGTGAGATACCCTTATTCTTTGAACACCAGAAGACTAAGTTTCTGTGATGGATAGATCTGTTCAGAATGTTGAAGTGGCTATCATTGGCCTCTTTGTTACCTGTGATCTTAACATCACAAATACTTATAGGGCCTATGCCTGGGGTCTGTTTGAGAGCCATTGAGTAGGACAGACTTTACAGAGATAGCCCAGGGGAGAACATTGGAAGTGGTGGAATTAAAAGGATTCTGCCCTGGGTTCTTCTACTAGGTATACTATTACGTTTCAGTGACAAAATTCTTCCAGTTCCTGGGGGTTGCTAAGCCTCTTCCTCGCTCTGGAATGCCTGCTCTGCTCTGCACTGCTTCCAGGGGCCAGAGAACCCAGCTACAGCCTCTTTATACTGAGAACACAAGATTTGTTGGCTGTTGTAAGACTCAGCAGTGATGTTCTGCTGGGTCCCTCTCAGCCCAAGCCAGTATCCTTTTCTCATATTTTACTGCCTTACTAGTATTCTACTGTCCAACCAGCTATCCTGGGGGAGGAAAGGGGAAGGATTGGCTAGCTTCCATTTCTGATTATTTCCTAAGTACAACTACTTGCCTTCTCTGGACGGTTGATCAGTGTGTTCTCTTTTCTCTGCTTCCAGATGTCCCAGTTCATCGTCCAGTGCCTGAACCCTTACCGGAAACCTGACTGCAAAGTGGGAAGAATTACCACAACTGAAGACTTCAAACACCTAGCTCGAAAGGTACTTCCACTGCTTCTGATCTGTCAATATTCTGGGCATACTATGTATTTTCTAAGAAGGCTTTCATTATAGAAAGTTTAGTTTTTCTTGCCAGATGTCAAAGCTGTGGAGTAGAAACGGGTAAAGTTGAGGCTTGGTGCTCATAGCTCAGTGGTTAGGGTGCTGGCCACATACACCGGGGCTGAAGAGTTTGAACCCAGGTCGGGCCTGCAAAACAACAATGACAACTGCAACAAAAAATAGCCGGGCATTGTGGCAGGCGCCTGTAGTCCCGGCTAATCAGGAGGCTGAGGCAAGAGAATCGCTTAAGCCCAAGAGTTGGAGGTTGCTGTGAGCTGTGATGCCACAGCACTCTACCAAGAAATTTCCAGAGCTGAGCTTTTCTTTACTGGTGATCCTAGCATTAGCCTGCTCCATCCAATTTCCCTATTAACTCCCACTTAATGAGAAGGGCCCTGAAGCATCAGGCTGGATTACCACACGACTTGCCTCCCTACAAGTCATTTTCACTGATTGGTACCTCTGGTCTCTCTTCCTGTGCCCTGGACAGCTGACTCACGGTGTTATGAATAAGGAGCTGAAGTACTGTAAGAATCCTGAGGACCTGGAGTGCAATGAGAATGTGAAACACAAAACCAAGGAGTACATTAAGAAGTACATGCAGAAGTTTGGGGCTGTTTACAAACCCAAAGAAGACACTGAATTAGAGTGAATTATGGGGCCAGGATGAGAGGACAGGTGATCAGGTAGGGTAGACTCTGGAGAAAAGAAATCCTGTGGGCCTCTCTGCCCCACTCCCTTGTCAGGGTTGTGCTACTGATGATATGTCACCCTGGGAAATTCAAACCTGCAGGTATCGATTGAAAGCTACAAAAATGAGTCCCATCTACAAGTGATCCCTAGTTGTGAACTGCTGGGGTATGGTTAGAAGCCATCAGCAGCAAGGGATTAGGGAAGATCCCCACCAGACCTGACCCCACTTTCAATCCTGGGTCTCCTCCTTGGTGGTGCTGTCAGCGCACAGACCCATGCGCATCCCCACCCAGAACCCCTTACCTTGACGATCTGTATTATATTTTAATGTATATGTGAATATATTGAAAATAATTTGTTTTTTCCTGGTTTTTGTTTGGTTTTTATTTTGCTTTTAGCCTCTACGTGCTAGGATCACAGGAAGACTTTGTAAGGATGGTTTAAGGTCTCCTGCAAGGTTTAATTTGTTATCATGTAAATATTCCAAAGCAGGCTGCCTTGTGGTTTTTGGCCAGCCTTGTGCTATGTTGATAAGATTGATTTACTGCTTAAAATCACTTTACTTTATCCAATTTTTACTGAACTTTTTATGTAAAAAATAAAATCAATTAAAGAACTTGGCATGTGTATTCCCTGAAAGCTAATCAAACATATTTGGGTGTAGTGATGTCACCGGAGAAAGGAGAGATAGAGGCCATAGGTGTTTGAAGTCCAAGATAATCCCTGCCATTGGATTTTATTACAGAACTTGTTCCTCACGGGTCCCGAGATGACTAAGGCAGGTGACTGATATTTGTGGTCTTGGGATCTTTGTGGCTAAGCTCAGGGGTTGGAGCAATTTACACATGCATTCCAGAGCAAAGGAAGTATGACCTAAGACCTCATTGACACTGGGCTTTTCTTTGGATAATAGGTCAAGAAAAGTAAATCTATCTCTCCCTCCATCCCCCCTTGATACCTACTAGCTAGAGAGAGGCATTGAACTTACCCCTTCAGAGATTTGATTTCTTTGAGCCCGCTGGAATGCCTATTTGATTTTTTAGTTCCCTGACCTCCCACTAGCTTGGATGCTTATAGGATAGGAGAAGACTCCTATACAAGTATAATGCACAGCTTATAATGAGCATGGGCATCTCCTGATGGATGCAAGACCCCTCCACCCATGTTGAGTCTCAGTGGGTCATCTTTGCAAAGAGGCTGGTCTTGAATCTGTCCCTAACCAGGATATACTTTGCTTACTTCAGCAGTGCCCTTGGGAAGGAGGTGAGACCAGGCTGTGCCTGCCAAATCTTTGGCTGGGTGGGCAACAATTAGAGTGCTAGGTACCATGCTGAAAACTTAGAGCTCAGGTTGTACTCATGTAATCCTTACAACTCTGAGACACAGAAATTGGCACTGTTGAGAGGAAACTAAGAAATTAGAGAGGTTCATTAGCTCTTTTGATATCCTAGGTATTAAAGGAAATGTTAAAAGAGTAGACAAATCCTCATTTTAAAATCATTCATCAGACATGCTATTTTACAATATATCCAAAGCATTTTCCCACGATCCTGCAGCCTTCAAAACTAACTATGCTCGGCACCCATAGGACAGTGGTTATAGCACCAGGTACATAACGCCGAATGTGGCGGGTTTGAACCTGACCCCAGCCAAACTGCAACAAAAAAAAATAGCTGGGTGTTGTGGTGGGCGCCTGTAGTCTCAGCTACTCAGGAGGCTGAGGCAAGAGAATTGCTAAGCCCAAGAGCTAGAGGTTGCTGTGAGCTGTGATGCCATAGCACTCTACTGAGGGCGAGAAAGTAAGATTCTGTCTCTTAAAAAAAAAAAAAAATCCTGTAACTAAAGTAGATCAAATGGACCATAATTTGCTCAACCCACTTATCACATTCAAGTTATATCTTTGTTTTTTTTTTTTTTTTTTTTTTGAGACAGAGCCTCAAGCTGTCGCCCTGGGTAGAGTAGAGTGCTGTGGCATCATGGCTCACAGCTACCTCCAACTCCTGGGCTCACTCGATTCTTCTCCTGCCTCTGCCTCCCAAGTAGCTGGGACTACAGGTGCCCATCACAATGCCAGGCTATTTTTTGGTTGTAGCCGTCATCGTTGTTTGGTGGGCCTGAGCTGGATTCAAACCCACCAGCTCAGGTGTATGTGGCTGGCGCCTTAGCCGCTTGAGTCACAGGCCCTGAGCCTGTATCTATTTTTTAATTTAAACTTAAATCTGTGTGAGAGTTATATCTATTAAATGTTGTAGTTAATGTGTTTGAGTACCTTAAAAAGGGATGTTTCTCTTTTGCGTGAGTTTGCAGTGCAGGGGTGCTACCAAATGTACTAATTGCAACCAAGTCAAACTTTTGACACAAGCTGCAGGGGTTCAGATTTTCCAAAGAAATTTAGGCAGCCTTCCATTTTAGAATGGTGACCAGGTTGCTGTCAAATTTCAGGGAAGACATGTGTGGGGCATTTGGGAGGGAATAAGAAGACATTAAAGAGGGATCCTCAATTATTTACCGCTTCTTTAAAAAAAAAAAATAAAACACCACAGAAAACAAACTCCATGCCCCTTGCTCCATACACCTCAGGCCCAAATCCCCTGGGTGGTGATAAGGAGTGCCAGTTAATCCAGAACCTGTTGAAGCCACTCATTGCTCACCTATCTTCAATAACCCTGTGGCTGGCTCCCTGCTGAAGTAAGGTGTGATGTCTGTAGCAGCAGGTGCAGGCCTTCCTTGTGTTCTCTTCTGGTCATTCAGGGTTATCGCCCTAGAGTTATTTCAGGAAGATGGCTACAAACTCCGTGCCTTTTTGTAAAGACTGGGTCTCATTCTGTTGCCTGGGCTGGAGTGCAGTGGCATCATCGTGGCTCACTGCAACCTCAGACTCCTAGACTCAAGTAATCTTCCTCCTGAGTAGCTCTGGCCTCTTCATGGTGGTCATAGCACAGGTATGCACCACCATCCCTGGCTAATTTCTTTTTATTTGTGTCTCTCATGCTTGCTCAGGCTGGTCTTAAACTCCTGACTTCAAGTAATTCACTTGCCTTGGCCTCCCAAGGTACTACGATTACAGGCATGATTTACAGGGTGTTAAGCAACCCTGGTACACTTTTTCTAAGGGTAGCAATACAATCTGTGAAGAGTCTGATAAGTAGCTAACCCATTTGCATCTCATTTTAAAGGGGACAAGATCTACCTTGGACCCCACTGAATCACAACTGGCGCCCATGTCTCTATAGCTTTATGTTCTAGTGGATGCCTGGATGCCATTGTTCCTTCCTGTCTGCTCTAGCACCTCCCTCAAGGCGCAATAACTAACCACTCCCTTCAAGGTAGGCATATGTATGGGTACATATAGTTTGGCTGCAGCTGCCCTGTCCCAAATTGCCCAAGCTGACCCTGCCTGTCTTGGCTTATATAGAAGTGACATGAGCTAGCTGTGGAAGCACATTTGGAACTCCTGAGTTCCTGAAAGGAACTTAAAAGGAGAGACACTTTTATCTCATCCAGAGGTGACCTGAGGCTCTGCCCTGGTAATTAACTGTCCAGGGCTAGTCTGCCTTTTCCCACGTGTCTCCCTCCCATCTCCCCTTCATGCTGATCACAGCACAAGTTAGCAAAATGATGTCAAAGCCAGGGTCCCTCAGAATCAACCTGTTGAGTCTTAGGGGTGGGAGGAACTACTGAATATACCATTTTAATTTATTATTTTCCCTCTAAGAAAGCTGGGAAAATTATCAAAGTAACATGTTAGCAAGGTAGAATAACTTCCCGTCACAATGTAGCCCGTGAATAACAGATGCAGGATGTGAACTCAGGTCTGTCTCTCCAAAGTCCACACATTTTCTACAGGAGAAAATGTCTGCCATCCTAGGTAGCTGCTTGGAGAAGGCCCTCCTACTTCCTAGGGACCACTCACCCAGTCCTTTTCTGAGCCTCTGCCTCATAGACACCTAATTGTCCCACAGGTATTAGGAGTCAAGTAGAGCCAACAGAGAAATCCAAAGTCACCTTTATTTAATATGGGATAGAAAAATAGAAGTAGCTGTGGCTGAATAAGGGGAGGGAGAGCAGGAATCCAGAGGGTAGGACTATTCTTTACTGCCATATCCTGGTCCCTCGGTAGTGGGAGGGCCTAGAGGGGACAGTAGGGTCAAGGGAATTGAATGGCGGCTGGGTCTTCTATTTCCTCATCAGAACAGAGTAGTCCCAGGCCAGCAATACTAAGACTGTGAAGGCGAGCCTGCCTTTTCTGGGTGTATTTGCACTTCCTCTACCATAGCACTAAACTGTGTCCTATCTCTTTCAAGTCTGTACCGTGAGAGCACATTGATTTCTTTTCTTTTTTTTTTTTTTTTTTTTTTTTTTAGCGGTGGCACCGGGATATGAACCGGCGAGAGCACATTGATTTCATGTGGTCCTCTGAAGTGTCTGTATGCACAGGAGGTCTTGTTAATTTTTGCAAAATAAAGCTGAACTGAAAGCAATGCTAGTCTTTCTGCCTGGAAGCCAGTTGTTCCCCCACCTCCACTCACAACCCAGTGCAGACAGGGCACAAAGAGATGGAGACTCCAGAGCCTGTGACTGGACTTGTATGTGACCTCCAAGTGGGGGACCTCCCCGCCTGCCCAGTGCCCAAGATTTGTATCAAAGGATGCTAACCCACATAGACCATGCCCTTGCTGTGGCTAAAGTTTTGAAGCATGGCTCTGCTTGTGGTGCTCTTGAAATGGTTGGAGTGTCATGAGCAGAGTCTAGTCAGGGAAGCTGGAAAGCTCCTTCCTTCTGTTGGCCCAAAAAAGATTGTGTGCAGGGATATGGGGAAAATTGTCAGGTTTGACATCAGGAGTCCTTTGGGGTAGTCTGTCCCCCTCTCCTCCTTGGTCACTCCATCCTGATTCACTCCAGAGCTAGACCAGTTTCCTCCTGTGTCAGATGGGGTACAGGTGGCAGAGCTGGCCCCAGCTGGCCAAAGCTAGAGAGGTCAGGTACAGTTCAGGATGGGGGAGGGCAAGTCAGACACCACCCTATCTCAATGACCTTGGCAAGCACCTGGTCTGAGTCTAGGGATGATGGGAGAAGATGAGGGAGTCATGCCCTTTGGCACTATCTTAGCCAGAACCAGGCTGGAGAGACTGGCCAGTAGGAGGTTCACCCCCAGGCTTCTCAGCATAAGCTGAGGACCCAACCTCCAAAAGCACCAGTGCAGGAGGACTTCTTGTAATGACTGCTGTTTCTTTCTTGAAGGTCAGTGTCTAACACTCTCCTGATAAGGGGTTTTGTAGGATGTTCCTTGATGGATTCAGCAAGGGTATAGGGTACATGGTCCCAGAGGTCCCCTGGTTGGTCCTATCTCATCTGGGAATTCAAAAGAAAGACCTAAAACCTGAAGAATAGGGCCACTCCATCCTATTTGGATCCTACAAGGCTAAATCTGCTGAGACCTACTTCCTGGAGTCTGGAGAAGATAGACTTCTGAAGAGGATCTTACCTGGAGAAGTAAAGGAGGAAGACCTCCTGGGGGAAAGACCATTTCACTCCCCAATAACCACCAGCTCATAACCCAAACAGTCTGTGCCACATCATGTGCCCATATGCCATGGCTAAGCCAGCAAGCAATCCAGGGCTGTGGCCAACTGGGTCTGGGACGTGGCAGCAGCAGCCCTTGCCACATGTGGGATGGGTACCTTTGTCACCTACTACATGACAGGTCCTTCTAGGATCCTGGTCAGTGGGTAGGATCCTGTGACGAGCCAAGCAGCAGCAAATAGGCCTAGCATCAGCCTGACCCACCCTGAGCTGTGGGATTGGAACCTCTTCCCACCTCCCCATCCATTTCCAGGCCCACAAAATATGCACACACACTGCAACAACCTCGCATGCCCACACTACCCTGATTTCTCTCACACACCCTAACAAAGATGGTGGCATCAGGCACAACATCCATAGGATCGAATCTCTAGGTGGGGGCATGTGGCCATTGGCTCAAGGATTGGGGCTCTACCCCCAACTCCTAACTTGTAGCAGCTACCTCTCCAAAGGTGTCAGCATGGATCTACTCAACTGGGTGGGATTGGGGACCATGGGGAACCACATGGGGGACCACATACAGTCAGTACCTGCTGGGTTCTAGTCTGCTGTGACAACTGAACAGCAAGCAGCAGCATAGGACAGCACAAGAAGGGGACTTGACAGTGAGGGGCTGGGCTCAACTGAAGGGGTGCGGTGATGGCCGTTACACCTGCATTGCACAAGAAATGTGCACACGAGCTGACAAGATGCCTAGCTTGGTTGGCGGGGGTGTACAAATGATGTGCAAAAGTGATCCGATTAAGGACTAAGGGAGTGGAGAAATGACGAGCCAGGAGACAATATGGTGGGCGGTATCCCAGATCCACAGGCTGCACAGTAGAGGAAACTCAAGTCCCAAGGGTGCTCAGGGCAGCAGAGGCCACCCAGAAGGGGTGAGTGGCCCCAGAGAGGGTCACGGACTAGGTCAAGGTAAGACCAGCCAGAGATGGCAACCTGGGACAGTGACCACAGCAGGCCTAAACAGGGTGTGAATACATACTCAGAAACTGACCAGCTACAAAAGTAGATTTATTGCTGAGGATGGGAGGAACCTGGGCCACCTTTAGGAATTAAGGCCATAGGCGGCCATTGTGCTCTGCCAGGACCAGGACTTGAAAGCCTGGCCCAGACTGTGCAAAATGTGCTGCTGCGGCCGCAGAGGCCAGCGCTGGGTCTCTAGCAGCCCCTCAGCCAGCAAGGGGCTGGGTTTCCTGGAGTGACACCGCCCATCAATTCCTCCAGCGGCGCTGGGGTGGGGGTCCTACCCACCCGTGGTGCCCCGACTCAGAGACTCCTGGGCGGGGCCTCCAGGGCCAAGCTCTCTGGGGGCGGAACCTGAGCAGCGGGGCGGACCAGGCAGTCAGCGTGTCTCTCCAGGGTTGTACTCTGTCTCCCCAGAGGACACCTGGGAGATGCGCCGGGAGGAGGACCGCCACAGCTTCCGCGCGAACTGGCCGCTGCGCACCTGATGTGAGGGGCGTGGTGCAGTCAGTCAGGACTGCTGTGCTGTGTCCCATTTGAGGTCTCCCTGCCCCTATCCTCACCTCGGAGGGCTGCCCTGCGCCCACCACGATAAGCTTGCCGTCCTCCAGGCCCACGAGCACATGGCTGCGCTCTTTGGTCACGGCTACACTGCGGATAGGCACCTTCATGTGCAGGGGAGGTGCGGCTGGAAGTAGTCTGGAGTGGGGGAGGGATATACACGAACTCAAACTGGCTAGCAAGCTTTGCATCCAGCAAATAGATGACTCTTCCTTATCCCATATACTCTGTCATCATCTTAAGGTTGGCTAAATTGAAACCCTGATACATAAAAAGAGATCTCCCACATCTGTGTGACTAATGGAGGCCCAGGGCAAGATCTCCCCATAGGAGATGAGGGGACAAGTAACACACCTTGAAGAATGTGTCCTCAAACATGTATAGAGTGTATGCATCTGTAGGGGGAGCCCCCCTTTAACCTCTGCCAATGACCACCAACTTGAGGGGCCATGAACCCATAAATGATGGGGCTCACTTGTTCAGGTGGAGGATGTGCAGGGCACACTGGGCAGTGCCCAGTAACACAAAGTCCTCTGTCACTGCCAGGGCTGTAGGCTGCTCTGCCAGGGGCAATGAAGCCCGCAATCTCCCATTCACTGAGTACAGGTACAAGGAGTAGGTGACCTGGAGGAAATAGGCAGTGTCAACAAGACTAGGATCCCAACACCCCTCTCTGTCTTTGCTGGGTACCACTTCCCCATACCTGGGCCCCAGGACGTTCCCATGCTGAACTCTGTACCACAATCTGGCCTTCAGACCCCAGTGCCAGGTGGGACACAGGACCAGGCAACGTGGCAATCGGAGGTCGCAGTGCTGCCACAAACTGGCCACGGCGTACAGTGTGTATGATCACGGTTCCATCCTATAGGAAGGCAGCTTAAGGTGCTGGGCAGTGGTCTCTGGGCCCCAGGGGCAGTGCCCAGAAAACCCACCCTCCCTTGGATACACGCACAGACGCACCTCGGATCCAGACACAGCCATGTCAAGTTCAGTGCTAATGGCCACACAGCTCACTGCAGCCTCATGCCCATATAGGACCTGCACAGGCTTTGGTGCCAGCCCTACTGATTGACCACCCTGTGTGGAAACAGTGCTGGCTTAGGACTGGCCCCTAGATGAGAAGGCTGAAGCTCAGGAAAGTGAAGGCCTTGTCCAAGGCCACAGAGCTGGAGGGCCATGGAGCCCCAGACTTATTTATGGCAGCATAAGGAAGGGAAGACAGGGCAAGATAGGTAGGTCATTGAGGGGTAGATGGGCTGTAGGTCTAGGGCCTGGTGCGGTGGCTCACGCCTGTAATCCTAGCACTCTGGGAGGCCAAGGCAGGTGGATTGCCTGACCTGACAGGTTTGAGACCAGCCTGAGCCAGAACGAGACATCATCTCTAAAAAAAGTAGCTGGGTGTTGTGGTGGGCACGTGTAGTCCCAGCTACTTGGTAGGCTGAGGCAAGAGAATCCCTTGAGTCCAAGAGTTTGAGGTTGCTCTGAGTTACGATGCCATGGCACTCTACCAAGGGTAACAAAGTAACACTCTGTGGAAGGAAGGGAGGGAGGAAGGAAGGAAGGAAGGAAGGAAGGGAAAGAAGGGAAGGAAGGGAACGAAGGGAAGGAAGGGAAGGAAGGATCCCCTACAGAGCTGCCCACCAGGCACACCTGCTGTAGGAGCCGCCACACCATGCACGTGGTATCCCGGGAGCCTGAAATGAGGTAGATGCCACAGGTGTCCAGTGCAAGGCAGGTCACTACATCTGTATAGGGAGGGGAAGATAGAGGCAAAAGAGAGTAATCATATCCTCTCTGGGCAGCCTCAGAACTCCACACTACACCCACATGCCTTATTCTCCCCAGCTCCAAGGCTGCTCATACCAAGGTGGCGACTGAACTGGTTCAATAGCTTGCCACGGGGTAGTGCAGTCACTCGCAGGCTGCTGTCCCAGTGGCCACCACTGAACAGCAGCTTTCCGTCGGGGGCCACTGCCAGTGCTTGTCCACTCACACCACTGCCTGGCACCCACGGGCCACTCAGCAATCGCTGCATCCTGACCCAGTGAGGGGGATGGCAGGTGAGGCCAGGTCACACAGAAGAGACTCAGGCCTTCCAAGGACCCTGGCCAAACCTTCCCCCTATAGCTGGCCTGTATTCTGATTGGGTGCAGGGTATTTATAGCCCACCCCCACCCACAGCCCTCTGTCATACTTAGGATTGTCTATGGTGGGGTCTTTGCTGAAGCTGAAGTAGTTGCTTATGTTGCGGTCATAAGGCAACCAGCTATGGAAGCCCAGAAGCCCATTGGCACTCACAGTCACCTGTGGGCAGGAAGGGGAAGTGGTGTGGGTTTGGTATAGAGGCAGAGAGGGGATGGAATTGAGGTGCGGCCCTGTCCAGTGCACTTACCAACAGGTCTGGGGAGCCCTGGGTGATGAAGGAGTGGGGTTGCCGGTGAGGGACCAAGACTAACACCAGGGGCACACCATCACTGACAACCTGCAGGGTAAGTGCAGGGCTGGCTGTGCGTGAGTGCCAGCCAGGGCCCCCTCTACACTAAATGCCCCCTGGAGCACTATCTTTCCTTTGCCTTCCACCCTCAGGGGTCACAGAGTAGGCATCAGAGACACAGAGGCCCTTCATGAAACAGGCATGAGAGATCAGTGCACCTTAAGGAGGGCTTTCAGAAAGTGAGTCAGAAGCTGGGATGGATACAGAAGATCATTCAAGAGTATCAAGCTTGGTCTCCTACCCCATTAAGCTTTGTCCCCTTAGCCCCTTAGCCCAATGGCAAGAAGAGCGGGATACATTAAAAAGTCAGGTCTGGTGGCAGCATTCAGAAATACAGGCAGCAAGGTAAGGAAAGGGGTCCAAGGCCAGATTCCCTCCGTCCCAATGATCTTTCGAAGGCTTTCAGGTTGTTAAGTGAATCAGTACCTTTTCCTGGCCCTAGAAGAAGACACCCCTCCTGCCCTTATATGTCCCCCGTGTTTTCCAAGGTGACTTTAAATCAGTGAGATTGATTTAAGATTCCTATGTGCCCCAAAGGTTGGGAAAAACAGAATGAATGAGGCCCTGTCCTCTCACTTCTGCAAAGAAAGCCTTGAGCTGGTCCAGATGCTGGAAGATTCTAGGTGAATTAGTGTCCAGGCGTGCAAGGCGATGGGCTGCTTCCTCAGCTGAGAGTCGGGTTGGATGTGGCTCCTATAGTCAAGGGGCTAGTCAGTACCATGGCATAGGCATCCCTGACCACTGTCCTCCAAGCTGGCCTTACCTTCAGCAGCTGACAGGGAGTCTGCCCGAAGTTGCTAATAATGCCTTCCAGAGCTTTCCGTTCCCGCTCATCTGTCACATGGTCCAGGTCAACAGCTCCTAGACAGGCAGCCAGAGCAGTGACGACTCCCTTTGTGCCCCCTGCATTCACCCCTCCTGATTTGTGCCTGGCCTTGACTTGAGTCCAGCGCACTGCCCACCTTCATAGGTACAGTAATAGAAGACATTGAGGGCCTCCTCAGCTGCTGGCCCCCGCTGCTTATACCCAAAGATGAGGTCAATCCATTCATGCAGGTGGGCAGACACATACTCCGACTCCTGGGAGTGGGGAGGGGGCAGTCAGCCAGGGATAGACCCCACCACAGTCCTTACCCCCAGCTTCCCACCCATCTGTGTGTGGTCACCTCCTCACCAGAGCCTGGCGGTGCTGCTGGATGAAGTCCTCAGGAGAGCTGGCCCACGGAGGCAGCACCACATTACCCACCTTCTCATTGGTCAGCTGGAGGCAGCCCAGGTCAAAGCCTGGCACAGAGGTTTGAGTCAACTGAGTCCCTTTGCCATCCTTACTGCTCCCTGGTCACCCCCAGCCTGTGTTCTCCATCCTTGTGCCCAGTGTGCTAGTGCCTTTGGCCTACCATTCTGGTTTTCCAGGAAGTCAGGGAAGTAGAAGAACTCTGGGATAAGCTCTTTCACATCGGCAGGGCTCTCCAGGCGGGCCTGCCAGGCTGCAGCCACTGAGTGGAACTGCCGGTCAGAGCAGTCAAAGCTGGGGGAGGACACGGGCCAAGGTGAGTGGGAAGAAGGTACAGCTAGAGAAAACAAGGGAGTGGGACAGGCCCAGGATCTGCCTCTATCTGCCTCCCAGCCCCTGGGCCGCACCGGCCGCTTTGCAGCTGGACATGCAGGGAGGTAAAGGGCTCCACGCGGATGAGGTAGTGCATCACGCCTGCTGCATTAGAGTAGTGGGTGCCATAGTGGAACTTGTTGATGGTGCCCGCTGGGTCCTCAAAGCTCTCATACCTGGAGCCACAGTTAGGGGGAGTCAGCACAAGCCTTCCCCTCACCCATCCCAACCTCTCCAAGTCCGGCCCCGCCCACATTCTCACTTCTCCCTCACGAGCTGGGCATGCTTGGGGTTCACCACACCGATAGGCTTGGACAGATCTCGGAAGACAGCCGGGTTGCTGAGGTCCAGGATTGGGGATACATAGTCCTGCAGGACCCAGGGAAACTGGCCACCCACCCAGGCAGGGACCACATGAGGACTGATACCAGTTACCTGTCCACCCTGCCCTGCCACTCAGGAAGATGAGCACAGAGCTCCCTCCCACAGGTTGAGGGAGCTTCATTTGCAGGGGCCACAAGGGAGGAGGACAAACAGTCCTGGGACAAGATTCTCTTTGGGGAACAGAGGCCAGGAGTGGAGGGGAGTAGGGCTGGGGTCCAGTGGACAGAGGCCTTAGTCAGAGGCACACCTACCCAGGACCAAGTTCATGGCTTGGCCCACTAGCAAGTGCCCACACTTGGGTGAACCAAATACTGACAGATAAGAGGGGAAGGTGAGGAGGTGTGCAGAGTGAGGGCCTCACCACAGGGTACTGAGACAGGTCATTGTAGGTCCGCCCCGCAATGGTGTTGAGTTGCATCAAGTACTCAAAATTGGATATCTCACGCTGTACCCATTTCTAGGGGCAGAGATAGGCAAGACGTGAGCCACCTGGGCTGTCAGCACTGCCCCTCCCTCCAGGTGCTGCCCACACACCCTCACCACCTCACCCTTCAGGGCTCTCACCTGGGTAAGGCCTGAGGCACGCAGCATCTCCTGGGGGGAGCGGCTGCTTAGGTAGCCTTGAGTGGGGGGCCGCAGGTGCAGGAGACACGTATATACATTGTTCCGTACCTGGGTGTGTTGTGGGACCGAGCAAGGCTGGGGCTTGGGAGCCTGGCCAGGAGATGAGGCTGGGGTCCCGCCCGCCTTGCATGGGAAGTTGAGGAAGTAGTTGGCCTGATCAATAAAAAAGAGCTCAACTGCTGAACGGCGCAGGTTGAAGCGCCGCAGGTGAACCTCACGCAGCTGGGCCAGTGGGCGCCGGAAGTCATGGCCAATGCCTGTAGGAAGAACGGGTTTGGGGATCACTAGCTCTAGACCCCAGCCATTCCCTGCCATCTCCTCAACTGGCTCCAATGGGACACACCCTCCTCGGTTTCCACACGCTCGGTGCTGCCATCGTAGAAGTACACATGCTGTGTGGTGATCTCCAGCAGCCCTGGGACCACAGCCACTACTGTCACCAGCTGACACTCGGCTGACAGCACCAGCTTCTCATGCTGTTCATCCAGTTCTGCAGCCTTCATCCTAAAGAACAGCACCCATCTCAGCTTCCAGGACCCCCTTCCTGACAAGTCCAAGGGCCACACTCCCCGAGTGCCATCACATCGTGAGGTACATATGCTCGTGCCTCCCACAGAGTAAGGAGCTGCCCAGGGTCCAGCACACACTGGTCTCAGTCCCTGACCCCCACCTACCTGAGCATCTAAATATCTTGTCCGGACACCAAGCTCTGTCCCCTTTCCCCTCACCCAGCCCCTCCCTACTCCCTGGGGCCCCCATCCTGCTCTGGTTGATGTTTTTTCAGTCCTGCTCTGGTTGCCTAGCTAGCACTCTGAGTACCCTGGTAGGGGCTCTCCTAATGCCGCCACTCCATCTGATTTTGGTCAGTCCCCTTAAGGGGATGACAGCCCCAGGGAGGTAATTCCACAGCAGGTGCAATTCAATTGCAGACCCCCTGCCCACTGGCCCCATCAGATCTCTCCAAGGGGCCCCACTCACGCGGTCTCCAGCCCAGCCAGCTCATCCTCGCCCAGCTGGTCTTCCTGCAGCTCCTCTGGTGGGGTACTCACTTTGGCCTCTTTCGTCATTGCCAGAGGTAGTGAGGCCTCCTCAGTGGGTGTCAGGGGAACCTCACCTGCAAGGGGCCAAGCACACTCAGCCAGAGCAAGGCAGTACTGGAAATACGAGTTAGGACCCAGCTTGGCACACTCTCTTACCCAGATTGTCCCGGAGGGCACTAGCTTCCAGATGAGGGTCAAAATGATGGTTGGGCACCAGCTTCAGACGCATGCGGGAGTATGTCTCAGCACTGGACAGCTTCCAGCGAGGGGTGGAGGGTTCTCTGCAGAAGGTTCCCCAGAGCTGGTCACTGTAGGTAGAAGGCTGTAGGACCCCAGCCCTCCCAGGTCCCACCCAAAAGGCACTTTGGAGCTTCAGGTTGCTCCTACCCTACCAGGCCCCACCTCTCCCTGTGACTTAGCCCCAAGCCTAGCCCACCTCAGTGCCCAGGCCCCACAGGGGCTGGAAAGCTGGCGCCACAGCACCCCCCAGTGCAGCAGGGAGGTCTCCTGCTGCGCCGCCTGCTGCTTCAGCACTGCTGAGTAGCGCAGCCCTTCCAGGCGTGCCCGCCGCTGTGCAGGTTCCAGCACCAGCTCCTAGAGTGGGGGAATGGGTCAGACCCTCTGGCTGTAGCCTGTCCTGCCGCTAGTGGTCCTCCACCCTGCCCCTGGGAGCATGTATGGAGCAGCTCCCTATCCCCCAGCCTGTCCTGCCGCTAGTGGTCCTCCACCCTGTCCCCTGGGAGCATGTATGGAGCAGCTCCCTATCCCCCATCCTGGGCATCACACCTGGAAGGCCCGACGACTACGGGCACGCTCCCGCTGGCGCCGCTGCCCACTGCTCATAAGCATGTCATAGCAGGCGTTCCAGAATCCTGACATGAGATCGTGGCTCTTAGCATACGTGTCCATTTCGAACTGGGACATGATGGGCTGCACCTGCAGGATTAGGCAAGGAAAGATCAGTGCTGGAAGTGGGCCTCAGTCCTCATGCCTCTTCCTGAACCCTTGCCTCTAGGCACCTCCTTGTCGATGAAGTGGCGCCATTCAGGTGTGGCACAAAAAGCCTGGAAATCCTCAAAGAAGGTGGGGCTGCCATTGGTGGGTGGCAGGGAAGGCAATCTCCACTGCAGCTCCAGCGGCTCATAGGCACGGTTCAGCAGTGTGCGCACCAGTGGCACCAGCCATGAGCAGTGCTCTGTAGCTGTCGCAGACACATGTGGTGGCCCTGTATCCTCAGTGGTCATCTCAGAAGAAGAGGCGTTCAGCGCCCTCCCCAGTGCAGCCTCCAGCTTGGAGAGCACATAGCAGGCCTCCTCTCGGCGGGGCGGTATGGCAGTCTGCAGCAGCATGTGTAGCTTCATGTAAGCCTGAGCATGCAGCTGTGGGCGGAAGTGGGGCATCAGGGGTACTCAGTCCCTCAGAGGGACTGCAACTGCTACTCTCCCTACCCCCAAACTCATGCTGTGTTCACCTGTGGGTCTTCCAGCAGGATGTAACCAAGCACTAGGCGCAGGCCAATCTGTGCCATCTCACGGAGATCAGCTGTGCCATTGGCCAGGTGTGGCCACGCGCCCAGGCGATCAAGCAGGCTGCACACTCCTTCAAAGAGCTGCCACAGATAACATGTTTCAGACAGATGTTACTAGATGAGGCCAGTAATCCATGGGGAGGGAGCAAGGGTTTGTGCACACAGACAAATCCACGCTTACAGGTACCTATGCAGAAGCGCCCACAACAGCACACATGTACTCACCCACCTCCCAGACCAGATACCCACAGGCTGACGTGAATGTGAGTGCTCATGCAGCTCAGACCCTCTGAGCAGCGCACCTTTTCACTCCAAAGCTCCTGGTTGCCATGGCCCTCAGCACACAGGAAGTCCTGCAGCAGGCGCAGCAACCAAAGCACCTGCTGGGTGAGGCTGATCCCGAGGGGGGCTTCCCTGATGTCGGTCAGGGCTGACTCTAGCATCATCTCCAGGAGGCTGTGGATGGATAAGGGACTCACATGTCTACCTGATTGCCTTCCTCGTCCCCAGGCTCCCTTAGGCCCCTTGTCCTCCTGAGTTGCCCTTTCACCTGCGCTTGATGCAGTCTGGTGGACGCACAAGGGTGGCCGAGGCCCCCAGCTGGGTAAGCACAGAGAAGACCTGGCCACGCTCCCTCCAGGCAGCCTCATCACTGCCTTCCACACCCCTCCAGGTCACTGAGAACAGCACATTAGTGAGCACGTTGCACAATTCCTCCTCACAGGTTTGCTGTGGGCACAGGTGGGTGATGTGGTGGTCAGCTGGGAATGGAGGCAATCAGGCCGATCCCCAGCCATTTCCACTCAGCCCCTCTTGTCCACCCACTAGTAGGAGTCAGAGCATTTGGCTAACAGCCAGGCTGATGCCAAAGCCTTGGATTCAGCCACTACCTGAATTCCAGGGAGAATCCTTAAGAGGAGATGAGGCAGTTCTCATAGGACCAGCAGAGGCTGATCCCAAACCCAGAAGCACACGGCAGGACCCCTGGGACTATGCTGCTATTAGGGCCTGTAAGGTCTGTGCCCTACAGGCTCTCTCCAGGATGCTTCTCAAGCCTGGCTGGCATTCCCCACGTGGCTCCATGTGACTTGCCTGGTTGCCTTGTTCCAGGACCCCCTGGACACAACCACTGGTGAGAGCTATAATGGAGCAGTAATGGGCCTGACTGGCTGCTATTGCCCTGGTGGCAGACGGGGCCATGCTGCCAGCACTGTGCACCAGAGGAACCCTGCCTTGGGTGCCACACAGGGGCAGAAGGTGGGTCCACCTCACCTGAGGGTTGCTGGTGTTAGAAGCATCATCCCCACTAATGGTAGGCTCTAGGAGGCTGCCATCCTCCAGTACATTGGAGAGACTGGAACTGTGGCGGCCATGGGCAGCAGGGAAGGGTCGTGGACCATCCAGTGGGGAAGGTGTGCCAGGCTGGCTGGCTGGAGTGAGTGTCCCACTGCTACTGCCACCACCAGCAGTATTGCCTGAACCCAGGCTGGCCCATACCAGGCCCAAGTCAAAGGGTGTGCAGAATGGGTAGAGAACATGGTAAAAGGCATCAGGGTCAGGGCAGCGGGCCTCCGAGGGCAGGAAGACATCCGAAGACTCAGCAGGTGACTCAGTGGGTAGCTTGGGCAGGGCTGGCTCTGGGGAGGTGGTTGGTTCTAGGGCAAAGGGCGGGGGACTGCCAGCTGTGGCTGCCTCCAGGACATACAGCCGGGTCAGGACATCCTGCCAACCAGCTTGTCGGGCCAGCAGCCGCACTATATCCGGCTGTCCATAGATGAGGTGGAAGAGCTGCAGGCCAGGGCATAGCAAGTGAGGGACACATCTGACTGCCTGTCCCAGACCCTCTTTCTGGGGCCTTTGAAGGGGAAGCCTCCAGAGACCCCTCATTACAGACAGGCAGCATGAAGTCCAGTGGGCAGAAGCTATACCCCAGCCCCCAAAGCTGTCCTCTCTTCCACTCACCTGGCGACAGATGTCTAGGCGAACACTGAGGTCAGCCTGAAGGGACAGCTGTACCATAGCCAGCAGATCTGAGAGAGTCAGGCAGTCTGGGAGGACAGGCAGAGGAGCCTGAGGGACTGGCCCAGCAGAAGGGGCTATGCTCAGCCCTGGCCCCTGTGCACCACCTTCCCTCTTCCCACCTGCCCCATTTTTCTGACACATCACCTGGCCTGCCACCTGGACTGCCTCTGGGCCCCAACCATGTTGTACCTGCCCCTAGGAAGAGCTTGTAGAGGCCCTGGTAGAGCTGGGAGGAAACAGTCCCCTCAGGCAGGCAGGCAACAAGACCCTGAAGACCACACTCCTGCAGCCGGAGCCGCTGTCGGCTCCACTCAGGTAACCGCTCATGCTGTAGTCTGCGCAGGATCTGTGTGGGGGTCATTGGGGAGTTGTCTTCATGGGGAAGGAGTTAGTTTAGGAGGGGAAGTCATCATGCAGTTGTGTGACTCGAAAGAACTGTGAAGCCAGCTTTATCTACTGGCCCAAGGCCTGCTGCATCTCCCGGGCCCCAGGGGACACCAGGGTGGGAAGTGGGATGCAGGTACCTTGCAGACTCGGTCATGTAGCAGGGGTGGTGACCTGGGCCTCCCCAGCAGTGCTAGCAGCACTTCGAAGTTCCCTGGCTCCAACAGGAAGGTAGCCAAGGACTCCTGCACTGGAGAGCCTTGCAGCAGTGCCAGCAGCATGTCCAGCACACCTGCCACCTAGGTGGGGCAAGCGAGAGACACATCTGACCGCCTGCCCCAGACCCTCTGGGAGAGACAGATGCAGAGTCTCAGCCTGGGCTGGGTTCCGGGTGGTTCACACACCCTTCACCCCAGCTTCACCCTCACCAAGCCAGCTTACCAGGCCATCATCACCAGTGGCTGCCAGAAAGCTCAGCACGACCTGTGTGACCTGGATGTCATCAGCTGAGAAACTCCGCACCAGGAACTCCTGGGCCAGGCCCAGGAAGGAAGTCTGCATGGTGCGCAGGTCGTCAGCAGCCAGGGGGTGCTCCCGCTGTGGGCTGGCAGGTCCAGCAGGCATACCCAGCCAGGCCCAGGAGAATGGAGGGGACAGAAATCCGTGAGAGTGGGCAAGTAAGTGAAGAGCACATACAGCCCTATCCCCAAAGCCAGAGGTCATTGTGTCAGCCCCCATCATCCACCTGGCCCCACTGGCCTCACCTATAGTGGGTACGCAGGGCGTCGAGGATGAACTGGACCCCATACTTCTTCCACAGCTTGTGTCTGTGCTCACGGACTACGTTGGACATGTACTGGATGTGGCCTGAGTGGCATTGGCAGAGGGCTCAGGCCACCAGGCTGAGCTGGGCCCTTCAGATCCTCCAGGACAGGGCCATGCATGCCTGTCACTTCCCTGGGCAGGCTCACATTTGCCTTACACACCCCAGGGCAGAGCTGGATTCCCATCATGTACATCCCTCCTTCACCCAGAGCTGGATTACAACTTCTCAGCCCACACCTGCCCTGAGGCTGGCCCCTTATCCTGGTCCCTACACCTACTGAGGCGCACGGCGAAGTCACTGAGGGTCCAGAGGTGAGAATTGAAGAGCAAATGTTGGTAGAGCAGGTAAAGGAGGGGCCTACTGCCCTCAGCTGCCACCTGCTCCATCAGCAGCTGGGCAGACATGAACACGTTCATGTCCATGGCCCAGCTGGGAACCTGGGGTGGGGGAAAGGGCAGGGGTGAGATGATAGGTTCTGCCTGTCTGCTGTCTGAGCTTCTTAGCTTCCACCCTTCACTGCACAGGCATTATGGACACAAACACAGCCTTCTGCCTGCTCAAACCCTTCCGTGACTCCCTGCTGTCTCTAAAGTGTAGACCCCCTGCCAGCCCGTGCTGGCTCTTTCCCCAGATCCTCTCAGCTAAACCCTGCCCAGCTTTTCAAGTCTCCAAGCAAGTGCTACCCCTCCCAAGAGGCTCTCCCTCACTGACAGAGCATCAGGCTCCCCACCTCAAGCCTGGCAACTGCCCCACCATGCCCTACCTTTCGCAGGAGGGCCCCGATGATGGCGGGCCCCTGGCACTGCACCAGGCTCTCCTGGTTCACTGTGTGGCCCTGCAGGAAGTTCCGCAACATCAGCAGAAAGGCAGCCACCGCATTCCTCTGCAGGCGTTCCTCTGCTGGCCACCAGGAAGCAGAGAGATGTATATCAAGGGCCTGCCAGTGGCCACAGGACCTCAAGCACTACAACCTGCCCTCATGCCAAGATTCCCTCCCTGGGAACCGGGCATCAGGGATACTCACCTGAAGACTTGCCCAGGGGGAGAAGTAGGCCCTGGGTGTTGTGGCCAGAGGTCAATTCAGGCCCCACAAGGTCATGTGTTTCAGCTGGGCCTGCCTCTGCCTGTTGGGGCTGTGCTGCCACTCGGTCCAGCAGAGGAAGCAGGGCACCCATGCCCCCCACGCAGTTCACTACATCCTGGGTGCAGGGGGATGGTGGTGAGGAGATACCTCCAGCCAGTTTCCTATCCCACACCACCCCAAGAGACCATCCTGCCTGGTACTTGGATCTAAGGGAGTTTTGCTGTCTTAGGGTGGATTCCCCAAACCCTCCCGGGTGCCACACCCCCGCTGGTTCTGTAGACACGTGGCCCCATGTTTGTGCCTCCTGCACATACTGCCCACATGTGCCCACACACCTTCACATCCCAGGTCTCCACTCTGTGGCCTGTCAGGCGACCATCCAGCCCGTGACTGGAGGACAGGTCCAGGCAGATGTTGTTTTTACAGGCCTGAGGGAAGGGGAATGAGTAGGCAGCAAGGTCAGGTGGAGGAGCAGGGAGCAGAGAGTATAGGAACTGGGGGAGCAGCATGTTTGAGCCGATTCCCATGCCCCAGTACCTGAGGTGAGTAATGAAGAAGCAGCTTACTGCTGAACTCGTGCAGCTCACCCTCGGGCTTGAAGGGTGCCATCTCATTGGGCCCTAGGGGAGGCAGAGGGCCTCAGACTCATAGACCTCTGGCCAAACCCCATCCAGAGCCTGCCTCTTTCCTGCCTGACCAGAGAAAAGAACTCCAGGGACACCTTCTCTGCCCCAAACCCCTGGTTTCTAGCCTGGGTGCTCTATAAGTCCCAGCCCCTGGTTCTGAGGATAATGGTTGCTGCATACCCAGGGTGCACAGGGTCTGCACAGTTGCTGTCTGCAGGGCTTCATGAAAGATGGCCACAGCCCCGAGCTCACCCTCCAGGGATGTGGGGCTGCCCCATTGAGTGTCCTGGGTGCCTGCAAGGGTGGAGCTGATGCCGCCCTCCTGCACAGGGGCCGCCAGCCCAGCTTCCCAGCCAAGGCTCGTGGAGGCCGGGACTGACTGGGAGCGGGTGAGGGAGGGGTGAGTGTGAGCCAGGGCAGCAGGGACTGGTGGCATGGGTAGCCCTGTGGTGGTGGTTGTTGTGCGGTGCCCAGCAGAACCGATACAGCAGGAGGAGAAAGGCTGTGGGGGCCAGGGTTGGGGGAATGGTCAGGGTCACAGCAGAACCTGAAGCTCTACCTACATTCAGTTCCTCAAACTAACCTCTGAGGTTGCACAGACCCAAGAGGCTGAAGTCTGAGGCCTGAGGGGAGGAGGGGACAAAGGAGCTCCAGGCCCCAGCCTGCCACCATACCTCAATCCCTCCTACCCCTGGCCTCCCCAAATCCTACTTGGCACACCTCACTGAAGGAGGGGCAGCGAAGGGGCGCTGTCTTGACCAGATGGCCATCTTTGTAGACATGGACCAGGTTCTGGCTGAAGGGCCGGCGCACATGGACAATAGCCACACAGTGCTAGAACAGAAGCTACAACATCAGGCTACTCTTGGGACTTGGTCCATCCCCTCCACTGGGCCATGTGAGAAGGATGGGGGCTCACCCAGACAGAGTCAGCAAAGGACACTTCAGGCAAGCTCACGGTCAAGTACTCCTTTCGTGTGCACACAGCCACTACCAGGGTCCCAGCTGCCGTGAAGAAGGCTTCAAACCCTGAGCCACTGCTGGTGAAGAAGCTGGGGGCAGGCAAGCCAGTTATGTCTGCCTGTTCCTGCTCACTCTGGCAGTAGGTCCCTGGCCTCTGGCAGTCACCCACCTATAAAGTTGCTTTCGCTGGAGTGGCCGGGTGGAGCCTGGGGCAGGCATTGCATCTACAGGGTGCAGACAGAGCCAGGCATGGAAGGTGAAGCCAGGTCCTGGCCACCGCTGCACAGGGGGCACCATAATGCCTGCCATGCTAGGCATGAGGTCAAAGTAGCGCAAGGCACGTGCAGGACCCTGGTGCCTGGCCATGCCTGACAACGTGCGGATGATAGCGCCTGCATGTCGTGCCTTCCTAGCCTCAGCTCTGTCTGGCCCCGAGTCCAGTCCTGGTGTAGGGCGCAGCAAGCGACGCAGCTCCAAGGGTCTTAATGACAGGCGGCCTAGTGCTTGCAGCAATGCCAACAGCTGCTCCTGGCAGCGGACCCCCAGGGATACGCCCGTGCTGAGTGTTTCCAACAGGCAGTCCACCAGGCCCGCTTGCACACAGGTGGCACGGCTGGCTGGGCAGCTGTCACAAAGCCACCGGAGGCGTTGTGCTAGGAAGAGCTGCAGCTCGGTGGTGGGCAATGCTGGCAGCCACTGCATCAGCACCAGCACCGGCTGCTCATTGTGGATTGGTGGAGGTGGGCATGTACTGTGGTCACCCTCCACAGCCTGTGGTTGGAAAGAATGATAGTCTTCAGTCAACTGTGGTGTCCTGCCAACAGGGAACTTCTTGTCCCCATTTACTTGCCTATAGCAAGGGAAAACAACATGTACTACCCCATCCTGCCCACAGGGTGTGTGTGAGGTGTGGGAAAATCAGAGGGTAATGGTGACTGTCACTACTACTAACAGTCCTTCAGCACTGTTTTTTTGTATTTTATTTTGAGATAAGAGTTTCACTTTGTCATCCTTGGTAGAGTGCTGTAGTGTCACAGCTCACAGCAACCTCAAACTCTTGGGCTCAAGTGATTCTCTTGCCGCAGCCTCCTGAGTAGCTGGGACTACAGGCACTGGCCACAACTCCTGGCTATTTTTAGAGACAGGGTCTTGCTCTTGCTCAGGCTGGTCTCAAACCTGTGAGCTCAGACAATCCACCTGCCTTGGCCTCCCAGAGTGCTAGGATTACAGGCGTGAGCTACCACGCCTGGCCTTCATTGTTGTTTTTCTTTAAGACAGAGTCTTACTCTCTTGCCCTCAGTAGAGTGCTGTGCCATCATAGCTCACAGCGACCTCAAACTCTTGCTTAAGTGATTCTCTTGCTTAGCCTCCTGAGTAGCTAGGACTATTGGTACTCACCACAATGCCTGGATAGTTTTTCTGCTTTTTAGTAAAGACAGGGTCTCACTCTTGCTCAGGCTGGTCTCGAACTCCTGTGCTCAGGCAATCCACCCACCTCTGTCTCTAAGAGTGCTAGGATTACAGGCATGAGCCACCATGCCCAGCCCAGTCCTTTAGCACTGTTAACCCCTGAGGCTCAGTCATCACTATGGGTTGGCCTAACCCTAACTGTACGTTCTAGGATGACCCTGGGTCTTGCTAACATTTAGTTGCCTCTAGGGCCCCATACAGTCCACAATCCTCACCCTAGTGGCACTGACATACATGGCCAGGCCATGGGTCACGCTCTGTACTGGCCACACTCAACATGATCCCCAAGGTAGAGAGTTCACCCTCTGTGGTAATCCCGATTCAATCTTGGCTACGTTTGGGACACTGGCCCCAAGTTCCTGCCCTCACCATGTTAAGCAGCTCTTGCAACAGCCGATGGGTAGGAGGACCGTGGCTCTGCAGAACCTCTTGGAGGTGAGGGTAGCCGATGCGTTCTTTAAATACCTCCTGTGTAAAGTATCACGTGGGAGAAATGAGCACACGCACGGGCTCCAGAGCGAGCCAGTACCCATGGAACCCTGGAGGGACTACACCTCTGGGACACAGAGCTAGCAGGGGTGGGGGAACCAAGTCGGTAGGACAGTCATCTCCTCATTTCACTTGCTTTACTCCAGGGAGCAAAATTCTTATGGCCACCAGCCAGGCCTTCTCTGGGGACATGTGGTCAATTTAACTCCATCCCATACCCGCACTGCTGCTGGGGAGCGTAGCATTCTCACCTTGGCTGATGGGGAGCCACTCATGATGCAGGTGAGCACTCTGACTACATGCACTGCAATGGCATCTGTGTCTTGATCCAGAACCTTGGGGTAGGGAGGGGCAGTCAGGAGAGGCAGGTGCCTGGGTACCACACCTGGCAGCACCCTGCAGTAAAAGAGGTGCAAGCCAGGCATCCCGAGGCACATAGCACGTGCTAGATTAGCTACCTGTTACCTGCCAGGGTTCCAAGTCCTCTATTCCTTGCCCCAACTGCTGTGACCCTGAAACTAAGGCCCTTTCAGCATGGCTTCGCAAGACCTACTCTGACAAAGGGGCTTGGAAAGGGTGTCGCTGGGACAGATCAACAGTGGACACTCTCACTGCGCCTCCCTCCCCGATCTCCCGCCTCTGATGGACTTAGGGCTTCAGCCTCCACCCATCCCCACCCGTCCCTACCCAAGCTAGACACACACATATAGGCAGGCCAGCATGTGCCCCATCACCCATAGAGATTGACAGGGGGGTGGGTGGGCAACCAATCACAGAGTGTCAGAACCAGAAGAACCTTCGAGAC
This sequence comes from Nycticebus coucang, assembly GCF_027406575.1. Taxonomy (NCBI): domain Eukaryota; kingdom Metazoa; phylum Chordata; class Mammalia; order Primates; family Lorisidae; genus Nycticebus; species Nycticebus coucang. The sequence goes on along the minus strand of NC_069787.1, from coordinate 91,937,976 downwards.
CTTTAAGTCCTACCCTGCTCCCTGTCCCAGATCCAGGTGGGGACACTGAGGCTCAGCCTGGCTGAATCTGACAGCCACAGGCATGCTACTCACACCTCCTGCCTCACCCCAAGGAGCCGAGGGCTTGCAGAGGTCCTCAAACTTTTTTTTTGGCTGGGGCTGGGTTTGAACCTGGCACCTCTGGTATATGGGACTGGCGCCTTACTCCTTTGAGCCACAGGTGCCACCCGGTCCTCAAACTTTTTAAACAGGGGGCCAGTTCTCTGTCCCCCAGACCATTGGAGGGCCAGACTATAGTTTAAAAAAAAAACAAAAACACTATGAACAAATTCCTATGCACACTGCACATATCTTATTTTGAAGTATAAAAACAAAACGGGAACAAATACAATCACACCGCCTCATGTGGCCCGCGGGCCGTAGTTTGAGGACCCCTGAAGGAGTTTGTCAGCAAGTACTAGGCCACATTCTGGCTTGATGGGGCCTTTGGTCCCAGCTCTGCCTGACTCCCTACGTGACCGCAGGCAACTTTCTTCCCCCTTCCCGGCCTCAGTTTCATCATCTGTAAAAAGGAAGGGGAGTAGCCCTGGCTGCTCTGTAAATGAATGTACATGCATGCTCTTGGAAATTGACTATGTGCAGAGGACACAGGGGACTGGACTGCTCATGAAGATAAGCCAAGGTAGGGGCTTGGAAGTTGGGGCCCGGGTATTGAGCCACCAAAAAGTGTGCGCCCAGCTAATAACCTGCAGCCTGTTCCCATCCTCTGCGAGGTGAGGCAGAGAATATATCATGAAGGGCTGGGGATGCCCAGCAACCTGCTTAGGGTGGGCACAAGAAATAAGTGGCCCTATGTGGGAGACCCCTCTCCTGTGACTACACTCAAATCCCTGAATATCTGAACTTCTATTTTCCCTTTTGAGAAATGGGGATGGGTGGCTAAGAGTCTCGAAGGTTCTTCCCAGTGTGGCACAGCCAAACCCCAGCTCCCAGTACTAACACCAGGCAGGGCACAGACCACCTCCTGCCCCATTCCTTAGGATGGGGACTTAGAAAGTGGATGAGACAGCATGGGGGAACCACGTCCATTGCTAGGCCACACCGGGCCTTACAGACATCTGCTATAGGGCAGAAAAGACTCCAAGTGGGAATCCCAGAGTGTGGGTGCCCAGAGATGTGGGTGCCTGAGCTGGTCACCCCAGGGAGATACCTTCTGGACATCGGGCTCAGTCAGTAACCGCGTAGCCAGGTCACTGTCCCCCTCAGGGGGTGCCCGGGCCTGCAGGTACAGCTGTGGGGAAAGGGGAGGGCACAGGGTAGAGGAGGCAAAGAAGAGGGGAGGAAGATGGGGGAGGGCAGGGTTAGAGCAGGATCAGGGGCAGCTGCCAGGCTTCTGCCCCAGAGGGAAGTGTGCCCCCACTAGGCTACCAGGCACTAAGGAAGAATAAGGGCAATGAGCCACCCATACCCTGCTCAGATGGGCAGTTGGGGTGGACGAGTGGGCTGGAGTGAGCGCTGCGTCCAAAGCAGCTGAGCCCTCCCCCAGTCCCTGTACTTGGGGCCAAGGAAAGGGAAACCAGGGGCCAGGAAAGCTCCTCTGCCTCCGTACCAACCCCCCTCCTGTGGGATGCAGAGCCATCCCTATAGCCATGCCCCAGGCCCTCCCAGTGAAATGCAGCCCATCCCACCAGTTGTAAACCACCCCCCCACCCCACCCTCCAGTCCCAGCCTATTTTGCTTAGCTGTAGTTCAGCACCTACATATGGCTCCCCCAGGGTCTGAGTTCTAGCCCTTACACCCCCAGCCTGGGCCCCACCCACCTTGCTGTTCTGAATGAGGCGAATGAGGTGTTCAAAGCAATTGTTGCTGAGGAAGGTGGCTTGTAGCACTGGCCGGTCCTCACACGCCAGCATCATGGGGATGGCATCTGTGGAAGGGCCAAAGTCAGGCCCTGCCCAGTTCCCTCCAGACAGCCTTAAAAATATTCTTTCCCATGCTGTCCAGTCCAGCTTTTCCATCATCACTTGGGTCTTCCCCTTGCGGTACCCTCTGCCCAAGAGACCGGGAGCTCATACTCACCAAGCATGCTGACCCGCAGGGTGACGAGGGCCTCTTCAGAGCCTGAGCTCAGACCAGCCAGCCAGTCAGCATTAAGAACGTGGAAGTAGCCCTCAAGCAAAGCACGGAGCTCTGGACCCCGGGGGGGTGTGCGGCTGGCGTGCAGGACATGTACTGTGCCCACTAGTGCCTCCAGCGCCAGTGGCACCAGGCAGGGGTCTTGGGCTGACTCATGGCCCCAGACCCGCACCACACCCAGGAGGCCCTGCACAGAGCCACTGCTCACAGCCATCTGTCCATTCTTCTGCAGGTGTGAGTAGAGACGGGTAGCAGGCAAGGGGCTTATCCAGTAGAGAGACCTTGAGACGGCCACCCTCTGACCCACAGGTTCAATGCCCAGCCTACCTTTCCTCCTGCAAGGACTGCACCAAAGAGGTGGATGAGATGCAACAGCAGCATGGGAGGCAAATGATCTGCATCCTGCAGGCTCTCTGGGTGGGGGGTGGTAGGCAGGGCAGGACAATGTCACCAAGGTGGCAGGGCTGTGGACCCAGGGGACTGCACAAGAGGTGAATGCCCTGGGGTGGAGGGGAAAGGGAGCTGGGCCAAGTAAAAGACCCAATCTGGGGAAGAAGATCTGGCTCTGCCTGGGGGAGTTCAAAAAGTCATGGCTGTATTCTAGGGAGTCTGAAAAGGACACAACCCTTCTTTAGTGGTCTTGAGGGTAACATGGACCTTCCCTGAGAACCCAACTGGTTCCCTAGATCCGTAAGCCCCAAAATGGGGGCCTCAGGGTGAGTACATCCCCCTCTGCTTCCCCATGGTGTCACAGCAATCTTAAACTCTTGGGCTTAAGTGATTCTCTTGCCTCAGCCTCCCAAGTAGCTGGGACTACAGGCGCCCAACACAACACCCAGCTATATATCTTAAGAGACAGAGTCTCACTTTATCATCCTCGGTAGAGTGCCATGGCATCACAGCTCACAGCAACCTCCAACTCTTAGGCTTAAGTGATTCTCTTGCCTCAGCCTCCCGAGTAGATGAGACTACAGGCACCCACCACAACGCCTGGCTATTTTTTGGTTGCAGTTGTCATTGTTGTTTAGCAGACTGGGGCTGGGCTTGAATCCGTGAGCTTTAGTGTATGTGGCCAGCACACTACTCACTGAGCTACGGGTGCCAAGCCTTATTATTTATTTATTTTTTTTTTTTTTGAGACTTTCCTCAGTAGAGTGCCATAGAATCATAGCTCACAGCAACTTCAAACTCTTGGACTCAAGCGAGTCTCCTGTCTCAGCCTCCCAAGTAGTTAGGACTACAGGCATCTTCCACAATGCCTGGCTATTTTTAGAGATGGGATCTCGCTCTGGCTCAGGCTAGTCTTGAACTCAGGGTTTAGTTTCTCAGATGCAAATCTCCTGCTCCCTCTGCCGCTATGACAGTTAGAGCTTCCCATGCCCTGCTCTGGGGATCTGCTGTGTCTATTTTACCAATTCCACCACCCCTACTGGCCCTTACTGGTGACTTCTAGGAGCTTTCATAGTCTCACACATGGGCGTCCCACCTGGCCTTGCTCCAGCAAAGCTGGATAGGATGCCAGGCCATGGACTGAAACCCAGAGGGCAGCAGGGACCTGTCCAGGGTCACATGGGTCGGGGAGGGGTGGGATTGGCATCCCTCCCTGCAGATGGGACTTTTGAGGTGATACCTGAGAACCTGCAGTTGGCCTATGAAGGGAAAGGACACAGCATGACAAAGACCCTGGCAGGGGGTGACTCACAGCACTCTGGGGATGAGAGGTCAGGCACCATGGCTGGGGAGCAGAGAGCAAGTGGGGCTGGAGAGAGCGGTGGGAGGAGTAGGATTTGGTCTTGAGGGTATCAGGCCACCACTGAGGCATTAACAGGGAGGAACAAAGTCCTCCCTATTGGGGACCCCATCTGAGGGAACAAAGGGCACTCCATCTGAGGGAAATGGAAGGCAGAGAGCTTCTGCTGCCCCCACTCCAGACTCAGGCTGGCGGCTTCCCAAGGCATCACAGAGACATTTCATATCTCAATAGGCCACGATCTTCTCACAGCACTGCCTGCCCCTGTCTAGGCCACATCCCACCCTGCGCCCATCTACATTCCTGGCCAGTCTCCCTCCAGTGAGAGGAGAGAGATGACTCAGGAGAGCAAGGCTATCAACAAGAACAGAGGCGTCCTGGGTCCCAGCTCCTATGGGAGTAAGGGAGCAGGTGGAAACATCTACAAAGGTAGCCAGTGTCTCCAGGAGAGGTGGAGCCTGGAGGATAGGCAGGTCAACCATATCCTCATCTGAAGGAAGGCCCTCACTCCAGACTAGGAAAGAAATTACTCATTTTATCCAGGCTTACTTTTCATTTCTGCCTCTAAACTCTTACTTAGCCTTTGCAGGCCCCCTCAAACACTCACAGTTGTCCCAGCCACCACTAAGCTATGTATGGGATCAGGAAACTGAAGGAAGTGGCCTAGATTTGGGGGCGGGGCCAGGTGGGCCAAGTGGGGCAGGGGCAGGGGCAGGGCCTGACCTCGGAAGAAGTCGCTGAATTCACAGGGAAAAGCAGCAGGAGGGAACTTGTATTTGCTCTTCTCCTTGGAGCTGATGACTTCCCTGAGGGATGAGGCCATGCAAATGAGCCCAGCTCTTACCCATCCTCACTCCCCACCATACCTTTGCTATAGCCCAAGCCCCCATCTTTTCCCCAGCCTCCTCAGGGTCTCACCCACTATGCTGGCGCCGCCAAATCTGGTAGGGGTCAAAGAGGCCTTCGCAGAGGAGTAGGGCATGTAGGGCCACATTCTCCAGCTGGGTCCCACGGCCCTCCTCAGGGGGTGGGTGTCCTTTCAGCTATAGGTGTGGGGAGAGAGGGTGGGGAGTTATGACTCCAGTCATGACCCTTGCCTGCCTCTCCATCGCCACCCCCACAAGGCCACCTCACCTCTGCCACCAACGCAGTCAGCAGTGCCAGCACCCGGGGCACTAGCACCTGGCCTCGGCCTGCCTCTACATTCTCCAGGTTCCTGGGAGAGAAAATGATGAAGAGGTCACAAAAATCAGTCATACCTCTCTCTGGCCCATAGTTGCAGGCCCCTGCCCATGGAATGGACAACAGGGATTACCTGCAGAGGACGATGAAGAGCTTGAGCAGCAGCAGGGCCTGCTCAAGGTCTGCCCTGTCCAGCTGCTCGGCCAGGACATGCAGTGAGTCCAGTGGCAGCACGGGCACCTCTGCAGCTGCCTCCTCTGGCCTATAGGGACAGGAGTCACTGGGGTACCAAGGACCCTTCCATCTCCCTGTCCTGACATTGCCCTATGTGCAGCTCTAGCCTCACCTTCGTGGATCCAGGGAGGACAGGGAGATGGTCTTCTCGAAGGCACCTACAAAGGCCTTCAGCCACTGCTGCAGGTAGCCCAGGTCCTTCTGTAGGCAAAGGAGTTCAGGGGAATGAGAGAGGACAAAAGGGGTACAGCGGACAGGAAAAGGACAAGGGAGTGTAGATAGAGGTGGAAAGTGAATGCAGATGGACATGGGGCATGGACAGGGTAAAGGCAGGGCAGTGGGGGAGGGAGGACGAGAAGTTGGAAGGTCAATATTAGAAGACTGTAGTACATCCGGCCATCCCTGCTTCTCTCAGCCTCTAGTCTCTGCTCCTACCTCCCTAACCCTGTGACCCAGACAGGCCAGGCACTGTCAGGGGAAGAGCTTAAGTGGGGTACGGTTGTGGCCCATACTGGTGCTAGGGCTGGAGGAGGTCTTCCACACAGTAGCTACCCCCTACCCCAAGTCTTGGGCTGGGTCCACATCTGCTACCTCCTTCCAGCTCAGCAGCCACCACCTCCAGGAAAGCTTCCTTGACTATGGGTCTCAGGACACATGTGCACCACTGGACAGGCAGCCCCAGAACAGCACACTTCGCACATACCCCACGTACAGGTGGCAGGATACCTTGCCTTGTCATGGGAATCTCCACCCACCCTCACTGGTTACCTGGACCCCAGGCCCCAGAGCAGGTTCCATGGGCAGAGGGGTAGCGGCTGAACCCAAGTCTGGGTGCCGCCAGGGAAACTTTGGTGTGGACGGGAAATGTCTCCTCCCGCCCCAGGCTGGGGCAGGAAGCGCAGAGTCACGGTGGGGGAGGGGGGCCGCTTCCTCCCAGCAGACCGCAGGCCTGGGCACCCTGGGCCTAGCGAGCAACCTACAAGGGACCTAGTCCAATGTTGGGGGCAGGGTGTGAGGCAAAGAGGGCAGGGTCACTCTGCCATGGGTGGAATTTGTGGGCCAGAGACTAGTTTTCCAAGCATGAGCTCTGGGCCTGGAGGCTCTGATCCCTACTGTTGTTGCAACCTTCATTTAAGGTACATGCAGGTCCCTGACCTGGGTCCAAGGCCTCAGGACCAGCGGATGATGTGGAACACCTACCCTCGGCATACTTTGCCTCATGCCCTATTTCCCAGGCCTCCCTCCTGGACCCTGCAGGCCTCTCTGCTTAGGGACACAGCTGAAAAAGTCCTAGGCTGAGGGCGGCGCCTGTGGCTCAAAGGGGTAGGGTGCTGGCCCCATATGCCGGAGGTGGCGGGTTCAAACCCAGCCTCAGCCAAAAACTACAAAAAAAAAAAAAAAAAAAAGAAAAGAAAAAGTCCTAGGCTAGCCCCAATCTTCCTAACCTCTGAGTCCCTCCCAGGGCAGGGGGTGTTTGGTGACCTGTACCTGAGTTCTTCCTTCCTTCCCCCCCTCCCTTTGCTGGCCCCATCTGGAGATTCTGACCAGTTGAGCCCAAAGGCAATATTCTTTGCCAGAATCAGAAAGGTGGGGCAGGGACTAGAGTAGAGAAAGATGAAGAGAGAGGGACACATCATGGGCAGCACCCAGCAGGCCTGAGGCTGCTCCCCAGGGCCCATGAACCTCATACCCAAGAACCCCTAGAACTATCTTTGCTAATTTTTGCAGCCTGTGGGCTCCAGACCCCAGGGCCAGATTTGAATGGGCTCCAGGGAAGGAAGCCTGAGCCCAGCAGACCTAGGGCAGAACAGCTGTCCGCCCTGTGTTTGGGGACTTTCCTTGTGTATTTTGGCACAGATCTAAAGCCCAGGCAATCCAGAGGACTGAAGCCACCAAGACACAGGACCACACCTCCGTGACTTTTTGTCAGTTATGTTTGTTGACCTCTCCACCTTCTGCTGCTGGCAGCCTCCCCAGCAACCAGCAAGGAGACCAAAATGCCCAGATCCTGAAACAGCAGAGGATGCGAGGGCTCCTGCTCCACTTCTTCGAAACCTCTCCCATTACAGATGAGGAAATGGGAGGCCCCAGAGGGGATGCTTCATCCATTACCTCAACTTCGGCTATACTTTGCAGATGCTAAAATCCAGATTTTGTCCTAGGCCAGGACCACTCATGGCTGCTAACCAGCCAGCCCAAGCTGACTCATGTGACACCTGATCCCTGTCTGCCCCACAGACCCATCTGCCTTCAAAAGTATCTTCAACAATGTATTTTCATCTCCTCCTCCCAGTCAAGTTGGTCACCTCTCACCCAACATGTGGGTCCTTCCTGCCAGCTGTAGCTCTTCTGAGTACCTGAAGCCCAAATTTGATCATGTCCCCCTCCCTCCCTCCAGTAAATGCTCAATTGCTGAGCCTGGCATTCCAGGCCCTGGTCTAACCAGGAGCTGCTTCTCCAGTCTTTCCACCCCTCCCTGTCTGTGTTTCACATCCTCCTGTCTGGGGCTCTGCCCACCCAGAGCTCTACTGACTTAGGCTTTTGGTACTTTAGCAGGAACCTTCCCCTACCCACACCCCATGGCCATCATCTGGGTCAGCAGCCTTTCCTGAACAGGGGTGGATCCCTCAAACTCTGCACACTCCTGCTTTCTGTCCCTCGAATCATACCCTTAACCTGTCCAGTCCTGTAAATTCTCAGCAGGTCCAGGTTCAGGGCTGGGGCAAGCCTTTGTGAGCTCTGGAGGAGGCATGAAGGGTTCTCTAAAATATACTACTAGGCAGGAATGGGGGTAGCAGCCTGTCCAACCTCTCTAGGTCTCATTTTTTCTCCTTAGGAGGCCTCAGGCCAGCTCTGACCTAGACCCTCATGACATGAGGCTGTGGTATGTAGGGGTATGGGAGCCCCTGCAGGAGCCAGGGTCAGAAGACAGCACAGGGTGTGGCTCGGCGCCGCTAGCTCAGCCAGCCACATACACTGAGGCTGGTGGGTTTGAGCCCAACCCTGGCCTGCTAAAACAACAATGACAACTCCAACCAAAAAAAAAAAAAAAAAAAAAAAAAAAAATAGCCAGGCGCTGTGGTGGGTGCCTGTAGTCCCAGCCACTTGGGAAGCTGAGGCGAGAGAATTGCTTAAGCTCAAAAGTTTGAGGTTTCTATGAGCTGTGACGACACAGCAATCTACCAAGGGTGACATAGTGAGACTGTCTCAAAAAAAAAAAAAAAAAAAAAGAACAGGGTGGGGGAAAAGAACAAAGTGGTAGTGCTTGCTGCATGTGAAGGAGTCCAGAGCCCAGAAGACGTGGCTGTGATGCTCCGGCTCTTCATTCTCCCCTCGAAACCTTTGTCGTAGTCAGGCCCTTCCTCCTGCCCAGCTTTGGAGCAGGAACCTGAAGCAGCGTCACCCCTTTGTCCCCACCCAGCCCTTCCCCTGAGGGCAGGTCAGGAAAGGCCACACCTGCCAAGCCCTCCTGAGGTAAGTGGTGCCAGGCCTTGTGGCAGGTGTGAATGCTGTGGGTATGGGGGAAGCCAGTATTCCCGGAAAAAGAGGGTCTTGTGGTCATCCCTCTAAGGACCCCACCTTATGCTCAACCAGCCATGCATGTGAGGGGCTCCCAAGAACTGGTTGGGCTCAAACAAGTCCCAAGTAGCAGGGCAAGGAACTGCCACTGCCCAGGCACTGAGGTGACCTGGAGGGCTGAGGGCAGGTGGCCATAGCATTGAGCTGGGGAGCGGGAGTATCTGCCAGGGGGGAACAGGGGCAGCAGAGGTGTCTGACATCATGCTGGTCCCTGGACTCTGCTTGACCTGTCCCAAGCCCAGCACACAGTGGCCTCTAATAGACATTAGTCACCATCACTGCCTGATCAGCCAGTTACCCACCCTACCACAAGTTCCCATCTTTAGAGCAAGTCCACCTCCCTGCACATCCAAGGCCCCTCATAGGTGGTGCCCATCTCATCTCCAGCCTCCACACTCCAAACCCACTGGATGCCCCAACCCAAGGACATTACTTACCGCCCCCACCCCCACAGGCCTGCATATGCTTTGCTGTGATGTTTCCTCTGCTGAAATAACTCCCCTTCAGGGTGAGCACCTTTCCCAGCTTACCCTTGGCTGGTGCCTCAGAGGTTGAGGTTACCAACAGAACCGGTGGTTGAGGGCATGGATTCTGGAGTCCAGTCCCTGTTCTAACTCTTGGTGATTTGTCACTTACCATTAAACTTCTTTAAAACCATACCTGGCTCAGCGCCTATAGCTCAGTGCCTAAGGTGCCAGCCACATACACTGGAGCTGGCGGGTTCGAATCCAACCTGGGCCTACCAAACTATGACAACTACAACCAAAAAATTGCCAGGCGTTGTGGTGGGTGCCTGTAGTCCCAGCTACTTGGGAGGCTGAGCCAAGAGAATCTCTTAAGCCCAAGAGTTTGAGGTTGCTGTGAGCTGTGACGCCATAGCACTCCTACTGACGGCGACATAGTGAGACGCTATCTCTAAAAAGAAAAAAAACCCATACCCATGCCTAATGGGCAAAAAGTTCTCCAGCCACACCTACCCAACACCAGGTCAGGATGAGTGGGAGCTTCAATCCAAGGGCTCAGGTCTGCCTAAGCTCCTGGCATTCTAGAACAACACTCCCCAGACCCCTCTGTGAGTGACAGGTAAGAGGCACAGAACTCTTGGTTTGCTGGCAGAGCTGAGGACTCCAGGGCTGGTTGCCATATTGAAGGAGTACAGGGGAGAACTAGGAGCAAGTAGGAAGAGGAGATCACAGCTCAATAGTAGGTGGCTCCTCTTAGTCAGAGGAGCCCAGGTGGTGGTGAACATCCCATTTCCTGGGACAGACAGGCAGAAATGTGGCGGGGGGGGGGGTAGGGTATATCCTCTAGCAAGCGTAGATCAACTTCCCACTCAGCATCATGAGGAGGGCAGTGTCAACTAAAGATGGCTTTTGGCTTTACACAAGGTAAAAGGCTAACCATGTCTTTACTATCACTATGGAAACTGAAAATTTCCTTCCAGGGTCCTCACAGTAACTGACCTTGTTTCTATGGAGACCCCAGACTTTCCCATCAGCTCCCCAGTCGCTATAACAACTTCAGAGATTACCAGCGCCCCATACCCCGGGCTCTGAGCTAATCTCCCCACCACCTTAGTTGCTCCCCCTTCAGTTGCCTTGGCCACAGAGTTAGGGAGAACGAAACCCCAGTTGTCCCTCTGAGGTACTGAGGGAGATCAAATACCCAGGAGGCTTTTCTACCTTTCCTTTACTCATTTTAAGAATGTAAACTGAGGCACAGAAGGAATATAACCCAGATAAGGTTCCACAGAACCTGGTCACATTTCCATGATTCGTGAGATCATTAGTCAGAGATAAGGGATGGTGATTGGGGGGGAAGGAAGGCAGAGCAAGGTCAATTCTGGCTCTTCCTAACCTGACTAGAGCTCTCTGAGTCTTCGATGGCATAACTAGAGAATTTAGCTTGTGCCCCCATTTGTAATCTGAGTGTTTGTCCTGCCCTGACCTTGTGACCTGAAGTGCCCCTCAGCCCTTGGGGCCTCCCCCAAACTGCCCCCTTTCACTGGGAGGGCTGTTGAACATCACTCCATTGCTCCAGCCTGAAAGGGGCCCACTCATTTGCCTGCTGCTTTACATTAACTTTTACATGCTGCTCAACTGCCAGTCTGTCAGATGCTGTCCCCCATCCCCTTATCCTCTCACGCCCTGGCCATGTCTGATAAGTTCAGAGTCCTCGGGATGTGACCCGAGCCTCCACCAAGTCTCCTTGGCTACCTCTGCCGGTTGCCTACTTCTGACAACTTGCTTCTTGTATTTCCTAATTCCACCTGCTTGCTCTGGCTGTTCCTGTTCCCTTAGCCATCTAGGCCCAAACTCAGCCTCCTCTGGGATGCCTTCCTGGATTGGTCACTACTGTGTGGTCCATCTCTATCCAGTCATTCAGTGAATACCCAAGGAGCGCCTACTAAATGCAAGGTCAAACCACCTTGGTTTCCCCACCAGAACCCTGAGGAACCCTGAGTGATGTCCAGGGCACTTGGCCCCTTCCCTCCTCTCTCAGTAGTTACTCACAGCCCTCTTGCCCACCATGTGGCCCCCAGTTGAGCTGGGCCTACAGGGGGAGGGTGTGGATGCATCTAAACCTGGGGTCTTTAAGGTGAGAAGGGCAGGAAGTGGGGTGCTCCTTTCCCCCCATCCCCACCCAGACCCACAACTGGGGAAACAGGTTTGCCAGCTGATGTCAGCTCTCACTACTGACTGGGAGGGGCACAGGTGTTGCTGGCTGGGTGAATGCCAACTCAGGGGTCTCTTAACATCCTCTATCGGTTCCTCCCCTCACCTTGTACTCTCCCTCCTCCAAGAACACTTACAATAGATCCCTAGCAGGACTCAAAATTACACAGCACTATCCCTCCCTAGGAGCCCAGCACAAGGGGTGAGAATGGTGTTCCCGGAGCAGGAGCAGGACCAGGCGGCTGGAAGGCAGTGCTGGAAGGCTGGCCTTGCTTCCTCTCTCTGGGCAGGCTGGCTCCGCCTGCTTCTGGGTATGCTCTCACATCCTGGATTTGTTTGCCTGGCCCCAGGATGCCCCCTGCCTGCCCAGGCTTCCAAAGCTACCACCAGCCATCCTGAACCCCATACCTGTCCAGTGAGGTGAGGAGCTGAGGGTGGAGGTGCCAGCACAGATACTGAGTGCTAAACACCTTCTGAGGAGATAAGAGGCGCAGAGCTCAGCTAGAAGGGGCATCAGGAGGCAACCATACTGCAGGTACAGTCCTGGTATCTGGGTCTGCCAGAACACTGCCAGCAGCCTGCCAATAGCCTGAAGATCTATCATTAACTTCCCTCAGATTGATCTCCTGGTTTAAGCCCCCTTCACCTGGTCACGGACCAAGAACCTGCCCTGACCTAAAGAGCAATTAGAGGTAGAAGGACCAGAGTAGTTTCCCCCCCAGACCCTTTGCTCTTTCACAAGGACCAACCATTGGAGATGGAGACAGAAAGGCTGGGGTGAGGGGACAGGATGGGGACAGAGAAGCAAGGAGCCCTCTTTGGTCTAGGCTAGCCATTGCGGCTATCCCTCTACAGGCGGCCACCTGAGGTCAGGGCTGTGTCAGTTTTATAGGCAGGGAATCAGAGGCTCTGAAGTACAGACTTTGGTTTGGCCTGGCTCACACCAAAAAGGGACTCTACTCCATCCACTGCCTCCTGCCAAGGACCTGGACCTCTCACAACCTGAACAGTATAAAGAGGTTATGGCCCTTATGGCCTGGATTCCAGTCCTTGGGAGATGTTTAGTCAGCCTCTTCAGAGGGCCAGCTGGTCCGAGCATGAACTCTTCCCTCCCCCTCCCCCCCCAAGTGACAAGCTGTTCAGGGGCATACAATGATCCATTGTGCCCAGGACACACCTGAGCCAGAAGCCTGATGCCAGGCAGGTGCAGGGAGGGAGAGTGTGCTGGGTAAAAGGGAGGGAGGTGTTACCTAAGGATCCCTCCTTGTTGTGGGTGCAGGAAGAAAGTAAAAGCCCATGTGTGTGAGACAGAGTTTGAAGGACACCAAATTCTTAGCTGATGGGACACCAGGGTCACTTCTTTCACCTTCTGAGGCCACCTTTGGTGGTTTCTGAGACAAGGGAGCCCAGGAGAAAAGGGCCTCCCTCCATCCCTTTCACACATTCCTCCTGACCTCGAGCCCCCAATCCAACCCTCTGCATCCAAAGCAAAATTTTATCTTCTGCTCTTAGAGAGGTGGGTGGGGCTGCCTCAAGTCCAAGAAGAGCTTATTACTGTCTGTTCCTGGAGACGTCTGGTCAGAGAAGGGCTCGCGGCAGGAGCATTCCCTCTCCAACCCCTACCCCTACCTGCCCAGACCCCCTAACATATTCAGACTCCTTGGCCAAGACCATCTAAGTGGGCCGCAACCACAAGAGGAGCAGCCCACAGGCAAACTGAGTCCCACTCTTTCCTCCTCCCCCGCCAGTCTCCAGTTCTTTCCAATCCTCAGTTTCCTCATCCACAAAGCGGCGAGTGTCCGGCTGCCTCGACCCAGGACCTTCTCCTCCTGCAAGCAAGACTCAGGCTGCGTGGTCCCGCTACAGAGGTTACTATGAAGTGCGCGCCCGCAATCTCTGATCCTCAGGTGCACGTACCAGAGGCACCCAGCTGGCCCGGGGCATACACGTGTGTGAGCAGGCGGAGGACGTCCCGCGTGCGCGCGCACATCTCCTCGGCCCCAGCATCGCTAGGAGCAGGTGCAACGAACGTGGGGTGCGAGAAGCAAGGGGCACGGCGGGGGCGGGCGGGCTCACCTGCGCGTAATAGAGCAGCCACAATTCGTAGAGCCGCTCTGAGGCGGCCATGGCCCGGCCTGGCTCTGGCCCCCGCTGCGCGCCACCTGTCGCCGCCTCCTCCGCGCCGCCCGCCGGTTGCCCCGGGCCAGGCCCATGGGCGGAGGGCGTCACTCCGGGGTGGAGCCGCGCGGTACCACTTAGGGGAAGTCTGCGGCTCTGACCCCCGCCACGCTGAGCCGCCCAAGTCAGCAGGCCCCTCCTCCTCGCAGACCGCCGCCCGGCTTCCTGCACTTGGCTGCAGCCACCGCCGCCCGGCCTCTCCCGGGACCGAGCAAAGGGCGGAGAGCCGGGCAGGAGGAGGAGCCTAAGGTCAGGGCGGCCTGGGAGAGTGCTCCGCCGCCCCGCCCGCTGCAGGCCGCGCCCCCTCTGTGCCTCTGGTGGGGCTAGTCTGAGCCTCCGGGACCAAGAGACGAGGGGTCGGGGTCAGGGATTCCATACTTGCCCAGCGTCTGGATCCTCCAGGGACGTAACCGCCTGGTTGGTTACAGCCAGTCCGGAAAGAGGCTGCGGGCCCGTGGGGATGGCCAGGGTCCTTTAACAAGTAATAATAGCCACCTCCATGATGACACTTGTAGCGCTTACCACGTATCCTTCCAAGAGCTTTATGAGAAGACCAAAGCGCCACTTTTGAGTTCTAGCTGTTTGTGGAGTACGATTAGAGCGGGATCAGAGAGCAGCAGGACTATCCTGAAATACCTTTAGGGGAGCGGTACTCTCAGCGGGCCTCTTTCCTTCTTCCTCCAAGCCTTCCCAGATGCTCCAGTGGAGGAGACCTTCACTCCAGGGCCCAGCGTTTACTTCACATTTTCATTCCTTTAACTCAGTATTTTCCAACCTTTTTTAATCTCACCACATTCTTGAACCTATAGTTAAACTTCCGCAGCACGCTTAAGTTATGTTGACCAAAAAAAGGAAAAAAAGAATATATTTACTGTGCTTTAAACGTCTTTTGAAAATAATTTAATTAATGATTTTTAAATATTTTCGTTCACCGGTTGAAAATCACTGCTTTAACTTCATGAGGTGAGTCTCATGGCTCTGTTTTACAGATAGAGAAACTGAGGCCCAGATGGGCCAAATGAGAACCACCTGGGCAGCCAGAGCCAGCAGGAACAGAGACCTAGGCCTGATTGATTATGCTGGGGGCCACTACCATCATCACCCTGTGCCCCTTTTCTGTGTCGGGAGTCAGACCCTTTGTTAGGGCTGGGAGCAAGTTGGCCTGGCCCAGAGAGATACTATGGGTCCCAGGAATTGACCAGTCTGGAGACCCCTAGACCTTGAGTAGCCTAGAGAAGACAAACCATATCTGCATGACTGTCCTGTTTTGTCCTCCTAGCTTCTTGGGCTACCCCTCCAGTCTGGTCTTTTCTCCTGCTCCTTTCATCCTAGCACTGAGCTGACAATTCCTGAGCATCTACAGCCTTGATGGCAAGCCCTAGCAGGACATCCCATCCACAGTAGGGAAAGAGCCTAGACAAACCCAAGTTAGTGAGGTCAAGAGGGTATATGGACCCAGGAGGAGGCAAGACATGGGATCTGTGACCATCAGGTTCTAAAAGAAGTTGGAAAGGGAGGAGTGGACATTGACCTATAGCCACTCTGCTAAGGGAGGCAGGCCCCATTAAAGGAACAGCCTTCCTAAGAAGCTAGTCATCCCCTTGCAGGGGACATTGGGTAGGGCAGTAGGGTGATAGTGGAAGGCGTGGCTTCCTATCCCCAGGTGAGAAGGACTGTGGTTTTGGGGATCCCTCACATGTTGACAAAAATTCTTGATTTCAGCTTAGTGGAGTGGGGATGGGGAAGGGCAGATCAGCAAGTAGAAGACCCTGCAGGAAGACCCTTGCAACTTCTGCTGCAGAGCCTCGAACCTTGTAGCCACTTGCTAAAGTGGAAGCCAAACCTACTCTTCCTAAGCTAGGGGGTAGGAGGACCGGGTCCTGGGGCCCACTGCCTCCAGGTTGAAGTTTGCTCATCTCCAGGGAAGGCAGGTTGACCTTGAGTACTTTGCTGCTACAGGAAGGGGTGGGATGAGAGGGGATCATCTTTGACTCAGGGGGAAAAGGGCATCCAGCCAGGTCCCACACTGCACAAAGTGCACATACAGGGCTTTACAGCACTTGGTCAGGTGAGCCTGGGAAGCCATTGACAGTTGGAGAGGTGTGGAGAGGCAGACCTCATATTAGGATGGAATCGAGGTGGAGGATCAGGGAAGGCTTCTTGAAGGCATATGAGCCTTGAAGAATCAGGACAAGTGGACAAGGAAGGGTCAAGAGGCCGGCATTGGAGTAGGCTGGAGTTAGGGGCAGAACCAGAGCAATCGACACACTCTACTCTCCTCCTTTCAGGTCTGATTCCACATGCTGCTTTCTCACTGATTAGCATTGGACAAATCGAGCCTTAACACCTTTTTTCCTGGCTCGTCACCTGCTAGGCAATTTGCCCAGTGAAGGGCGGGGAGGGCTCTCCCGTTATAACTTAGTATTGATTGGCTTGCTGCACTTCCGGCTCTCACTTTCTGGTCCTTGGATTGGCAGTGAGACGTTCACCTACTCTTCTTGGGCCTGCGCGATGCGGAACCAGAGAAAGGGAGGGGTTGGTGGGCAAGATGGCGGCCACTCCTGCTAGTGTAGGCCGGCTAGAGGAGGAGGCGCTGCGGAGAAAGGAACGGCTGAGAGCCCTGCGGGAGAAAACTGGGCGCAAGGTGAGAAATGCATAGTGAGGGCCAAAGCGGAGGCAGCCAGTGTTTGGGGGTCTAGAACCGGGGTTGAGAGGAAAAGGAAACTATTTGGGAAGGACAGCCACCGAAGCGCGCATGCGCGGGCGACTGGCGCATGCGCGGGCGGACGGCGTCCGCCTACAAAATCAGTTTCTTGGTGCTTCCAGGCTTGGTGGGGTTAGAGAGTGTATGCTGGGGTTGGCAGGGCAGTGGTCTGCCACCCGCGGTTCCTTTGGCCCTTGCCTGCCAAGCGAGTGTTACTCGTGTGGGTGTCCAGGGCTGCTTCTAGCTTTAGATGCTTGTTGGTTTGGGCGTGATCTGTTCCTTTTCTCTGAGTTGTAGCTAGCCTTCCACCCCCGTGCTACATTTCCCTGAGTGTGGCAGATTCCCCTGTGCGACGGCGCGCTTTGGACACACCAAGCGGATGTGCACTTGGCGCACAGCACCAGTCATTGAGTATAAAAATCCAGAAGAAAAGATTTACGAATTTCTAAGTTTTGGTGGGTGGACAAGAAAGAAATGTTGAAACCACGAGGAGGTTTTGGTCTATGTCCTGTCCTTGTGGCACAAAATTCCAATTATGGAGCCAACAAGGATTGCTCAGGAAGAAATATTTAATACGACAGATGTCTTGGACGGGAGCAGGGGTCTCAAATTCGTATGTCTCGCTAAGGGAGATCACGGGCTTTTAAAGGAGGGGCCAGGCGCCATGGTGTCTGTTTGGGGAGCAATGGTGAATCTTGGCGTCCAGAAGTCTGCCCTAAGGCTTTCCGAGTCTCAGCTCCTTTGTCTGAGATGAAGAAAATCCATCCTTTCAGAGCCGGTGCAGTGGCTCTGCGAAGAATCCTGCGCGTTTGGAGGCCAGGAGTTTGAGCCCATCATTTCTTAAAGGGTCATGTAGTTAAGGGAGAGGGTTATGAAAAACATACAGGGGTTCATGGAGCTAATTACAGAAAGAGGAGAGCACTTTAGTTCTTTCCCAGGCCGCTTCCCTGGGGATGAGCTGACTACTATTAGTTGCCAAATTGAGAACCATTTTCCCTTGCTTTCCTTTAACTTCAAAATGGTCTGATTTTATTTTTGTTTTGTTTATCTTTCTGAAGTTCACCTACCTGCGTGCAAACCTGTTCCTTGGGTCTGTGGGACTTGAGACAAATCCCTTCATTTCCCTGAGCCCAAGTTTCTTCATTTCTCCAGTGGGTGATAACAGCCCTTACGCATTCACTCTTCACTGGGTTAGTTTGAGATCTAACAGGATAAACTTCCTGAAAGGGTCCTGGAGAACACAGAGGGCTGAGATAGATGAGAATTACGTCCTTCACTGTATGGAGCACATATCTAGACCTGTCTGATGTGGGGGAAACAGGGATCCCATTTTCTAACTTAAAATAAACCCAGGCTGGTCAGTCTGGCCTCTATTTTCCTTTCTGAATGGCAATCTTGTCCCGTGGGAAGGCAAAAGGGGAAGTAATAGAGAGTGGAAAGCTGGCCATATTGAGTTCTGCTTTTGTTGACAGCCTGTTGAACATATCAGATAGCCATCCCCCAAACTACCTGAACCAGGGAAGCTCAAGCCTCAGCCTTTCAAACAGTGGATAGTCCCACCTGAGCTCTTTGCTTGGAGTTAGGGCCCAAATTATTGGGGCTGAATCTGAGGTCAGAATACAATGGACACAATAGCGTCCTTGGAGCCCATTGCCAGGAGAGGGATTTGCAGACCATCAGGAGAATTGGCCTTTAAAGAAGGATTCTTTCTTTCTTTTTTTTTTTCTTTTTGAGGCAGTCTCACTGTATTGTCCTTGGTAGAGTAATATGGCATCACAGCTCACAGCAACCACAAACTCTTGAGCTTACATGATTTTCTTGCCTCAGCCTCCCAAGTAGCTGGGACCACAGGCACCCGCCACAACACCCGACCACTTTTGTTGCAGTTGTCATTGTTTTAGCTCAGCAGTTATCAACCTCACAACCCCCAGGAACTGTATTTTTTTTTTTCATTAAATCATAGCTGTGTACATTAATGCAGTCATAGAGTACAATGTGCTGGTTTTATATACAATTTGAAATATTTTCATCAAACTGGTTAACAGAGCCTTCACGGCATTTTCTTAGTTATTGTGTTGAAACATTTATATTCTACATTTAGTAAGTTTCACATGTTACCCTTGTAAGATGTACTGTAGTGTGGTCCCACCAATTACACTCCCTCCACCCACCCTCTCCCTCCCCTCCCTTTTCTCTTTCCCCATATTCTTGGGCCATAATTGGGTTATAGCTTTCATATGAAAGCTATAAATTAGTTTCATAGTAGGGCTGAGTACATTGGATACTTTTTCTTCCATTCTTGAGATACTTTGCTAAGAAGAATATGTTCCAGCTCCATCCATGTAAACACGAAAGAGGTAAAGTCTCCATCTTTCTTTAAGGCTGCATAATATTCCATGGGTACATATACCAATTTATTGATCCATTCGTGGGTTGATGGGCACTTGGGCTTCTTCCATGACTTAGCAATTATGAATTGGGCTGCAATAAACATTCTGGTACAAATATCTTTGTTAAAGTGTGATTTTTGGTCTTCTGGATATATACCTAGTAGAGGAATTGTGGGATCGGATGGCATGTCTATTTTTAGGTCTCTAAGTGTTCTCCAAACAACTTTCTAAAAGGAACATATTAGTGTACATTCCCACCAGCTGTGTAGAAGTGTGCCCTTTTCTCCACATCCACACCAACATCTCTGGTTTTGGGATTTTGTAATGTGGGCTGATCTTACTAGAGTTAGATGATATCTCAAAGTAGTTTTGATTTGGATTTCTCTGATGATTAAGGATGATGAGCATTTTTTCATATGTGTGTAGGCCGTGCGCCTGTCTTCTTCAGAGTTTCTCTTCAAGTCCCTTGCCCAGCCTGAGATGGGATCACTTGTTCTTTTCTTGCTAATACATTTGAGTTCTCTGTGGATTCTGGTTATTAAACCTTTGTCGGAGACATAATCTGCAAATATCTTCTCCCATTCTGAGGGCTGTCTGCTTGCTTTACTTAACTGTGTTCTTGGCTGTGCAGAAGCTTTTTAGTTTGATCAGGTCCCAGTAGTGTATTGTTGAGGCTGCTTCAATTGCCCAGGGGGTCCTTCTCATAAGATATTCCCCCAGGCCGATTCCAGGAACTGTATTAAAGGGTTGCAGCATCAGGAAGGTTGAGAACCACTGTTTTAGCTGGACAGGGTCTGATTCGAACCCACCACCCTCAGTGTATATGGCTGGTGCTGTAATCACTGTGCTACAGGCGCTGAGCCAAATGTGTAACTTTTCTTGAGCCATAGAATCCGCCCCCCTGAATGTAAAACTTTTCAAGGAACTACCATATTGTTTTCCGCAGTGGCTGCACCATTTTACATTCCCACTGACAGTGAAGAAGGCCTTCTAATTTCTCAGCATCCTTTCCACCACTTGTTATTTTCTTTTTTTAAATTATAGCCATCCTAATGGGGGTGAAGTGGTATCTCCTTGTGGTTTTGATTTGCATTTCCCTAATGATAAGTTATGTCCAGCATCTTTCATGTGCCTATTTGTCATGGGTATTCCTTGGAGAAGTATCTGTTCGAGTTCATTGTTCATATATATATACATACGCATATATATATAGTTTTTTTTTTTTTTTTTTTTTTGAGATAGTCTCACTTTGTTGTCGCCCTTGGTAGAGTGCTGTGACATCACAGCTCTCAGCAACCTCCAACTCTTGGGCTCAAGCAATTCTCTTGCCTCAGCCTCTGAGTAGCTGGGACTGGACTACAGATGCTCGCCACAACGCCTAGCTGTTGTTTTTAGAGATGGGGTCTCACTCTTACTCAGGTGGTCTTGACATGAGCTCAGGAGTCCACTGGCCTTGGCTTCCCAGAGGCTAGGATTACAGGCATGAGCCACTACTTCCGGCTTATTGTTGTATGTTTAATTGGGTTGTTTGTCTTTTTGTTGTTGAGTTGTTTATATAGTCTAGATATTAAACCATTATTAGGTATGGGATTTAGTAATTTTTTTCCCCATTCTCTGGGTTATCTTTTCACTTTCTTGGTAGTGTCCTTTGATGCACAAAAGTTTTTCAATTTTGATGAAGTTCCATGTATCTGGTTTTGGTTTTATTGTTTATATTTCTAGTGTCATATTTAATCCCCACAGTTCTTGAGTACCTCTATTAAGTGGGGAGACTGGGGAGGAAGTATGGACTGCCTGTTGCTGCCTGATAAGACCACATTTTTTTTTTTTTTTTTTTGAGGCAGAGTCTCACTTTGTCACCCCTGGTAGAGTGCCATGACGTCATAGCAACCTCAGACTCCTGGGCTCAAGTGATCCTCCTGCCTCAGCCTCCTGAGTAGCTGGGACTATAGGTGCCCACCACAATGCGGGTCTTACTCTGGCTAGGGCTGGTCTTTAACTCAGGAGCTCAGGCAGTCCACCTGCCTCAGCCTCCCAGAGTGCTAGGGTTACAGGCACGAGCCGCTGCATCCTCACTAAGACCACATTTTTAGACCAGGCCTCTAACATGACAACACACTCCAGAACTGAGCACTTTCTTAGCCTGTACCTGCCAATGGAGTGTACCTTTTTGCTGTGTGGGAATGGTTTCTTGCTGGTCCACTAGCAATTAGTGGTAGTTCCTTCACTGAATTACTCTGTGCATAGTTCTCCTGGAGGCCTCAGGATTTGGGGCATGAGGTGGTTTTTTCTAATGGTTCTGTCTTCCCAGGCTATAAAATTTAGTTTAGTGATACTGTGGACGAATCAGAGTCCTGAGATTGTGGCATTTGAAGAGAGACAAGATTAGGGGTTGTGATGTTTCTGTAAGTTATTCAGCATAAAGGTTTGTTGTAGTTGTGCAGCTATAGTTTTTACAAAAAACTCCCTTGTCAGCCCACCTAATGTAATTTGTGAGGCAGGCAAAGCAAGAGGATAAGAGGTACTAGGATGCCTAAGGTCCTGGAGGGGAAATGATGTCTCCTGGATTCCAGCCCATGCAAGACCCCTGAGGGAGGAGGATTCTGTAGAAGACACAGCACTGAAGCAGTGTGCTATACAGCCAGCCCAGGTTGACAGGTGGAAAGATTGTACTGGTGGGGTTCATTTCCTGGGAAAGACAAGTGGGGTCTGGGGAAAGTTATGGAAAGGCAGTCTGGGACTTGACCTGAGGCAGGAAGGGTGGGGATTGAGTAAATAGGAAGGAGAGTGTTCTAGGAAAGTAGTCCATCACTCAGGGATATAGAGATGACAGTGGAGATGTTCCAGAGAGTTTGACAGCAAGTACTTGGCATTGATGGGGGCACTAAGCCTCTGTAATGTATTTGAATCTCATTTCTTTTGTTGTTGTTGAGACAGAGTCTCACTATGTCACCCTTGGTAGAGTGCCGTGGCATCACAGCTCGCAGCAACCTCAAATTCTGGGGGTAAGTGATTCTCTTGCCTCAGCCTCCCAAGTAGCTGGGACTACAGGCTCCTGACAACGTCCAGCTATTTTTTTGGTTGCAGAGGCTCAGGGCCCGTAGCTCAGTAATTAAGGTGCCAGCCACATACACCAGGGCTGGCAATTTCAAACCCAGCCCAGGCCTGCTAAACAACAATGACATCTACAACAAAAAAACAGCCAGGCATTGTGGCAGGCGAACAATTTAAGGCTGTGTAATAAAGCTCTGTTTTGTCTCTCCACAGTACTGTCCAGCAGGGCTAAGAGGTACTGGGATGCCTAAGGTCCTGGAGGGGAAGTCTGCTTCCCAGTGTGAGGGCAGTGTGAGGCTGTTCTGTCCTCTTTTGACTTCTTTCTTCCTCCGCAGCCAAATGGAGGCTCTCTAAAGGTGATTAACTTGGCACAAACCCTCGCTCTTTGGCTGTTGGCTTTCCTAGCACTTGGCCTGAATTGGACTGTCTCTTGCTGCCCTGAGACAGACGGAGACTGGCTGTCTGGCTGACCAGCCCTTAGGGGTTGATGCAGCCTTGGGGTTGAGGTCTGGCTGTCAGCTTGTAGGTTCAGAAGCAGTTCCTGGTTTTCACCTGGGTCTAGAGATTAGAATGGTGCCCTTCAGTAGAACCATGTGCAGTTCTACTGAAAAGTTAGTGTTCTTTTTTTTTTGACAGCTCACTCTGTAGCTGTGGGTAGAGTGCTCCTGGATTTGAGTGATCCTCTTGCCTCAGCCTCCTGAGTAGCTGGGACTACGGGTGCCCACCACAATGCCCATCTGGTTTTTTTACTTTTTCGTAGAGATGGATTCTCACTCTTGCTTAGGCTGGTCTTTAACTCCTGCTCTCAAGTAGTCCATCTGCCTGGGCCTTCCAGAGTGCTAGGATTATAGGCATGAGCCACCACTCAGTGATCATTCTGTGATGGTGTCTATAATCTACACTGTTCAGTGACATAGTTATGAGCTATGTATGACTTTTGAGCTGTTGAAATGTGGCTAATGTTATATTTTATTTAATTTACATTTAAACAGCCATGTGTGACTCATAGCTACCTTATTGGACAGTGCATCACTGGAGGACTTGCTGTGTTTAGCCTGACTCTTAAGAAACTGTGTCTCTACCTGAACTTTTAATTTTTTTATTTTTATTTTTATTTTTTGAGACAGAGTCTCATTATGTCGCCCTTGGTAGAGTGTCATGGTGTCACAGCTCACAGCAACCTCAAACTCTTGGGCTTAAGCGATTCTCTTGCCTCAGCCTCCCAAGTACCTGGGACTACAGGCTACAACGCCCGGCTGTTTTTTTTTGTTGTTGTTGTTATTGTTGTTGTTGTTGTTGTTGAAGAACAGGCCTGGGCCAGGTTCGTACCCGCCAGCCCTGGTGTATGTGGCCAGTGCCCTAACTATTGAGCTATGGGCGCCGAGCCTCTACCTGAGCTTCTGTTTGAGAGCAAAGAGGAAGAGAGTAGGTGGGACCCTCAATGACCATCAGATCAGCCTTGGGAGCCCAGAGTTGGGCAGAGGGCTTTGAAGTTGGCTGTCTTCACGTTTGGTATCTCCAGCAGTTGCAGTATGAGGCCTTCTGCATGTACACCCTACAGAATTCAGCACTGGTGAGTCAGAGTGGAATAGTTGTGATCTACACACTCAGAAAGTGTGCAATGCAGAAAGAAAGCAGTTCCAAGGTCGAAGGCCTATACTAGTACTTTCTGACTGGGGTAGCCAGGGAAGGCCCTTGGCCAGTTGGGGGGAAGGATGCATGGGAAGCCATTGAGAGGGGGTAGCAAGTGTTGTATGTGGTGGGGGAGGCAGTGGAGAAGGGTGCAGTGTGCAGGGTTAAGAGGCAGACTTGTCCACACCCTAATCAGGCCTCAAGATGCTGGCTGCATCTGTCCCTGCCCCATGTGGCCACATCACCATGCACAGAAGCCTGATCATACAGTCAGCTGTGGAGGTATTGCCTGCTGTGTTGACAGCCTTTTGCACATTGGTAGTCATAACATTTGCATGGCAATTTGTGGCTGAATCTCCTGACTTGTTCAGTCCCTGAAGCAGCCCTTGAGGTGAGCGTTGGTTCACCCCTGTTTGATAGAACAGAAACTCTGGGTCAAAGGAACCTCCCACAGTGATGTTTTGGGTTGTTGCAGACCCTTAACAATTGCAAACCAGTGTCGGGGGTGTGTGGTCAGGGACTTGTGAAAACAAACCATCCTTGAAAGACTCCCCACCCATTGGTATATAACTGTTTTAAGCCCTGGGCTTGTATCCTTTACCGCCCCTTACCCCAAGGTAATTGGGGTAATTTATCACACATAAATTGCCATTAGGCTGTCTGGTGGAATCTGCACCGTATAGTGGAGAGAACAAAGGCTTTGGAGACAGGTGTAAACTTCTGCTCCATTCATCTCCTCTGAGGGACCCAGAGAAGTCTTTAAAACTCTGAGCTTTCCTCTCTTTGTCTGTAAAATCAAAGTATATCTTTTTTTTTTTGGTTTTTGGCTGGGGCTAGGTTTGAACCCACCACCTCCAGCATATGGGACCAGCGCCTTACTCCTTGAGCCACAGGCGCCGCCCCAAAGTACATCTTCTGACCTCATCAGGAGGTGGGAGAACAGAGAAAGGTGCTGTCTGTTGAGTGTCTCACTCAAGGTCTTGCACATGGGCCTTATATTTACATGATGTCTGTCCTACCTAGTCCTCTAGGAAATGGGGACATCCAGTTGGTCCCCCAAGTTTCTCTGCTGGGGAGACGGTGGGTACAGGTGGCCCTGCTTCCCATGGAAGCAAAGAGGTTATTCTCCTGGACTCTAGCATTACTCAGTCCAGTCCTAATTCTTTGAAGGTAAAGTTCATTTTTAGTGCAAAGGGTTAGATTAAGAAGAAAGTGAACTTGCAGAGCCACAGCCAAGGTGGTATTTAGTCCCTGTTCTTTCTAAGGAGTGACCTTCTTTGCCTAGCACTTAGCCCTCAAGGTCTTGGAGGCAGTGAGAGGGAGAAAATTAGGGATAGGAGATACAGTGTTCCCAGCACAGACACCTTTGATGAACTAATGTGGAAACTTTGGCTGGAGTCATCCTTTCTGAGGACCATCTCCGGTGGGAGATGAAGCTATTGGATGAATTAGAGGTTTCCGGACTTACCTGCACATCAGGATCATCTGGGGAGACAATTTGCAATCTCTTCTCTGGCCCTGCGCCAGACCTGCTGTCATGGTCCTGGTATAAACCTAGAAATTCGTGCATTTAAAAAGTTCCCTTGATGATTTTGATGCTGTATTTTTTTTTGGAACTCTCTGAATAGTCCCACATTCTCTCACTGGAAGTAAGACACCTTTTTTCCCTGGAGCATTAGTTGCTTATATTCACTGCAGAAACTCCACAGCCAGCCACCAAACAAATAATTGAGTACCAGCTGTGTGCCAGGTCCTAGGGTTATAGCTGTGAACAAAACTGCTTCCCTGCCTCAAGGGGCTTCTATGGGAGACATTGGATAAACAGTGTACTGGTAAACAGGACGAATGTCAGGAACCTGGGGACCTGGGGTATGTGTTTGTCTGTGTGTCAGGGGAGGAGCTTACACAGCTGCCCCAGGCATTTGAGACAGGGTAGAGGGGTAAGATGCCAAGATCCAAGAGCATTCCAAGCTGAGTAAGAACTAGCTTGACTTGTTTGAGGGGCAAGAGTAAACAGTGAGAAGTGGGGAGGGGCCATGAGAATAGAGAGGGCCTGGGAGGCTGGGCCAGTTAGAGGGGGGCCTTGGGGACTCACTGGACCTCAGCTGGGAAAACTACTGAACCTCTCAGAAGAGGTAGCACTGGGCGGTGCCTGTGGGTCAGTGAGTAGGGTACCGGCCCCATATACTGAGGGTGGCAGGTTCAAACAGCCCTGGCCAAACTGCAATAACAACAAAAAAGTAGCTGGAGGTTGTTGAGCCTGTAGTCCCAGCTACTTGGGAGGCTGAGGCAAGAGAAGCTCCTAAGCCCAAGAGCTGGAGGTTGCTGTGAGCTGTGACGCTACAGCACTCTACTGAGAGCGACAAAGTGAGACTCTGTCTCTAAAAAAAAAAAAAAAAGAAGAGGTAGCACCCAGCTGAGGCAGTCCCCTCATGGCCTTGCTATCTGGTTTCAGTGTTGGGTTGCTGGTAGCCTTCCAGTTGGTGCCCAAGAGTCATTTGCAACTTCAGATCTAGCTTTGGCCTCTTCCCCTTTATATGTAATAGATGGAGGCCCCTATCTGGGGGCTGCTTATTCCCAAGCACTTGGGTTGAGGGTGGTGAGGAATGGAAGGCCAGGGCTTAAAACAGTCACATACCAATGGGGAGGGGTCGGGAACAGTTTGTTGTCACATGTCCCTGACCTCCTCGCCCCCATTGCTTTGCAACTCCTATTGAGGGTTCATCTCTGAGATGCGCTGCAACGGTGGCGTGTGACTGCTGCCCCAGAGTCAGGCTGTCTGGTTACCTAATGATTCCCTCAGCTAGAGGTTCCCTGGACAGGTTGCTTTTGCCACTTTGCTCTCTCTTCTGCTAACCTTGGGACTGTAGATAGGTAAGTCTCTTGATGTTCTTCTCTGGCTGAAAGATGGCTGCAGTAACCCTTGCCTCCCAAGACAAAGTTTAAATGAAGTGGTGTGTGCACAAGGGATTTGAGAGATGGGGAGTCTGATATGTGTTTCTTTCTCCTATATTCTTGTTTTACCCCTGGTGAGGCTCCTTTCGTTCAGATGGGATGGCTGAAACCCAGAGAGGCAAGGGACTGTACAAAATCACACAGGGCTCACAACCTGGTCCTTCGACCCTGTTGCCTCCGGGGGCTTCTGAAGATGGGCACCTGAGAGCCACAACCTCCTGGCTGACTTCAGTGGTGCTTTTCCTATGGGGGCTCCCTAGCCATGCAGGGAGGGGCTCTGTAGTAGGCTACAGGGAAGAGAATGAAACCTTTTCTTGGCTTGGTATGATATGATGGCAGGAAGCAACTGCCCTGGGCAAAGGTCGAGCCTCTTTCTGAGTTTCCTTGGGAGGGTAGGACTTCTACGGAGGCTGCATGGCCATTCTGGATCCTTCATGGATTAGCTCACCTGTGGTGGCTGAAGCAGCCTCTGTGACAGGAGTACCCAACCCGTGGCCCGTGGGCTGCATGCTGATTTTGTGAGGACTTTTTTTGCTTATCTTTGGTATTGGATATCACAAAAAGTGTATGTGGACATTTTACCTGTCAGCTTTTGTTAGCGTTTGTGTATTTAATGTGTGGCTCAAGACAACTCTTCTGCCAACGTGCGACACCCCTGGACTGCAGCAGAAGAGGTCCCTCTTTCTTGCTTTGCCACTGACACAGTTGTTCTGCCTTGGTCTCCTCTTTGGGTGACTTTCTGTGGTCAAGATGTCAAAACTGGTATTCCTAATGCCTAATGCTTCACTGATAGGGGAGAGGGAATTGGAAAGCAAAGGGATCCTGAAATTCAAGCTGGTTTGTAATCTTTCTGTTAGCTTATGCAACAAAAGAATAAGTGTGGCCTTGGTGGTAAATCCCTCAGTTATTTTCACCTGTCTCCTGGAGTGAGGGTGGGGTGTGAAGCTGGTACACTTTCCTCTTGGTGTCCAAGTAGTTGTCTTCTGGGTGTGGTAGGGGTACTGAGATAGTCTGCTCTTTGGAAGACTTTTTTTTTTTTTATTAGTGACTTGAAGCTGACTGGCCTCAGCTTCAAGAGGACTGCTGTTTCCTGGAAGAGCTAATACTGCAAAACAGGCTGAGGTTCAGAGCAAACCACACATGACATTGCCCTGGCTCAGTGACTTGAAATAGCATGTGTAATAATAGTTGTCCTGCAATAAAGTGTTGCATAAAAAACAGCAAGCATGACAGCCGTTTCAGTAAACACAGGGCTGGCAATTAGCAATTAAATTGAGCTGCCTTTAAATGAGAATTGGAGCATATGCAGATATTAGGCTTATTTATTTATTTATTTTGAGACAGATTCTCACTATGTCGCCCTCAGTACAGTGCTGTGGCGTCACAGCTCATAGCAACCTCAAACTCTTGGGCTTAAGTGATTCTCTTGCCTCAGCCTCCCAAGTAGCTGGGACTATAGGCACCCACCACAATGCCCGGCTATTTTTTCTTTCTTTTTTTTTTTTTTTTTTTGTTGAGACAGAGTCTCAGTTTACTGCCCTCGGTAGAGTGCCGTGGCATCACACAGCTCACAGCAACCTCCAGCTCTTGGGCTTATGTGATTCTCTTGCCTCAGCCTCCCGAGTAGCTGGGACCTGGCTATTTTTTATTGTAGTTGTCATTGTTGTTTATAACCAGCCCGGGCTGGGTATGAACCTGCCAGCCTTGGTGTATGTGGCTGGCACTTTAATTGTTGAGCTGCGGGTGCTGAGCCGACTTTTTTTTGGCCAGGGCTGGGTTTGAACCCACCACCCCAAGCATATGGGGTTGGTGCCCTACTCCTTTGATGAGCCGACTTTTTTATTTTTTTATTTTTTTCTACCCAAGCTGTCGCCCTGGGTAGAATGCTGTGGCATAACAGCTCATAGCAACCTCCAACTCTTGGGCTTAAGCTATTCTCTTGCCTCAGCTTCCCAAGTAGCTGGGACTATAGGTGCCCAACACAACGCCCAGCTTTTTTTGTTTTTGTTGCAGTTGTCATTGTTGGTTAGCTGGCCTGGGCCAGCTCGAACCCACCAGCCTGGGCGCATGTGGCTGGCGCTGTAACCACTGTGTACAGGAGCCAAGCCTTTTTTTAAATTAATTAATTAATTAATTAATTTTATTTATTTATTTATTTTTTTGAGACAGAGTCTCACTTTATTGCCCTGGGTAGACTGCTGTGGCATCACAGCTCACAGCAACCTCTAACTCCTGGACTTGGGCGATTCTCTTGCCTCAGCCTCCCCAGCAGCTGGGACTACAGGCACCCACCACAATGCCCGGCTATTTTTATGTTGCAGTTTTTGGCTGGGGCTGGGTTTGAACCCGCCACCCTTGGCATATGGGGCCAGTGCCCTACTCACTGAGCCATTATTTATTTATTATTTTTTTTTTTTTTTGAGACAGAGTCTCAAGCTGTCGCCCTGGGTAGAGTGCCATAGTGTCACAGCTCACAGCAACTCAAATTCTTGGGCTTCAGTGATTCTCTTGCCTTAGCCTCCCAAGTTGCTGGGACTACAGGCACCCGCCACAACGCCCAGCTATTTTTTGGTTGTAGTTGTCATTGTTTGGTAGGCACGAGGCACAGGCTGGATTCGATTTGGCTGGTGCCCTAGCCGCTGAGCTACAGGTGCCAAGCCCTTTTCTTTCTTTTTTTTTTTTTTTTTTGTAGAGACAGAGTTTCACTTTATTGCCCTCGGTAGAGTGCCGTGGCGTCACACGGCTCACAGCAACCTCCAACTCCTGGGCTTAGGCGATTCTCCTGCCTCAGCCTCCCAAGTAGCTGGGACTACAGGCGCCCATCACAACACCCAGCTATTTTTTTGTTGTTGTTGCAGTTTGGCCGGGGCCGGGTTTGAACCCACCACCCTCGGTATATGGGGCCAGCGCCCTGCTCACTGAGCCACAGGCGCCACCCGCCCTTTTTTTTTTTTCACAGTCCTCTACACCAAATTTGTTTTCTTTAAATTTTTTTTTTTTTTTTTTTTATGGAGACAGAGTCTCACTTTGCTGCCCTCGGTAGAGTGCCGTGGCATCACACGGCTTATGTGATTCTCTTGCCTCAGCCTCCCGAGCAGCTGGGACTACAGGCGCCCGCCACAACGCCCGGCTATGTTTTCTTTAAATTTTAACGATTTTATTTTTGGTTCCTGGATGAGCTTAAATTTTTCTTTTTTAATGACTACATAGTGGCATTGAAGAAAATAAAAACCTTTTATTCGTGACCAGCCTGAGCAAGAGTGAGACCCCGTCTCTACTGAGGAAAAAAAAAAAAAAAGAAAAATTAGCTGAGTGTCATGGCATGTGCCTGTAGTCACAGCTTCTCGGGTTCTGAGTCAGGAAGAGCGCTTGAGCCCAGGAGTTTGAGGTTGCAGTGAGCTGTGGTGACACCACTGCACTCTACCTGGGGTGACAGAGCGAGTCTCTGTCGTTGAAAAACCAAACGAACAAAAAAACCCAACCTCTTTTAGTTGAAGTATATTATACATAGAGAAAAGGTCATGAGTCAGTTCAATAATTTTCCTAAAGTGAACAGAGCCACAGTCAATTGCTCAGAATGAGAAACATGATAGCATCCCAGAATCCCCTCTCGGTGCTCATACCAGTCTGGACTTCTACCACAAGAGGTTGTCTTTCCTTACTTTTCAATCTTTTTCATTCGTTCATTTGTTTGTTTGTTTATTTTTATTTTAGAGACTGGGTCTCATTATGTTGCCCAGGCCTCAAGTAACCTTCCTGAGTAGCTGGGATTATAGGTGTGAGCCACTGTGGCCCAGCTGTGAACCTTATGTATATGGAAATATATACGTGTAGTATGCAGTTTGGCTTCTTTCACACATGATTATGTTTGTGAGTTGTTGAGTATGGCATTAGTTCATGCTTTTTATTTTTAGAGACAGTCTCACTTTGTTGCCCTTAGTAGAGTGTCATAGCATCACAGCTCACAGCAACCTCCAGCTCTTGGGCTTAAGCTATTCCCTTGCCTCAGCCTCCCTAGTAGCTGGGACTACAGGCACTCGCCACAATGCCTGGCCATTTTTTTGTTGCATTTTGGCTGGGGCCAGGTTTGAACCCACCACCCTCCGTCTATGGGGCCAGTGCCCTACTCACTGAGCCACAGGTGCTGCCCAGTTCATTCTTGTTTTTATACAGTCGTCCACAGTTTGAATGTACCACATTTTCCCATTCTACTCTGGATTTTCAGGGGACCCATAATGGATTATGCTGCTATTCTCAATCTTGTGCATATCTTGGTGAATATATGTATACATCTGTTGTGTCTGTGCCTAGGAATGGGATGACTAGGTCATAGAGTTTATATGGGGTAGATACTGTCAAACAGTTTTCCAAAATGGAAATTCAGAAGTTTCATTGTTTTAATTTTCACCTTTAGATCTCTAACCCATCTGGAATTCTTTTAATATGGTGTAAGGTGGGGTGACCACGACTTTTCCCTCCATATATGGATATTAATGAATTAGCACTATTTATTGTTTTGCATTTATCTTTTTGGGTTTTTTGAGGCAAAGTCTCACTCTGTTGCCCAGGCTGGAGTGTAGTGGTGTGCTCATAGCTCACTGCAGCCTGAAGTCCTGGACCCAGAGGATCCTCCTGCCTTCGCCTCCCAAGTAGATGGGACTACTAATAAATTAGCCAGGCATGCACCACCATGCTTGGCTAATTTATTTTTTGTAGAATTGGGATCTTATGCTAGGCCGTTCTCAAACGCCTCACCTCAAGTGTTCCTCTAGCCTCAGACTCTCAAAGTACTGGGATTTTAGGCCTGAGCCACAGTGCTGGGCCATCTTAACCTTATTTTACAGAAATATTCAGACATTTCCTGGGTGTCCCATGGTAGTGGCGCTTAATACCTATAATGTGTCCTCTGACTCTGAGCCCCTTAGGATTCACAGGGAAGACAAGGACGTGCTGAGCCAGGCCCCTCCCCACTACTGCCATCCTGCCCTGCCAACCAGACTCTTCTGTGCTCTGGACCAACTGACTAGGGTCTTCTGACTGGAAATATGCATTGCGTCAAGCAATTGCTTCTAGGTCAGTTGTTTCAAATTTGGGCAATATGTTGTTGTTTTGAGACAGAGTCTCACTCTGTTGCCAGGCTATAGTGCCGTGGCCTAAGTGTAGATTACAGCAACCTCACACGCCTGGGCTCAAGTGATCCTTCTGCCTCAGCCTCCCAAGTAGCTGGGACTATAGGCCCCCCTCCCAAGCCCCCAATGTGTGGCTAATTTTTCTGTTTTTAGTAGAGACAGGGTCTCACTCTTGCTAGGGCTGGTCTGGAACTCCTGTCCTCAAGCAGTCCTCCCAACTTGGCCTCTCTGAGTGCTGGGATTATAGATGTGAGCCACTGTGCTGACATTTGGAACAGCATGTAGTTGATTTGTAGTCCCAGGACTTCTAGTGCAGAAATGCAATTCACGTTCTTGTTTCTGGGGAAGATGTGTCTCATATGTCCTCTTGGGATACTGAGGACACTTCCTCCAGCCTACACCTGCCTGTCCCCATACACCTCTGACAGGATACCTCCACATACCCCCACCCACCTCCAACACATATACAGGTGTGTATGTATATGGTATGCTACAGCATACCCCATGCCTGCACCCCTATCTGTAACACACCCACCCCCCAACACCTGCCCCCCCAACTCTCCACACACCCCAAATAGCACCTTCTACCTTCTGTTCCCCAACCCACCTACTCCCTGTACACCCCCTCATGCCCCGACCCACACCAAAACACATCCCACACCCTCCAAAATACAGAGCACTGCTTCATACATCCATACCGCCTCTCCCCTGTATGCTCTTCCTAAGTGACTGGGAGAGACTTGCTATTTCTAAATCGGGTGTTCAGAGATCTCGGGGATGCATGGCAGAGCTTTATGCGACTCAGTCATGTCGTCCCTGCTTTTTCCTCTGGGGGCTTCTGGTGCCCTGGCTTCTCCCTGGTTTTGTTTTGGAGGGAAGCAACAGCTTGTACTCTTGAAAGAATTCCAAGTGGAAAAACAGTTGCTGTGGTAACGGCACCCTGTGGGCAGTAACGTGGACACTCCAGGGCTGTTTTGATTGAGGGCTCTAAAGAACTCCTCTGTCTAGAGAAAATGTGAGTGGCTGGAGCCAAAAAAACTGTTGTCCTTTGAAGGACAGTCCTCCCCCCATTGTTTTCAGGGCTGGGCACCACTAGATATCTTGCAAGGTAATTTGAATCTTAAAGAAAAAGCACCTGTGATTGACATTGTTCTATCTGTGTAGGGAGTGAGAGTGAGTGCTAAGCTCTGTCTGGGGCAAGGAGTCAGTTTCTGCACCTGGCTGTCATTTCTGTTATGGTTGAGTGCCTCCCTACACGGCGCGGCCTGGGTGGGGAACGAGGTCAGAGAGGCGAGCCCTTGCCTCAGGCAAGGTCAGGCTGGGCCTAGTGGGGAGGCTGCACCACTGGTAGATACCCTCCACCCTGGGAAGAGGACTGCTAGAACTGCTGACCTCTTGGAGGGAGAGGGAAGGCTTGCAGCAGGCTGGTGGGGGGGAGGTGACACTTGAAGGACGGAACTTCTGAACATAGTGAGGTTACATGTACCTTGCTTTATCTCATTGGTTGGCCTGTGAGTCATGTCCCCATTTGAGCTCTGTGCTCCAGGCTGCTCTGTGCCCCTCAGTGTGTATGGTATTGTAACTTGTGGTGCATAACTGAAGACAGAACCGGACCTGGTAGAAGCACTGAGGAAACACTTGAAGAGGGATTGAGTGGAAGGCATGGAGAGGTGATGGCTGTTCGAGAACATGGGAGAGGAAGAGGAATTTTAGGCAGAGGAAGGCCCAGAAGAGAGCAGTCAGGTGTGGAGGTGGTCTGAATTTGGAAAGGCCGTCTGTGGAAGGCCCCTTTTTTGCTGCCTCCCGTTCCCCTGCACTCTATGGCTAGCCTCTTCTGACTTGGGTCCCTTCTCAATTATGGTCAGCTCGAGGGCAAGGGGTGGGACTTCCTCTGGATGACACTGCTGTCTGCCCTGGGTGAACTGAGGGAATGCAAGGATCTGTTATGTGACTCTTTTTCAGGAGGTGGAGGGCATCACTTAGGCAGTGGAATTTTGAGGGCCTCTCCCTGAAGACATTAGAGTCTCAGGCTCTGCTGTCATCTTCACCATGGTGGGTGCCTACTGATTGAGGACTTACTCTTAGATGGCCACAGTGCAGAGCTGTAACATCACATGCTTTTTTTTTTTTGTAGAGACAGAGTCTTACTTTACCTCCCTCGGTAGAGTGCCATGACGCCACAGGACTCACAGTAACCTCCAACTCCTGGGCTTAGGCGATTCTCTTGCCTCAGCCTCACGAGCAGCTGGGACTACAGGCGCCCGTGTCCACCACAATGCCCGGCTATTTTTTTGTTGCAGTTTGGCCAGGGCTGGGTTTGAACCTGCCACCCTCAGTATATGGAGCCGGCACCCTACTCACTGAGCCACAGGCGCCGGCCTGCATTTTCTATTTTAATGCCACTTTGCAGTTGATGAAACTGCAGCTCTGAGAAGCAAAGGACTTGTTCAGGGTCCCCCAGCTGGAGTCGTCAGAGCTGGGGGTTGATTCCTTGTGTGGTTTTGCTTTCTTACTCTTTCAGCTGAGCATACGATTTTTAAAAAATGCTTTACATGCAAAGAAATGATGTGTAGGTGAGGATTATAAGACCTTGTTTAAGCAATATTTCCCCCCACAAGTGTGCCAGTTCTGACTTGTACTGTAAATTCAGTTTTAATTAGGATTTTATCACTTGTAGATCACACCAGAGAGGAGACAACTGTCCTACCTTTACTTTTCTTCAGATTGTGACACTTTGAGAAGCAGCTGATATGTTAAAATAGCTTCTAGTTTCCCAGGAGCTTCAGCATATTTTGTTGTTTTGTAAACCTCTGACTGCCTGGAAATTGACCTGTGAAGAATTTTGCCTTTCACACTTGGATGCCTGATGTTGGGCCCCATGCACTGTGTTGTGATGGAAGGAGTGGAAAGATGGCCCCTAGGCCAGGTAAGGGGCTAGCTTGCATTAGAGACTGGCCTTTGTCGTGGTCAGGAGACTTGGGGAGGATGCTGAGACCCAAGCTCACTGCACATTGAACATCCTGAGTTCCGGCTTCTTTTGCAGAGTGGGCATCAGAACCTCTATGCTACCTGCATCCCAGGTTCTCCCTGTAGATCAGATAAGCTATGGAATGTATGATAACTTTGAGCCTTATAAAGTGCTGCATGTCGTTTTTTTTGTGTGTGTGGTTTTTGGCCAAGGCTGGGCTTGAACCCGCCACCTCTGGCATATGGGGCAGGTGCCCTACTCCTTTGAGCTACAGATGCCACCCCTGCATGTCATTATTGATATAAATGACCAGGTGTAGCTAAGGCACTTAGCTGCAAGCAATAGAACCATCCATTCTGGCTGGTTTTAAAAGAAAACAAAGTGTTTGTTGGTTCATTATTATTAAAAGAGAGCTAGCCTTAGAGGTACATAGCCAGAAAGAAGTCCAACATTTTGTAAGAAAATTGAAAAATGGCTCAATGATGAAAGTGCTACTGCCTTCAAGCATACGGCAGCTTGCTCTGCTCCCCTGTACCCTGTAATCAGTCTTACTGCAGCTTCCTTAACCTAGGTCATCATTCATAGTTCTCAATCTCTTGTGGGTATACTAGCAGGGCCAGAGTCACCTTTATGCTTCAAGGCAGGCTAGGAAAGTGAGCGGGGCACTTTGGCTTCTGTGGGGTAGGGCAGACTTTTCCTCTGGCATTGCTCAAGGTATAGCCTTCCCAGTGAAGGGAGGGGCTCAGGTACTGGGCAGCCCTTAGAATGACTTGGAAGCTCAGGCTCCAGTCACTTTCCTCTCTTTTCAAGGCAGTGTAGTGCAGTGGGTAGACCAGTCAAGTTGGGATCCAGAGACTTGAAATCTAGTCCTAGCTTTTGCCCTTTTCTTGCTCCACACTTTACTTGGATCTCTTGTGGGCCTCACGACGTTTAGGTTGTCTGAATAATTTGTGTTTCTTCTCATCCTGCCTGCTCTGTGTCCAGAGCCCACCTTGGTGACCACAGTAGCCCTCAGGCAGCTGGATGTAGCCTCATGCAGGTCACTTCCCCACCCTCTTGAAGAGGAGGAATGTGGTCTGACGCAGTGGCTGCTCAAGTGGGCTGTGTATTTTAGTTAGAGATATGACCTGAAAGTAAGTGGGCTCTTTGTACATTTAGATTCCCAGGTCTTACTCTGGAAGTTTCTGAGTTTCGGTGGGTGCTATTTATAACACATTTCCTGGGCTGCTGGATCTGGTTCTTCTTGTGCTGGATGTTCTCTGAGGCCTCTGTAGCCCTACCAGTTTGCGATTTCCTTGTATTTCTCATTTGGTCTAAGGATGGATATGGTCATACCTCTCTGCTTTTGTGCAAAAAGCACACCTAAGCCTTGGGGCTATTTATCTGAAAGAGTTTTGAAAGCCATGATGCCATTTAAATGTGGGCCCATGTTTTATTAGCTCTGAGCCATTGGTTAAGTCCCTTAGTTGTTCTGAACCTGGTCATTTGGATGGGATGATAATACCCAAGGTAGTTGTGGGGGCCAGAGGCCCTGGTGTGCACAGAGTGAAGGGCGAGTGGATATGTAGGCACTACTGGGCACTGTGTAGCTGAAAGGGGCTGTCCCTCCAGACTGACTCAGAGGCAGCTGCCCTCTCCTGTCCTTGGGATAAGAAGGTGGCTCTCCTAACCCATATCTGGCTTTTTCTTTTTTCCTGTGGCCTCAGTCAATGACCCTTATCCTTTGCTTTTTGGCCTTTGCTAACTGCTCTATGAATAACAATCCCATTGTTTTCTCCCTATCTGCCCTCCAGCTTCTCAATGCCTATGAGACAATCTGTACCCAATCAGGCAGGCTG
Source organism: Nycticebus coucang (assembly GCF_027406575.1). Lineage (NCBI taxonomy): Eukaryota > Metazoa > Chordata > Mammalia > Primates > Lorisidae > Nycticebus > Nycticebus coucang. The sequence goes on along the minus strand of NC_069787.1, from coordinate 91,901,572 downwards.
GTCTCACTGCACTAGTGTGCTTGGATGTCACCACTCTGTCTCTGCTTGGACACAGAGTCTGACCACACCTGCTCCTTCCAGGGATCTCATCACTCCCTGCCTTCTCAGCATGGGCCTTCCCTCTTCCTTCCTCCCTCCCTGGACAGACTGCTTGCCTGGCCTTCCTGGTAGGCTTAGGTCCCACTGGCACTCAGGCTTTGGACACACTGTAGGGTGATTACCCCTTCACTGTCTGCCTCCCCCTTCATTTGCCCCTGCCCTCCCTGAAGGCAGTGATCTTGTCTTAGACACCTTTTTTGTCTGCTAGATAACAAGACTCAAGAGACACTATAAATATTCAAATGAAGAAATGAAGTAGTCCAGTTGGCTACTGGTTGAGATTTTCCACAAGGAAAAATAGACTTACCCATGGGGACAAGTTCAGAAGTTTAAAAGTCTGCAGTGAACTTCACTGGGTGATGGTGAAGTAAGGTTTCCACAGTCTACTGTTCAGGCATGGACTAGCAGTGTTTTTTTTTTTTTTCTTTTTTTTTTTTTTTGTTGTTGTTTTTAAGAGACGGAGTCTCACTTTGTCACCCTTGGTAGAGTGCCGTGGCGTCACAGCTCACAGCAACCTCCAGCTCTTGGGCTTAGGCGATTCTCTTGCCTCAGCCTCCCAAGTAGCTGGGACTACAGGTGCCCACCACAACACCTAGCTGTTTTTTTGTTACAGTTTGGCCAGGGCCGGGTTTGAACCTGCCACCCTCAGTATATGGGGCTGGTACCCTACTCACTGAGCCACAGGCACTGCCCCAAGGACTAGCAGTATTTTGACAACTGTCCACATTGAAAAAGAATTGGCATTTTAGTTGGTCACAGGCTGTGGCTACCAGGAGCCCTGCTGTAGTCCCAGTTGTGGTGTTGGCTGGGAAATAACTGTTCCTCTAATAAATGGTAGCTCTTACTATATCCTGTGACCCACCCTGTTTCAAGAATATCTATCCATGCGAAAGGTCATAGATGCTGTTGAGGTTGTTGCATCTGTTGCCAGGTACAAGTAAGAGTTGTTCGCAGCTCTCAGGCACTGGGAATTGATGTAAATAAGCCCATGTGGCTACATTGTGTTAGGAAGCTAAAGAGTATCTTTTTTTTTTTTTTTTTTGTGGTTTTTTGGCCAGGGCTGGGTATGAACCTGCCACCTCCGGCGTATGGGACCGGCACCCTACTCCTTGAGCCACAACAGGCTCCCCACCTCTGCCCTGTGAGTTTTTTTCTGGGCCTAGCTTGCTGTTTCCATCAGATCCAAGGATATTAATCACATAGTAGCTGGGCTCCCTCCTCCCTCCTGCACTTAGCCTCAGAATCCCATCCACCAGCTGTAGTTCATGGAGGAAGGTCACCTTTTGTTCTTCAGGCCTGACACATCCGGGGACAGTCAGGTACTGGCTGCATGTCCTCAGGATTAGAGATTCTGGGTGGTTGTTCCAGTGCCCAGAACTGACGAGCCGTGCCCCCTTGTGACTTATGACTCTGACTGTCCACTGTGAGGCAATCAATGGGAAGGGGGTTCCAGGCAGCCCCCCAGTGTCACATGAAGCTATCTTATAGCCCAGCCAGGATGTTTCCAAGTTGCATGGGCCCAGTCCTTTGCCTTGTGATTGGTGCGCTGGTGGTTGTGAGTTCTGCTTTGTGGTAGAGGAGGCTTTTCCCTCCTCCAAGAAAAGGGAAATGGTGAGACGGGTGGGAGGGTGGGGGAGTGACTTCGTTGTTCACCATCAGTTAGTTAGGTTCTTAACTGAAATGTTTAGCCTGGAATGCCAGAGATGTTTATCCTGATTAAGGGGACTTGGCCTGCACTGTGGCTGCTTGCTTTGCTGCTGTGCTTAGTCCTGGCTGCAGAGGGGTGCTGCTGTGTACCAGCCTCTGTCTACCCTCTTCTCATGCCCAGCAAAGATCGTCCTTTTTTTTTTTAAGTTTGGGAATGGTTGTTAGACATTGACTGGGCTATGTTGGGCCTGAGCCGTGGTTTCCTGCTTTATCATTGAGCCAGTTGATGGTCAGGAGCATCTGTTTAGGGTATGAGTCAAGACAGTGAGCCACAGGCAGCTGGGTTCTTCTGGTTGTTTTTAGTATTATTATCATTATTAAGTTATTTTGACACGGAAATAAGACTGAAAAAATGCTACCTGTGGTTGTATGTGGGCCTGTGAAGTCTTCGACCATTCGTATGTGTAATGTTGCCATGGTTGCAATCATGGTATGTAGTGTGGACTCTGCTCCCTCACATTCTTGTGTGTGTATGGTGCACAGTGCTGCCCTTCCTGGCACTATTTTCACGGCGCCTCTGGCCTATCACATGAGCAGTTGGCCTGCCTGTCTTGCTCAGCCACTTAGACTCATGTTACGGTTCCAGTTCTCTCTCTATTATGAAAAACACAAAAAACATAGTTCGTTTGTTTGTTTGTTTGAGACAGAGTCTCACTATGTCGCTCTGGGTAGAGTGCCGTGGGGTCACAGCTCACAGCAACCTCAAACTCTTGGGCTTAGTGAGTCTCTTGCCTCAGCCTCCCAAGTAGCTGGGACTACAGGCACCTGCGACAACCCCTGGCTGTGTAGCTGAACCGGGCCGGTTTCAAACCCGCCAGCCTGTGTATGTGGCTGGCGCTGTGACCACTGTTTTATAGGCTCTGAGCCCATGGTTCTGTTTTTTTGTTTGTTTGTTTTTTGAAACAAGGTCTTGCTCTGTTGTCCAGGCTATAGTGCAGCAACCTCAGACTCTGGGCTCAAGTTGTACTTCAACCTCAGCCTTCCGAGTAGCTGGACTACAGGTGCCCAGTACAGTGCCCAGCTAATTTTTCTATTTTTAGTAGAGGTAGAGTCTCATGCTTGCTCAGGCTGGTCTCAAACTCCTGAGCTGAAGGGCTGATGATGTCCAGCTTTTCTTTCTTTTTTTTTTTTTTGTCTTGTTTTGAGACAGGGTCTTGCTCTGTCATCCAGACTGTTGTGCAGTGACAAGATTATAGCTTACTGCAACCTCCAGCTCCAGGGATCAAGAGATCCTCCTGGCTCAGTCTCTGAGTAACTGGAACTACAGACTACTTTTTATTATTTTTTGTAGAGACGAGATCTCACTGTTGCCCAGGCTGGTGTTAAACTCCTAGGCTCAACCAATCTTCCCAAAGTGCTGAGATTACTGGTGTGAGCTACCACACCCAGCAGCTCACCTTCTAAAGAGAAGTCTTCCAGTTTCATGGAACCTAGTTAAATTTGATTCTTACCATACTTCCCCCAAATGGGCAGGATTGGAAATTTTGCCTTTACTTTGTAGGAGAAGCAGAGGCATAGACAGTTGTTGGAAGGGAAAATAGAAGAGACAACTAAGAGACAAACGAGCAGATGTGTGTGGCAGAAAGAACTAAGCTGGTTGTCTGTGTCCCCTAAGTGCCTTGAACTCTGCCCCACGGAAAGAATGTTGCATCTGACATGCACAGGCTTGACTTGGATATCACTCGGATATCACTCAGCCTCAGTTCTTGGCATCTATGCGGCAAGGCTGGTGATACCTAATACCTGGGCGATTTTGGGAGGCTCAGACAACTCGATGGAGGAAAAGCTCCATCCTGTGAGAGGGGGAGTTAGTGTGTACTCCCAATTTGGTTCTTTCAGTATTGGTCCCGCTGCTGTAATATGTGCCAGGTGCTGGGGAACAGTGAGGGACAGTCCTGTCCCATCTTCCAGTCTAGCAAGGAAGACAGATATCAAATAAAATCTGTGTAGGTAAATGCACATGTCTTGGATTATGTGAATGTGATTATCATTTAGAGGATCTGGGAAGAACATTTTTCTGCTAAAAATGGGCATAATCTTTGGCCCACTAAGCTAGGGGAAAGTGCCCACCAATCTTTCAGCTGCTGTGGAGTTTTGTGGTGGGTGTAGAATGAAGGCTTCTGGGGGAAGGTCTCGCAGAGGTGGTGCCTGTTCTTCCAGCCAGGGACCTCCCATTTCTCATACCCGATTAAGAATCAGGTATTCTTGGCAGCGCTTGTGGCTCAATGGGGTAGGGCGCTGGCCCCATATGCCGGAGGTGGTGGGTTCAAACCCAGCCCTGGCCAAAAAAAAGAATCAGGTATTCTTAATTCGAGTCTCATTTTTTCTTTCTTTTTTTTTTTTTTTTTGGTTTTTGGCCAGGGCTAGGTTTGAACCCGCCACCTCTGGCATATGGGACCAGCACCCTACTCCTTGAGCCACAGGCGCCGCCCTCGAGTCTCATTTTTAAAAAATTAATTGTAAGCTGTGGCGTCATAGCTTACAATAACCTCTAACTCTTGGGCTCAAGCAATCATTTTGCCTCAGCCTCCCAAGTAGCTGGGACTACAGGTGCTTGCCACTATGCCCAGCTAGGTTTTCTATTTTTAGTAGAGATGGGGTTTCACTCTTGCTCAAGCTGGTCTTGAACTCCTGAGCTCAAGCAATCTGCCGGCCTTGGCTTCCCAGAGTGCTAGGATTATAGGCATGAGCCTCTGTGCCTGGCCCTATTATTAATTGACAGATAATAATTGTATCTATTTATGGGGTACAATATAATGTTTTGATATTTATTATAGAAAGATTAAACTGAGCTAATTAACGTATTTATCATCTCACCTATTCTTCTTTTTTTTTTTTTTTTTTTTTTTTGTGGTTTTTGGCCGGGGCGGGGTTTGAACACACCACCTCCGGCATATGGGACCGGTGCCCTACTCCTTGAGCCACAGGCGCCGCCCTCACCTATTCTTCATTGATGAGAACATTTAAAATCTTTTCTTAGCAATTTTGAAATATACATTATTTTTAACCGTTGTCACCAGGCTGTGTAATAGATCTCTTATAACATGTTCCTCCAAAACAGAACCTTGTGCTCTTTGACCAACATCTTTCCTTTTCCCACCACTAAACTCTTTGCTTCTGTGAATTGGACTTTTAAGATTCCACATATACGTGAGATCATATAATGTTTATCTTTCTGAGTTTACCTTATTTCACTTAGCATAATGTTCTTCAGATTCACACATGTTGTAAATGACAGGATTTCCTTCTTTTTATTTTTATCTGTCTGTCTATCTAGACTAGCAGTTCTCAATCTGTGGGTCAAAACCCCTTTGGGGGTTTAGCGACCCTTTCACAGGGGTCGCCTAAATACATCCTGCATATCAGATATTTACTTTACAATTCATAACAGTGGCAAAATTACAGTTATGAAGTAGCAACAAAAATAATTTTATGGTTGGGGGTCACCACAACATGAGGAACTGTATTAAAGGGTCGCGCCATTAGGAAGGTTGAGAACCACTGATCTAAACAGAGTCTCACTTTGTCGCCCCGGGTAAAGTACTATGGCATCATAGCTCACAGCAAGCTCAAACTCTTAGGCTTGAGCAATCCTATTGTCTCAGTCTCTAGAGTAGTTGGGACTACAGGCATGTGCCATTGTGCCCAGCTAGTTTTTCTGTTTTTTAGTAGCGATAGGGTCTTTCTCTTGCTCAGATGGTCTCCAACTCCCGAGCTCAAGCAATCTGCCCGCCTCAGCCTCCCAGAATGCTAGGATTACAGGTGTGAGCCATTGCCTGGCCTATTTCCTTCTTTTTAAAGGCTGAATGGTGTCCCACTGTATATATCTACCATATTTTCTTTACCTGCTTATCCACTGATGGACACTTATGTTTCCATTTCAAGATTTTCTTTTTTTTTTTTTTTTTTTTTTTTTTGAGACAGAGTCTTACTCTGTCATCTGGTCTAGAGATTAGCTCACAGTAACCTCAAACTCCTGGACTCAACTGATCCTCCTGCCTCAGCCTCCAGGGTAGTTGAGACTACAGGCACTCGCTACAATGTGCCTGGCTAATTTTCCTATTTTTAGTAGAGATGGGAGTTCTCACTTTGCTCAGGCTGATCTTGAACTCCTGACCTCAAGCAATCCTCCTGTCTTTGCCTCCCAGAGTATATTATAGGCATGAGCCACCATGCCTAGACTATTTGAGCTTCATTTTTAAAACTTAAGTTTGTCATCTACAAAAACTTGGCCAGAAACAGAAGTACTGTCTGAGAGGGATAGTATGTTCCATTCCCATAAATGTAACAACATTTGAAAAATGACAAGTGTAGATCAATTTCTTTGCTGGTAAATCTGAGAATAGTGGGCCTTCCATCTCCTGCAGAGAATATCTAGGTCCTGGGTTCTGGGTACTTTTGTTGTTGTTGTTGTTTTGTTTTTGAGACAGCCTCAAGCTGTCGCCCTGGGTGGAGTGCCGTGGCATCACAGCTCACATCAACCTCCAACTCCTGGGCTCAAGCGATTCTCCTGCCTCCACCTCCTAAGGAGCTGGGACTACGGGCGCCCGACACAACACCCGGCTATTTTTTGGTTGCAGCTGTCATTGTTATTTGGCAGGTCTGGGCTGGATTCGAACCCACCAGCTCAGGTGTATGTGGGTGGCACCTTAGCGCTTGAGCCACAGGCGCTGAGCTTTTTTTTTTTTTTTGGAGACAGAGTCTCATTATGTCACCCTCGTGGGTCACAGCTAGGACTATAGGTCCCTGCCGCAACTCCCAGCTATTTTTTGTTGCAGTTGTCATCGTTGTTTTAGCTGGCCCGGGCCGGGTTCGAACCCGCCACTCTCAGTGTATGTGGCTGGCGCTGTACCCATTGGGCTACAGGCACCAAGCAGGGTTTGTTTTTCTTTTGAGACAGAGTTTCATTTTGTCGCCCTCAGTAGAGTGCCTTGGCGTCATAGCTCACAGCAACCTCTAACTCTTGCGCTCAAGCAATTCCCTTTCCTCAGCCTCCCTAGTTAGCTGGGAGTATAGGCACATGCCACAACATCTGGCTATTTTTAGAGATCGGGTCTCGCTCTAGCTCTGGCTGGTCTCAAACTCACGCTCTCAGGCAATCCGCCCACCTTGACCTCCCAAAGTGCTGCGATTACAGGCATGAACCATAGCTCCTGGCCTACTTGTTAAGTACCCAGAACTCAGGTGGCTCTCTGCTCTCTTGGGTTTTCTTGAGTCAGGGTGAGGGAAGGGTGAGAACAGAGGGAACATCTGGTTCCCCAGGAGGGATGCAGCAAGAGACAGATTCAAGCCAGGTTTGAGCCAGGTCTGTTCTTGATGGACAGCAGGACTCGAACTATTGCAGGACACCTGCAGGCTGTTTTTCTTGGGAGTCAGATAAGGTTTTGCAACAAGTGGTGGACCTAAGTTACCTTGTAATCCAAAACCACCCCTGCTGAATAGCTGCAGCCCCACTTTAACAAGGGAAAAGACAGCAACTCAGAGAGGTCCTGCAGTTTGCCCACAGTTGCATCCCTGGAATGCAGTGTATGTGATTAACCCACCTCCTGCTCAGGCTAGGCCAGTGGTTCTCAACTTTCCTAATGCCCCGAACCTTTAATACAGTCCAACGGGGGTGCGACCCACAGGTTGAAAACTGCTGGTCTAGGCCTGCTGTTCCAGGCTTCCTCTATATCGCAGCACTTCCAACAGGGAGGGTCCTGGCAGAGTTTGTAGAGTGGCCTAGCTTCCCAGAGGAACTGGTCCAGTCTGGCTGCTTGTGCTGGCTGATGGGAGCTGGATTTTACCCTGCCCTCTGTGTGACCTTCCTAGCGGTTATTTCCTCCTGGGTGAAGCCCCAGGGCAGTGGGTGGGGCCCTTTCTACCCTGGTTGTTCCTCTTCTGCCCTTCCCATGCCCACCCCCCTCATCCTGTAAGATGCAGGACAGTTGACACTTCCTTTGAGAGCCTCCCCAGACACCTCATGTGCTCTCTCAGTGGCCTCTTGACATCTTCCCTTTCCTCTCTGGGTCACCACCAGGTGAGACTCTGAAGAGCTCTGGGTTCTTTCAGGATTACTCCAGAAAGGTGTAGCTTCTCACACCTGACCTGTGACCCCTGGAATCTGTCCATGAGCCCAGGTTGAAAATCCCCACCCTGCTGTGCCAACGTTAGGTGCCTCCTGTTTCTTTTTCTCCTCAGTACCCAGCGTGGATTATCTAGCACAGGGAGCCTGTTAATATTTGTTGATAATAAAGAAAATCTGCTGGAGGAGTTATCTGCTGCCTCCTTTGAGTACTTGTAGCTGGTTTCCCCGATGCACTTGTAGCAAGATTAGGACCAGATTTGATTTGGGGCCAGCTCCTCTGACACATGCCGGATATCACTGGTCATCTGGGGCAAGGTCATGTGCTCTGGCTCTGCTGCCACAGCCTCAAGATCGACATGCAGCCTGGGGTCAACCCTGCTTCTCTCTTCCGTGAGGAGTGGATCCTCCTTCTCCCTGCAGAGATCAGGCACTGGCCCCTCATCAGGCTCTAGGCATTAGGCCTCACCTCAGTCTGCTGGTAAGCTGCCACACCCTTTCCCTTTGTCCTCTAAGCACCACCACCTTTTTGTCAAAGGCACCTTCATTCCCCCAGTGAGTCACCAGCAGAACCTCAGCCATTTCTGGCTCCTCCCTGTCTCCCCACAGCATTCAGGCACCCCCTTGTTCTAGTCCACTGCCACTGACCTAGTTCCGGCTCTTATCTCTTGTCCTTGTCTCCAGCCTTGCTGTCGTCCCAGCCTCCAGCTCAGCATTGTGTTCTCTCTCTGTTCACAAGCCATTAGGGAATGCCAGCACCCACAGGGGAGCAGTGGCTCTTAACTGACCCCAGACTTGGATGGTGGTCCCCATCCACCCCTGCTGAACTCTGAGCCCAACTCTGTGAAGCACTGTCTGAATGGGAAGTCAGAAATTCTGTCTTCTGATGTCTTGATGAAGCTGCCGTTATAACATTGCCCTGTCTGCTCACAGGGTGGTTGAGAACATCTGATGAGAACCGTAGAAGTGGAAGCTTATCGGGACCTGTGGCCCTGACAGCTTTTCTGAAGCCCTTTCCTTCCAGCCTTGGCCAATTTTCCCTGCCCTTCAGGCTCTGCTGCCTTGTCCACCCAAGTTGCAAGCTATTCCACTTCCTCCTTTGTCATTTCCTTCTTGTAATAGTGCTATGATGTTGGTATGATTGTCTTCATTTTCATAGATGAGCAAGCCTGGGCTGGAAGGCCATATAGATTGTATAACTAGTCCAAGGACACATCGCCAGGATGAAATAGAGCTGGGATTTCCCCATCAGGGTCTGATAGAACCCCTGCCTGCACGTGTCCTACCATTGTGCTGTGCCTATTGTGGTTATTGTCAGGCCTATGGTTACAGACAGGTAAGACAATTGTCTGCCCTCAAGGAAGTCACAGACTGGTGGGCAGACAGAGTGAATGTTCAGGCTTGGTAATCTTAGCAGCAGATTGATGCAGGAGGACGCAGAGTGAGCAGCACTACAGCCCAATGGGATGTTAGGCTGCCCAGGAGAATCAGAGCCTAGAGAACGGTGGCGTTTCTGCTCCCAAGCAGGATGGCATTCAGCCCACAGCTTATCGCTTCATCTTCAGAGTGAGTCAGACTCAGAGTGACTGCCCTACCCCCTAAGTGCCCTTGGAACACAGCTTCTGCTGCAGCCACACCCGACAGGAAGTCCCTCCACCCCAGCATGGAGTTATTGCACTGGCCCTGAGGATGGGCAACAGGATGAAATTATAAGAACCTGCCAGGTTCACCCCAGACTGTCAGTCTCTTTTTGCTGTTGCTGCAGGTACGGTATGCCCATCTCTTTTTTATTTTTTATCTCATGTTGGTCCCAAATCAGAACTAGAAAGACTCAAACTGGGGCCAGTTTCACCTCTTGTTAGGAGGCTACCATTTCGAAGCCTTGTTTTCTCTTAGTTGAAATAGGGGGTTGTTTCTCATGAACATTATAGCAGGCATGCTCAGCTAACGAGGCATATTCACTTGGGCATTAGAAAGTGCCGGCATCCCTGAGTTCCTGTTGGGTCTCCAGCTGCTTCAGGAATGGTCTAAGGGTGGGAGGGCCTCAGATCAGAAGATGGAATGTCTCTCCTAAGTCTTTCCTGCCTCTCTTATACCCTTCTGGAAGAGAGAGCCTCAGGCAGCGGCTTACCAAAGTTTGAATCTCTGGAAAGTCCTAGGGGAAGGGAGGGGCTTATTGCTGACCCTCCCACTCAGGCTCTCCTGCTTCAGCCAACCCATTCAGGCCCACCTGCCCCCTTGACAGTTCCCAGCCCTCCTTTTGACCTTACACACAGGAAGCGGCAGGCTGGGCATGGAGCATCTCGCCTGACTTCTGGTTTCCCCCTTTTCCTCCCGTGACTTATCTTTTGGGCTACCAGAGTGCCCTTTCAGAGTGTTGGCCTTCTTGCTGGGTTCAGCCCTCCCACAGCACTAGAGGAAGGCCCTGCCCGCTGTGTGGGTCTGCTCTGTAGACTGGGACGGCCCCCTTGCTCTCCTGTCCACTTCACTCCCAGAATGTTCTGCCTTCTTTAGCTGCCTGGCAAACCCCCTCTCCCCCATCGGATGTTTAGAATTGAGTTTAAGGTTGCTTCTTTCCCTGATAATGCTGTCCCTTGCCAGTTCCCCAAGGGTACAAAGCACTTAATAAAGCTTTCCTCGGGCGGCGCCTGTGGCTCAGGAAGTAGGGCGCCGGTCCCATATGCCAGAGGTGGCGGGTTCAAACCCAGCCCCGGCCAAAAAACCACAAATAAATAAATAAATAAATAAAGCTTTCCTCACCCCTCGTGGCACAGTTGCATTTCTAAGTCTGCTCCTTTGAACAGACTTGGGATCTGTAAGGGCAGGGTTTTTGTTTCTTCTATTCTTGTACCCAAGGCAGCAGATCTGGCGCCTGGGAGGTGCAAGGAAAGAGGGACCCTAATCTTATCTGGGTAGGAAGGGGCAACAGAGGGAGATACAGCAGCCTTCTTCTCCCTCCCTCTCTCCTGCATGTCTGGTTGTTGCTTGAGCTTCTAGTAATGGTCCTACATTCCAGCAGTGGGGATTAGTGCTGTCCTCAAGCTTTGTGTGCCATCCAGAGGCAGGTGTGCTTAGCTAGTGGAGGAGATGAGATGGAGGCATGTCCCCAAATTGATAAGCCTCTTTCTAGCCAGTCTGATAAAGAGAGAAGACACAAATTATTAATGTTGGTGGATATAATGACAGATCTTCTTTAAAGTAATAATAATATAAGCCACTTTATGCCAGTAAATTTAGTAACTTAGGTGAAATGGATATTCTTTGAAAGGCATAAATTAACAATCTTACTCAAGAAGAAATAAAAAATCTGTATAGTCCTATGTCTAAAATCTTCTCCTAAAGACAACTTCAGGCCAAGATGGCTTTAAGGAAGAAATAATATCAATCCTCCACAACTCAATTTATCTGTAAATTTTGCCTCTGGTAAAAGGATTTCAAACAGGAAACAACCCAATCAGGCTATATTTTGGGCAGTGATGTTTTAGGAGCTCCTGAAGTCCTTCCTGGGTTCCTTCTTCCCCCCTGTAGGCTCCAGGGGGAGGTAAGGGCTGGGCTGCAAGGTCTATGCATGGAGTCCCCGGCTAGTGTCAGAAATGTGAGCGTGCTGCCAGAGGCAAGAAGGAGGGCTAGGGAAGGGCCGCAGTCCAGGCCTGACTGTCCTGCCCTCCATCTACCAGTGTTCCTGAGAGTTTGACTCTTCTGGGGTTGGTGAGGAGAGTAGTAGTAAAATTGGCAAAGAGTCATTGGAGATTGTCTAACCCAGGCCCTGGGTTAGGCCTTGAGGTATTCCAGGAGTTGCCCCATGCTGAGAGGAAATTAGGGAAGGAAGGGGTATTTAAGCCTGGATGTGAATAGGAATAGCCACAGGCTTGTGTCCTGGGCCTAGAGTCAGACTCTGTTATGCACTAGGCCCATAGAAGTGAGAAGGCTCTTTGCCTGAGAATCTCGGATAGCCGTCTTGAAGAGGTGGCCTTTGAGCTGGCCTCTAGGACTAGCTAGGGTGTAGCTTTTCTTGTGGGTTATCAAAGTGGACATTTCCGAATTTGAGACAAAAGGTTGGATATGAGAGTGTTCTGAACAGAGGCCAGTGGTGAACAGGATGAGTGGTGGGGCCTTGGGAGACTGTACCATCTTGGGCCAGGGAGGTAGGGTTAAGAGGAGTGGCTGTTGTCCTGGAGGGTGTGGGGAGCTAGTGAGAGTTCTAGGCAGAGGCTGTAGTGTGATCTGACTGGTATCTTCGAAGAGGACGCCCAGTGACATAGATGCATAGGGTGGAGAGAGACTAAGGGGAGATGGGTTGAAGAAAGAGCTGGGGGCAGCTGCATACTCCAGAGTGGAGGGGATGGATGGATGGATGGCAGGCAGGTTTGGCTGGAGGGGAGGAGGGGGAAGCTTAGTTGTGGTGGGGACCTGAGGTGAGAATAGGCATTGGGAAGGAGGGAGAAAGGTGGAGAGGTCTGGGAGGGTGTGGGTAGGGAGGGGTGAGACATCAAGTCTGACTTAAGTCTTAGGATGGGGGAGGTGTCTTTAGATTCCCAGGGATGCTGTGGACCCAGGCTCCTGCTGGTTCTCATTCTGGATGTCCACCAGGACCTAGACCTGCGCTTGGGCTGTCTGTGGCTGCATCCAAGTGCACATGGCCAGGTCTGAACCGGGTGGGAAGCACAGGCGAGGCAGCTGGAATCTGAGCTGTTTTTAGGAACTCAGCGCCACTCTTGATAGGCTATCACTTGTCTCTGTGGCAAGAACACAGGGCCAGGATTAGGAGGACGTTGGTTTAGACCTGCAGCTACCATTGACGGGTTCTGTGACCTTGGGCAAATCTTATCCTTTTCTCTTTCCATGACAGCCATTTCCCAGGTTTCCTCATGGGTTAAATTGAGGATCTGCAGCCAGCTATCTTGGGAGCACTTCAGGTCTGAGGTTCTTTGAGTCTCTCCATCAGGGATGGGTTTCCAGGCTGATCTGCATGTCCTTTCACCATCCCAGGCAGTAGGGGTCATACCTTGTGACCAAGGCCAGGGTCACCCAAAAGCTACTTTGCTTCTCCTGAGTGCTTGTCTTATCGATTAATCATTTGAGATGGGGTCTCTGTCATCCAAGCTGTGGTACAGGGAGTTATGGTATGATTGTAACTCACTGCAAATTCAAATTCCCTGGTCAAGTGATCTTCTGCCTCAGTCTCCTGAGTAGCTGGGACTACAGCCATGCATCACTATGGCTAGATGGTTTTTCTACTTTTTCTTTTCTTTTTTTTTTTTTTCCCCAGACTCTCACTTTGTCGCCCTTGGTAGAGTGCTGTGGCGTCACAGCTTACAGCAACCTCCAGCTCTTGGGCTTAGGCGATTATCTTGCCTCAGCCTCCAGAGTAGCTGGGACTACAGGTACCCGCCACAACGCCTGGCTATTTTTTTTTGTTGTTGTTGTTACTGTTTGGCCGGGGCCGGCTTCAAACCCACCACCCTGGGTATATTGGGCCAGCGCCCTACTCACTGAGCCACAGGTTTTCTGAGCTGCCCAAGATTTTTCTACTTTTTATAGAGACGAGGTCTCGCCATGTGGCTCAGACTGGTTTTGAACTCTTGGCTTCAAATGATTCTCGTGCCTCAGCCTCCTAAAATGCTAGGATTACAGGTGGGAGTCAGCTCTTGAATCACTCTTCAGCAGGAAGACTGGAGCACACCTCATCCCCCTACTTAGGTGGCCTGTTATTTGTTCACCTGCTGCTGCCACAAATGTGTATCTTTATCTTTCTTGAAACCCTGCTCTTTGCACAGCATCTGAGGCTGGGTCATCCTTAACCCTACCCTCTCTGCAGAGCTAGTGCTGCACCACACCTGCCAGATTGCTGGGCATTTTTTAAAAATGTCATTGAGATAGTTGGATGTTTTCTCATTCATTAATGAATAACTTGGCCTTTGCTGAGGCACTCGAGTGTCTCTGGGCCTCCAGAAGGTTGGTGGCAGTGATTTGAACTTGCCCATGGGCCGGAACAGGTCTTGTCCCTTTCTTGCAGTCCCCCCCTCTTCTGTCCAGTGGTTCTGGTAATCAGAATCCCTATGGAAAGAAGCCTTCTTGTGGGGTGGGGGGCCTTGCCCCATTAGCCCACTTTGGGGAAAGCTAAGCCCTTTCTGTCCTTTGCTTCTGGCCCTGTTCACCAAGGGCAGGCATTTCAGGGGCTAGCCTTCAGGGAGTGCACTGCTGGCAGTTGGGAAGGAACTCTTTGTTAGACTGTCTGGGATTCTGGTTTGCTTCATCAGCTATCCTTTCGTCAGGGAGATGTGTTTCTGTTAGCTGGGCCTCTGTAGAAGCCCCATCTGGGTCACAGGAGCCTCGGGAGAACCCTAACTTGTTTCTCAGTTAAGTGTTTGTACTCTGCTCTTTGCCTTCCCTCTTTGCCTTCATCAAGCATATGCCTCTGTACCTCATGGCCTACCTGGCCCTGCAGGGGTGTGCAGTCTCTTCCCCAGGCTCTCTTGGGGCTCCTGTTGCCTTAAAACACTGGCCAGAGCCTCTGATTGGCCCCCACCTGCCTCGACAGTCTCACTCAGCACTTACCTTCACCCCCCTGCTTCTTCAGCCACCTGCAGTGTCCTCAGACCACATACCCCCTTGCTCAGGCTGTGCCAGAATGCTCTTCTCACTCCTGTCCTCCATCCTGTAACACCCAAATTATTCTCATTTCTTCAGCGGGAAATCCCTCACCCATCCCCCAGGAACCATGTTGACCTCTCTCATGTAGCCATTGTCACTTGGTGATTTTGTTCCTGCTCCTCATCCCCATGAGATGAAGCTAACCTGAGTTGTGGGACCATGGTGCCTTGATCTGTTCCTGTTACAGAAAGTGAGCCAGGCTTCCAGCCTGGGTTTGGTGGTGTGCTCTCTGCTTGGTGCGTGCCCAAGAAATGGTGGGGACCTAGTTGCCGTCCTCAGGGTCTTCACAATGAACATTGGCAGGAAGTGACTCATGAAGCAGATGCCACTTGCAGGGAGGCAGTTGTCAGTGGCATAAACAAACCTCTTTTTTGTCCTGCCCTGGTTGCTAGTCTCTCCCAGCTCAGAGAGGTAGGCCAAGCAGATATTTTACTTGTGATTTATATGTCAGCGCCAGCTCATTCTTATATCTGCCATGGCAGGTTCCCTTTGGAAGGAACTCACAGATATCTCTCAGAACATTGCTCTAGTGAGAGTCAAAGGCAGGTCACTGCCAATAATGAAGCAAGCATTGATACCTCCAGGGTGCCAACCCTGGCATGCAGGGAAACCCATGACAGGGCTCTCTGTCCAGGGGCCTCTTAGTCCATGCACTGGACCCAAGGCATGGTCACGTGCATTTTAGCATACACATGCACCCCCCTGCCCTGTGTGCCAGTTTGTCTGCAGGGCAGGCTGATTTAGCAGCCATGATGACAGTAAGAAGGAAGGAAGCCCAGAAAGGCATTTCTGCTGGAGGTGGAAACACTGTGGCCCTCAGTGCTCCTGGAGAACAAACTTACCATGTGAAGGTTGAGATGAGGTGAACATGACTTCCCTAGACTTAAAAAAAAAAAAAAGTGAGGTGGGAAGTCAAAAGAACCAGCTTTACAAGAAATTTCTCCCATAGAAACTTCAAACTAGGTTCGGCACTCATAGCACAGTGGTTATGGTGCCAGCCTGGGCCAGCTAAATAACAATGACAACTGCAACAACAACAACAAAAAATAGCCGGCCGTTGTGGTGGGCAGCTGTAGTCCCAGCAACTTGGGAGTGTGAGGCGAGAGAATCGCTTAAGCCCAAGAGTTTGAGGTTGCTGTGAGCAGTGAAGTCATAGCACTTTACTGAGGGTGACATAGTGAGACTATGTCTCAAAAAAAAGTAATAAATAAATAAATTCAAACTAATTCCTTTTGGCTCTTTCTCCCAGAATATATTGCAGGCCTGAGTGGTGAGAGTCTTAGTCTCACCACTAAGCCTGGTCCTAGTTTGAGTCATGTTACTTCTAAAAGGAACCAAATAGATATTCTTGGAGAGGTCTCTGGCCTGGGACGGGATTTAGGAGGGCTGAGGTTTTGTCCTGCCCTGGTTGCTAGTGACTGTTCTTTCCTCCATCTCTTTCAGGTCAGCAGGTGGCTGACCATCCAAACCCATGAAGGTGGCTGGTGGCCTGCCAGTGTGGGCCCTCTGTGGCACCAATCAGCTCCATTTCTCACCACCTAAAACCTTCCAGCTCTTCTTGCCAGTGTTCACCATGCACCTGGGACTAGGCTAGGGTCATGGATTTTTAACTTCTGCTTGGGCAATGAGGATCCAGTGTTGTGCCGTCAGATGTAGCACACTTGTGTCCCCTTGGAGGCCAGGACCCCAAGCTGGTCCTTGCCAGGGTGTCTGGCTCCTGAGAAGTCCTATTCTTCCTTAGCTCCCTGGGTACCATGGACTAGAAGTAGGAGCATCCATCTTAGCAAGTGGTTTTTCTCCCTTTCTTTGCAGGACAAAGAAGATGGGGAGCCAAAGACCAAGCAGCTCAGAGAAGAGGAGGAAGAAGGCGAGAAACACAGGTAATCCTGTGCGCAGCTCTTGGCTTTGCTCTCTCCTGCAGTGCCCATCGGTCCCCAGGTCTTTATATCTTCCCAGCTCTGTGTTCAGAGTTTCTGCCTGTTCTTCCTTCTACCCCTACAGCTAGCTGCTTTGTTCAGACCTGAAAATCTCAACCGCTTCACTCCTTGGGGTCTTCTCTGCCTCCTTTCCCCCGTTTATCATCCAGTTCTTTCTCAGTCACCAATATTTCTTTCCAACCCTCGTATGTCTTTTTATTCTTCTCATCTGCTTTTTGTAAAATCAGGTCCTTCTTCTGGCCTGGCTTGTAAAGCTCTGCCTGGGCCATCTGGCCTCATCCAACCTCCTCTGTTTCCCTTTAGCCTC
The DNA here is from genome assembly GCF_027406575.1 of Nycticebus coucang. Lineage (NCBI taxonomy): Eukaryota > Metazoa > Chordata > Mammalia > Primates > Lorisidae > Nycticebus > Nycticebus coucang. The sequence goes on along the minus strand of NC_069787.1, from coordinate 91,884,804 downwards.
CCCTCACACTTGGCATTGTCCGTCCATCTCTTTGTAGCATCCTTTCAGCCTGGAGGTCTTTTTCGTCTCTCCTTCACCTTTGATTTTGCAAGGCTGCCTCTTTCTTCTTTGCCTGTGTTCCCCCACCTACTGTCTTTGCTCCCTCAGTAGTTCATTTAGAGTATTATCCTCTTTTGCCAAATACTGTCCTGCAGTTGACAACTTAAGTTGCCTGAACACAGCACATGTGAGGGGCTTGGGTGTCCTCCCCTGTGGTTGCAGTCATGAGTGCTTCCTATAGTCTAAGGGCAGCAAGCTCCACAGAACTTCAGATGCTGCTGCTTTGCCTCAGAAATCCCTGTTTGCAGGAACCGGTGTGTGGGGCAGGAATTGCTGTGGGACTGATCTTTGTGAGTTGTCTGACAAGCATCCCCTGCCAACAGTTGCTGAGGTCTCATGCCCTCCCTCTGACACTCAGCCCTGGAATGGGGCTATTTGCCTGGGGTCAGACCGTGCATCTTGATTTCCTCTGCCCTGAGCAGCTTGCTTCAGACATAGGCCCTGTGCAGGTACCTGCCAACTTAGGGGCAAATCTTTTTTTTTTTTTTGAGACAGAGTCTCACTATGTCGCCCTCAATAGAGTGCTGTGCTGTCAGAGCTCACAGCAAACTCAAACTCTTGGGCTTAAGTGATTCTCTTGCCTCAGTCTCCCAAGTAGCTGGGACTATAGGCACTTGCCACAACACCCAGCTATTTTTTGGGTTGCAGTTGTCATTGTTATTTAGCATGTCCGGGCTGGGCTTGAACCTGCCAGCCTCAATGTATGTGGCTGGCACCCTACTCACTGAGCTAGGGGCGTGGAGCCAATAGGGGCTGAACTGTGCTTTGAGAAGGGGCAGGAGGAGAGGGCGTGCTCCCTAGAAGATGCTGGGTAAGCGCATTGGAGCAGGTCTTCCCTAATGCCACAGCCGTTTTTCGCCTTTATCACTGTGAGTGGTACCTCCCCAAGTGCAGGCCCTCATCTCTGCCTTTTTATCAAACACCATTTATAGAGTACTTTTATACTGTCCTCACTCAGGCTCAGATGAGAACCAACTCTGTGCTGAGAGCTTGTGCTGCTCAGTGACAGAGTATGTCCCTTGACGCTGGGGTGGTGCCTTTTTGTTGGGCCTTATCCCTCAGCACCTGAGTGTCCCTGGCTGGTGCTGCAAAGACAAAAGCCAGGTTGTTGCTTCTTTGCCAGTGACTCCAGACTTAACATGATTTGGCGGTGGGTGCCTGCACAGTTCTCCCTTTCTGTGGTAACTACTCAGAGGCCCATGGAACTTCGGGCTTATTTTTAGGTTCTCAGCTGCTCCTTAGAGTTCCAATTTCTGTGCTTTCTTTCACTTGCTGATGGTCTCTTCTCTGATTCTCCTTCTACGCCTCCTCTTCCTCCTTGAGGAGAAGGAAAGGTTATTGACTAACAGGTGGGTGGGTTGTGCAGTAGGAGATGTGAATGCTGAACCATGTGACTGGATGTCAAACAGGGTGTTGAGTGAAGGAAAAAGCAGGTTTTGGAATTAAGGCATGGGAGGCAGGAATACTTACATCAAATTTAGAAGCACAAAGTGATACTTTATGTGTGTTAATCAGTCAAGAAGTACTGACGTTATCGGTTGTCTGCTCTGTATAGGGAACCGTTCTAGGGCCCAGGAAGGCAGTAGTGGACAAAGCACAGCCCCTCCTCTCAGGGAGCTGAATTCTATGGAGGGAGACAGACTGTTAACAAAGAAGCAGGGTATGGCCTCATTCTGCAGATCCATTTGTCTAACCAGATACACTGAGGGACCAGGGTGTATAGCTGAGGAAACGGGAATATCCAGGTTTGCGGGTGGGCACCCCAGGACCTTGTTCTTCTCCAGCCATCCTAAAGAATCACCCCTCTGCCTCCCTGGTTGTGCTCCTCCCTGCTGCCTGAGGAGACCTTTTTAGCATTATCTTGCCTGCTTATTTATTTTGTCTTTCCGTATACATTTTATGATCAGCTTGGTAATATGTTTTTTTTTGGGGGGCGGGTGGGTAGTTGAGTTTTACTTTGTCGCCCTCAGTAGAGTGCTGTGGCATTATAGCTCATAGCAACCTCAAACTCTTGGGCTCAAGTGATTCTCTTGCCTCAGCCTCCTGAGTAGCTGGGACTATAGGCATCCACCACAACGCCTGCCTATTTTTTAGAGATGGGGGTCTCTCTCTTGCTCAGACTGATCTCAAACTCCTGAGCTCAGGTGATCTACCTGCCTTGGCCTCCCAAAGTGGTTAGTGTCTGGTTTTTTTTTTTAAGTTTGCTGGGATTTTGGTCACAAATGCATTGAATCTATAGACTGAAATTCCCCCCCTCTTTGAGTGAAATCCTATCCCATCCCATACAACCAAGTCTCCATCGGGTGGGCATGAGCCATCAGGTCGACCACACCAGGCCAGGCTCTATGGGAAGGGGGCCTGTGTTCCACCCAGAACGGCCCCTGTTTTTCTGGACTGGCTCTCATCCTGTGCCACCCAACCTTCATGTTGGCTAACTCTGAGAGGCATTGATGACTCATCCCTCCCTTAGCCCCCTGCTATGGCTGAGATAAGAGGATATACCCTGAAAAGCAAGAGGGGCACTCCTGTCAGCTCCCTGTTTTTTTTAAGACCTCAGTCACTTCCTCCTGATGGCAGGTCTGCTGATACGTGCCTTGGAGGCGTGTCTAGGGTAGGGTTTCTGGCTAACAGTCATTGGTGCTCTGCCTTATGGGAAGAACTGTTGGGCTGGGGCTGACAACCCAATAGACATCCCAGTGGGAGGAGAAGGGAAGTGTTGCACACCCTCTGTGGTGTTGGAGGCCAATGTTGTTAAGTGCCTGAACAGCAAGTCTCAACCCCCCCAGCCATGGCCTCCCTGTGGCTTTGGATCAGGGTCTGCAGGCTGCTGGAGAAGTCAGTCACCATCAGGGACAGTGGTGTGCTCTGGAATGGGTGTCACATATTGCAAAAGAAACTAGGCCACTGGTTGCCTTGAGGGAGGAAAACCTGTTCGCCAAGTTGATACGTTTGTGACCCTGTCCTGGAGAGGGGTCCCACCCCAGCAAGGCCCAGTGCTGGCCTGGTGCCCAAACCCTTTAGTCAGGTCAGTACCAGGCCTTCTGTTCCCATAGTCAGGTCCCAGGGATGTGTTCACACGCCAGGGTGTGTCCCAGTCTGTGATGTCAGCTTGATTCTGCATACATTGCTCCACATTAGAGTAACAGCCAGGGTGGCTCCCACCCCCACCTCCTGAGTTATCTCCCAGTCATGGGCAGTGGGGATGGGGCCGTCTTGTGCTGAAGCAGCAACACAGAGACCTTCAACTGCCCTGTTTTCCCTGACTCTTTTTCTCAGGAATAAGGAGTGAATGAATCAAAAGAGAACTGGTTTGAGGAGTACAGTGAAGTCACCTCAGCCAGTGCGTGGCATTGGGTACCTCCCTTCTTTGTGTATAAGAGGCAGGGTGGGAGCAGAGCTATGTGCTGGGTGGAAGAAAATCATGCTACCTTGTATGTGGTGATCTTCAGCTTCCAAAGCCCTTGCATGAAATCTTCACCTCCATTCTGGGGACTAGGTGTGGTCTATGTTTATAAGTGTGGAAACCACAGTTCAGGCAGGTGAAGTGACTTGGCTAAAATCTCCAACTGAAAAAAAGTGGATCTGACACTGGAACCCCTCCCTGGTTCCCGTTTGCCGTGGCCTGAGTGGAAAAAGCTGAGCTCATCCAGCCTCATGTTGCAGATGAGGAATGAGGCCATTCCTGCCTCCGCCTGCAAGCTCCCACTGCAAGCCACCTTGGCTCTGCTCCACCACCACCAGTACAGCGCTTCCTTCATATAGGGAGGTGCTGTGGCCTGTGTCCCACATGGCCTTTAACTAAAAGGACCAGAGGGGTGGGCTTCAAGGCCAGATAGCTATGCCGTGAAAAGAGAAGTGTCTCTCTTTGGCAGAGTGCAGCCCAGCATAGCCCAATGGGATTGAGCACCATGCACCTCCCCACGGTGGCTTGTGGGATGGGGTGAGTCGTGGGAGGGGAGGGCAGGGGACTGTGCAGGCTACTCTGCTGTCCCTGCAGCTACTGGGCCCCACATGGCCACGCTGGCCAATCTAGTTCTAGTATTGTGGGCCGTCTGAGATTTAGCTCAGCTGCTATAAATAAACCTTTACTCCTCTCTTCTTTTGAATTTTATTTTTTACTTTTATTTTTTTGAGATAGAGTGTCACTATGTTGCCCTCGGTAGCGTGGCGTCACAGCTCCCAGCAATCTGAAACTCTTGGACTCAAGGGATTCTCGTGCCTCAGCCTCCCTAGTAGCTGGGACTCAGGCACCCGCCACAACGCCTGGCTATTTTTTGTTGCAGTTGACATTGTTTAGCTGGCCTGGGCTGGGTTCGAACCCACCAGCCTCAGTGTATGTGGCTGGTGCCGTAACCACTGTGCTATGAGCACCGAGCCTTCTTTTAAATTTTAAATTGGCTCGGTGCCTATAGCTCAGTGGTAAGGGCACTGACCAAGTATACGGGGGCTGGTGGGTTCGAATCCAGCCCCAGCCTGCCAAACAACAATGGCAACTACAACAAAAAAATAGCTGGGCATTGTGGCAGGTGCCTGTAGTCCCAGCTACTTAGGAGGCAAGAGAATCGCTTTAGCCCAAGAGTTTGAGGTTGCTGTGAGCTGTGATGCCATAGCACTGTGCCGAAGGCGACATAGTGAGATTGTGTCCAAAAAAAAAAAAAAGAAAGAAAGAAATTTAAATTGATATTTAAAGTACATAAATTACAGATGGATTTTATTTTACTTTGTTTTATTTCATTTTTTTATTGACAGAGCCTCACTCTGTCACCCTGGGTAGAGTACCATGGCATCATAGCTTATAGCAACTTCAAACTCTTGGGCTCAAGTGATCCTTTTGCCTCAGCCTCTTGAGTAGTTGGGACTGCAGGTGCCCACTACTATGCCCAGCTAGTTTTTGTACTTTTTTTTAGTAGAGACAGGGCCTTGCTCTTGCTCAGGCTGGTCTTGAGCTCCTGAGTTCAAGCAATCCACCCACTTCCACCTCCCAATTGGCTCAGATTACAGGAATGAGCCACTGTGCCCACCCCAGATGTTTTAATTGTAGAAAACTTGCAAAATATAGATAAGCATGTATCTATAACATGTTTTGTAACCTCTTTCACATGCCATATCACAACTGTCTTGATTAATGTACTTCTATAAAATTCTCTATGACTACTTAAAATTTCTTTGAGTGTACCATGATTTTTTACTCCTGTATTTTTTGGCATATCAGCTGTTTATAATTCTTTATGTATCCATTAGCTGTAGATTTTCAGGTAGGATGGGTGCAAAATTCAACCCTTAATTGGGTTCTGCAGAATCCGAGGAGAGTGGGTGTAGACCACATGACCTGGACGTGATAGCAGCACAGCAAGCCAGAGGCCTGATGATGTAACTAACACTTGGCCCTGGTAGTTTCCTGCAACAGCTGTTGGCTATTTATAAACTGTCCCTCAAGGGCCTGCCACCCCTTGGGGTTGACGCGGCTGGGTGAACTTGGGTGACCATAGTTATTGATCTGTCTTGATGGAGCTCCCATTGCGGTGTTGCTCCCAACTAGCTCTGGCTCTTCTGGCTCCCTGTGTTGAAGGGAGGGCATGCCTGTTAAAGCTCCTGCCTGGAACACTTGTGATTTTAGAGGCTGAGGAAGGGTATTTCAGGCAGCTGGAGAGCTGAAAGGATGGGGCTTCCGTGGAGGGACGAGTTTCCAGGATGATGCTGTACTGGTTGAACTCCACTGGGGACACAGACTGGGGGATTTTTTTTCCCTTGAGGAACATTAGATGCACCTGCAACCTTGGGCAGGACCCCAGCCACTCCGTCTAACAGCTGTACTCCGCCATAGTGGTTGCAGGTCCCTGAGGAGCCCTGTTGGGGTCCACCTCCAGGCTAGAGACTTGGGTTAGGATTCTGGCTCTGGCTCCTCCCTCAACCCGGGCTGTTTTCTACATCTAGAAAATGTCGACAACAACCTCTGCTTGTACTGAAGTATGTCTTGAGAAGTATCCTTGGAGATGCAGTGTGTGGAGGGTGCCCCTGCTGAGAAGGCGGTGTTAGCCTATTCACTGTGGTCCACGATTTGGGGTGGGGGAGGACATGGGGGCTTCTACCCTTTTTCCTGAAATTCTCTAAAGAGGCGTTTTCCAGGGTTTGTTTGAGAGGCTTTGTCCACCCCCAGGGCTGTGATGTGACCCCGTCCTGCACACAGTCAGTTCCTGTGTCATGTGCTGCAGTCAGAGGAGAGGAGGCCTGGTGTATGCTAGATAGGAAAAGGATTATTGCCCTGTACTGTACCATGTCCCCTGGAGTGGGGCCGGAGTTGCCTTTCTAGGGGACAGTGCAGAACGGTCTCCTCTGCCTGAGAGTGGCTAAGCCAACCATCAAGTGTCCTGAAGGAAAATGTTAATTAAACCATCACCAGGCTCAGCACCTGTTGCTCAGTGGTTTAGGGCACCAGCCACATATACTGGGGCAGGTTTGAACCCGGCCCGGGCCCGCTAACTAACAATGACAACAACAACAAAAAAATAGCTGGGTGTTATGACAGGCGCCTGTAGTCCCAGCTGAGGCAAGAGAAATGCTTAAGCCAAAGAGTTGGAGGTTGCTGTGAGCTGTAACGCCACAGCACTCTACCCAGGACAGACATAGTGAAACTGTGTCTCAAAATAAATAAATAAATAATAAACCATCACCAAACGAAAACATCCCTCCATAACCTTTCTATTTCCAGTATCTGCGTTCTGTCCTGATCTGTACTTTACTTGTACTGAATTTTTCTTTGTCTTCACAGCCAGGTGTTATAATTGCACTGTTCTGGGCTGTTCCCCCTCTCTGAAAGGGCACTTGCAGCTCTATTAGCAGTGTTTTCCAACCTTTTTTTTTTTTCATCTCATGGCACTCTTAAACCTATAGGTAAAATTCTGTGGCCCATTTAAATTATGTTGATCAAAAAAAAAGAGAGAAGAAAGAATATACTTATTGTGCTTTGAACTTCTTCTGAAAATATTTTAATTAATGATCATTAAAATTTTTTATGGCACACTGGTTGAAAATCATTGCTGTACAACTTTAGAGAACTCTGCCAGAGGAGAGCCAGAGATGTCTGCCTGGTAGATTATACTGCCAGAAACATTTGTATATAGGACATTTTGTTTTGCTTTTCCCTGTTTTGTTACTACTTCTATGGGACAGTTTCCCCAAAGCAGGATCACTGAGTCAAGGGGGTTAAACATTTTAATGGGTCTCAAAAGAATGATCAGATCAGTCTCTGGAGCAGTTGTGCACGCCGTTTGTTGTTTATGTTGCGGACATGAGTTGGTCCCAAGGTAAAGCAAACAGAGGGTTATTGGGGGGAGGTGTATCTCTGTGTGTGTTTTCTTGGGAGAGCTCTGATGTCTCTGTACTCTGAATATTTATTTACTTATTTATTTAGAGATAGTCTCACTCTGTCCCCATTGGTAGAGTGCTGTGGCGTCATAGCTCACAGCAACCTCAAACTCCTGGGTTTAAGTGATTCTCTTGCCTCAGCCTCCCAAGTAGCTGGGACTACAGGTGCCTGCCACAACACCTGGCTATTTTTTTAGAGACGAGGTCTCACTTTGGCTCAGGCTGATCTCAAACCTGTGAGCTTAGGCAATCCACCCGCCTTGGCCTCCCAAGTGCTGTGATTATAGGCATGAGCCACCGTGCCCGGCTGTACTCTGAATATTTAAAATGAAAGCCTTCTGTGGTCAAAGTTACTGATCCCTCTGGCCAGTGCTGGCCTCCACTGGCCCTGCAAGCTCATCTTGCTTGCCCTTCACTGTGGTCTGTTACTACAAGGAGAGCCTCATGCCAACTCTCTTACTTTGGCTCTTGAGGGGTCTGTATGGGCAGGAAGGACCAAGGTGGCCAAGTGGGAAGGGCCTTGTTCTCTGGAGGTAGGCCATGTGGGACTTCCCCGTCCTGTCCTCTCTCTGCCTTGCTCCAGGGTAAGGGAAGTACCCTCCATATCTCCATATCTGGGGGGTGAGAAGAGAGGCTGACACCACTGGTAACATGAATGTGTGAAGCCGGCCAGGGCTGAGAAGCATCAGGAGCAGTACAGAATTTCTCTGAAGCCTGTTTGCCAGTGATGGGGCAAACAAACTCCTAGTTTACAGAGAACACCAACTTTCTCCACCCACTTCCTCTCAGAGATACATATGGAATGTGTGAAAAAAACACCTCAAGGGATTTTCTAAGACTCTCCATTGTGCCTGGGACTCCTGCAGCTGGCCTTTAGATAGACCTTGTTCCTGGGGGTCCCATCGCTGCTCTGGCACTTGGCCGGTCTTCCCAGACAGCCAGGGAGGAGGCAGAGTAGAGGAAATGGAAAAGGAACATTTCCCATTTAGGAGACTCAGTGAAATATGAACTTGGGCATTGGCCTGTTGCTTTACCACAAAGAAGACACTTAGGAACCTGCTGCCTTGGCCTGGCCACATTCCTGCCCTCTTTACATCTGCTGAGCACAATTTCTTTGCTTCCTATTGTCTTCCCAATTCATTATGTGGCTCAGAGAGCCCCAGGCTACCCATAAAGCTCTTTTCTGAGTACCTTCTGAGTTCCTTTATCCAGCCTGAGGCAAGTATATGCTGCTCGCCCCCTCCCACACACACAGCTGCCTGGTGCTAAAGTGCGGAGCGAGCCGTGCAGGACAGGTATACAGCCATTGCAGGGTTGTGCATGGAGAGTGGGCTGCTGCGTGGAGGGTAGAGAGGCAAGTGGGGCAAAGAGGGCACTAGAAAAGAGTGGTCAGCTGCACATTGGAGGGGATGGGACTGTTAGGGAAGGGGAGGCATTGCCCACAGGACCACGTGTTGAAGCTTGAAGCTTATTTATTGGATGGGAAAGTATGTAGTAGACAGAGGCTGGTCCCTGCTGGGTGAGCAGTCCATGGGGCTAGACTACGTGAAAAAGTTTTGGCTTGTTTTGGGGCATGGGGGCCCCTGGGTAGAGGGAGCAAACGTGGAGGCACCGAGATGGTTTCTGTGTCTGCCTCCTGTGGAGAGACAACTCAGTGGTTGCCAATGAGGAGGGGACTGTAGGTGGCCCAGGTATTTGGTGCAAAGGGCAGTGTCCTAGAGGCCAGTGGGCTCACTGGGCTGCCCTTCTTCCTGTAGGCTCTGGGACAAGAAGCCCCCAAAGCATGGCTTGGTCTCTGCTTCCCTTTGGCCAGGGAAACAGCCTGTCCCTAGGCCTCAGTGACTGGTGGCCCTGGAGCTCAGCTGCTGGACACTGCCTGATACAGGCCCTGCCACAGTCTTCTACTCCATAAACTGTCTCTCTGTTTTGTAGTTCCTTTTGTCCGCTTGATTGGTTGGTTCTGTGTAGAAACAATACTGATTACTATAGAAATTCTGGGAACTACAGGAAATCAAAGAAGCAAGTAAAATTCACTCCTAGAAAGAATCACTGTCGATATTTTTATTATTTTTTTCTTTCTATGAATTTTCTCTTATATGTTCAAAACAATCCTTTGAAAACATTTTTAATGTTAAATATCCATTTTAAAATGGCTGTAGCTATTTTTGAGTAATGTGAGGAATTCAAGCAGTACATAAGGAAAGATATCTTCCTTCACTCCTAACTCAGAACCTTTGGAGCCAGCTTCTTGGCTTCTTTCAGAGATAGATTGTGCACAGATATGCAAATTTGCTGAGATATATCCCTTCCCCTGCAAGTTTGTTTTTACGGGCAGGCAGCCTCCTATGCTACTGTTCCTTGCCCTGCTTTTCTCAGTCAAGTGGTCTATCCTGGCATTCATTCATTCCACAAAAGTTCATAGTGTCTTCATTGTCTCTTGGGCGATGCTACTGTTGGTATGTACCTTACGGCACATAGCCAGAGTTTACGTGATGCCCTCTTTCCCCTAGGAAAAGATTAGCTCCCGGAAAGGCCTCCCGTGTTTGTGTCCTCCATAGCACCTGGTTGCCAGTGTGTTTTGCAGCCTTAGAATAGGAAGTCCTGGCTAAAAGGCTGGAGGATCCCATACCTTTGTCTTTGGCTCCTTAAGAGCTGGAGATTGTCCCACACTTCCTGTGGCTCATTGCCCAGGCATCGCCTGAGGCATAGGAAGGGCCCATGGAGTTAAATACTGTCATGTCTTTTCCCTATACAGAAAGGTTCCGTGCAGGTGCTGTCCCCACTCAGTTCTGAGCAGTCAGGGTTGCAGAGATGACTAAGATAAGCCAGGTTTCTGGCTGGTTACTGGGCTTGCTAGTAACTAACACCAAGCTTGTGGAGACCAGACAGACTGGTAAGGCAGGCAAAGAGGCTTCAACTGCTGGTGGTGTGTCCTGGGTGGCAGTGTGCAGAAATAAGCACATCCACCCTGCCACCCTGTGGGTCACAGAAGGATTACTTTGTATCTACCCAGTTACTCCCAGTTATATTGGGAGTATTTTAAGAGGGCTTGGCAGCCTGTGCACGTATCTGCTGGGCTGTTTGTTCCCAGCTGCATACAAAGGTCACTTTCTGTGGGCTTTGGAAGATTGGAAGGTCACTCTCTGTGTGCTTTCCCATCTTAGCCTGTATGTAAGTCAGCCATGCTTCCATCCCAGCAAGTATAGCTCTCAGGATCTGGGGAGGGGCCTCTGGGACAGCAGCATGTCCTATAAGACACAGCTCTGTTCACTGTTGATGTCCACAGCCTGTGTCACTCTTAACATGGCCTGATGAAAGACAAATGTTCTTGATTTCCATGTGGACTCCAATGCAGCCATGACAAGATTTGGACCCACATTATATTGTTGGAAGTCTAGGGCTCTAGCACCTCCTCCCCTCAGTAACCTCCTTATTCTAAAATGGGGGTAGCAGAACCAGCACTTGGCTCCAGGGGCCTCTAGAAGGGTGGCTTCCAGTTGCCAATGACTCCTTCATGCGTGCAGGCTGCTTCAGCATTTCTTGGCCTGCTAACAAGTTGTTGGGTGTTGACCTGCCCTACTGGTCTGGCTGGTGCTGTTAGTCACAGCCTCCAAGAACTTAGATAGCACTAGACAGTGGTAATGGGCGCCCCTCCCCAGGTCAACAGCATGGGCCTGCTTTATGTGGAAACCTATTGTCTTACTGTCTGACTGTCTTGACTTTCCTTTTTATCTTAACTCTTGGTCTTCTTTTGAATTTTTGATTTTTAATCATTCCATTTCTTTTCTTTGTTAACCTGTTAATTATATACTCATTTTCTTTTCTTTTAGTAGGTTTCCACAAGGGTAACAACATATATCCTTATCAAAGTCTAATACAAAATAGTAATACTTTTATTATTTCCCATATAGTGCTAGGACCTTAGAACACTTAATGCCATTTGCTGCTCTTTCTGCCTTTAATGCTATTGTTGGTGCATTTTAAATCCTACAAGTTATTATTGCTATTTTATGCAGTCATTATTATTATTTTTTTTTTTTTTGTGGTTTTTGGCCAGGGCTGGGTTTGAACCCACCACCTCCGGCATATGGGACCAGCGCCCTACCCCTTTGAGCCACAGGCGCTGCCCATGCAGTCATTATTTTTTTTTGCGCCCCCCCCACCCCCCATGCGGTCATTATTGATTTAAATTTATCTATGTATTTACCCTGCCTGGTGCATTTTTTCCCTGCACTTCCATGCTTCCACCTGAGATTTTTTTTTTTTTTTTTTTTTTTTTGAGACAGAGTCTCAAGCTGCTACCCTGGGTAGAGTGCTACGGCATCATAGCTCACAGCAGCCTCCAACTAGGGCTCAAACGATCCTCTTGCCTCAGTTTTTCTATTTTTAGTAGAGACGAGGTCTTGCTTTTGCTCAGGCTGGTCTCGAACTTGTGAGCAGTTAGCCGAGGGGTACCACCCACCTCGGCTTCCCAGAGTGCTAGGATTATAGGCATAAGCCACTACACCTGGCCAAGATCATTTTCCTTTAGCCTGAAGTACTCCCTTTAGTGACAGATTTACTAATGCCTAATTCTCCTACTAACTTTGCTTTATCTGGAAAAGTTTTTCTCTTGAAGGCTTTTTAACTAGATGTAGAATTCCGGTTTGGCATTTTAGTTTCTTTCTGTACCTCCAGGGTATTATTCCATTGTCTTACGGTTTCCATAATTTCACTCGAGACGTTGGCTGTCAGTTTCGTTGTTCTTTTGAAGGTTAGGTATGTTTAATTCAAAATTTTGTCTTTGTCTTTTGTTTTTAGAGTTTAACAATTATTTGCCTAAGTGTGCTTTTCTTTGGGGTTCATAATATTCCTTTAATTTATGGCTTGATGACTAATTCTTTAATAAATTCTGCATAATTTTTTTTTTTTTTTTTTTTTTGAGACACAGTCTCACTTAGTCACCCTGGGGTTGAGTGCCGTGGTGTTATTGCTCACAGCAATCTTAAACACTTGGGCTCAAGCGATCCTTTTGCCTCAGCCTCCTGAGTAGCTGGGACTATAGGCACCCACTACCATGCCTGGCTATTTTTAGAGATGGAGTTTTGCTCTTGTTCAGAGCTGGTCTTGAACTCATGAGCTCAAGCGATCCACCTGCCTCGGTCTCCCAGAGTGCTAGGATTACAGGCGTGAGCCACTGCACCGGGCCTATTCTGTAAATTTTTCAGTCATTATTTCTTTTAATATCGCTTCTGGCACTTTGTATGTTAGCTTTTTTCACCATGTTCCGTATGTTTTTTATGTCTTTTCTGTATTTACCAACTTCATTCTTCTGTATCTCAGTCTGGATATTTTTTATATCCTATGGTTCACTAATCCATTCTTTCGCTGTATCTAAACTGCTGTTGAGCTCATTTATTGAATTCTTAGTTTTGGTTATTTTTTTTAGTAGTATAATTTCCATTTGATTAACTTTTTTTATTTTTGTTACTTTTTTAAATTGTGACAGGGTCTCACTATGTGGCCTATGCTGGACTTGAACTCCTAGGCTTCCCAAGTAGCTAGGAATACAGATGCATACCACTGTGCCTGGCCATTCAATTAATTTTTACAGTTTCCACTTCTCTGCTGAAATCATCTTGTGATCTCCTTTCCTGAACTTTTGTTAATCATAAGTATTTAAAATTTTATTTCTGATAATTCCAATATCTGGATTTCCTGTGAGTATATTTCTATTTTTTCTCATGGTTCGATTGAATCTTGGATATTATAGTATTGCATATGAAAAATTCTAAAGATAATTTGAGGTTCTAGATAATTTATTTTCCTCCAGAGTGAATTTATTCTACCTTCTCGTAGACAGTTAGCCTAGGGGTACCTTGACCCACCCTTTCAGGACTGACAAAGAAGCTTCCTCTCACCAATACCCAGTTACATTGTCCCCTCTACCAAAGAGCAGGCCAGTTAAAACTGTGCTGAAACCAAGCTATGTTTCAGTCCCTGAGAAGAGTGGTCTTTTTCAGGTGAACCCTTGTTCTTATGATGGGGCTTATGGGGGGGGGGTAGTCACAACAGAAAGTAGGTGGGGGTTGCCAGAACCCTCCTCTTTGTTGCCCTAACACACATCTCTCCAGCCCCATGAGACCGTAGGAAGCTCTGCTCAGCCTCTCACCTTTTCAGCCACTGCTTATAAATGGACAGATACTTTGGGTTGTGCCTTTGGCTCAAAGGAGGAGGGCACTGGCCCCACTTACCGGAGGTGGCCAGTTCAAACCTGGCCCTGGCCAAAAAAAAACTGTAAAAACAAAAAGGACATAATTTTAATGGGAGAGAGATGTCCGATGTCAGGGGCATTTTGTTGCGTTTTCCTTATCTTCATGATGACAACCTCTAAAATCCTTGTTGATAAAATATATCAAACTGTTGATAAATCCTCATTTTGATATATTTCCAAGGCCAATAAACAGATTTTTAAAAATACATCTGTTGGGGGTGGTACCTGTGGCTCAGGGGGTAGGACGGCGGGTGGCGAGTTCAAACCCAGCCCTGGCCAAACCGCAACAAAAAATAGCTGGGCATTGTGGCGGGCACCTGTAGTCCCAGCTACTTGGGAGGCTGAGGCAAGAGAATCACCTAAGCCCAGGAGTTGGAGGTTGCTGTGAGCTGTGACGCCACAACACTCAACACTCTACCGAGGGCGAGGGCGACAAAATAAGACTCTGTCTCTTAAAAAAAAAAATACATCTGTTATCAGGTGTTAACTTGTTTGAAGAAAGGAACTTGAATTCTAAGCTTGTATTGGAAAGGCCAGGCCCCTATCCTCCACCTAGGGCCTCATGACCTCTGCCAGAGACTTTTGCCCTTTGGCAGTGGTGGAGATCACCAGGGAGGGCAGTTAGTTGGGCATGGGGTGGGAGAGTCTCTCCATTACCTCTCAAAGATGAGTTCGGGGAGGGCTTGACCCTAGCTTGATAGAGCTAGACACACCCAGAACGGCCTCCATATTTACAGAAGTGGAAACTGAGGCCCAGAACAGGACCTTCCCATGATGAGGGGGGCTCAGGTGTTCTTCACGGCTCTACCAGTGCTCTGCTGTGGGGCGGGACAGGGCACAGCGGGCAGTACAGCTACTGCCTTCTCCTCTCTGGCTTCTCCTTTCCCCTGCTGGTCTGTCCTGATTCCTGCTGGTCTTCTGAAGCCATGCGCATCAGCGGGGGGTGGTGGTGAGTGTATGGGTGAGTTCTTGGTACAGTTCCCACTGGACTCCTTTCTCCTACCCATTTCTCACAGAACCTCGGAGATAGTTTCTGGATGACTGTTTTTTTCCTCAATCCCTTAAGTTTTCTTCCCACACTCAGTTTCTCTTCCTCTTTTCTTCGCACCCTGTTGTGAATGAAAGTCATTGAACCAAATCATGCCTTACTTTCTCTCCCTGTGCCTCAGTGGCCTGACCTTTACCCCCAGGCCTGAGGCAGGCATGAGGGGTGGGGAGGCAGGTGGGGTGTCCCTGTTCCTTAGAGGATGCAGGCTTCCGGGAATGTAGCATGGGCGTCCTTCACAGGCAGTGCTGGTGCTGCACTCACCCTCACCCTGTCACAGAGGCTCAGCCCCTGTGCCTCTGAGGGGAAGGAGATGGTGTATGAGCTGGGGGCAGGGAGCAGGTGGTGCTTTTGAATGGGGGAATGAATTTGGTATCTGAGAGCCTCCATGTTCAGAGCCCTGCCACGTGCCAGCTGTGTGGCCACAGACAACAGCTGCCTCACCTCTGGGGAAGTTTGCTAAGACAGAGGGTTTGGGAGATGGCAGGTTGTGGGAGGCCTCCTGTTGGGAAATCGCTCCCTGTCCTGGAGCCCAGAAGTTTCTGAGGGACCTGCAGTCAAGGACTAAAAGAGGTAGTAGGGAAAGAAGAGCACAGCCCAGGCTCACCTGGCTGGCAGGATTGCCAGGGCCTGGGTGTCTGTTCCAGTGTCCCTTGTCTCGCCTTTACTAGGGTCACCGGCCCCCAGGAACTCCACCCTGCTGCCCTGCGGAGTTACTGGGGGCTGAGCCGCTGAGCTACAGCTGCCTCCACAGTTGTGCCTCTTCCACAGCCCTCATGGGCCAGTCCCGTAGTCATGGAGTGGGGTCAGCTTCTTGAGTGCTTTGTGTCATGGCCCTGGGCACTACAGCTGCAGGCCTGGACATCGCCTCCTTTAGGAGTCCGTCCACGTTCCCCCTGGCTGCAGGCAACCATGCTCCTTCTGAAGCCCCCAGCATGTGCTCACCTGTCCATGTGTCACTCCTCACTGCTACGTGCCCTTGACCCAATACACCCAGATCCTTTCCACTAGAGGTTGATGGACAACATGGCATTTGCCCAGAGTAGGAAGTCTCTGGGGAGGGGAGCAGGCTTGGAGAACTAGTGTGTGACTATGGGCTTTTTCTTTTCTTTCTTTCTTTTTTTTTTTTTTTGAGACAGAGCCATAAGCTGTCACCCTGGGTAGAGTGCTGTGGCATCACAGCTCACAGCAACCTCCAGCTCCTAGGCTCAAGCGATTCTCCTGCCTCCGCCTCCCAAGTAGCTGGGACTACAGGCACCTGCCACAGTGCCCGGCTATTTTTTGGTTGCAGCCGTCATTGTTATTTGGCGGGCCCGGGCTGGATTCCAACACAATGCCCGGCTATTTTTTTGGTTTGGGGTAACTTGGCCCAGGAGTTCTAACTCTGGCTGGGAGTCGCACCTTGCCTTGGGTTCAGATTGCTGTGTGACCCTCTTTCTATAGCTGTCAAGCAGGCATACTCCAGGAGACACTCAGTGAATGCCCTCTAGGGATCCCTTCCCAGGTCTGGAGGAGGTCCACACTCCAACACAGTAGCAGCCAGTCCTGCTGCCAAGTGGCAGAGACGGTGGCTGCGGAGGGCCTGTCCTGGCAATGCCCTGTTTTTCTGTCTTCCCTCTTGACCAGGCCCTTTCCAGAGGCGTCAGGAAGTAACCTGCTTGTGTGAGTTTGTAACATTTCAACTTGCAAGATACATGAGGTCATTGAGACCATGTCACACCCTTGATTCCCTCTCTGCTTCTCCTCGCTGCCTTCTTAGGGAACTCAGGCTGCGGAACTATGTCCCTGAGGATGAGGACCTGAAGAGGAGGAGGGTGCCCCAGGCCAAACCTGTCGCAGGTAGGTGGGCTGCCTCTCTCTACCTCAGCAGGCTTTGCCCTATTGGAGAACAAGCAATGTGCAAATGCTCTGACAGAGGCCCTGAGGGAGTCTTGTCAGAGCACCGCTTAGCCCAGGGCTTACCTGTCTGCTGTGAAGTGGGGAGCAGCCCAGTGACCATGAGCTTCTGGGAGGTCCACCCAACTCATGCCAGGGAGCTTCTTAATCATGCACATCCCTGGACCCTGCCTTGTTGGATCTCTGTTTTTATTTTTTACTTTTGTTATCAACTTTTTTTGTGTGTGTGAGATAGTCTCACTATGTTGCCCTGGGTAGAATGCCGTGATGTCACAGCTCAAAGACCTCCAACTCTTGGGCTTAAGCGATTCTCTTGCCTTAGTCTCCTGAGTAGCTAGGACTACAGGCGCCCACCACACGCCTGGCTGTTTTTTGGTTGTAGTTGTCATTGTTGTTTGGCAGGCTCAGGCTGGATTCAAACCCGTCGGTTCCAGTGTATGTGGCTGGCGCCTTTAGCACCAAGCCTTTTTTGTTCTTGTTGAGACAGAGTCCCACCCTGTGCCCTGAGCAGAGTGCAATGGCGTCATAGCTCACTGCAACCTCAGACTCGGGCTGTGGGCATCCTACTGCCTCAGCCTCTGGAAGCTGCTGGAATTACAGGCACCCGGTTGGGTTTTTTATTTAAGACAGAGTGTCACTATGTCTCACACTTGGTAGAGTGCTGTGGCATCACAACTCACAGCAACCTCAGACTCCTGGGCTTAAGTGATTCTCTTGCCTCGGTCTCCCATGTAGCTGGGACTATAGGCGCCTGCCACAATGCTGGGGTATTTTTTTGTTGCAGTTGTCATTGTTGTTTAGCAGGTCTGGGCTGGGTTCGAACCCGCCTGCCTGGGTGTATGTGGCCAGCGCCCTAACCACTGAGCACAGTTGCCAAGCCTGGGTTTTTCATTTTTTTTATGGGGTGGGGGTCTCACTCTTGCTCAGGCAAGTCTCCCTCCTCAGCCTCCCACAGTGCTGGGATTACAGGCATGAGCCACCTCACCTGGCTTGTTATCAACTTTTGATTGTAAAATAAATTAATAAAGAGCATCTTGTGAAAAACTAAAGTGTCACCCATTTGTCTGCTCCTCCCCCCTTCATCCCAAAATCCAGATACTCCCCTGGTAATTTGCTTTAAGGTTTGGACTCCACCTGGCAGGGCAGTGGCATGGTGAGAGCAGTTGGGCAGGACAATGGAGGGTGAGGAATGGCTCTGGGCCTCGGGGTCAAGAGGCAGCCCCAGCCCACATCTTTAGGAGACAGGGCAGGGAGGGCACTCCTGGGGCCACTGTGTGGCAGGGGTTTGAGGCAGCCTGCAGAGTCTGGACTTGTTAGTGCTTTGGTTATCTGTCCCCTCTGGGACAGATACAGCCCACAGGACCCACCACCATGCTCTGCTGTCCAAGAGCCCCAAGGCTATGTCTACTTCTCAGCCCAGAGGAGTCCTCTGAGGGGACATGGCTTCTTCCCGTGCTCTGCCTCTGCCTGGAGGCTTGGTGGAGCCAGGAGTTGCCTGTCCCCTGGTCTTGGGAACACACACCTGAGATGGGATGAGAAGAAAAGCCACATGTGTCTCTGGCCTGGCCAGGGCCCAGAGGTCATCCACAGAGCCCAGGAGCCCTGGGATTATGAGGAAAGCCAGTCTTCAAGGCCCTTCACAAAACTGCACTTTGTACAGGCAGCCCGCTGGGTTCACAGCTGGGGTTAGCATTGGTGCATCTGGACTGACTCTGGCACGCTACCTCCAGCTGTCCCATTCTTGCAACCTGGGGTGACCTTCATCCCAGGGAAACCCAGACCCCTTCTTCAGAGTTGCCTTTGCAGGGTTCCACTTCTGGCTGGAGCCAAGGATAGGTGGGTGCGAGGAAAGTTGGGTTCTCTTTCTCTCCCTGGGGCCACAGTAGGCAGTGTCACTCCAAAGTGGCAGCTTCCTTTCTGACAGGCCTCCATTGTTGTCTTGCACCCCCTAGTGGAGGAGAAGGTGAAGGAGCAGCTGGAGGCGGCCAAGCCGGAGCCGGTCATTGAGGAAGTGGTGAGTGCCTGGGGCCGCCCTGGCCTCCTCTGCCTCTGTGTCCACTGCCCTCCCTACCTGCTCTCCCTCTGTCCTCCTCCTCTTTATTCCCTTTCCACCTCTGTCCTTGCTCCCATCCCCGCCTTCCTCCTTCCGTTTCTCCCACTTCCCTACCTCTCTACCCTGTCTTCCCACCTGCCCTGGAGCTGGACCACTTCAGCCCTGACTTGTGTCTCCTCCCTCCCCAGGACCTGGCCAACCTTGCACCCCGGAAGCCTGATTGGTGAGTTTTGCCCATGCAAGATGGTTGTAGACTGGGGGGGCACTTGGTGCCAGGTATGGGCTGTTCCCTCTCACAGTGAGGAGACAGACAGTACAGACATAAGATATAGAGCTACACAAGACCCTTAACGTCAGAGCTAAGTGCTGACAAGGACATAAAATGGGGCAATGAGAGGAAAATGATGGTGAGAACTTAGGCAGAAGGGGAGGCCCCTCAAGAAAGGGCGAGATCCCTACTCCAGACAGTCCCATTTGAGCAAGGCCGGCCTTTGTCCTCTGGGGACCACAGAGAGGGGTGGCATGGAGGGAAGGGCCGACACAGCTTTCTGTCCTTGTTGCACCACTAACTAGTGTGTTCCCCTCTGGCCCCAGTTTCCTTGTCTTTCTCAGCCCCTTCAGGGGAGGAGGAGACTATAGGTCTTGTGTCTTGGACCATGGGTAGGGACTCTATCCCTCTTACCTAATTCTAGGTCAAGTATAGCACTAGTTGAGGGTGTTTTTAATTTGATGAAACAGAGGCATGGGTGTATGTCCTGGGAAACCCAGAGCCAGAGGGAATAGGCTGAGTGTAGTTCTGGAAGCCCACAGTGGAGGGGGAAACCCTGTGGCTGGAGGAGGAGCAGGGCCCACAGTGGGCTGGAGCAAGTCACTCCCTGATGGTGATTGGGCAGGGCAGACCAAGAGAGGATCCCTGAAGACCTACCCATTCTTGCTTGCCTTGGTTCAGCTTCCCTTGTTGGGTGAGTCTGTGGGGCTAGTCCCCTGGTCTCAGTGGGTCATGGAAGTATGGCTGGGGTTTTAATAGGCATAGGGAGGGGAGAGAGAGAGGAGCATCCTGGCCTCCTCTCTAGGTAACCCCCTCAGGCAATGGTTGTGACTCCTGATGCCAGAGGGCTGCAGGAAGGGAGGGGCCTGAGGAGTCACCAGGCCAACCTTCAGCCTTACACCTCCCTCCACCTCCTTGCTTCAGGGACCTCAAGAGAGATGTAGCCAAGAAGCTGGAGAAGCTAAAAAAGCGGACCCAGAGGGCCATCGCTGAGTTGATTCGTAAGTGCAGGGCCTGGCAGGGTGGGATCCTACCCTCTGGTGGTGGCCTGAGCACTGAGCCCCTCTCCATCCTTCCTGTCTGCCACCCATTTCAGGTGAGAGGCTGAAAGGCCAGGATGACAGTCTAGCCTCTGCAGTGGTCTCCACCACCGAACAAGAAACCTGTGACTCTGACTGAGGTGTACCCTGTCCTCCTGCTCCTGTTAAGCCTGTCGTGTAGGTGGACCCTTGGGCAGTGTGGGGCTGGGTTTGCCAACACCTCCAGTTTGGCTTCAGAGTATTAACTGTGCCCTGTCAAGTCTGAAACCCTAACGGGTGAGGGCTCCTGAGCTGCTCCTTCTGTTCTTAGTGAGGGCAGAGCCAGCAACAACTCTGTGGGCATGTTGGGTCTGTACATATGTATGTATTTTGAACTTTTGTTTTTTAATCTGTGGAAATAGAGTTGAGTAAACCCCTGTGTGTGGCAGAAACCTGTCAGGTGTTGCCTGTGCCTGGGGTGCTGTGGGTTTGGGTTCCAAGACAGGGTAGCCGTAGAGATGGTACTTAATATGAATAACCCCAGTGTTGGGCTGGGTATGTTGAGGCTGGAGGGGTCGTGAAGGCCTAGGACTGACCATCTGGGACCAAGTTCTGGTCTAGTCCATTGTTGTAGAGGTCATTTCAAAACTCTTGGGTGACAGGAAGGGGGCCTGGGAGAGTTGTTTTAAGACTTCCTCTAGGCCTAGGCCTTGCAGTATTCTGTGGGATAGCTGCAGAGGCTCCTACCCTGGTCCTCTGTGGATCCCCTCACAGTGTGAGAGAGAGAAGGAAGAGACAGAGCCCCAGCAAACCCCAACTAGAGTCCACTCCTGTTTTGAGGCCCTGGCGCTCTTTTCCCCACTTTGCCCAACTCAGGCCTAGACTATGGCTCTCCAAGGACAGGGCCCCAGCATCAGAAAGGGGTGTTTCACTTTGCTAAAGACTGGGGTATTGTAGGCTGGGTTTCACATTTGGACTTCCAAAGTCCTGGCTTTGGGACCATGAGTGTCCTATGTGGAGCTGAGCCTCCAGGTTGCCTGGCTGGCTATATCATCATCTCTGACTCCAGGTGCCTGTGGCCAACTGGAATTACATCTCCTCCAGAATGGTTATGCCCTTGAGCTTCCTTTAGAGCTTTTTCTTAGCCTCTTGCCTCTCTCCTAAGTCACCCAGTGTGTTCTTTTCTGTGCTACATTACAGAAACACAGAGGCTCAGTTCTGGTAGACTTTGGTCATAGTGGTGGAGTGAGTGTGTGCACACAGAGACCAGCACACTAACACAATAAATAATTCCTTTAAGTTAAAATTATGCGACTACTCTCAGAAGGTATCCTGTGTAGAAAAGGAGCAGAAACTTGTAGCTGTAAATGGGGTCTGCTGTGGTAAGTGGCCAGTTTCTTTACTGAGCAGTGAGATAAGGTTAAGACTCTGACTCCAACAAGGAACAGGGACCAGACATGCCCACGGTTGTCAGGGCTACAATTAGGCTTCCTTTTCTAGGATGAAGGATGAAAGACTCCCTGCAGCTCCTCGGATTACAGTTGGAAATAGGCAGTGAATACCCAGTGACTAGTAACTAAGTTCCTATTCAGCACCAGATCTTGGACTAGAGAGGGTTATCCCATTGTACAAGGGCCTAGAGAGCTAATGAAAAGTGTGCTTCTGATTTTATGACCCTGGGTGCCCTGTAAGGAAAAAGAAAACAAAAACTACCGTGGATGATGGGCACTCAAGTAAAAAATGACAAAATAGAAAATCCAATGCTTTAAAGAATGGCCAACAACCCAACAAGTGGGAGAATTTATACCTAAGGAAATTGAAACAGATCCTAAAATGCTTTAAAATGAGCATGTATTTTATGATCAGATGATCCCCATAACTCAAGAATAGGGTTAAGTCCAGCATGGTGGCTCATGCTTGTAATCTAGCACTCTGGGAGGCCAAGGTAAGGTAGGAGGACCACTTGAGCCCAGGAATTTGAGATTGCAGTGAGCTGTAGGGTCATGTGTGGGAAGGTAGATAGAATGACTTCTCAATGGGGCATACCACCTCAATCCTGGGATATCCAGGGGAATGCCTGCAGATGGACAATCCCTGGAGGTTTGTCAAAATCCAGGAAGATGAAAAGAGCCCGGAGGCACCCAGACAGGCTAGATTAGGACTATGCCGTCTTCTACAGATAGGAGCATTTAAAATCTTTGAACTTTTGATGCTTAGTTAGATTAGGAAACCTGGTTTACTTACCCTGGGGGAATAGAACTAGTTTCTCCCTCCCCCTTTCAAAATATACCATCCCTTGGGCTGTTTGGTCTGTTAGCAACCCCCTGCCATTTGCCCAGCCTCCCTCTCTCTATCCAGTCTTCCTGGGGACTTAAGATTTCTTCAACCCTATCTTTTGTATATGCACCTTTGTTGGAAATCACAGGGGCTGCATTTTCTAGGTTTACTCAGCCTGAGTTAATGTAAGCGTTCTCCAGGCATTCCCAGACATTATCTTTTAAACTGGCATGAGTTATTTATTTTCAGTGAAGTTTTCCCAGCTGTTTTCACACCATGTTGGGGTTCACGCACAAAGACCCCTGGTCATGGAGTGAGACACTCTCTCTCTCTCAAAAAAAAAAAAAGTAATTAGACACAAGAACTCACATGGTGCCTGTGGCTCAGGGAGTAGGGCATCAGTCCCATATACTGAGCATGGCAGGTTCGAACCCTACCCTGGCCAAAACTGCAACAAAAAAAATTAATTAATTAAAAAAAAAAAAAAAGAAAGAAATAGACACAAGAACTCCTCCATATTCTTCTTCTTCTTTTTTTTTTGGCCAGGGCTGGGTTTGAACCCACCACCTCTGGTATATGGGGCCGGCGCCCTACTCCTTTGAGCCACAGGCACCGTCCCTCTCCTCCATATTCTTTATTTCAAAAACTCACTAGAAGCTAAGTAATAACTTAGAGTCAAAGAAAGGATTACTAAATAGGAGTTAAAGCTGAGGAGGGCATATAGAAAGTGACAATGAAAGATGAAGAGGGTGAGATGGAGGGTAGATTGAGAACCTTGCCACACTGATAGATGCGTTCTAGCTGACAGGAGTTCCAGGAAAGGAAAATCAGAGAAAGAAACTACTTGAAGAAGGAATAGCTGACTATTTCTGTTTCTAGCATCATGGTAGAATAGTTGCCTGAACTAATCCTCCTTTGGAAACAACTAAAAATACTAGGTAAATACAATAAATAATGGCAACACATATTTTTAAATACAGCAATGAGATAGCAGGAAAGAAAGAAATACTTGGGCAAAAATGTAAGAGCGGTAGCAACATGCCAAAGTCTGACCTTTGCCTTGAGGGGTATTTGACAAACCAGGTAAAATTGTGGATTGGTTTTGGGGGTCCTTGGTGCCTGAATTTAAGACTGCCCAAGACCTATACAAAATAAGGGGCTTTAGTAGGCAAGCCTTCTGTAAAGCTTGGATCCCAAAGGGTGGAACCCTCTGTGAACTAATAATAAATCTACTCTCCTGGCATCCCAGAGGAAAATTGAACCTTGCCACTTATTGAAGTGAAAAAAGGTCTTCCTTGAGAACTGAGCTAGCCCTCATGTGGGTTTGCACATGAGAAACATGAAGCAGGAGTTTAAGATGGTCCCAGAATGGTGGAGGTCTCTAGCACTTGATAGAAGAAGTGCAGATCCTACTTGGACTTGAACAAACCTTTGTTCATCTCAGTCCTCAAAGAATTCTCACCAATAAAGTTCTAAGAAAAATGGATGGATGAGAGTTCTCAAGGGTCATCTCCACCAGGACCTGGACTACTTCATGCTGTACTGTCTCAGCACTGATGAAAATGAGGGGCACAGTTCCTACCCCTCCCACCAGTCTGATGTGGATTCTGGCCCAATCTAGGAGGATGGGATTTTTGGAAATGAGCAGCAAAGGAAGGGAGCAAGGCATTTTGAGCTAAGAGCTTCAAGTTATTAAAAAAAAAAAAAAAAGGAAAGAAAACAAAAATGAGTAGCTTACAGAAAAATTTACCACACAAGGCAACAAAGCACCAAAAGCCAAGGACAGTAAAAATAACATGGTAGAATCAGACTCCCAAAGACTTCAGACATTAGAATTATCAGTCCCAGAATTTAAATATGTTTTAAAATGATTTAAGAACTAGAGAGTTGTGAAAGTAAGAGCAGATTGCAAAAGAACCAAACTGCTGTTCTAGAAATAAAAATACAGCAGTCCTCCTTTGTCCACAGTTTCACTTTCCATGGTTTCAGTTATTCGTGGTCAACCACAGTCCAAAAATATTACATACAATAAGATACTTTGAGAGAGAGAAACTGTATTTGCAACATTCAGTATACTGTATGTAATAGTATATTATTACAGTTTTTGTCAGTAGTTATTGTTAATCTCTAACTATGCCTAATTTGTAAATTAAACTTTATCATAGGTGTGTTTATAGAACTAGAGAAAAAACATAGCGGGTTCAGTACTCTCTGCAGTTTCAGGCATTCACTGAGGGTTTTAGAATGTATCCTCCATGGATAAAGAATGACTACTATATTAATAGCAATTAAAAACCTTGTATCTATGAATTAGATAAAGACAAAGAGACAATTAATGAATGGGAAGCTAGATCTGAAGAAGTTTTCCAAAATACAGCTCAGCAAGATAAACAGATTGGTAAGAGTAAGGGGCTGAAAGACACGGAGGATAGGAGAACATACAACATATGGAGTTCCAGGAGGAAAAAAGAAAAAGTGAAAATGGGGCATAGGCATTTAACAACAAAAAAAATGCTTGAGAACATTCCAGAACTTTTGAAAATCACTATCCATAAATACAAGAAGACCAGCAAATCTCAAATAGTTTAATAAAAATAAAGAAATATGTATCCAAAAGGTTCTGTTTCTTGATCTGGGTGGTGACTCATTAGGTATTTTTACTTTATAAATATCCATTGAGCTGTACATGTTTTATGTATTTTATATGATTATTCTAGTTCAATATACAAATTTACTTTAAAGTTTTCACACATTGTATTAATCATCAATTACTGCATACAATTTACCTAAAATTCATGAATTTAACAAATACTATCTCACAGTTTCTGTGGGTCAGGAATCAGGAATTGCTCACCTGGGTGGGTGTAGCTTGTGCTAACTTGTGAGGCTGCCCTCATCTGAAGGCTGGACTGGGGTGGGAGGATCTGTTTCTAAGATTGCTCTCACATGGCTATTTTTGAGAGGCCTCAGGACCTCTCTGAAGGGCCTGCTTAAGTGTTCTTATGACATGGCAGCTGGCTTTCCCATAGTGGCAATCCAAGAGAGAAAGCAGAAGGGAACTTCAGGGACTTTTTATGACCTGGTCTTGGAGTGATTCCCCCACCCCTCAAAATTTTTTTTGTTTTTCCTTTTTTCTCAAGATGGGGTCTTGCTGTGTCATTTGGGCTAGAGTGCAGTGATGTCATTGTAACTCACAGCAACCTCAAACTTCTGGGCTCAAGCTATCTTCCTGCCTTAGCCCTCCAAGTTGGTGGGACTATACGCATCCGCCACTTAAGCCTGGCTTTGCTCAGGCTGGTCTTGAACTCCTGGCCTCAAACAATCCTCGTGCCTTGGCCTCACAGAGTTTAGGCATGAGCCAGTATGTCCAGCCCCACATCCTGTTTTATTAGGAGCAAGTTGTTATGTTCAGCTCACACTCAGAGGGAGAAGAATTAGGTTCCACTTTGTAAAGGGAAGACTGTCTAAGAATTTAAGTCCACAAATCCCCAGAATTTTAGAGCTACCTCATACCTAGTTGCAATGTAATACAACTGGAGAACATAAAAGACCCCAAAATTGTTAAAATTAGAAAAGACATAATCACCTTTCAAGAAGCAATACGTGCAGAACCTGTGTGTTTGAGGGGAAAAAAGCAACACAGCAGATGCCTCAACTACAACCATTGTTTTTTTTTGTTTTTGTTTTTTTTAAAGTAAATTTATTTCATGAATCCCCAACAATAAAAAAAAAAAAAAAAAGTAAATTTATTTCAGGTTCATGTAAGAGTACAAACAACCAGGTCAAAATGATTGATTTTGTTAGGTAGAGTCCCTCTTGTGGTTATGTCCTACACACAAAAGGTGAGTCAAACACCTCCAACTCATTCCCGTTCAGTGGGAGCACCCCAACCCCCTCCCTCCCTCATTACCTCTCCTCCCAACTTGATTTGAAATGAATTTTTCAAAATTCTATGTGGACATGTATCACATCATCTACGGGTTTCATATTAGTACTGAGTACATTGGATAATTGCTTTTCCATTCTTGTGATATTTTATTAAGAGGAAAGTGTTTCAGCTCCATCCAGGATGTTACAAAAGTTGTGAAGTCACTCACTATCTTTTTTTATGACTGAATCGTATTCCATGGTGTGCATGTACCACAATTTGTTAATCCATTCCTGAGTTGATGGGCATTTAGGTTATTTCCACATCAACTACAACCATTGTTAATTGGAATGAAAGAAATTGTCAACTTAGAATTACATACCTAGAGAACATAACTTACAAATGTTTTTAGGCAAGCAAAATCAGGGATTCTGTCACCAGCAGACGGTTAACTAAAAGAAAATGTATTGGGTGGGAGTAATGAAAATGTTCTAAAAGTGATTATAGTGATTGCACAAATCTTGTGAATATGCTAAAAGTCACTGAGTTGTATGCTTTAAATGGGTGAGTTGTCTGGTATGTATAAAGCTGTTTTTAAAAACTGAAATTAAAGAGCATTCTTAAAAATTTCTAAATATCAGCTGGGTCTGGTGGCTCACACATGTAATCTTAGCACTCTGGGAGGCTGAGGTGGGTGGATTGTTGAGTTTAGGAGTTCAAGACCAGCCTGAGTAAGAGCGAGACCCAGTTTCTACTAAAACAATAGGAAAAGTAGCCAGGCATTGAGCTGGTGCCTGTTGTTCCAGCTACTTGGGAGGCTGAGGCAGGGAAATCTCTCTTTTTTAAAGAATCTAGATGTAAGATTTATTTTATTTATTTATTTATTTATTTTTGGCAGGGGCTGGGTTTGAACCCGCCACCTCTGGCATATGGGATCGGCACCCTACCCCTTTGAGCCACAGGCGCCGCCCCAAGATGTAAGATTTATTTATTTATTTTGAGACAAAGTTACCCTTAGTAGAGTGCTGTGGCGTCACAGCTCACAGCAACTTCCAACTCTTGGGCTTGAGTGGTTCTCTTGCCTCAGCCTCCCAAGTAGCTGGGATGCAGGCACGTGCCAAAATGCCCAGTTGGTTTTTTGTTGTTGTTGTTGTTGTTGTTGTTGTCATTGTTGTTTTAGCAGGCCTGGGCCAGGCTTGAACCTGCCAGGCCTGGTGTATGTGGCTGGCGCCCTAACCACTGAGCTACGGGCGTTGAGCCAGGGAAATCTCTTGAGCCCAAGAGTTTGAGATTAATGTGAGCTAGGCTGATGCCACAGCCTAGCTCACATGAGACTCTGTCTCAAAAAAAAAAAAAAAAATCTAAATATCTTTAGACTGAGGAGGTACAATCACAGAGGAAAGTACAAGAAATAAAAAGGAGGGGCGGCGCCTGTGGCTCAGTCGGTAAGGTGCCGGCCCCATATACCGAGGGTGGTGGGTTCAAACCCGGCCCCGGCTGAACTGCAACCAAAAAATAGCTGGGCGTTGTGGCGGGCGCCTGTAGTCCCAGCTAATCGGGAGGCTGAGGCAAGAGAATCGCTTAAGCCCAGGAGTTGGAGGTTGCTGTGAGCTGTGTGAGGCCACGGCACTCTACCAAGGGCCATAAAGTGAGACTCTGTCTCTACAAAAAAAAAAAAAAAGAAAAAGAAAAGGAATGAAAAGGTTGAGTGCGGTGGCTCATGCCTGTAATCCCAGCATTCTGGGAGGCTGAGAGAGACCAGCCTGAGATAGAGCAAGACCTCACCTCTAAAAATAGCTGGGTATTGTGGCTGGTACCTGTAGTCCCAGCTACTCGGTCATCACTTGAGTCCAGGAATCTGAGGTTGCTGTGAGCTATGATGCCATAGCACTCTACCAGGGGTGGCAAAGTGAGACTCTATCTCAAAAAAAAAAAAAAAGAATAAAGGGAAAGAAAGTATTTTTTAGGGTAAAGCAACAGCTGCTTAGAGTACATAACATCAACAGTATATAAGTCTAGAGGTGGGAAGTGATCGAAGTCACAGTCTTGGAAGAAGCCCACTCAGGAGACAAAAGACTGGGAAATAGGCAGGCTGACATTTCTAGAGTAATCCTAAACAAATAAAAACATGGTGTTAACCATTTTCAAAGTAGTTGAGAAAAAAATGGAATGAGAAGAAAGTATCCAACAGAAGACAGAGAAAAGGTAGTACAAGTAGGTGAAGCAAATTATCACTAATTACAATTAATGTAGTAGGCCACTTCTTTTTAATCTCAGTTTGCAGCTGTTTAAAAGAGAAAGGTAACCAAACAAAAAGATTAAAATAAAGGGACTGCAAGCTGTGGTGGCGGGAATTGTGTCAGACCAGGGGCCTGTCAGAAACGTTCTTAGCCACACCAGTGTGCCGTGGAGTGGGGGGCCTAGCTGGTGCCGTGGGAAGAGTGTGAAAGGGTGTGACCACTTTGGAAAAGTTGAACACATGCACACACCAGGACCCAGCAGTTCCTCTCTTGGTGCCCTAGTGTTGCACACGTATGTGAGGAGACAGACGGGGATGCTAGTAGAAAATTGTTCATACTAGCACAGGCTCGTGGGCCCACACATACAGCTCAAACTAGTATACAATAAATTGTTCTTAGAGTGGAGTAGTCTATAGTCATGAAAGGAGCTACAGCCATGTGCTACAACATGGATAGATCTTGAAACAAGCATGAGCTGTTAGTGTGATGTTCCAGATTGGGCAGAGTGAAACAGTATGTGCTCTGAGGACAGAGCTGGGGCAGAAAGCAAGATGATGTCCAACTTAAGGCTTCGAGTTAGCTCTAGACAGGGGCCCTTTGAGGTTTTAACAGCCTTATTTTTCTTGTTTGATAGGAATTCACGTTATTCTCTATACATAATCATTTTTATACACTTTGGCATTATGCGCTGTATTTTAAATACAGGTGTTTTTTTTTTTTTCTAAGAGAATAGTTTTACTACATCTGCAGTTTCACTACAGTGGTGGAGATTATAACATGGAGACTAAAGAGAAAGATTATATAAACAACACATGTAAAAAACAGACAAGTTACCTAGAAAGGAATGAGTTTTACTTGATCAACAGTAGATGTGAGATGATAAAGCTTTCCTAAGTGCTGAGGAAACATAAATGTTAGTCTGCTCAATTATCATAAATAGGAGCAGGATTAGACATCTTCAGGCTTAAGACACTAAGTGTTTACTATGCGCTGATCTTTGCTGAAAGAACTAAAGGATGGTCTAGCAGGAACTGCAGTGGGAGCAGGGTGTAGGCACTTGGCAGATACCCACAAATAGGACTTAAACACGGAGGGTTTGTTGTTCTTGCATTAAGTAAAACCTGGCACAGTGGCTCCTCAGGCCACCAGGGATGTGATTCTATGGTTTCCCCAGTTGCCATCCTTAGTGCCCTGTCCAAGGTTTGAACTTCAAGCAGAAAGGCAAAGGGCGGGTCAGCTGAAGAAACCCTGGCTTCACTTCTGATTGGCTGTTACTGTGTCACAGGGCCACCCCTAGCTGCAGACACATGTTGGGTATAAGGATGCTCCAAGCTGGAACATTGCCATCATAGTTGAAAATCTTTTTTCCAGGTATGATATTTATTTTAACAAAAATACACCAGTGTCCTCCCCTATACACCTATTTACAAAACCCACTGATCAGTCTATAACCTGGGTTTTTTCTGCTTCTGAACATGGGAACATGGGGTCATTAATAACTGCACAATTCCTGGAGATGGAATTTATCCAGCAAACAGAACAGATGACTTAGCGCACTCAGTCTACCACCATGATTGAAATTGAGATTCTATGAGAAAGGAGGAAAGGTAGAAACTACAGGGAAGGCAGAGGGCAGGAAAAGGTGGTGAGCAAAGAAACGCTGGAAAAGCCCAGTACCATCAGCTGACTTCTAGCAAGACTGACCAAAAGACGCAAATTATAAATATCAGGAATGAAATAAGAGCGTCACATACCACAGGCATCGAGAGGACAGGAAGAATATACTGTAAATTTCCACATAAATTCAGCGAATCAATGAAATAGACCAATTTCTTGAAAAGCACAAATACCACATCTCACCCAAGATGAAATGGATAATTTGAATAGCTTTATAATGATTAAAGAAATTGAATTCACACTTTAAAAACCCTGAAAAAGAAATCTCCAAGCCCAGTTAGGAGAATTGATAGATTTAATCCCAACAAGATTTTTTTTTCTGAATACATATAGACACGATTATTATAAAAAGTATGCAGAAAGGCGGAGGAACTAAAATAGAACAATTTTTTTTTTTTTTTTTTTTTTGAGACAGCGTCTCACTTTGTCGACCCCCGGTAGAATGCTGTGGCATCATAGCTCACAGCAACCTCAGACTCTTGGGCTCAAGCCATTCTCTTGCCTCACCCTCCCAAGTAGCTGGGATTACAGGCACCCACCACAATACCCTGGTGTTTTTTAGAGATGGGGTCTCACTCTAGTTCAAAATGGTCTCGAACTTGTGAGCTCAGGCGATACACCTGCCTCAGCCTCCCAGAGTGCTGGGATTATGGGCGTGAGCTACTGCTCCTGGCCTAGGTTAAACTACTAGAAGAATAAAGCAGGTAGTTTCACTACCCACTGTTCACGGCTACAGCAGTCAAGCCCTGGTGTCCTGTTGGTGGAAAGATGTGCAGATTAATCCATGGAATGGAACATACAAGCTTAGCCAACTGATTTTTGTAAAAGGTGCAAAATAAATTTAATGGAGGAAGGATAGTCTTCAGCAAGTGGTGCTGTGGCAAAAAAGAAAAAAAAATAAAACCCCTAAGCTTCAGACCTTAAACAAAAATTAACTCGAAGTGTATCAAAGATTTAAATGTAAAATGTAAAACTAGGAATCTTTTAGAAGTAAAAGGGTGCCTGTGGCTCAGTGAGTAGGGCGCCGGCCCCATATGCCGAGGGTGGCAGGTTCAAACCTGGCCCCGGCCAAACTGCAACAACAAAAAAAATAGCCGGGCATTATGGCGGGTGCCTGTAGTCCCACCTGCTCCGGAGGCTGAGGCAGGAGAATCGCGTAAGCCCAAGAGTTAGAGGTTGCTGTGAGCCATGTGACACCCCAGCACTCTACCCGAGGGCGGTACAGTGAGACTCTGTCTCTACAAAAAAAAAAAAAAGTAAAAGGGAAGACAACCTTCGGAACCTAAGGCTGGGTGAATAGTTCTTAGAACTGAGACCAAAAGAACAGTCCATTAAACAAAAATTTAATAAATTTGACTTAAAAGCTTTTGCTTCAACAAAGATCCTGTTAAGAAAATAACAAGAAAAGCTACAAAAAGAAAATATTTACACACCAGGCATCCGATGAAGGATTCATACCTAGAATATATAAAGAACTCTTAAAATTAAACTGTAAAAAATAAAGCCAATTAGAAAGTGGGCAAAGGGCATGAAGAAATATTTTAATGAAGAGGATATATAGTTGGCAAATAAGTACATGAAAGATGTTCAGTATCACTAGCAATTAAGGAAGTGCAAATTAAGATCACAGTCATTACACAGCTATTTGAACAGATAAAAAAGAGTGGTATTACCAAATGCTGGCAAGGATATGGAGAAACAATTGTATATTGTAGGTTGTAGGTGGGAATGTAAAATGGAACAGCTATTCTGGAAAATAGTTTGGCACATTCTTAATCTCCACTTAAACTGAGCAGTCATACTCTGGGCATTTATCCAGAGTATGTTTACATTAAAAAAATCTGTTCTGGCGGTGCCTGTGGCTCAGCGGGTAGGGCACCGGTCCCATATGCCGGAGGTGGTGGGTTCAAACCCAGCCCCGGCCAAATTAAAAAAAAAAAAAAAAAAAAAATCTGTTCACAAATGTTCATAGTAGTTTTTTTTGTATTTGCCAAAAGCTGGGGTGGGGGGAAATGCTCTTTAGTAGGTGACTGATTAAACAGTGGTATATCTAAAGCTTGGAATACTACTCAACAATAAAAAGGAATGAAGTAATAAAAATGGGATGCAATAGCTTGGATGGATCTCAAGGGCATTATGGTGAGTAAATAAATAAGGCTTAGTACCTGTAGCACAGTGGTTACAGTGCCGGCCACATGGACCGGGGCTGGCAGGTTCGAGCCTAGCCAAGGCCAGCTAAACAACGACAACTGCAACAAGAAAATAGCAGGGTGTTGTGGTGGGCACCTGTAGTCCCAGTTACTTGGGAGGCTGAAGCAAGAGAATCACTTAAGCCCAAGAGTTTGAGGTTGCTGTGAGCTGTGATGCCATGACACTCTTACCGAGGGCGACATAGTGAGACTCTACTTCAAAAATAAATAAATAAATGTCAAATAGTCACATACTGGGTGAACCCACTTACATAACTATTAAAATGACAAAATTATAGAGATGGAGACCTTACCATCGGTTTAGGGATGGTGGGGACAGGTGCAACTAAAAAGGTGGTGGAGGGTGGCGCCTGTGGCTCAGCGGAGTAGGGCGCTGGCCTCATATGCCAGAGGTGGCAGGTTCAAACCCAGCCCTGGCCAAAAACTGCAAAAAAAAAAAAAAAGGTGGTGGCTACATACAAGATCTTGAAATAGTTATGGTGATGGAATAGTTCTGTATCTTGATTGTGGTGGTAGTGATATGGCTGCACAGAAGGTGAAATGGGATAGGACTATACACACACTATAAGCACATACTGTACCCATGTCAGATCCCCGGTTTCGATTATGTGCTATAACCATGGAAGATGTAACCATGAGGAAATGGTGAAGGTAACGAAGGACCTAGTCCTGGCCTTGGTTGGAAATGGTCCTCAGGCTCTAGCCACCCCTTTGTCCTAGGGCTTGAGGAGATGAAACAGTGAAGGGTAGTGTCCAGGCCACAGGCACTTCCTCAGGACAGCCCTGACCCACCTCCCAGTGTCCAGATCCCTAGCTTGGTGTTCTCCAGGATACCTGGCCTCTTCATCTTGGGAGAAGTGCCACACCCAGGGTGTTCTGCAGCAGCTTGGATGCCCCTTCCCCAGCAGAGGACAGGAGAACAAGGCCTGCTGGCCCAAGACCCAGAGTGCCTCTGGGTTCTGACTCCTTGCTGGGGAAGCAGCAAGAAGGCTGGGAGAAAGTTGCACCTGGGCTTGCAGGGACAGCCCCAGGGGGCAGTGCAGGGTTTTGCGACCTCATTGAGGAACAGTGGGCTTGGCCCAGAGAGAGGGGCAGCCCCTGAAGTTGTAAGGGAAAACTCTTGTCTAGCCTCAAGCCTAAGCCCCCTGTGGGTGCTGCATGTTGCTGCTCACCCCCTTTGAGGCTCATACTTACCTTCAGGCAGCTTCCTTGGGGCTCTGAGCTGGGAGGCAACCATGCATTCATCATGTTCCTGAGGACCCACCTGGTTGGGCACCGTTCCAGCTGCTGAGCATGCCCCGATGAATCTGACGGTGGCTCTGCCTTCGAGGAGCTGACCTTCCAGGCTGTCTCCAGGTCTGTGCTGGGAGCCAGGCCTTTTCCCTCAGACCAGTCTAAAAGATGCTTCCCCTAGAACTGTCTGGTTGGACAGCACCACATGAGTCCATCCAGCCAAGAGGCAGCGTGGTGCAGAATCCACACAGCCATGGCTTCATTTCCCCACTGTCCTGACATGGCCACTGGGGGGCAGCAGGAGACACCAATGGGGCCCTTGCAGGACAGTGTGGGCTGCCCCAGCCGGCTTTCCCCTGCTAGGAGTGGGTCTTCTGTAAAGCACATTGCTGGCCTGATGAAGCACTTCTGCCCTTTTCCACAGGGCCTGCATCTGTTGTTTGTTTGTTTGTTTGTTTTTCTTGCAGTTTTTGGCCAGGGCTGGCTTTAAACCTGCCACCTCCAGCATATGGGGCCGGTGCTCTACTCCTTGAGCCACAGGCGCTGCCCAGGGCCTGCATCTGTTAAGTGGCTGATTGTCAGAGATGGATCTAGCAACAGCAGGGGCATATCCTGGGGAGAGCTTTGGATACTCAGGGTGTGTGAGGACCAGGTGGGGTGTCTTGAGTGCCCTCCCAATCCTGGAGACCAGCCTTGCTGGGTCACCACAGTCTCACCTCTCCTTGAACTGTGGCTGGGTCTGCATGTGCAGTTGGGTGGACAGGATACCTGGGAATGTGGATTCACTGAAGCCTAGCTGGGAAATGCTTCCCTAGACGGCCAGGTCCCCTTGACCCAGCCTGAGGTGGCATCTCAACCTTTCCTGAGCATCTGCTGCTTGGAGCCAAGCTCTCAAGATGCTTTTGACCCAGGTACCCTCTATCCAGATGGGCAGAGGTGGGCAATCCACAGAGCAAGTGGGTGTGGTTGCTGGGGCTCCCTCCTGGGCTCAGAGCTGTCGCAGGGGCTCTGGCAGGCAGGGGCTGAGCTTGGGTGTCTGGGCTGAGTTGCCCAGCCAACCTGCCCCTTCTGTATGTATTTACTGGTTTTCTTAAATGTTCCCATTACTCTGGCCTCTGGCGGCCACTGAGACAGAAATAAATGCTGCAAGGCAGCCCTGCCAAGAGCCAGGAATCCAATTCCCCCTCAGAGGCCGGAAGAGGCGCCTATGCAGAGCATGCCAGACCATGGTGGCCTGCACACCCCACACGCCACTCCTACACGTGCACGTGCACTTGCATGCCTTTACACACGTGTACAAGCAGGCAGTCACACATACCACACATACTCGATTTGCCTCATGCGGAGGCACGCGCACATTCATACATGCAGATGTCTCGCCTGCACACGCATGCACCCGCTCCCCGACAGGGTCACACCTAGTTGCTACCATACACTTGGGTCACAAACTCGGCCATCCTTTATGTGCTGGTAGGTGAGCCATGGACGAGGGTGGGAGGAGGCTGCCCTGCACAGTCCGGAGGAGCTTGGCCTCACGGGAGCACAGGCCCAAGGCTGCCAGGGCTTCTGAATTTTTAAGAGAAGCTGGAAAGCTGAATTTTTATGTGAAATATCCTGATTTTTAAATGTTGGCTCAAGATGTTGAAAATACTGTGAGTGCCAAACCAAACATATCTGTGAGCCAAATTCCACCCACAGGCGGCGTTCTCAGACCAAGGGTATACACACACACACACACATGCACAAATAGACACAGACACAAAAGAGACAATGTGTGTATACACACATACAGCCATACATACATAGACCTACCAGAAGACCCAGACATTCAAGTGGACATACATGCAAATCCAGACACATACAGAAAAACACAAGGGCACACACACACAGTCAGACTTCCAAACAGAATGACTGACACACATAGGCACGTTTATAAGCAGATATATACGCAAATATAAGGAAATAGACACACACACGCAGCCCTCTCTCTTGCTGATGCACAGGAGTTTGTTGGGGGCAGATAGCCTGACAGTATGGCTTCCAGGCAAAGGCTAGGGTGTGGTTCCTACCAGGGTTGTCCCTGTACTGGTAAAAATGCTGGAGCAAGAGGAGGGCACAGGACACATGGATATACTCTCTCAGGTTGATTGGAGTGTTCAGTGTGGTGGTGCACAGGAACCAGCCAGGGGCCTCCCAGGGGAGGTTGGCTGGAGCCACAGTACTGAGGAGCTATGAAGGGGGCTTAGGGTGGCCAACAGCCCACCCTCTGATGCCCCAGCACCCCATCCTCTCGCCTGGCCTTGCCCCTCTTCCCAGCCAATGAGAAAGGAGCACAGCTAGCAGGATCCTCATGGGACTAACTACCTGCCGAGCTTGCCACCCGAGCCACCTGCAATCCCTCACAGGAGTTCTCAACATGATGGGAGAACTGCCTAAAAAGTACTGGGCCTTTCAATTGGGAAGACTTTTTTTTTTTTTTTTTTGAGACAGAGTCTCACTTTCTCACTCTTGGTAGAGTGCTGTGGCCTACCATCATAGCTCACAGCAACCTCAAACTCCTGGGCTCAAGTGATCCTCTTGCCTTAGCCTCCCAAGTAGCTGAGACTACAGGCACCTGCCACAATGCCCAGCTATTTTTAGAGATGGGGTCTTTCTCTTGCTCTGGCTGGTTTGGAACTCCTGAGCTCAGGGGATCCACCCACCTAAGCCTCCCAGAGTGCTAGGATTACAGGCATGAGCCACTGCTCCTGGCCTCACAACTGGGAAGACTTTGGGAAGTACCTATCCTCCCCCACAAAGAAAAACACCAAGGCTGGGTGTATGGCTCCTACCTGTAATCCAAGCACTTTGGAAGGCTGAGGTGGGAGGATCACATCATTTGAGGCCAGGAGTTCAAGATGAGTCTGGGCAACATAGCAAGACCATGTCTCTACAAAAATAGAAAAAATAAAAAAATTAGCCAGGCATGATGGCACACGCCTGTAGTCCTGACAACTTCAGAGTCTAAGGCAGGAGGATTGCTTGAGCCTAGGAGTTTGAGGCTGCAGTGAGCCGTGATTTTTGTCAGTATACTTCAGCCAGGGTAACAGAGTGAGACCCTGTTTCCAAAAAAACAAAACAAATACCAAGGCTGAAAGCGCAGGAGCCCGAAGGTGCCTAATAAACATAGGAACACAGAGAGGCCCCAGCTACCCTCTCCTCACCCACAGATGGGAGGCTAAGGCCAAAAAAGAACATCATAAAACGGGCGGCACCTGTGGCTCAAAGGAGTAGGGCGCTGGCCCCATATGCCAGAGGTGGCAGGTTCAAGCCCAGGCCCGGCCAAAACTGCAAAAAAAAATCATCATAAACCTGGAATCCTGGTCTTCTCCCTCCCCTAGATCGTGGCCCCTTTCCTGCACAGTCATATTCAAGGTAGCTGACCTTCAGCCCTAGGATGCACAGAATCTGACAGAATCCACACTCACCACCCCTCTGCCTTCAGCCTGCATGACGACCATGCTGAGGAAGGAGGGAACCTGTCACATGGGAATGCCTTCACCTTGGGTCCTGAGTGGCTCAGTCCTACTATGGGAAAGATTGGATCCCTGTCCAGGCAGCCGGAACCTAGCCTGGGAACCTGTTGGGGAGCAAGTAGGTTCTGTGCCTACTCAGGTCATGAAATCTGAGTAAGGACCTGACTTCCAAGGAGAAGCTGCGGCTCACAGAGGGAAGGTGGCTTGCTTAGAGTCACACAGACCCTGCCTGACTCTGCTGTCCTATCCTCCTTTGCTCATGCTGGCCAGTGGACCAGTCCCTCAGGCACAGAGTGTTTCAGTTGGCCATGGTGGCTGGGATCATGCTTCTGGAGTTGGCTGAGGCCATCAGGGACTGGAACTGCATTGCAAGCCCCACACCCCTGGGCCCCAAACAGGTCCCCACAGCCAGATCTCTCTTCTAACAACCAGAGCAGAACCAGTGCCCTCTCAGATCCCCAAGGCAGGTGCACATCCCCTCAGCCCTTAGGGCAGGGCTGTGTCTCCCTTACTGTTCTTAGAGCAGGACTGTATCTTCTCAGACCTCAGGGGCAGGGCTGTTTCTCCGTCACAATCAGAGCAGGACTGTGTCCTTTCAGACCCTGGGGCAGGGTCATGTCCTTGTGCCTCTAGAGAACTCGACCCCTTTTCCCACCTGCCTGCTCTCCCTCTGGTGAGCAGTCTGTGAACTCCACATACTTGGGGCCTAGCTCAGTCCTTGCTCTTGACTGGGGACTTGGAGAAGGGTACATGTGGATCCCCTAGATCCCACTCTGAGCTGG
The DNA here is from genome assembly GCF_027406575.1 of Nycticebus coucang. Lineage (NCBI taxonomy): Eukaryota > Metazoa > Chordata > Mammalia > Primates > Lorisidae > Nycticebus > Nycticebus coucang. Next base: position 91,847,004 of record NC_069787.1, on the reverse strand, counting down.
AGGCTGTGGACTCACTCTGCCCCCTGTCTTGGGGTCAGCTCTGTGTGTCAGGGCTGGATGGCTCCCACCCTCCACCCCCAGGAGGATACGTTTCTTCAAAGAGTCTTCAGAGGTCTTTCTCTCAGTCTGGACTGAGGGAGACAGGCCAGGGAGGGGCAGGGCCTGTCCACATGCCCAAGACAGGTGGGAAATGGACCTGGCCACCTTACTGGCCTAACTTGGAGTCCAGGGCAGCCTGTGAAATGCCTGGATACTGCAGCCAAGAAGACTGAGTAGTGGGAGTCTCAGAGCCCTCCTTCCTGCCTGCTTACAACCCAGCTCCGCTGCTGTTTACGTGTTCCCTGTGGCTTGGATGGGCTGTGGGGCCTTGAAGGGAGAAGTGACCACCTGGCTCCAGCCCCCGCTCAAGGCAAATAGGGTCCTGACATCCTTCCAGGCCTGCTGAGGGCTCCCACTTCCTCTGCCAACACCTCGATGTCCCAGGTGGGGCTCAGGGGCCTCTCTGAGGGGAGGCCAGCCCTGGCCCAGGGGCTCCCAGTCTCAGGGAGGAGACCTGATCCTAGCCTACGGGAATTGGATTGATGGGAGTGATCCAGTCCTGTCCTGGACATCAGTGTGAGGGGGGAAATGGTGCCAAGCCTAAAGGGGGAGGCCTGGCCCTGTCCTGAGTGCAAATATCCTGATGCAAGAGGACCAATCCTCATCTGGGAGGTGTCCAGTTAGATATGGGAGGCCTGGACACCAAACCCGAGAGAGAGTACCTGGCATGGCCAGGGAGGTGTTTGTCCAAAGGGAGGAATAGTTCTGTCTTGGGGTGGGGTCCATTTAAAGCAGTGGTTCTCAACCTGTGGGTTGGAACCCACAGGAACTATATTAAAGGGCTGCAGCATTAGGAAGGCTGAGAACCACTGAAAAGGAAAGATGGTAAGAAGCCAAAGGAGGTAGACATAGCTCTGTCCTTGGGGGCACCCTATCTGAGGGGAGGCTCAGCCCTGTCCTTGGGGTACCCAGTCTGAGGGGGAAGAAAGCCTTGTCCTGGTATTGGAGTAAGGATTGGTGTCCCCAGTCTGCAGGAAGAGGCCAAAGCCTATCCTATAGGGAATCCAATTTGAGAGGACAGGCTCAGTCAGCCTGAGGAGGAAGACAGCATTGTCCAGAGATGCCCAGGGGGGAAGATATTCCAGAATGAGTGAGCCTCCTGACAGAGGAATCTGGGCTGGGAAATGAGGCTCTGAGGCCTGGCCGACTCTGGACCACGAAGACCTGCCTGTGGGGTAAGTAGTATGAGCTGCCTTGAAGGCCCAGTGGTCTGGAGGTACCATAGTTCTGACCTGAGGGGATAGGTCAGTTCATACCTTGGAGAGGGGCATCAGCCATCCCTGGGGAGGGGGATGAGGGTCTGCCATGCTGAGGTCTCCTTCCTTAGGCAGTACCTCTACCAGGGTTCTTCCTGACGATAGCACCTCCTACCCCCACCACTGTCTCCCTGTATGGCCACCTGACTCCTAGCTGGCTACCGCTTCTCCAATCCTCGGGCAGCCTCCTTGAGTCTGCACATTGGAGCAGGGACTCTTCTAAATGCTCTCCCTCTACAACTTCAAGTGGCTCCCAATGCTTCCCAGCATCCATGGGAATGCTTTGTGTTCAGCCTGGCTCAGTGGCCCTTCAGGACCTGGCTTATGCCTCTCTCGTACCATTATGAATAGTTCCCAACACATGGATCTCCATGAGTATACCAGACCTTTGGATGGTAGTTTGCCCTGCTTACCATTTGGGCAGGCAGGGCCCAGCCTTAGGCTGCTGAGCACACGCTCACACCACATACCACCCAAGTGAGTTTGTTGTCTTGGGCCTCATGACCTCTTGCCTCACCCCCACTGGGTAGGTTAGGCTGTTGGAAATGAGGAGCACTCCTAGATGCCATCCATGGAGAAAAGAGGAAGACAATTTGAGCTGAAGAAGAAAAGGCAGGGCCAAGCAGAGGCACTGGCTTGTGCATAGGCTGTCTGTAGGCTTGAGCAAGAGCAAGAAGCTCATTTAGGGCAGGGCATGGGGCGGGCATGCAACTGGGCCAGCCCTCAGGGTGTCAGACTGAGGGAGGGTTGTGCCATTCTAGGGCCCTTGAATGGCCCAAGATGAGCGGGCAGTGTCCAGGGGGTGGGTAAGATGGTAGGGGAAGTTTTAGGTGAGGATGCTTCGTGGCTGTCCTAGGTGCCTCATGAGTAATGTGCCCAGCTTTGTAGACCCTCACCCAGCTACCCTCTGGGCTCAGACTCCTGGCTCCCCACAGTTCCTGAGCCAGAGCAGAGACCCCAGCCCATACTTTACTTGCTGGCCCTGGCACTCCCCTGCAACCTCTATCTGGTTTCTAGAGGAATGTCAGGCCTGGATGGGGATGAGGGTCATGGGTGGAAGGCTCCCTGAGGGCCACCACCAGACAGCCAGGGAAGGATCATCTAAGCCAGGGTTGGGGGTATAGCAGGGACCTGTGGGATCTGGTGAGAAGCATCTGCTGTCACCTTCTGCCCAATGTTGTGTGGGCAGAAGGGGGCCTGCAGCCAGAGGAGTTGGTTCAAAGGAGCAGCTAGGAGTTAAGTATGGAGAGTGTCTGAGGTGGCAATGGTATCAGGAGAAGGCTGAGGTCAGATTCCCACATGGGTCCTCTTGACTGCTGTCTGACCCCTGCAAACTTGAGCCTTTATGGACTGTGCCACTCGCCTCTGGATCCTTACCCCTCCTGGAGTGAGACCCAAAGACTCTTCCATGATTCACAGCCCCTCTTCCACTCCTGGGTGGCCTCCCCCCACTTCCCCATGACACCCAGTCCCTCCCCACTCAGAGCGAGTCTCCAGTTCAAACCACGGGAAGCCACACACTGCTTCCTTTTCCTTTTTTTTTTTTTTTCCCCTATTTTTTCTCCCAGCCCTAGCCCTAAGTGGGCAACCATCCAACCACCCGTCTCTTGGTTCATCTGTCCATCCACCAATGTCAGCAGGACCGACCCCAGTGCCTGGTCACATGACCGTCTCCCACTCTTCCTGTAGCAGGGCGGGTGGCCGCTCAGGTCCGGAGGCCTCCTCATCTAGACCTGAGCAGGAGCCATTCAGGAGCCCATCGTCCTTGGGAGCAGCTATGGCAGATGGTACGGTCTCAAAGGTCTCCAAGGCTGGGGCTTCTGGCTTGGTATGGTTAGGCATCTGGGGGTGGCCATTGGTAGTAGCAGTGGGTAGCAGGCGGGGGCTGAGAGGCAGGCCAAGTCCTGCACGGGGGCCTACATTGGTCATGCTCGTGTGAGATACCATTGGGCCATAGCTGTAGCTGCTGCTCCCACTGCGTGCCTTGCGCTTGAAGTCCAGTGCCAGTGTCCAGCGACTCCAAGATTTCTTAATCTCAGCCTGTACCTGTGGGCAGTAGGAGGGTGGGTAGTTAGGTGTGCCCACAACCCCAGCAGTGCCCCCATCCTGTCCCTGCAACACCTGGCGCTGAAAGAAAACAGAGGAGTAGGGTCTACTAGAAAATTCCAAGGCCAAATAAAAGCCCAGCACCCTCAGAACGTGGTGCCTGGCTGCAGGCTTTGGCATACCTAGAATCTACAGGCTCAAACGGCCCCCAGAGGAGCTGAGTCCCCCAATCTGGGTTACAGAGAATTCAACTGTGGGGCTGGGAAGACCCTTGGCTATGCCAGACATTGAAGAGCCCCCAAATCCTAGCACATCCTGAGGCTGAATCATCTGGAAAGACTTCTCTCTGCCTTCAGAATGTCCTCAGGGATTTTCTCAGAACAAAGAGAGAACCGGACAGAAGACAAGACTCTGAGGAAGCCCCTGGCACATATGCCTCCTCCCTGCCTACTGCTTACCTCGCCGTTACAGAAACAGTATATGATGGCGACAAAAAAGCCCTGTGGAGAGAGGTGTCTGGGATCAGGGGCGACCCCTCCCACCCTGCCCGCCCCTTCTGCCCCGCCCACCCTCGGCCAGCCTCAGCTGAGCCATGCACCTGGAAGGAGTTGAAGAGCATCTCATAGTGCATCTGGACTTGCCAGAGCGTCCCTGAAACCTCGGTGTACGGCGTGGCCATGAAGACGATGTAGTGGACACCAAATAGTGGCATGAGCACCAGCGTGGATTTCAGCAGCTTCCTGGGCCGGCAGGGCAGGTAGATCAGGGTCCAGCCACTTCCCCCTCAAGAAGCACCGTGCCACCCCATACCCTGCTAGCCACAGGCTCCAGAAGCTACAAAGGGACCCAAGGTTCTGGCCATCATGGGAGAATAAAGCAGTTCCCTTGGGATAGCTATTGTCACTGCAAAGTGTGAAGAGAGCCCCTTGCTTTACAGAGGTGTCCTGAAATGGACCACAAATTATAGCCCCCCTGTCCCTGGGCCCTCTGCACCTGCTGGTCCCTCAGCTGGCATGCATTCACCCTCCCATGCCCATTTCTGAGGGTTTCAGCTGAGCTGTGGCCTTTTTGGGGTCACCCACTGCTCACCTGTCACTTGGGCTTCCTGTGACCAGCTCTTTGGAGGAAGGTCTGAGTTTGTCCCACCCTTGCAGACCCCAACTCTAGGTCTTGGGGTGCCCCAGGGCCTCCAGAAATGAGGCAAGATACCTGTGGCTGGCCAGTTGGGTAGGTGGGGATAGCTAGGGAGTCAGAAGCTGGATCCTTCTCTTGCCTTTGTCTTTCCTGTGTACGTGGTGCTTGGATTCAGTGACCCCTGAACTCTATCCCCAGCTCTGAGGAGCCAAGGCATAGCAGGCATGGCTCACCGGTACTGCTGCCGTGTGTCACACCGGCCGGCGTTGGTCTCCCGTAATTTGGTGGCAAGTACCCGGACGATGTTGCTGAAGAGGATGAAGTTGAGCTGCGGGAGTGAGGGAGGCTGGGTCTCGAGGCTGCGTCCAGTGGGGTGGGGCAAGGACTCTGGCTCATGGTCCTGCCACAGGCCCTGCTCTGCTATGGATCTCTAGGTGGCTCTTTGGGCCTTTGGCTTTCCCATTTGGACTGAAGTGGGGATCAGCTGGTCCTCAGGCTTTTGTGGCTTGCACCCTGCTGCAGGTCCCTGTTGGGACTGGTGATGAGGCCCAGGTGCACACTCCCTCCCACCCCTGCTCACCACAATGGAGGCCAGGATGGGCACCTGGATGATCCACTTCTTGTTCCCAGAGCTCAAGTCCCAGCACCTGGGGGAGAATGCGGCATTAGCTCCCTCCCCTTCTGTTCCCATCCTAAGCCAGCCCACAGAAGCCTGAGTTGAGCTGTTCTGACATTAGCTGTCAGGGACACAGGAACAGGAGATGTTGAGTGTGACTAGGCCTCAGGCCACCCACATAGGCCTCTTTGCAAGTAGTCCCCTGTGACTCTGAGGGGGGTTCCAGCTAGAGGCTGAACTGGAACTCCTGGAGCTGAGGCCACTCAGAGCCAGGGTATAGGAGGCACCGTCATATGATTCACGGGAGGAAAGGGTACCAGGGGTGTTTCTGGACTGGCTCTCTTCTCCACTTGGACCTACCCAGTGTTGGCCAGGGTAGCCCTGACACTGACCCATACGGCCACGAAGACAGCAGGCAAACCTGTGGGCACAGAGGGGGCAGTGTGTGAGGGGCTGTGGATACCATCCACATCTCCCACCTCATCCTTGATGACCCTCAGCTCACTCTGTCATTGCCCTGATCCCCTCACCCCAGGCATGTGGGTTGCCTGGTGACAGAGCTACATTCTGGCATGTACTGCCCCACCAGCCTCTCCTTAGGGCTCTAGTCCATAGGACCCAGCTCAGCCCTCTGTCCCCATCTTGGTGCTGTGTCATATGCAAAACTGTGAGGCACATGTGAAATAGTACAGTATCCTTAATTTATCCAAGCCCCTGGACATTACCCCTTCTCCCATGAAGGGTGCTGCTCCCATGGGGGGAGCCTCTTACGGGCACTTTTTGTCCCAGAAAACCCCTCCCCCACCAACTTGGTTTAAAAGGTCCCAGCCCTCATGGATGAGGCTGGATACAGTGAGGGGTTTTGTCCCAGGCAGGAGCCACAGGGGAACCTCTGTGTGTCCTGGCCTCAGCCAGCTCAAGTGGTACACAGTACCTTTAAGTGAGCTTTGCCTCTGCGAAAGGACTCCCAAGTCCTGCCCCAACTAACTTGATGCTAGACCTGGTACACCCTTGGAGGGATAGGCATGATCTGAGTTTACAGTAAGGAAATGAGCTGTGACATTTCTGTCCCCCATAGTGCTGTGCACTCCCTGATCCACATGACTCCAGCCCACCCCGACACTTCCTAGCTCCTGCATTAGCTCCCAGGACCAGGTCCAGGTCTCCTCTAACTGGGGGGCTAGTCATGGTGACGTCAGGGTGAGGATGTGGTGCCAAGAGGCAGGGAGGCAGTAGCTGTTGACCTGAGGGCCTCTGGGTGATGAGCACAGAGAGGGCTCCAGCCACCCGGCCCACCCCTCTGTAGGCTGGCCAGTTGCCCCGGAGCCCAGCCAAGCTCTGGAGCTGCCAACAATAATGGACAATTATCAGTAACTAGATCCCAGAGCCATGGGGGGCTGGGACGAGTGCTCCATCCCAGTAACCCATTCTGTAGACAGGCTGCTGAAGCCCAGATGGTGCTGAGAGGCTGCGCCTATGGCTCTGGGCCCTGGACCCTGCAAGCCTGCAAGGTTCCCCCAGTCCATCCCAGTGGGGGGATTAGTGCAGTAACAGATGCTGGCGTAGCCCACAGCATTCAGGGTGGAAGGACGGTTCCAGACCCCAACTGCCCAGTCTGACCTCTGACCAACATCCCACTCTGATCATGAGCTGAGTCTTGATCTGAAAGTACCTCTTCCCTTCTCCTGAGCTGAGCCTCAACCCCAGGTGAACCTGACCTGGGGTCAAGCCCCGTTTCGTGAGTCTAGAATGGGGTCAGTCACAGAAGGGTGGCAGGCTTCCCACCTGCTGTCCCATATCCATGACAGAATATGCTATCCCCCTGCAACCCCAGGTCCCACCCTTGCCTGCGCCTCACTGCCCCTATGCCTGCATACCCCAGCCGAAGACTGTGAAGCCCCACAGGTACTTCTTCTCTGAGAAGAAGGCCATGAAGATAAGGCTGTGCAGGTACAGCCCCTCCACCAGTATCCAGTAGTAGTTGGTGGCCAGGAAGTAAAGGAAGAAGGTCACAGCCACCCGGCAGCCCGCCTAAGAGACCAGCTGGAGTTAGCCAGAGGGCAGGGCCTGCATCTGGGGAAGCAGGGATCGGCTGGGTGCTGGGAGGGGGAGCAGGGCTGGGGGAGAGGGGCACACCTGGTGGGGTAGGACAAGTGGTGCTAGCCAAGCAGGCAAAGAGGGGCAGGTGCCCCAGGGAGGGGGGCTTCCTAAGAAGTGTGTGTGGTGGTGTCAGGGCAGGAAGCTAGGTGATGGGGTGGTGTGGCTAGGGGTATGGAGCTGAGGCAAAAGAGTCACTCGTAGGTGGGGAGTCTGGATCACTCAGAAACCCTTAGCAGGGGGGTTGGCAGCAGAGCTGAGGGGTGTGAGGAACCCTGTGAGGTGGGTTAGAATGACCTTAAGCTAGTGGTGGTGGCAGGAGACAGGTGGGGCAACGGCCAGGCGCACAGGTAGGGGCTTCCACGGAGCCGGTGGGGGCACGCGCGGGCCGCGTAGGGGCACTCACGTAGCCGGCTGCTGCGGGGGACGACGGAGGTGCCTGGGCGATGGCGCGTAGCTCTTCCTCCGTGAGGCGCTCAGCCTCATCGAGCATGGCGCCAGAGTAGAGCACCGCGTCCTTGACAAAGATGCTCACGGCACGAAGCATGAAGGACAGGAACAGGTGCATGTGGATGTAGTTGCGCGTGCAGTGCAGCCGCCTGCGGGGGTGGGGGCACGGGGACGTGTGGTGGGCAGGCAGAAAGCTGGGCTGTGCGCAGTAGGTAGGGACCCAGCCAGGTGAGGGGAGCAATGAGGGGGGGGGGGTGGCACCTCTGCCCCACCCTTGAGCACGCCCTCCTCCTCTAGCTGGCTTTGCCCCGCCCCTCGTCCCACCCACCTGAAGTAGGCCAGGATGAGCACAGCCACAGTGAGGGAGGCTAGAGACACCGAGTAGCCCACTGTGTAGATCATGCCTAGGCGGTCAAACACCTCCTGTGCAGGTGGGGAGACAGTCAGAGCCCTGGGACTCAGAGTGAGCGTCAGGGTAAGAGGCCAGGTTAAGGTTGCTAGAAAAGTCAAGGTCAGGAGTCAGGGCTATCTCAGGGGTCACTAGAGGAGTAGGGGCGAACTTAGAGTCAGGTTGGGGAGGAGGAAGGCTCGCACCCGTTCACGAGTCTCATTAGTTAGGAACTTGACACATTCACTGTAGTTGGCCCATGTCCGGTTGTGTCCAGGCACCAGTTCCCAGCTGCCATTTCTGTCACAGCGTCGATAGGCGTGGCCTGCAGGTCCATGGGAAAGGCAGGGGAGCAGAGAGAGGTCTGGAGTCACTGAAGCCCTGAGCTCCAAGCCCTGGCATCCCTGTGATCCCCATCCCACTTCAGCTGGCCTTACCTTTGTGATTGAAATCATAAATGTATTCAGGACAGGGCACAGCTACCACCTCACCTGGTGCCCCCAGCGGCCAGCATAGGATGTGGTCCCACTCAGGCAGGCAAGGGCGCCCTGTGCCCAGAAACAGGTAGGGGAGAGAGTCAAGTCCATGTTTAGTGACACTGAGTTACCAACACACCTGTTGCTGGTTGGTTCCTGCAGGGACAGGTGTGTCCCAGGACTGAAAAAGTATGCCTTGAGCATTCTGGAGAAAATGTATTATGCCCTTATTCCCTGATGTGCCCCCACCTAGAGTCACAGAATTTACTACAGCCTCTGTGATGCAGGTACTGGCACTGGCTCCATTTTCCAGATGGGCTAGCAGAAGCCAAGACAGGTGAGTGACTTACTGTGGTCACACAGCAGAGGGCCTTGCCCTTCTCACACGCTCAGCCCCAGGTTAGCCCTCTCTCCTTTCCCTCTGCTCTTGGTCCCACCTTTAAGTTGTCCCTGAAGAAGGCCTGGTTCCCAGACTAACTCTCCTTCTTCTAGGAAGCTCCTTATGTGACCCTTCTCTTGGGATCATGAGGGGAGGCAGGAGGTCTGGTTTCTAGTGCCAGCTGGACAAGGAGCTGCCAACCTCACTCAAACGTGTCCCCAATCTTAGCACTTCATTTTCCTCACTGGGAAGTTGGGATTAACCATATCAGCCTGTAATTCTACCACCACTCAAAGCTGCCCTGAGTACCTGCTGAGACTCCCATGGCCACTGGTGGGGAAAGATACCATCTTCCAAGTCTAATTATTAATGGTGAGATTCACAGCAGAGTGACACATCCCAGCCTCACTGCACAGATGCTAAGTGACCTTGGAGGTTTCCCAGCCTATGGATCTTCCAGATCCCACCCCCAGCTTGCAGCCTCTTTCTCTCCTGCTGTAGGGCTCCAACCACAGGACTCTCCAGCCATCCTGGAAGGCTGCCTTGATGGTGGGACTCGCCCAGTTTGGTGAAAGGCTCTCTGTCCTGGGTGCCATATTCCCAGCCCCGCCCAGCCAGGCCCACAATTCCCTCTGGTCCCCAGGGAGCCACAGGGTGACCACAGCCTCCCAGATGTGGCCCATCTGGAATCCACTGCCCACCCAGCCGGTTCAAACCAGCCCTGTGGCCGAAGCTGGGGCTCTGTGTCTGTCTCTCCTCATCTCCCTCCCTCCTTTTCTCTCCTTGTCCCACTGTCTCTGCCCCATCCCTCTGCCGCCCGCTGCTCTCCCCTCCTGTTCTCTTTCTCTCCTCACTATGTGTCCTGGTGCACCTCCTTTGACACACTGAGTCCCAGGCCTTCAATTTGTGACTGCTGGTCCCCTTTCTCTCTATATAACTCTGTCTTTCTTTATCTCTGTCTTTATGTCTCTCCCTCTTTCTGTGTGCCTCTCTCTGCCTCTGTGTATCTCTCCCCTGCCTCTCTGACTCCCAGGGTTCATTGTCATCTCTCTTTCTCTACGTGGGTGGGGCTGTAGCCTTGGATCTATCCCTGGGGCGGTACTGGGTGACTTTTCTTTCTCTCTCTTTTTTTTTTTTTGAGACAGAGTCTCAAGCTGTCACCCTGGGTAGAGTGCCATGGCATCACAGCTCACAGCAACCTCAGATTCTTGAGCTTAAGTGATTCTCTTGCCTCAGCCTCCCAAGTAGCTGGGACTACAGGCACCCACCACAACAACACCCAGCTATTTTTTTGTTGTTGTTGCAGTTATTGTTTTAGCAGGCCCAGGCGGGGTTCAAACCCGCCAGCCCTGGTGTATGTGGCCGGAGCCCTACCCGCTGAGCTAAGGGCCAGGGGCGCATTTGGGTGACTTTTCTATGTAAATCTCCCTGGGGCCGGAGCCCATCCCACTCACCTACCCCCCACATGCTGCCCTCTAGGTTATCTCCTCCTAGCCCCTTCCCTGCTTTCCTGGGGAGTGGGCTGCAGCCTTTTACTTTCCACAATAGGGGATTACATGAGGGGGGCAGAGTGGTGGGAGTGAATAGGCCCAGGCCCATGTCAGACAGATGCGTGGAAGCACATGCGTACCTTGGTGCCTGCTGCCAGTGGATGGCTCCTTGTCTTCCTCTGACTCACGGTAGAGCTTCTCAGATGCCTTCTCTTTCCTGGGCTTCCCCGATGTGGATGCAGATGTCCATCCCTTGTCTGATTCCATTATGTCAGCTGGAGAAATCAAGGTAATTATAGCTGTCAGTTGTGCTATAATAGGAAACCTGGGGTACCCTCCTGCCTCCAACTCCCCTTTTGAACAATGGGTTTGTTTTCTCTGTCCTGCTGACACCTGGGCTGTTGGGAGATCTGAGATGATAGGAGAGAAAGTGCTTCACAAATCGTAAAGTGCTTGCCAGGTGGAAAAGTAGTAAGAAGAGATGGAGATTGTCAGCCAGGGTTCCAAACAGGAGTGAATCCATGTGAGTATAGGATCAGTTAGTGGTCTGAGCAGTAAACATGGGTGAGACAGCAGAGGTGGGACCCTTCCACCCAGAAGTCAGAGCAAGGGCACACGGGAGTGAAGGCCCCACCAGGGGGCGCATAGTAAAAGTGGACAAAAGGGGAGGAGATGTTCACAGACTCATTATACAGCAAAACTGAAATGGCCAGAGTGCTGCGCAGGTGAAGAAGCTAGTGATGAGGAAGACAAAAGCAAGGTGGCATAGTTTGTCAAAGTGGACAGACAAGGCCACCTCCCTATCCTATTCCCTGCCCCAGGATGCTTGGGTAAGGGGTTCATAGCTTCCACAGTGGCCCTGTAGACTCATCTGAGACAGGGCCTGGCCTTTCTCTCCATTGGAGAAATGCCATAGGTCTGTCTTCCCAACTGCAAAGTCCTCCACATTACCTGCTTGTACCCCTTCAGCTACAGCCCAAGCTAGGGCCCTGGAGCCTCCCAAGCTGGGTCTATGCCAATGATGGGAAACTGAGTCCTGGTGGCCTGGACTGGGATGAGAATTGCTGTGCCTGTTTCCCTGCCTCCACCCTCAGACATTAGTGTTGGGGGGTGGGTAGCAGGATGAGGGAAGGAGAAGCTTCATAGTGGATGGGGAGGAGGCAGAGGCTTCCCCCAGGTTTCCACAACTAGGAAGAAGGCTGGGCTCAGAACCCAGAGTGAGAAGGGCCAGGTCCACATGATCCTCCAGATCTTGATATGACTGGGAAGCAGTGGCATGTGGGGCTGTGACTGCAGAGACTATATGAAGCTCTGTGAGCTTGTGCTCAGGTCTGTGTGCTACAGACTGTGTGTGTCATTGTGTGCTTGTATTCTGGGTGTGCATCCGTGTTGTTCCCCCCAGCAGCCTAAGTGTCAGCTTAGGGGAGGATGTTTCTCTTGTAGGTTTGGGCCTCTTCAGGTTGATGAGATTAAGATTAAGCAGACAGACATCAAAGGCCTGGGTGGATGCTAATGAGGACCCATCTTGGTTTCCAGGAAATGAATTCAAGGAAGTGGGTGGTAAAAGCCCAGCTTGAGAGGTAATAAAGGAGCAGTGGAATGATGTGCTGCTCCCCTCCCTCGAGGCAGGGGTCCCACAGAGATGCTGAGCTGGTGGGAGGGAACCCTCCTTACCTAGGTCTAGCATCCTATCCAGGTCAAGCACCCTCCCTGCCAGGTGATGACCATAACTGAATCTGAAATATCCATTCCTATTCCTCTATCCTCACCCTGGCCCATCCAGCCCACGGACCATCAGTTCTCCCCACCCTGGAGACCTCTTTGCTTTCTGCCCAGCTGACCTCTTTCAAAGATCCATCTTTCTGGATTTGGCTTAGCTAACGCCTCCTTTAGGAAGCCACGCTGTTGGGGGCTGGCACCCTAGTCACAGCTCCTGATCCTGCTCGCCCCACCAGACCTTGGAGATGATTCGGACTTGCTGTTTTCATACTGCCCTACTACCAGCCCAAGAGGGGAAGTCTTGCACAAAGGCTTTTGCCATCCCCACTCCCAGCTGTGTGTGTGTTGAGAGAATGTGAGTGGGGGCTGAGGATGTCTGAGGGGTGATGTCGGGCAGCCCAGGGTCTTTGTTCACAGGACTTGGAACAAGCCTAGGACATCTGAGACTGCTGACTCCACATTTGCATGGCCCACTCTGCTTTTGGCTCTCACTTTGGCCTGGCCCCCTTATCTGAGTCCATCCTCACCTACGCCCTTCACCTGTTCTATACCCGACCCTCATCTGGCACCTCTGACCCCATCCCCAGACCCTCCTCATCTGGCCCTGCTCCCACCTGGCTTCCACAGGACTTCTTTGAGCCTCTTCTCACACTGGGCCTGGGCACGGTGCAGCAGATAGATCTGTTCCTCTTTAGTCATGACGTCATCTGCGTCCACCTGTCAAGCCGAAGGTCAGACCCGCAGGCAAGACTCTTCAGTGCAGCAGTGGTCCCACAGCTATCCCAGCCTCCCAGAGGGATCCCCTAGGCTGTGACCCTATAGGGAATGTGGAAAGTCTGCCACATGAGGAAAATCTGCCCTATGTAGCTTCCATTTTACAGATAGGAAGCAGTGGCTCCAGGGCCTACTTGATCAAATGGAAAAAGGAGGGGGCTGTCCCCAGCCTGCCCGCCAGTAACCCTGTAGGATACGGCCTCTAATATTCTGTCTAGTTCTTTCCCCAAGGGTACATGGGAAAAGGATGGAATGTCCCAGAGTAGATCCTGTGAGGATCCAGCTGGCTGCCTGCTGGGGACCTGGGTGTGTGTGAGGTGGATAAGGAGTGTTGAAGTCTGGGAAGACAAACTCAGCCTGGATTCCTTTAATCTTGGAGCCCTGGGGAACCTTGGGAGTTATCAGTTTCCATCCTGGCCCAGTTGCCCAGTCAATGCTTTTCCAGTGAATGGTGAGTGCCTCAGCCCCTCCCACTTAGGGTCCCAAGAGGAATTGCTGACAAGCGGCCAGAGTTGGGTTGGGCATTCCCACTGGTTGGAGTCCTCTTCATTCCATTGCCTATCTAGGTGCTCCCTCCATCTAAGGAGACCCTGTGTTCTGACAATATGGGACAGGCCTTTGCTCCTCCTGTTCTTTGCCTGGCATGTCCTCCTTTCCCTTCCTTCCAACCTGCACACACATTGGCTGTCACCAGTGGGACTCACTAACATCCTTATAAGGAAGGAAATAAAACATGGGGCAGGGGTCTGGGGTGGGTGAGTGTTTCACCCTACAAAGGTGACTGCTGGGAAGGGTCTGAGCCTCTGTTCCCCTGACCTGAAAGGAGTCAGGGGGTGAAGGCAGCATCCTGCTCTGGGAACAGCTCAGTATGTCCAACCCAGCTGCTCCCATGAGTGTGACCCACAAGGGGTTAATGCATTCCCTGAGACACCCCGCCGCTCAGTGGGGCTGGGATCCCCTCAGACCCCCCTAAGTCAGGGCCACATCTCCTCAGACCCATAGGCAGGGCCATGTCTCCAGGTGACTCCACCCAAAAGACTGTGCCCCCGCCCCCAGGGCCTCATCCCCTTAGACCCTTGACAGGCAGAGCTGCATCCCCTCAGACAGCCGTGGCAGGGCCAGGCCCCTTCAGGCACAGCGGAGCTGCCCACGGAGGGGCAACCAGGAGGAGGCAGGCCCGGGAGGGACTGGCGGGTGGGTCAGGGAGCCCGGCTGCAGGGAGAAGTTAATTGACCGCGTCTCTTGGCGGCAGCAGCGAGGGCTTCCAGGGCCGAGGAGTCTCCAATTGGCTCAGCCGGTCTCCAGTTCTGCTGGTTTCACTTAACAAAACGGCGTCTGCGCCTGTGCGCGTGCGCGTGTGAGTGGGGCGCACCCCGCAAGCCTGCGCGCACGCTGTCGGGGGTGTGTGCCCCTGAGTGTGTTCCGTCTGCCTGTGTTCTCACGTGCGATCGTCCAATATGTAAACTTGGGAAATGAGCCTGACGTGCTCGTGAACAGGTCAGCGTGTGCACGTCTGTGAATGTGGTGCGGTACCCGTTAGCATTCTCGTCTGTGGCTGTCCTGTGCTTCGGTATGTCTCTGGGGGCCGTGGGGGACCCTCTCAGCTGGACCCAATGCCCATAGGCTCTCTGGAAGGGATAGAGTAGATTCCTATGTGCTGGCTGCTGGCCCCACTGGCTCTTTGGCCCTACCACCTTCCCACCACAGCTATGGCTGAGCTGGCTGGGGTTAGGGTTAGGGTTAGCAGCGAGGTGATGGGCCTTGAGGGAGGCCAACCCCAGCTTGCCTCCAGAATAACTTGAAGCTCTCCTTGTGCTTCTGACATTGGGGATTCAGGCTGCTGAAGAGTCTGATCCCTCCTCATCATACTCCTATTACAGCACCATTCACTGCCATCTCCAACACTGTGACTAACACCCATCAGTAATCATTTTCTCATCACCAGCAACAATTACCACCACTAACACCAACATAACCATCACTATCCTTTCCCGGTATTACCACCACCAGCAGAATATTGCCACCATAAGCACTACTGTTACTATCCATATGACCACCATCTCCATTGTCACTACTGGTACAACGTCATTACCACTGCCACCAGCTCCATTTCCATCACCAGCACCACCACTCCATTATCACCAGAGGCAGCATCTGCACCACCATCAATGTTGCCAACTGCCAGTAACTACTGTCTGCACTATCTTTGCCATCTTCTTGTTCTCACTCCCACCTCACACCAGACTCCTTCTGCACACCTCCACCCATCTAGAGACAGATAATGTACCATATTCTTCCCAGCAGATGCAAAGCTCTTGAGTGACTGACCCAGGCTTATGCAGAGCTCTTGAGTGACTGACCCAGGCTTATGCAGAGCTCTTGAGTGACTGACCCAGGCTTATGCAGAGCTCTTGAGTGACTGACCCCGGCATCTACCAGTCCTCAGAGACTTGCTGACTCACCAGCCCTCTCATGACTAGCCTATCAATGCGGCCGAGGGTCACAGCTGATGGGCTAGGCTAGAGGCAGGCAGTCAGGGGTTGAAAACTGACCTTTGGCAAACTGATGACCAATACACTCCCTCATAAGCCTATGGGGTCTTCTTAGCTTCCACCTTCTGCTGTTGGCTTCACCCTTTCATGATCAGGAGGAAGCACACTCCCTTTTCCAGCATCTTGTTGCTATGGTGGGTGTGGGAATGTCTAGGGGAGGGGAAGGTATGTGCTTCCAGCCTGTCATGCCCCTCTTCATTCATCTACGGGAGTGGTGGCCCTACCTCTGGCTTCCCTTAACTTTAGGACTTATTTCTCCCTTACCCCAATCACAGCAGAGCTGCCACTGCAGCAAGAATTCAGGTTAGAGTTAAGCAGGTACTTTACCAAGGAGAGGATAGGCCCACACTAATTTCATCCCCACCTCCAAGCCTTAGAGCACAACTCCCCTGCTGGGAGTATCTTTCCCCCGCCCCTCATTCACCCCTCCTTTTCCTCATCCAAGGAAATTCTGCCACTAGCACTGGAGCTTGGATCCACCTCCACATCTGACTGGCTTTGCATCTTTGGGAAAGTTGCTTAATCCCTGCATCTCAGTAAAATCAGGGTAATAATAGGGTTGTTGTGAGGATTAAATTAGGTGCTGTATGAAAAGCCAGGGCAGGTATGGGTCTCAGGAAAAGCTGGTTGCAATTGTTGCAGCTAGAATTCATGACTTCTCACCTCATGGGTCCTCCTCTGCTGCCAAGTGACATGGGTGCCTTCAGGCTAGAGACCCAGATCCAGGGGGCAATAGGGAGGGGCAGACAGCAGGTGGGACCTCTGGGAGAATTGTGGGTAGATAGCTGCTGGGTAAGATGTGCTTGGCAAGCTTTGGGGGTTGAAAGACAGTGTCCCCAATGACTCCTTGTATTTCTGAATCCACCCTAGACTCATACGACGTCACTGTCAGGGCCCTTTGAGCTTAGGCATAGGAGGGGGGGCAAAAGGACCCTATCCCCTCCCTCTTCCCTAACTGAGGAGGCCTTATCTCCTGGGCATGAGAGGGAAAAGGCTGAGAACTATGATTTGTACCCTAGCCTGACATCCCCCTGTCTGACACTCCCTTCCCCCCACTCCACCAACCTCTTCCCCTTAAGAGTATTCCTGTCTTCTTGGCCCAGCTCCAGGGTGCAGAGGACACAGACTTACATCACCTTATATCCAGAAAGTCTGCAGATCTCTTGCATTTCAGGGGTGGGTGCTGACCAGGGGTCACTTTGTCCATACCCACCACTGGTGAAACCACCCAGTCTTGTAGCAGGTATCCTATATCTCTGCCCACCCCCACCAACATCCCTGCTGTGGCCTGAGATTTGGGCTGGTGTGACACCCCCTGAACCAACCATCACAGATAGGGCTGGGCTTCAATGCCCTCCGCTCTAGTGCACCATCCCCCTGTAGAGTCTCAGTAACATCAGGGTAATAATAGGGCTGTTGTGATGATTAAATGAGGTGCTGTATGAAAAGGCAGGCCAGGTACGGGTTTCTGTTTTAGGAGCTTTACCCATGCTTCCTTCACATTCTACCATATCCCCATTTTACAAACAGGGATACTGAGGCTGAGAGTCCCAGATAGAAAAAGGAGGGTCAGAAATGGAGCAAAGGTCCACTTGACACTTAAGCAGCAACCCTAGAGAAAAGGGACGAAAAGAGGAAATACCCAGCCACAGAGTCCTTCCGGGTTGTATCCTTTACTATAGCAAGGAAGCCTCTCTTTGCAGACCCCCAAGGCAGACTTCTCAAACGTAATTTAGGGGTGGAAGTAGATACAGAGATGATGATGGTGATGGCAGCTGGTCCCTAGTTCTAAATGAGCAGAGGACAGTTAGGGCCAAGGCTGTTGATGCCTTCAGCAAAGTCAGAAGGAGAAAACCTTGGCTAATAGGAGACCCCTTCATGACCTCCTGGCCTTCCTGCAGCCCTCCTTCAGGTTCCACTACTGGACCCATACTGGCACACATCATTGTCTCCCATGCCAGCGGGCTAGGACTGCTTCCCCATCCCTTGCTGCCCTCTGTCTATCCGACTGGCCTGAGCAGGCTCCTCATCCTGCCCTACCACTGCTGACAAGTGCTGACTTTTCCTCCCCCTTGCCAGGCCTTCCTGAACAGGCTGCCTGTGTTTGGGGCTGGGAGGGGCTGGGGGGAGGCACTGTGACGCCTCTCATCCTGGCCAGCCAGCGTGGCCGCCTTCAAGGCAGGCAGTGGGATAAAACCTGGGATGGCAGAGTTGGCTCCTAGGACCCTATGGATCTTCACAACTGGCCCCTACCTGGGCTGGGGACCAACATCTGGAAGGATGGTATGGGCTAACTAAACCTACTCTGGTTGGCAGAATGGGGTCCTACCAGGTCTACCCTTGGGCACAAGGCTGGGCACGAGGCTGGGCTCGGAGTTGGGATCTTAAGGGTTTGGAGGTCTCTGACGTCTTTGTAAACCTGAGCACCTTCTCCCAGTCACATAATATTTTTCAGACAAGTTTAGGGATCTGTTAAAACCTCACCCCACCTTTTCTTTTTCCTGGGGACTCTCTTGAAATAGCTGCCTTCCTGATGTGGTAGCTGGACCAGGGAGTGTCCCCAGAAGGCCCACAACCGGAATCTGGGGGAGGCTGCTTGACGCCTCATTAAAACATTAGGAAGAAAACCCAAGTTCCCAGGAGGGCTAGGCCCCCCTCCTACTGCTCTGTCCACAGGCAGTTCTGAGAGCTGGAGGTGGTGGTGGTGTTTAAGAGCAGGTGATATAAAAAGCTTTAAAAAATCAATACAAAGAGACAAATAACCCAATAGAAAGATGGGTAATGGCTCTGAGCAAGCTCTCTTAGAAGATGGATAATAAATTAATGTAAAGTCCAAAAGTCATTGGTAATCAGCAAATTAAAATGATAAGGCACAACATTGTTCATCTCTCCAGATGGCAAAGGTGAAATGGAAAGAATCCTCATAATATCCTAAGAGGTAGAAGGTGTGAGGAGAGAGGTTCTCCTGGTCAGTCTTGGTGTTGTGAGTATAAATTGGCACACAATCTTTGGAGGGCAAATTGGCTGTGCCTATTAAAATAAAAAATGTGCATGTTCTAAAACCCAGCAATGACAAAATCTAGAAATATCCTACTGGGAAAGAGTCACATGGGGACACAATAGGGTATTTCAAGGAGCTTCCCTATCACCGTTTAGAATCATACACAACTAATGAAATTATGCAAAAGTAATCTAAATGTATATTTCTAGGGACTACATAAATAAATCCCAGGTTTTGGAATACCCTGTAGCATTTAAAAAAGATAGCTTTTTATATTTACTGACATGAAAATCTCTAATACACACCTTTAAGTAAAAAATGCACATGGCAGAGCCCTATCTAAAAACTAATGCCATTTATTTAAAAATCATTAGCCAAACAAAAAGAAAACAACAAAATGAAACTATCTATTTAACATGTGCACAAAAAGGTACCGTTTAGAAGCATACAGAAAGAGGTATGGAGGACAAACCCTCCACCCAGCCTGTTAGACATGGTTTTCCCTGGAAGAGGGAATGAGGCTTGGGAATGATCACAGGGACTTCTGTTTAAAATGTATTATGTGACTCTTTCATAAGAAAGAACATATTCATGTATTAGTTACAAAGTTAAAAATAAGAAAGTAAAATAATAGAAGGATTTAATTTTTTAAAAAGAAAGAAAAAGAAAACTCAGAGTAAGACGTGGGGCTATCTTGCCAGCAGCAACTCTCACACTGCTTTGGAGGAAGGAGCTCAGTATGGGAGTCTGAAGACAGGGATTCAAATCCCACCGTGCCACAGACTGGCTGTATGTCCCTTAGAAACCTTTCATAAACTGGCTGGCTGAATAGATAGAATGAAAACACATTTGTGACAAGTTCTAGCTCAGAATCTGGGGACAGCCAGTGTTCAATACACGTCCTTCCTATCTTTAAAAGTGAGCTTCATGGCCAAGCTGCCCCTGGAGCAGGCTTGGGGTCCCATACATCCCTAGCCTGTGAGTCCTCACCACTGTCTCTTCTGAGTCCTACCCAGTGGTCAAATCTCCGCACTCGAGGCCTGTCCCACTGAGCTTCAGCCTCTCCCACTGCAGTGTCTCCTACACATGTGCATATGTGAAGGGTCTTTTGGATGAGGCATCCCCAAGGACAAGAATGCCCCTTTGCCTTCTACTCACAATGTGTGGGCCCACCCCTCCTCTCAACTTCACCCTTCCCGACCCCAGCCCTGGCCTCCCAGGTGCTCTTTCCTATGAGGCATAGTGGGACCAGCGGAGTGTGGCTACAGCCAGCATCTTCCTTGTGCAATGCTCTTTGGCCTCCCAAATATGAGCCTGGTCTTGGGAGCTGGCTGGGCAGGTTGTATACAGGTTTGGTGACAAGGGCGATCAGATTGGGTTGATGGGCTTGAGGGGCACTAGTGCAGCTGAGCCCAGGGGGCCCAGGGGACATTGAATGGGTGAGTAGGCTGCATCCCTGCCTCTCAGTCCAAATCCTCTAGTCCTGAAGCCAGGGAGTGTCCAGTGAACTCACACGCTCCCACAAGGTCCTGCAGCAAACCCAGCATTGGCATTTCTCTTCCTACCTTACCCTCAGCCATGGAACAAGGCGAAGGCAGCAAATTCTCTGCATATACCTCAGCTTCCCCGGAGAGCAGTGTGGGGCTCCAGGTACCCATATCTTCCCACACATAGAAGAACAGAGGTTGCCATTTAGTTGGCATGAGATAAAAAATGGTCATTGAGGTTATGTAATTTGGGTCAATTAAAAATGGGGACAATGGAGGCCTGCCACAATGGCTCATGCTCGTAATCCTAGCACTCTGGGAGGCCGAGGTGGGTGGAGAGCCTGAGCTCACAGGTTCAAGACCAGTCTGAGCCAGAGCAAGACCCCCCATCTCTAGAAATAGCCAGACGTTTTGGTGGGCACCTATAGTCCCAGCTACTCAGGAGGCTAAGGCAAGAGGATTGCTTCAGCCCAAGAGTTTGAGGTTGCTGTGAGGTATGACACCATGGCACTCTACTCAGGGTGTCAAAACAAAAGACTGTTTCAAAAAAAAAAAAAAATGGGGACAATGGCCAGGCTCGGTGGCTCATGCCTATGATCCCAGCACTCTGGGAGGCCGAGGTGGGTGAATTGCCTGAGCTCAGGAGTTCAAGACCAGCTTGAGCAAAAGTGATATTCCCGTCTCTACTAAAAATAGAAAAAACTAGCTGTGAGTTTTGGCCGGCACCTCTACTCCCAGCTACTTGGGAGGCTGAGGCAAGAGAATTGCTTGAGCCCAAGAGTTTGAGGTTGCCATGAGCTGTGATGCCACAGCAGTCTACCCAGTAGACTCCGTCTCAAAAAAAGAAAAGTTCTTCAGATAGTTTTTTGGAAGATTAAACTGGCTAATACATGTGAAGGCTTAGAACAATGGCAAGTAGAAACTTATTTATTAAATACAAATAAGAAATAATAGACCTGAGTACACATATGCTGAAAAATGTACACACAGGGGCGCACACAACTGTGCTCTACAAGTCATGTGCAGACCCAAAGCTTTACACATACAAGAACTCACACGGGAAATCAGACGCTCGCAACCACACAGATGCAGAAGAACACTATGCCCAGAGTCCCACATACCCCTCTCTGACACACAGATGTACTCTCAGGACACCCACACCCACCACCTTGTCTACTCTTTGGACAGTCACACGCACACATATGTGTGCATATACATAGCTCACTGAGAGAAGTGTGGGGAAATGGCTTGGCCCCCTAGAGTTTGCCAGAGTTTGCAGTGCTCTGCAGTTTTCCCGTCTACAAGTCCTCATAGCAGCTCTCTGTCTTTGGCTTTAGGGAGCTTTTGCTGAGGCTCAGAGTGCAAGGGCATAGGCACAGGTGAATGGGGAGTGCTGAGGACCACGGACTAAGGGAGAGCCTCAGATAACTGGGTTTTTAAGTAAATAAATGTTTCCTTCATGTCCTCTTTCGAGATGGGGCAATGGAGGTATGGAGAAGGATAGCCGAAGGTTACACAGGGATTTGGTAGAGAAGGAGGAATCCCTGAGGTCCTGCCTCCCTCCACAGGGCTCTGTGCTGGGTAGGGAGCTGTTGCTGGTCAGGAGGAAGAGGCTGCCCATCTGCCCCTCTCTCTAGAAGGCAGAAGCCCCTACCTGGGTGAGGAAGGGACTTTGAAGTTAGGCACACAGGCAGATAGCCTCCTCACAAATGGGCTGGTCCCCAGGATAAGGCCGCCGTGAGATGTGACTAAGGGGATGGGACACCCGCCTCACCAGGAAATGGACCCTGGGCCCTAGCCCAGGATGAAGAAGGGCTTGCTGTCCAGCTCTCTGCCTCTATTCCTGGTCTGTCCACCCCTCCTGCTCTGGGGAGCTCTCATCCTCACTCCCTTTGTCTCTGCCTCTGCCTAGTCTTCCCTATCATTCTGCCTCTTAGCGTCCACTCTCAGGGGAGTGCACAGAACTCCCAGGGGTCTCCTCACTTACCAGAGTCCCCCTCAAGCATTCTTCTCCTGAAGGGGTGTACTGTGAGGTCAGTTTCCTTCAGGGCACTGCCATCCCTCCTCCCAGGACAAACAGCTTCAACTCTGGATAAAACTAGACATATGTGCATGCAAGTACGTATGTGCGTGGTCATCAGAGCTGGAGGGGCCCCTAAATCTTACCCCTTGCCTGGATGATTCTCGCCTCAGACCTAGATCCCTGTGTCAGAGATTGAAAACAAAACTTGTAGAAAACAGACGTCCCCAAAGCAGTTTGTGGGATTCCACACCTGGGCCAAACAGACTTCCTCTAGATCACACTGTCATCTCCGAGGGAGATACAGCCATGGTGTTCATGTCCCAATCACAGATTTCCAGACCTGGGACCCCAAACCAAGGCTTCAAAAAGAGGGAGACTTCGGGCATCTAGAACCCATGGTCCACACATCCCAGAGATAGCAGGCACCCAGAGGGGGCTCTCACCGAAAAGTTAAGTCTTATGGGGGAACTCCAAGACTCTGTGCCCTAGACCCATCCCAGGGACCCCAGAGGAAGCCCGCAGCCTGTCCTGGAGTGTTGGCGGCGGAGGACTTACCAGCGCATATGCGGAGCTGAGCACTGGGCAGCACAGCAGGAGCGCCAGGCCGGGTGTGATCCGGGCGGCCCCCATCGCCACCGCCTAGGGCCGCGTCCCTCGAGGCAGCGGTCGCCGCCGGCCCTGCTAGTGGTGGGGGGCGGGGGGTGCAGAGCTGCGTCAGGCTGGGCAGCCCCGCCCACGCCCCGGCCTAGGGGACCCCGGCGTCCCGGCGGCCCGAGGCCCCGGGGCCCGGCGCGGGGCCCATGCGCTGAGGGGTAGCGAGCGAGAGCGCAAAGGAGAGAGGGAGGGTGCGAGGGAAGGAGGGAGGCAGCCGGAGGCCGGGCGGGCGGCGGGCGGGCGCCGAGCGCTGCGGAGCGGCCCGTCTGCCTCGGAGCGGAGAAATCACATCCATATGGCCGGGCCCCCCGCCCCCGGACCGCCCCCCGCGCCCCTCCCGCGCCGCCTTTTCTTTCTTTTTTTTCTTTTGGGGAATTGGGAGCTGTGGCTTCGCCCCACGCCCAGTGGGGGAGGGGGCGAGGGAGGGGTCGGGGTCGCGGTCTGCAGGGGGCTAACAGGGCTGTTATTTTTAGCTCGGTGGCTTTCCGCAGTAGGGGAGTCCGGACTGGACTGGGGGCGCGTTTTGAGCCGCGCGGGGCGTGTAGCTAGGGGACGAGATCCCAACTTTGCATCGACACTGAGCCCTTCAGTGTTCAAGACGCCAGCTCTTAGCCCTTTGGTCCCTTAGGCCCCCATCTCCTCCGCGGCGTCTACCGCGCCCACTCCCCATCCTCAACCCGAGTCTGGTTCGCGCCCGCGCTACTTAAGCGCGCCAGCGCCCGGATGCTCTGTCTGCTGTCTGTCAGTCCGTCTCCAGCTTCCCCAGCCTTGGCCTCAGTTCTTCCAGCGGCCCCAGCTCAGTTTCGGTCACTCCCTCGCTCTCTCCCTCCCCTCCCCCTTCTCCCTCTACGAAAACATTTGCAAGTTTCCAAAAAAGCCACCAAGTCTAGCGGCTCTGCAGTGCTCCGAAGAGGCGCAGCCGACTGACACCGAGACAGCCTGGCTGCCCCAGCCAGGCCCGGAGTGATCCCTACCCAGCCACCTCCCTTCGGCGCCGGCCCCCGGCCCCGACTTACTCTGAGCACGCCGCCGCGGCCCCCGCCTTGCCATGGATGTCGGGCTCCCCCCGACAGCCTCCCCAAGCTAGCGCCCCGTCCGCGGCCCCGGGGGGACTTCATGGAGCTCTCGGGATGCCCCCTGGCCGGCGTGACCTCCAGCGCCCCCCGCCCGGCCGCTGCTCGGAGCCACCGCCCGCCGCGCGCGTCCCTCGCTTCGGCGTCTGCTGCTCCCCTTCCCCCCCCGCCCCCCCGCGGCCTGGGCGCCTCTTCCCTCCCCTGCGCGCTCCCTGGGCCTCTCCCGCCTCTACCCATCCCTGTTGCCTCCGACGCGGATGTGTGGAGGGGCAGAGCAGATCTCACTGCCCCCTGCCCCAGGACATTTCTCTAGAGGTCGTGGCCCGGGGTAGTACAGCAGTGGTATGTGAGTGTTGGGGGACGGGGCGGGGGGGAGGGTGAACTCTGACGTCTGAACCCAAGAACCTAGCCTGGGATGCTGCCGCCGCTTCATTCTCTTCTTTGCTAAAGCACGGACTTGTAAATTTTTTCTAATGGTCTGTCTGGTAAAAAGGGACCCGAGAAACAGGCCCTTTTCACCAGAGCATCCCTTGGGGAGGCCGCCCGGTGTCCCGCGCGGCCCCAGCTTGCAGTACTGTCTGTCCACCAGCTGGGTCGGGGTCCCTGGGTAGCCTGCTGTGCTGCCACCTCCGAGCCTGGCCCGGCCTGGGCCACCCCCACCTCGCCCCCCACTCTCAGTTCCATCCCCCAGAAGGTGGGTCTGTTCGGCCCTAGACTCGCCCCGACCCCTGCCCAGGTCTCCAGCCGCAAGTCACGCTCGCTCCCTGCGCAGTGTCTCTGGGTCCCAGTCTCGCCCCATTCAGGGGCTGGCCAGGCCTCTTCAGCTCCGCCCCCAGCCCCAATCCTGGCAGGCTGCAATTCCTGGGGCTCAGCTCCAACACTGACCCTTGGGCTTCACTTCCTTCCCTCATTTCCACCCACAAATGCTTTCCACCAGCTTAGTTCTGCTGGGGACCCTCTATTTAGGGGAAAGGAAAGAGGATCCTAGGGGGCTGAGGCCAGACGGAGGCGGGACTTATGGGCCCGATCCTGGTGGCAACGCCTGAGCTGTAAGAGGAGGAGTCACTCACCAGGTGGGGAAGCTGAGACTGAGGGAGGGGCTGGAATGCCTGGAGGGTCAAGCTTTAAGGATGGTGAGCCAACTTAAGTGGCTTTAGAAAATATTCTCTGGGCTAAGTGGCAGCCTCTGCTTGTCAACTTACCAATTGTGTGTCCCAGGACTCTCTCACTGTCTGGGCCTCAGTTTCCTCATCTGTAAAATGGGGGAGTTGACCAGTTGATTCAAAGGGCACTTTTAGCTTTACTGTTTAGTGCCTCTGAGGGTGGGTGTCCAGTCTGTCTGCAGGGGCTCTCCAGACTAACCCTGTGGAAACTGAGCTTCTCAGAGCCCTTAAATCTGCCCTCTAAACCTCAGTGTGAATGGGCCCTCAAGCCTAATCCAGCTCAATCCACCCATCTTCCAGACTGCACCCACAGCTGTCTTCCCCACACATTTCTATGGCCGTATCCCTTCTCCGTGTCACTGCCCTCAAGTTTTCTGTCTTGGCATTGAAGGACAGTGCTGTTTGAGACAGTTTCCTCCAAAGGTGACTCTCTCCAACTGGCACCATCAGCTAGGTTCCTGGCCTTCTTGCTAGGTTCCACCCCCCCACCCCCACCCCGTCTCTATCTTTATTGTTTCCTCTGCTTTGTGTAAAGGATGCCCTTTACACAAGGGCATGTTATCCATTACTGGAGTGACTGTGAGTTCAGGCTTCCTCCTATGCTCCTTGGAACAGGGACAGAGATCAGGTACCCAGAGTGAGCACCCAAAGAACACTTGGGGTTCTTCAGTGTTACATTTTGATGGTCTCAGCTTTGTGTCTCTGTTTCTATATGACTCTATGACAGTTGACCTCCCACACCCACCCTTGGTGATGAGAAAAGAACATTCATGGAGTGATTGGAAGGACTAAGAGGTAACATAGGGGATGATGGGGTGAGGGAGTCCTCAGTTCTGACATGAGAAAGCTTAAGATTTGAAAACAAATAATATTTGTACTTGGGAAGACCAGGGTGGGCTGTAGATGGGGCTGCAGAGAGATCTGATGGGCTCTGGGTCTCTTAAGGGCATACCCCTAGCTGTAATTTATATGCCTCACCCTAGAATCCCCTGCTGGACATTCCACAGCTGTGGGTGGGGCCAGTGATCCCCTAATTCACCCTCAGGCCTCTGGTTAAAGTGCTACCATGAGGGTAGGGGTGTCACACATTAACTGGTAGCACCCTAGCACCTAGCAGAGCCAGCCTACTCTTCTTGGTCAGGCCCCAGGGCCTTGAGGTCAGTTTCTGGTTAGTTTCAGGTCAGTTTCAATGGTGTTTGAAAAGGCCTTGCTGGAGTTGGGGAGTGGGAGTGAGTTCTTGTCTCTGATCCCCAGCCTGGGGCCCAGAAGGAAGAGCCAAGATGGTTAAGAAGCTCAGAACTCAGGGGCTGGGCCCCTGGGTCCACCCTTACTGGTGTGGCAGTCACAGACTGACAAGCCTCTGCTGCAACCTCCATGCCACTGTGAGTAGGCCTCTGGGCAAGGTACACAGACCCTGAGGCCAGGGTGGGCATTAGACTCCAGTGGGAAAGGCAGAGGCTCAGCTCTCTGAGTATTGCAGCCTTCCCTCACTCCATCAGAAAACCCTCAGGAAGCCCCAGCCTAAGGGTCTCTGGGAACAAACGACCCACATGTTCCATATCATCACACTCTCCCAGCACTTCATCCCAGCATTAGCCCCCAAATCAGCCTGCATCCTCAGCTTAGCTCTGATCCCAGACTGATCTCCATCTCCATGATGAACCTGACCCTAGGCTGAGTTCTTATCCCCATCTGATTTCTAGCCCCTGGCTGAACCCTGACCCCAGGCCAAGCCTCCAACCTAGGCCTCAACCCCAGACACTTCAGGTTCCAGACTCTTCTGGAGGCTTTTTGAGGCAAAGGGCCAGTAGGGGAGGGGATGGCCAGGCCATATGTGAAGCGAGGTGCCACTTTTACAGCCATTTTGGCTGCTCATAAACACCCCCCACCCAGCTGAGTCACTGGAGGCTCTCACAGCAGCTGGTTAGGCAGCCCCCTCCCTTTGGGCTGGAGCCTGGCTGCCTGGCTCTTTCACCTCTCAGGAATGTGAAGGGAAGGAGAATGGGAGCACCTGGGGTCAGCAGGTCTGTCCCAGTCAGGAAGTGCTCCCAAGGCAGCTAGGAGTATAGGCTTCCTCTCCCTCCCATGTTTGCAGGTCCACAGACATGTATTTATGCAGGAATGCCTTTTCTGCCCATAGCAATGGCATGTATGACCCAGGCACAACATGCTCACCTCATGGGGAACCACAGACTTGCCCCTCCCTACTGTGCTCAGGCTCCCCTGTCCTCCCTGGACCCCACTTACCTGGAATCCACAGGCCTTCCAAGTAGGGCCTGAGGTTGCAGAGCAGACTCAAGTTGGCCACGGGGAGGCCATCAACAGCCCCTGAGCAGCTTCTGTGGTTCAGGCCTAAGCAAGGATGTTGGGAATAGACAGGAAAATACCTGAGTCAGAGCCTTCACTTGAAAAGAAAAATTAATTATTTTTTACTAAGCCCTGAACTGGCTCAGGACTTTGTCCTAGACCCCTAGTTGGGCGGGGTAGCAGTGGGGAGAGGGGGAGAGGCATCTCTAAGTGTGCCAGTGTTCAGATGCCCTGGAATGGGTCCTTCTCCCGACACCATGGGTCTGCCTGCCAGGAACCCTGGCCCACTCAGGCCCTCAGGTATGTGTGTGCCTCAGTGGTCCTCTCCTTGACTTGCCAAGCCTCTCTCTAACTCTCCTTCTGTCTGTCTCTGTAACCCTGTTTAACCTTTCTAGTCTTTTCCACATCTCACAACCCCTACAACTGATTTCATTCAAGTTTTAGACACCCAGAGAAATCGGGTGGAGGCTAGGGTGGTTCACCAATGTCACTAGCAGGAAAACTGAGACCTGAGAATGCCTGACCTGCCAGCACTGGGTAGCTCCCAACCAGGAGAGATGTGAGGACCCTATTCCATTCCAGCCCTTGTCCTGACCCCTATAGCCCCCATAGATGCCCCATATTTGATTGGAGCATCCTGGTGTGGAGCCCACCTGGAAGCCCTCTCTGTCTGGCCTCCAAATCTTCACCAGCTCAGGGTCTGCTCATGCCATTACCAGTCACAGAGTGGACAGGATGACCTCACTTTGTGGGTCTGTAGAACTAGGGCTGGATGCTGAGGGTGAAGATATGGGCAGAGAGGGAGACAGAGACCATGCAAGATCCTGGAAACTTCACCCCAGGGTTCATTAACCCTGGCTAAAGGCTGCCTTTCTGCCTGAGACCAGCCTGAGCTGGTTTTTGTCTAGAAGTCCTAGGCTCGGCCTGACTAGGTGTAATGATTCACGTGACAGCTGCCAGTCAGCACATTCCAGCCATAGTCCCCGGTGCCCAGCACATAAGGCTGCTGGCCCCAACCATCCCTCAGTCACTGGGGCACATTCCTAGGGCCCCCAGCCCCAGAAGCCACCTTTCCTGAGTCTTCTAGGCTCCTGGAGAGGGTACCACATGTTGCAGTTTCGAAAGTACTTTCTGGATCACAAGCTAGAAAGGAAGGCAGGGAGCTTGTCATTACCTGGCCTCTAGGTGGGGGAAATGGAGACCCACATAGTATAATGGACTGACCAGGACAAATAGTAAGACTGACCAACAGCACTTATAGGGCTCCTGCCCCTGGCTACTCTGAAATGTGCTGATTTCAGGATGCACAGGTGTTCTGTGACCAGGTTCCTGTCCATGCATAGTGAGGGCAACATTTCAGCTCTGCAGGTCAGTGGGCAGTTGGGTCTAAAGGGAGGGGAGCTCTCCTGCTGTATGAAAGCTTCCCTGCTGCCCTACTGCCCTGGCTCTCCCAGAGCCTTTCCCTCTGCTGCGTTGACATGCAGCACCCTGTTCTTCCACATTCCCCCATCCTCACTGGCTGGGGGAATCCTCACTGAATCAGGAGGCTGGGACTTATTTTGTTCTGACCTGTGGGGCTCTCAGCTGGACTCCTTCTTGCTCATGGCCTCAGTTTTCTGATCTGCCTTTAATAGATGGTCAGCTTGAGGCTCAAAGGGGTCTTGGATGTGGGCAGGCCTTTGAACCTGAGAACCACAAGCTCGTTCTCCCCTCAAGTTTTGGGCTGCATGTGCAGGCCAGTCTTTGTTCTTCCAGGGAGCCCCAGCTCAGGGCTCTCAGGGGTGAGTCCAGCCCTCAGCTCCGGGGACAGGAAGTCGTATCTTGGTCCTGGGTCCTGGGGAAAGAGGCAGGGGGAAAATAGCAGCTCAGACCAGCCATGTTTACTCAGGCTGGCCCCCTCTGAGCTCAACAGGCTCCCATTCATTGGGAGCCCCATAAACCCTTTGGGGCTCCCTGAGGTTCACAACGCCTAGACACCAAGCCTGGTTGCCGCCCCCAGACCTGCTGGGGGCCATGGGCAGCAGGTGGGGCATGAGTGAGGCAGGACTGAGGATGGTGAGTGGGAGCCTCAGACACACCTCAGTTTCCAGGTCTTTGCTTTGGAGTTAAGGATTCCTGTCCCATGCACATTGCTGGGCAGTTGGCAAAATCCAGAGAGACAGTGGAGGTTGAAGTGTTCCTTTGAAGGCCTCTTCAAACTGTTTTCTCTTAGGCTTAGTGCCCATAGCTTAGTTGTTAGGGCGCCAGCCACATGCACTGGGGCTGGTGGATTTGAACCTGGCCCCGGCCTGCTAAACAACAATGACAACTACTATAAAATAGCTGGGCTTTGGGAGGCTGTGGCAAGAGAATTTCTTTTTTTATTTTTTTTTAGAGACAGAGTCTCACTTTGTCACTATCGGTAGAGTGCTGTGGTGTCACAGCTCACAGCAACCTCCAGCTCTTAGGCATAGGTGATTCTCTTGCCTCCCAAGAAGCTGGGACTACATGCACCAGCCACAATGCCTGGCTATTTTTTTTTTTTTTTGTGGTTTTTGGCCGGGGCTGAGTTTGAGCCTGCCACCTCTGGCATATGGGACCGGGGCCCTACTCCTTGAGCCACAGGCGCCGCCCGCCCGGCTGTTTTTTTTGTTGCAGTTTGGCCGGGGACAGGTTTGAACCTGCCACCCTCCGTATATGGGGCCAGTGCCCTACTCACTGAACCACAGGTGCCAACCAAGAGAATCTCTTGAGCCCAAAAGTTTGAGCTTGCTGTGAGCTGTGCAGCACAGCACTCTATGAGTGCCACATAGTGAGATTCTGTCTCAAACAGACAAACAAACAAACAAACAAAAACCTGTTTTCTCTTAGATCAGGCCCCATAAGGCAGGTCTGGGCCTTCTCAGGCTAGGCTTCTGCAGGCACATCCTCAAATTGTATGGTTTTCAAGGCAAGCCTGAAACTGCAGCGGCCCCCGTCAGAGCTGACTTGGTTGCTAAGACCCCTTACCTGGCCTTTGGTTGTTGACAGTCTACCCTGGCAGGGTAGGTATGGGCACACATCCCACTATAGTAGAAAGTCTCTTGTCTTCTCCAACCTTCTTGACCTTATCTGTTCAACAGGAGATCTTCATCGGAAACAGAAACACTGGGCTTGGACAGATTGCTAAGTGGTGAGGCACTAGGCCTATTTACCCCGGTGTTGCACATTGTCTGCAGTCTCCCACTGTGTTTTATTGGAGTGGGTTAAAGCATTGTCCTGTGGTCCCTGGAAATGGAAAGAAGGCAGTGGCAGCATTTGGTGGGAAGAACTGCAGCTTAGGGGTTTAAACCCAGCCCAGCTTTCCCATGACCTTGAAACAATTCCATCCCCACCTTTAGTTCCCTCAGCCACTGACTGGGGTTAGAGCGGACACTCTCCAAACCCCACCCTCAGTCCTGCTCTTCCCATAGGCAGCTCTGAGGAACATCCCTGTTGGTACATAGCATAACACAGGGGTAGGAGAAAGACTTTCTACCCCAAATCCCCTTTCAGCAGTACAGCCTCCCCCACATGCCCCAGGCAACCTAGCCAGCCACTGGGGACCCTGGTGGGGGGCCAGAAGGGGTCTTGTTTCCTAGATACCTTCCGGGTGGGGTGTGACTTCCCACTTAGGTGGTTGTAAAATCCCCAGAAGCCTGGAGGGTCCCTAGTGTGTGTGGGGGGAGGAGAGTGGGGGGGGTCCTATGCCTCGGAATACCCCCCTCCCAGGCGTGTTTGACACGTGTTTCCGCCTCTCCCGGCATGGGCTCCCACTGCTGCTATTTATAACCTTTAAGAGCTCCTGCCGACTGCAAAGTTTTCTTAAACTCAAAATATCACCGAGGTCCTGGGCAAGCGTTCCAGAGGCTGCTGGGTCCTGCGGTTTGAAGGGAGGAGGGGGCCAGGAAGGAGAAGGCAGTGGGGAGGGGGTTAGCTCAGACACTAGGTCCTTACTTGAGCCTGTGTCAGGAAGACCTAGGGTGGCAAACCTTTAGTCTTGACACTCTGGCCCTATTTGGGCCTGGAGGAGCCCTCTGTGTGGGTGGTCCCTGCTCTTGCTGGACCATCTCTCTGGGCCTCAGTTTCCTCTCATCCTGAATGCCTCAGGGGACAATGGTCTGGGGTGAGGCAATGAGCTGACGGTCACTGGGAACATCTCAGGGCTGTGTCTGCCTGGCTATCCTGCATCCGGTACAGAGCCTGGCCCAGAGGCAACATGGATGTTGGCTGAACTGGCCAGAAAGGGGAAGCACTTTGGGGAAGTTTATAAAACGGTGTTCGGGAGAGTGACATCCAGAGAGGGGCAACAGTGTGCCAGAGGTCACCAGGCTCATCCAGACCCAGCCCTCCCAAACAACCAGGCGCTCTGAAGTGAGCCTCTGTGGGAGAGACTGAAGGGCCCTCACTGGTGACAGGTGGGTTGCTGGTTTCAGGGAGGTTCTAGGGACAAAAGAAGGGTGGCTCTGCATACTCGGACACCTCCCTGAAGCTGGAGGGGCACTGGCAGCTCTCTGGTCTGGCTCAGTGAAGGCAGGGCTGCTGCCCAAAGTCACACACCCAGCTCCTGCCTGCTCCAGCCACCGCTCTATCCCTCTCTCTGCCTCCTCAGGAGGTGGTGAGCGGCCATTTCCTGGACTTAGTCATGGACGCCTTGGGGAGGTTGATGGACTAGGGATCCCCCAGCCCCACTGTACTCCACAGAGGCAGAGGACTGGTGCACTGACTTTCTGGCCATCCAGAGCATCCTGTCCCCACCAGCAACACCCTCTCCCAGCACAGCTGGCTCCTGAAGCCATTCCTGTCCTAGTTAGCAGAGCTGGGTCAACGATGGAAGGGTAGCCACCTCCGCTCCTCCAACTCAGTGTGGGTCCACATCAATTTTCCCACTCAAGCATAAACACAGAGGGCTTATTGGGGGTAAAGGGGGCAAAGAAGAGATGACCTAGCAGACAGAGGAGAGGGAGGAGAAAGGAGCAGTTCTGAAAACTCTCCCTGCCTTCCCTGGTTCCTTGAATGTATGCTTACTGTGAAGAGCCAGGTCTGACCCACGCCTTTGGGGCGCTAACTCCCTATCTGGCCACTGCCCTCTGTTCCTACTCCCCCCACCCCCCCGCCCCGCATGAGCTCTTTGCCTCCTCCCTGTCTGATTTGTCCTTCCCTCCTCAGCCTGGGGGCTCCTGTGTGCCCTTCACAAGCACCTTCCTCACGGAAATCTTCCCAGATCTGCACTGCTGGTGATGAGGGTATTTGTACTGGGCATGATGCTTGGCTGCCACTGTCCTAAGGGATAGTAAGCCCCTGGAGCTCTGGACTCTAAACACCCTGCCCACTGCACCCCTTGGTCTCTCAATTGCTGTGGGGAGGTTCCATTTCCTCATAAGGAGGCAGCAAAGCCCAGGACCTTAGAAGGACTCTCCTCAGGCCTCTTCACAAGTCCTTGTCATTCATTGAACGTACTCCTCCAGGGAACTTTATCACATTGAGTACATCTGATGGTAAGTTCTCAAATCAGGGAGCAGCCCAAGGGTCGAGTTGGAGTGATTCTAGCTTGACCCCGAGATGAGAGACTGAAGCCTGGAAGGCCTGTGGCCAATAGGGAAGACCCGCACTGGTCCCCCAGCCCAGCCCGCTCCAGTAGTCTCTTTAGCTACTCCCCCAGGGAGATTATGGGCATGAAGAGAATGGCATGTCCTCTCTCTGGACCCCAATGTCAGGCAAGGGGGGCCCTGGATGGTGGTGGTGGCTCCTGGCAGCCTGACCCCAGGAAGTGCTTCTACAGTGATGACAGTGATTACAGGCTGGGTGGAGGCTGTGAACATGCTAGTTGGGAGCCAGCTGGGGAAGGGCTCTCAGGACCCTAAGCATCCCCTGCTACAGCCACCATACAGGCTCTTCTGCTTATATGCCTTAGACCAGGACTCCTGAAGACAGGTCCCCTTCAGATGGGTGGTGCTTACTGAGTAACAGGGCTCCCTGGGGGTTTGGAATGCCCTACTCCCTCCCAACTTATCTGCAGCTTTGCCTTAGCTCCTGTGTTTGTGCAGAATTCCAGCCATTGTTCCCTTGTTGACTTGGCTATAAGCTTCAGCCCTCCCCCATACCTGAGACCTGGGCAGGGGCAAAGGTTTAGGGCAATGGGAGCACACTCAGGTCCAAGGATGCCCCACAGTGACATCAAGGGTACCCCATTGTACAAGTGTGAACACTGAGGACTCCAGAGGGGAGAGGCTCCAGGAATCTGTGATGAGACCAGCACCAGAACTGTGTCCTCTGTCCCCAGCAGGTCCAGATACCAGTCCCAGGACCAGTACCCTGATGCGCTTTGTATCAGGAGGATGATGCTTCCATGTCTCCTAATATTCCAACTGTTTCTCCAAACGGTTTCTTTTTCCAGCCCAGCTTCAGACCCATAGACACAGAATCCCCAACTTCAGCCCTGGCTCTAGAACCTCATGAGGCTCCGTGGGGCAGAGGGCTCAGAGAGCTGAGTGCCTGGCTTTGCCCCTCCTCATCCACTCTAGGTCCTATACTTGGGGGGTCCCGTGCTGGTCTGAGTGGTTGCTTCACATTCCTGAGCACTTCACATGCCTGAGGTCTCTGAACCTGCTGCAGTCTCCCCATAATCCCCCAGGCTGACCCGATGGGAACTTGCCTGTCCTCCATCCTTCTTTTCTTTTGCTTTCCTCTTGCTTGCTTGGGGTCTAAGATCTGGGAAAGGAATGGGTAGGGAGCCTTCCAGAGAGTCCTTTCCCACGAGAGCCGAGCTCTGACCCCATCCTTATCTGACCTGGATGTGCCAAAAACAACACCAGATGCTGAAGCTTACAAGCCCCACATCGGGGATGCTGACCTCCCTGTCCCAGCTGCTCGGCTTGGGCCTTTGTTTTCCCTTCTGTGAATAGGGTGGGGTGGGATGGCCCTTCAGGAGTGTGGGGGAAGAGGCAGTGGAAAGGCTCCAAACACCTGCACATACATGTTTATATACATACAGGCATGTACCACGCAGACCATGCCAAGCAGGCCTGGTAGGGTCCCCTGATTTCTGCTGTCTTCAGCCTTGTTCCTCCTCCCTATTGCTCTGATTTCCACCCAGGAATCACACCTGAGTGTTCTTCTAGACCTGCGAGCTCAAAAATGTGGTGTATTAGGGGTGTGTGTGTGGGGTGTATGCATGTGTAGCCAAAGGCATGTGAATGTGTGCAAAAGCATGTATGCACAGAAGTGTGTGGATGTGTGCGCAAATGTGTGAACGTGCATGCAAAGGCGTCTGTGCAGCGTGAGGAGGTGTGGAAAGATGTGTAGGTTCAGTGTGCATGTGCACGTGTGATTCCTGTTGGCCCCAGTGCTGATGGAAAGGAACCATGCAGAGTGGGCAAAGGCAGAGCAGGCAGCGTCCAGGGGCCAGTGGATATATCCAGACGGACAGCAGACTCAGACACGCAGGAGGGCAGGTTAGCCTGACTGGGCATCCTCGGTGTGTGTGTGTGTGTGTGTGTGTGTGTGTGAGAGAGAGAGAGAGAGACACATAACCACACTGGGTGGGTGGATATATAAATACCCACACAGGCAGGTACCGGAATTGATCCTAACTATTCTTGGCTGGGGACTTGGGCCATTTTTAACACAGCATCCACACCCTGGGCCACAGAGGCAAGGCCACAGCTGGTTCTGGGTAGGGCAGAGTGGGGACAGCTCTGGGTCTTGGGGGGGGCACCACAGCTAGGTGGGGTCTGCAAGGGAGCAGGGATGGTCTCCCAGCCGGCTTTGCCTCTCCACTGTCATCACCACCATTGCCTCCTTGTCACCCTCCTGCCTTCACCTCCAGCACTGTTGACTCCTTTCTCATCCTGTCCCTTCTGTCCAACAGCCTATGCCCACCCTCTTTTCCTGCACCCTGGTCTGGTGCCCACTCCTTGTCCACTGCGGCTGCTTCAAGGTGGGTTGGAGGTGGGAATGACCTTGCCTTCTGCCAGTTGGAAACCAAAGTAAGGGCTGACAGGACTGCTCTGGGAAACTGCATTCTTCTCTCCATTCTTCCCTACCTTTGTCCCTGGCCCACCTACCAACCTCTATCCCCTGTTTCTGACTCTGCTCCATCTCTCTCTGTTTCTGTCTGTCGTCTCTGGCTCAATCTCTGTGTCTTGGTCTCTGCCATGATCGAGGGTCCTTATGTC
Organism: Nycticebus coucang; assembly: GCF_027406575.1. NCBI lineage: Eukaryota > Metazoa > Chordata > Mammalia > Primates > Lorisidae > Nycticebus > Nycticebus coucang. The sequence goes on along the minus strand of NC_069787.1, from coordinate 91,811,646 downwards.
ATGTCATCTCCAGTTTCTCCCTGATGGCCTAGGGGAGCCAGTTCCTTCTCCCAGCCAGCGTGAACTGTTTGCCTGAGACAGTTGGTCCATCCAGTCAAACAACCACTCAATTCAGACTCCTCATCTGACTGACGGGTTTTTTTTCCCCCTGCTAAATTTACTTGCATTTTTGACTGAATTGGCCATTCAACAGAGGTGGAGTCCACAGGCCCCCACCCTGCCCATGCCAGCAGATGAACAGGCTCACAGACAGACACGCACACAGAGCCAGAAGCACCCAGGTATGCTCATACCCATGGGTCACAGCCTCATGCTCATGGTGACACATATAAGCACACAAGATTACACATTCCCACAATCACACACGTGGTCCCATCCTCATGCCCAGGTCACACACACAGACCACACACATCCCTACAATCACACACATATTCATGCTTCATGTAGCAGTGTCTGTACACCCTTAGACCTGGAGAAGTCTTGGGGAAATACAGGCAAAGGGAGGAAAGAGTGTGGCCCAGGGTCGTAAAGGGCAGAACCTCAACCCAGCAGCCTGGGGCAGGCACCAATCCTCTCCTCCAAGGCATGCTCATGTCACACCCTCCTTTCTCCTCTTCAGCCTGTCCAGGTGGGGTTTCTGGTCATTTTAGGCTGCTGCTGAACCCCTGCAAACCTTAATAGCAGCTCCCAGACCCCTATCCTAAAAGGGGACTCTTTTTTTTTTCTTCCAAGGACAATAAATATTTGCTCTTTGGGAAACTGCTGGTGGGAGAGTACAGGGTTTGGCCCAGTGGCAGAGAATGTCCAGGGCAGTTCAGGGAGGCCACAGGGCATTCTGGGGGGAGGGGCAGGGCCCCTGTCCGGAAGCTGGACCAGCAGGCAGAACAGGGAAGCTGGGGCTCAGGGCTTCTCCTCACTCCATTCCCTCTGCCCCTTTCCTAGGTCTTTATGTTTTTAGCTCCCTTGAACAGTATGTTGGTACTCCCCCATCCCAGACCCCTCTACCCGAAACCTCACCTCTCAAGATCTTTTCTCTGCTCTCATGTACCCTTGACAGACCCTCATCCTTGCTCCTGTACTTAGAATGCATGGCTCCAGCTGGGATTCTGACTCTGGGCTAAATAAGGGGTTAAATCTTCCCACATTTTCAATCATCCTCCTTAGACCAGTCACTGATGCCCCCTGTTCAGGTCCCTGAAAACAGACTATTGCCCTGAAGTCAGGGCTGTGCCCTCCTTCCACAATGGACTGTGTCTGGCCAATGTTGTCCCCATACTGTCCCCCATGAAACCGTGGTCCCTGAGGCTCCTGCCTGCCCATCCCTCCGTCATGCTGAATTGGGCTCCCAAATATAGCGGCTGTGGCCACAGCCGGCCAGGACACCACAGCCCCAAGCGTCAGTCCTGGGCCAGGATCAGAGGGGCAGGAGCTGATTATAGGTCCCTGGGCCAAACCCAGGATTTGCCTGCCAGCCCTCTGGGCCCTGCCACCCCCACCCCTAGAACCACAAGGTTGGAGCATCTGGTCCCCGTCAGCACAGTGGGCAGAGGGAGGGGCCTGAGGGTTGTGTTTGGCCTGCCCAAGGACAGAGTTGTCTGTGTGTGGTGTGGGGGTAGTGGGGATGGGCTGGGACTCAGGGGCAGAGTCTGTCCTCTAAACCTAAGATCACCTTGCCCCACTCCTGTCCGTTGTAAAGGTGGGGAAAATGAGACCAAGAGGACCAGGGGCCAAGCTGGGTCATAGGAGCATGGGGAATCTCCTGCATTCCCCTTGGGCACTCTTTCCCATCTTTCAAAGCCCTGCGCTATGCCTCCGGGAAGTGGGCCACATCCTGTTGGTGGCAGAGCAGGCTTGCTGGGAAGTCCTCCATGGAGTCAGACTTAAACCCATGGCTCCAGGTCTGTGGGCTGGCGCAGTAATTCATCTCCTTCTCCTGGTTCTTGTGCTTTCCTTGTGCCACCTCTAGTCAGAGTTGCTAGGCAGCCTTTGCCTTCTCTGGGGCCATGGTACCCCAATCTGTGCAACTGGCTAGTGCAACTGGTCCTAGGGGCCCCCATGTGGGGTCTGTGTTCACGGACGCCAGCGTATGGTGGTGATTTCACATCTATGTGGACACACATGTGTGCCCTGGTTGGCAAGTTGCAGCCTATGGGCCAGCCTGTATCAGGACAGGGTCCCTAGGACCTGCTGTGCAGCAACATTTGACCTACTTCTAAGGCTCTGGGTCTGGCCCAGGCCGCGTTCTTGACTCCTCCGGGAAGTGTGGGCCTGTGTCCCAGCCCAGAGGCTGTGGGCCAGGAAAGGCGGGCCAGGGCAGGCCAGGGCAGCCTGTGGAGTTTGTGGCCTAGGGGACAAGGGCACGTGGGGAACCCAATCCTCTTCCCCTGCTTCTTGCTCTTGGGCCCAAGGGACGGCCAGGCCTCACCTCCTCCTAAACCCCTCCACGTGGCAACCATACTCTGAGCTCCTCAAATTGGCTCTCATGAGATGAGGGACATTCCTCATGCCCTTCTGAAAACTGCCAGGGAGGTCTGCCAAGCACCCACCCCACTACTTGCCAAGAGTTTACTCCTCCTCCCCCACCCCTCCCATGTCCATGCAGGGCAACAGGCTGTGCAGATCTGGAAAACCATCAGCTCCTGTCCTGGGTCCGGGTTTGGGGTTTGGGTTTGGATTTATAGTTCTGAAGTCTGGGTTTAGAGTCCAGAATCCTGAGGCCTGGGTCTTGAATCCTGGATCTGGGGCCTGTGTTTAGAATCCTGGGTCCTGAGACTGGGGTCTAGGATCTTGAGTCTGGGTTTAAGGTCTGGATTTGGCATCCTGGGATTTGGAGTCTGGGTTCAGGGTTGGGTGCCAGATTCTGGGTCTGGGTCCTCGGTGTTGGGTCTATGAGTAGTTCTGGACTTTGGGTTTCGGCTTCTGAGTCTGGGTTTCAGACCATGGAGCCTGAGACCAGGATCTAGGTTTGAAATTCTAGGTTCCAGATCTGGGGTCTGGTTTGGGTTGGGGTTCAGGACCAAAAGTCGGTTCCCAGCCCTTCTATGCCCCCTGGTGGCCAGCTTTCATACTTGAGTACCTCTTCAGGCTGTGAAGAGCTGGTCTGAATTGAGATAGGCAGGGAAAGGTGGCCCGTGGGCTTGGGGGGCAATTGCTGCTATATTGTTGTCCCAGAATGCCCTCTGCATCACCAGAGCTCCTGTTAGTCAGTCAGAAAGTCCCCGCATACCCCCTCACCCTACTCCAGGGATGGGGTTTGACAAGGGGTTTCTTTTTTTTTTTTTTTTTGGCCAGGGCTGGGTTTGAACCTGCCACCTCCGGCATATGGGGCCGGCGCCCTACCCACTTGACCACAGGTGCCACCTTGACAAGGGGGTTTCAGTCACCCTGTAAGAGATGGGAAGCTGAGATAGGACATTTGCTCATCTAGCAATTATTGAATGCCTCCTGTGTACCAGGTTCTGGAGATACATATGTGTGGAATGACGAAAGAGTCCTCCTGTGACAGCTGACAATCATGGAAGGGAGGACACACAGAAGAAACTGGAGAACAAATAAACTCATTTTAGGGGATACAAGGATGAGGGGTCAAGGAGAGACACAAGACAGAGAGCAGGTCCAGGGTGGTCTGAAGAGGCTTTTCAGAGCAGGTGATATCTCACCGAGACCAGAATCTCAGACCGTGGCCCAGGGGAGGAAGTGGCCCATGCCACAAACCTGGAAGGAGGCCAATGTGGCCAGAGGTCTCCTGCCTTTATCCATAGGCCCCTCAGAAGTCAGGGTCCACATCTTCCCCCGCATCCCCTTTCTGGGGGAGGGCGAGGGTAGGTGGCTAACTGAGGGGCGCTGGGACACACAATGTGCAAGTCTGTAGCAGACTGGACCACAGCTCAGACACCAGGGCTGGGGGAGCCGAAGCAGGTAGGAGCCAGGCCATGCAGGTCATTCCGAGATCTTGCCTGCCAGCTTGCTGTTCCTGAAGGGCACGAAGCTCAGGCTAGGACCTAGAAGGCAGAGTGAACACCCAGCCACGATGTGACCTGTTCTTACTGCCACTGCCACCCGCCTCTCCCTGCCTTAGCAAACATCCCCTATCCACCTGCCTGCTCATTTGCTCACACCCTGCCTTGTCTTGCTGGCAGTAAAGGGACAGGCCCCGAGAGGGCTCTGGCTGATCCCCGCAGAGTCCCTGCTAGGGGCTGTGTGTTCATTATAGGTTTGAAGGTGGGCCCATGGGTAACCTCTGGACACCATTGTTTGTAGCAGCCAGCAGGGACATGCCCAGGGTCAGAGCTCAGACAGTTGAAGTTCCTGCCTTAATCTTGATCTTTGTCCTGGTGAGGGAGTGAGAATGGCTGTGTGCATCCTGCCCTGTGTGTGAGGGAAGGGGACCAAGCCACTCCCTCTATGCTGTCACACACAGGCAGAGGAAGGTGGCAATGTGTGGCTTTGGCTGGCTTCATGAGCCTGTCCACCCCAAGCACAGACCCAGAAATCGAGGCCTGTGACACTCATGTCACTGACTTACCCCTGTTTGAGCAGTTGTTGGGTGATTTTGAAAGGATAGCAGTTGTGTAGGGATGAGAGAAATGGGATAGGGGAGGGGCCCTGTGTATGTCCTCTGTTCTGGGCCTCGGTTTCCCCATGATGAATGAAAGGAAATTGGCCTTGTTGGCTGTGCCTGTGGGTGACTAGGGCCCCCGTGTGACTTTTGTCCTAGGGGTCAGCAGGCCTGGGCGATGTGGCCACCCGGGACCTCTCTGTGTGTGTCCCCCTCTGGCTGTCTTCTCCTCTTGTGATATTTCTGGCTCATCTCTGCCAACCCTCCCCCCACTCCTTTCTTTCTCAATACTGTTGCCAAACATCTGGAAGAAAAGTGAAAAACTTGCCCTCCCCAAATCCCCGGACATTGTCAGATTTCCAGATGTGGGGTGTTCTGCCTTCCAGATGAGGGGAGGAATGTGTTCAGCCAGGAGTGGGGTGGGGGGCAGCCCCAGGCCTGTACTGCTATCCCCTCTCTGCAAGGTTGAGTGACAGGATGAGAGGGACCGGGCCCAGCAGGAAGAAGGAGGGGTGTCCCAGGTAGAGGTCCCGGGGGATCCTCCTTTCAGGCTCAGACTGCAGCCTCTCTCCACACCAGGAAAGGCCCTTGGGGATTGGGGGTGGGCCTTGCCTCTGAAGTTTCTATCAAAGGCTCCAGGCACTTAAAAATAACCAGGAATACCTCCTTCCTACCCCCTAGACACAGACACTGGGCAAGCAACAGAGCCCAATGTGTTTGCAAGATGTCCCCCTTCTGGGCGTCCTGTGCCCTGTGCTGGAGCAGCCTCATGCCACCCTCCGCCTTCCCACCGCCCCACACAGTGGCCCAGCCAGGCTGCACTCTGTCACTGCTATCTGCTAAGGGCTGACACAAGGGGCAAACCCTGGTCAGCACATTGGGGTCCCTCAGAGATGAAAACCCTCTCAGGGGCCCCAGCAGAGAGTCAGCAAGGGGAGGCATGGAGCCATGCGGAGCAGGAGTGAGAAGCCTACCGGGAGAGGCCCAGTGGAGCACCGCGGGCTTTGAAAGTGCCAAGCAGAGGAGGCGCAGAGGCGCTCCAGCAGGGAGTACAGTGGGGAGCCTGGCCCCTGAGTGTGTAGGGAAAGGTGGGTCACTGGGGCTGTAGAGAGGGGCAGGAGGAAGCCAGGGGTTTAAACCCGAGAAGCTGGCCTCAGGGCCAGGCAGGCACTACTGGGGGAGGCTGCGGGGGTCTGAGCGGTTGAGCTGGCCTGGGGTGACTGTCCTTGAGGGAGCAGCTCATTATATTACACCTTGGGGTGTTCCCAGAGACCCTGGGACCCATAGCTAGGCTGCAGCTGCCCGCCATGACCAGACACTCACACACAGCCACATGTAAACACACCCAGACATAAACACAAAAGCGACACCCACAGACACACTCACAGAGACATACACACAGATGCACATATGTAAACACCCGATACGGACCCACAGAGGCAACTCACAGACACCCCAACCCCCCCACAGACACAGACATGGTTCCCAGACACACACACAGACGCACACAGACCCCCTCCACACAAACATACACACATAGACCCAGGCAGAGACACACAGAGACAACACACACAGGCCCAGCCGACCCCCCCCCAACCCCCATGGACACAGGGAATTTGATGCATCGACAGGAAGTTTAACTCAGGAGATGTCCTTGGGTAATTCTAGTCCTTCTGGCCCCAGTATGGCACACGGCGCACATTGGGCCAGCCTTCCTGTACTTGTTCGATTTATTAAACTGCTGAGGGGCAGCAGGGCCCCTGTGTGGGTATGTGGGTATGTGTGCACATACATACCAGTGTGTGCATATGTGTGCACTGAGCAGGAGCCTCAGTCCCCCTTCCCCCTCCCTCTCCCCAACAGGTGACTGGGAGGAATGGAGAGCCCCCCTCCCTCACCCATTCCTGAGCCTGAACAATGCCCTCCCCAGGCCCCAAAATAGCCCCTGAGCTGAGCCAATGTCCTTTTATGGCCCTGTCCCTATTGTGCACTGTAGGGTGGGGCTGGGGTCATGAGGTGTCTAGGCAGGATAAAGGAGCAGGCCAAGCTGCTCACCTACCCCGCTGGGTGCATCCTTTTCTCCACAGTCCTCTCTGTGCTCACTGCCCCAATGGCCCCCAAAAAACCAGAGCCCAAGAAGGATGAGGCCAAGGCAGCACCCAAGGCAGCTCCAGCTCCCACACCAGCACCTCAGCCTGAGCCCCCAAAGGAGGTTGCGTTTGATCCCTCCAAAATCAAGGTGGGTGTGGGAGATGGGTTATGGAAGGAGGGGTGGGACAGGTGACTGGATCCCACAGTGGACCTACACAGTTGTGGGTCAGGCTCCGGAAGTGAGCTGAGGCTGGAAGCTTCTGTGCAGTGGTCAGACAAGCCCTGCTTACTTTAGGTATCAGGAAGACTGCAGTAGGAGAGATGGTGGTCAGGGCTCCCTGTGTGCTGCTGAGAGCCCAATGCACTTTCTAGGTGGAGCTCTGATTGGGGTTTAAAGGGACTCCGTTTGGTGGTTTTGAAAAATGACTCTCTTTTGTCCTTCTCCCTGGACCTCATATCCTTGGAGTTAGCTGTCCCCCTCCCCGCTGTAACCAGACAGAGATCTTCCTTTTCCTATTGAGGGGTCCCAAGTTTATGTCAAGTCCCCAAGGGTGGATGAGGTGGAAGTAAGGGAAGCAGGGCCCTAGCCTAGGCTGAGTCACACTTACCCTGCAAGGTCACTGTGCCCAGAGCTGGTAAAGACCTAAAAGCTTCTGGGCCTCAGGTTTTAGGTGGGGAAATTGAAGCATAGGCTAGATAGGGACATCCTAAAAGCCATGCAGGAAGCTGGTCATGGAGCTATCCCAGTGGCCTCAGGAGCCTCTCCCCTGCACCCCACTAGGAAGTGTTTCCCAGTCTAAACTTGGAGGGAGCCATGACTCCCACCTGCGGCATCTGCATAACAGCACCCTCCCTGCATCCTGCCTGTTCCCTGTGCTTGGCTGGCTACCAGCCACTGCTGCCCTGTCTGCCTCCTGAAGGGCCCTTTGGAGCTCTCTCTGTCCCCTCATGCCTAGCAAGACCTACACTCTATCTGTACAGTCGCACCTCCTGTTCATGAGCCCTCCTGGAGATACCTACTCATGTTCTTTGAGACAGGGGTTCAAGTCCCAGCTCAGCTTCCTCACAGTTGCCAAGCTCCTTCGCTGCTCTGAAGCTTGGTCTCCTCTGCTGTGAAACAAGAACATAAGCCTCCCTTGCAGGGCTGATAGGGACGATTCGGAGCACATGCACTTAGAGTTGGCTCCCTGTCCCCCAGCCATCCTGGGGTCCATGGTGGCACCAGATCTGAGGGTAGCGCAGATTCCCCTCTGAGAGGCAAGAATAATGAAGTCCCCTCAAGCTGACAGGTGAAGGACAGGGGGCTTTTGCCAGGAGCCCAGGTAATGTAATCTTAGCAGGTTTCCGGAGGGAGAGATCTTTCAGGGGGCAAGAAATAGCAATTTGCTCTTCTCAACACTGGCTTGAGTCAGCCAGGAGGGATAATCATGGCAGGGTGCACTATGGTGGTTGGGTGGGGCTCCCAAGGAGCAGCAGTGGGAAAGGTGCCAGTTATGCCCCCTCTCCCATGTTCCTTTCCCTTGTGTGACCTTGACCTTGGGGCTAATGACTGCAGTGATAAAAATAGAAATAGTATGGGGTGAGGAGAGGGTCACCGGGTCTCAGCAGGCCTCCTGACCTCAGGGTAGCCTCAATGTGGCCTCAGCAAACACTGGGCAGCACCACCCTCACCCTACTCTGTGCTAGGCTATGCGAGGTACCCTGGGGCCCACAAACAGGGTGTGTGAGTGGCTGTGCCTAGCTTTGAGGGGTTCTGCACAGGCACACACATGCAGACATACACACATGCGCACACATGCACATTTGTGCACACTCCATCCTGTGCTGCCACAAGCCCTCTGACCTGTATCAGTACCTTCACTCCTTCTGCCACCCCAAGGTCTTCTATCTCTTTTATGCTGACAGTGCTGGCCACTGGGTTCTGGGCAAAGTTAGCCTGGTCAGGACTTTTGAATTAGGCATATCTGTCTAAAACCAGGAGCATCAAGTAAGGCCTACTCTAGGATGAGGCCTTGAGGAGCCAGGCCACCCTCCTCACTATTGCCCAGCCATGTGGCCCTGCCAGACATCAGGGCCTGCCACGGCCCTGCCAGACATCAGACATCAGGCCTGCACAAACTCAACACTTCCAGATTGGATGGGGTGGGAGGGTAAGGAGGGAGAAGCATGTCAAGGTGGACCACAGGAGGTCCTAGGTGGTGGAGGCTGTCTGATGCTGGAACAGACAGGCTGGGACAGCTGAGGAGCTGGGGCCTAGACTGGCCATGGAGTGACCAGGAGGAGGCCTGGCCCCACCCTTTGAGCCTGGAACTCAAGTCTTTGGGGTCTCTTTTCAGATCGAGTTCACGCCAGAGCAGATTGAAGGTGAGCAAGGACCTTGAGCCCAGGGGTTATGGGGCTGGGCCAGGACTCCCTGGTCTGAGGGTGGAGTCCTGGTGTTCGAGTGAGGTGGGCTCTTTCCATGAGTATTGAAGCTTACTGCCCTTTCCTGGCAGAGTTCAAGGAAGCCTTCATGTTGTTTGACCGCACACCCAAGTGTGAGATGAAGATAACATATGGGCAGTGTGGGGATGTCCTGCGGGCTCTGGGCCAGAACCCTACACAGGCAGAAGTGCTCCGCGTCCTGGGGAAGCCGAAACAGGAAGGTAGTGCACCCTGCCTCAGAGCCCCTGTTAATGCCAGTCCCAGGACTCTATGAGGGAGGGCTGCCATCAGTGGTGGGACAGCATGAGGATCTGTCTGCTGAATCCCCTCCGGACACTCTTCCATTGTCCAGTGAGGACACTGAGGCTGGTCTCAGAGCCATGCTCAGAAGTTGACAGAGTGATGGTTTGCTGGGCCATCTAGCCCCAAGCTGATTTGCCAGGCTTCCTGGTTAGAGGGGACTGATACCTATCGAGGAGTGAGACCCAAACCCTTCCCTCCAGGTTCTGAAATCTCAGGGAGGGTCTCTGATTGTCCCAGATGCTCCTGACTAATCACAGATGGTAGGGATTGTGAGGTCTCTAAGAACCTCTAGGGTAGGAACGTTTCCCAAAAGTAGATGTGGGTTATTGGATGGAGCCCCTGTGGTGGAGTATGGCCATAAACTCGCCTTGTGAACGGCAGAGGGCTATGGAAACAATGCCTTTCTCAGCAGACAGTAAAGTGGCTTGTGTCAGTGGCATGCTTTGGAAATGGTAAAGTGGTATAGACTGGTTTGGGGACTGTGTGAGAGGTGATGGCTCCTCATTATAAGGCACAGGGGAAGACTGCCCACCCCTCTCAGACCCTATCTCTCTGCAGAGCTCAATACCAAGATGATGGACTTTGAAACGTTCCTGCCCATGCTCCAGCACATTTCCAAGAACAAGGACACCGCCACCTATGAGGACTTTGTGGAGGGGCTGAGGGTCTTTGACAAGGAGGGCAATGGCACGGTCATGGGTGCTGAGCTCCGCCACGTGCTGGCCACACTGGGTGAGGGCGACCTCTTCCCCATCCCACTCCTTCTTTTGGAGCACCCTGGGAGAAACCACTCTGTCACCCACCAAGCCTGTGTCTCACTTGTGAAATGGAGAGAGTGATGTTATTTAGGTTGGGAATACAGAGCCAGCAGGGACAGCTCTGGGAATGGAGCAGGGCAGGAAGGTACATTCAGATCAACTCAGTCCCGGTGTTCATTGAACCAAGGTCAAATTCCTGGGCCACAGCACTAGGTGGTCTCGGGTGGGCTGGGTGGACATCCTCACCTCCATGGGGCCCTGGGCACCTCTCACTTACATCACTTCCCTCAGGTGGTTGGCTGGCTGGGGCCCCCTCCTCAAAGTGACTTTTTCCTGCAACAAACATGTATTGGGTGCCTAGTGTGTTCAGCTCTGTACTAGTCCCTGGGGTTGTGTGTGCGTGTGTGTGTGTGTGTTTGTAGGGGCAGAAGGGTGGGGAAGCTGCTGTTGACACTCTTATAGGAGGATCAGCACAGCACACAAAAGTGCCAAAGCAAGAAACTGCCAGACTTGTCTAGGGGGTAGTGGGCTATCTTTTGTTCACCTCCACATCATCCCCCAAGGTCCCCAGCCTCACCCCGTGGGCCCTTCCTCTAGCCTCAAAGGGTTGTCTTAAGGGAACGGTTTCCAGAGGGGTGCGGGGCCTGGCTTCCTCCTGATGGAGGGAGCCCCTGCCAGCCTAGTTGTGACAGAGGACAGTACACACTAGTTATGCAAACACCAAGCTACCCGTGCTCAGGCCCTGCCCTTCTGATCATTAATTCTCCTGGCCTCAGAAGTGGTGGTGATGGTCAGGGGCTCTGAGCGATGCTGGTGGGAGGGGGATAGACATTGGAAAGGCAGAGTCACCATGCAGAGGGATTCAGCAGTTCCCCCAGCCCATCCCCCCGCCAACAGTGCTGACTCAGCTCCTGCTCCTGCCAGGTGAGAGGCTGACTGAAGATGAGGTGGAGAAACTGATGGCGGGGCAAGAGGACTCAAATGGGTGCATCAATTATGAAGGTGGGCTCAGCAAGGGCGGGGGCTTCTGGGAGGAATCACTGGGACCAGGCTCAGCCTTGGCAGCTCACCCTCCCCTTCGTTCTAGCATTTGTGAAGCACATCATGGCCAGCTGAGCCCGCTCCAGGTGAGCCCCCACCCAGATGAGCCCTACTCCTTTCCTTCCCTCCTGCTGCCACTGCCCCACCCACATCCCTGCCGTTTACAGCGCACATCCTGCTGCCTCTCTCTCTCCTCCTCTGTAACCCGGGGCTGCCTTTGCTCTCAGGGAGCCAGGGGAGGCCATGCTGGGACATTTCTCCTATGTGTGATGCTGACACCAGTGGCCTGGAGTTGTGGGAAGGAGGGGAGCATTTGAAGACTCCTGTGCAAGCTCTCAGATCTCTCTGCATGGTTGCCATCTGTGGCCTCATTGAGGGCCTGTGACTGTATCTCTGTCCCCACCCTATGGGCCTCATGAATAAATGGCTTCCTTCCTTCCTTCCTTCCTCCCTCCTTCCTCCTTCTTTCCTCTTTCCTTCCTTTCTTTTTCCTCCCTTCCTCCCCGCTCCCTTCCAGCTCTCCCTCCAAACATCTTTTCTCTCTGTGGCCTCTCTTCGGCCAAACTTTGTGAATCATTTTGTCTGTAGACGTGGTGCTGTGGTGGAGAGGACCTGGAGCACGGACTACTCCTTTTCTCATACCCCCCCTGCCTTTTGTACAATGGCAGCCATGTTATGTCCTCAACAGGAGGACAGCTCTGGGAGCCTAAGAGCACTGTCTGAGCTTCTCATTCCATGTCCAGCAACCAGGGGGCCACATGACATTGGCCCAGAGAGGCCCAGCACAGGGAATGGCCTTGTCAGAGTTGCTCTGGGAATGTCAGAGATGAAGGGGCCTTAACCCTTACCCTGATGTAGGTGGGGAAACTGAGGCAGAGGCCTTGCTGGGGCATCAGTGGGCTTCTCAGCAGAAGATGGTGTGGTGAAAGGAGATGCTCACACAACCTGCAACCTGCCTCGCTCCCACACCCTGCTCTGGGGTGCTATTTGGGGGGTCTTAGAGCACAGCGGAGACAGTAAGGGGTGGCTTCCTCAGAAGGTGATCCCCACAAGCTTGAGTGGGAGGAAGAGCAAAGCCCTGCAAAGAGGTTAGGAGCCCAGTGTGGGGAGGTCAGGGCTGGTGTGGAACGGACCTGAAGGGCAGGAAGCAATCTGCAGGCAAGAGCTCCAGGAGGCCAGCACGGCTCCAGCAGGTACATTCCCATGGCACAGGGGATGTCTGCTTGTGAGGGCATGTGGGTGTGTGAGTGTGAGTTCCAGGTCCTGAGTGGGTCAGGCTGCCTGAGGTAGTATGTGGGGTGAGAAGTCTTGAGTGTGTGAGCAAGTGTGTTGTGATTGCTTGTGGGAGAGTGTGTGAATGTGGATGGGGGTGCCAGCAGCAGGTGGGAGAGAGTGAGGGGTGTGAGTGTGCCATGGAGCCTGTTGTATTCTCCTTTCATTCTGTCAGCATTTATTGAGCACCAAGGCTCTGTTCTAGGTGCAGGAAACGGTGCAGTGGAGAAAGCAGTAGAAACCTCTGCCTTTGCAGAGCTCAGGCAATGCAGACAAATCCCGACAATAGAGAATCAAATAGGGATGAAGCTGAGGGAGAATTGGAAGCGGGAAGGGTTGTGAAATGTGTTATGTGTCTGCGGGCGTGAGTTGGAAGGTGGTTGGCATGAGGTCAGGAATTATGGGAGAAGGTCATACTTGAGCAAAGATTTAAAGGAGAGTAGATAATATTTAGAGTACATAAGGAGCTCCTATTACTTAACCAACCTCCCAAACAACCTAATTAAAAAATGCACAAAGGACTTGAATACACATTTCTCTCAAGAAGGCGTACAAATAGCCAGTAAGCACATAAAAGATGCTCAACATCACACATCACTAGAGAAATGCAAATGCTAGCAATGAGATACCACTTCACACCCAAGAGGATGGTGATTATAAAACAACACAACAGAAAGTGACACGTGTTGGTGAAGAAGTGAAGAAATCGGAAACTTGTGCACTGTTGATGGGAAAGTAAAATGGTGCAGCCACTGTGCAAAATCACTATGGCAGTTTCTCAAAAAATTAAAAATAGAATGACCATATGACCCAGCAATTCTAGATCTGGGTATACACCCAAAAGAACTGAAAGTAGAGTATTGAACAGGTATGTGTACGCCTGTATTCGTTAGCAGTATTATTCACAGCAGCCAGAAGGTGGAAGCAACCCCTCTGCCCATCAACAGATGAGTGGATAGGCAAAATACGGTGTCTACAAACAATGGAATATTACTCAGCCTTAAAAAAGAAGAACATTCTGACACCTGCTTGAATATGGTTGAACCTTAAGGACATTAGGCTAAGTGAGATAAGCCAGTCACAAAAAGACAAATACTGTGTGAGTTCACTTCTCCAAGGTTCCTAGAGGAGTGAGACTCACAGAGACAGAAAGTTGAATGGTGGAGGCAGGGGAGAGGGGAGATGGGCAGTTATTGCTAAGGAGAAAAAAAGGAGAGGACAGATGGAGTGTTTTGGGTTGGGCACTCTCAGAAGCAGAACCAGAGACAAGCACCTGAGTACCCTGAGTACAAGAACTACCTGCAAGTTGTCTTCCTGGGTGGTGACGCCAGGGAACATGGGAGTGCAGTGGGGAAGGAGGCTGGGAGAGAATGACAAGTCCTGGGACGCGCAGGAGGAGAGGACGGCACTGCGGATGATGTGGGCTGAGCCCTGCTGGGAGCCTTGGGGAGATGGTGGCGTTGCCCCACCAAAGGCTGAGGAAACAAGACTATCCACCAGCTCCTCTTTGTGATGGTGGGGCAGGGTCTGTAGGCAGGTTGGGACATTTCTGTGGGGCACTTCAGCATCTGCTTCAGAGAGCCATGTGGACATCTGAGGGAAAATGTCTTGGGAGAGGGCACCAAGGCCCTGCGATAGGAGCCGAGAGTCTGATGGAAGGTGACAGGTGCTGCGTCAGAGAGGTGATGGGGGGCCCAGGGCTGTGGGAAGAGCCTTGATGATGTTTTATCAGCTCTGCTCTGGCTTGTGTGTGGAGATAGACTCCAGGGGCCTGGGCAGAAGCAGGAAGGCCAGTTAAGAGGGTCCAGGAGAGAGGAGAGGCACACTTGGCCCAGGGTGCTGGCAGGAGGGATAGTCTCAAGCAGTCAGATTCCAGGGCAGTTCTGAAAGCATCCTCAATGACGTCTCAGGCGGATTTTGAGGCTTTCTGCTTCCTTTCCTTATTTAGTATCAGTCCACTCCAGCCCCAGATATAGTTCAGCGAAGGGGACCATAATCTGCCTTTCCATAGTTTATCATTGAAGTGATCAGGTGCCCAGTCTGTCAGTGGATGAGATGAGAGACACAGGTGTCCTGAGCCTCACTATGGTGGCCTAAGGCAAGGAGACACCTTTGTGTGCTGGCCTCTGGTCAGCTTTCTTAGGCAACTAGTGGTCCTCCAAGAGGAGAGCAGGCCCCATTCGGGCTACCCCCCAGACTCCTGGGCAGGGGCACCCTGGACACCAAGCCCAGGAATTGCTGAGCTCCCTTTAACAAGTCTGCATGGGACTGGGTGATGCCCAACTTGAGCTGATTACACCTGTTCTCAGTCATCTCCAGACAAGGCGTGGCCCTGCCTCCATGTTCACCTGTGTCTCAATCCCCAGGCATATGTGTCCCACTCTCTCAAGAATGTCTGCCCCTCCTCTGGTTTCCAGGGCTCTTGCTATACTCCCAGCCCTTCCTCAAACTCATCCTCCTTCTTGCAGGCTCCCTAGTTCTCGGGAGCTACCACCCACTCTGTGTGGCTTGGTGGTGGAAGAAAGCACCCCACAATCCCCTCATGACACATTGCAGCCCTCACCCTTTCAATCTTCTTGTGTGGACTAGAAGGGGACAGGTTGGGGATGGCTGGTGAGGGCAGGGCTGGAGTTCCGTCTGATGAACACGGCTGGAGCACTTTGATCCTACTTGTTGAGGCTCAGCTCCATTTGGCTATGTTGCCACTCTGGGGCCATTTACCTATTATATGTGACTCTACTGACTATATGTTCCTGGGCTTGGGTATCAGACTGAATGAGTGGAGGCACCTAGAAGGTGAAACTCAAGTCCAAGTCAGTCCTTCCCCCCTACACACACAGGATGTGTGTGTATTCGTGTGTGTTCCTACGTGCATGGCTAGCTGTGTCTGAGCGAGTCCATGCGTGTGCTTGCAAGTGTGTTGTGTTTGTGTCCATGTCTGTGAGTGTAGTGTGCAGGTGCCCACGTGTATATACCTGTGTACACATGTGTCCATTCGTCTGTGCACACATATGTGTGTGTTTACCTCTGTGTGTGTGCTGGTGTCTGTTTGCTTGTGTGTCTGAGTGTGTCCGTGCTGGGGGTCTCTGCTGAGTCAGCACTGCCTCTGGGCAGACAGCACTGCCAGCCAGGCTGTGGCCTCCCCACAGTTGCATAAACACTGGTCCCAGCTCCCCCTTCAAGCAGGGTGGTCCGGCCTGTGGCCCTGTGGAAAGGGATGGGGCTTCCAACAGTTTGGTTCCCTCCATGTCCGAAGTGTCAGGTCATGTGCCCCATCAGGATGGGATCTGTTCGGAGGTCTTTCCATGCCTCTCTTCCCTCATTTGGCCTGACGGCTGATCTCTGAGGTCTTTCAAAGGTGGCAGGAATAGCCACCTCCCTAGTCCTGCTTCAGGCTGAATCAGAGGATCAGGGTGTAGCTTAAGTATAGAGTTCAGCCTCAGGACCCTAGTCCAAGTCAGGCAGTCCCCTTGAAACTGCAGAATCTAACTCAGAAGGTCCTATGATATTGAAGAGACTTCCAACGGATCCTTTGAACTCACTGCTTTAGGACAGAGTTTTGGGATCTGGAACTTGAGCCCAAAGGACAGAGAATTATGGGAGCTGGGCCTGTGATGGGCCCAGAACAAACTGTCCCTCCACTGCTTGGATGTCCCTGTGTGGCCGCCCATGACTCTTGGCAGCCTGCTCCACCCTGCATCCTCTCTTCCAGATACTATCCCCAGGGATCCCGGGGTCACCACTGGGACATGAATTAGATGGCATGGAGTAGAGTGCCAGGAAGGCCGAAAGTTCATGCCAAGGCAGAATGAAGTCAGGCAGAGTCTTGAAGAAGTTGGGCATTGGGCAAAAATTCTTCCAGGCCACAAGAAGGAAAGAAATCAGACACAGACATGAAAAATTGGACTGTAGGGCTCCAAGCACTCAGCAGCAGAGGGGGCTGACAGGAAGCTGATGAAGGCCTTAAAAGACATCAGAGGGTGAAGTAAAAGGGTCCTGACAAAGCGATGTGTGAAAGTAGGGGGTAGGGATCCAAAGAAATTGGGCAGCAGTGTGATAGGCAGGCCCTTGTGTTGCATAAGGGGGTGTTTGGGGTGCCAGGCTGCAGTACTCTGTGGTTGGTCCTGAGGCCTTGGATGGTAGTGAGGGTTGTCGGGAGAGAAAACCCAGGGGAGGGCTGACCCCAGTCACCTCTGAGAACAGCAGGAAGACCCAGACCTTGAACCTGGTGACCCAGCACAGAGCAGTTCCCTGGGGTTCTCCCAAGTTCCTTCCAACCAGTCCCAGTGTGGGGGTTATTTGTTCCTCACCCTCCCCAAGCCACACAATCCTGGTTTGCCCAAAAGCTGACAGAGCACAACTGGAATGTGGAGTGTGTGTGAGTGTGTGCACACAACTCCCCTCTCTCTTAGCCTGAACGCCCAGCAGGCCCCCTCCAACCTCAGCAGCCATGATCCGGGGCTAGGAAGGGCCCCTGCCTGCCTCCTCCTCTCCAGCCTGCTGAGAATGCCTGAGGTTCCATCATTCCACATGCAATCTCCATCCCTTTCTCTGGTCTATGGGTCTGGGTACCTCACATATCCACAGAGGCCTTTGTGAGAATGGGTCTGTCAAAGCCTTTCTGGAGGGCTGGTGGGGGTGATATGGGGCAGCTGGAAGACCCCAGGTGAAAGGGGGGGCACTCGACTGGCAGAGATCTCATAGACCACCAAGGCTGGCCATAGTTAATCCTGGTCTGTAGAAAGTAGGAGGGGCTTTTCTGGGGGCAATTACTTAACACCAGGACTCCAGACAGAGGACTTCCACATGTCCCTTGGGAAAGTTCAGGTCTTAGCCAGCATTTTATTTTTATTCTTTGGATCAGCTAAAAATGAGTATGCCCTTTTCCTTACCATTCCTGAGCCCGGGGTCTGGAAGTTTCTGTCTTGCCTCTCCTCAGCACCTCTGCCATCTCAACCTGCTCCTGGCAACTCTCCTTCTATCCCACAGTAGGCTTGGAGGCTATTTTAAAGTGCTGAGCTACTGAGCTGAGTTTGCTAGGGAGCTGGACAGAGTAGGGACTCTGAGGATGGTCCTGCTCTAGTGGTAGGAAGGCGAGATTGTCACATTACAGAGGACCACTTAAGTTAGTTGTGTGGAAAGTGGACCAGATGGGTAAACAGAACAAGGAAGGCAATGTTATGGGAGGGTGACTGGGCACATAGGGGAGGCTAAATTCAGGTGCAGGCTGTGGGGGGTGCCCTACTTATCCATCTCTGGGTCTCAACTTCCCTCATATGCTGGCTGGAGGTATTGGAGACGCTAGTGTTCTGAGTCTTGGAAAGGCCCCTTCTGAACTCTGAGCTTGGATGGGGGGTGGTTGGGGGAGGTGACAGCTGCTTTGAAATGTGGAGGAATGTCTGAGCTCAGGGGAAAAAGTGTCCCCCCACCCCCAACGCTGGGCCTCCCACCCAGCTGTGTAATGAATTAAGTATAGGGAGGCACGTTTCATGTGGGGGTGTGGGCTGGGGGAAGCAAGAAGGCCCCTAATGAGAAACAGGGTCCTGTGTGGGGGCGCTGGGCGCTGGGGGTTCTGGGCCATCTCAGCCTCCTTCTGGGGGTGCTTCTTACTCCCCAGAGGCTTCCTCTCAATCTTCTCCTGGTTTGCACGGATGAAGGGTGAGCTGCTGTCCCAACTGTGTGCTGACATCTGATCCCAGGCTGCATTTCATGCTGACATTGACCCTGAAAGAACAGAAGGGGGAGATGGTGTGGCTGACTTTTGAGGGATCATCTCCTAATATTCACCCTTCCACAAGCACTTACTGACCACCAACTGGGTGCCTGCTCTGTGCAGGACGATCGTACCAACATTGATTGGCCTCTGCTGAACTGATCAAATCTGCAGCCCTGGCCACTGGCCTCTGGGGAGCAAGCCCCGAGGCCCCAGAACACCCCTGCTTCCAGTCTCCAAGCCTGCCTTTCCTCCAGCTGATACTTCACATACCCTGCTGAGCCATGTGCCGCCTTCCTCCCTTTTACCCTGCACTCTTATGTCTCTGGGTTCAGCTCAGTTCCCCATACCCCAGTCTCCCTTAGACTTGGACATTAGTGGCTCCCAGGTCCAGCATGGCTCTTGCAGTCCACTTGTCCAGGAGAATTATCTGACATTTCTATGGTTTCACAGGACACCTCTCCACACATCCCTTCTTTCCTCAGTAAACTTTTTTTTTTATTTGAGACAGAGTCTCACTCTGTTGTCTAAACTAGATTGCCATGGCCTCAGCCTACTTTATATTAACCTCAAACTCCTGTGTTCAAGCAATGCCTCTGCCTTAGCCTCCAGAGTAGCTGGGACTACAGGTGCCCGCCACAATCCCCGGGTAATTTTTTCTATCTTTTTCTATTGAGGTAAGTGTTGCTCTCAGTGAAACAGGTAATCAGCAGACCACGACAAAATATACACAATACTTTTTTTTCTATTTTTACTAGAGATGGGGTCTTGCTCTTGCAAGACCAGCTCAGGCTGGTCTTGAACTCCTGAGCTCAAACAATCCACCTGCCTCCACCTCCCAGAGTGCTAGGATTATAGGCATGAGCCACCCCGCCCCTCCTTCTCCAGTAAACTTAATGTTCCCCCAACAAAGGCCCACACACTCAGGTCTTCACACAGGCTGTTCCCCTTCCTTGATCTCCCTGGTGGACTCCGTTCATCTGTCTCTGAAGACTGCTTTCTACAAGTATACCCTTCCTTCCCAGAGCAGCCCAGGCAATAGTGGGTAAGCGAGTCACTGAGTGATCAGCAAAGGGCAAATTCTCAGGAAAGGAATTGTAGAGCATAGAAGCAGATAGGGCTGCTCCTGGGCTCGCCAGGAATTCACCTCCCAAGCTGCACTGCTGGTTTAGGGCAAGGCTCCCACTTTATTTGTAAGAAATCTAGCCTGGAACTTGGAGCGCCTTGAAATATTCTCTCCCACAGTCCCTTCTCTCTCCCCCACCCACTTTAATTAAAACCATTGTTTTCCAAGCACATGTTAATTAAAAAGCAAACATGTTTTGCTAAGTAATTTGGAGGCTCTGGTTATGCAAACCATAGCCATTTCAGTTAAAAAAAAAAAAATCCTTCACTCAGCTTGCCCCTGTGTTTTAGGAGCTGAAGACCCCTGGCAGCTGCTGTGGATACATATCCCTTCATAGTTTATGTGCCCTGTGGTGGCCTGGCCAGTACAGGGTGTCCTCTCTGTCTCACAGGAGGGGGATATGGAAGATCTGAGTTCCCAGCGAACCCTCTAATCTTATGCTTTTGGCCCCAGGGCAATACCTGGTAAGGAAGGGTGATAGATTCATGTGCCCTGTCCTACAGGCAGGGTCATAGTCTCTGAGCCACGGCCCAGCTGTGGGGTAAAGGGAGGAAGATGGGAGCATGACACCCCTGTGAGCCCTGGCAGAAAGGCTGGTGGGTTCTGGGTGTCCAGGGCTGTCCCCTTGGGCTACATCTTCCCTAAGCTGGGACAGTAGGTCCCAGAGGGGAGGGCCCAATGTGAGCACTGGTTTGATGAGTGTGAGGAGCCTCAGATGCTCTCAGGCACCCACTCTAGCCCACCTCCACACCTGGTGTCTGGGGAGTACTGCCCACCATTTCCACCCTGGCTCCTGGCCTTGAGTGTCCTGAGGCTATTGAGGCCCTTCACATCAGGCAGTACCCTCAGGACTCATGGTAAGGAGCTAGGGCTCCTAAGGTGCAGGTTTCAGTGACCTCCAGCCCTTCCTTTTCCACATGCCCAGCAGGGAGTAGAGGCTTCTCAACTAGAGGCCTTTCTAAGCTTTATCACCACTTTGTCACCTACCTGTTAGCTATCCCAGCTAGGATTCCCAGAATAGGGCAGCTTCCCTTGCCCTGTGCTCCATGTGTGGGTCTGTATCTAGGTGTGTGACCCTGTCTCATTGTGTGGTCTGCGTGTCACTGTTAGCCATGACCGTGGTGCGAAGGGGTTTCTTCCTCCCTCCAAAGGAGGAGAGGGCCTGAGGTCCGTGACCAGGAGGAGGACGTGTATATGTCGGGGAAGGTGAGACCCTGGCGCTGTGGGGCACTTGGATCACACAGGAACACAGGCTCAGGGTCCTAGCCCCAGCACCTGGACGCGGCCCTTCCCCTCCTCTGCCCTTGGCCTCCTTTCCTGTAAAATGAGGAGTATGTGTTGGGAGGCATGCGACTTACCACATGCAGTGTTTCCCCCATGGGACACACACACATATACACACACCCTTGCAAGCCACGACACACGGTGACAGCCAGCGACACATGCTGGCCGCAGGCTTCCAGGGCTCAGCCTCTCTAGGCGACGCGCCAGTGACACACACTCCCGCCTCTCGCGCTCCCACCCACATCCCAGGAGGAGCGGCTGCTGCGCCGCGCTCCCCCGGCCGGGCCCTCCGCGCGGCGCTTCTGTGTTCTGTTCCCTTCACAGCCCGGTGGAAACCGCAGCGGGGCGGGCCGGGATGAGCTCACGCCGCCGCCCGCCAGGCCGCCAGCCCTAACTCGCTCCAGATGCCAGGCGGCCCCTGCCGGCGCGGAGAGCGGCCTGGGCAGACGGCGGGCGCGGGGTGGGCGCGGCCCTCTGGCGCCCCCTGCAGGGCTCCCGGGCGACTGGGGCCCGGAGCTCGCGGTGCAGGCGCGCCGGCGGGGGGCTGCGCACCCGGAAGAGGAGGGCCTCACTGGTCCGCCCGCTTTGTCTCAGGCTTTGCCTTCATCCTGAGTTCCATCCTCGTTGGGGGCGGCTGCGGAGGTCACAGTCCACGACCCCTCCCTGATCGGCGCAGCCTACAGGTGCTGTGTGATCGTCCCCTCTCTGGTTCGGTGCCCGCCCCTCAACTCACACGGGCTGCGCATGCCCGAGCTCCGGGGGTGACCCCCTCTTCCTCCTCCCCTCTTCCCTCTCTCCTCCCGCAGTTCCCCTGAACGCCCTGACTCAACCAGGTACTGTGGCTCAAGCCTCCCGCCTCAGGGCCTCGGCCAGGCCCTGCCCACTCTTGTTCCTCTCGGAACAAACACTCCAGTTTCTACTGGGAAAGCAGCGGGGGCCTGACCACCGCCTGTTTTTAATAAGGAGCTGGTATTTCCCCGAAATCGCCGGGCCGGGGCTGACCTCATGGGGATGACGGCTGGCCGTGGGCCAGAGGGAGGGAGCCGGCTCCTGTGTGGAGCTCCTGGCCTTGCAGGGAGGAGAGGCTCTGGTTTCTAGTCACAGCTTAGCTGCTGGCTCATTCAAAATCCCATCTACAGTATTTGTCTGTTGTGCGCGTACCCCCGGTCCCCTGTCCCCCACAATCCGCTGCAACTCAGCCCTACTCAGGGTTATAGATTCAAGCTCCGCTTTATTATACCTTGTGCTGTCCTAGCAAATTGCTTAACCTCTCACCTCTTACATCCTCCTCTGTAGAGTAGGACTGTTGGGATTAGGGAGGGGACCAGTGTGGGCAGAGTAGATAGACCGCAGTAACATTTCCAGAAGTGCAGGAAGGGGGATCTTGGGAGATGAGGGGCAGAGAGCAGGCCCTAGGCTTCCCAGGTCAGAGGTTGAGGAGGAGCTTGGGGACTTGTTAGCCTGGGGAGATAGGGGGAAGGAAGGGGTAACTGCAGATGTTCAGGCAGAATATGAATGTTCACTGAGAGATCCTCAGAGAGGTCTGTGGATATCCAGAGGAGGGGCACTTAGGTAGAGACACTGGGGGTGGGCAGGATCTTAGGTAATGGCTTAAAAGCTGGAACCAGTGAAGGGGTGAAGGTGGAGGGGGGGAGCAGAATAGAGGCAGTGAAACCAGGCATTCAGGTTCAAGGTATCTTGGGTATCTTATCAAGGGGGACTCTGCCCTAGGCACTGTGGGGAGTGGGGGCCCTGGGAGCTGGTCTAGAAGTCCCATCTGTAATTGAGGGACAGAGGCTGAGAGAGCCACAGGGGCACTCAGGGTCTAGTGAAAGGGTTGGAGACCAGGAGCCACAGAAGGAACAGGGAGACAGAGGACATGCAGCAGGCAGGGAGGCCAGGGGCTGGATGCTATGGTGGGTGGAGGATTTTCTTCTTGACAGTGCCTGCACCTTCCAGATGCCTCCTGTTCCTATTGAAAGTAACAAGTAAAACAACAATAAGCATGACGATAAGCACTTACAGGTGTCAACATACTGTATCTTCACTACGATTCTGTGTATTTATTAATCTACTCATTCATTTATTCAACAGATGTTTATTGAGTACCTACTATGTGCCAGACATGTTCCAGGTGCTGAGAATACAGCAATAAACAAGACAGACAAAAAAATTCTGCCCATATAATGTTCACAGGAGGAACAGTTTATGAAAGAGGAAGACATATGTATATATATATATTTATATTTTGAGTATATCAGAAAATATATATATATTTGAGTATATCAGAAAAAATGAGAAGATAATTAGGAAGATTGGGAGGGCAGGATGGAGGATATGATTTTTGAGGACATCCTGGAATGGCCTCACTGAGGAGGTGCTATTTGTGTATAGACCAAATACATACCCTCCCCACCCCTGCCACCTCTTAGCACATAAGCTGAGAATGTTTTTTACAGGTGAACATTTGCAATCAGTTTCATGATAAGGAATAGTACACTAAGGTTATTCCACTAAAAGAATTCCATTCTTCTTGGTAGACCTGTATTATATATATTAAAAAAGTAGTCATTGTACTCTAATTTCATCAATAGAAAATTTGCAGAAATTTGTTTTCTTTCTTATTATATAAATACCCACATTAATGTTCTCAATTTTGTCTCTTGGCCCACAAAGCTTAAAATATTTATTATCTGGCCTTTTTCAGGCCGTGTGGTGGTTTCTGAGTATTTTTAAAAGTATCCGGAGCTATTATTAATGCAACATTTTTTTTTCCTGTAACATGTTCTAATATGTTATTGATGCTGGGTAGAAAGTTGTTGATTTTGTATGCTGGTCTTTTTCTCTAGCCCTCTTAGTTTATTCTCTTCTGGTTTTGTTAATTGTTCAGTTGGTTCATTTGGATTTGTTTTAGAAGACAGTTACATCATCTGTAAATGATATATTTTACGTCTTCCTATATACGAATGTATATAACTTAGTTTCTTTCTTTCCCTCGCTTCTCTCCCCTCCTTCCTTCTCCTCCTTTTCTCTCCACTCCTTCCTCTGCCTTCCCCTCCCCCTTCTCTTAACCTCCATCCCCTTCCCTGCCTTCCCTTCCTGTTTTTCTTATTCTCTCTTCCCCTATCTTCCTCATCTTTTCTCCTCTTAATTGAGAGGTTAAGTTTTCAAATAAGCCTGAATGAGAGATGTCGCCATCACGTACCTTTGCTGGCCTCCCTAGGGTAGAGGTTAGAAACATGGTCCCTCATCTGGGCCTCAGTGTGGATGTGGGCACTCAGACAGCCATATATAGATTCGAACAAGGGGAAACAGAACAAATGCTTGCATCAGTCAGAAGATGCTCTCTTGCAAGAAACAGAACGTTGATGTCCAGTGGCTTTCCAGTGGCTTCAAGAGTAAGGGCGCTGGTTGATGGTTGTCCCTGGACAGTCCAGAAGTCAGGCAGCTTTGGCAGGTGTACCCAAGGTGTCTGTTTCACTCCTTTCCAGTGCTCTGCCATTCTCAGGATCAATGACATCAAAGCTGCCTCCTTTGAGCTCGCAGGGGGTTGCATCATCTCAGTGAGTCCACCTCTGATTCAATTGACTTTCAGTGGCTTGGGAGGGGTGGCTTTTTGCTTAGAAGCTTCTTGAGAAGAGTGAGGAAGGCTCTTCTGAGGTGCTGGTAAAACTTTCCTGCGTCTCACTGGTTAGCACTGGGTTGCCTGCTATTTCTGACCCAACAGTTATAGCCTTGGATGGGATAGTGGTGAATATCTCTATAGTTAGGCAATGGGGTAGCTTCTGTGCATGCCCAGGACTTTTCAGAGACCTCTGGACACCTAAAGGAGATAGTTACAGAGAGGAGGACTCCTGCCCAAGGCAGAAACCACCTTAAGATATTCATCAATCTTGGGGCTCCCATGTATAGATACACGACTGTGTATATAGCATGAGTTTTCTGTTGCTACCCAAATGGGCTTATATGGCATACATTGTTCTTCCTTTTTGCATTTTTTGGTTTAATTATTTCATTGTGTGCCGTCCAGATCATTCCATTTCAGTGCAAGTTGCTCTACTGCATCCTTTTAACCACCTCAGCCTTTTTTTCAGTATGACTATGTTGATTTTCTATCGTGGCTATAACAAATTACTATAAACTTAGTGGCTTAACACATATTTTCTTACAATTCTGTAGGTGAGAAGACTGAAATGAGTCTTAGATGGCTAAAATCAAGGTGTTGGCAGGACCAGTTCCTTTAGGAGGATTAGAGGAGAATCTATTTCCTTTCTATTTTCAGGCCCTAGATGTCATCTGCATTCCTTGGCCACGGTCCCCCTTCTTCCGTCTTCAAAGCCAGTTGCATTTCTCTGACTTGTCTTTGGTAGTTATATCTGCCTGTGACTATAGTCAAGAAAGAGTCTCCACTGTTAAGGACTCATGTGATTAGGTTCACCTACCCATATAGTCCAGGAGAAAATCCCCCTTCAAGATCCTTAACTTTAATCGCATCTGTAAAGTAACTTTTACAATGTGAAGTAACATATTCACAAGTTTTGGAGAAATACACAGATGTATAAGCATCTGTTTTGCTTTTCGTACTTTGGGGTATATGCTTAGAAGTGGGATTACCGGATCATATTGTCAACAGAAAAGAAGCCAGACTCTGTAAAATAATTTGAAGAGGTTTATTCTAAGCTGAATTTGAGGACTATGGCCCAGAGCCACACCCAAGAAGCCTCAAGCAAGTGGACTTTGGGTGGTGGGGTTACAGTTTAGTTTTATACATTTCAGGGAGACAGGAATTACAGCTAAAGTCATAAATCAATACATGGAAGGTATATGTTGGTTTACCTCAAAAAGGTGGGACACCTCAAAGTGGGGGCCCCACAAGTTGTAGGTAAGTTTAAAAGATTCTTCAGTTAACAATTGGCTGAGTCAGGCTCTGTCTAAAAGACCAGGAGTCAGTGAAAAGGAATGCCTGAGTTAGGATAAGGGTCTTTTGCCACATCACAAAGTCTCAAAACACCAGATGCTGGGGTGGATGTGAAGAGAAGGGAACACTTCTGTACTGCTGGTGGGCTTACAAACTAATACAGCCTTTTTGGAGATAGATGGGACTACAGGCGCCCACCACAATGCCTGGCTATTTTTTGGTTGCAGCTGTCATTGTTGTTTGGTGGGCCCAGGCTGGATTCGAATCCGCCAGCTCAGGTGTATGTGGCTGGCTCCTTAGCTGCTTGAGCCATAGGCTCCGAGCCACCCACATTCAATTTTTATTTTTGTTTCTTGAGATTGTAGAATTTCTAATGATGTATCTTCAAGTTTATTGATCTGGGTCAAATTCACTGTTGAGGTCATTTCATGAATTTTTTAATTTCAATTATTGTACTCTTCATATGGTTCAATTTTCTTCTTGAAGATTTCTCTTTTTAAATATTGCCAATTTGATGAATCATGGTTATAATACTGCCTTTTAATTATTTACACATGCTTTTATTTAGTTATTTGAACATATTTAAAATACTTGTATTGAAGTATTTGCTTACTATGTTCAATACATGGGTTCTCTCAAAGTCAGTTTCTATTACTTGCTTTTTTCCTTGTGATTTAGTACAATTTTCCAGTTTTTTTATATGTTCTGCATTTTTTCCATTTAAAGAAGACAAATCTAGACACTGATTTCTACCCTCTCCTCCTGCTTGATTTGCATTATTGTTTGTTTCATCCTTTTTCTATTTGTTTAGTGACTTGTGTGAGATAATTCTGTGAAGTCTATTTCTCTTTCAATTTTCAGCTTCTGATATCCCTGGGAAATTTTTCTGCTTGCTATATAAAAACCTGCATAAATCCTCAATTTTGATTTATAGTCTATAAATCCTAAAATATTTTCTGCAAATATATTCTCCGAACATCTTTCCAAAAGGAACGTATTAATTTGCATTCCCAACAGCAATGTAGAAGTGTTCCCTTTTCTCCACATCCACGCCAACATCTCTGGTCTTGAGATTTGTGATATGGGCTAATCTTACTGGAGCTAGATGATATCTCAAAGTAGTTTTGATTTGCATTTCTCTGATGATTAAGGATGATGAGCATTTTTTCATATGTCTGTAGACTGTGCACCTGTCTTCTTCAGAGAAGTTTCTCTTCAAGTCTCTTGCCCACTCTGAGATGGGATCACTTGTTCTTTTCTTGCTAATACACTTGAGTTCTCTGTGGATTCTGGTTATTAACCTTTGTCGGAGACATAACCTACAAATATCTTCTCCCATTCTGAGGGCTGTCTGCTTGCTTTACTTACTGTGTTCTTGGCTGTGCAGAAGCTTTTTAGTTTGATTAGGTCCCATTAGTGCATTTTTGATGCTGCTTCAATTGCTGGGGGTGGGGGGGAGTCCTCCTCATAAAATATTCACCCAGGCCGATTTCTTCAAGAATTTCCCCTGCACTTTCTTCTACTTAACATAGTATTTTAAACTACCTGTGTGATAGTTCCAAAATTTATTTCTTAGCTTAGTCTAGTTTTGTTGATTGGTTTGTCTCTTGATGGTGTGTATATGCTTTGTTTGTTTGTTTGTTTCATTATATGTCTTTTTTTTTTTTTTTGAGACACAGTCTTACTATGTCACCCTCCGTAGAGTGCTGTGGCCTCACAGCTTACAGCAACCTCAAACTCTTGGGCTTAGGCGATTCTCTTGCCTCAGCCTCCCAAGTAACTAGGACTATAGGCACCCACCATAATGCATGGCTATTTTTTTGTTGTTATTGTCATTGTCGTTTAATCTGTATAGTCCTCCTACCTTCAAATCTCAGTCTAGTGAATGAAGCCCTGATTTGAGGAGCCATGATGGAAACTAATTCCCAGACAGACCATCCCCACCTCTCCAGGCCAAATACCACACAAGAAAGGGTCGGTGCATCAGAAAGCATCTGCCTTTTAAGCTCTGACCCTTAAGTGGGAGGTCTCTATCATGGAGAGTTTCCTCCAGAAGGTTCCTAACTGTTAGGCCTAGGCTAAAGTAGAAAAATACCAGTTAACTCTCAGCAAATTTCTGGGCTGCAAGCCCTCAACAAAATAGATAGATGTGAAAGTACTCACTAACTTCTTGCTTGACTAACTCCTGGGCCTGGAAAACGAACTGACTGTCCCCAGACTGACCTTTAGACAATACCAGGTTGAGAGAATACTAAGACAAAGATGTATGGAGAAAAAGTACTAGAACTAAGATGTATGGGAAAATATTAAAGATATATGATGTATGGCTAACTAACTGCAAAATTCTGCTTCTGTTGAGATGGGTTCCAGCAGCCTCATGGGTGCCAGTTCCCTCATCACCCCCATAAGATGGATACCGCCTGCCACCAACGTGCATCAGGAGGCTGTGTAGGATAAAAGATGAAAGGACAAAAAGATGAGCATACCATAACTCTGAAATGATGACAGGCACCATTACTCTTAGATCGGTCCGGATTGGGCCGGAACAAGACAAGATAAGGACAAATGGGCCAAGTACTGTCATGATGAGAGTTAAGGAGCTAAGTGCTGTGACAAATAGTTTTACATATCCCTTAGTTGCTAGGTCTGCATTATGTTACCTTATTGTTATCTAACTGCCCTTTATGTTACCTATTGACTAAACCGCTAAATTGCAAGGTTCGCTTCTGTAAAAGGGGTCATCATAACCCCATGCTTACTTTTTGCTTCTTTTGCCAGCTTTCTTATTACTTCTAATTGCTAACTTTCAGCCCACCTGTTTGGCCCTTTGCCAACTGTCATACTAGAAAAACCCCAATTTCAGACCCCTCAACGCTCTCTCACTTAGTCTGCTTTAGACTTTGCTGAGACAGGCCCCCCCCTTCATAAAAGACTCCTTTTTGAACTTCTAATTTGAGTCTGTGGTCCTTATCTCGCCCCATAACACTGTACAATGCTTGCTACCCAGCCCAAATGCACCTGGACAGCCTGCATGCCATCCAGGATGCAGATTAAGCCTTAAAAACCTGACCCCTTAAGCACTCGGGGCTGCTCTCAGAAACCCCATGTTGGGACACTGAGGCAGTCGCCTGCTGGCTTGCTTCAATAAAAGGCCTCCGCTGTAAATTTGGCTTGTTTGGCAGCGTGGTCTTTGTGGAGCTCCTGGGCACAACATAGCTCCTTGGTTTTAGGTCGGGTTCTGGTCGGATAGTCTGGAGTGAGGATCTGAGTGAAACTAAAAGGGTGACATTTCCCACTCAGGCATGGAACCTGGCGGCACCAGGGAACGCGCTTGCGACCCTCCATTTCGCCCAGCGCGGGTTTCCACCTCTCGGACCGCCGGGCCGCCGGGTAGGTCCCCGGTTCCTGCCCACACCGGAGCAAGGCGCGAGCCGCCGCGAGGGGGCGCCACGAGAAGGGCGACGGGTACCCATGGCGTCTGCGGGCGGCGGCTCCCTGGGCCTCCTGGCCTGGCTCCTGATCCTTCAGCCCCGGCTCGCCGAGGCCCCGGCGGGCTGGCGGACACCCCTCTCTTCCTCTCCTTCCCCGTCAGGGGGCCGCGGCGGCGGCGAGGACCCTGCGGGGGCCCCCGGATCCTCTTTGTACGCCTTTACCCCAGGTGACGCTTGGCGGGCGCGTCCGGAGCACGGGTTTGGGGCGCCCTGGGTGGGGGCCTGGGAAGCTCTGCCGGCGGAGTCTGAAGAGTCCAAGAGGGACTTCCTTTTGTCTCGGGACATGTGCTACTTTGCGGAGAAGCCCTGGGCACAGGGGACACAGGCCCTGCGTCTTGGAGCTCTTCTCACGACCCTGTCCTCACCCAGTGTGTGGCGGTGGCCTCCTGAAAATCATGGGAGGAGAGGACGCGCAGGAGGGGAAGTGGCCCTGGCAGGTGAGCGTGAGGATCAACGACAGGCACGTCTGCGGAGGCTCGCTCATCTTGGCGCAGTGGGTGCTGACCGCGGCCCACTGCATTTTAAGGTGAGGGTGGCAGGTGGAGCTGTGAGTTCCGGACTCGGGCCGGCCCTCCTCCAACTTCCACTGAGTTCTGCTGCTGCGGCAAACTGACAAAAACAAAACAATAAAAGGACAGGGGTTCTGCCTTGGTAGCCTACTGGGAATAAATACTGAAGGCGGCAGGCAAACCAATTTTGAGAGCGACAGAGGAGAGGTTTTGGGGGAGGGAGATGGGGTGACAGAGACAGTGGCAAGGGAGGTTGGGGCCTGTTTTGGAAACATCTGAAATGTGTGGAAAAGGCACAAGTGATGTTTCCCAGCGTTTCTATGAGGGACATGTCCTCTCTCCCACAGCCGTTTCCATTACAGTGTCAAGATGGGAGATCTGAGTATCTATAGTAGAAACACAAGTCTGATCATTCCTGTGGAAAACATTATCGTCTACCCCGACTTCAGAACACTGGCAACCGTTCAAAATGACGTCGCCCTTCTCCACCTCCTCTACCCCGTGAATTTTACTTCAAACATCCAGCCTATCTGCATCCCTCGGCCAACTTTCCAGGTGGAAGCTGGGACCAGGTGCTGGGTGACTGGATGGGGCAAACTAAAAGAAAGCGGTGAGACTTCAAGGCAGGCGGCAAACTCAGGGCAGAGGGGAGGCAGCCTTACCCCTGGAATGGACACGAAAGCTTGAGGGAGGGACAAGGAGGTAGACTGCCTGGCAGGTGGCAGGTGAGTAAGGGGGAAGCAGGATAGCAGCACCCAGGGAATGGTTTCTGGTTGGCTTGGGTCACCCCAGGAACTGGTTGGGTTCTTTGGTAAGCAACACAAATATTTGCAGCCATTGAGGAAAGTTGCCTGTCCTGGGAACTGGAATTGAACAACCAGGAGAAGAAGAAACATATGGGAAGAGGCTCCTGCAGATTTGTGGGGGCACTGTGTTCAACCGGTTTGGGGCTATTTTTAGGTTCCTTGGGGACAGAGCCAGAGGCTATGGAGTTCTGCCAGGTAAAATTTTTGCTCAAGGGGTGATGAGCTGTCTGCCAGTCAGAGCTGCTCCTTACTGGAAGGACCTGCTTTGGTGGGTAGGGAGCTTCCTGTCCCTGGGGGTGTAGGGAGAGCCTGCTGCTGAGGTATAGGGTCTCTTATACCTGTGGAGAAGCTGGACTTGGTACCTTTGGGGCAGTACCTGTCTAGTGACCCTGCTCTAGAATGTATGCCTTTCTAGATGTACAGGACACCCTGTTACTATTACTACTGATGCTCAGAGTGACAGGTGCTTGGTTTTGATTTCTCAAGTTGGCAAGGTCTTGCCTTCTCTCTCATGAAATATTCTCCCTGCTCCTCTCTTGCTTTTGCTTCTTACATCCTTCTCTCCCCATGTCCACTTTGGGCTTGAGCTTCCTCCTTTATCAAATAGGGACAATACTTACTGCCCTGCCTTCTTCCAGGGGAGCGCTGGGTGTTTGGGGGTTTGTTGTTCACTTGTGCAGATCCACACACTGCTGATCTTCTTTGTCAGTGGAACCTATTCCATCAGAAACTCTCCAGGAGGTGGACCAATACATCATCCACTATAAAAAATGTAATGAGATGATTCAGAAGTACTTGTCATCTTCTACGGAGTTAGTACTAAAAGGAATGATCTGTGGCTATAACAAAAAAGGAAAGGATTCTTGTCAGGTAAGTTTGTGAGCCCTTTCCTCATTCCCAGGTGGTAGGGCCTGGGTTATTTGCTACCTCCTCTATTCATCCATAGTTGAGTTAAGGAGATTCATGGAGAGAAACCCACCATGGCTCCCCTGAACTTGCCTGGCCTATTCCTTCAAAAGGGAGCAGCTCTCAATGACTAGGGGCACTGCTGGAATGTAGGAAAGTTGGGGGTGCATCATGCTAATAATATACGTTGCATTAATTGAGCTCTCTGTGACACTCACCATGCCAATGGGAGCATTAACCCACATTATCTCAGGTAACTTACATCACAACCCTGTAACATAGACATCACGCTCACATAGATGAGGAAGACGAGATCCAAAGAGGTTGGTTCCAAGTTCTGTGATTACCTGTATGACTCCTAGGCCCACACTGTTCCCTCTGCATCAAGCTGCCTTCCTGAGGAGGGGGCATTTGAGCCAGGTCTAAGGGATGAGTGTTTGGATTTCTTGGAGAGAGGAGAAGAGTATTGTAGGGAGAGGGAATAGCATATACAGCAGCTTAAAGATCTGAGGGAACTTATCACATTCAAGAAATGTAAACATTTGGAGCAACAAAGTAGCAAATGTGGCCAGAGAAGTGGATTGGAGTCCAAATATTGCAGCTTGGAATGCTGGGCCTCATTTCTGGGTGAGCATGATCAGGGTTGCCTTTTAGATAAATGAGTCCCTGAGCTGTGTGGTGCATGGGCAGAGGTCTAGAAGCTGTTTTCATCATCTGGCAGTGATAAATTGAGTCCCAAGCGGTGCCTGGGGCAGGGAGGTGCATGGAAGTGTGCTTGAGGTCAAATAATCAGTTCTTGGCGACTGACTGCACGTGGGTGTGGTGGAGAGGAAGAGTTTGGCCTTGTGTTTTGGTCTGAGGTGGTTGGTGGTGGGGCCACCAGAGCAGGTTTGGAAAAGGACATGCAGAGTTCTGCTTTAGTTGGCATGTGTGAAATGTCTGAAAGTGGAACATACAATGTGGAGAGAGCTGGCTATATTGATTAGGAGCTCTAGAGAAACTAGAAAATGTAAGGATTTAGTCCTTCTGTTTGGGGCTACCATGCAGAGGTGACATTCCAAATGTTTAACAACCACTATGGTTTGGAAAATGACCAGTCATAATTTCCTCAAAGGATATGAAAGTTTTCCAATTAACTTTTTTTCCTTATTTATTTATTTTGGCTATGGGGTCTCCCTCTGCCACCCAGGCTGGAGTGCAGTGGCATTTAGTTTAATGTAACCTTAAACTTCTGGACTCAAGGGATCCTCTCACCTCGGCCTCCCCAGTACTAGGACTGGTACAGGTGTGCAACAGCATACCAAGCTAATTTTAATTTTTGTTCAGACAGGATCTCCTTATTTGCCCAGGTGGGTCTTAAACTCCTGGCCTCAAGATCCTCCTGCCATGACCTCCCACACAGCTGTGACAAAATGGCCTGAGCCACTGTGCCTTGCCAAATTTTCATTTCACATGTTTGCATATTCAGTTCTCATATTCTTTGATGTGCCGGGGGAACTCCATGCGTGCCTGTCTCCCCAGTGCCTTGCAGTGCAATCAGCCTGCTTTGATATGGATCCTATTCCATTTCTGGAGTTTCCTTCTTTCTTTTTTTTTTTTTTCTCCAGGGAGATTCTGGAGGCCCCATGGTCTGTGAATATAATGCCACATGGGTCCAAGTGGGGATTGTGAGCTGGGGTGTCGGCTGTGGTCGTGAAGGGGTACCTGGAGTTTACACAGCAACTAGTGTCTATAGTAAGTGGATGGTTGCAGTGGTGAACCAGGCTACCTCTTTGTATTCAGTGGTGTTCCTCATCTTACTCCTGTGCTTTGTGCAGCCACTGGGCATCCTAGTGACACCATGATCACTCCAGCTTACTACTCCCCTCCTGTTTCTGAGTCTTGAACTTAGGGGTCTCCTCTGACCTACTCCTTCTCAGTGCCCCTTCCTCAAATCTCAGTTATCTACTGGCCCCCTGGAGACCCACACAAGTGAGCATGGCAGGGAGACTGAGGCCTAGAAAGTGTCCCTGCCTGGTGCTCTGGTTACCTTCCTTGGCCACCCTTACACCGGGGCTCTGTTCTGCCTTGTGGAAAGCAGGAGATGAACCAGTCCCAGCTAGGGGGCCAGCTGACCTGCCAAGTGAGGTGTGATGACTCATGACTGTCTTGGAGAACATCTACTAAAGAAGAGACATCACGGGCAGTGAAACGAGCCTTAGACTTGGTCCTGGTTTCAGGATTGTCACCCGAGACTTTGCGAAACCAGCTTGGTTTTTTGCTCAGAGAGAGTGAAGGAGGCGTTACCAGGTCCCTGCAGGGGTGCAAGGCCTCAACTACCTCTGGCTCAGTTGTCTGGGGCTGAGAGAAGTTCCCTGTATCCCACTGTGGATCCTTCTGTGAGTGAACATCCTCGGTCACACAAGCCCTCTCAGGAAAACCCATTCTTGGTTTCCTTCTCCTCAGCGTCCTAGTGGCCATATCCAGGCACCACCATCCCCCTCCCCCGTGTTTTTTTGAGGCAGTTATGAAGTGCAGTTTTTAGAAATCAGCTGAATAAAAAATGTTTAGAGAATCTTCTGTGTGTTCTGCCTTTCTGCTGGCCTGGGGGTTGGTGACATTGAAGAGAATTTACTTCACATTAAGCTTAGGAAGATGCTGATGATTCTTTTAAAATCATAGAAAGAGAGGGGATATGAGTTGGACAAATGGTTCTAGACAGTTGGGTTCTGCTGCCTAACAGGAAAAAACCCAAACTCTTTATAAAATGATTTAAAGATGTTTGTTCTGAGCCTAATATGTGTGACCACGGCCTGGGGAGCCATGTTCAGGAAGTCTTGAGCATGTCCTGAGGAGGTTGGGTAATAATATTGTTTTACACATGTTAAAGACATAGGGATTGCAGGTAAAATCATAAATTAATACATGGAAGATGTGTTGATTTGGTCTGAAAAGGTGGGACACAAGAGAGGGGTGGTTATAAGTTATAGGTGGGTTCAAAGATTCTTTGATTTGTAATTGGTTAAAGAAATAAAGCTTTGTCTAAACAAAGACTTGGAATGTTTTAAGTTAAGGAAGTCTTGGCTGGGCACAGTGGCTCATGCCTATAATCCTAGCATTCTGGGAGGCCAAGGCAGGAGGACTGCTTGAGCTCAGGAGTTCAAGACCAGCCTGAGCAAGATGAGACCCCCATCTCTACTAAAAATAGAAAAATTAGCTGGCTGTGATGATGTATGCCTATAGTTCCAGCTATTTAGGAGGCTCAGACAGGAGGATAGCTTGAGCCCAGGAAGTTGAAGTTGCAGTGAGCTATGATGACACTGCTACACTCTATCCTAGGGTGACAGAGGGAGACTATACTCTGTCTAAAAAAAAAAAAGTCTATTATTCAGAGATAAGCCACAATATCTGTTAAGGAAATTGATGGCCTACAGGCAATTTAACTTTTGCTCTGCATGCCCTTAGGTCCTGTTAATTTAGTATCTTATTGTTTGAGATTGCCAAACCTCCCTTCCTTTCAGGGCTAAGAACTCAGTTTTAAGGGTTTTCTGGGGTTCCTTTGGCCTAGAGGGGGTCTGTTCAGTCTGTGTGGGCTGTAGCGTGTAGGATTTTATTTTAGTTCACACTCCTCATAGCCATTAGCATTTCCACATAGAGATTTGTAGCTGAGTTTGCTAGTATTGCATCTGGGATGGAGGAGGGAAAGAGACTGGAAGCAGGAGAGGGATCAGGGCACTGCATCCCAAACTATAACTTCCGTTTTCTGCCTCTTTCTGCCTTATGCTCTCCAGATATGTAGAGCCTTGAGCGCCAGATTGCTTTAATGAGGCTCTCTGGAAAATAGGATTGAGGTTTAGGGAGATGATTGGTTGGGTTGCTTAGTGGGTGTGGCTCATTTCCCTCATTACTTTGTGGTCCAGGGTACCTGTTTGTTATGATTCAGGACATTTCATAGTTCCTAATTTCTTTTCGTGTTCATGAAACTTTGAAGTTGCCTCCTTTTAAGAGAGGATTGGTGTGTTTTGCATGTGGAAAGAAGGTGCACGTGAATGTTTAGGTGAATAAAGACTGGTAGAGATTGGTAATTATCCTCCCTGGCACTTTCCCTTCCTTCGGGTATATAGCTGATCAGAATGAAGACTACATTTCTAAGCCTCTCTTTCATCTAGGTGTGACACAAGCTCTGGCCAACTGGATAGAAACAGAAATGTTAGTTGTGAATTCCGGGAAATGTCCTTAAAGGGAGGCCAAGCTCCTTTTCATCCCTTTTTTTCTCTCCTGGTTGGACTGTGTACATGGTGGCTAGTGTGTGAACAGTCATTTGGGATGTGAAGAACATGCTAAGGTTGTGCTACAACCATTTAGAAGGAACTTGACTTCCCGGAATTCATAAGGCTGCCAGTAGAGCATTTTATGCAACAGAGAAAAAAAGATTCATTTTTAATGATGCCACTGTCATTTTGAGTCTCAGTTACTCATAGAAAAACTTTTTTCAAACTAATTCAATTTGTATCATTTGGAGCTTTATTTCTAGATTGTTATGAATATAGATTTTTCAAGTCATTTCTTATTTAGACTAAATTATTATTTTTTTCTACCTTTTTTTAAAATTTCAGATTAATGTGAGGACACAAACAATTAGGTTACAATGTTTGTATCTGTTAGGTAGAGTCCCTGTTGTAGTGTCCCACAACCAGAAAGTGTGCCGTATACCCTTACATTGTGCTCATTAAGTGGAAGCACACCCCTCCCCCTCCCTACTTCCCTCTTCCCCTTTCTCCTCCCCTCTCCCTCCTCTTTTCTCCCCTCCCTTCTTTTCTCTCCCCTTTCCCTCCTCCCCCCTCTCCACATCATGAATTGAATTGAGTTTTTCTCTGGTGTGGGCATGTATTAGATCATCTACTGGCTTCATATTAGTGTTAGATACTTGCTTTTCCATTCTTGTGATACTTTCCTAGGAAGAATGTGTTTTAACTTCACCCAGGTTAATAGAAAAGATGTAATGTCTCCATCTTTTTATGGCTGAATTGTATTCCATGGTGTATATATACCATGGTTGTTTAGGTTGTTTCCACATCTTGGTGATTCTAAATTGAGCAGCAAAAAACAATCTAGTGCAAATGTCCTTATTGTAAAATGATTTTTTTCTTCTAGTTAGATGCCTAGTAATGGGATTGTGGGATCAAATGGAAACTCTATTTTGAGTTCTTTGAGGATTCTCCATACCTCTTTCCAAAGAGGCTGTATTAGTTTGCAATCCCAGGGTCTATAGATTTTTGAGAGAAAAACTTGTTGGAATGGCCACATAAGGAAAGGAAGAATGGATTTCGTCTAAAGACCTGGAGTCAGTAGAAATGAATATAGTTCATCCATCCAGTTCATGATTGTGGAGGCTGGATAGGCAAATCCAGAAGGCAAAAGCCATCAAGAAGGGCAGGCTGAGTTCGGCGGTGCCTGTAGTTCAAGTGGCTAAGGCACCAGCCTCATAAACCAGAGCTGGCGGGTTTCAATCCAGCGTGGGCCTGCCAAGCAACAATGACAAGTACAATTGAAAAATAGCTGGGTATGTGGCAGGCGCCTGTAGTCCCAGCTACTTGGGAGGCTGAGACAAGAGAATTGCTTAAGCCCAGGAGTTGGAGGTTGCTGTGAGCTGTGATGCTATAGCACTCTACCCAGGGTGACAGCTTGAGGCTCTGTCTCAAAAAAAAAAAAAAAAAGGGCAGACTGTAACTCTCTGGCAGGAACTGAGGCTACTCTCCACTTGTGGAATTTCTCTTTCCTTGGGGTAGACTAAATTCTTTATTTCTACTGTCCCATATCTCATTTCTTCCTTCTCTATTCATTTTTAAAAACTAATTTTAAAAGTTTATGTTTACCAATGATTGGATTATCTCTTTTTTTTTAAGGTTTATTTATTTATTTAATTATTTATTTATTTGCAGTTTTTGGCCAGGACAGGGTTTGAACCCACCACCTCCGGTACATGGGGCCAGCGCCCTACTCCTTTGAGTCACAGGCGCCACCCTGGATTATCTCTTAATGTATTTCTAGTTCTTCTTTAGAGGTATAATTTGTATATAGTAAAATACACAGATCGTAATATATAACTTTATTAGTTTTAATAAATGCATACTGCATGTTAGTATCACCCAAATTATGATAGAGAACATTTTTATTGTCAACCTAAATGGACAAAACTGAAGCACATAATAAAATTTCAAAGAGTTTACTTGAGCCAAAACGAGGAAAGCTGCAGATGACTCAGACTCACGTGACCTTGGATGTGAACTCCACTCAGCTTTTGTTGCAGCAGGTTTTTAAAGGCAAAAAAGGGGACAAGGAGTTGCCTGATATAAAGATGTCAGAAATTCTCATTAGTTTACAGAAATAACATTAGTGTCAGTGGGAAAACCCAAACTCTGTAAAATAACTTAAAGAGGTTTATTCTGAGCCAAATATGTGCAACTGCAGCCCAGGGAATGGTCTCAATAGGTCCTGAGAAAATGCACCCAAGGTGGCCAGATTACAGTTTGGTTTTATACGTTCATGCAGACAGAAATTATAGGTGAAATCAGTATATTAAAGGTATACACTGGTTTGGCCTGAAAAGGTGGGACACCTTGAAGTGGGGGCTTACAAGTCATGAGTTGGGTTTTAGGGATTCTTTCATTGGCAATTGATTGAAAGAGTTAAGCTTCATCTAAAGACCTGGAGTCAGTAGAAATAAATGCTTGAGTTAAGATAAAGGAGTCTTCTATCTGTCATGTGGTGCTATATCAGAACCAGGTTGGAAAATAGGTCACCTGATAATGGATTGATAAAAACCCATTTAATGAGATTTTATTGTTTGTAGGTGTGACTCACCAGGCCTCTTAGAAAGGAGTTTGAGCAAGAGAAAAAAAAGGTCAGAGTTTAGTTCTCAGGTAATTGGCTATTGATTCTATGGGTTTTGATGTCCAGTATACACTTGACATTGTCAGGTTAGTTTATAGCTACTTGGGGTAAGGATAAGAATCTTTAAGAGATGATTACTTAGCTCCAGGAAGGAAGCAGAATATGACTGCTGCCTAATTCCAGTGCATCTCTGGGTCAGATAACTTAGCAAAGGCTGGCATTCTTCAGCTAAAAGGTTTTTTCTTCCTCGCCATCACTTCAGGATGTTCCCATATGCTCCTTTCTAATCATCTCCTCCCAGAGATAACCACTTTTCTGATTACTGTCAAATTAGATTCACATGTTATTGAATCTCATATAAATGGAATCCTACAGTGAGTACTCTTTTGTGTCTGGATTTTTATCCTCCACATACTGTTTTTGAGATTTGTTCATGTTGTTACATGTATTGCTATGGTTTATTAAGTATGAAATGTCCAATTTCTTTAAGCACTAAGTTTGACAGTTAATATGCATATCTCTGACATTTCACTTTGACACTTTGTTTATATTTATTGTAAAGGCACATCCTTTACATACATCCTTTTTCAAACACATGATTGGGCTTGTAATTATCTTTCAAATGTTTTTGGGGGCAATTTTTGTGAAATTGTGGATAAGTCAAAAACGTGTGTTATTTTCGAATATGAGTTCTGTCATGGAACCAACACAGTGGAGACAGCTTGAAATATTAACAAAGCATTTAGGAAGGATGTGACTAATGAACATACAGTATGTTGAAGGTTTGACATGGCTGGTGATTTTAATCTTGAAAATGAGCCATGTTTATGATCTGAGACCAAGATGGATAATGATGAGCTGAAAGCTGTAGAGGAAGTGAAGCCAACTCAACCTACATGTGAATTAGCAGCATGGTTTGACGTTACTATTCCAACAATATTGAACTATTTGAAACAAATTGGCTAGGTAGTGCAGCTGGATAGATGGCTTTCATGTGAAGTAAATGAACATCAGAGGAGAAATTGTCTCAAAGCTTGACTTTCTTCACTGTCACAAGATAAAAGGGAACCATTTCTACATCGTATTGTTATGTGTGATGAGAGATGGATTCTTTTTGACAGTTGGTAGCATTTGGCACAATGGTTGGGTGTTGCTGTCCACTAGCCCAATCAACGACACAGAGATATCACTGCAGACGGAATGATTAAGTAAGGGAAGACTGAGGCTCGTTCAGGCCTACAGCCTTTGTTCATTTTTATTCACTGTATTATATATCCAAACTCATCAGATAAGAATAAGCAAGAATAAAGAACAAAAGCATTAAGTGAGACTGCTATAAAAAAGTTCTTTTCAGCATAAATGTTGCAAAGCACATACACGTCATTTCTAAGTCTGGAGCATATAACTTGAAGGTGAACTACAAGGACACCAGGCTGTCTGTTTCTGTTCGCCCACCTCCCTAACAGGTTAAATGAAGCTTTTGTGTAATTTGAAGTTAGGGAATGAAGAGCAACAGTTCAGCTCCAGATAGGAGCTAAATCTCCAGCTACGACTTGGTGGGGACCGCAGGGAATCATATCTCAAGGCCTTTTCAGCAAGCAGGGAGGAATTAACCCTTTCATCTCTGCTGTTTTAGCAAGCAGGGAGGAATTAACCCCCAAGTCTCGCTTATAGCCGAGAATGGAATTTTCCCGTCTTAGGTTCTCATACCACAAGGAGCACATATGAGACAAAGCCACATTTCTGGGGTGCTGAGAACTGTGCCCCTTCACTAGGGTCATGATGAAGTGCCAAAACATAGCCCTAAACCAAATATTCTCCAAAAAAAGCTAATGGTATCTGTTTAGTGGTCAAGTGCTGATGTTGTCTATGGTGGCTGCATGAAACCTGGTCAGTCAATTTCAGTGGATGTCTGTGTGAACCAATTGGATGAAATGATGAGGATGCTCGTGATGAAGTAGCCGAGACTGGTCAATAGAGACAGGACAATGATCTTGCAAGACAACCTTGACCACTTGTTGCACAAACAGTGCAGCTCAAACTACAGAACTGGACTTGGAAACTATCCACTGTGTTCACCAGACCTTGCACTGAATGACTATCACTTCTTCCAGGTTTTAGACTACTTCTTGCAAGGAAAATATTCAATTCTCAACAAGCTATGGGAAATGTTTTTCACAGTTTCCTCACTTGCTTTCCAGATTTCTTCATTGCTAGCATACATAAGCTACTGTTAAAATGGAAAAACTATGTCAGTAGTTTAGGAATTTTCTTTGATTAATTGTACTGCTTTTTGTTTGAGATATAATAACCTAAAATTTTGTTTTGAGGTTGGACATTTGGTATTTATTGACCTAATAGTTTGCTAGCAAATCCCAAAGGGATTCAGCCTAAGTCCATTTGCTTGCCACACAGAGAGCCAATTATCAAGACAACAAGGACTGCCAAGAAAGACAGGAAATCACAGAGTGATAAACCAATTTTCCAATGGCGTTTAGGTATTTTTATACATGCTTTTAACCGTGGAGGAGGGAAACTAAGGAGTATATGTCAATAAACAATTGCTAGGAGAGTTGCCAGGGAAAATGACTGGATGGGGGGAAATAGATTGACTTATAGATTATTCTGAGAGAAAGATATTTGTGACTTAAGTTATTTAGTCCTATTAAGTTATCTTGACCATTATTTCTATAATATATTGAAACAACAAGAAGGGGCAAGGGAAGTAAATTGTCCTCTATGATGATCTCATCAGGTCAGCCTGGTTTATGCAGATAGAGGGAAAGTCTCTTCCAGTGTTTCTTGACTTTGATGGCCTTTAATTAAAAATATTCTTTATGCCAGAGAGTTGTATTTTGGGGTGAAATTTCCTGAGTTCCCTTGATGTATATTTAACTTCGTTAGAAATTTCCTAAGAGTTTTCCAAATTGGTTGTATAATTTTATACTGCTACCAGTAATAAAGGAGTGTTCCAGGTGATCTGGGTCTTCATTAGTGCTTTTATTTGCTTGATTCAAATATGTATGAAGTAGTATCTCATTGATGTGTGTGTGTGTGTTTTTTTTTCCTTTGAGACAGAGTCTCACTGTGTTGCCCAGGTAGAGGGCCATGGTGTCATATCTCACAAAACCCTCAAACTCTTGGGCTCAGGTAATCCTCTTGCCTCAGCATTCCAAGTAGGTGGGATTACAGGTGCCCACCACAATGCCTCGCTATTTTTAGTAGAGACAGGTTCTCATTCTTGCTCAGGCTGGTCTCCAACTCTTGAGCTCAGGCTATCCACCAGCCTCGCCTTCCAGAGTGCTAGGATTATGACTGGGAGCCGCTGCGCCCTGCCCTAGGCCTTTTTTTTTTTCTCTAAACAAAATGAGTAATGATGGGGAAATTTTAGAACACCAACATATATAGAAATCAGTCCAAGTATTGTTCTGTTATTCACTTTTTAAAAACGCAAAATGGTATCAGAGGGCCACTAAGGAATAGCCACTAGAGGACTTAACTTTCCCATTATACTACATAAACAATTAGAAACAGAGAAAAATAACTTTTTAGGCATCAGGATAATAGGCAGTATAGGACTGTGATCCTGGAGAGAAAGGCAACAAGTGAGTGAATTCTGTAATTATACTTGCTTCCTACGTGGTGACAATTTTCAGACAGCACAGAGAGGGAGTCCAAACAGAACACAATGATATTACTAAGTTAAGGAGACAGAGATTGGATACCAGGAAGGCTAAGTATCTGGAGTTTGAAGGTCAGAATACTGGAGAACAGAGATTAGCAAATTGATTGTGGGCCAATTTGAGACAGCCTACTTTTATACAGGCCTAAGATAAGAATGATTTATACATTTTTAAAGAGTTTTTATTTTTTACTTTTTTTTTTTCTTTGAGACAGAGTCTCACTGTGTTGCCCTCCATAGAGTGCTGTAGCGTTATAGCTCATAGCAACCTCCAGCTCTTGGGCATAAGAGATTCTTTTGCCTCAGCTTCCCAAGTACCTGGGATTACAGGCGCCTGCCACAAGGCCTAGTTATTTTTTTCTTGCAGTTGTCATTGTTGTTTAGCTGGCTGATGTTGTAACCTCTGTGCTATGCGCACCAAGCCATAAAGAGTTGTTTTTAAAAAAGAATATGTGGGGGGTAGCGCCTGTGGCTCAGTGAATAGGGTGCTGGCCCCATATACTGAGGGTGGTGGGTTCAAACCCAGACCCTGTCAAATTGCAACAAAAAATAGCCGGGTGTTGTGGCGGGTGCCTGTATTCCCAGCTACTCTGGAGGCTGAGGCAAGAGAATTGCTTAAGCCCAAGAGCTGGAGGTTGTTGTAAACTGTGACACCATAGCACTCTACTGAGGGTGACAAAGTAAGACTCTGTCTCTAAAAACAAACAAACGAACGAACGAACGAACAAAAAAACAAAACAAACAAAGAATATGTGGCGGAGACCATGTATGGCCTGCAAAGCCTAAAGTATTTACTATCTAGCTGGAAGTTTGCCTGTTCCTGCTATATAGGATGGAGGTACACAGAGAAGGAGTTCCAGAAATCTACAGGGAAATCCCTGGTAGTCATTGACTGAATATTAATTTGTATATGAATAGGGCAAATTTCTAGGAGGCTAGGCAAAGAACAAATGCCAGAGAGCTATAAGCTGAACAATTATTAGAGCTCACACAGTACTGACAGACATCTATATTTTATTCACCCATAGAAGAGAGACCTCATTGAATTTTGGGGCAATCAGTAGAGACTCTAGAAGGATCAGACCTTAATATCAGGACTAAGGTTCCCTAGCATAAAGGCTGCTCTAGACTTATCCTAACTTAAAAAATCAACCTCAAATGGATTAAGATGAACTGCAAGTAATTTAGCTGTCTGCCAAATCCCAGCATTTCTTAAAGAAAGATGGTACAATTAAAATAGGCCACAGAGTAAAATTTGCGGTGTTTGAAATTCATTAAAAGTTATTAGATATATATGAAAGTGGCAAATTGTGACCTGTAACAGAGAAGAAAGCCAGTCAATAGCAACAGATACAGAAATGATGAAATTATTAATAGTAGACCAAGACTTTAAAATGCCTCTTACTAATATTATAACTTTGCTCAAGGATTTAAAAGAAAGCATGAGGCCAGGTGTGATGGCTCACTCCTGTAATCCTAACTGTCTGGGAGGTCCGAGGCAGGAGGATGGCTTAAGCTTAGGAATTTGAGACCAGTGTAAGCAAGAGCAAGACCCTGACTCTACTAACAATAGAAAAAGTATTAGGGTCTTGTAGTGGGTGCCTGTAGTCTCAGCTACTCAGGAGACTGAGACAGGAGGATTGCTAGAGCCAAGGATTTTGCGGGTGCTGTGAACTAGGCTGATGCCTTGGCACTCTAGTCCAGGCAACAGAGTAAGACTCTGTCTCTAAATAAATAAATAAGTGCACGAACATAATTAGGGAGAAAAGCTAAAGATATAAAAAGAGCCACATGGAAGTGTTAGAGGTAAAAAGTATGATACAAGATGAAATGAAAAATTAACTGTACGGGTTTAACCACAGATTAGACAGACACTGCAGAAGAAAATATTGATGAAACTGAAGGCATAGCAATGGCGATGATACAAACTGAAGCATAGACCCAAAAAGTTGAAAAGAATATTGCCTCATAATTTGACCAACAGGTCATGACATGTGAAAAATTGGATTATAGCAGGACAGAAGAAAACAGTGGGAGCAAAAATAATTGAATA
This sequence comes from Nycticebus coucang, assembly GCF_027406575.1. Lineage (NCBI taxonomy): Eukaryota > Metazoa > Chordata > Mammalia > Primates > Lorisidae > Nycticebus > Nycticebus coucang. The sequence goes on along the minus strand of NC_069787.1, from coordinate 91,767,838 downwards.
AATAGTATCAAAACATTTTCCAAATTTGATGAAAGCTAAAAGCTACAGATTCAGGAAGCACAATGAAGGTAAATACGCAGAGTAAACACACAGAAAACTACAGTGGAAAACATAGGATTGAATTGCTATTGAAAATTCAATGATACAGTTTAAAAACAGCTGGGAAGAGATTTATAGAGAAACAAAGATAAGAATGTTGCAGACTTCTGTTCCTGAAACAATGCAAGTCAGAAGAGCATCATCTTCAAATGAGAAAAGTAAAAAAAGTCAATGTTGAGTTCCCTTATGAAGTGAAAGTATCTTCCAAAAGCAAAAATGAAACAAAGGCTTTTATAAAACAAAGGTGAGTGAATTCCATCTTGGACTTCAAGTAGTTTTTTTTTGAGACAGAGCCTCAAGCTGTCACCGTGGGTAGAGTGCCGTAGCATCACAGCTCATAGCAACCTCCAACTACTGGGCTCAAGCGATTCTCCTGCCTCCGCCTCCCAAGTAACTGGGACTATAGGCACCCACCACAATGCCCAGCTATTTTTTGGTTGCAGCTGTCATTGTTGTTTGGCGGGCCTGGGCTGGATTCGAACCTGCCAGCTCAGGTGTATGTGGCTGGTGCCTTAGCCGCTTGAGCCACAGGCGCCGAGCCTAATAGCTTGCTTTTTTAATAATAATAATCATAATATATTCCTATGTACATATAGCAGATATGTTATTTGGCTTTTAAAGTCAAGATTTTGAGGCCAAGATTAAACAATGAAAATGAAATTAAATAAAATTTCCATTTTTTATGATGGGTGTGCTTAAATTTTTTTTACATTTTGAGATAACTGGAGATGCACATGTAATGGTATGAAATAATACAGAGAGATCTCCTCTTCCATCTACACAATACCTCCCAATGTTAACATCCTGAAAAGAACTATAGCACCATGTCACAACCAGGATATTGAAGTTGATACAATCCATCTAATTCAGATTTCTCTAGTTTTACTTGTGCTAAATTTATGAAAACATACTAGTCAATATGTAGGTATAGCTCTCTACAGTTTGATCACACATGTAGGTACATACTCCCATAGTCAAGACACAAAACAATTTCATGACCAGACTATTCCTTGTGGTGTACTTTTAAAACCACACCTACCTCCCTAAATCTGGGCAACCGCAGATTAGTTTTTCATTTCTAAAATTTTGTCTTTTCAAAAATGTTATATAAATGGAATTATACAGCATGTCACCTTTTGGGATTGGGTTTTTTCATTCAGCATAATTCCCAGGAAATTCATCCAAGTTGTTCAGGAATTGATAGTTCATTCTTTCTTTTTCTGAGTAGAATTCTTTGGTATGGGTTAAACCACAGTTTATCACTGACCCTTTGAAGGACATCTGGGTTTATATTAATTTCCTATAATAGCTGAAACAATTCACCACAAATGTAGTGGCTTAACACAATCCAAACTTGGCCAACTGGGTTCCTTCTGGAGGCTCTAGGGCAGATTTTGTTTTCTTTGCCATTTCCAGTTTCTGGAGGCTGCCTGGATTCCTAGGCTCCTTCCTCCATCTTTAAAGTCAGCAGTGTAACATCTTCAGATCTCTCCCTCGGCCATCACATCTCTTTCTCTGACTCTGGCTCTCCTGGCTCCCTCTAGGATGCTTGTGATTACATTGGGCCCACGAAGATAATCCAGAAGGCTCTCCCATCTCAAGATCCTTAATGTACTCAAATTCTGTGTGCCATGTAAGCGAACACACTCACAGGTTCAGGGATTGGAATGTGTACATCTCTGGGGGTCCATTACTTGGCTACTACAGGGTTGTTTCCAGGTGTTGGCCATCACGAATAAAGATGCTACAAACATTTGTGACACAGATCTTCATTTCTCTGGGATAAATGCCTAGGAGTATAATTACTGGATTGTTTGGTAATTGCATAGTTTTATAAGAGACTGAAAATCTGTTTTCCAGCGTGGCTGCAGTAGTTTACATTCTCACCACAGTGTGTGAGTGATCCAATATCTGCATCCGTGCCAGCACTTGGTGTCGTCGCTATTTTTGATTTTGGGCAGTCTGGTAGGTGTGTTACGGTATCTCTTGAGGTTTTAATTTGCATTTTGCTAATGGCCAGTTACACAGAACATCTTTTCACGTGAATGTTGATTTTCAGAAAGGTAGTAGTGTCATCTCTAACACAGTGGTTAGTAATGTTAAGTGCAACATTTATGTTAAGGAGTTTTGATTTTTATTGGTAACGAGAGGGGGAGGGAGATTCTGGGAAAGCCTTGGCCTAGCTGGAGCCCGGGGAAGCTCGGCGGTGCCGCAGGGAGTTGTGTGCGTTTCTGTGGGAGTAAGGGGTTAGGCCCCTGCCGCTCTCTGCTGGGCGGGGAGTGGGGAACCTAGGCCAGGAGACCCGGAGCGTCCAAGAGGCGCTCCCTTAATGAGGTGGCGGGGGGAGCTGAGTGCACTTGGAGCCAGGAAGAGAGAGGACTTCAGAGTCAAGACTCCGCAGTGCCGTCCTTGCAGCCTCAGGACCCTCCTCTAGTCCTGTGGCTCTACCCTCGCCCCGCCCCCGTCCCTCGCAGGAGCAGCAAGTTACCCTCGGAAACCAGGGCAGGGGCGGGGCCGCCGCGAGGGGGCGCCACGAGGAGGAGACCGAGGTTGCCTGCGGAACCATGGCGTCCGCCGGCGCCGGCTCCCTGGGCCTCCTGGCCTGGCTGTTGCTACTTCATCCCCAGCTCTGCCAGGCCTGGGTGGGTCGGGTGGGGACGCAGTGGGGCCCGGAGCCGCCCCCACCTTCGCCTCCCACTTCAGGGGGCAGCGACGAACCCGGACCACCCAGGCCTCAGCCACCTCTCCTAGGGGCCCCGGGGTCCCCTGCAGGCCCCCAATCCAGAGGAAGCACAATGTCACCCGATTTGGGGACATTTGTCAAAGGTCGCTCTCATTCTTACTATGACTACGACATTTTGGTAAAGACACAAACACCAGCAGGGACCACAACGATATTTCCTTCAGGTGATGTTTCTGGGCCATTCCCTGCCCTGAGAAGTGACCTGGTCTGAGGGGGAAGGGACCCTGCCCCAGAGGAGGAGGGTCTCAGGGACGCACCACCCTTCCTGTGCTGCCCTGTCCTTGAGACGTGAAGACAAAGCCATTGCTTGAGGAGTCTTAGGGACACAGGCCTGCCTAGGAAGTGTGGGGGACGGTAGGGGCCCCGTCTGAGGGGCTGAGGATGATCCCTGCAGGAAGCTCGGCAGCAACTTTACTCTGCGTTCCTTTCCTTCACTGACCTGCTCCAGCATGTGGCCAGAGGAGCATGAGGATAGTTGGGGGACGTCCTGCCCCAGAGAGGAAGTGGCCCTGGCAGGTGAGCCTGCAGGTGAATGATCAACACATCTGTGGGGGCTCCCTTATCGCCAGTCGGTGGGTGATGACTGCAGCCCACTGTGTGTTTGGGTGAGTGTTTGGGCCTCAGGGATTGAGCTCCTGATCAGGAAGTGCGACCTGGAGCCAAACTGTCCCCTCCCTGAGCTTCCTCTTCCTCCTCTGAAAAAGGGGGTGACAGTCCCATAGCCTTTTCCAGTCTGGGATGAGACCTGAGGATTTGCATTTCTAGCATATTCTCAGGTGCTGCTGCTGCTGGTCTGGGGCCTGGGAGAGATCCATGGTGGTGGTGGGGTCCCTGGAGGGAATGTGGTTTGGAGGGAGGGAAGTGGCTGATGGCTGGAACAGGAAGATGGGGCCATTCTGGGAAGCACCTTATGGTGTGGAATCAGAGGATATAGACCCTGGAGGATGTCCTTGCAGAATTATGGAATATGTTGTGAAGATGGGAGATGTCAATGTGCATCATCAGTCCAGATCTTCAGTCATTGTTCCAGTTGAAGACATTGTTATCCATGAAGAGTATGAGGTTGCTACATTGCGAAATGACATTGCCCTTGCTGTGCTAGCCTTCCCTGTGAATTACTCCACACACATCCAGCCTGTGTGCCTCCCTGACAAGACTTTCATGGTGAAAACTGATACTCCGTGCTGGGTGACTGGATGGGGCAGACTCACTGAAACAGGTGAGACTATGAAGCAAGAGTAAAGCAAAGTCAGACCAGAAAATAGGCTGCCTGGTGCCCTGAGGTTGGCCAGAGAGCCAAAGGGAGGGACGGGAGGCTGATTTCACAGTAAGGAGGGAAGGAGGATGGAGAATATGCTGCTGGGGAGTAATTTAACAAGCGGTTATGAATATCTACCGGTTTGTCAGGACTGGGGGCTTGGGTGCAAAGGATGGTGGGTTCTCTCTAGGGTGGATTATAGCTCAGGGGGTGATGAGTTGCCTTGTAACGTAAACTGTCTCACCTGAGAAGTACCTTCCCTAGTAGATAGGAGCTTCCTGGGTGTGAGAAGAGGCCAGAGACCTCTCATTGAAGTGTAGGGAGAGGTTGGATTTTAGAGTCTGTGGTCCTGCTCTAGAAAGATGCTTTACAAATGCACGGGATACCTTGTCACCATTACTATTGGTGTCTAGGGTGACAGATGGATGCTTGGTTTTTATTTCTCAGGGTCGTAAGGCCTTACCTTCACTCTCCTGATGTGTTCTCTGTTTTTTTTTTTTTTTGTGTGTGTGTGTGTGAGACAGAGTCTCCCTCTGTACCTCTGGCTTGAGAGTGCAGTGGCATCATCATAGGTCACTGCAGCCTCAAACTCCTGGGCTCCAGTGATCCTTCTGCCTCAGCCTCCCAAGTAGCTGGGACTACAGGCACGCACTACAATGTCCAGCTAGTTTTTTTCTCATTTTGGTCGAGGTAGGGTCTTGCTCTTTCTCAGGCTGGTCTTCAACTCCTGAGCTCAAGGGATCCTCCTGCCTCAGCCTGCCAGAGTGCTAGGATTATAGGCGTAGGCCACCATGCCTGGTCCTCCTGATCTGCTCATATTTCTCTTGTCTTGTGGATCCTCCTCTCCCCATATCATCTGTGGGCTTCATTTTCTCCTGTGTCAAATGGGGACAGTATGCAATGCCTAAGAGATGTCTGTGTAAGAACACACTGCGCTAAGATCCCAAGTAAGTATGGGGTAATCTTTCCTGCCCCACTTATGTAGATCCACTCATTCCAAAATGGTCTCTCTGATGATCTAGCTACAACACTGCCAACTGAACTTCAGGAGGTTGAGCTATACATTATTCGTCGTGAGAAATGTTTGGAGATACTTATGGAAAAGGCGAGGCGTAAAGTTGTCTTGGGAGATGTTGTCTGTGCCCATGGTGACCGAGGAGAAGATTCCTGCAAGGTCAGTTCAAGGGCCCCTTGCTGCCTCATCGTTACGGTGTCTTGTTAAAGCTTCATCAAGTCCAGCCAACTGGGTCTAGGTTCTGTTCTAGCTTTTCCATTTGCCATTATTCACATGAATGAGAGGTGAGGACAAGCCACCAAAGCTTTCCTGATCCTTCAGGAGAGAGCAGCTTATAAAGCTTACAGTGGGGGCAGGATAAATCTGGGGCCGAATCCGTGACCCTGAACACGCACCCAAATACAGATTCCACGTTTTAAGCCCCTGTTATGTGACAAGCAATGTACTTTACTCTTCATTATCTCAGAGTAGGTGTGTTTTCTTTATATATTCAGCTTTTGGAACACAATTTTTTAGTAGGTACACAATTTTTATTTGTTAAATATGTTCAATTTCTCAAATCTCATATTCCCTTAAACCCAGGGCTGAGGTGTCAGGAGAAGCTCCTGTGTCCTGCCTCCACAAGGCCTTGCAGTGCCATCAGCCTGCTCTGCCACGGATCCTGGCCTGTTCCTGCAGTTTGTTTTTTTCTTTCTCCAGGGAGATTCTGGGGGACCCCTGGTCTGTGAATTAAATGATACCTGGATCCAGGTCGGGATTGTGAGCTGGGGCATTGGCTGTGGTAAGAAAGGATTTCCAGGAGTTTATACGGAAGTTAGTCACTACTTGGACTGGATCATTGCTCACATGAGTCAAGCTTCCTGTCTGGACTCAGTAGGCTTCCTTGTTCTATTCCTGTGTCTGGTGCTGCCTCTGGACATCCTGGTGACACCATGATGGCCCCAGCCCACTCCTCCTGTTTTGGAGTCTCCCACGTAGGGGTCTCCTCTGACCAACCTCCCACTCCGTCTCAGTGCCCTTTCCTCAAATCCCTGTTAGGATGCACTGGCCCTCTGGAGGCCCACACATGTGAGCATGGCAGGGAGACTGGGGCCTGGAAAGTGTCCCTGCCTGATGCTCTGGTCACCCCAGTTGGGCTATGCTCTGCCTTGTGGGAAGGAGGGGATGAACTGATCCCAGCTGGGGGGCCAGGTTACCTGCCAGGAAGGATGACTTTTCACCATCTTGGAGAACACCTGCCAAAGAAGAGACATCATCAACTGTGAAGCAAGCTTTAGACCTGAGACTGTGAAACCAGTCAGCTCGGTGATTGCTCAGAGAGAGTGAGGCGCCACTGGAAGGTCCCTGCAGAGGTGCAAGGCCTGGCTGGGAGAAGGTCCCCTAAAGCCCATTGTGGATCTATCTGTGAGTAGAGACCTATTGCCACACAAGGCCTCTTTGGGTGACCCATTCTTGGTGCCCCCTTCTTCAGTGCCCTAGCAGCCACATCTAGGGATACCCCACATTATTTTGAGGCAGTTATAGAGTGAGGTGTTTTCAGAAATCAACTGAATAAATGTTTGGAGAGTCTCCTATGTGTTCTCAAGCTATGTTCACCTGAAGTATTTGGCTGCATAAAATATACTCTGTAAAAATCTAGTTTTCCATTTAGCTAAGGATATTTGTGGTTCTTATTAAAACCTAGAGGGAGAGGTGAAGCCTGCCTTGCCTGCTTAGACATGCGTCATTGAATGGTTTTAGCCAGTAGGTCCTGTTCACTGTATACTTCTTATAGTCATCAACAGCTCTGTAGTTGAACTTAACAGCCCCTACAGCTAGGGATAGGGGATCAAGAGAGACTGGTAGTGGGAGTAAGAATAAAGTTGGGGCATGAGAACTAGTCCTCTTCACTACTGCTTTTCCTTGTTGTCCACTACCACTTTGTCACCAAAGATCTGCATTCCCGCAGGGAGGAGGGTGAGAGAGATTCACTATGTTATACACAGATTCTTTTTCTTCATTACAGGGCCTGGTGTCTTGGAGTCTCTTGTCTAGTTGCTGATCAACCCCTCCCAATGTCCTGCCCTTTTCCTTTCCAGGGGTGGATGTTTAATCCCTAGGTACCAGTGGGTTTCAGTGGACAGTCTGTGCCAGTTCCATCTGCTGCCCAAAGAATGCTAGGGCTGAGACTGAGAGCTCACATGGAACCCAGTCTCTTAATGAGCATAGCACCAGCTGCTTTAAGAAACCACTGTTTATTAAAGAATTAATAAAATAAATTTAACTTTTTCCTAGAACATCCCATTCAGATGGCTCTTGATGCATGGGAAGCTTGTCTCTATCTCACGACTCACTCAGTCCTGTGGCTCACAGTGTACCTGCTTCAGAGTCCCCCAAGGGCTTGTGAAAATACAGATTACTAGTTGCACTGTGGGAATTTAAAAACCAGTAGGTCTGGGGTGTGGCCTGAGAATGTACATTTCTAACCACATCTCTGGTGATACAGTTATTGCAGGTTAGGAGACCTCGCTGTGAGAACCAACTCTCTGCATTAACAACAATAGAAAAGGCACTGTCTTCCTGACCGCTTTGGCATGGAAGTGGCACACATGATCTCTACGTATGTGGACTCACACAGATGCCAGACTGGGGAATGTGGTTTCCAGAGACAGCCCCCAGCTAGACAAGCTAAACAGGAATCTTGGTGGTCATCTCCCCATCTCTGCCATGCCCAGCAGATCCAAAGACAGAAAGCAGCCTTCCGCAAAAAATCCCTGTGAAAGCCAGAGGCCTGGCACATGCCACTATCCATTTTTAATTGCTATGGTCTAAACTGGTGGTCTGTGGAAGAGGAAAATGCTTTTCCTTTCTCTGGACTCCCCCAAGACTCCTTGCTTTAGTCTTAGGTGCATCTCAAATACAACTTTCTCCCAAATACCTGGATTCCCTAGCCTTACTGTTCTTTCCCTTTCTTTGCTTCCCACATCCTTCCAGATTCTCAAATTAAAAGTAACTGAAACTTTCCAAAGCACCAGGCCCAGGGCAATTAGGTACCATCAGGGGTCCAGAGGTTACCTTTACCTTCACCAGCGGGGTCCTTCGGGTACTGTCACAGACTTGGGGCTCTTGGGAGTGCTTTCAACCCAGGGAGCCATCACAGATTCAGGGCTCCCACGCCATCCTCCAGGGACAGGCAGGAAGTGGAAGTGAGGGAAACGCGCCAGAGCACCCAGAGCTGACAGAAGCCACTAGCGCCATCACGTGCTGGGGTGAGGTCACGTGGCCCGGCAGGCACGTGCGTGGGCATGTGGGCGTGGTCCTTGCAAACGCCAGGTGGCGCCTTCCGGCCTGGCCTCATGGCTGCTTCGCTTTGTAGCCCTCCGCGGCATGGAGCCTCGAGGCCCAGGGTGCTGAGCAGCCGAGTCCTGCTGCAGCTGCTGCTGCTCCTGCCGTCAGCCCGGAGCTCGGGTGAGGTGGGCGTCCCGCAGCCGCTCTCCCCCTCTTCTGCTCCACCCCTTCCCGCTCCAACCCGCCTGCTCCACCTCGCTCTGGGCCTGGCCCCGGGGTGTGGCGGGGATTTTTGTGGCCCACCCACCCCACGGTTACCTCTCTTCTTACTACGCCCCCCACCCCCAGGATCTCGCAGGGGATTCCAGGGTAAACAACTGCCTTCTCAGTCCTCCCTCAGGCCACACCTGCCCTGCAGCCTCCTGGGGACCAGCAGAGCTGAGGACCCCTCCACCTTCCCAACCAGCAGCTGCTTCCTTCCGCTGCCAGTCTGGACGCTGTGGCTGATGTTCCAGCCACCCACGTCCTCTCCACAGCACCCCCAGGTTCTTATGCTCTACCCCTTCACTCCAGGCTCTGATCTTCCTGGGGAGCTGGGCCTCCTGGAGACCCCATTCGGGCATGTGGTTTGGGGGCAAATTCCTGGTCCCCATCTGCCAAAGGAATATTTTAAATTCACATTCACCTTCCTTTCAGATCCTCTATTCTAGTCCAGCTGCCCGACTAGCAGCCCGTTCACTCAGAAAACACAGGCCTTCAGGCCCTGTCCTCTTGACTCTCCCCCTTCCCCAGGGCCCCTCCAGACCTGGCTGCATCCGCACCCTCTTCACCTGCTTCTTCAGGAACTGAAGAGACGCGCTTCCCGCGCCCGGCCAGCCTGCTCACCCCACCCTGAAGTGTGGCGCTCCTTGAGCTGTGGTCCCATCATCATCCTCTCACACAGATCATTATCCTCTCTTTGCGTGGTCTCTTTGTCCATCTCTTTCCCCTTCACTGCCGGACTTCTCTTAAAAAATAGCAGTCTTCACTTGGTGCTTCGTCCTGGGGTTCTCACTGCACGCTGAACCCTTGGTTTCTTCTTGGCATGTCTCTGTCCTTACTGCCCTTGACCTTTCTACAACTCTTTCATTTTTCACTTTCTGTGTCTCCTGAGTCTTCCCTGCCCCAAGAGCAACTGGCTCTCCTGTATCCACCCGAGGCCACCCTGCAGTGTTCATCCCTGTTGCATTGGCATTCCAAGATACCATCTCCATTTTATACCTCTCCCTCTTCACTGCTGCCTGGGTGAACTCACTTGCTCCAACCATGGAGCTGTCATTTATGTGATGATACCTCTTAAAACATCATGCCTGGATGTGCAGCCACCTGCTGGTTATCTCCACGAGAAAGACCTAGAAACATCTCAACCGCTTGGCATTTAAAACTGAGGCTTACTGCTCTTACTCTGTTTACTAGCTCAGTGATGGCTGTCACTCTTCTCCAAAATCAGAAGTTGGCGGGTCATCCTAGATTCACCTGTGTCCCTGAGTCTCACGTCCAGCTCACCATGTCTGTTCTCATAACACTTGCTCATTTCTTGTGTTGGGTCTGCAGAGGCTCCCCTGGGACCTCACTGCCTTCAGTCTTATGACCTTCCTCTCTATTCTTTACGCTGCCTTCACAACACAAGTCTGGCCTTGTCATACCTGTTGGCCTTCCTCTTTCCATTTGGCCTCAGCGTGGTTGATCAGCCCTCTGCTTTCCTTCCCTGGCTCCTCTCTTGCCATCACAGGACCTGCCCTTCATCCCCTGGAACCTTTGGCATGCACCATGAAGTTTCTTCTGCAAGGAATGCCATTATCACTTTTTTGTTTTACCTTCTCATCTTTTAGACTTGGCATAATAACTCTTCTTCCCAGAAGTCTTTTCTATCCACTGCTTCTTCTGGTTTCACCTGACACCCCTGGCCCTGGCCTTGTACTGATCTCATACAGGTGGTTGCATATTTATTTCTGTCACTCCTGCTAGACACTGTGCCCCTTGAGGGTAGGTTCTGTTTGATACACCTCTGTCTCCCCAGCTTCTGGCTCCAGACTGGGAACACAGTGGAAGATTAGGACGTATTTGGTGAATGAATGAATCAACTAATTACTACAAAATGCACTCACTTCTTTGCAGTTACCTGTCCTGAACTCTTGCTTTGTCTCTGTCCCCCTTTTCTCCTCCAGGTTACTCAGAGGACAAAACCAAACCAGGTGAGTAGGATGAACCCCTTCTGCGAGAAAAGCTTCAACTTCTGTGAGGGTAGATTTTGAAGTGAGTCACACAGTGTTTCTGGGTCTGTAGGAAGCAGGAATTTAGTCTAAGGGGTCCACTTTCTAAAGAACAGCCTATGGCTGCCAGAACTTAGAAGCCTAACAGTGTGGACAAAAGAATATCAAGGGCCCCCCATGGGAATGCTGAGCCTCTTTGAATTCCTCTCAGGTTGCATCCCATCAGGAGGTATGTTAAAGAAGCTGATGCAGACCCTTTTCCACACAGAAACCTTTCAAACTATGCTCTTCAGCTGGACATAGAGCCTTCTGGGCCTTTTGGTGGTGTCTGCAGAGGCCAGCTCTTCTGGGGTTTCCTGTCTTTTCCCTTAGACCTCAGGGATGGAGGGTTGGTTTACTCCTGCTCTCTTTTGTTTGTGAGCCTGCCTGCGTTGTAATAAGACTCCACCTGATTCATTATTGATTGGTTGATTAAGTTAGTTATCCCTACTCCCATTCCCCTCAGCCTTTCTTAATATGTTTCTTATATGTGGATCTTTCTGTTTGTGTGTGCTCTTGTTAAAATACACGTTGCTATTTTGTGTGCCTGTATTTTTAATTTACATAAATAGTATGTATTCTAGATATGTTTGTTTTCTCCTCTTTTAACCTTCCATTAAGAATTTTTTTTATTTGGAAATAATTTTAAAATTTACAGAATACTGAAAAAATATAAGTAGTACAAGGAACACATACACATATATTTAGAATCATTTGAGGGTAACATATAGCATGGGTCTTTATTGCTCAGTACTTAGGTATATATTTTCTGAGAATATTCATTTACGTAACCACAGTGTACTTATCAACTTCAAAAGTTTCCATCGATATCATGCTTTCGTCTACTATCCATATTCCAATTTGGCCACCCCTTCAAACTACTACCAGCAGTGTATTAAGGCATATATATTCCCACAGACCTACCAACCCTTTGGGTGACCCAGCTTTTACATTTTTTGCCAATCTAATAAAAAAAAAGACTTCTTGATCTGATTTTCATTTTTCTCATTATTAATGAGTTTGAACATCTCAGTATCCTTTTTGCTTTTTGAGTTTTTTTTTTTGTAGAGATAGAGTCTCACTGTACCGCCCTCGGGTAGAGTGCCGTGGCGTGACACGGCTCACAGCAACCTCTAACTCTTGGGCTTACACGATTCTCTTGCCTCAGCCTCCCGAGTAGCTGGGACTACAGGCGCCCGCCACAACGCCCGGCTATTTTTCTGTTGCAGTTTGGCTGGGGCTGGGTCCGAACCCGCCACTCTCGGCATATGGGGCTGGCGCCCTACTCACTGAGCCACAGGTGCTGCCCTGAGTTTTGTTTTTTAATAATTTGCTTATCTTTAATCTTTTAAATATTGTCTATTCTTTTTTTTTTTTTTTTATGATTTCCTAAAGTTCCTTGTGTATTTCTTTCTTTTTTTTTTTTTTTGTAGAGACAGAGTCTCACTTTATGGCCCTTGGTAGAGTGCCGTGGCCTCACACAGCTCACAGCAACCTCCCAACTCCTGGGCTTAAGCGATTCTCCTGCCTCAGCCTCCCGAGTAGCTGGGACCACAGGCGCCTGCCACAACGCTCGGCTATTTTTTGGTTGCAGTTCAGCCGGGGCCGGGTTTGAACCCACCACCCTTGGTATATGGGTCCAGCGCCTTACCGACTGAGCCACAGGCGCCGCCCTCCTTGTGTATTTCTAATAAAAGTCTTGTATTGATTTTAGATATTGCAAATATTTCCTCTTGGTCTGTCTGCCTGTTAACTTTGCTCCTGGAGTCAAAAGTTTTTGTTTCGATGTAATCAAGTTAATTGGTTTATGCCTTAAGGTGTGTGTTCCGAGGTTTTGTTTATGGAGTCCTTTCCCACCCTATGTCACATAGTACATTAGTTTTACAGTTTTACCTTTCACCTTGAGCTCTTCAAGTGCTATTAGCAAGGAGTCTAGTTTTGTTTTTCTTGTTTCTTTTATGTTGAGCCAGTCTCCCAACACAAGGACTACTCATTTTTCCTTCTTCTATCCACTGATTGTGGTGGCTTTTTTGTTTACATCAAGTTCCTGTAATACACAGAAAAATCTTAAGCTGTCTGTTTTTTCCGTTGGCTCCTGTATGTGTCCTTGTGACAGTACCATACTATTTTTGTTATTGTGGCTTTCACCTGTGTTTTAATATCTGCTTGGACAAGTGGCTCTTCTTTGTTGTACATTTTCAAAGATGGAAGCTGTATGTGGAATTTTGTTTTTCTATTTCTGTTTTGGATTACTTTCATCAAGTTTCCTAAAAATTCTACCTTGTCCAATGAATTTATAGATAAGATAGTGGGAAAAATTACATCTAAAATATTCATTCATTTATTCTACTTAAGAGCAGAGAATGTCTCTCCATTTATTCTGATCATTTTCTGTGTCCTTTATTAGAGTTAAAAATTTATTACCACAGAAGTTCTGTGTGATGTTAGATAAGTTAATTCTTATGTATTTTATAATATTTTGCTACTGAAAATGTATTTTATGTTGAGTATGTTTTCTAGTGCAGTTGTGTTGGAATAGAAAAAATGTTAATAGATTTAAAAAGCAAATTGTTTTATTGAAGTATTGCATGTATTTCAAAAAAGTGCACAAAAAAGGTCCAGCTCGAGGAATTGTCGCACAAGTGAACACACGTGTGTAATTACTACCAGCTGAATAAGTAGGACATTTCTACTTTTTCACCCAGAAGCCACCTTGTGCTCTGTCCATTTTTCTCTGGTCTCCTCCTTACAGAGTTTCCTTATTCCTGGCCTCTGATGGGATAGATTTTTTTTGCCTGTTCTTTAATGTCATATGTTTGCTGTAAGTTTGGGAGATACCTAACTTCTATAAAGTTAAGGATTTATTTTCTATTTTCTAGCACAAGTAAGAGAGTTTTTTTTTTTTTTTTTTGTAGAGACAGAGTCTCACTTTACCACCTTCAGTAGAGTGCCATGATGTCACAGGACTCACAGCAACCTCCAGCTCCTGGGCTTCCGCGATTCTCCTGCCTCAGCCTCCCGAGCAGCTGGGATCACAGGCGCCTGCCACAACGCCCGGCTATTTTTTGGTTGCAGTTCAGCAGGGGCTGGGTTTGAACCCGCCACCCTCGGTATATGGGGCTGGCGCCCCACTTACTGAGCCACAGGCGCCACCCAGTAAGAGGGTTTTTTAAAAGTCATAAATAATGTGTTGAATTTTTAAATGCCTTTTTCTGTGTTTATGGAGAAAAGCACATGGTCTTTATCTCTTTATTGTTAGAACCATTTATGTGGAGAATGCACTGAGAGAGCTCTTCCACTCTCTCAGTATATGACCACCCTTGCACTCCTGGGACACTCCTCATATGATCATGGGGCATTGTTTTTAAAAATATAATGTTGGCTGGGCATGGTGGCTCCTGTAATCCTAGCACTCTGGGAGGCTGAGGCCAGAGGATCCCTTGAGCTCAGGAGTTTGAGGTTGCTGTGAGTTAGGCCGAGGCCATGGCACTCTAGCTCAGGTGACAGTGTGAGACTCTGTCTTTAAAAAATCATATATATGTATATCTATGACATGTTGGCTAATGTTTTATTTAGAATCTCTGCACCTTGGTTTATTCATGTATTCATCCAGTCATACAACTTTATTGGTGGAACTACGTGCAAACTAAGAAGGTGTGAGCCATGCATGAGGGGTCTCTGGAGCATTGAATGGTCAGTGTGAAAACTTCTGACACAGAAGTCAGAAGCTTTTCTTGACACTGAACAGTATAGGGACATTAGATGCCTGGTGCATCTAACAAATTTAGAAAGCATTATAGCTTTTCAGGATCATGGCTTAGGAACTTTCCCAGACACAAGAAAATGCACTCTGGCTCAGTATCCATAGCTCAGCGGCTAGGGTGCCAGCCACATACACCAGGGCTGGTGGGTTCGAACCCAGCCTGGGGCCTGCCAAACAACAATGACAACGACAGCAACAACAACAACATAGCTGGGCGTTGTGGCGGGCACCTGTAGTCCCAGCTGCTTGGGAGGCTGAGGCAAGAGAATCACTTAAGCCCAAGAGTTTGAGGTTGCTGTGAGCTGTGATGCCACAGCACTCTATTGAGGGTGACATAGTGAGACTCTCAAAAAAAAAAAAAATGCCCTCTCATATTGGGACTTCTTTACTTTTGTTTTGAGGTTCTGTACTGATTGCTCCCAGTGACTCTCAGTATGTCTCTCTTTTGTTGTGATATCTCTGTGTGTTTGTCTTGATCCTTTTTATCTCTGTCATCATCAATTTCTGTCTAGGTCAGTGCCTTTGGATAGGCTACTGACCTTCTCTCCCCCTTACACTCCCCTTCTTTGAAATGAGAACAAGTCCCTCAATTTATAGTTTTGTGCACATTGGCCCTGAGAGTGCCTTGGTCTCAGTCATTCTCATCCTCCTCTATGTGGTCACTGTGCCTGAAGTTTGTGGTAAGCCCTGGTGGTCAGAGGAAGTGCCCATGACCCGCCATTGGCCCTGGGAGGTGAGCCTACAGATGGAGAGTGAGCACGTGTGTGGAGGGGCCCTCATTGACTCCAGCTGGGTGGTGACTGCTGCCCATTGCATCCAAGGGTGAGTGTGGCCCGTGTGTTCAGGGCCTAGAGACCCGTAGCTACAACAGGCCCAGCCCAACTTCCTCATTTCCACTGTGTAATGATGTGGGAGGAGAGGGCTTGTGGGAGGGTGGGGAGGATCATCCAGAATAGGGAGAGGCGTGGTCAGGATGTCCTGGGGGCCAGGGATTGAACAACAAGAAAACCCAGAACCCCACTCCCCCCCACAGGAGAACGTATGTGTACATCAACACCTTTATACCTGTAAGTACAGCATGTAGACCAGATTACCTTGAGTTAACTTAAATGATGAATGAAGAGGCAGTCAGATCTATGACCCAGAGGACCACTGGATAGAATAGGCAAGATGCATTGAACAGAGGAAATCAGGCAGGACCTCTGCTAAGGGAGAGGGGCCGTTGGGGAGGTAGGAATGTGTTCTTGCTTGGGAACCTGTATTTACCAGGTGAAGCTCTCTATCTCCTGCAGCACCAAGGAGTATTCGGTAATGCTTGGCACCTCCAAGCTGCAGCCTATGAACTTCACGAGGGCCCTCTGGATCCCCGTGGAGGATATCATTATGCACCCCAAGTACTGGGGCCAGACTTTCATCATAGGTGATGTTGCCCTTCTCCATCTTCACACGGCTGTCACCTTCAGCAACTATGTGCAGCCCATCTGTCTCCCTGAACCCAACTTCAACCTGAAGGTTGGGACGCCATGCTGGGTGACTGGTTGGAGCCAGGTTAAACAGCACTTTTCAAGTGAGTGGGATGGGTGGGAGGTGGATGTGGTACCAGAGAGCACACTGATTTCATGCTGGACTTCCTTATGGTGCCTTTTGGGAAGCTCATCTTTGTCACCTGTGGTCCCTGCTGCTTTCTAAATGTGGTAGGACTGATCACTTTTCATGTGGTAACCATTTCGCTATTTACATGGGTACCTCATTCAGGCCTAGCAGTGCCTGGGCTATGCCTGATCATCTACTTCTTATAGAGGCTCAGAGTTGGAGATTCATAAATTCACTCACTCGCTCATTTATTCACTTGACAAACTTTGAGCATCAGCCATACCTCCAGCCCTTGGCATTGGAAATGTATGCCCTGCCTAGAAGGAAGTTACAGCTGAGCATGGGTAGGGGCACAGCCTGAGGAGGAAAGAGACAAAGACCTTGCCAGGTGGTCTTGAGGCCAAGCCAGGAGGGATCTATGATGAGTCCTGGGCAGAGGGATGAGATGCTGGAAGGAGGAGTGAGTGTTAATCAGGTAGCAGAGGTAACAGCCAGTGCAAACCAAGTTTGGAGTCTGGTATGTGGTATCAGCTTATAAGGGGCTACAATGGAACTTGGATTGTGGCCTGCTTGGTTCAGAAGCAGAAGCTTCCCAAGAAAGGGATCTCGAATCAGAGCCTTAGAGTGTAAGGTACTTGCCAGACAAGATCTGCACTAGTTGGGGGTGGGGGACAAGTGAAGGGGATCTTGTGGGTATGACAGGGCGTGGTTGGCAGAGTCTCTAGGCAGGGTGACAGGACTCCGGGCAGAGGTCAGGGCTGAGAGTGAGGAGTTAGTGCTCACCTCACTGGGCTTCTCCACAGCCAACTCCCCGCTGACCTCGGAGCTGCAGGAGGCAGAGGTGTTTATCATGGACAATAAGAGGTGTGACCGGATTTACCACAGGAAGTCTATCTTCCCCCGAATTTTCCCCCTTGTCCTGGGAAACATGATCTGTGCCACCAACTATGGAGAAAACTTGTGCAATGTGAGTTTCTGGAGGGTTCTAGTAGATCTCTACTCCCAGGTGGGGGCGGTCCTCTGGGGAGGGGTTGGCTTGACTTTCTTCATTGTGACCATCACTGGGCAGTGCTCTGCTTTCTCCTGTCTTCTCCTGAGACATTGATTTTGGGCATTATTCTCAACTGAGGAGCTAAAGGAGGACCCCAGGTAGTGAGCTCTTTAAGGAATGAAAGACTCTTCCACACAGAACTCAGAGGGTGGGCATTCTAGATCCTGTGGGGTCCAGCAGGACCCAGAGCCTCCAACACTCCTCTCTTTTCATCTAGGGAGATCCTGGGGGGCCACTGGCTTGCGAAGTTGAGGGCAGATGGATTCTGGCTGGGGTGTTATCCTGGGAAAAGGCCTGCGCAAGAGCTCAGAATCCAGGCGTGTATACCCGTGTCACCAAATACACCAAATGGATCAAGAAGCAAATGAACAGTGGATCTCTCACAGGTCTCTGCCCTATCACCTGGCTCCTATTCCTGTGCTGGCTACTGCACTCCCAGATGGGCCCCTGACGTCCCCACCCCTTTCTCTTCCTGCTTTCCCTTTGGCGAATGGGGCCAGATGGCATGAAGGCTACGCTGAACAGTGTGATGAGAATATTGCAGATTGTATGTGAAACCAGCACATTGTACCCGTTGATAGCACTAATGTACACAGCTATGATTTAACAACAACAAAATAATAAATTTAAAAAAATAAAAAAAATGAACAAGGTCATGTATCCATATTCAATAAGAGTCAGGGTGGGGAAAGAGTGGTCCCTGTGAGACTGGGTATGGCTTTGGCATCCTAGTGGGGAGAAATGTGATAGATGACTAGATTTGAGTGATCAGGGAAGGGGAATTACGGCCTGGAAGGGTTCTGGAATCTGGGACCAGGATAGCACAGATTAAACTTGTGCAAACAGGAGCTGGCTTTTTTCTTCTTTCTGTTCTCTGGGGCAGCCCTGGGGGTTGGAGGTGGGTGGGAGGGCAGGGCTTCCTGGAATTAAGTCTGCCAGGAGCCTCCCCAGAGTGGGGGCTGATTGTTTTTGTTGTTATCATTAGTGCTGGGGCATAGGGCAAGGGCCTAGGCCTGTGGCCTCTGTTTCCCTCATCTGTAAAGTGGCCATGCTGTAAGGGAGCAATTGAAACATACCCTGTAGGCTTCTAGGCTGACAGTAGGAATAATCCACAGATAGTACTCCAAAATGAGCTTTCTGCTTTCTTTGTTTCTTAAAAAACTTGACTATAAAAATTTTACATGCTCATTGTAGAAAATTAGGGAACATAGCTAAGCCTAAAGAAGGAAAACATCCCCTGGAGTCCCACTGCACAGAGATATCTACTCTTCAACATTTTTTTCCTCTTTAAAAAAATTAGGATTATGAATAATAATACCTGCATACAGTGTTATTGTGATTTGCTAAAAAAATTCAGAAACATATGTAAAGATTTCCCTTCTTTCATTTACTCCCACCTTCAGTCCTGCTCCCCTTCCCAGAAGTACTGGTAATTATTATTAATATCCTTAAAACTTTATGATTTTTAAAGTAAATAGGTTCTCAGTATGCATTAATAACTCACACTTTAACAAAGCATATGGCCTGAGCACCTTCCTTTGTCAGCACCTAGAGCTATGCATAATTTTACATTACTGCATGTGTTCTGTGCAGAGTAACATTTGATTGGCCACCACCAGTTTTTAGGTTGTTCCTGAAGGTGAGCACTGCAGTGATGCTGCTACACACACTATTGAATGTGTTGCTCCGCAGCATTTCCACAGCTGTTTTCCTAGGAGAGAGGCTGAGGGGAGGATGGGTAAAGGAAACACAATTTAATAATTTTAGATGAATACTATCAAATTCACCCCCTGTCCCCCAATGCTGAACAGTTTGCATTCACACCTGCAGTATATGAGAATGAATGTTTCCCTTTTGCTAAAAATGGCTACTATTGATATTTTAAGTTTTTGCGCATCCAATGGCGGAAAATTACACCATTGCTGTTTTAATTTGTATTTTCTTGATTGGAAAAAAGTCTTTTCATGTGTTTTTTGAAAAAAGACTATACTTTTGCTCTAGTAAATCCTCTGTTCAAATACTTTGCCTATTTTTCTGTTGGATTCCTTATCTTTCTCTATGGAGGGTCTTTATCTTTTCTGAATACTAAGCCTTCGTCAATTATTTTGCAAATATTTTCTCTAGTAATGCACTTGTCTTTTAACAATATGGGTAATTTTACCATAAAGCCTTTTTTTTTTCAAAATTTAGAAATTTTTACTCTTTAATCCAGAGGAAAAATATTCCAGTTACCCAATGTATGCTTACATGCATCTTACTCGCATGATTCAGATCCCCCTCAAAAGACATTTTATTTAGATTTTCTTAATGTAGTTTACATTTGCCATTGAACTTCCATGGAAAAATTTATACTAATCATATTCACATAACATTAAATGGGCACTCATAGCCCTGAGGCAGGAACAACAGGTCACATATTTTCATATACATGTTAAGAATAAAGTTATAGCATCAACTAATTTAAGGATTGAATTGCATCAATGTTTGCTTTTGAATATTTTTCATGTGTGTGTGAGACAGAGTCTCACTCTGTCCTTCTGGGTAGAGTGTCATGGCGTTTTGACTCACAGCAACCTCAAACTCTTGGCTCAAGCAATCCCCTTGCCTCAGCCTCCCAAGTAGCTGGGACTATAGGCATGTACCACAATGTTCATCTTTTTTTTTTTTTTTTTTATTAGTAGATGGGGGAATGGTCTCACTCTTTTGCTCGGGCTGGTCTGGAATACCTAAGCTCAAGCAATCTACCCACCTCCACCTCCCACAGTGCTAGGATTATAGGTGTGAGCTACCACCCTGCCCACTTTTGAATAATTTTAAATATTTTTAATGTCAAGCATTCATGAATATATTAACAATTATACCTATCAAAACATAAAAGTTACTGCTTTTTTGAAAAATAACATCAAATTATCTGGATTTCACATTTTTTTCTATAGTGAATATACAAATTTAATGTAGTCTGGAAATGTCCTATAGTTTTTACATGTGTGAACCCTCTGAGACACTTAAGTTTTAACTAAATACTTGTGCACATTTATTGTACCTGTTAAATGTTTCTCTTTGTATGAACTCCCTGGCATAAAGCCTTTAAAAATTATCATGGAATCATATCAGTCAGTCTTTATTCATGGGTTTTGTGCCTTTCATAAGATGGCCTTCTCCATTTCCAGATTGTAAAAGCTGGTTTTCTATTTTTAAAAATATTTTGGTAAATTTATGTTGTTTATTTAACTCCAATTCATTGAAATTTCTTTTTATGTGCAGTATGGCTCTATTTCTAACTAGAGAACCAATTTCATTGACACCATTTCTTGTACAGTGATTCCTTTTTGTGCTAATTTGAATTTCCCAATTTGTAATAATGAAATCCCAGTATACTTATGGGTATGTTTTTTAAACCCTCTGTTATTTTCCCACTGATCTGTTTGGTCCCCAGGTTAGTGCTGTAATGTTTCAATTAGTTTTGTAGTGTTTAGTTAAATGGTAGCAAATGTTTTCTTCCTTAAAAAAATATTGCCCGGGCGGCGCCTGTGGCTCAGTGAGTAGGGTACCGGCCCCATATGCCGAGGGTGGCGAGTTCAAACCCAGGTGGCGAGTTCAAACCCAGCCCCGGCCAAATTGCAACAAAAAAATAGCCGGGCGTTGTGGCGGGCGCCTGTAGTCCCAGCTACTCGGGAGGCTGAGGCAAGAGAATCGCGTAAGCCCAAGAGTTAGAGGTTGCTGTGAGCCGTGTAACGCCACGGCACTCTACTGAGGGCCGTACAGTGAGACTCTGTCTCTACAAAAAAAAAAAAAAAAATATTGCCTATTGCCTATGTATAAATTTTAGAGGGAATTAAATGCACAGATTAATCCTGGGAGAACTATCACTGCTACACTGTTGAGTTCCTGATCAGGAATATGGTATATATCACCATTCATTCAGCTCTTCTGTATCTTTTTAGTAGCTTTTTAGTTTTTTTTTTTTTGTGGATGTCTGGGAAAATATTAAGTTTATTTCTAGGTATTATATAAATTTGGTTATGCTTAGAATATCTTTTCCCATTATGTTGTTTTCTAATTCTATGTGTTAGATATTATAAAGCTGTTGATGGATTTTTAAAAAGTAGTGATCTTGATTCCTGGCTGTCTTGCAAAACTGTCTTATTGATTCAATAGTTTTTCAGTTGATGTCCTTAGGATATTTTTACATAATCAAATTTACTTAAAATGGTGACAGCTTCATCATATCCTTTCTGAAAGTCGCACCATTTATTTCTCTTTCTAATCTCATTACCTAAGACCTCCATCCAGCACAGCGTGAAATGGTAGGAATAATGAAGGGAGTACATGTGCTAATTCTGACGTCATTCTTTCCCGATGTCTTATACTACACATTGCAGATTTGCTGACGGTTTGCTTCGGCTTTTGCCCCACTGTTGGAATTAGCCTATTCAAGTGTCATTGCTCTCGTTTGGTGTCATTGCTATGCTAGCCACTTAAAACATGTTGAGCATCTTTCTTGTATTTCCCTATGCCCTAGAGCAGTTTATGTAACACCAGTGTTATCTGTTCCTTAGATTTGGTACTAGTAGATTGTGCACTTATTGTACTCCAACCATGGCTGGAGCTAAACAGAAAAAATAGATTGTTCACATAAAACTCACTGAGCCCGATGCCTTTTTTTAGGGGATAAATCTTTGACTACTAAAAAATTTCTCTGTAGTTACTGGTCTAGTCAGATTTTTTACCTCTTTTTGAGTTAATTTTGGTACAATTTTTTAGGAAATCGATTTAGCCTAGATACACAAATTTCAAACTGATGTATAAAATTTGAATCATGTTCTCTTTCCTATTTCTAATATTCATATTCATGTGTGTATTCTTCCTTTTTCTTAACGATTACAGGTTACAGTTGCCAAAGTTTCATCTACTTTGTAGGTATTTTCATAAAGCCAGATGGTTAGGCCTAGTGTGTCCTTCTTCCTGCGTCTCCTTTATATTACCCCCATTCCTAGATGGGGGCCCATTCCTCTGCCATGCTGCCCATGTCCTTCGTGGGGAAGCTGCCACTCTTCCAGCTCCCACCTTGATCTAGTTAAGCATATTCTAGTACCCCAGCCAGCTGTCTCCAGTGGGTGCTCACCTGGGTTGTCCCAATCTGCATAAGGTGTGGTTAGAGAAAAGACCTGCACACTCTCTGAATGTAGGAGGATATTGGCTCTTGGCAGCCATTTTACAATAAGGAGACTACCTCAGGATGAAGTTGCCACTACTGAAGGCAGAGAGAAGAGATGGACATTATAAATCTATTTCAGTGTTACTTGGGAACTCTTAAATAGTACAAAATAACTTTTGGTTTTAATGATCAAATTTCTTTTTTTATTTCATTAACAGTCTTTTAGTGTTAAGAACTTGAACCTTCTACTTTTAAGGATTAATTTTACTGTTCTTTTCTAACTTCTTGAATAGTATGCGTTAGTTCATTATGTTAGATTTCTTTGATTTGCAATATTTTCACTTAATTCCATAAATTCACTTGATTCCTCTGAGACTCTCTTTGGCCACTTTCACAGTTTTTGATATGTACTAGCTTTATTGTCATTCATTTCTATGTTGTTTATAATTTCACACTATATTTCCTATTTAACCCCAGAGTTATATAGAAGGATGCTATTTAATTTCCCAATGGGTAGTTTGGGAGAGAAGTGGGAGCTCCTCCTTTTTTTCTGTATCATTACAATCATGTGCTGGATAAGTGTTTATTGTAATGGAGCATATATAGGAACCTGATATATAGCACTTGATATTAGCATTACAGATCAAATGGGGGCAATTATTGATGTGTAGCAATGGTTCTGGACATTTGGTTTTGCATATAAAAAACATATAAATAAAAACATTTATACCATCTAGGTTTGTGTAAGTATACTCTGTGATGTTTACACAATGAT
The DNA here is from genome assembly GCF_027406575.1 of Nycticebus coucang. NCBI lineage: Eukaryota > Metazoa > Chordata > Mammalia > Primates > Lorisidae > Nycticebus > Nycticebus coucang. The sequence continues at coordinate 91,744,825 of NC_069787.1, read as the reverse complement.
GAAATCACCCTACAGCACATTTCTTAGAACATATCCCCATTGCCAAACGATACATGACTGTATATTGATTTAGTTTATTTCTGTATTTTGATAAGTTTATTGAGGTTTTATTTGTGGCTAATACTTTGTCAGTCTTAGTGAATGTTTCATGTGTGTTTGAAAGTGTTTCAGAGCAAAGTTTGAGTTACAATTGATTGGATCAGGCTTGTTGATTGTGTCACTCAACACCTCAAATATTTTATGGCCGCACAATCTGTTGATTTCTTAGAGGTTTGTCACAAAAAGTTATTTGTTTTTTCTTGAAGTTCTAACAATTTGTGCTTTATATGTTTCAAAGCTGTGCTGTTAGGGAATAGGAGGTTCATGCCTGTTGTTGCATCACAGGGTTACACTCTGTGAAAATAAAATATGCCTTTTTTGGTCTTATTTAATAGTACTTATTTTATTCAAAGATCCATCAAGGTTTCATTCTTCCTTCTGGCTGAACTAATTGAATAAGGCATAATTCTATGTTTTGTACTTGTTAACTATAAGTTTCCCATGGTTTATTTTGTACCTTTTATAGTTTCTTAATTTGAGTATTTAATTCATTTATTTTCATTGTTATTCAATAATAAATGCCCTTGAAGTTATGAATTTGCCTTGGATACACCCAAGAAGTTTTTAAAAAATGCTTTGCTTTAATTATTAATACTTTCTAAGTAGTTTATAGAGTATATTTATTCATATTAATTTGGCAAGGTTTATTTTTTAAAATTTTAAATAATTTGGTTTATTTTGTTTAAAATCCTTGTTTAGTTTCATCATGATTAAAAAATGTGGTCCAAACTAGTTCAGCATTTAGGGAAGTTGTGGCTGTCTTAGTCATCTGATATGTGGTTGATTTTTAAAGCTATTCTGTCTCTCAAAGTCATAGTGAGTTGGAGGAGACTCTGACACTATAAATAAAGTTTTTCAATTTCTTATATATTGGTGATTGATTTTTCTTGGTATGTTTGATGTCATTTTATGGGTAGACAGAACTTCATCATGTCATATATCATTGTAATTTGTGCCTTTTTTCAACATAAAATGACTTTTTTGTTTAAATCATTTGTCTTGAATCATTTTCAGAGATTAACATTGTCATTTCTACTTTTGACATTTTTGCCTATCTTTATGCTTTCGCCTTCTTTATGTCACTTTATTTTAGATGTGTTTAATAAATGAGTGAATGTTTTTTACCCAAATAAGAATTTTTGTCTTTTAAAAGTAGAATTTTATGCATTCACATTAGTTGAATCACAGATATGCTTGATTTTTATTAAGTTGTCTTGTTTTATCGATTAATTTATTGTTTCCCTCCAAAGTATTATTTTAAGGCAGAAGAATAAATAGGATTTCTGTTTTTCTGGAGCAGTGGTTCTCAACCTTCCTAATGCCACGACCCTTTAATACAGTTCCACATATTGTGGTGACCCCAACCATAAAATTATTTTCTTTGCTACTTCATAACTGTAATTTTGCTACTGTTATGAATCATAATGTAAATATCTGACATGCAGGATGTATTCTGGCGACCCCTGTGAAAGAGTTGTTCAACCCCCAAAGGAGTAGCAACCCACAGGTTGAGAACTACTGTTCTAGACTTTCTCTCTCCTCTTTCTCTCTTCCCTTTTTTTAGGGAATCTGATTTTAGGGTTAATAATGTCCTTGATTTTTCTATAATATCCTTAAAATTAATTTGTTTTGCCTGTTTTTGAATTTCATACAATCTGTACCTTTTTGTATTTGACTTCTTTTACCCATAGGAGGTTTTTTTTAATTTTACTTTTGAGACAGAGTCTTACTCTGTTTCCCTGGGTAGAGTGCCCTGGCGTCATCAAAGCTCACAGCAAGCTCAAACTCTTGGACTCAAGAGATCCTCTTCCTGCAGCCTCCCAAGTAGCTGGGACTTCAGCGCCTGCCACAATGCCTGGCTAGTTTTTCTATTTTTGGTAGAGACATGCTCTTGCTTTTGCTTAGATCTCAGACTCCTGAGTTCAAGTGATCTACCAATACTGGCCTCCCAAAGTGCCAGGATTACAGGTGTGAGCCACCGTGCCTGGCCTCACCCATAATAGGTTTATGAGCACCACCACTCAGCTGTGTGAGCAGCAGACCATCCATTCTCATTGCTGTGGAGTGTTCTGTGCCTCTCTTCCACCTTGGATGGCACTTGGGTAGTTTCCAGCCTGGGCTCTTCCCAACAGTGCTGCGGTGAACAGTCTTGTGCTTCTTTCCTTCTGCATACATGCTGCTTCTAGGAGTGGAACCACCAGGAGTGGACCTGCGGGTTGTGGGATAGGCATACTTTCTGCTCTACTAAATGATTCTTAATGGCTTTCTACAGGGGTCACGCCAGTTCCACCTCCTCCAGCAGTGTGTGAACAACCTCATTCTTCTACATCTTTGGCAGCAGTTGACAATGGGTGGATCAAAAGTGGTCTGTCTTCATGGGCATTGTGAGAATCTTTGGGAGGCGGGATCTTCAGTGAAGTGGTGGGGAGGGCAAGATGTCATTTGTTAAAATACACACCCTGAGGAAAAAAGGAAAACTCCAGTTCCACTTCATCATACATCATAGGAACTCAATCTCCCTCATAGAGCCTTATTTTCCACACCTTCAAGGAGGCCTTCAGAGAGGCTTCACAAAGGAGCTTGTGGAAGGCACCAGGCACTGTCGCAAGCCAGACACATCATGGTGTCATAGGCCCAGAACTAGGCACAGGGCACCCATCAAGGCCAAAGCTGGGCACTGGGTATAGTGCTAAGAGCTGGGCGCAAGAGGCACTGTCACAGGCCAGGCACCAGGCACACTATTCCAGAGAGGTTTCTGACAGCAGCAATACCTGCCTTGCCATGACCATACCACTTCTTTCTTAGAGTCTTGCTGTTGCCACAGCCAGGTAAGCCACCAACTGGGGCAGAGGCCTCTCCCTGCTGTCCTGAATAAACAAACCAAGAGTTCTAGAATCATTAACCAGTGGAGATGCCCCTCCCCCTTTCCTCACATCCAGTAGAAGGATTGTAAGGACTGGACATTTACTTGCCATGGCATGTGGGTCAGGGGATCTTCAGGGCCTTCCCACATCTCCATTTTCTTCTGCCAGATTAGACAATCAGCTCTATGTTGAAGGTAGGGCTTCAGGGACAAGGGACAGAGGGTAAAGGGGATCTGTTTGCCTGAGTGCCTATGTCAGTTGTTCTCATGCCCAAAGGGCCTCTGTTTATCCATATTCTTTTTTTTTTTTTTTTTGTAGAGACAGAGTCTCACTTTATAGCCCTTGGTAGAGTGCCGTGGCCTCACCCAGCTCACAGCAACCTCCAACTCCTGGGCTTAAGCGATTCTCTTGCCTCAGCCTCCCGAGTAGCTGGGACTACAGGCGCCCGCACAACACCCAGCTATTTTTTGGTTGCAGTTTGGCCGGGGCCGGGTTTGAACCCGCCACCCTCGGTATATGGGGCCGGTGCCCTACTGACTGAGCCACAGGCGCCGCCCATGTTTATCCATATTCTGATGGGTACATCCTCAGCAGACTGGGAACCCATATGGTACTAGGGCAGTTTCAATTTCCAGGGTGACCATGAACACATGAGGGAAGAGCTTTATTAAAAACAGGGAACAAACTGACATCTGTGGAGTGAGCTTGTTTGAGAGGCAGAGTCAAAAGAGACCCATACTTGTGATGATGATGAAGTGATATGTGAGTGTCCACCCTGTGTCAGGTCCTGTTACATCTCAACACTCTCTCAGGGGAGCTTTACCAGTGGCCTCAATTAACAGTAGCAAGCCCAGGATTTGTGAGTAGTGAGCCATGAATCAATACCAGTTTTCAGTAGACTCTTGGGAGTGAAAAGTTTGAGATGACAAGTGACAGAGAGTCTTAGGCTTCTACCCTAACCAACTACCAGAGGAGATTTTGTGGCAGGAACTCTGGCTCAGGTCACCTGTCAGCTGCTGATTCTGCTGCTTGGCAGAAAACATGCTACAGTGGCATCTGTGAATGGGGATGTGGCCTCCAACTCAAGGACTTGTCTTTGCCCATCACTCTGTGACTCTACCTCTAGTTAGTGCCTCATTGAATGAGTGACTGAGTAAATGAGTAAATGAATGAACGGTGGTTTCCTACTCTTAACTGTGCTGTGCTGCCCTTGAATATGTGATGTTTTAGGGGTGGTGAGAATGTGTGTGGCTCCACATAGAGGACTTCTGTGCCTATGATGATGTGAAGATGGGTGTGGGGACATGACCTTGTGGAGCCAGAGGTCATAGGGCCAATAGATATCTCCCTGTGACCATGTGTGAGAGTGGGAAATGACATGAGAGCACTGCTGGTAAGTGAGGTGCTCTGATTCTAGAACTCCAAGAAAAGGTGGAGACAGTCTGAAGTGGAATCCATTTGAATCTCTGAGTACTGTACATGAAATGGTGACATTGTGCCTGCGACAAGGGTGATCTGTGATACTTTGCACCCCCAAATAACCTATCACGGCTCCTCTTAGATTTGGCTGCTGTACTTGGTGCTGGCATCTCAAGGGTAGATCCTGAAAATTCTATGTAAGGTTTTGGGGAAGGAAGTTGGAGACCACGTTGTCCTGGACATGAATTTTGAGGAGTGCTTTTTTTTTTTTTTCAGACAGAGTCTTACTCTGTCACCCTGGGTAGAGTGCCTTGGCATTACACCTCATAGCAACCTCAAACTCCTGGATTCAAGAGATCCTCTTGCCTCAGAGTCCTGAGTAGCTGGGATGCACCACTATGCCTGGCTAGTTTTTTCTATTTCTTTTTTTTTTTAAGTAGAGATGGGGGTCTTGCTCCAGCTCAGGCTGATCTTGAACTCCTGAGCTCAAAGCAGTCTACCCGTCTTGGCCTCATAGAGTGCTAGGATTACAGGCATGAGCTACCGCGCCTGGCTGAGTGCTGTTCTTTGAGACCCAGAGGAATTCAACTTGAGAGTAGAGAGCACCAAAGTGAAGCCCACCCCGTCTCCAGGGCTGTCACTTTTTAATGTGGTGAAGTTCTTTCTGCAGGCTCCACAGGGCCTCAGCTTGTGAGGAAGGAAAAAGCAAATCTCTAGAAACCTTTCTTCCAAAGTGGAACAGTCTTGATTGGGGCAGGCTGTCATCAGAACAAGAAAGTAGCCATATACTCATCATGGTGTGTGTGAAGAGCCGGAAGGGTGGCTCCTCCTGGAGGAGGCAGAAAATAGGACAGCTGATGGAAAGGGAGATGGAGGAGAATGGCAAGGTGAGCAGGCAAGGCAAGGCAGCACTCCATGGAGGTGTGGGAGGCAGGGGAATGTCTGTGGATCCCCATGAAAGCCACTGGTCGAAGGTGAACACATCCAGCCACGAAGTCTGTGGCAAGGGGACTGGCCATTTACATCTTGGGACACACAGGATTAGTGAGTCCAAATGTCAATGATCTGTGGCTGGTAGATGTTTCTGCTACTACGTACAGGTCACCATAGATATCAGCCTTGTCTGTTTATTCCTGTGTCCCTTCCTACCACCACTCATCACAGCCCCCCGGGGCTAGGGATAGCCTTGGCTGCTGATGCTGACTCCCTAATGCTCTGCTTGGTACTGTGTGCTGAGTAAAGGCTTTCTGCAGCCAGGACAGCTTGTGATGGCATAAATTTACATTCAGCTTTGCTTCTTAAGAGGAGGTTTGTTATCACATGGAACAGTTTGTTGACTAGCCTGAACTTGATAGCAGGCTAGATTGGAAACCTTTTCATTTTCCTTTAATCTTGGTCTCTAATCCTTGCTGTAGAAACTTTCGTTTTCTTATATTTATGAAATTTAATTATTAAATACCTGTGCCAAACAAGGCTGGTCCAGTTTAAAATGTCAGTCCCGAATGTACTCAATTTTGATATGAGGATAATTGATGACCTAGTACACGGTGGGGGGTGGGGGAATGGGGGAGCGGAGAGAGGGCAGGATGGAGGGGGGTGGTGGGCGTCATGGTGTTTGGCATACCTCTTGGGGGAGGAACACATTTATGAGAGGGACTTTACCTGACAAATGTAATTAGTATAACCTGGATCTTTGTACCCTCAATGAATGCCCAACAATAAAATAAATAAATAAATAAATAAAATGTAAGTCGCAATGCAGTTTGGTACAGCTCCCCTCCTCTCACCCCTGCTGTTGGGGAATGGATAAGCATCTGTGCTCACTTCCTTGTGTGGCCACAAAGACTCAGCCCCAGGGACGTGGCCAGTGTCAAGGAGGGCTATGGGGTTGTACAAGGTGACATTTCATTTGGGTACAACAGACAGGTAGCAGTAGCCCTACCCTTGTATCCCATCACCTACCCCCAGCTTACAGCTCATGATTCTCTCTTCTCCTTCACTCCCCCAACCATCTGTTTATGTAAACTATGGGCAATGATGAGTCCCGAGTGACGCTCCTAACAAGCCCTGAAGGACTGTTTGGTACTCACTGTTGGGGAGCTGTCTTTATAATATGGGGTGCCTGTTGCCTCTCAGTGGCCAGTGGGAAAAGGCCCTCCTCACATGTGCACATGGCAGTGGCTGCTTGTGACAGGGCTGGCAGCAGCTCTGTCTTAACAGTCCGTTGTGTTCAGGGCTGTGACGGTGGCCCTTTGCTGCCTGAGAGGCTCTTTCTTCAGGACCCTGGTTCCTGGCCTGCGGTCGCACCAATGTATCCTGCAAGATGGTGAAGGGGAAGCTGGTGGAGGTAGGCAAGTGGCCGTGGCAGGTGAGCATCCTGTTCCTGGGAGCGTACATTTGCAGTGGCTCCCTCATCCACCGCCAGTGGGTCCTCACAGCTGCGCACTGCTTCCAGAGGTCAGTCAGGTGGCCAGCCTAGCCCCCAGCCTGAGGGGCCCTTGTACATCTGGGGATCTGGGAGTAGGGGGTCTGGCTGGGTAGCCCTGTACTCAGGCTCTATTACTCCAACCACTTACAGCCTTATTGCTCGCCATCTGCCTCCTACCCATGACCCTGTAGATCTAAGGACCCCATACAGTACTCTGTGATGGTGGGAGTCCAGCACCTTCCAGAAAACGGCACTCAGTTCCCGCTCACTCGCATCGTGATTAATGAGGATTACAACAATCGCATGTCCCAGGACATTGCCCTACTGAAGCTCAGGGACCCTGTCTCCTGGTCCCCCCTTATCCAGCCCGTCTGCCTCCCCAACAACAGATTCAAGCCACCTATCGGAAGCTCATGCTGGGTGATCGGGTGGGGATTTACAGGAAAAAAAGGTAAGTGAAGCCGGGCACAGGTTCCAAGAAACCTGCCTTTTCAGAACACAGTGCTACCACAGGCTCATTTGTTCACTCCTTTATTCACTCAGTTGCAAACATTTCCTGAACACACCCATGTGCTATACACCCTCCTGACTTTTTTTTCTTTAGACAGAGTCTCACTCTCTTGCCCTGGGTAGATAGTGCTGTGGTGTCAGCCTAGCTCACAGCAACCTCAAACTGCTGGGCTCAAGTAATCCTCTTGCCTCAGCCACCCAAGTAGCTGGTACTATAGGCAAGCACCACCACGCCCAGCTCATTTTTCTATTTTTGGTAGAGATGGGGGTCTCCCTCTTGCTTAGGCTGGTCTCAAACTCCTGATCTCAAGTAATCCACCAGCCCTGGCCTCCCAGAGTGCTAGGATTACAGGTGTGAGCCACCATGCTCAGCCTGTCCTGACTTCTTGATACAAAGATACAGTACCATAATGTATAGATACACATGGCCTGCATGGATCTCAGTTTCCAAAGTTAAAGTTAAATCCAATGCCAAGCCCTCACCCTGCAGCATGGCAGGAAATTGGTCCTTGGCTATTAATGGGATTTTCAGTCTGTAGGTGGCAAGGAAACCATGATCTCAGGAGATACTGAGGCATTGAAGAGGCCTCCCTGGCCATCATGCCCCGTGGTTATTTTGAGGCATACATAATTCCTGGAGGTCTGGCCCTATTGGCGCTATCGTAGGGTCTTAGAATATGGGAGCCTTTTTTTAGGGTCTTGCTTTACAGGTGGTCTCACCCTCTGGATTCTGGGGTCTTGCCACCTTGCTGGTGGGCATGGAACAGTGCTCAGCTCCTCTCATAGAACCTGAATTATTGGGGAAATCTATCCTTGTCTTCATCTGATGCCTAGATAGTGCTCCAAGCCCCTTGAGAGACTTTCGCTTAGTCTTTTTAATGAGCTGGGGACTTTCTGAAAGTCAGGCTGTGGACTCGGGCCTTTATAAATCACCATCCTGGGAAGTGGCCCTTTCTCCCACATTAGTGAGTGTGGACAACTTTGAGATGGAGATATGCTGAAAAGTTGAGGGGATGATGAGGCAGGCTCTCTCTCTTTTCAGTGACCCCAAAGCCCCCCTACAGTGTTCAGGAGATGGCTGTCAGGATCATAAACAATGATATCTGCAAACAACGATACCAATTCCTCTTCTTGAAGGACCAGAAGAAATTCATTGGGGATGACGTGCTGTGTGCCAGCTCAGAATGGGGCATGGACACTTGTCAGGTGTGGAGTGTGGGGTCTATGGGCAAAGAGAGGGCTTTTAGGAGTCATGCCTGAATTGTGGTTGCAATGTACATGTCCTCAATTACTAGTGCAGTTGTACATCTTTTCATATGTTTATTTACTGATTCATTTTCTATGAATCACTTATTCATATGCTTTGCACACTTTTCTAGCATTTGCCTTTTTCTTTTTATTATATTTAAATATTCTGAATACCAATTCTTTGTTCATTGTGTATATTGCAAATATCTTCTCCCAGTTTTCCATTTATCTTTTCATTTTCTGTATACAGTCCTTTTCTGAACAGCAATTTAGATTTTACTTTAATCAAATATATCATGTTTTCCTTTCTGATTGATGCTTTTTGTGTCTTATTTAAGAAACCTTTCCTTTTCCTGAGGTTATAAAGACATTCTCCTGCATTTTTTTTCCTGAAAGTTTGGAAATTTTGGCTTCTACATTTTTCAATCCCCATCACATTCATTTTGTGAATAGATTGGAATTTATTTTTATTTATTTCCTCAGGTGGACTACCAATGGTCTCAGTACCATTTATTGTAAAAGTCATTTCCTGCTCTATCATCACCTCTCTCATATATCCAGTTTCTGTATATCGTATACACAGGGGCTAAATTCTTGAGTTCGTCTCTTAGATAATGCATTTTTGATATTCCTTTCTCATATAGGCAGTTAAGACTATAAATTTCCCTCTAAACATTGCATTAGCTTCATGCCACAAATATTGGTATGAAGTATTTTTATTATCATCCAATTCTAAATATTTTATATAATTTCATTTTTACCCATGCAAATTTTTGTTGTTGTTATTGATTTCCAACTGAGTTTCCTTATAGCCATAGGGCAAGTTCTATAGTGACACCAGTTATGTGGAATATGTTGAGACTTATTTGGTGCCTGACATGTGGTTAAAGTTTTTTTATTTTTCGAGATGGTCTTGCTCTGTTGCCCAGGCTATAATGCAGTGGCAACAATTTTTTAAACATTTATTTCATTATTTTCTTTTTGTACTAATTTGTCAACTATCACTTGGGCTTGATTCGTTTTTCTTTTTATGTCTTCTTCAGCAGAAAAATTTACTCTGTCTTGTTTTGTATTTAAAGCGTTTAATGTCATGAAATCACCTTTGATTAAACTTTTAATTCATCTCTTAAATTTTTACTTTGTGATTCCATTGTTACTACCTCATTTAAAAATATTATATTTTCTGATTTTGGAAGGAGATGCACACATTGTGTGAAAAAGAAAATAACACATAACTTGCAAAAATTAGAAAATGGAGGGATGCAAGGCTGGTTTAACATATGCAAGTCTATAAACGTTATCCACCACATTAACAGAGGCAAAAATAAAGATCACACGATCCTCTCAATAGATGCAGAAAAAGCATTTGATAAAATCCAGCATCTTTTTCTAATTAGAACACTGAAGAGTATAGGCATAGGTGGCACATTTCTAAAACTGATTGAAGCTATCTATGACAAACCCACAGCCAATATTTTACTGAATGGAGTAAAACTGAAAGCTTTTCCTCTTAGAACTGGAACCAGACAAGGTTGTCCTCTGTCACCTTTACTATTCAACATAGTGCTGGAAGTTCTAGCCAATACAATTAGGCAAGACAAGGAAATAAAGGGAATCCAAATGGGAGCAGAGGAGGTCAAACTCTCCCTCTTTGCTGACGACATGATCTTATACTTAGAGAACCCCAAAGACTCAACCACAAGACTCCTAGAAGTCATCAAAAAATACAGTAATGTTTCAGGATATAAAATCAATGTCCACAAGTCAGTAGCCTTTGTGTACACCAATAACAGTCAAGATGAGAAGATAATTAAGGACACAACTCCCTTCACCATAGTCTCAAAGAAAATGAAATACCTAGGAATATACCTAACGAAGGAGGTGAAGGACCTCTATAGAGAAAACTATGAAATCCTCAGAAAGGAAATAGCAGAGGATATTAACAAATGGAAGAACATACCATGCTCATGGATGGGAAGAATCAACATTGTTAAAATGTCTATACTTCTCAAAGCAATCTACCTATTCAATGCCATTCCTATCAAAATACCAACATCGTACTTTCAAGATTTGGAAAAAATGATTCTGTGTTTTGTATGGAACCGGAAAAAACCCCGTATAGCTAAGGCAGTTCTCTGTAACAAAAATAAAGCTGGGGGCATCAGCATACCAGATTTTAGTCTGTACTACAAAGCCATAGTGCTCAAGACAGCATGGTACTGGCACAAAAACAGAGACATAGACACTTGGAATCGAATTGAAAACCAAGAAATGAAACTAACATTTTACATTAATCTTTGATAAACCAAACAAGAACATACCTTGGGGGAAAGACTCCCTATTCAATAAATGGTGTTAGGAGAACTGGATGTCTACATGTAAAAGACTGAAACTGGACCCACACCTTTCCCCACTCACAAAAATTGATTCAAGATGGATAAAGGACTTAAACTTAAGGCATGAAACAATAAAAATCCTCCAAGAAAGCATAGGAAAAACACTGGAAGATATTGGCCTGGGGAAAGACTTCGTGAAGAAGACTGCCATGGCAATTGCAACAACAACAAAAATAAACAAATGGGACTTCATTCAACTGAAAAGCTTCTGTACAGCTAAGGAGACAATAACCAAAGCAAAGAGACAACCTACACAATGGGAAAGGATATTTGCATATTTTCAATCAGACAAAAGCTTGATAACTAGGATCTATAGAGAACTCAAATTAATCCACATGAAAAAAGCCAACAATCCCTTATATCAATGGGCAAGAGACATGAATAGAACTTTCTCTAAAGATGACAGACGAATGGCTAACAAACACATGAAAAAATGTTCATCATCTCTATATATTAGAGAAATGCAAATCAAAACAACCCTGAGATATCATCTAACCCCAGTGAGAATGGCCCACATCACAGAATCTCAAAACTGCAGATGCTGGCGTGGATGTGGAGAGAAGGGAACACTTTTACACTGCTGGTGGGACTGCAAACTAGTACAACCTTTCTGGAAGGAAGTACGGAGAAACCTCAAAGCACTCAACCTAGACCTCCCATTTGATCCTGCAATCCCATTACTGGGCATCTACCCAGAAGGAAAGAAATCCTTTTATCATAAGGACACTTGTACTAGACTGTTTATTGCAGCTCAATTTACAATTGCCAAAATGTGGAAACAGCCTAAATGCCCACCAACCCAGGAATGGATTAACAAGCTGTGGTATATGTATACCATGGAATACTATTCAGCCATTAAAAAAAATGGAGACTTTACATCCTTCGTATTAACCTGGATGGACGTGGAAGACATTATTCTTAGTAAAGCATCACAAGAATGGAGAAGCATGAATCCTATGTACTCAATTTTGATATGAGGACAATTAATGACAATTATGGTTATGGGGGGGAAACAGAAAGAGGGAAGGAGGGAGGTGGGTGGGGCCTTGGTGTGTGTCACACTTTATGGGGGCAAGACATGATTGCAAGAGGGACTTTACCTAACAATTGCAATCAGTGTAACCTGGCTTATTGTACCCTCAATGAATCCCTAACAATAAAAAAAAAAAAAAATTAGAAAATGGGACCTTCCTGTAATTGAACTATCTAGAAATTTCCACTCTAAATTGTTCAGATTATATCCCTAACACTTCTTTATGTATTTATAAAGCCCTAAATAAGTTCCTAGTTTTGATTTTTAACAAAAGACTGTTACATAATTTTATTCTCTAACTTTAACATTTTTACTTAAAATATATCTTCTACTCTTTTCTATGTCTCTATATACCATATAAATGTTTCATTCTGCTTAACTGCTGAGTAATAATTCTCTCATGCGGCTATGTCATAGTCTATTTAACCATTCTCCTATTGACAGACATTTGAGCTCTGTTTTTAGAGACGGAGTCTTGCTCTTGCTCAGGCTAATCTTGAACTCCTGAGCTCAAGGAATCCTCTCATCTCGGCCTCCCAAGGAGCCAGGATTACCAGGATGTGTCACTGCGCCTGGCCTATAATTCTTTTTTGTATGTGGAAAAAAAAAAAAAAGGCAAGTCCTCCTTCATTTTTCTTCTTTTAAAGGATATACCTGGATGTTTTCCCATGCTCATTCTAGTTCAACAATCTTACAATAATGTTATAAAAAAAAAAAACCACGTGGGAATTTTGGTGGAAATTAATATATTATTTTAAGGAAAACAGTCTCTTTATTCTGCTCTATTTCTTTATGTCCATAGAGCAGAAGTTTGTAGCTTTCTCCATGTGGTTACTGCATGCTGTTTCTTAAAGTCTTTCCTAGATGCTATATACTACGTTCTTATTGTGAGCAATATATTTTCTGTTTATATTACAGATTTTTGTGTATTCATTTTGTAATAAGCAACCTTTCTGGATCTAGCTGATTTTCTTCAATTTTGTAGGCCTAGAGACATATCATCTGCAAATAATGATGAATTTGCCTTCTTTTCAATGTATGCCTATTTCTTTTTCTTCTAATTGAAAATGTCCAGAACTGTATTCCAGAAAAACTACTGCCTTTCAGGAGACAATATATCATTTAGTTTTAGGTGTATCTCTTATAAACAACATAAAGCTGAAAGCTATTTTTTCTTAACACATCTGAGAGACTGTCCTTTAATGGATTTACCAGGAAGATTGGGTTTCTTTTGTTCTCCTAGTTTACATTTTGGTTTGATTTTTTTTCTTCACTCCACTTTTCTCTTTTAGTGGTTTAGAAGTTAAATATGTAAAACTCATTCTACTACTTATCATCTTATATTTTCCACGTACATATTTAAAATTGAATTATCACATGGAGGTAAGCAATATCTACAACCTCCTTAGCAAGGCCAGGACCTTCCTGCAATTTAGCTTGCTTCATTTCCATCCCCATGACTTATCTTGTTGAAAGTATCTGGGAGGTCAGCTTACTAAACTTTTCTTATATATACAAGTTTTTTTTTTTTTTGAGACAGAATCTTACTATGTTGCCCTCAGAAGAGTGCTGTGGCGTCACAACTCACAGCAACCTCGAAGTCTTGGGCCCAAGTGATTCTTTTGCCTCAGCCTCCCAAGTAGCTGGGACCACAGGCGCCCACCACAATGCCCAGCTGTTTTTTTGTTGCAGTTGTTTAGCTGGCCGGGCTGGGTTCGAACCTGCCACCCTCAGTGTATGTAGCTGGCACAGTAACCACTGTGCTGGGGCGCTGAGGCTATCTACAAGTTTTGTTGACTCTTGGATTTTTCAGGCCTGTACTCATATGAGCTGCAATTAGTAATAATTTCACCTCTTTTATTTCTATTTTTACTGTTTTTTTTTTTTTTTTATCGTTGTTGTTTGTTTGTTTTAGTTTTTGGCCGGGGCTGGGTTTGAACCCACCACCTCCGGTATATGGGGCTGGCGCCCTACTCCTTTGAGCCACAGGTGCCGCCCTATTTTTACTGTTTTCATTGTTTTGGGTACCTCTCTTTCCCCCCAAAAGCCAGGAATCATAGCTATGTTTTCTCTTGTTGCTGATCTTGATGGAAGTGCTTCTGATTCTTCCTCATAAACCATTTCATGGTGCCAATATGGCATATAATCTGTCAAGGAAAGCCATTCCTTTCTGTTTTAGAATGGCATTGTATTTCAGGAATGCATGTTCGGCTTTATGAATGTGTTTTCTGCAGCTATGAGCATGTCTCTATGCTATAACTTGGCGTGCTGAGTCAGTTCCTTGAACAGATTCCTCTGGTCAAAATTCACCCTGCATTCCAGGGTCACTCCTCTGTGGTCATGGTGTACTTTTTTTTTTTTAATTAAATCATATCTGTGTACATTAATGCGATCATGGGGCACCATACACTGGTTTTATAGACTGTTTGACACATTTTCATCACACTGGTTAACATAGCCTTCCTGGCATTTTCTTAGTTATTGTGTTAAGACATTTATATTCTATATTTACTAAGTTTCACATGTACCCTTGTAAGATGCACAGCAGGTATTTAATTCCACCAATCACCTTCCCTCCGTCCATTCTCTTCCCTCCCTCCCCTCCCTCTCCCCCTTCCCCATATTCTTAGGTTATAACTGGGTTATAGCTTTCATATGAAAGCCATAAATTAGTTTCATAGTAGGGCTGAGTACATCATGGTGTACTTTTGTTTCATTCATCTTTTGGATTCAGATTCATAATGTATTTTTTTTAGAACATGTCTTATAGGCCAGTACGGTGGCTCACGCCTGTAATGCCAGCACTCTGGGAGGCCAAGGTGGGTGGATTGTCTCCTCATGAAGTATGTTGGAGACCAGCTTGAACAAGAATGAGACTTTGTCTCTAAAAATAGCCGGGCATTGTGGCAGGCGCCTATAGTCCCAGCTACTTGGGAGGCTGAGGCAAGAGAATTGCTTAAGCCCAAGAGTGTGAGGTTGCTGTGAGCTGTGCTGCCATGGCACTCTACCAAGGGCTACATAGTGAGACTCTGTCTCAAAAATAAATAAATAATAAAAAATAAAAAGAGAACATGTCTTAATTTATTTATTCATGTAATAGACATTGTGTGCTGAGCTCTGGGCCAGGTATGGGATAACGTTGGGCCCAGGAAAGGTATTGACCTTGGGGAACAAATAGTCCTCTGATGTGGCACAATTCATCCAGCTTTTTTTTTTTTTACCCTCTGATGAAGCTGGACTCCACTTTAGGGTGTATAGAGTAAGGCACCCCTTTGTCAGATTGTAGCATCAGGACTATGCTTCTCTTCAAAAATATTTGTCCGTGTTCTGGAACATTTGAAATAGCACATAATCTCCTTGAACATTGGATAGAAGTCCCCTAAGAAACCAGATAGGCCTGTTCTCCTTTAAGTGATTATTCTTGGGTAATATTTTAAGTTGTTTTGCCAATAGTTGTTGGACTTGTGAGGTTTTCTATCAATCTTTAAATTAGTCTAAATGATTTGCATTTTCTTAGAAATTATTCATTTCGTGTAGAATTTAAATCATTAAAGAGTTTCTTTCCTAGTTTCTTTTCTACTCAAACTAGAAGTGTTTGTATTTTCCTTCTCTTCCTGTTTTCTTGGTAAGACTTACAAGGTGTTTATTTTGTTGTTGTTAAGAACAAACTATTATTTCATTTTCCAAATCAATGATTTTTCTACTTTCTAAATTATCCCCTGTTTGTTTTTATTAATTTCAAATGTCTTAAGCTGAATGTACACTGGTAAATAATTGATGATGATAAGGAATAATTTCTTTTGTTTGATTTTCTGGTTTGATTTTCGCCTTCATTTTCCAATTTCCTTCCCCCAAAGACACCTCCTGAAATCTGTGTTTGTAAAGATGTCTGTATCATCGAAAAATACATAGTATTGTTTTGTGTGTATTTTAATTTGTATAAATTATATTGTTCTACATATCCCCTCCTGTAATTATTTTTTGAGGAGTTTCAATTTGTTAAGGCATTCTTATTAAATGGTTTTATTCTTTCAAATAATTGTCTCCACATGCCCTATGTCAAAGCTTCTTTCCTCCCCCAAACACTGTTTTGGGCAGAGTTCATAATTTTCAAGCACTATCAGTTATTAAAGACCCTGTCCCATTAAAAGTTTTAACTTAATGGCTGGGTGTGCCTAGCACAGTGGTTACGGTACCAGCCACAGGCACCAAGGCTGGTGGTTCGAACTTTTCCTGGGTCAGCTAAACAACAACAACTGCAACAAAAATATAGCCAGGCGTTGTGGCAGGCGCCTGTAGTCCCATCTACTTGGGAAGCTGAGGCAAGAGAATCGCTTGAGCCTGGGAGTTTGAGGTTGCTGTGGGATGTGGCGTCATGGCAGTCTACCTACGGTGACATGGTGAGATTCTGTCTCAAAAAACAAAAAAAACAAAAGTTTCAATTTAAGAATCTGTTTTATTTAAACCTCTCTAATACTTCTAGGGGATGGGTTCCTGCCTTGCCAAGAGGTCAGGAAGCTGGCAATAGGGTGATCTCCTGGCAAAGAAGGCCCTCACACCTCACTCTCTTTTCCTGCTCCATATTTTTAAGATTTCCTCTTGTCGATTCACCCATGCATTTAAAATGATAATTTTTAAAAATCCCGCATTTTTAGTTATTTTTGGCAATAGATTGATCAGGGCATCTTATCTTCCCTACTGCTGGAACCTGAGCATTGACATTTTTATATTGTTTTAAGTTGTCTTGTCTATGAACAATGGTATACCTGCACATTAATGTAGGTCTTCTTTTATATTCTCATAGTTTTATTAATTTTTTTTCTTGAAGGATCCTACACACTCTTTATTAATGTCCTGTAAATCTTGGTTTGCATTATGGTTAAAAAATGAATTACTGTAAGTCATTTTTCTGACTTATAAAATTTTCCAACTTTAAGAAAGTTTTAAAAAATCCTAAGAAATCTACCATCAACAGAAATAACAACTATGATCTTTTCATATGCCATTGTAAACATTATGCGCACCTGTGTCTGCACAAAAAGAGGAAGGCTGGTTTGTATTTCAAACAGCTCACTCAGCAAAGTAGAGTTATAGGAAAGAAGATCAAGGGCCACACCTTGGAGGCCCACCAGGATTTGAGGGGAAGGCAGAGGAAGGGACTGGGGAATTACAGTCAGAGAGAAGTTAGCAGGAGAATGAAGGAGAGAGGCCAGCGTGGTTCCAAGCTTGGGCCCTAGGGTATAGCTGTGCATCACTGACCTCATCCTCGGGAAGAACATGCGGCTGCTATGGCTCAGGGTGAGCAGGCCCTTCTGCTGCCATCCTCATGCCTCCCTTCCTCTCCTCTGCAGGGTAACTCTGGCAGCTCCCTTGTCTGCCAAGTGAACAACACCTGGATTCAGATGGGTGTGGTGAGCTGGAGCTTTAGCTGTGGCCGGCGCCATTACCCAGGCATCTACACCAGCACCTCCTACTTTACCCACTGGATCAGGACTCAGGTTGCTGACATGAGGTTCCTCAGTAGGGCTAGCCCTGCTTTCTGGAGCCCAGTCTTCCTCACTGGCTACATTCTGCTGGTCTCCTTGGGCTCCCTGTGGCTCCTCTAAGCGGTGTTGCCGGGATAGCCCCTCCCAGAGGCTGCTTCCCTCCCCTCTACTCTTCTCTCAGGAGAAGTAGAGACCAGAGGTTGCACAGGATGGCAGAGCAGAGTGACCTTGGGGAGGGTCCCAGAGCCATTGCATTTTCAGTTGTTCAATGAAGATTCTCTAGAACTTGGAGCCATTGAAGTTTTCTTCTTTCTTCTTGACCTTAACCAGAGTCCTTCAGAACTTCCCTCACCCCCACCAATCCTGACTGCCCTCTCAAACTGAGCTGCCCCTGATAGCCTTAGCCCAGGTCTGTCTTGTGCTTGTTGTGTGACCTTGGCAGAATGTTCCTCTCATGAGCTCTAGTTCCTTCTGCCAAATGTGGGTTTGCATCTCCTGCTTAGTTATTCCAGCACTCCAGCAATCCCTCAGGGCCCTACAGCCCTACCCTGGGTATCTGATGAACACTTTCCTTCAGGCCTTCCTGCAAGGGCTGGCTTCTTCCCATGAAACCTACAATGGCCAGATTCAAGACCCACATTTGTGGTCTGTGTTCTGGAACCCACAGGTGTCTCCCCACCCCTCTTATCCTCCCCCGAGGGTCTGCAGAACTTGACCAGTTCCTCTTCCTTCCCTGGCAGGGATAGATGGTGGAAGACAGGGCAGAGAGCCTACTTGGATGGTAAATGTGTGCGGTGACTATACCCTAAGCTCCCTAGGAGCTGTCAGGGCCTTCCTCAGACTCCAGAGAGTAAAGAAGGCTGGCCCAAGCTAGCCAGGCTGAGTCCCCTGTGAGAGGAAGTGAGGGAGCCCCTCAGATTTGGTAGGTCTCAGGTTCAGAGCAGCCAGCCACACTGCCCCTCTGGGCCACCAAAAGGGAATGGTGTGATTTGCTGTCTTTTTAGTGATTGGATCATGAAATGGACCGCTTGAGTGTCTCCCCCACCCTACTTTTAAAATGTATTAAAATTAAAATTATCCACCTGTGTCATTTAACCATCAAAGTGTTCCCAAAATTCTAATATGCAAAGTGATCTCCAGCTCCCACAATGGTCCAGTGGTAACCGCCACTCTTTGTTGGTGGACGGCCCCTTCGCCTGTGCCATCTTTCCTAAACTGTAAGCAGATGGATTGGTGAAGCAAGGACATTTGCTGAGTGGAGGTTTGGGATGCATAGTAGCTTAAGATGATGCGGTCTTTAAAAATCGTTATTTAAAACACGTTAATCTGCTTAATTTCCGTGCTGGGGCAAAATTCCACTGTCGTTATCAGGCTGAGAAGATGGGGCCACTTGGAGAGTCTCAGGTTTGGTCTTCATCTCATTATGGGAGGGTGACAGCATGAACCAGTGCAGGGCAATGGGCGGCAGGGGTGAGGAGGTCCAGGAACTTGTGGAGGTTAGGTTAGGTCAAGCGATCCCAGGAAACTGGTTGGTCCAGACAAGGGAGAGGAGAAGAGGACAAGGAGGGCAGACAGCTGCCTGGGAGGCAAACCGGTGGCCAGTCGCTAGGGGGCATCCTCGCGTCAGACACCAGGAGCTCACGGGAGAGTGGCCACTGGGGGGCGCCTGCACACACCGGCCCGGGAGCACTCTCACCCGCACCGGAGACCACTGCGTGCGGCCCATGGGGGGCGCCATCCGGGCGCGCACGGGGGCGCCACAGAGAGGCGCAGTTGCTGCTGACTCGGGATGGTGCCCCGGTGCGGAACACACGCCCACGCCCGCGGGCAGAGCCCAGGGACCTCCGCCGCCACCCATGCCTGTACCCTCCTGTTGTTGTTGGTTCTACGCGCTGGTAAGCCACACCCCGCCCCCCACTCCTCCATCCCGCTCACTTCCTCACTCAGCCCTGTCAGCCTCATCTGATCCACGCTGTATCCTTCCGCAGGTTGCTTGGGCTCAGGGCAAGCCCTTGGGACCCTGTCCACAGCCGACCCCGGGGTCCCCTGCGCTAGCGAAGCCACCTGTCCTTCAGACCCGCCTCGCCTTTCCCAAGAGGACATGACCACCGTCCAGACACAATCACCTGTTTCTGAACCCGACTTTTACCATAGTAAGTACCACAGACTCCAGGGGGCAAGGAAGGTGTCTGAGGAATTTTACCCCACTGTAAGGGATAGGAGAGGAAAGGGCAGAGGAGTGGTGGTAAAAGAGACTTTCCTTCTTTATTGAGCGGTAACTGCCGGCCACTTCCTTGCTCAGCCTAGAGGAACAGATCTTCAGGGATGAGGTAGGAGGAGGAGGCAGGAATGTCAGAGGAGCCTTGTTTGGATGGGCTTCCCGTTCCCGCCTCCATGAGCTGGCAGTGGGGCTGGTGGCTCCTCTAGCCTCAGGTTCTTACTTGGCCTGCCCCTGACCCAGGCTCCCAGCCAGAGACCTTGGGAATCTTCAGCACAGCTTTCAGGTGTCTGTGGGGCCTGTCTGTAAAGACGTTCTCTTGAGCAGTGGCGTTCAAGCATGTTTAATTGAGACTCACATAAGAAATACTTATCCTGGCTCCGCACTCGTAGCTCATTGATTAGGGCACCAGCCACATACACCGAGGCTGGTGGGTTCCAGCCCGGCTTGGGCCTGCTAAACAACGACAACAACAATAACAACAACAACAAATAGCCGGGCATTGTGGTGGGCGCCTGAAGTCCCAGCTACTCGGGAAGCTGAGGCAAGAGAATCGCTTAAGCCCAAGAGTTTGAGGTTGCTGTGACCTGTGATGCCACAGCAGTTTACCAAGGGTGACATAGTGAGACTCTGTCTCAAAAAAACAAAACAAAACAAACAACAACAGCAACAAAAAACAGAAATAATTACCCTGGGACTCCATGCATGCCATTCAGCTGCCACAGATAGTCTCACAAACAGGACCTAGCAGTTCTCTGTGCATGCTGACATCCTCTTTCCTATGTTAGTCTTTAAAAATCTGGTCATAGCTCACTTATGTTGATTTTACAACCCACTGGAAAACATCTAGGGGCAGGACTGTTGGGATGTTGAATGTATGCATCTTCAGTTCAGAACAACTGCTTTCCAAGGTGGCTGCAGCAGGTGACACTCCCAGCAGCAGTGGATTCTGAGTTGCTAATCCTTACCAACACTCAGAATCACAGACATTTAGTTTTTGCCAGGCAGGTGGTACAGAGCAGAATCTTATTACGATTTGAGTCTGAATTCCCTGAGGACTGACCAGGCTGGGCAGCTTCTGTGGTCATTTGCTCCTGGGGTTTCCTCCTTGAAATATGCCTGTTCATATATATTGCCCTTTTTTTTTTTTTTTTTGTTGGGCCATCTGTTTTCCTCTCAGTGAATCAAAGGAGGGGTTCCCAGAGGAGGGAGAGGCATCTGCCTTAGCTGAAGCTGGGTGAGGATGGAACCAGATGGAAACAGATGAGTTTGTGAAGGGTCTGGCTGGAGCTGAGTGACTGCTGGGCAGGACAAAGGGGCAAGTGGTACACTGGGCTGGTCAGCTGGGGATGCTTTAGGGCCCAAGCTATGGGAACTGGGAAAGAGATAGCTGGGCAGTGCTGAGCCCCTCCCGAGGCTGGAGACCCCAGTCCACTGGTGGACAGCATCATTCTGTGGTAACAAGTGGAAAAGGAATACCGTTGCATTGGTGTGGGCTGGTGGCTGGAGAAGTAGGAGGTCAAGTCAAACAGATAGGGGTATAGGGAAGGGCCCATTCCTCAAAAACCTCTTATGTTCCTCCTCAGCCTGCGGCTTCTCCCACGAGCAAGACCCCACCCTCAGGGACCCAGAGGCTATGGCTCGGCGGTGGCCATGGATGGTCAGTGTGCGGGCCAATGGCACACATGTGTGTGCAGGCACCCTCATTGCCTCCCGGTGGGTGCTGACTGTGGCCCACTGCCTGATCCAGTGAGTTGGGGCCCTGTGGGGATGGGTGGGTAGAGAGGCCCGGTCACCCCCCAACCTCCCCAGCTAGTCTATCAGTGGCAGAGGTGGCTGTGCCCGCTATGGAACCCCACAATCCCAGCCCCATCTCACCCTGGCTCCAAGCGAGTGGGGGTGGGTCCTGCAAATTCTTTTCTGGGAGCCAGTCTTTTGAGTGTTCCCACCCTGTGCTTTCCTTATCTGGCCCCCCAGTCTTGTGCATTCATTCCACAAATAGGGAATGGAGGCTCAGAGGCCATTTGTCTGGCTTCTCGCCTCCTCTCCTGAGGAGGAAGGTCCTAGTGCTTTCATCCACCCCCTTGCGTCCCACTTCCTTGTTTCCTCCTTTTTTCGATCAACAGTCTCTGACACTCCCTTGAGCCAGGCCTTGGCCTGTGCACTGGGGACAGAGAGAGAATGGACTATCCCTCTCAGCTTGATAGGGGAGAAGACAGATGTTCACAGAGGAGTTTGGTCTGTGTGGGGACAAAAGAATGGGTATGCTGATGTTCCAGGGCCGGGGAGGGCCATGAGGGTGATGTCTGTGCTGGCTGAGAGCTGACCCTTGGAGAAGCATGTTCCAGGCCTAAAGGTCAACACAGAGACTCTAAGGGAAAGGCAAGGATGGCAGTGAGAGAGCCAGGCAATAGCTGACTGCGCAGGGCCTCTGCTCCTCCAGGTCATGGGGCATGGGATACCAGAAAGAGTCCAGAGTTTGCAACCAGAGCAAACTGGGTCCACATCCCAGCTCTACATCTTCCTACCTGTGCAGCTTTGAGTAGTACACTTAGCCTTGCTCTGAGCCTCAGTTTCCCCCTTGATAGAATGAAAGGTTGTGAGGATCAGACCACACAGTATGTGCAGGGCCTTGTTCATGTCTGTTTTGAGAAGGCTCGGGGTGCTGGAAGCAGGTGGGTGGCCTCCCTGGATTTGTTCAGTGGGCAGGAAGGGAGGGGCTGGAGGCAGGGGCAGGATGCCTGGAGCTGACTGCAGACTCCCTCATGGTTCCCCTAGGCATGACGTTTTGTATTCAGTGAGGATAGGGAGTCCGTGGATTGATCAGGTGACACAGACTACTTCTGACGTCCCAGTGCTCCAGGTTATTGTGAACAGCAAGTACCGGGCCCAGCGGTACTGGTCCTGGATTGGCCGGGCCAACAACATTGGCCTCCTCAAGCTTAAGCAGGTGCTCCAATACAGCAAGTATATCTGGCCCATATGCCTGCCTGGCTTGGACTTTGTGCTGCAGGAGCATGCCCTCTGCACTGTGACGGGCTGGGGACTTCCCAAGGTTGATGGTGAGTCAGAGCCTTCCCAGATTATGATGGGTGGGAAGAAGACTGGGGTGCAGACCAGGGTGCCATCAGGGTCAGATACTTCTGAGCACCTTCCCCAGGGAGCCCACTGCCTCCAGGACTTTCCTGTTAAGCTCGTACCTCTGAGGTCTCCTTTCTCTCGAAGGTTTCAGTAGTGAACACATTACAGCCACTTAGGCTGCAGAGTACTCCGATTGCTCTCGAATCCTCAGCAAGGCCAGGGCATGTAAACAGAACTTCCTTGGAGGCTGAGAGGACACAGAGTAATAATCTGCAGTCCACATACAACCCCAGGGCATCCTCAAATTGCAGTAGAGGGCAGGGTTCCATGTCTGGAGAATGCTTCCAAGCAGTGCCCTCATGGCTCACTAGGGGCAATCTGCATGTAGAGGTTGGGAGTCACTTGGGATCTATTCATGGTTCCTTCCTCCCCTCAGTGGGCCTCAATCCCTTGTCACCCCAATTTAGGAGAGAGCAGGAATATTCTCTCAAACACATCCAATGATTCATTTCCTGATAGACTGTAGGAATGCCCCTCCCTTCAGGGAGCCCCCAACCCATAAGAGAGAATGCCCTGCTTTGTGGCTTCAAGGAACCATCTTTTTATTTTTATTTTTATTTTTATTTTTTGTAGAGACAGAGTCACACTGTACAGCCCTCGGGTAGAGTGCCGTGGCGTCACACGGCTCACAGCAACCTCTAACTCTTGGGCTTCCGTGATTCTCTTGCCTCAGCCTCCCAAGCAGCTGGGACTACAGGCACCCGCCACAACGCCGGGCTATTTTTTTGTTGCAGTTTGGCCGGGGCTGGGTTTGAACACGCCACCCTCGGCATATGGGGCCGGCGCCCTACTCATTGAGCCACAGGCGCCGCCCTCAAGGAACCATCTTACTCCAAACAGCCCATGAGGGCTTCAGCCCATATGGGAGAGGTGGGGGTGACTTTCCAACTATGCTGTGGCCCTAACCCCAGCCCTAAACCTAACCCTGGCATGGCCTGTCCGTGCCATGGAATAGCTGGGAACAACCCAAAGTCTCCTGTCTGACAGGAACTCAGGCCAGAGACAGAGGCACACTGATGGGGGAGAGGAGAAGAGGAAGCAGTGCCTGGGACCCATGGAGGGGGTCTGGGAAAGCCAAGTTTGGGGAGGCTTGAAGAACAGGAGAGATTTAGACCTGAGAGAGGCTTGGCAGGTGTTTGGGATAGAAGGAATGGCAAAAGCCAAGATGTTGAGGTGGGAGTGGAGGGGATGCTAGGAGGACTCAGTGGGTGGGCTCTGCAGGAAGCCAGAGCAAGTCCAGCATGGCCAGGTCACGAGGGCAGCCTGCTCTGGGATCTCTGTATCAAGGGCCCTAGGGGTACCAGGTAGAAGGAGGGTGTGCAAGGAGAGATCTCCATGGCCACTGGGTGGCAAGTAGAGGGGGCTGGGGAAGTGGGAGAGAGCGGAAAGAGAATGAGGATGAGGCTAGTGGCATCTTAATGGGGCCCTGTCGCACAGGCATATGGCCCCAGTTCCGGACCATTCAGG
The DNA here is from genome assembly GCF_027406575.1 of Nycticebus coucang. NCBI lineage: Eukaryota > Metazoa > Chordata > Mammalia > Primates > Lorisidae > Nycticebus > Nycticebus coucang. The sequence goes on along the minus strand of NC_069787.1, from coordinate 91,720,516 downwards.
AGAAGGAAGTCACCATCCTGAACAATAAGGAGTGTGATGACTTCTACCACAGGTTCTCAAAAATTCCTTCCATGATTCATGTCATCAATTCCCAGATGATTTGTGCACAGGATGTCAACAGGGAACAGTTCTGCTATGTAAGCACATCTCCCCTGCTCACTTACCTCCAAGGGCACCTGGCCAGGATGGGGGACGGGGGAGCTTAGTGACGGGACCTGAGGGGTGCCGGTCAGAGATGGGTGAGGGGCAGGGGAGGATGCGATGAGAGAGGTGGGGTTTAGGAGTGGACATAGAGGTTGGAGATGGGAGGGTGGAGGGAGATGGAGGGTGGGTGCTAAAGAGGGGAGATGAAGCCCTTCGAGAGAGATCTCCTGGGTCCAGAGCACCTCTCACTTGTGTTGACATTGGGGGGCTGTGGAGGACCTAGTGTGAGGGCAGTTTGCTTGTCCCTGATTGGGTTACATCTGCCTCTGGCCTCACCTGGCCTCCCTGACCCTTTTTATTCCACCTTTCCCGCAGGAGATGTCTGGTGAGCCTTTGGTCTGCTCTATGGAGGGCACGTGGTACCTAGTGGGAGTGGTGAGCTGGGGTGCAGGCTGCCGGGAGAGCAAGGCCCCACCTATCTACCTGCACATCCCCTCCTACCAACAGTGGATCTGGGAACTGCTCAATGGGCAGCCCCTGGCCATGATGGCCCCCTCCAGGGCCCTGCTCATAGCACTTCCACTCCCGCTTAGCCTCCTTGCTGCTCTCTGACACTCTGTGTACCCTCCCTGGTGTGTCCTCCCTGGTGTGTACCCTCCCTGGTGTGTCCCCTCCCAGGTTCCCCTGCCCTTGTGCCCAGCATGCTGCACATGCCGCTCTCACAACCGTACCTTGCAGGGCAGAGACCAGCTGCTCAATTAAACACTTCTGTCTCCTGTGCCTCCTCCTTCCTGGGCCGTGGAGGCCCCTCACTGCCTGGGCCTGCTCTAGTGGGAAACAGGTGAACCAGAGGGGGGTGGGCAGTTTATAAGTGCAGAGCCCCTAGGATCCGCCTCCATCCAGAGGTTCAGGGTGGCTCCTGCAGAAGGTGGAGAGAGTGTGAAGGGGTCAGATGATGGAGGGCTTAGAACATATTTCCCAGGCTGAAGCTGGGGCTGCCAAGAAAAGGTTAGAGGCTGGGGTGAGAGTGTAGCTCTGGCTGGCCTGGAAGGTGAGTGTATTCTTTCTGTGATTCACTGGTGGGAGTCAGGTTCTCCTTGACCAGGGGCTAGAACCATAGTGAACTTTGACCTTCTAGCTCTCTTCTCAGCCTGGAGACTCAGGCAGGTGCCCACTGGGATCAGACCTTACTTTACCATCAGCAGCTTGTCTATCCAGAAAGGGCTGGTGGAGGCCCCAAGATAGAGCCCAGGCCTGGACTTTCCTAGTCTTTACCAACTTACTTCTGTGTGACCTTGAATGGCTCCTGCCCCTCTGTATTTCTGCTGCCTGGGTACAAAGAGAGTTCTGGCCTGTCTGGTAGAATCACTTTTGTCCACCCTTCATGTGGGAAGAGAGTAGCTGGCTGCTATATTCTGGTGGCAGAGTACTTAGCTTTCCTGGCAGGGACTTCTTCAATCTCTCCCTCTCTCTGCCCCTATGACCCCATGTCAGGCTCCTTCCTCATGTCAGCCTGGATCACTCTCCTCCTTACAAAGTGATGATCCAGGTCCAGGTCAGGAGCCAGGTTTGTGTCCCCAGCACTGGGCTCAGACAATCAAAGGCCTATTGAGAGCCATAGGGTCTGGTAGGGGACCATTGAGAGCAGCCTTGTCATCTTAGCACCTAGAGAGCAGACAGCTCTTCTCCTCTCCCCAGTCCTGATGCCTGCCTTGGATGGGCTGAGGGAGCTGCAGCTGCCCCTCAGCCTCTTGGCCACTATTTCTCCCTCAGTCATATTCTAATTCAGGTGGAGAAGCGCCTGGTCTGAGTCACCTATCACCACTCTCCACAAACATGCTCTAGGGAGGGAGCAGCATGAGGGGTCATCTCAGGAGGTGGTTTTATATGGGTCTGAGAAGGAACTCAGCTTTATTTACAAATCTCTTGCAGGCTGTTTTTGCAGCAGGCTTCCCTGGCTCGGAAACCTCTGGTGTCTCCTTAGTCTTCCGGCCCAGGCCTGAGCGTCTCAGTTTGAAGTTCAGTGCCTCTGTGCATCTTCCCTCCCCTAGGCGGTGTCTGGGCCTTTGTCTTCTGGTCAGAAATACTTCTTTTAGGAGCTCCTCATGGGAAATGGTTGAAGAAGCTGCTAGGAAGCTGGGGGCTGTTATATTCAGCTAGCGGGAGGCTAATTGTGCCCCTGTCCTGATTCCCACGAAACCTCCCACTTCAGGGGCCACCAGAATAGCCTGAGGTCACCCTTGTTCTCAAATGTTCCTTGATTTCCAAGAGGAGGCCCAGGCCCTACCTTTCTTCCCTGCTCCCTCTGGCCCACCCCACATCCCCCAGCTTGAGCCTGAGCTCCTGTACCTCATGCTGGGCCTCCCAGCAGTCTCAGCTTCATCACAATGTGTGAAAGAGGGGATCCCATTGCCTTGATCTTGATCTCTGCAGTGCTGGGGGTTCTGTTTCCAGGCCTACCTCTGCTCACTTCCTTGGGCTGGAACCCCTGCCAGGCTTGGGGCAGTGTCCTCACCGTCAGGGCTGCTACCTGCCTTAACTGAAGTCCCTGCTCTTATCACAACTCCCCCCAGCAGGCCTCTCAGCCTTCTTAGGGCCAGTCTGGGTGTGGCCTCACAGCCCAACCCAAGTAGTTTGGCCATCCCCTGCCAGAAGGGAAGCCCACATCCTGTTTTACCTGCTAGCCACTGATGCCCCTAGCAGAAAAGGTAGGAGGCAGGCATATCTGGGTGGGGAGAGCAGTGTGAGGCCATTCTGCATCTGCAGAGGGACAGTGGCCCAAGGCCCATGTGGATGGGGTGAAGGTAGTGGAGTCTAGGCTGGGAGGCAGGACACCCAGTGTGGTCTTGTTTCTACACATGATGGGCTGTGAGGATGTGGCCATGGGCCTTCCCCTCCCTGCTCTGACTACAGCCTCTGTGGTCTGCATATAAACTTGGAGTCCAGGGTGCCTGGACCCTGGCCAGATCTTGAGCTCCAGGGCCTGCCAGCCCCAGTGGCCACCTCCAGGACGCTCCCCTCATTTCTCTCCTTTCTTCTTCTTGGCTGCATTCTTCTCATCTTCCTCTACCTTGATGGCCACTGTGTCCACGCTGTCCTTCTTCTTCTTCTTCTTCTCTATGGGGGAGGGGAAAGAGGTCATGCAGTTGTGTTTTGAGCCCCCTCAAGTGGGTGGGTCCCAGAAGCTTCCATATCCTGCTCTTTACTTCTTCCTTCCAGACCTCTCCTACTGGAGAATAGGCTCATTGTTCTGCTTTCCTCACTCTGACTGATTTCTGTGCTCTGGTATCCTTGGATGGGGCTGGGGCCCCCTCCTGAACCTGTTGTCACTCCCTTATAGTGGAGGGGAAGAAGGCGGAGCAGGTGACTCTGGGCAAGAACGGACTGGCTCAGCAGGATCAGATAGCTGCTGGGTTGGGGGAGTGGGCAGGGCCCGCTTACCTCCGGGGATTTCTGTGAGCTCATTGAGGGGCGGCACGGTCTCTAGCTTGTCTGTGTACATCTTGGCTGCCTTTCGCTGTAGGTACCGGGCTTCAATCTCCTTCCGGGTCCGTGGCACGCGGCAGTTGAAGACACAACACAGGGTGATAACTGTAGGGAGGACAGAGCAGGTTTGGGTGGGGTATGACTTCTGGAGGCTCACCATCTTGACAAAACCACTCTGAACCCTGGGGCTGCTCCAGTGGCTTTCCTGGGCTGGCCTGACTTGGTGCAGTTGGGCAGGGTCCTGCGAATTTTACATTGGCTCTGTAAATTATGTAGTAGGTCCTGGTCCTGAGAGTGTTTTTGACTAGACTGAGAGTTGCCGGGGCGGTAATGCATTGTGATTCAAGCTCTGTAGAGCTTATCCCACCCTGGTGCTCATGTCCAACCCAGGTCTCTGGCTTGCCCCTGGTGTAACCTGAAAGTAGGACTAGAGCTGCCTCAGACTTCAAAGTTCATGGATGTGTCCTCCCTAGCCTCCCTGCGGACAAGGGTAGACTCCTCTGGGCTGGGGAGGGAGCTGGTGAGAGGACACAAACCCTGCCCTGTAGTGTTTGTCTTAGTTATTTCAGAAGCGGGTTTTCCAGGGGAGCCCAATTGCACAGGACATGCCCGTCTAATGATGGGCAGGGCAGGTTAGGGCTGCTAGAACCTGGCTGGACTTAGTTTATTTTTCTAAGGCCTCCACAGTCTGGCCACCTTGGCCCTAGCCCCAGGGGAGGGGGTGGGGCTGGTTCCTATTATAAATCAGATGAGCAGACATAACTTCCTGGCAGACTCCTGGGGGCAGGAAGGCCCAAGCAAGACAAGCCATTTTGGGGAAGATGGATCGGATCTATGTAGCCTGGGCTGGAGTACCCTCTGGGATCATTTTATGCAACCAAGGCAATATCCCTTCAGGCAAATATTGTGGTTCCACTGAGTCTTGCTCAGACTTACCAAATGGAAGAAGAATAATGGCTGGATGAATGGGATGGTCTCAAAAGCCTTGCTGCTAGGAACAGGACTGGAGTCCTGTGTGAATAGATTGGGGAGCCAAGAACATCCACACACACACATTGGGGGTGAGGGGTGTTGCATGAGGGCCCAGCAGTAAATCTGACTGTACCCCTCTCTGTGAGTAGACCTGAGCAGACAGCAGGCCTTTCTTATCCAAAGAGCCTGGTCCTGGGCTTCTCCAGACCTGTGTGTGTGTACCCGAGACCCAAAATTTGTCCCCCACCCTGATCTTCCCAGTTTGAGCCACTTCTTCTAGCTACCTCACTAAGTACCTCCTTAGGGTCATGCTCTACAGGCTCCATGCAGGTGAGTCCCAGGCCCTAGGAAGCAGGGGCTTCACAAGGATCTCAGCAGGCAGTTATCGGCAGCCAGAGCAGGGCTCAAATACTGCCCCTCACTGCAGGTCCGCCCCACCCAGCCTGGCCTGGCCGCTTTTCTTCAAAGAAGGGGAGAAACAAAGTGCTTTGGATTGAGTTCCCAGGCCCAAGTAGAGGCTTTGGATACAAGTCCCCAATAACATCAGAGGAACCCCATCTAGCCCCAGCCCTTTGCTCTGCAGGGTTCTGAGGGTGATGCTCCACTAACAGTCTAAGCCCAGACTGGGAAGTGGGAAAGATGTTTCCTCCCCAGGAGATGTTATCCCCAGTGCCTAGTGCTATGGGGAAAGTAACAACTGCTGACCTTAGGTTTAGAGGCCTTTGGGACTATTCCTTACCCCTTCTAGGAAATGGAGTTAGAGGATGGTCTGCCTGGGTGACAGCCAGGTGCCTTTGGGTCTGATACTGTGCAACTTTCTTGTGTGGTCCCAGGCACTTCCACCTTCTGGGGCTGAGCAGAGCCTGAGAGAGGTGTTATGTGTCTTAAGGCCCCCAGTATCCTTGCCCTTGTTCCCTGGGGTGCCCCAGAGCTGCTCCCTAGCCCTGCACCCTAGACTACTCCTGTGGCTCCTGTACGGCAGGTGACTCTCCATCCCTATTTCTTGGGGCTGTGGGTTGTCTCCCTCTCTGGACACCTGGGCTGAGATTGTGGGCACATCTGTCTGTCTGTGGGGTCTCCTCTACGATGCCTGACTGGTTCTTGGCCTCAGCTGGGAACAAAGGACAACCTCTTCGTCAGATGGGGACAGAGTGTGCAGAGGGGATGCTTTCTCTTGGGAGGGCACTTCTGGTGCCAGAAGAAGCACATGCAAATCAGATGTCATGTCTTCCTTGGAACCTCTCACATCTGGATGGGCCCTCTGTGGGCCACCCAGCCCTCCAGGGGACCTCATCCTGGCACAGCTTCAGCTAGAACTTACTGGTAAGTGCAGCTTTAGCCTCCCTAGGGTGCCCTCAGTAAATATCTAGTGGGGGTCATGGGAGACCTTGTTTGAAGGCGATGTTTCTTCCAGCCTCTGCTCACGTCATCCTCTCTGTCTGGAATGTCTTTCCAGCTTTCCCACCTGCCAAAACCCCACCCCTCTTCCCACCAGTCTTCAGCTCAGAGGACCCTCTTCTATAATGCCTTTGCTGAAGAGTGAGCTGCTGCTCCATTTACTGTCCATATCCTCCCATTCATGCCTGTGCCTGGTGGGAACCTCTGTCATATGGCTTTGTGCCATGGCAGCCTCCCTGATCTGGCTGCATTTCATGTAACTTTCTGTCCCCTTCCCCAACTCCAGATCCCATTCTAGGAGGTGGGCTAAGGGGAGCAGGCTAAGCCTGTTTCTGCTCCAACTTTGCATTAAGAAGCTCCCAGATCCCACGATAGGAATGGTTCTCCTGCTCTTAATTGAGGCACGTTGAGTCATTTCTGGAAAATGGCATCTGACAAGGCTTCAAAGCCTGGGAGCCACATGTACTTGGTGTCTGGGGAGCCCCTGGTGGAGAGTGGCCTTGCTGGAGCCCCTGGGTGTAGGGCTTTTAAACTGACCAAATTGCAGGAAAAGCATCAGGAGGCCAACCATAGGGAAAAATGACATATCTCTGTCCTTGCCCTGATTCAGTAGAGTTCCCTGTAATTACCATAATTGCCATGTGGCTGCCTCCCTGGGTCCAGCAGAATACTTAAGGTCACCACTGGGCTGTCAACCCTCCTTGGGGATGTTATATGGATCAGGAGGTGCCAGAAACCATGGCAAGCCTCCTGTGGGCACCTGGCCTGCTTGCACTGCCCGGAATTGCTGTTCTGAGCCTTTAGGAATGGTGCTGGCAGGGATGTGGGGTCACATCTGGGGGTGCTGTGCTCTCACTGCAGTGTGGCAGAGTGAGCAAGGAGCAGCTACTCACTGATGGACAACACGAAGAGCGAAAAGATGCCCACCACGTGCCACAGGCGCATGTCCCAGAACACCACCGTCTCCTTGGTCAGCGGGGGCGGCTTGGGCTTGGGCGGGGCCGTGCTGGGCTGTGGGTCAGGAAAGAGGGGAGTGAGCCAGGCAGAGGCCAGCAAGTTGGGACAGGGCCAAGAGAGGCCCATCTTTCAGCAAGGGCTCAGTCCAAGCATTTCAGAATTTCCTAAAATCTGTCTTAGACATTCACTACCAACATCTTAGACCTTGGGAAGTTTCAGATTTGGAACAGAACTGAGAGCAGAGCCTCAGATCACAGACCTAGGGACTTGAAGTGGGAGGGTGGTTGATGCTTAGGGAAACAAAGGCCCGGAGAAGCAAATGTGGATGGCCTGTCCAGCCAGGTTCAAGGTGCTATTGGATATCTCCTCCCATTCTAGTCCTAAGCCCCACACAGGCAGGTGAGGTCTCAGGACCAAGGCCAGAGACAAAGGAAGGCCTGTACTGTGCTGGTAGACTGTGTTTGGCTCTCCTGCCTCCCCAGTGTGGACTGGGAGGGGAGCTAGGAGTCAGGAGCCCATAGCTCTGCCATCTGGCCAGACCCTGTGCTGAGAGAGTAGGCCAGGGCAGTCACAGGACTGGACTAGATAAATGTCTGCGATGCAGTGGTGCCACCTGGAGACCTAAAGGTGTAAGTGTTGTTGCCACAAGCCTGAACCGAACCGAACCAGCCACCTACCTCTTTCCCAGCCAAAGGTTACCCTGCCCTGAGGGACTGAAGGACCCTGCCCCAGTGTATAGAGGACATGGCTCTTCCTCAGGGTTTAGGAAACACGGCGCTGCCCTAGGTCTTAGGGGCCATGGCTCTACTCTGGATGTCTAGGGGATGTGGTCCTTATAGCCCTATCCTGAGTGTCTAGGGGACACAGCACTGTCCCAGTCTGAGGGGATATGGCCCTGTCCTGGATATTTAGGGGAGAGGGCCCTGCCCCATGGAATCTGAGAAGACCTGTCTGTGACCAGAGAGGGGTATGATCCCATCTCTGTCATTAAGTTTGTCTAAGAAGCAGAGATAGGGGTTAGTGCTCAGAGGGCGAGAGGATTCTGGGGCATCTGTGAAAGACATTGTCCCTTAATTAACCAAATAAGGACAGGCATGAGGAGTCCCTTCTGGCTCTCTGGGAAGGTGAGGCAACCTATAGCTCAACTGTCCAGCCATTCTCCTCCTCAGTCCATACACATGGATTGGGCATCTATCATGAGCCAGGTGCTTCTGCATCTAATGAACTCAACACTCAGAGAGGATCAGCCAACTGCCCCAGGTAACCAGAGGCTCTGTGCACCTGGGATTGGTACATCTCCCTGGCTCTTTTCTCCCCTCCATGGAGAACTAGGGTGGGAGCCTTCTTCCCTTTGGATCTCAGTTTTCATGTCTGTAATTGGAGTGGGGTAGGTCCAGGAGTTGCTCAGCAGCTCTCTCTACCCAACCTGATGGGAAAAATGACATATGTCCCCTGGGATCGGACACATGTACCTGGGGTTGGGGAACACATAGAGTTTGGCACAGTGTGGTTGGAACACACTGTGTGGTCAGGCACATGTATGGTGTTAGGGTCAGGGCCTGGCAGTGGCAGAATTCCCTAGTTCTAAGGGAATCCCTGGGATTAGAGTGTGTTGGCCCTGGAAGACTTGCGGGCCAAAGAAAAGTCCTCAGATTCTGAGCTATTACCTGCTCCTGGACGATAGCAGGTAATAGTCATCTCCTCTGGTGGGCCCTACTGGGGGCCTGAATTCTGAAGCTTGGAGGTCCCCACGTCCTTCAGAGGGTAATTGTGATGCCTGCAGAGCTGGGTTGGGTGGTGACCTGGACCCCAGCCCTGCCCATGTCTCCAGGGTTTCCTGAAGGGCTAGGGCCTTGCTCAGGCTGTAGGCACATGGCAGGCAGATGGACTCTAATACAATTGCCATTGATGAGCTGGGAAAAGATGGGTTTCTGGGGGTGGGGGTGAAGAAGAGTCCTTGGCTCAGAACTGACTTGACCCCCACACCCAACCTTCTGCCTGTACCCAGGCCAGCTCAGTTTCTGCATCTGAGGGCTCAGGGCAGCCAGTAAGAGGTCCAAGTATACCCCATGGGCCTCAAGCCAGCTTGGCTCCCCTTACAGGGACATTGGAGCTGACACCTGACTCTAGCCCAGCCTACTGATCACACCCCTGGTCAGCAGCATCAGGGACAGCCTACGCTGGGGTGCAGGGCTCTGTCCCCCATTCCCTTCAGACCCTTCAGTTTAGGGCTGTGCCCCCCACATCCTCTCTGGCTCTGTCCTGCCTATCCCACCCTGTCCTCTAAGCACTATCCCTTAGGTGTCCCTGCTGCATTTCTGTTTCCTGCTCTCTCCACTCTGCCCCTGCCTACACAGGCTCCATCCCCACTTCTCCCTACCTCTGGCCCTGACCTTCTCCCTCTGGCCTCACACTACAGAATTGCAGGTCTGGTCCACCCCTCCCTCTGTGGCTTCCCTTCTCTGCTCAGCTCTTCCCCTCCCAGCCTTTCCTGGCCCCAGCCAGGTCCTTCCCTACCTCCCCAGCCATCCTCTTCACCTCTTTCTGGGCTATCACGGCAGCTCCTTTTTCTAAACCAGAGCTCATCATGACTCACCCCTGCTTAGAAATCTTCTATAGCTCCCTGTTACCACAAGGATCAAGTCAGACACCCCCCCATTCCTCAAGTCCCTGGGTCTTGCCCTGCCCACCCTTTCCTTTCTGGAACCATTCTCCACATAGCTGCTCCACATAGCAGCTCCATCCTGCTGCCCCCACCCTTGGAGTGTTCTCACCTCCTTTCCAAGGCTATGTCTTCCCCATTAGACACGGATCTCTGGAGGATTCTTGGAGGTAGAGGCTGTTTCCTCCAGAAGACCCTAAGTTCAGGGTCTATATCTGTTCCATCAAACTAGAGGTCAAGGAAACCAAGGGCTGTGCACCCCCTCTCCCCCACAAGACTAGAGGATAGGGGCTGAATGTTCCCCATCAGTCTGGGCAGGACTGTGTCCCCAATCAGATTGGGAATCCCTAAGAACAGGCTGAGTTTCTCCTATCAGACTAATGTTCCAGAAAACAGGGACTGCTCTCTCTCCCCAGACCAGGGATCCTAAGAATGGGGGCTGAGTCTCCCTCACAGCCTGGCAGCACTTGGGGCAAGGCTGTGTTGCTCCACTAGACTGGGTCTAGAGGAAGAGTAAGGGATAATGCCCGCTCCCGATCAGAAAGGCGCACCCCCAATCCTCTGCCTTGGTGACAGCTACCCCTAACCCCTCCAAGCGGTCTCACCTCCACCAGCTGCCCAGCGACCCCTGCAAGGCAGACCCCCAGCGCGGTGCCGCCCAGCGCCCAGAGGGGCCCTGTGCCTCGCTGCAGCCCTGCCATCTTCCACCCGCTGCGCCTGCTTTCGGGAGCCCAGTGATGGCTCGGCGGGGCGGGCTGCCTGGTGCAGCCCTCTGGCCAGCCAGCGCTCCGTGGCGGTGGCGAGCTTGGTGGTGAGCTCTGGACATTGGGTAGCCGGCAGATGTGAAGGCATCTTTTATTCATCATGAGTGTCAGGTTCCTGGGCCGCCCACCCCCAACACTGTGGATGGAGGGCCCGCCCCCTCCCGAGAGAGACTGGACTCCAGCCTCCTCATCTCCCATCCCAGGGATACTGAGATGGGAGAGTAGGAGGGAGGACAGCTTGGGGTCAGGTCCTTAATCAGCAGGTCCCCTTCCCTTCCCAATTCAGGACTCAGTTTCTCCAGCTAGGAGAAAGGGAGGGGCTGGAATCTGCTGATCTAGAAGGCCCTTCCCATTCTGACGTACTGAATTTGAGAAATGTACTGGACTTGGGTATGGGGGGGCATAGTGGGCAGGTTGCCATGGTGACAGGCGCTTAGGGATGTCCTGGGCTTTCTGGCCTGGCTTCCTGCCCAGAGGCAGCTTTGGTCACCCTGGACACCAGAGCTGGAGTGGGGGATGGGGAGCAGGGTATGGTATGGTTAGAGCCACCAGCTGCCAGTGCTACAGAAGGTTCCTGAAGGAGCCAGCATTTTCTGCCCTGCAGGAGAGGATGAGCCACCCCTGGAAGGGCTAGAGGACCATTTTCTGTCCCTGGCTACCCCAGCCTCTGTCCTTGTTTGAGTCCTGACTCTGGCTTCAGTCTGAGCTAAGACCCCAACCTCACACTAAAGTTGGCCCCCATTGCACTCTGACCCCAATTTGAGCCTTGACAACTCAGGAATAGAGAGTTCTGGGGAGCTGTGGAGACTTGGGGGAGGAGATGAACACTTGGGAACAGGAGCGGGAGGCCTGAAAGGGGGAGACTTCTCTCTCCTCTCCTTCCTTTCATTATTATTATTATTAATCTCTTACCTGCTGAGTGCTAGGGGAAGCAGCTCATGTGTTGGACCACTGCACACTTCATCACCAAGAATATCAGAGGAGACCTGCTGAGGCGGGGGGTAGCCTGGTTCTCCTTAGCAAAGCCTGCTCTCAGAATTGGGGACCCAAGTGGGTCAGGAACCTTGTAGGGCTCCATAGATGGACAAGGTCTAAGGCAGGCTGCATCAGGGAGCAGAGGGCCAGCTGCGGATATCTGCAAGCATCAGGGCTTGGAGATTACAGAGTAGGCAGGAAAATGGGAGAGCTGCTGGCAAAGGATGGATGGCCTAGGGGACTCACTGAAGAGACCCTTAACAATGGGCAGCAAAGTCTGGGGACTGAGTGGGTTGGGCTAACCTGCCCTCCCAGGGCATGCCCTGGCCAGGCAAACAGGTACTTCACTAAAGTCTAAATCACTTGCTACAGCTCTCCACCCACCACTTCCTCATGCCATCCGTCATAGGCCAGGCTAGGGAAAGCCACACTGACCAGCCAGGGAGGTCACCCTCAGGACATGGGGGTCAGAGAGGCCAGACAGGGTGGAGATTAGTAAGCCTGCCAGGAGCCTGGGGCAAACCGCTACTCCTCTCTTTCTATTTCTTCATCTATAAAATGGGGAAGGGAAGCCTCCCGTCAAAGTCCGGTGTGGGGATCACAGGAACTAATGAATGTGGAGGTGCTGGCTCTCAGGGCTGCTCACAAGGCTCCCATTCTTAGCTCAGCCCAGGAGATGGGTATCATTATTTTCTGTAAAGTTCATTGCCTTTCCATCCATCAAGAGATAGGGCAAGCCTCGTGAAGAAATCTGAAAGAAAATACAATCAGGTATGTCCCCATTGTCCCCTGAGATAGCTTTTGTTCTATATGGTTGCTACTTGGCAGACTCTTGAACACAGCTGATATCTCACCATGTATCATTTCTCATATACCTTTATATCCAGAGCTTTTTACCCAAAACAAGACCCTAAATTCACCCTTCCTCTCTCCAATGTCAAATGTTTCCACACAGGGTTCAAAGTCAAACTAACTCAGACCTAACAGGACATCCCAACAGTCTTAGTGCAGCTTTAAGCTTTAATAACCTTAGCAGTATAAAACTACAGATTTACAGAAACACTGCGTGAAAGTTTATTTAAATTTCCTTTTTTGCCATTGGTAGATGGCAAATGTTGACTGAAAAAAAATTAAGTTATCCAAAATTTATAAAACTAGCATAAAGAACATTTAGATAATTAAGCTTCAAAATTATGTTTCTTATAAATCTGTAGCTTTATTCTTCATAACTTGTGAAGTTAGTAAAGCTTCAAACTGCACTAAGTCTTCTGGGACATGATCGTATTGACAGCTGTGAACCCTCAGGCAGGCTGTTAACCTCGCTGAGCTTCAATCCCCCATCGATGTCACGAACCTGCACATTACAAGCCTTCATTAATGCTAGTTGTGATAATTATTGTTGTCATTATCATTAAAGTCTATGTAACGTTAAACTGGATCAAAACCTAACAATAGCACATTCAATCAGTGCTGTGTTGTTGACAACTTGGGATGTTTCCACTTCTCCAATATTAAACAGCATGTTGAGATGAACACCCTGAGATGAACATCCGGAGATGAACATCCTGAAAGCTAAAGTCTTTTCCAGCTTTGAGGATGTTTATGCCATTTGGTGTGACTCTTCCTCTCCTCTGTTACTCATGAGGAATTGAAGCACAGACAAGGGTTGTGCATTGCCTAATATCACACAGGAACTGGGGCTTTCAACTCAGCATTCTGCCTCTAACCCAGAGCACTGCCCTCTTCTAATACTGTTTTTGCTTCTTAGGTGGCCTCTACATCCACCTGCACTCCACCTGCAGTTGGCCACATTACTCCTTCCAGAGTCTCACAGCTCCATGAAGGAGGGACAGGTCTGTGGTGGGCAGCTCAAGACCTTCAGGTCCTCTAGCTTCCTGGAAGATAGTGTCCCCTCCATGCCTGGTGGCATGAATGCTGGACTGCAGAGCCCTGCTTGTCCCTCCTGTGCTATTTTTAGCTCCTGTGTGGTTTTCCTTCAGGGCCTAGACCCAGTCCAGGGGCCCTAGATTAGAAGTTATGGGCAAGGCAGTGAGCAGTGGTGAGGGGAACCCCATGGACAGCTCTTTCTTAGAGCTTGAAAGCCTAAGATGGAAGGTTTAGCTCTGAAAGCTGAGGGTAAGGAGTTTAGATCACTAGTCTAAAAGTTAGGCTAGGAGCCAGAGCATTAGGGCCTCAGCTTGCAGTGGGGTGGGAGTTGGACAGGCTGGAGCCTGCTGGGAACTGGCTGTCCCTGATCTTGTTGGCCCCAGGCCCTGCCCAGAATAGCTCCATGCATAAGTATGTGCTTGTGTACTGAGGCAGTGGCGTAAGTGGAGTGTATGTACATCTTGCACATGGCTTTGTGTGTGTCTGGGCATGAGTCTTAGTGTCTCCAGAATCACAGGCACCATCGACATACATGAGTGTATATAAGTCTGGAGCAGTATGTAAGTCTGTATCCTTGTTGACAGGCACATGATAGGCACATACATATGTGCCCATGAACAGGGGCACCAATGGACTTGTGCAACATGGAAGCTCTGCCAAAGGGTCCAATAGGAGATGGGTCCATATGGCACAGGTGTGTATACACACCACCACATCCCCTGGCTGTGTGTGTGTGTGGAGAGGGGTGGAGTGGTGCAGGTGGGTATGTACACATCTGTGGTGGGACCAGGCAGGGGCCCTTGACTGTGTTTCAGGAGATTGATGGCAGGTGCAGAGCTAGCCCCTGCCACAATGACTTGGAATAGAGGCTGGGCAGGTCTTGCTCCATTAGGCAGATAGTAAAACTGGGCTTGTGATCCTGTGAGGTCTCCCAGGGAGTGTGGGAAAACTGGTCCTGCGCCCAGGGCTCAGTCAGTTGTCTAATTCCCTAGATGTGGCTGAACAGGAAGTCTGGGCTCTGGGGAGGAAGCAGAGGGAGCCCTTCCCTTCCTGCTGCAGTCAGGCAGCACTGTCCTCCCCTCAGCTACACATACAGATGCTGAGACTGAGGTCCAGAGACACCTGGCACAAGTTCAGATGTGTCCTGCTCAGGGCCCTGCCTGCCTGCCCCCCATTTGTCACAAGTGGTGAGGTCATGAACTCTTCATGAGGCCAGGGCCACTCTCCAGCTCTTGCCTTCCCTCCTAAGCCCCAGGGACCCCTGGCTGTCCACACTCATGTTCTCGGGAACCCATCGATCCCCCTGCTAAAACCCTGCTCATTTGTGAAGGAGCTCCTCAAACCCACCAATGCCCTTCCTCCCAGAATCTCAGCCTTGTGGAGGAAGTGCAGGTAAGACCATCCACCAGCAGGAACACTAAGGCGCAGAGAGGTCATACATTGCCCACACACACACAGCAAGAAGAAGGTGGCACAAGGCTCATACTGGGCCTCTTTCCAGAATGTTCTGCTGACTTCCACTGCCCTGCAGGCATGTGGGATCCCCACAGAAAAGATCTCGCGGGGCCTGTTTAGAATGTGAAGGCTCAGTTCCATTCTAGCTGCTGGGGTAGTGGCTCTGGCTGGAATGTAGACCCAGGGAGACCACATGGCCCAGCATATAGTCAAACAGGCCATCTGGGCTGTGAATGGGGGTGGAGGGTTGTTGTCCAGAGCCTGAGGGTGGAGGGTTTGGGGATGCTCTCCCAGAGGGCCAGATGGAGATCTTGGGAGCTAGGACTGACACTAAGTCCTGCCTCCTCTGAGACAGGCCCTCACTTCCCACCCCCAGCAATACCTCTGGTAGGCAGGGGCCAGAGGACTAAGGCCTTCAGGGGATAGGAACCTTCAGGCTGTAGTGGGTGCAGGAGTGGGCAAGAAAGCAATGCTGGAAAGGGGGCCTCAACTAGGACAGGGGCCTTGGCAGTGTGGGGAGGGATAGAGAGAGAGGCAGGGGTAGAGTTCTTCAGAGTGAGAATGTGGGAGACCAATGTGGGGCCAGAGGCTGAGGTCACCTGGGGCCTGTGATTACCCAGGGGAGGGGTGCAGAGCTGAAAACCCTCCCAGCCTGGAGGTAGGAGGCAGCCTGACAGACCTCAAGCTGGTGACAGACAACCCAAGTCGTGGGGGGTTGAAGTTGGGACCCCCATTTCCTCTTCTGGGGCCCTCTCCAGTCTAACAAGATGGCCTGTTGGTCAGGGGATGCTTCCCACTGCCTCAGACCCGAGAGTAGCGGCTGCTGGGACACCCTTTCTGCTCTTCCAGAGCCTGCCTCTGGACGGCAGGCCTCTCCCTTCAGTGTTCTCAGGTAGGAAACCCGCAGAAGCGCTGAGGGAGGTTGCTCCGTCCCTGGTCCCTGGAAACAAGAGGGATGAGTGACAGGGTTTGCTTGTTACAGTTTGAACTATGGTCCCTCCCCACCGGGTGGTCAGTCTTGGACTGGCCATTGGCCACTCTTGCCAAGGTCACAGGCCTTGGCACCGAAGGCCGCTGGCCGGCTTCATGCTCTGCGGGCAGAGGGACTTTCTCAAGGTCACGCAGCAGACTGCGGATGGCCAACCCAGGGGGCCGCAGGGCCACCTCAGTTTACACTTCCGATTCACGAACCCAGCCAGCGCTCTGCTTGGGACGGCCTCTGTGACTCAGAGAGGACGGGGTAGGTCATGGTCATGGGGCTGCCGAGCGTTAGAAGCGACTGGCATCCGCCAGGATGAGAACCAGGGGCCGTTTCCAGGACTCTGCCCGGCCTCCCCGAAGCCTCGCGGGTGAAGGCAGGCGGGAGAAGCTAGCCTGTGTGTGGGCGTGGGAGTGCGGGAGGGCGGAGGGACTGAGCCTCATCTTCGCCCTCTGCGTCCGGAGCTGAGCCTCCGGAGCCTTGGGAGCCCGGAGATGCCAGAGGGAGACCTCGGGCGGCGGGGCAGCAGGACGCCGCGCACCGCCCCCTCCGAGGCGGGACCTGGGTTCCCCCACCTCTGAGCGACACCCCGAGGCGGGGCGCCGGGACGGGGCGGGGCGGCCCAGGGGCCGGCCGGGGGCGGTTTGGGGCTGAGGCGAGTGACAAGCGGCAGGGGCACTCCCGGCGGTGGAGGCGCACCGCACAGGTAAGGACCGCGACAGAGGTCGCGCGTCTGTGGGCGGAGCCCTGCGCTCCACGCTCTCCTGATCCAGGGGGGACTTGGCTACGCAATCGCTCGGCCTGCCGCGTCGCGGTCCCTCCGCCAGTCTTCGGTCCCTGGTGGCTCTCGGGCCATCCGAGTTTGTGGGAAGATCCCCTGGGCCCCAGGAGGTTTCACAGCGACATTCTTCCTGTTCCCTGTCACCTGGCTTGAGTTTAGGGGCAGCGCAAGGACAGCACCCAGGGCATGAGCGCAGTGCTTAGGAGCCTGGCCTGAGCCGCGGTGCGACGGCCACAGGGCCTCAGCTAGCCCGAGAAACTGCCAGGAGGAGGTGGCTCCAGCTGGTCACGGCGCAAGGGCCGAGTGGGAAGCCAAGAAACTGATGCTGCCCGTTTGGGAAGGGAAGGGCGCAGGCAAATGCCTGGAGGCCGGACCTGGGTCGAGTCTTTGGGAGAGGAAGGGAAACTGGGACATATGTATGACTGGAGAGAGGGTGGGGACGTCTAGGACAAGAAGCTTACCCTGTTTTCCCGAAAATAAGACAGTGTCTTATTTTAAGGTGTGCTCCCAAAGATGCGCTAGATCTTATTTTCAGGGGACGCCTTATCTTTCCTGTAAGTAGGTCTTATTTTCAGAGGATGTCTTATTTTCGGGGAAACAGGGTAGATTCATGGAGGAGCAGAGGAAGGGTGCTGGGAAGAGGAGGAGCCTGAGGGACAGGTGTGACAGGTCAGCCCCCCTCCTTTAGGCAGTCCCCCTCTCCACTGTCCACCACCAGACATGTTCAGTTGATTACAGAGGTCTCCAGGGAAGCCCAGGAAAAATCCTTCACAGCAAGCAGAACTTCCTTGTTTACCTGTCCAGACCAGGAAATACCAAAGTGAGTTCCATGACAGGGCGCGGCTGAGGGGCTTGAGGGGCCAGTCCTGGGAGAGGGCAGGAGGGGCCCCAGTGACCCTGCCTGGAGGGACTTAGTGTGGACAGAGACTAGGAATGCAGAGGAGAGAGCAGGTCTGGCTACTGGTTAGATCACAACAGGGACAGTATGCTGTCTCACCTGGGCATGCCAAGACTGGTCAGTTCTGTCCTCACCCTACCCCACCCATGGTGAGCATCAGGGCTGCCTGGGGACAGCTAAGGGGCTGGGCCTTGCCAGGAACTCACTCTGTGGCTCTCTGTGCCTCTCTGAGCCACCTAACTTAGGGGAGCCTGGTGGGGCTGGGAGCCAGACGCCTGGGTCTGAGCCCTGCACATGGTCCATAGGTAGTGTCTCTGGGTACCTCCATCCTTCCTGGTTCTGTTTCCCCTTCTGTACAGTTGCGTGCACCCTGCCACTAAAGAACCCTTGAACAGAAGGGAGGGAAAGGGTGAGAAAGCCATGACCTTGAACCGAAGGAAGTGAGATGGTAGTGGGGAGGGGAGTATTCCTGTAAGGTTCAGCACCTCCTCCTCTTTCCCCACAAATGTGTACACTCATGCACACTCTTGCACTTTCATGCCTGGCCTCACACCTGCACTTATACTCTCCTCATCACTTCCAGGATGAAGCCCAAAACTTTCTAGCCTGGGGACCAGGGCCCCTGAGGCCACCAGACCAGACTCCCAGCCTCAGCTCCACCCTTCCCTCACCCACAACGTCACCATCCATACTTAACATAGTTTACCAGACTTAGAGATTCTTTGGGGACATGAATGTCGAAGGGCCCCCCAGAGTTGGTGTTTGCCAAGTTGGATCTAGAGGACTCACCCCAGTGGTCCCAGCCTGCTTTTGGGAGTTGGGTGGGGAATCTGAGAAGCAGGTACTCACACCCAGAGAAGCTCCCTTCCATCAGTTTGTTCTTTTGAGGAGCAACTAGAATAGTTTGAGAAGCTCTGATCTGGGAACTTTTAGAAGGGTGACTGAAGTTTGGAGAGGAGCAGGGCTGTAGGTAAGCTGAGGCATGGCCAGGGCTGAACAATCAGATGGGGGGAGGGGAGGAGACCAGAAGCCTCTCCTAGGGGAGCAGCTAAGGTGTTGGCCATGGGTTCTGGGGACAGACTGGGCAGTGAGGGAGAAAGGGAGGGAGCCCCAAGTGGAGAAGCTCTTTCTAGGGGCAGAGAGCTCCCCATCTAGGGTGTGGCACTGGCTAGGATGGGGGTACCTGGCCCCCAGGTGAAGATGGGGAATGTTGATGTTTAAGGCGTCCCAGCAACAAGTTATTGATAGCAGTATCTTTTTAACTTGCACCAATCTGGTTACTGGTCTGCACCTCCCATCCTTGCCTCACCCTCCTCCCCATCTGCCCAGCAAACACTGGGTGTCTTCACCCTTCAGCTCAGACCCCAGCTGACTGCTAGCTTTGGGTAGAAAGGTCACCCTAAAGGGTCTTTCCATTCCATCAGTTTCTGGGGACATACGTGAGGGTTAGGTAGGCCCAGACCATGCTTGCTGCACCCCTAATCCCTTGGCTGTGCTCTCCTAGTCTGCCTGAGCTGATCTGGAGCCTCCTGTGTCCTGGGAGGCTAGGGCTGCTTCAGGGGCCAGCAGAGAGAGAGAGTATGGCTATAGCTGGGCGCCCAGAGGCCTCCCCTTCCTGCCTCTCCCTCTAACAGCCTCACCCTCCCGAAGCAGCAGCAGCAGCAGGAAAGGTGGGGCAGGAATGCCTGGGTCTGGGCCAGAGTTCTGAGGCGCCTGCCCAACTCTGCTCCAGAGCCAATTCTCTGGGAGTTGTAGGCTCTGCCTGGGGCCTGGGATACTCCATGGCATCCTTGGAGAGGGCTGGGGTGAGAGGGCTGAGACTCCTTCCTGTTTGCTCTTTGGGATCTGCCCATGTCATTTGCCATTATTGGCTGTCCTGATATGTCCCCTGCCTCACCTAGGTGGGCTAACTCCAAAGCCTCAGAATGTCAGATCAGGGATAGGCAGCCTGTAGCTCTCCACCCTCAGATGTCTTGTCAGATCGTTTGGGCAGATGAACCCTTTTGCTGAGTGACAGCCCCAGAGTCTAGTGGGAGGGGTTTTGTCTGAGTAGAGGCTGCAGCCTGGTTGGGGTGGGGGGTGGGTTTGAGCCTGGACCCTCCAGGCAGGATTCCTAGGTGATCCCTCTCTCCAGGGCAGGAAATCCTAAGGCTCAATCCCATCTGCTTAGCCCAGTGGCCCCCACCTCTTAAGTGGGACCCATCTAGCAGGCTCAGGCTGGTTGGTGGTGGTGGGGGCAGTCCAGGCTCCCATCCACACTGACTCCTGTCTCGATGCCCAGCACCATCTTCTCTGCAACAGTCATTTGCTTCTTCCCACCAAATCTGACTTTGGACTCCACTACACCTCGCTCTGAAGTCCTCCATGACTTTCCATGGTTGACTGAGGCAAGATCTAGCTCCTCTGCTGGCCAGTTAGGGTGCTGCGTGGTGGACTACCCTTAAAGGCTGGGCTGTCACAGCTGTGAGCCTTCAATCTCACGGATCCCCCACCTGCGTGCCATGTCCTCCCTTCCTCTTCATTTCTTGTCTATCCTTCATTGCTCTAGCAGGAAGCTGCCAGATTCCCCTAGCCCTCTCTTTGCTTATACAGCCCTTTTGGGTAAAGGGAGCCCTGAGCCATCATCTCAAAGACAAGGCTGAGTCCTCCGACAGCATGTCCTTGTTCCTAGAGACTGCAGAGTCCCTGTCCCTGAGCAGAGACTCAGTGGAAAGGAGGCTAAGGTCAGAATACCACTAGATATTGCCCTGGGCACTAGGGATCCATGGTGAGTGTTGGGAGCAGGCAATGAGTAGGTCAAAACTGAAGAACTTGAGGAGCATTTACACTTTGGGGCAGAAAAGGCCTCTTCCCTTAGAAGTTCTGAGACCTTTTCCCATTCCTTCAGGCCCCTCTCAGCTGAGCTTTGGCAGAACAGGGCAGGGGTCAGTGGCTAGTCCAGGAACTCCCCTTTGAGGTTACCTGTGTTCACTGCTCAGTTTTTTGTTTTTTTTTAATTGTTTGAGATTCATTGAGGGTACAGGAATTAGATTATACTAATTGCATTTGTTAGGTAAAGTCCCTCTTATAATTGTGTCTTGTCCCCCACTGCTCAGTTCTGATGAGGGTGGGCACTCAGCCAGAGAGGATGGGCACTGACCCTACACCTGCCATTGCCTTCTGGCTGTAACCTGTGTCCTCCTAGGAAGCCCTCAGGAGGGCACCCTGGCAATGTGCAGCCCTGAGGAGGCAGCCCTGCTGCGGCTAGAGGAGGTCTTCTCAGCCACCCTTGCCCGTGTCAACAGCCTTGTTCTCCAGCCCCTGCTCTCTGCCGGTGAGTGAGTCTAGGCTCTCCAGTGGAGAGGGCAAGGGACATAAGAATGATCTCAGGGACAGGAGTCCTGCCTTGTTGGATTGTCTGACACACAGCTTTTTTCAACCTTGAACAGGAGTGGTGATGCTTGGTCTCAGCATCTCCTGATGGAATTGGGGCCCTGGCCTCCAGTTGCTGACTGCTCCCTTCTTAAAGGGACCTTGAGGGGTCAGGTTATGAACCTGTCTTGGCCCCTGCCTATGCGTAGACATGAAATTCCTCCTCTCCCAGGCCACAGGCCTGGAAATAGCCCTTTGCCTGAATTCTCTCTGGCTCCCACCCAGGCCATCTGGTGGTACCGGGAAAAGCCTGACTAGAAGCTGGGGATCTAGGTTTTGCTTCCAGCTTGAGTCTCACCTGTGCAGTCCCCTTGGGCAGGTGCCTTCCACTTGGGGACTCAGGTTATGCATCTGTGAAATGGCAGAGGACTGACTGTGTGACCCTGTGGACTCCGGGTTCTGGATCTGAGGAGTCCAGGGTGAGGAAGCCAGAGATGCAGGGGAAATTAATGTACGGGCTTGGTTCCCTGAGATTACAGGGCTGTCCCTGTGTGTGAGGAGGTGGATGTACCTCCTGTGTACTCCTCAAGGGTTCTGCCCACTCTCCAGCCTGCACTTCTGCTGAGCAGTAGGGTCCTCAGTGATGTGGGACCCTGCAGCAGCCACAGACCTACGGGGTTCTGCTTGCCCTCGTGTGAACACGTGGGACTGCTGTGTATTCCCTGGGAGGTGAAGTGGTCATGTCCCCTGCTCACAGTGTGGCTATGCTCCTGCCCCAGCCCCAGAGCCTTCGGAACCGCAGAGTAGAGAGTGCCTGCGGCTCTTACAGCAGCTGCACCGGAGCTCCCAGCAACTGTGGGAGGTGACAGAGGAAAGCCTGCACTCACTGAGGGAGAGGCTGCGTCACCCCGATTCTACTGGTCTGGAATCCCTGCTGCTGCTGCAAGCTACTGACCACGTCCTGCAGCCCCACATAGAGTAAGATCACTGAGGCATGCCTGGGACCTTGCCTTGGTATCAGAGTGCCAGCTGGCATTAAGGCATACCTGGGGTTGAAGCTCCCCTGGGTCAGGGGCTCCCCTGGGGCTGGCCTGACTTGGGCTTGGGTGTTAGCCTGGCAGCAAGCTCAGATACTCCAGACTGAGCGTTGGGGCCTCCCAGGGCAGAAAGACTTCGTAAGTTAATGTCTTTTTGGTCACTTAGGCCACTTACTGGGCGCTCTGGTCTGCGGCTGCTCAGTAGGTGAGATCTGGGGATGCCACAGACCAAGGATTTAGGTCTGGAGCTGGGGACTGGGTTTTCGGGGGGTCCTCTTTGCTGCCTGCAGGTACATTGAATCCTACACAAGCTGCATAGTGGTACAGGCCTTTCAGAAGGTGGCAAAGAGGAGGAGGTGAGCAAGGGGCTGCCGTAGTGGGTCCCTGGGTGGGTGGAGGTATCTGGGTGAGGGCAGGGTCAGGGAAACCCCATCCCTAGAGCAGCAAGGGTCACAGCCTATGATGCAGCCTGGAGGACTCCTGGCTCTAAGAAATCTATACTGACCCACACTGGAAGAAAGGGAGGGAAGGCCTAGTGAGGCCAAGAGCAGAATGCAGACATCCACTAGCCAGGCCAGCCCTGGGGCAGGGGAGGAAGGGCATTTATACTCAGGCTGTGTTTTATTGCTACTAAACATATGGCGAGGGCAACTCAGGTACTGCGTTGGTCTGATAGCATAGACAGTATAGGTCCGTGGCTGACCCTGGGCTGGCCATGGTGGTGGGTGTGGGCATGGAGGAGGGGAGGGTGAAGGAGGTGTGTGGCCCTCTCTACCCGCAGTGAGCACTGGCGGGGCCAACGGAAGGTGCTGCGGCAGCTCCTGGGTGGCGTGGGCTTGGAGGGTTCGGTGGGCACAGCACTGCTCCAGGCTTTCCGCCAGCCGCTCACCCATCATGTGCAACAGTATGTGCTCCTCCTGCTCAGGCTTGGGGACACCGTCCCAGAGGTGGGTATGGGGGAAACAGCCTGTGGGGAAGTGAGGGAGGGGAGACACGGGCCCAGGCTCAGGGGGCCCAGCTGAGGAGGGAAGACCTAGTGAGCCCAGGAATCCTAGTTTAAGGACCTGGTCGTGCCTTTGGGGCCCAGTCCTGGGGTCGTGAGGGGGACACGGTCCTGCCCTGGGGAATCTTGGTGGGTCAGGTTCTGTCCTGGGGTGTTGGGGACATGGTTCTGCCCTGGAGAATCTTAGTGGGTCATGGCCCTGCTATGAGGTGTCTGAGGCAAATGGCCCTGGTGGAGCCAGCAGAGATCTGGAGAGCAGACGTAGTACCATATGCTGGGTGTGAGGACACATGGTCCCAGGGCCAGGCTTGAGGAGTCGTGGAATAATCCAGACTCCTCTGGAATCACCTTCCTACCCCACCCCAACAATAGAAGAGGAGTTGGCCTAGATTCAGCCCTCCTGAACAGCTGAGGCCAGGACAGAACTGGGGTGACCATCACAGGGTGGGGAAAATTCTGGCAAGCCACTCCCCTCACTGGTTCCCCTGTTGCCTGCAGTGCCACCCTGCCCGGGAGCTGGTGGTGAACGCAGCCACTCTCTTTGGGAACCTGCAGTCCTTCATGAGTCAGGCATTGGACCAGGCCATGGCCACACAGGCCCTCTGGCACACGCTGAGCAGCCGGCAAAGAGTGAGTTTGGGGCCTGACGGGCAATCGGAAGGGGATTCGACATTGCGCATGGGGCTGTTGGGTGGCTTGAGCTGCTCGCTGTGTTCTCCATGCCTTGGTTTCCCTATCTGGAAAGGGGTGGTGGCTGTAAGGACCCTCTGTTTAGCCACCCTCATCCATCTGCCAAGTCCCTCCTGGGGCAAGCCCTGACCTGGCACTGGGGAAGAAGCAGTTAGCAGAACTGACCCTCCTTCTGGGGATGTCACTAGTCACACCCCTGTATCACTGCCCACCAGGGCATGCACTGCCTTTGCAAGGAGGGAGACCCCTGTGCCTTGCAAAGGCAAGTATGACAGGCTTAAGCCAGGGTGGAGAATTGGAATAACAAGCAGAAGGGGTAAGAATTGTTGGAGAGGGGAAAAGGTTACAGGATTCCAGCTGAGGGTTGAAGGGGGCATGGCTGGGGCCACAACATGGAAGTGGAGTGTGGGAGAGGAATGATCCCTATACCCGAGAGCTCTGGTGCCTGTCATTGACCTGGGGGAGGCCTCCAGTGGGTGTCTGGGGTAGCGGGAGAGGTGGCAGGGTTGCTGGCAGCTCCTAGCACACGGATGCCTTGCACCTCCTTCCTTGCCCCACAGCACATGCTCTGCACCCCTGCTCACCGACTCTTGCAAGACAGCCAAGATGTACCTGTGACCGTCACCCCGCTGCGGGCTGAACGTGTTATGCTCTTTGATGATGCCCTCATCTTGCTGCAGGTTGGAGTAGCACTCACCTGAGGTCTTGTGGCCACAACAGGATTCGTGGGGTCTGGTTGAAAAAGGAGCAGGAGGCCGGGTGTGGTGGCTCACACCTGTAATCCTAGCACTCTGGGAGGCTGAGGCGGGTGGGTTGCCTGAGCTCAGGAGTTTGAGACCAGCCCGAGCTAGAGTGAGACCCCTGTCTCTAAAACAGCTGGACATTGTGGCAGGCACCAGTAGTCCCAGCTACTTGGGAGGCTGAGGCAAGAGGATCACTTGTCCTCAAAGGTTTGAGGTTGCTGTGAGCCATGGTTCTGTGGCACTCAACCCAGGGTGACTAAGAGACTCTGTCTCAAAACAAAAAGGAGCAGGAAAGGGACAAGCTGCTGGGACTGAGAACTTGGGCTTGGGGAGGTGGTTGGGACAGAAAGGAGAATATTGGGGTGGGGGCCTTCAGTGGAGCCATCCCCAAAGGGCTATGGGCTGTGGGGACAGGCTGCCCAGGGTGCAGACTGGCTTCAGTCCTCCCAGCCTGTGTCCTTGTTCAAACATCTTCACTTTGGTGTCCTCATCTGGAAAATGGAGTAGTGAGGTGAGTTTGTCTTAGAGTAGATGTCAGACAACTTTTAGTTCCTTTTGTCCTCACATAAGACAGGAACCCTAGGTGGAGGTCAAGGGTGGCCTGTGTTGAGTAGAGAGGCCTCGATGAGAAGGCTGATAGGGAAAATTACCCCTAGATGCAGGGCTCTCAGCCTTACAAATGTGAACAGGGAGGCAGACCTGGGGTTTGGGAAGTGTTACACGGCCAGAACCTCTTCACTGTGCTTAATGCCTCCGAACTCCTGTTGCTCTTGCGAGGTCCACAGTGCTGTCTTCTCTGCCCCTTAGAATATTGGCCTGAATCCCCCTTGCACACAGGGAGGCTGAGGCCCAGCAGGAATGCTACTTGTCTGGTCCAGACCCATGTCCCCTGTAGCCTCGTTTTGGTTCTGATTTAATTTGAGTTCCCCTCTCACTCCTGACTTCACACTCTGTGCTCCAGGTATACTGATGAGATATTGTCCCTTAGTGTGCTAGTGTCCTCTCCCACCTCTGGACCTTTGCATGTGCTGTTGTCTATGTTGGGCCCTTTTTTGTCCCTGGCCTATGTCTGGACCTCATCCTTCCTCCTCTGGCCATGGAGCAGTGATTGACCTTCCTGGGCCAGGCAGGAAGTTGCCATACAACATCTTCCTAGAGCAGCGGTTCTCAACCTGTGGGTCATGACTGTCCTAGAGGAAAGGACTTTGGTCTGGCTCTCAGAGCAAGATGGCATTCCAACTTAGTAGAGGGACCAGTACGGGCAAAGCTCCAAAGTGAGGAGAGTGTGTGGTAAGCTCAGGAAGGTGCTGTGTGGAGTGACCATGATGGTGCGGATGGAGAGGGTGATAGCTAGGAACACATGAGCCCGAAGTGGTCTGTGGGGTCTTGAATGGCTTAGCAGTGGGTCCCAGCCCCCAGGCTGCAGGAGCCTTAGGCAACTTCTAGTGGGGGCAGACAGGGTCTGAGCTGCATTTCCAGAAGACCACTCTAGTGGCCACAGGGGACCAGAAGCTGGTTCTAGGCCCCTGGCCAGGCCCTGGGGTGGAAGGGATGTGGCGGAACTGCCCCTGGGATGGGGAGCAGGCGGGAGTGGTGAGGGACTCAGCATAGGGAACACTAGACAGAGCAGACTCAGGGCTTCCAGGGTTGGTGTCTGGGGAAAGACTGGGGCAGAGGGCAGATGAGCATCTTGTCTAGGTTCTGGAAGATGCCTGTGTTGTCTTCTTCCAGGGCCACAACGTCCACACCTTTGATTTGAAGCTAGTGTGGGTGAATCCTGGGCAGGACGGGTGAGTGACTCCTTCTGCTGAACCTGGGCCTTCTCTCCATCCACCCCCATGGCACCTGCCCACACCCAGGGCTCTAACTCAGACCCCTACACCCTCCTGGACAGAGTTGGGGTCTCCTCATCACCTCCGTCTGTCTAGGTGCACGTTTCACCTCCTTACACCTGAAGAAGAGTTCTCCTTTCATGCCAAGGATCCCCAGGGCCAGGTGAATGTGGGTGAGCTGTGAATTGGGGAAGCGAGTTCAGGAGACAGGGTGCAGCAGGTTAGAAGTCTGCAACCCTGCAGGGCTCCACAGGAGTGCTGGTGAGGGGCTAGCAGGCCTCGGGGGCCAGGGTCAGAGGAAGTCAGGGGTCAGCCTAGGATCAGGTATCAGAATGCCAAGGAGAACAGGGTATTTTTCTCTGCGAAGCCAGAATTGGGGCCTGTGTTGGTCCCTGCCTTGTGGTCTTGTTTGGCCCCTTGGGCAGACTGTGCAACTGCAGAGAAGGATCTCGGGCTGCTCCAAGGACCTCATGGGAGCAGTGTGGAGCAGTGTCTCAAGTGACAGAGTGGAGTGGGAATAGAGGCATGATACCTGGAGCTTCCCAAAAAGACTTCTTAGAGGGGGATGCTCCAGCAGCAGTGACTTGTACTGTGTTTCCCTGTCCCCACCAGGCAGTCTGGCAGTGGAAGGTGACCCAGGCTGTATGCCAGGCGCTGCGTGGGAAGAAGGACTTCCCCGTGCTTGGGGCGGGCCTGGAGCCTTCGGAGCCCCCTGCCTGCCGCTGCGGGGCATACACTTTCCATGCGGAAGGCCGCTTCTGCCAGGCTACCTATGAGGGCGAGTGGTGCCAGGGCAGGCCCCATGGCAAGTGAGTGACTGGGACTCTGGGCTTCCAGGGTGAGGCTCCTCCTGGGGCCCTGAGAGGGCAGACAGCACCATGCAGCTGGTTCCCTCAGGACGTCACACCAAAGGCTGTTACTGTCTGTGGTCAGTGGGACAATTCTTTTTTTTTTCTCAAAGTCTGTTTTAAGTCCTCTTGGACAGTAGGTGCGTGTCAAATAACTTCTCTTTTTTTTTTTTTTTGTAGAGACAGAGTCTCACTGTACTGCCCTCGGGTAGAGTGCCGTGGCGTCACACGGCTCACAGCAACCTCTAACTCTTGGGCTAACGTGATTCTCTTGCCTCAGCCTCCTGAGCAGCTGGGACTACAGGCGCCCACCACAACGCCCGGCTATTTTTTTGTTGCAGTTTGGCCGGGGCTGGGTTTGAACCTGCCACCCTCGGCATATGGGGCCGGCGCCCTACTCACTGAGCCACAGGCACCGCCCTTGTCAAATAACTTCTTGATGTGACACCTGGAGAGTAAGGGGCAGCCATCCAGTGGCTGGCCTGCAGGGCCTGCAGGGCCACCCCTGTCATAGAAGGGTGGGAGGGTAATTCTCCTATCTACATAGGCTTGTCTGGGGGTGGTGAAATGGTTTGCACACATCCTTTCTTCATTGGTTCTCACAAGAACCTTCTAGGGAGTGTTTTTTGCCCATTTTATAGGTCCAGAATCTGAGGCATGGTGTCAAGCATGACTTGACCAAGGTCTCAGTCACAGGTCTGTGTGATTTCCTAAGCAGAAAGCCTTTAAAGAACATGTGGCTCCAGCCCAGGCTACAGTTGAGAAAACTGAAACCCAGGGAGAGGAAGGGACTTGCAAGGTTATACTCAAGCATATCCATTAGTTTTTGATGCCCAGCTACTTCCAGGAAGGGCTTAAGGAGGCTTATGAAAAAACAGATAGAAAAAACAGTGCCATATCAGAAGATGAGAGGAGGATGAAACCCCACTGACTAGCATTTAAATTGATTTTGAAGTTTAGCTTCAAGCTTCCTGTTGGTCAAGGGAAAAGGGGAAACTAGATGTTTCCTGGGCTCTTCTTATAGGATGTGGTGAGTCTATCCCATGAGGCTACTGGTACAGTTGGGTCAGGAGAGAGAAGGGCTAAAAGGGCTTTCTGTGGCGGGTCTTAGAGCTCAGACAAGAGGGCTGGGTGAAGGCGGAACAGCCAGTCCAAGGGGGAAGAGAGGACCTTTGACAAAGTCTGCAGCTGAGGCTGTTGAGAGATGAGTACGGTGAACCTGAGGCCCGTGGACTTTGACTGTGTTCCAGGGGAACCCTGAAGTGGCCAGATGGGCAGAATCACGTGGGAGATTTCCGCCAGGGCCTGGAGCATGGGTAAGGCTGTCCGGGGCTGGTGCTGGCACATGAGGCAGGCATGTGGTGGGCAGGGAGCTCTTTCCTCCCCTGCTGAGTCACCAGTCTGCCCCCACCCTAAAGTCCCTTTGAGATCATCTGGTCCAGCCTCTCACTGGACCGGGGCCCTGAATACTGGGGTGGGTCTCAGCTTCAGGTCCTGGAGGATGTGATATACAAGGCCAGAAGGTGCTCCAGGGCTCACGGGGGAAGAGTGGAGGAAGAGGGATCCTGAGAGGGGCCTTTGGAAGAAAAGGGGAACTGAGTACCTTTCACTTATCTGGAAGGCTCCTTGGGCTGGCAGGGTCACTTCTGGTGGCAGGGTGTGACAGGTATCTCAGGTCGGGGATGCATAGGGAGGTGGCCTGGTACTGATCCGCTTCCTGCCCAACCTCACCGTCAGGTTCGGCATCCGCCTGCTGCCCCAGGCCTCTGAGGACAGGTTTGACTGTTACAAGTGCCACTGGCGGGAAGGCATCATGAGTGGCTATGGCATCTGTGAGTAAGTTACCCTCGGCTGGCGAGGGTGGGGGGTGTTGGGAGATGGCATGTTGTCCTCTGGGCGGAACTCTGTGAGGCGGGGCCAGCTGTTTGTGACCCTCCCCAGGTACGGCACTGACGAGGTGTATAAGGGCTACTTCCGGGCGGGCCTGCGGCATGGGTTCGGGGTCTTTGAGAGTGCCCTGCAGGCTGCCCGGCCCTTCAGATATACAGGCCACTGGGAGAAGGGCCAGAGGAGCGGCTATGGCATTGAAGAAGACAGTGACAGGTGAGTGCTCCTCAGCCACCACCCCCAGCATCAGCTGCTGGGCGGACCCTCAAACCAGATTGTCTCAGGTCACAGGCTCCTGTGCGTCCCCACAGAGTCTCTCTTAAGACCTTCCCTTCATCTCTACTCTCCCAGTTGTTGCTGAGGGTTAAAATGAGGGACCCCAGATCATCCTGACTGCAGGACCACCCCAACTCCGACCCCCTCCTCATGGTGTCGGAGAGGAGTTTCTGACCCTTGACACGGTGCCATCTAAGGACTGCAGCCCTTCAGGCTCTCCAGGTCTTTGGTCTGGCAATTGCAATCTTGCCTGGTCCTCTGACCTCATCCCCCGTGCCTCCTGTGCACCCTGCCAGCCTCTCTGGACCACTGAATGTCCCCACATAGCTATGTGTTATATGCTCCTGCCTCCATGGCTTTGCACCCCAATTCCTTCTGCCCTCCTGTCATTTCCATTGGGAGGCCTCTCCAGGCAGCCTTCCTATATCCTCCACCCTCTGTTACTCTTGGGGGTCCTGACCTCACCTGCCCCATGTCTGAGTTGAGTGATTTAGGTGATATCACTGCTCCTATCCCCCCACCAATCCCATGCCAGCAGAGCACCCAGAGGTGCATGGGAATGATTCTGATCCAACTCTGGCCACACCCCTCTTGCCCCAGGGGTGAACGCTATATTGGCATGTGGCAGGCTGACCAGCGCCACGGCCCAGGGGTCGTGGTCACTCAGGCGGGCGTCTGCTACCAGGGCATCTTCCATGCGGACAAGATGGTGGTGAGTGAGGAGACCTGTCTGTGTCCTAAGCTACCCCTCTCCCTGTACCCCATATGCTCTGGGGTCCCTGAAGCTGAGCTGAGGCTGTTCAGAGGAGGTTGAAGAAGGGGACTGGAATCTGGGCAGGAACCCAGCTCTGCCACTCCCTGGCCTTGGCTAAATCTGTGCCTCATCCAGCCTCAGTTTCCCCATCAGCCACTCAGGTTAATAGGTCTTATAGGGACTCCCTAAAGTAGCAAGAAAGCAATGTATGGTATTGATGATGCCAGTAGGCACAGTAGCTGATATTGGCGGGCCCCTACCTGGATACTTGGCTTTAGCTAAGCCTCCAACTGTGATCTCATTGGATGCGCCCAGGAGCCCTGCAAGTTGATGTCATTATCATCTCCAGTGTATGAATGACAAATGAGGGCTTAGAGGGGCCAGAGAAGCTGCCCTGTGTCACGCCTACTAAGTGGCAGACCAGAGGCCCACCCCTAGGCTCCTGAGCTGGGCTCTCCAGCCCTCTCCTCTCACCTCAGCACCCCTCGCTGGGCACTTTGTACTCATGGGGCACTGGCCTGATGGCTGTGACTGTTGGTTTATACTCCATTTGTTCCGGATGCGATTGAAGGAGGCCTACGAGGGAAGAGGAAGCAAAGGCAAGAGCAGCACACAAAATAGATTCAGAAATAAGTTGGACATAAATTGCATCCCGTTTTGCTCTGAGCTTCCTGGCAGCCAATGTGGCAAGGGAACCTGATCAGCTCAGCTGTTTCCAGGGCTAGTGACAAGCAGGAAGCAGGGATGGTTCAGGAAAAGCCCAGTGCTTCCTGAGCTCCTGGGGCTTCCTAAAGAGGCTGCTGGGGGGTGAGGAGCCAGGACTGGGAGTGTCATCTAAGGACACCCAGGGTTGAGGTCCCTGGCTGGTTCTCAACAGGCCTACTAGGACCAGCGTCCTACTTAGGCACAGCCCTGGGGGTATAACAGGGCTCAGGGACCTCCTCCCTGTGGGTCAGTGTCCAATTCCTCTCTTTTGCCATCCCCACCTCACCCCGTTTCCTGGCCCTTTTTCACCTACTGTTCCTCCCTTTCCCAACTTCCTCCCCAAGGGACCAGGCATCCTTCTCTCTGAGGACGACTCCCTGTATGAGGGCACCTTCACCAAGGACCTGACCCTCACAGGGAAGGTGAGGGCCACTGAGACCCCACTCCACACCTTAACAAGCGTTGGCTGGGACCTGTAAACTCCTCCTGGGACCAAGGGTGCAGGCAGAGGGTGGGAAGTTAGGGGAGGCCCTCTCCTACCTCCGTCACCTCCAAGGCGTGGTCACAGTGACTTCTCCCTGCCATGGACTTGTGATGGATTCTGGAGCAAGCTGAATAGGGACCAGCCCAGTGCACTTGCCTGTGTCCAGAGGGTTATTGGTGGTCTCCTGGCTGAGCCCTCCTAGTTCAGAATGCACTGCCTTTTCTACTGCCAGTGCCTTGGGCAGCTGTCCCTAGTCACCATTCTTCAGCGTCCTGCTAGGGCTTTTGGAAATGTGGGAGCTATTTTAGTTTCATAATGACTGGGTGGACAGCAGTGCTAGGAATGGGACATCCCTGTGCAGCTAAGAGTTGCCCTCCCTAGCCCTCTGCCTGTCTCTGGACTTAGCCCTAGCCCAGCCCCACAGTGATGGTTCTCTCTACTCTTTCCTGTGTGTCCCTTCTCCCTCTCTCCCCTCTCCTGTCTTAGAGGTGAACCCTGGGAGGTGGGCATGACTGTTGAGGGGGGCATGTGCCCACCTTTTATAAGTCCTTCTAGGTGAGGAAGATTGAGTAGATGGTGGAAAGCCCACTCATCCTCCTTGGCCCATATGGATAGGCACAAGGCCTGCCATGATTGGATGGCAGCTGAGCAGACAGACATCCCTACCTCCCTCTCCTGGCTCTAGGGCAAGGTCACTTTCCCCAATGGCTTCACCCTGGAGGGCTCATTTGGCAGTGGGGCAGGGCGAGGACTGCACACACAGGGTGTACTGGACACGGCTGCCCTCCCGCTGGACCCAAGCAGTACCTGCAAGAGGTGAGAACCTGTCTGGGGGTGTGCCTTTATTTCCATCCCAAAGACTCAGGATCTTATCAGAGGAGCTTCTTCTTAGCACCTCAGAGAGTTCAGAGAGGCCAAGGCTTATAACCCTCTAATCAGAGACTCTTTGACTCAAGGGCTATGTGACAGTAACTCCATATGCCATAAAACTGGAGAAAATACTACTTTTAGGCTTTGTTAGACCCTTCTTTTTTTTTTCTAGAAAGGGTATAAGATGGTTTACAAACCAAATACATTAGGAAAAATGGAAAATAAAAGCATTAATTGCCCGTAAAAGAAAGGGATGTACACATGGGCCCTATAAGATTATGATTGAGCATTATCTTGGGTGTGAGTTTCCTGGCAGCCAAGATGAAGAAGGAAACTTGCTAAGTGTGGACATTTTCTCTACCAAGGAGTATTTGAGAGGGAGATAGACTTATTTTCCCATGGGCACAGAATTCTTCCTTGGAAAACTGTAATTCAAGTGGTGACTCTTACTGTATCTATTGAGAAAGAGTTGTTATTTCACAGATGAAATCTCTGTGAGTGGCAGTTCTAATGGAAAGTGGTTCTGGGCTGCATTTCAGATGTAGGGAGGGAAGCCTTCAGATGTAGCCTTTATCTGTGCATGCTGTATCTCCCTGAAAGCAGGATCTGGGGTTAGATGGTAATCCTAGGGGCAGGCCCCAGCCTGGCTGGAGTACAGGTTTACGTAACCTGTGAGTGTGACTTGGGAGGGCAGGGTCCATTAGACAATGTCCAAGAGAAATGCATACAGCCAGGCCTGGCCTGTTGGCCAAGGTGGGATCAACCACAGGAAGGAGGCTATGGGAGTGGGAAGAACAGGGTATCGTGGCAGGGGAATCCCAGACTTTGGGCACTGGTCTGTCTTGGGCCAAGCCCCACTCTCTGCATTTGGCCTCCAGCTCTCCTGATCTTCCCACCTTCTGTATCCATCTTCCTGGGACTCTGTGTGTCTCTGTCTCTCTTCTCCATTGCAGGGTAAATTCTCTCTGTCCTTCTCTCTGCCTGTCTTTCTCCTGGAGCTTTGGAGGTCAGCCACATTTGCTTGCCCTGATCTACCTGCCCTTCCTGTGGCCTGAACCTGGGCCCAGCTGGTACCCCCACACCTCCTCCAAGGCCTCCTGCCCACTGCAGCTCCGTCTGTCCCTGTCCCTATCACTCCCTTCCCCATGGCAGGCAGCTGGGCCTGGGTGCCTTCCCTGTGGAGAGCCGCTGGCAAGGAGTGTATGGCCCCTTCCGGGACTTTGTGGGTGCTGGCTGCCCGGGGGACCTGCAGGAGGCTCTGCTGGGCTTCCAGGTGCAGAGCTCAAGGGAGCTGCGCAAGTCCCAGGATTACCTGTGCTGTGAGAGGTAAGGCGGGGCGGGTGAGTGTGCACCACAGGTCAGAGGGGGCTGGGGAGCAAGGCTCTCCAGAGGGACGGGCTTGCCTCCAGCATGGGTGAGGGACGCTGCATGTGGTGCTGCAGAACCCGCCCTGAGGACAGCGTGGGCACAATTGAAGACATCCTGGAGGAGTTGTTGCAGCACCGGGAGCCCAAGGCCCTGCAGGGGCACCTCAGGAAGGTGAGGGCCCAGGGTGGGCGGCCAAGGGGGTGACATTCTCACTGACCCTGGGGGGAAACCTTCCTATTTCTTATAGCAGGATGTGGGTGGAGGAGATGGGCGCCTGTGGGCCCCTTGTCCTCAGAGGGCCTCAGTGCTCCCATCACTAAAATGGGTGCAGTCTTGGGGCTTGTCCAGGCGAGCTGTGCTCCAGACTCTGGTGCTGAGTGTGTCCTCACTGCCTGTGCACTGGCCCAGGCTCTGAGCAACACATTGCACCCCCTGGGGAAGCTGCTTCAGACACTGATGTGGACCTTCCAAGCTACATATGCAGGCGTTGGGGCCAACAAGCACCTTCAGGGGCTGGCCCAGGAGGAGGTGAAGCAGCATGCCCAGGAAATCTGGGCCACCTACAGGTGAGCTAAGTGGCACACAGGGACAGCCACTGCCCTGTGACCTTAGGTGGGGAGGTGTTGCCCTTTCCAAGCATCAGCTCTGCCTGGCACCCTGGTAAGAATGGTGCCCCTGCCTCAGGTCTTACTCAACAAAGAACCGGAGGGTTTGTCAGTGTGAAGCTGGTGAGCAAAGGGGTTAGAGGGTGGGGAGGTGATAGCAAGGGCCCAACTGCAGCCCTCAGCCAGAGTCCAAGCCCCAACCGGGTCCTGGACTGACTGCTGACCTCAGGGCTGAGCCTGATCCTGAACTCAGACCCAGGCTGAGCTGTGACCCCATCAAACATTATAAATGGAAGCCCTGGGTGCCATAGTTCCTTCTGTTGCTGGGGTTCCAGGATTCTCCAGCTGACTTCCAGTAGCTCCAGCCTTCTATGTGCTGTGGTTTGAGAGGCTGGCCTCAGCATGCCCCGTGCCCATAGCTACCTGCTGTCATCTCTGATGACTGAGAGGTGGCACTCTGGTTCTTTGGGAGGTGGCAGCCACACCCTTCCTCTCCTTGGTTTGCAGGGGTCTGCTACACGTTGCCTTACAGCATAAGGGCCTGGCCCCAGAGGAGGATGAAGATGCAGAGACAAGGTGACCAGCCCAGGCCTCTACAGGTTCTGTTCCTGGGGCCTCCCTCGGGAAAGAGGCAGTTCTGGGAGACATGTAGGGTATCATTGTTTTAACCAAGCATTGTTCATTGATCACTTGTGGATCAGAATGACCCATGACCTCTGTCCGTGAGCAACCAGGGAGAGGGAACTGCTACAGTGTGTTGAGTGCATTTTTGTTTTAAACATGCAATGCCATCCTTCAGTGTGCAAAGGGCGAGCAGCTCTCTGAGGCATCCTTCTTCTCCTTGTGCACAGATAGGGAAATTGAGGCCTGGTGGGAGATGAACCTGAGGTCATATAGGAGTTAGGTGGGTCATTAAATCTGCCTTTCCTAGTCTCTGGAGCAAACCTTATAACTTGCCTTCAGATCCCAGGCCTAGAGATGTTCCTGAGCAGAGAGGGCTTTCTGTCACTGTACTGCAGGAAGCATGGGAAATAGGCTTAGACATTAGGGAGAACTTTCCCCTGGAGTTCTAGGAAACACAGCAAACTAGAAAGCAGACCTGGACTAGCCTGGAAGGGCTGCTGAGAGCTTTGCTGCAAGTTGCTTGGCCCTCTGGGGCCCTGGTATTTGCTTTCAATCAAATAGGGATCACAATCCTGCCCCATCTACCATATTAGTTCTCAAAATCAAATAAGGGAATGAGGCAGCCATGGCTGTCAATTGAATGGATGAATGTTGATGAGAACAAGCTTGCAAAGGGTTTTCTAGGGAGGAGGAGGCTAGAGGTTGGGACATTGGTTATTGTGGGACTAGGAGCTCTTTGAGGGGCAGCCCCAGTCGTGACTCTGCCCCCAGGCCCTGCCCTGCCAATCCCAACCTGTGCCTCTTTCTCCTCAGAGACCTCCAGGTGCATGGATTGGTGCTGCCCCTTGTACTGCCCAACTTCTACTCAGAGCTCTTCACACTCTACCTGCTTCTTCACGAGCGGGAGGACAGCCTCTACAGCCAGGGCCTCACCAACCTGAGCCTCTTCCCTGACACCAAGCTGCTGGAGTTCCTCGAGGTGCAGAAGTAAGCCCTCTCCCATGCCAAGTTAGCCAGCACTATAGCGTGGCAGACAATACAAAGTCTATACAAGACTGTCTTTGGCAAAAAAGGGAGGTGGAGCTAATTGACGCATGTGCCAATGAAGTTCTAGGGTTATGCATTCAGGTATAGCTGGATCTAGGTGTTGAACTGAATGACAAATGGAAAGCACCTTCTCTTTTTCTCAGTCCCTCTCTGGCTCCTTCTTGTGGTGACAAACACTGCACCAGCCACTCAAGGTTTAGACCCTCCTAACTCAGTCCCCACAGGGAGCTGCCATTTCCTCCAGTAGAACCCTCCGAGCCCCTCACTGGCTTGGCTTGTGACTTGAGGCCATCCCTGAATGCTGGCTGCTACTGCAGTCACCAGCCTGAAAGCCTGGCTGCCAAGGGCTTCTCAAGCGTCTCTCCTTCCCTCCCCTCCTTGCTGCTTCCTCCACACTGGCCTCAGGCGCTGCCATTTCCACAATTCCTGCCACCATGCTCTTTCTGAGTCCCATGAGGGCTGCATCCTTCCTGCTCACCACCCTGTGCTAGCCCACCAAGGCCTCCAGAGCAGAGTCCAATCCCCTCAGCTCTCACTCTCTGCCCGGCCACCACGATCTTGCTCGTGCAGGCCCCTGGCCAATAGTGTCACCCTCATCCTCCTCTCCCCACCCAAGTTCAGCTCCTAAAGCACTGCCTTCTCCAGGAACCCTCTGGCCTCCCCTGTCCTTGGGCTCCTTTCCTTTGCCTTCCTGTGCTCAGGGGGGTTGCAGTGGCATAGGGAATTTGCCCTCTGACCTCAGGACCACCCCCTTGTCCTGGCAAAATCTCTGGTCTCACTTTTTCAATTTCAGACACTTGTGGCCCCTCAAGGACCTTACGCTAACGACCAATCAGGTAAGCAGGAGGCCTGAATCCTAAGTGATCAGTCAGTTGCTGGGTAGAGGCTGCGGAGGGGAGGGGCAGGGCAGGGGTGGCAGGCTTACTGTGTTGTTCTGACCTCCCTGTGTGGGTGCGGCTGCGGGTGCTGGCCCACAGTGACCAGGCTCAACACAGGCTCTGCCCTTCACTGGCTGTGTGACCATGGACAGGACACTTGAGCTCTGTGTCTTGGTTTTCCCAACTGAAAAAGGGAGCCAATATTAGAGCTACTTCAATACTGTGAGGGTGAAGTGGCGCATAAGGTGGTTGTTCTCAAAATGTGCTTGTGGGACCAGCAGCGTCAGGGTCATCTGGGAACCTAGTAGAACAGCAGATTCTTGGGTCCACCTGCTGAGTGGACCAGGACTCTGTGTTTCAATAAGCCTTGGACTTGAGAACTACTGATGTAGGCGCTCAGAATTGGGTGGCACCCACTGGCCATTGCAGTTATTATCTTCTTTATCCATTTTGAGCTTCCCAACCTCCTGGAGACCATTTACCCCATTTTATGGTTGTATAAACTGAGGCCCACAGTGGAACAGGGACTTGCCTGGGTCACTTAACCCCCAGGACAGGACTGTGCTGAAGCCAGTGATGGGGAAGGGTGGGTGGCAAGAGACTCGGGCCCAGCCCAGGCCCTGGGAAGGAGGGGT
This sequence comes from Nycticebus coucang, assembly GCF_027406575.1. Taxonomy (NCBI): domain Eukaryota; kingdom Metazoa; phylum Chordata; class Mammalia; order Primates; family Lorisidae; genus Nycticebus; species Nycticebus coucang. Next base: position 91,683,521 of record NC_069787.1, on the reverse strand, counting down.
GTCAGAGCTGTGGGGCCTCATCTGGTTGCTCCCTGACTCCCTGCAGAGGTACTCCTTGGTCAGGGACAAGTGCTTCCTGTCAGCCACTGAGTGCCTGCAGAAGATCATGTGAGTCCATGCCTTGGGGAGGGTTGCGGTGGAGGTGGGAGTTTTGGGGGTTCCAAGTTGAGACTGAGCCCAAGGGCCTTGACCTGGAACCAGCTACTTGCTACAGGACCACGGTGGACCCACGGGAGAAGTTGGAGGTGCTGGAGAGGACATATGGGGAAATTGAGGCCACTGTGTCACGGGTGCTGGACCAGGAGCACAAACTGCCCATGGATGACCTGCTGCCTCTGCTTATCTATGTGGTGTCACGTGCCCGGTGAGGCCCCGCTAGGCCAGGAGCTGGGGACGGGCTGGAGCAGGGTCAGGCCTGAGCAGGGTTGGGCGCACCCTGCGACACCCCAACCAAGACATTCTCTGAAGTTTGTGAACATCAGGGTTTACAGATGCTGCATTTCTCAGTACAGATTGGGGAGCTGAGGCCCAGAAAGGGGAGGGTCCTAGCCAGGGTCTTCTGGGTGCCAGAGGCAGAGGCAGGGGCAGGGGCACACCCCAGGCATCCAGCTCTCTGGGCTAGGGCTCCTTCCTCAGCTGAGTGACTCCTGTCTCTGACAATCTCCTCTCCTCTCCCTCGCTCTGTTGGTGTTATCCAGAATCCAGCACCTGGGAGCTGAGATCCACCTGATCCGTGATATGATGAACCCTATCCACATAGGAGGCCTATATGACTTTCTGCTTACAGCCCTGGAGGTGAGGAACAGAGGCTGGGGCCGAGGTACAAATGCCCTGACTGCTAGGTTAGACCCCTTTCCTCAGGCCAAACCTGACACCATTGTGGGGATTAGCTGAAATTCATGGCTTATGTGTCTCCGTGGGAAGGGTCTTCACAGCACCGCTGGTCCTGTGGAGCTGAGGGGCTGAGGAGTGGTCCTACAGTGCATTCCAGCCCTGGGGACCCTAGGGTCATGACTACTGCAGGCTGCATCACAAGCACAGTGGGAGAGGAAAGGCCCCATTTCCCTTGCAGCAGCGGCTAAGGGCTGCATTGGAGACATGACTGGGAGGTGAAGTAGCCACTTATTGGGCCTTAGATGCTGTGCATGTGGCTGGGGCAGGTAGGCCAACTGGCCCCAGCCTTGCTCTCTCTCCCTCCAGTCCTGCTACGAGCACCTCCAGAAGGAAGACATGAGGCTGCACCACTTTCCTGGCCACTGGGGCAACCGGGAGCTCTGGTAGCTTGGCCTCTCCTGGACTAAGTGCTGGTCTGCCAAGAGGGGTCACTGTGCACTTCCCCTGGGACCAGGCGCCACCTGTCTCTCATTGCCCAAGGCAAAGGGCAGGCCCTTGGAGGTGGCTATTGGAGGAGATGGGTGTTTTGTTTCACCCTGGGAGGTGCTGCTGCTGCCCTGACTGGGTTGAGAGTGAGGGGTGATGGGGTGTGGCCCTGTAGCTGGTGGCTTTCCCTTGGCTACTAGGCCAGTCTCCAATGACCCCCTTAACCTACAGCAGCTAACAGTGTGGGGTGAGGAGCCCCCAGCTTCTCTTAGCCTGAGCCTTGCTCCCAAGTTACTGAGCCTCTCTGGGCCTCAGTGTTGCCGTCTGTAAAATGGTGGAGTGGGTGGTCTGTAAAGGACCTTCCACGCATCATGCTGAATTCCAGAGTCCTTTGGAAGTCTCACTTTACTCTGTTGGGCTATAACTGAAATTCTCATGGCACTGTTGTTCTCTTACCTGTTTCTGCACTCCTGGTCAGGAGGCTCTGTGCTGCTAGTGACCACTCTGTTTAATAGGCCCTTTTTCCGTGCGTGGTCTCCTGAGGACCTGTCTCCTTCCCTGCTCTGCCCCAGCCTGGGCTGGCCTCTCAGGGAGAGCTCCTGTTTCACCCCAAACTGCAGGGTGACCTCTGGCAGGCCTAACCCTTGCTGGGTATGCAGTCAATGGGGTGGGCTTGGGGGTCGGTGAACTGTAGTCCACTTATCCATGATGTAAGTGCAGGGCTTAGCCAGCAGCAGGGGAATAAATACAGCCAGTAGGACATGCCTGTGACTTCTACGGGCCTGCGTGTGGGAGGACAGCAGAGGCATCTGAGGCCTCCCTGAGCCCTGACCAGTGAGTGCTTCCAGCTTAGGACCCCGTAGGACATATTTGGGAGGGGAGGACTTTATTTAAATAGTGGTTCTTGCATGGGACCAAGAGCTGCAGGGCCTGGGTCTTACGGCAGCTTCATCTCTGCTGGGCCACAATTCTCTTCCCCACATCAAGGGAAGCCAGGACTGTATCAGACCCTTTCAACAAATCTCACATGGCAGGCAGGGTCCTTGGCCTTAGAGCATGAGGAGATTGGCAGCTGCCGTGAGGGCTTCACTGACAGAAAAGACAGCTATAGTCAGATGGGGCCTCAGGGCAGCTGATGGTCACCTGCAGGTGGGCCTGTCCACACCCACCAAAGTCCTCTACCAGCTGCTGCAGGAACCCCTTGGGTGCCCTGAAAGCACACCAGAGTCTTTATGGACATCAGGGTTGGCAGGCAGGGACCCCATCGGCTTTGGTGACCCTGCCAACATTAAGAGCAGCCCAGCAGGTCCCAGCCCAGGCCCTCGCTGCCCTCCACCTTGCCAGTTCCCGTCTCCTCCAGGCTGGGGATTCTGCTCTCAGTGATGATTTTGAACAAGTGGTAAAATCCTTCATATCCAATCCCAGATAGGGAGGGCTTCACGGTCACCACTGCTTATTTATAGCCTCTGGGAGATTTTGTGACAGCTAAGGATTGAGTCCCTACTAAGTGACCCAAAACACGCTGGCTGTGCCCTCAGATTTGGGGCTGAGAAAGACAGATGCCTGGGGGTAAATGGCCTCTCAGTGAGCAGAAGTGTCCAAGTCTCACAGCCTGACCACCCACTCACTGGGGTGCAGCCCTGGCACTAGAGACCTGCTCACATCTTGTTGACCCTGTGTGTAGTCTGTTATACCACCGCCCCACTTCACCTCCCCTGCACCTACTATGGCCTCCCACCAGCCAAACCCACATGCTTCCTTGTTCCCCCTCCACCTCCTGTCCTGTGGCTTGTTACTTTGCCCTGCAGCCTCCAGTCCCACTAGGTCTCAGGCTAGTTCTCGAAGGCCTCGTTCATATGAAACCTCATATGCCCCCAGGAAGGAGACAGCTCTCCCCACAGGACCTTCCCAGGTCTTACCCCATTCATGGTGAACGGCCTATGGGTGCCTGGCTCCCCTCTGTCCCCTGGGCATATGCCTTTCCCTTGTCTGAGCTGGTGCGCCCCGGCGGAAGCATGGGTTATGCAGACAAGTGATTGTGAAGGGCCTGAACCCTGGGGGAGGTCTGCATCTGAGACCAGGGGCCTCTGGGCAAAAAGAGCATCGGGGTGGCCAAGAGAGATGGGCCACAGGGAAATAAATGGATGTCTGGCCGAATGGGCCAGGAGCAGACAGGAAGTGGACATTGAAGTCTTAGGAGAAGGGAAGAAAAGACCTACACCCTCTCTGCCTGTCTCCAGGATGCCCAACTTGCCCAGGCACCAGGACCTCAGGCCTGGCCTCTCGGATGATGCCAGTCTGATAGGACACCTCCATGCACTGGCCTGCTGCTTGGCATTGAACTCCAGCTGCACGTGTGCCATGCAGCGGCCAGGTCACAGCCATTGTCCCACTTGTGGTTGATAGAGGTGGTGTCCTAAAAGGGAACTGGGCACAGGGTAGCCCCATGAAGTCCCCTGGAGGCAGTGCCACCCTCCCTGTCAACCTCACTGGGGGTCCCCGGGTGCCAGCCCTGTTTCCTGTCTGGGGTACCATCTGGAACATGGTAGATGAGGCCCTGGCCCTCTTTGGATGAAAAGGGCTGGCTCTCCTTTCCCAGATAAGGGGCCAGATGACCTGTGCTTGCTAGGCAGGGAGAAGAGAATCTGGGAGAAGCTGAGTCCACAGCTAATCCACAATGGGGGCTGGCAGATGTCAGAGGGAGCTGAGTGCTGATCAAGCCTCTCTTTATTCAGATCACCCAAGAGGGCTGGAGCCAGTGCACTGCAAGGGCACCACTGTAGGGTCAGAGAGGGATGGAGGGAGTGGAGTGCTGGGGCCAGAGGCTATCCAGAGGCTGCCGGAGAGGCCCTTCACACCACTGCATGAATGCAGGACACACTCATTAAGCAGGCCCTACAAGGGGTTCTGTGGTCTCGGTTGTCCCCAGAGGGACAGCTGACCATTGTGGGGTTAGCAGGGGAAGGGGTTGCCCTTCTGCGGGCACTGGGGAAGGAAAGGTAAGTTTGGGTCAAAGTCAGTGTGAGGGATAGAGTTAGGGTTTAGGGTTAAGGTCAGAGTCAGGGTCAGGTTAGATTTAGGGGTTAGGAGTAGAGTTAGAGTGAGGGTGAGAGTGAGGTCAGGTTGACATCGGGTCGGGGCTCTCCTGGTTGGCTTTGTGAAGGGTTGTGCAGACACACGCTCTGGCATTTCCTCTTGTTGTGGGCAAGAACCCAGGATGAGGTCCAGGCTGTCAGGGTCTTGGCCTCTCCTTGACCTTGGCCAAGTTCTTCCTCTAACTAGGTCCTGTAGAAAAGGAGATGCACGAGCACTCCTGTTCTTCCGTCAACAGCATCCTCTGCTGGGAGAGGCAGCCCGGACTCTGGGTGCTTTGAAGAGGGTGCCAGGCTCAGGCTAAGCACTATAAACCCTTTATCTCCATTTCCTCCTGACCAAAGCACCAGGAATCACAACCCAGGGAACTGAGGTCTTGGGAGTAGGAGGAATATGTGTTTTTTCCCTTGATAAGCAGTGGGCTGAGTAGCTAGGTGGAAATTGGACCCATGCAGTCTCACTCCAGAGCCCAGGTGCCACCTGGCTGGGGAGCCTAGAGCCCAGGTGTCTAGTCCCCTGTCCTTGCCCCCCACCCTTACACAGAAGTTGCCTCTAGATAGGTAAGTCTCTCCCAAAGCAATCTTCATGTGTGCCCCTTGACTGAGGCCTGGCCCTCAGGTCCCGGTGTCTGGGAAGAGTTGGGGTGAGGGAAGTGTGGTTTGTTCCTTGGGGTTGGGTGGAGATTGGCAGGCCAGTGACCAGTTTAGCAGTAGCTGTGGTCTGGGAAAATCACACAAGAGCATGTTTGTTTTGTTTGGAGGTAGTTTTTTTGGCAGTAGAGGAAGATTACAGGGTGCCAGCAATAATACCATGAGGCTGAAGGCGACCTCATCAGTGTCTAGAAAATTAGCCTTGTTTCTTTGCTTTGGTAGGGGCAGTTCTCCCTCCAAAGTCAACAACAGTCCTCGGTCAAAGGTCTTCTGTGAGGGGAGCAGTGATTATCTGGGACAAGGTGATCATAACATTCTGAGAAACAGGTGGGGACAGATGTCCTAAAGGCGACAGGCAAAAAGTGCTAATGATCCAGGCTTGAATCTGACCTCCTGGTGTCTAAAATGTTCTTTCCCCACCAGTGGAGTTGTTCTCTTAAAAGTCCTCACCACTGCCTGGGCCTAAAGGCTTTTCCCTCTAGTCCCAGTTACTGGGGAGGCTGAGGTGGGAGGATCCCTGAGCTTAGGAGTTTGAGAACAGCTTAGGCAGAGACCCAGGAACCTCATCTCAAAAAAAGAAAAAAAAACCCAGAAGGCTGGCATGGTGGCTTAAACCTGTAATCCTAGGACTCTGGGAGGCTGATGAGGGCAGATTGCTTGAGCTCAGGAGTTCAAGACCAGCCTGAGCAAGAGTGAGATCCCCTAGGAAAAATAGAAAAACTAGCCAGGCATTGTGGCGGGCACCAGCAGTCCCAGCTACTTGGGAGGCTGAGGGAAGAGGATCACTTGAGCCCAAGAGTTTGAAGTTGCTGTGAGCTATGAGATCACAGCACTCTACCCAGGGCAACAGAGTGAGACTCTGTCTAAAGAACCCCCCTGCCAAACAAAAACAAAAACAAAACAACATTACCATTTCTAATCCACCCCAGCTGGACTTACCTGTGGGTGATTACTAACCTGTTTCCCCGAAAATAAGACAGTGTCTTATTTTAAGGTGTGCTCCCAAAGATGTGCTAGGTCTTATTTTCAGAGGATGTCTTATTTTTGGGGAAACAGGGTATGTAGCATCCTAGGTGTGTGCGCCACACCAGCAGGACTATCGTAGGAGCTGTCATAGTTGTGATCGTTATCATCTACATCCATAACTGCCCAGATCCAGCAAGTGTAACCAGTAGGTAGGAGAAGCACCAGATTACCATCTGCCACTCCCAGCTCTGCCTGACTGTCTGCAGGTTCTGGTAGCCTGGTTTCCCCAAAGTAGGCTGGGGAGCGGGGGGAGGGGGGTGGGTGGGGAAGAGGGAGAAAGCCAGGTTGTGTGGTCGAGTTTCGCACAGCTAGTGTAGCCCTTTTCTTATTCCCATCCCCACCACATAATTAACCATTTTGTTTAAATGATTGGTACTTTTTTGATGAATTGCCTTGTATTTTCAGGGTTGTTTTTTTGTCCATTTCATTTTTTAATGGCAGCTGGTGGCTGTAGGTGATAGGGAGATGGGGGAGGGGGATGTCCTCAGATAGCAGCCCATTGCTGGCACTCTGGCATAGCTGCTGCTGGGGGTGTGGGTACGGGGGGATTCCACTGATGCCTGCCTTACTTCTTGGATGTCCTGTTGTCATTTGATGAAAAAATGTTTGATGGGAAGTGCCATCAAACTTTAGATGTCTTAAGTCTTATTAAGACTAAAGATGTTTCAGTCTTTTTTAAGACTTTATTGATGTCTTCCCTCCAGACCCATCCTAGACCCATGGGGACAGGTAATGACCACACGGAGAGCTAGTCTCTCAGTGTCCACCTATGCCCAGTTAATTGCCACTTTAGGGGTGTGTGTGGGTGGCGTCTGTCTGGCCATTGGTGTACTTAAAACACCAGGGGATGCCTTTTGCTGGGTGCATTTTTTTGCAACAGGCCCCAGTGGCATAATTGTTTGGTCACGTGGCCTCAGTGGGAAGGTAGTCTGCAGCCTGCCAGATGACACATGGCTCTTCCCCAGATTCCACATTGCTTTGCTGGTACCATGTGGCTGGTTGGCAGAGCCTGGTGTGCTCCCAGCCATTCAGTTGTCCCACTGACATGGTGGCCTTCCCCGTTGGGGGCATTCTTTACAGTGAGGAGTGCATGGTTACCTGACTAAAGGACTCACTGAGTGGGCTGAAGTGCAAAGCTACTCTCTTCTTCCAGGGTCCCGACCTTGGCTCCCCCTTTATCCTGCCCTCAGTTGTTTTAAGAAAAAAATCCCTCTGAGCCCATGAACGCTCTGGACATCAGCAGTGCAATATTCAGTGGCTGGCTTTCATTCTGCCTCTTGCTACTCGGCCCCCAAATGGTCTTTACTAGGCAGGAAGGAGGCACACTGTTCCTCTCCTCTCACTGCCCCGGGTGACAGTCTGCCCGGGGGAACCTGGGTTATGTTTCACATCCCTCAGTCTGGCCAGCATGTCTTTTTCCCCAGAAAGGCACTGCAACCTTCTGGCTTACACTGGGGGCCAACTCGTTAAGTGGCGAAGCAATTCCCAAGTGTCGGTGTGGTGGCTACATCACTGTAGTGGCTGTTGACTCAGCACTCTTCCACAGATCAAGCCAGTAATGGTCGGCGAACCCACACAGATTCAGACAGTTGATTATTTACAAAGACAGCAGAAGCAAGATGAGCATGTCAATCCTAAAACCCTCACAGTCTGACGCTGAATCAGAGGGGCTGGGTGAGAGGCAGCACCAGCGTCAGGTGGCTCAGCCAGGGTGGGGCTGCCTCCAGATGATTGCCAAGCAATTCTGTAGGCTGCAGCTGTACCCTAAGGGTGTGTGTGTATGTTGGAAAGTCCCACCCTCCACTGAAACTAGGAAGGTGAATGAGAGGGGCCATGACGTGGCTTCTCACCAGGCTGTGTCCGTTCACTCCAGGAGAAGTGGTAGGATGTTCAGCAGACCTGTCTGGGTGGTCTCTGTGAAGCTTTGAAAGGTCTCCAGGGTGCCACATGGAGCCATCGCCCGTTTCCGCTCCCTGAGCCCAGAGCTCTGACATCCCCATCTATTGCCTCCTCAGAGCGCAGCTTCCCTTGATGCCCAGTCAGGCCCAGAGAGCATACTTTCCAATCCTGGGAGATCTGTGATTCCTCCCTCTCTGTCGCCACCTGGGTCCCCAGAGCGGGCTCCAGAACATCTGCTTCTCTCTGCCCACACACACCCTTTACTCCAGGCCCTGGTCCCCTCAGCAGACTCCTGTGCTAGCCCCCGCCCACTCCAGCCAGCTCTGTGAAATCAGCCCCTGCTTACAACCCTCCAGTGTCTTCCCAGTGCCCCCGGAATCAACCCTGCCTCTTCACCTGACCCACAGGGCCTGTCTCTGAGGTCAGCCCGAGTTTCCTTGGCGGCCCCTCAAGACCCTTCCCTGCTTCTCTCTCCAGGCTCACGCTACTCTCCCCACCTGTCTTCATGTTCCTGGAGTCCACCAAGCCTCTCCAGCCTCATGGCTTCTGCATTGGTGTCCTCTGCCTGGCCCCTTCTCTCCCCAAAGCAGTCTCATTCTCAGCCTCCAGGTTTCTGGGCTAAACATTGCTCCCTCCAAGGGGCTCCCTGCCCTCCAGTCTGCTGCATCACCCTCTGCCTTCGTCCTCTCGTTGTGCACATTTTGTCCTTACTGACACCATCTCCTCCTGGACTGGGAGCTTACGCAGGGCAGGGAGAAGCTCATGCATGTTGATCATGGACCTGCCTCACCCCAGGGCCTTGACCTGTGCTTTCCACCAGTCCACCAGGTAAATACATGACAGCAAGGAAGCTGCTGGGGTGCTGCCTCTCACCTGCCCCACATCTGATCCACCAATGAGTTCAGTGAATGACACAGCAGGGACTCAAGGCAGCTGTCACTGCACACTGTGTACTAGTCTGGGGTTGGAGGGAAGGGTTCAGTGTGACTCTAGATGGGGGCTTGAACACCTCAGAACACTTCAATGACACCCCCAAGGCTGGGGAGGATGTCTCTGCCCACCCAGGACCCTGCTCCAAATTTAAGCAGTAATATACATTCAGTTGGGGAGAGCAGGGAAAGAGAATGATAAGGGCTCTAGACCATCTCACAGCAAAATTTCCATTGGAAGTAAGAGCCGCTGGCCCCTCGGTACTGGGGATGGATTGCGGAGGGGCAGCACCTGCAGAGACTTGGCGATAAGTTTTCAGGCTTCCTGCCCTGAAGTGCAGAAGGCAGCCAGGAGGCTTTGCAGCATCATCTCTCTCTCAAATCCACACCCACGGTTTGCCGAGTGGGAAATCTCTCAACCTTGACCAACTGACAAATCAGGACACAGGGAGGTGAGGGGTGGGTGTAACATGTGACTTCCTGAGGAGAGGGAAGAGGAGTGGGAAGTCATAGCCTGGGCAATGGAGAACCAAGCTGCAGGGCTATGTGACCCTGAGCCACATGGGATCTGGCTGCCTCCTTTGTCCTCTGGGGTCCAAGAACAGTCCTGCAGTCCTTGCCAGGTGTGTAAAGACAGAGTTATTAATAACTAGGGTACTTGGGGTGCCTTTGATTGGAGCCTGCTTTCAGCTGTGACAGATGAGTCTTTCTACTGGGGACAGTGACATCTTCCCTTGATCTGCTGACTTGAAAGGATCTCCAGTGGTCCATCTTTGCAGGGGGGCATGGAGGCTCTTGCTGTGTTCTGAGGAGTTGGCAGCTCTCTGCACTACCAGCTCTGGAGCACACGGAGTGGCAGTCTGGAGCTGGGGTGGCTGCACCTGGAGCAGGGCAGGTTCTGGGTCTGTGTGAGGGGAAGTTGTGAAAGCCAGCAGTACGGGGCTGGTGGCCTTGCCACCTCTCATCCCAGTCCTTGAACTGTTACTCCAAGGCCTGCCTTCAGAGGCAAGCTCTTTCCTCCCACATGATTGCTGTGATCCTTGTGAAAAACCTTCTAAGGGGAGTTGGGAAGGTCAGTAGGAAGAAAGAGAAAAGGGCCAGCAAGCAGATGGGAGACCAAGCCCCAGGGAACCACTGTTTCATGTAAGAAGGGATCTTTATACTCAGTGTCAGACAGCCAATTCAGGCTCAGAATCAGACCCCAAGAAAACATTACAGCAGCCAGGTGCCCACTGCTAGTCTGCACACCTGTGCACAGTGCAGATGAGCTGCTGCAGGCTGCCCGGCCACCTCCCACACCAGCGCTGTCAATCACTAGTTCATGCATTTCATTTGGGTTTGGCTCTAGGCATCCTCTGGGACAGCACGAGTGACAGCAGACAATGTGCTTATGCAGTGAACCTTGCCAATGCCTCTGAGGCAAGATGACCTTGGTGAGCTGAGTGGTCATTAGCTCCCTGTGCGCTGGGCCCTGCTGGAGAGGGGACCTGAAGGCATGCTGGTCTGTGTGGTCAGGACAGGGGGTGTACAGAGAAGGTCCAGTCTTGGCAGATGGCACTGTGGGACTGGGTCTTGAAGACTGGGTATGGTGGATGGGGGGAGTTGGCTGGCAGGGGAATGGCAGGGTTAGTGGCTGCAGGTGAAGGACTGACATTCCCAGAGTGCCATTGGCAATGCAGAGCTCAGGCAAAGCCAGTGAGAAAGACCTTCAGAACCTGAGGCTTTCCCCCATTCCTGATGTTCAGCCTACAGGACTTTCTTCTCTGTCCTGGTGATGATTTCAAAAGTATCCAATCCACCAATTCTTCCTCACTTGCTATCAAGTTGCCAAAGCTCCGGCCCTCCCCCTAAGTCATGGTGGGTGCAGGAGGAGCCTCTGAGGCTGGGGAGAAAAGGCCACACAGCTCTTGGCAGTTACCCTGGGAAGCGAGTTCTGGGAGCCTGTAGCCAGCACACGGGAAGCCTGACATCCTCAAGCTGCCACGTAGGGACACCACAGAGAGAGACCCAGGAGTCCAACTCATCTAGCATCTGGTGGTCTGGGTGTTCCCACCCCAGTCACTGGGCATGTGAGAATGCTCTGGGATGGTTGCAGCATCAGCCACCATCTGGCTGGCACCTTGGAGACAACTCCAAGCAACAGACACCAGATTTTGAGCAAAATAAATAACAGCAATAGTTCTAAGCAATTGCTTCAGATCGAAAAAGGTAAACAGTGACTCTCCAGCATGCACCTTCAATGGGTTCATTTCAACTTGCTGGTAAACTCTCAGCTTGTGCCTGTTCTCCTTTGGGAGTGATCCTCTGACCAGCCATTGCTGCCAACTTTACCTCCTCTGCCTTTTCTCAGCTCCCTGAATGTCCCTCTTGTGGGAATTTCTACTCTGTAGCAAGAGGATGCTTTTATTTTCCGTGATTGTTTTTCATGAAATCTCATTGCTATGCCAATGGTATTGAGCTAGATGGGAATTTGGAATAATTTAGTCTAAAAGTCAAATCCTAATATATCATTTAAAAGGCATTCAATATCAGATGCAATACTTCTGTTAGAAAAATAATGATGACAATTAATTGTTGTGGGTTAAAAGGCAACTCATTGTCATCTTTCATATTCTTGGCTTCATATCAGCTTTTGGTTAGACTTTAAAAAACAGACTTTATTTTTTTGAGTAGTTTTTAGGTTTGCAGAAAAATAAAGTCCAAAGTACAGCATCCTCATATACCCCCTACCCCAACGCACACACAGCCCCTCCCCTACTATCAATAGCCTGCCCCAGAGTGGTACACTCACTACAACTGATGAGCCTTCATTAACATGTCATTATTGTAATTTAAATTTGGATTTACTTTTGCTGTGCACATTCTATGAATTTTGACAAATGTATAGGCATCCTCTGGGACAGCACAAGTGACAGCAGACAATGTGCTTATGCAGTGAACCTTGCCAATGCCTCTGAGGCAAGGCGACCTTGGTGAGCTGTGTGGTCATTAGCTAGACCCTAGATCCTCTCTGCTTAATCAAGGTGGTGTGATAATGGGACAGACTAGAGAGCCCCAGAGATAAGCCCTGCATATACTGCCAAGTGATTTTTTCTTTTTTGCCTTTAACCAAATTGTAGACATGATTTCTGAAAGGGGTGCCAGGACTACAAAATGGAGAGTTTCTTCAGCAAATGTTGTTGGGAAATCTGGATGTTCACATGCAAAAGAATGCAGTTGGACTCTTACCTTCCCTATCTATTAGAGAAGGCAAATCAAAACTACCCTGAGATATCATCTAACCCCAGTGAGAACAGCCCACATCACAAAATCTCAAAACTGCAGATGCTGGCGTGGATGTGGAGAGAAGGGAACACTTTTACACTGCTGGTGGGACTGCAAACTAGTACAACCTTTCTGGAAGGAAGTATGGAGAAACCTCAAAGCACTCAAGCTAGACCTCCCATTTGATCCTGCAATCCCATTACTGGGCATCTACCCAGAAGGAAAAAAATCCTTTTATCATAAGGACATTTGTACCAGACTGTTTATTGCAGCTCAATTTACAATCGCCAAAATGTGGAAACAGCCTAAATGCCCACCAACCCAGGAATGGATTAACAAGCTGTGGTATACGTATACCATGGAATACTATTCAGCCATTAAGAAAAATGGAGACTTTACATCCTTCGTATTAACCTGGATGGAAGTGGAAGACATTATTCTTAGTAAAGCATCACAAGAATGGAGACGCATGAATCCTATGTACTCAATTTTGATATGAGGACAATTAATGACAATTAAGGTCACGGTGGGGGTGGGGGAAGGGGAGAGCAGAGAGAGAAAGAAGGAGGGAGGGGTGGGGAAAAGAAAAGCAGAGAGAGGAAAGGAGGGAGGGGATGGGGCCTTGGTGTGTGCCACACCTTCTGGGGGCAAGACACGATTGCAAGAGAGATTTTACTTAAAAAATGCAATCAGTGTAACCTGGCTTATTGTACCCTCAATGAATCCCCAACAATAAAAAAGAAAGAAAGAAAGAAAAATCCTTTGAGCTTCACCTACTTATCCCTCCTTCCCTCCAACCCCTGGGAACTACTGAAATTTTTACTGTCTCAATAATTTTGCCTTTTCCAAAATGTTGCATAGCTGGAATACTACAGTATGTAGCCTTTTTGATGGATCTTTTGCTTAGTAATATGTGTTTAAGGGTACTCTATGTCTTTTCATGCTTGATAGCTCATTTCTTTTTAGTGCTGATTATTATTTCATTGTCTGGAGGAGGTACCTCGGGTATTATCCTGCTGAATTGTCTGCTGAAAGACGTTTTGGTTGCTTACAAGTTTTGGCAATAATGGATAAAGATGCTATAAATAGCTGTGTGCAGGTTTTTGTGTTGATATGAGTTTTCAAACCATTTGGGTAAACACCAGTGAATGCAACTTAGATTTTGAATTATATGGTAAGAAAAAGTTTAGTTTGGAAAAAAACTGGCAAACTGTCTTCCAAAGGGGTTGTACCATTTTGCATTCCTGCTAGTAATGAACGAGTGTTCCTGTTCCTCCACATTTTTATCAGCATTTAGTGTTGTCAGTGTTTTGGATTCTGGCCATTCTCATAGATCAGAATAGGTCTACAGTGGTATCTCAGTATTTTAATTGGCCATTTCCTAATAACAAGGATGTTGGGCATCTTTTAATGTTTTTGCTTATAATCTACATGTATTCTTTATTCTTTATTGAGATGTTTGCTCAGTTCTTTGCCCATTTTTTAAATCAACTTGCTTGTTTTCTTCTTGTTGAGAATTTTTTTTTAGACATGAGTTTCACTTTGTCACCTTTGGTAGACTCTTGGGCTCGAGTAATTCTCTTGCCTCAGCCTCCTGAGTAGTTGGGACTAGAGGCGCTGGCCACAATGCCTAGTATTTTTAGAGACAGGATCTTGCTCTTGCTTAGGCTGGTCTCAAATTCCCAATGACCTATTTGTCTATTCTTTCACCAATACCACATTACTTCAATTACTGTACCTTTATACTAAATCTTCAAGTTGGACAGCATCAGTTCTCTGACTTCATTCTTCTCCTTCAATCCCGTGCTGGCTCCTCTAGATCTGTGCCAAACTCTTTAAACTTTAGAATCACTTTGTCAAGATCCACAAAATAACTTGCTGGAATTTTGAGTAGGATTATGTTGACTCTATAGATGAGGTTGGAAAGAACTGTCATCTTGATAATATTGAATGAGTCTTTCTATCCATAAATATGGAATAAGTAAGTACCTCTTCATTTATTTGGTTCTTCTTTGATTACTTCCATTAGCCTTTTTATTTATTTATTTATTTGAGACAGAGACTTTCTGTGTCACCAACAGTAGAGTGCAGTGGCGTTATCATAGATCACTGTAACCTCAAACTCCTGGGTGTAGGCAATTCTCTTGCCTCAGCCTCCAAAGTAGCTGGGACACAGGCATGCTCCATGACATCTGGCTAATTTTTCTATTTGCTTTACATATAGAACCTCACTCTTGCCTCAACTCCTGAGTTCAAGGGATCTTCCTGCCTCAGTGTCCCAGAGTGCCAGGATTACAGGCATGAGCCACTAAGCCCAGCCTCCATGACTATTTTGTGTTTAAAATGTCTTCAGAGACACTCTTCAACTACAGCTTTCCCCTCTGACTCCTTACACTTGATCTGCTAAAGAATCTAGGTGGTTTGATGTCTAGAATCTCCCACAGTCTGGACTCTGTTAATCGCACTAATAATAATGCAGTTCAACATGTTCCCCTGTCTTCTGTATTTCCTGCAGGTTGGCCAAACTCAGGGTCAATCCCTTTGTCAACAATATATATTGGGTGTCTATAAAGTTTGTGTGCAATTGAAAATATGTGCTGCTTTTAAATTGTGCACAACCTTTATGGACCCCTGTATTAGGTGTTGCATTCTTTCATTGGGAGACACATAATGTCTGGATGTCCTCATTTTCTGATGTTATCAGCTATTGATAATTTTTGCCTAGGTGCATGAATTCACTGAGAGTTGAAAAACAGTGACCTCCTGACGGTATCATTTCTATTTCATTTGTGAGCTGGAAACCTTTATAAAGATTTTAAATTTTTGATATATTTTATGCATTTTAATGATTGTGCAGATACTATGATGGATTTGAAAACATGGCCAGGATGTTTTGTATCTTCTCCCATCAAGAACTGGAATTTATTTCTCCACTGTCATTGAATCTGAACTGGCCTTGGGACTTGCTTTGGCCAACAGAGTGTGATAGAAATAAAGTTTTGCAATGTCTTTTTTTTGTTGTTGTTTAATTGTTTGGGCTTCATTGAGTGTACAAAGAATTGGGTTACAATGATTGTATTTGTTTGATAAGGTGCCTTTTATAATGTGTCCCACCCCCAAGAGGTGTGCCATACCCCATGACCCCCCAACTTTTGCAACTTCTTGACCTAGGCATTAAGAGGCTTTGGGGCTTTTGTTTTCCATCACTGTGAGTACTGTTGAATCCACCTGATGGAGCTTACTGGAGGGTGAGAGAGGCCTCTGAGGAAAGTGAGGACCTTATCCATACTCTAAAATAACCACTCACCCTGTCAGCAAGGCCATGTTGAGACATCCTGGCCCTGGTTGAGCTACCAGATGAGCATAACCACAGTATATAAGCTCAGACTAGACCAGCAGAACTGCCCGAGTCTTCTACAAAATTGTGAGAAGAACCGTTAAATCTCATTGTTCACAGAAGTTATGTTCTATAAAGTTATCACAAGCACCCCATTAGTGAACATGATACAATCCAATTGCTCCTAGAGGAAATATGGGGATAGGTTCCTGTGAACCTCTGATCAACATATACTTCTCAAACATCAACATATGCTTGTTTTGCGTGTATCCCAGTTTAAAGGCACTGCGTCTTGTATACCGTTGATTCACTAAGTTCCCAGCCAACAGAACGAGGCCTGCCTGAGCAAAGCTTATCTAGCACACCTATTTTCTTTATAAGGCACATCTCAACCTTGTTGCAGTTAGGAATACTAGGTAGGATTTTGGCAGTACTCTTGGGGAGCTTTTATTTTTTATTTCTTATTTTTTTGGTTTCATTTTGTTGCCCTCGGTAGAGTGCCATGGTGTCACAGTTTCACAACAACCTCAAACTCATGGGCTTAAGTGATTCTCTTGTCTCAGCCTCCCAGGTAGTTGGGACAATAGGCACCCGCCACAATGCCTGACTCTTCTTGGGAGAGACGGGATCTTATTCTGGCTCACTCTGGCTCAGGCTGCTCTCAAATCTCTTAGCTCAGGGCAATTCACCTGCCTCTGCCTTCCAGAGTGCTAAGATTACAGGCATGAGTCACCACACCCAGCCTCGGGGAGCTTTTAAAAAGCAAAATCACCAGCATCAAGTAGAAATGTAAAAACATGACAGTGAAGAGATGACAAAAATAAAGCTTGTTTATGATAAGACAGCTGAAAGCAGCAGGCAAAAAATCATGGCATGGCTCAGCCTCAGCTAGGGACCTGTGCATCGGCCGCTCCACGTTTCCCACTGCTCTGTGCATGTGCACAATGACCACAAAGCCACTTCACGTCCCGATTATGGGGTTAAAAATAAAAATAAAGATCAGCAAGAAGGGGAATTTGCAAATAAGAATCCTTGAATAGAGGATTGACCATAATATACTGTGTTGCTGTAGGTCACTGGGTGATCTGTTACACAGTAATAAATCACCAAAACACTTCTTGGAGCTCAAACTGTCCCATCTCTTTCCAGGCATGGTGTCTTAGACGGGTTCCCTGAACAAGACTCTGAGACAGAATTCTGTACGATGGTTTGCTGTGGAGTTCTCTTAGGAGGTATGCCTGCAAGGGAGCAAGGCAGGCAGCATGGGGAAATGGGAGAAGCCGAGCTACAAGGCAGTTGCAACTGATGTCTCAGCTGATCCTACAAAAGCCCCTTCCATGTTGGCCAGAGTGAGGGAAGGAGGCTGAGCCTTTACCGTGGTGCATACCAATCATGTGCTATGGACGGTCCCTCCCTATGACAGCTGAAAGGACTTTATCTTGAAGGACTCGGTTCCGTGCAGCAGACTGAGCTTTTTGTGAGAGTTGAAGCCGTCAGTATTTTCAGCAGCTAGGGGACAGGTGTGATTTCTCTGCAAATGGGATTTAATGAGAATGCCACATGGTACTACAGGTGTGTCTTCCAATGGATTCTGAGTCCTTTAGTAACAATCCCAAATTTTAGGTTCATTTTATGGATATCCTGTTGCACATGTAGAATTCTTCTAGCCATTTCTCCAAGAAACTCTGGTTCTTTTGGTGACAAATGGTACTTTACAACCTCAATCTGGGCCCTAGAAATGCTCATTGCTTTATCTCACTTGCCTCTGATGACTATAAACCCACAGGCCTTTATGTTTGGTTGTTTACCTTTTGTCAAAGTCCAGTATTTTCACTAAAATAGATTGGGTGCCACTCAACTCCTCTCCCTGCTTGTCACTTTCAGAGGGTGGTCCCTCAAACCTAAGAGTCCTTCCAAGGCCCATCTCTGCCATCCTACCTCCCATCCTCACCTTATTTGTGCCCCCACACTGGAGCCTGTTTATAAAACATAATCCACAAATATTTGTTGTAGAAATGACTGTCGTTTCTACTTGGCACTTAGTGTTCCTTTCTAGGGTGGCGTGGGGCCGTGCTTCCCTTTCTTGAAAGCAGAGGCTGCTCCTTAGTAACCAAATGCTTGAACTGAATTCCCCATCTCCTACTGCAGGAGCAGTTCTCAACTTGTGGGTCACAACCCCTTTGTAACAATGAAAATACATCCTGCTTATCAGATAGTTACATTACGATTCATAATAGTAGCAAAATTACAGTTATGAAGTAGTAACCAAAATAATTTTATGTTGGGGGTCACCACAACATGAGGAACTGTATTAAAGGGTCATGGCATTAGGAAGGTTGAGAACCACAAGAAGCATGCTCTATCCCTGGCCGACCAAGGACACTTCAACTGGAACCATAAACTTCCCAGAGCCAGGGACTTTTCCTGCTGCAGGAGCTATAACCCTTGCCCACCCTATCCTGATTGTTCCTCTCTGCCAAGACCACCTGGAAAGGATCAGGGAGACAGGGAGACAGAGCAATGAGCTGAGAGAGCAGTGGGAGAAAGGAGTAAAATGACAGGAGATGGGAGTATTCATTCATTCATTCATTCATTCACTCCCCAGTCGTTCCTAAACTCCCACTCTGCTCCAAGCCTAGAGCTGGAGGATAGAAGATAGAGAACAGGCAGACGGAGCCCGCTGGTTTGAGGAACAAAATGTGAACCCGTGGGAACAGAGAAATAAGCAGGCGTGGGGCTTCCAGAGTCCAGAGAGCGTAGTAGGAAGTGTGTTACATTAGACAGCCCGGCAGAGTCCACAGGGTGGCTCGTGTACGGACGGATGCTTACTCTCCGTCTCAGCTGATGCGGAGGAAGAAGGAAATGAGAAGCCATCCTGGCACTCCCAGAGGAGGGGACAGCATGGGAAAGGGCCAGTCAGCCAGAGTTTGATGGAGACCATGACTATCTTCCTAAAGTAAACGAGAAACAGTTCTCCACAGAGTATGTTGCACACACCCTCACGCCCCAGGTGGGCAGAGCTTGAGAACACACAGGAGACTCTCCAAACATTTATTCAGGTGATTTCTGAAAAATCCCCCCTCCATAACTACCTCAAAACAACAAAGGGTGTCCACAGATACGGCCACAGATGGGTCCACTGTGGGGTGCAGGGGACCTTCTCCCGCTCCAGACAACTAGGCCAGAGGTGGGAGTCCCAGGCCTTGTGCCTCCTCAGGTTCTCGGAGCGATCACCGAGCTGACGGGTTTCATAGGCTCAGGTGAGGGAGGCCCTGAGCCCAGGACCAGGTCTAAAGCTTGCTTCACGGTTGATGCTGTCTCTTCTTTGGTAGATGTTCTTCAGGATGGTGACGAGTCATCGCACCCACCTAGCAGGTGTACCGGTCTCGTAGCTGGGATCAGTTCATTCCCTCCTTCCCACAAGGCAGAGCATAGCCCAACTGGGGTGACCAGAGCATCAGGCAGGGACACTTTCCAGGCCCCAGTCTCCCTGCCATGCTCACATGTGTGGGCCTCCAGAGGGCCAGTGCATCCAAACAGGGATTTGAGGAAAGGGCACTGAGACGGAGTGGGAGGTTGGTCAGAGGAGACCCCTACGTGGGAGACTCCAAAACAGGAGGAGTGGGCTGGGGCCATCATGGTGTCACCAGGATGTCCAGAGGCAACACCAGACATAGGAATAGAACAAGGAAGCCTACTGAGTCCAGACAGGACGCTTGACCCACGTGAGCAATGATCCAGTCCATGTAGAAACTAACTTCCATATAAACTCCTGGAAATTCTTTCTTCCCACAGCCAAGGCCCCAACTCACAATCCCGACCTGGACCCAGGTCTCATTTAATTCACAGACCAGTGGTCCCCCAGAATCTCCCTGGAGAAAGAGAAAAAAACAAACTGCAGGAACAGACCAGGTCTGTGGCAGAGCAGGCTGATGGCACCGCAAGGCCTTGGGAAGGCAGGTACACTCGGACTTCCCCTGAAACCTCAGCCCTGGGTTTCAGCACATGTGAGATTTGAGAAATTGAACATATTTAACAAATAAAAACTGGCAATCTACTAAAAAAAATTGCATTCCTGGTGGCACCTGTGGCTCAAAGGAGTAGGGCGCCAGCCCCATATGCTGGAGGTGGTGGGTTCAAACCCAGCCCCGGCCAAAAACTAAAAAAAAAAAAAAATTGCGTTCCAAAGGTGAATATATAAAGAAAACATACCTATTCTGAGATAATAATGAGTAAAGTACTTTGGCTGTCACATTGAGGGGCTCAAAACATGGAATCGGTATTTGGGTGGGTGTTTGGGTTTACAGACTGGGGCCCAGATTCACCCTGCACCACTGTAGGCGTTTTAAGGGGCTTGAGCCCACGTGAGCTGTGATTGCTTGTCCTCACCTCCCGTTACTGAGAATAATGGTAAATGGAGACATAAGGAGATAAGCTTGGTCCTGTTGACTGGAGATGCTAAAGCTTTAACAGGACACCTTGATGCTGAGGCAGCTGCACCCATGAACTGACCTTGCATGAACCTTTTCCCTGGTCATCATAGCCACAGACGGACCCTTCCCTGATGGCTTGACGCCACCAAATCTTTTTCTTGAGTATCTCATTACATTTCTCATGACGAAGAATGCGTATCTTGACCTCCTGAAGCATAGATGGCCCTCTGTGTGCTGGACCAACAGAGACACAATTTTTGACTGAGTAGATCTGCATAAGTTGGACAGGAAAGTGTACCCCATACTTACTTGGGATCTCAATACAGTGGGTTCACACACAGACACCTCTTAGGCATTGGATACTATCCTCATATGACACAGGAGGAAATGAAGGCCACAGATGACATGGGGAGAGGAGGATCCAAAACAAGGCAGAAGAAATAGGAGCAGATCAGGAGGGCCCAGCACAGTGATTCATACCTGTTACTTCTAGCATTCTGGAGGCTGAGGCAGGAGGATCCTTTGTGCTCAGGATTTGGAGACCAGCCTGAGCAAGAGTGAGACTCCACTAAAAATAAAAAACTAGCTAGGCATTGTGGCAGGCACCTATAGTCCCAGCTACTTGGGAGGCTGAGACAGGAGGATTGCTTGAACCCAGGAGTTTGAGGCTGCAATGAGCTAGGCTGATGCCACGGACTTTCTACCCAGGTGGACAGAGGGGGACTCTGTCTCAAAAAAAAAAGAAAAAGAAAAGAAATGAAAAGAAAAGAGAAGAGAACACATCAGGAGAGAGAAGGCAAGGACTTACCACCATGAGAAATCAAAGCCAAGGATCTAGCACCCTAGCCACCAGTAGTAATGGTGCATCTATGAGGCATTTTTCCTTTCTAGAGCAGGACCACAGACTCTAAAATCCACCCTCTCCCTACACTCTACTGAGAGGTCTCTGGCCCCTGCTCACACTGAGGAAGCTCCCTATCTACTAGGAAAGGTATTTCTCAGGGGAGACAGTTTACATGTCAGGCAACTCATCACCCCCTGAGCTAAAATCCACCCTAGAGAGAACCCACCATGCCTTACACCAGAGCCCCCAGTCCGGACAAACCCACAGAAATTCACAACCACTTGTTAAAGTACTCCCCAGCAGCATATTCTCCATCCTCCTTCCCTCCTTACTGTGCAATCAGCCTCCCTGTCCCTCCCTTTGGCTCTCTGGCCAACTTCAGGGCACCAGGCAGCCTATTTTCTGGTCTGACTCTGCTTTACTCTTGCTTCATGGTCTCACCTGTTTCAGTGAGTCTGCCCCATCCAGTCACCCAGCACGGAGTATCAGTTTTCACCTTGAAAGTCTTGTCAGGGAGGCACACAGGCTGGATGTGTGTGGAGTACTTCACAGGGAAGGCTAGCAGAGCAAGGGCAATGTCATTTTCAATTCTACCAGGATCATAATCTTGGTGGATAACAAAGTCTTCAACTGGGACCATGACTGCAGATGTGGACTGATAATGCACATTTGTGTCTCCCAATATCACCACGTATTCCAGAAGTCTGCAACGACATCCTCCAGGGTCTATATCCTCTGATTCCACACCATAAGGTGCTTCCCAGCCTGGCCCCATCTTCCTACTCCAGCCATCAGCCACTTTCCTCCCTCCAAACCACATCCCCTTCCCAAACCACTCCCCCCCACCAACCCCACCATAGTTCTCTGGCAGTCCCCAGATCAGCAGCAGCAGCACCTGGAAATGTGCTAGAAATGCAAATTCTCAGGTCTCATCCCAGTCTGGAAAAAACCTATGGGACTGCTCCCCCTACCCCCCTTTTCAGATGAGGAAGAGGAAGCTCAGGGAGGGGACAGGTTGGGTCCCGGTCACATTTCCTGTTCAGGCCCAAACGCTCACCCATGTACACAGTGGGCTGCAGTCATCACCCACCGACTGGCGATAAGGGAGCCTCCGCAGCGGTGTCTGTCCCTGACCTGCAGGCTCACCTGCCAGGGCCACTTCCTCTCTGGGGCAGGACGTCCCCCAACTATCCTCATGCTCCTCTGGCCACATGCTGGAGCAGGTCAGTGAAGGAAAGGAACGCAGAGTAAAGTTGCTGCCGAGCTTCCTGCAGGGATCATCCTCAGCCCCTCAGACGGGGCCCCTGGGGTCCCCCACACTCCCCGGGCAGGCCTGTGTCCCTAAGACCCATCTGGCAATGGCTGTGTCCTCACATCTCAAGGACGGGCTGAGCACGGGCAGCACAGGAAGGGCCGTGCGCCCCGAGACCCCTCTCCTCTGGGGCAGGGTCCCTTCCCCCTCAGACCAGGCCACTTCTCAGGGCAGGGAATGGCCCAGAAACATCACCTGAAGGAAATATCGTCGTGGCCCCTGCTGGTGTTTGTGTCTGAGCCTTTACCAAAATGTCGGATGAAGAATGAGAGGGGCCTCGGGCAAATGTCGCCAAATGGGGTGACACTGTGCTTCCCCTGGATCCGGGGCCTGCGGGGAACCCTGGATCCCCGAGGGGAGGCGGCAGCGGCCTGGTGGGTCCGGGGTCGTGGCCGCCCCCTGAAGGGAAAGGGGAAGGTGGGAGCGGCGCTGGACCCCACTGCGGCCCTGTCCGACCGTCCCAGGCCTGGCAGAGCCGGGGCTGAAGTAGCAGCAGCCAGGCCAGGAGGCCCAGGGAGCCGGCGCGCGCGGACGCCATGGCTCCGCAGGCAACCTCGGCCGCCTCGTGGCGCCCCCTCGCGGCGGCTCCGCCCCGCCCTGGTTCTGGCGGGAACCTGCTGCTAATTTTCCTGAAAGGTGGGAGGGTGTTGTGTGGAGATTGATGTTTTTGAATGTGGATGTCGCGTTGTTTTAGCATAAATTGTTGAAGGGGATATCTTTGTCTCCATTGTAGTGCCTTTGCTCACCTGTCTAATATCGGTTGACTAGATCTATGAAGGTCTATTTCTGGCCTCTTTTTTTTTCTTCAACATTTCTGGGCTCTTTATTCTGTCCCAATGATTTATTTGTCTATTTACCAATACTACATTAGTTCAATTACTGTACCTTTATAAGTCTTAAAGTTGGACAGACTTCATTCTTTTCCTTCAATCCCACGCTGGCTATTCTGGATCTGTGCCAAACTCTTTAAACTTCAGAATCACTTTGTCAAGATCCACAAAATAACTTGCTGGAATTTTGATTAGGATTATGTGAACTCTATAGATGAGGTTGGAAAGAACTGTCATCTTGTTAATATTGAATGAGTCTTTCTATATGTAAACATGGAATAAGTAAGTACCTCTTCATTTATTTGGTTCTTCTTGGTTTCATTCATTAGCCTTTTTTGTTTTTGTTTTTTTTTGAGACAGAGTCTTTCTCTGCCTCCCATAGTAGAGTGCAGGGGCATTATCATAGCTCACTGTAACCTCAAACTCCTGGGCTCAAAGCAATTCTCTTGCCTCAGCCTCCAAAGTAGCTGGGACTATAGCCATGCTTCATGACATCTGGCTAATTTTTCTATTTGCTTTAGATACAGGACCTCACTCTTGCCCAGACAGGTCCTCAACTCCTGAGCTCAAGAGATCTTCCTGCCTCAGTCTTACAGAGTGCCAGGGTTACAGGCATTTGCCACTGAGCCTAGCCTCCTTGACTGTTTTTTTTTTTCTTCACACATTAAAATTTGCTTTAATAATTCCTTGGGGAAAAAAATATCACCCGTTAGTGAATGAACAAGAAATATTTTTACGCTACTATTTTTATCTACCATGCCATGAATTCATAGGGAAGAGGTTCCAGTAGCTCAGGGAGGCACCTTGCCATTGAATGTGACAAAGTGTTGATTGACTTTTGAATTCATGGGAAATAGGTTCCAGCACCTTGTATCACTGTTACATGGGGACTATTGGTTATCCTGTGTGCTATGCTGTACACCTATTATGCCATGAGCTCATGGGGAGTAAATAGGTTCTTGCACCTAAAAACATGGGTCCACTGGTGCTCCTGTGTGCTATGTTATATGCTTATTATGCCATGAATTCATAGGGAATGGGTTCCAGGAGCTCAGGCTCCTTTCTGTTAGTTCTCACAAAGTGGGCTTCTCTGGGTGGCGCAGGCTGGCGCTTCAGTTGAACCCAGATACCTTTCTCTTTGGCTTCCTTCTTTTTCTGATCATTTTCCTTCACACATTTCAGGAAGCTATCTCGGCTCTTAGAGTGCTTAATATGCTCAATACGAGCATTAATCCTCTTCGCAAGCATCTTGCCCTTGTTTGTTTACAACAATGCCAACAGCATGCTGGGTAACATTGTAGACTCTTACAGTTGGCCATGGTAACCTTTGTGTGCCATGCCTTTTTGAACATGCCTTGATGTCTATAATATCACCTTTCTTGTAGATTCGCATATATGTGGCCAAAGGAACAACTCCATGTTTTCTAAAAGGCCTAGAGAACATGTATCGGGTGCCTCTCCTCTTTCCCTTTGTGTTTGTCATTTTGGTGAATTACTGGAAGATGGCATCTCCAGCTGAAAGGGTCCATGACTGTTTTGTGTTTAAAATGTCTTCAGAGACACTCTTCAACTACAGCTTTCCCCTCTGACTCCTTATAATTGATCTGCTAAAGAATCTAGGTGGTTTGATGTCTAGAATCTCCCACAGTCTGGACTCTGTTAATCGCACTAATAATAATGCAGTTCAACATGTTCCCCTGTCTTCTGTATTTCCTGCAAGTTGGCAGCCAAACTCAGGGTCAATCCCTTTGTCAACAATATATATAGGGTGTCTATAAAGTTTGTTTGCAATTAAAAATATGTGCTGCTTTTAAATTGCGCACGACCTTTATGGACCCCTGTATTAGGTGTTGCATTCTTTCACTGGGAGACACCCACTGTCTGGATGTCCTCATTTTCTGATGTTATCAGCTATTGATAATTTTTGCCTAGGTGCGTGAATTCACTGAGAGTTGAAAAATAGTGACCTCCTGACGGTATCGTTTCTATTTCATTTGTGAGTTGGAAAACCTTTATAAAGATTTTAAATTTTTGATATATTTTATGCATTTCAATGATTGTGCGGATACTATGGTGGATTTGAAAACATGGCCAGGATGTTTTGCATCTTCTCCCATCAAGAACTGGAATTTATTTCTCCACTGTCATTGAATCTGAACTGGCCTTGGGACTTGCTTTGGCCAACAGAGTATGGTAAAAATGAAGTTTTGCAATGTCTTTTCTTTTTTTTAATTGTTTGGACTCCATTGAGAGTACAAAAAATTAGGTTACAGTGATTGTATTTGTTTGATAAGGTGCCTTTTATAATTGTGTCCTGCTTGTAAGAGGTGTGTCATATCCCGTGACCACCCAACTTTTGCAACTTCTTGACTCAGGCATTAAAAGGCTTTGGGGCTTTTGTTTTCACCTTCTGAGTCCACGTGATGGAGCCTACTGGAGGGTGAGAGAGGCCTCTGAGGAAAATGAAGACCTTATCCATACTCTCAAATAACCCCTCACCTGTCAGCAAGGCCATGTTGGGACATCCTGGCCCTGGTTGAGCTACCAGATGAGCATAACCACGGGATATAAGCTCAGACTAGACCAGCAGAACTGCCTGAGTCTTCTACAAAATTGTGAGAAGAACCGTTAAATCTCATTGTTCACAGACGTTATGTTCTATAAAGTCATCATAGGCGATCCATTAGTGAATATGATACAATCCTATTGCTCCTAGAGGAAATATGGGGATAGGTTCCTGTGAGCCTCTGATCAACATATACTTCTCAAGCATCAACATACGTTTGTTTTATGTGTGTCCCAGTTTAAAGGCATCTCATCTGGTATGCCATTGATTCGCTAAGCTCCCAAACAACAGAATGAGGCATGCGGGAGCAAAGCTTATCTAACACACCCATTTTCTTCATGAGGCACATCACAACCTTATTGCACTCAGGAATACTAGGCAGGTTTTTGCCAGTACTCGTGGGGAGCTTTTCAATAGCAAAATCACAAGCATCAAGCAGAAATGTGAAAACATGACAGTGAACAGATGACGAAAGGAAAGCTTGTTTATGATAAGACAGGCGAAAGCAGCAGGCAAAAAAACATGGCATGGCTCAGCCTCAGCTAGGGACATGTGCATCGGCCGCTCCACGTTTCCCACTGCTCTGTGCATGTGCACAATGACCACAAAGCCACTTCACGTCCGGATTGTGGGGTTAAAAATAAAAATAAAGATGAGCAAGTAGGGGAATTTGCAAATAAAAATAAAGATAATTAAATACGAATAAAAATAAAGTTCAGCAAGTAGGAGAACTTGCAAATAGGAATCCTCTAATAAAGAGGATTGACCATAATATAATGTGTTATTGTAGGTCATTGGGTGATTTGTTACATGGCAGTAAATCACCAAAACACTTCTTGGAGCTCAAACTGTCCCATCTTTTTCCAGGAGTTCTCTTAGGAGGTATGCCTGCAAGGGAGCAAGGCAGACAGCATGGGGAAATGGGAGAAGCCGAGCTACAAGGCAGTTGCAGCTGATGTCTCAGCTGATCCTACAAAAGCCCCTTCCATGTTGGCCAGAGTGAGGGAAGGAGGCTGAGCTTTTACCGTGGTGCATACCAATCATGTGCTATGCATGGTCCCTCCCTATGACAGGTGAAAGGACTCTATGTTGAGGGAATCGGTTCCCTGCAGCTAAGTGCACTTTTTTTTTTTTTTGAGGCAGAGTCTTATGCTGTCATCCTGGATAGAGTGATAGGACATCACAGCTCACAGCAACCTCAAACTCTTGATTCTCTTGCCTCAGCCTCCCACATAGCTGGGACTATAGGCACCTGCCACAATGCCTGGCTATCTTTTGGTGGCACTTGTCATCATTGTTTAGCTGGCCTGGGCCGGATTTGAACCTGCCAGCCTTGGTGTATGTGGTTGGCGCCGTTACCAGTGTGCTACGGGCGCCCAGCCTGAGTGCACTTTTTGTGAGGGTTGAAGTCGTCAGTATTTTCAGCAGCTAGGGAATAAGTGTGATTTCTCTGCAAATGGGATGTAATGAGATTGCCAGTGGCACTTACAGGTGTGTCTTCCAATGGATTCTGAGTCCTTTAGTAACAATCCCAAATTTTAGGTTCATTTTATGGATATCCTGTTGCACATGTAGAACTTTTTCTAGCCATTTCTCCAAGAATCTCTGGTTCTTTTGGTGACAAATGGTACTTTACAACCTCAATCTGGGCCCTAGAAATGCTCATTGCTTTATCTCACTTGCCTCTGATGACTATAAACCCACAGGCCTTTATGTTTGGTTGTTTACCTTTTGTCAAAGTCCAGTATTTTCACTAAAATAGATTGGGTGCCACTCAACTCCTCTCCCTGCTTGTCACTTTCAGAGGGTGGTCCCTCAAACCTAAGAGTCCTTCCAAGGCCCATCTCTGCCATCCTACCTCCCATCCTCACCTTATTTGTGCCCCCACACTGGAGCCTGTTTATAAAACATAATCCATAAATATTTGTTGTAGAAATGACTGTCATTTTTGCTTGGCACTTAGTGTTCCTTTCTGGGGTGGGGTGGGGCCGTGCTTGTCTCTCTCGTAAGCAGAGGTTGCTCCTTAGTAACCAAATGCTTGAACTGAAGTCCTGATCTCCTAAAACGAGAAGCATGCTCTATCCCTGGCCGACCCAAGGATACCTCATCCGGAACCATAAATTTCCAAGAGCCAGGGACTTTTCCTGCTGCAGGAGCTATAACCCTTGCCCACCCTATCCTGATTGTTCCTCTCTGCCAAGACCACCTGGAAAGGATCAGGGAGACAGGGAGACAGAGCAATGAGCTGAGAGAGCAGTGGGAGAAAGGAGTAAAATGACAGGAGATGGGAGTATTCATTCATTCATTCATTCATTCACTCCCCAGTCGTTCCTAAACTCCCACTCTGCTCCAAGCCTAGAGCTGGAGGATAGAAGATAGAGAACAGGCAGACGGAGCCCGCTGGTTTGAGGAACAAAATGTGAACCCGTGGGAACAGAGAAATAAGCAGGCGTGGGGCTTCCAGAGTCCAGAGAGCGTAGTAGGAAGTGTGTTACATTAGACAGCCCGGCAGAGTCCACAGGGTGGCTCGTGTACGGACGGATGCTTACTCTCCGTCTCAGCTGATGCTGAGGAAGAAGGAAATGAGAAGCCATCCTGGCACTCCCAGAGGAGGGGACAGCATGGGAAAGGGCCAGTCAGCCTGTTCTGAAGGAAAGCTGCAGGTAACAGGTGTGTGGCCACCATGGGCCTCCATGTCTGCCCGATGGGCATTTCTGTAGAAGGAAGCGACCCAGGACTTACTAGGTTAGCTGTAACCAGGTGCAGTTTGAAAGGCACGTATCCCAAGCCCAGCCTCCCTCAGGCAGCAGGGAGGACTGTCACAGACTGCGCGCTGAGACCCTGTGACGCCTGGGAGCCCAGCACTAACCAAGGAGGGATGTGTGCACAGGAGACAGAGGCCAGAGGCGATCAGCAGCCAGCCCAGGGGACTCTGGGGACCAGTTCTGGTAACTGGAGAAAAGAATCTGTTTCTCTCTCCCTGTCTCTCTCTCTCTCACACACACACACACACACACACAAAATGATTGACCTCCGCGTTTGCTGCCTCCTCCCTTCAGCTCTTAGGGCTCAAGTCCCAGCCCCCGTGTCCCCTCAGAGAAACTGGTACAGGGCATAGGGAGAAGTAGGAGGGTGTGTGAGTGCCATCGCCAGCCACTGTCCCTCTTGCTCCCCTGCTCTGACTAGAGGCTGTTACACTCAAGGACACACTCCCAGCTCCAGAGACCCTCATGGCTGAAACAGTTCTTATACACACAGCAGACCCACTGGGGAAGGCCACACCTGTCATACTGCATGAGGAAACACAAGCTCCCTCATTTCTGGCTCTGCCAGAGTTTGGTGGAGACCATGACTATCTTCCTAAAGTAAACGAGAAACAGTTCTCCACAGAGTGTGTTGCACACACCCTCACGCCCCAGGTGGGCAGAGCTTGAGAACACACAGGAGACTCTCCAAACATTTATTCAGGTGATTTCTGAAAACTCCCCCCTCCATAACTGCCTCAAAACAACAAAGGGTGTCCACAGATATGGCCACAGATGGGTCCACAATGGGGTACAGGGGACCTTCTCCCACTCCAGACAACTAGGTCAGAGGTGGGAGTCCCAGGCCTTGTACCTCTCCAGGGACCTGCCAATGCCTCCTCAGGTTCTTGGAGTGATCACCGAGCTGACGGGTTTCACAGGCTCAGGTCTAAAGCTTGCTTCACGGTTGATGCTGTCTCTTCTTTGGTAGATGTTCTTCAAGATGGTGACGAGTCATTGCACCCACCTAGCAGGTGTACCGGTCTCGTAGCTGGGATCAGTTCATTCCCTCCTTCCCACAAGGCAGAGCATAGCCCAACTGGGGTGACCAGAGCATCAGGCAGGGACACTTTCCAGGCCCCAGTCTCCCTGCCTAGCTCACATGTGTGGGCCTCCAGAGGGCCAGTGCATCCAAACAGGGATTTGAGGAAAGGGCACTGAGACGGAGTGGGAGGTTGGTCAGAGGAGACCCCTACGTGGGAGACTCCAAAACAGGAGGAGTGGGCTGGGGCCATCATGGTGTCACCAGGATGTCCAGAGGCAGCACCAGACACAGGAATAGAACAAGGAAGCCTACTGAGTCCAGACAGGACGCTTGACCCACGTGAGCAATGATCCAGTCCATGTAGAAACTAACTTCCATATAAACTCCTGGAAATTCTTTCTTCCCACAGCCAAGGCCCCAACTCACAATCCCGACCTGGATCCAGGTGTCATTTAATTCACAGACCAGGGGTCCCCCAGAATCTCCCTGGAGAAAGAGAGGGAGCTGGGTGATGGCACTGCAAGGTCTTAGGGAGGATGGACACAGGGGCTTCGCCTGATACCTCAGCCCTGGGTTTCAGCAAATGTGAGATTTGAGAAATTGAACATATTTAACAAATAAAAAAATAAAAAAATTGTTTTCCGAAAGGTGAATATATAAAGAAAACATACCTATTCTGAGTAATAATGAGTAACGTACATTGCCTGTCACATAGAAGGGGCTCAAAACATAGAATCTGTATTTGGGTGAGTATTTGGAGTTACAGACTAGGCCCTAGATTCACGATGCCCTCACTTCAGTCTTCTTAAGGTGCTTTAGTCCAAGGGAGCCTTGGTGACTTGTCCTCACCTCCCATTATTTGGATTAATGGTAAATGGAGGCACAAAGAGATAACCTTGACCCCTTTGGCTGGGGATGCTAAAGCTTTAATAGGACACCTTGATGCTGAGGCAGCTGGGGCCCATGAACTGACCTTGCAGGAACCTTTTCCTTGGTCATCATAGCCACAGATGGACCCTTCCCTGACGGCTTGATGCCACCAAATCTTTTTCTCGAGTATCTCATTACATTTCTCATGACGAAGAATGTGTACCTTGACCTCCTGAAGCTCAGATGGCCCTATGTGAGCTGAGTCAACAGAGAGACAATTTTGGACTGAGTGGAATTCGCATAAGTGGGGCAGGAAAGCATACCTCATACTTACTTGGGATCTCAATACAGTGGGTTCACACACAGACACCTCTTAGGCATTGGATACTATCCCCATTTGACACAGGAGAAAATGAAGGCCACAGATGATATGGGGAGAGGAGGATCCAAAACAAGGCAGGAGAAATAGGAGCAGATCAGGAGGTCTGGGCATATGGGTCAGGCCTTAATGCTAGCACTCTGGGAGGCTGCATTCTCTAGCCAGGGCGACAGAGAGAGACTCTGCCTCAAAAAAAAAAAAGAAAAAAAAGAGAGAGAGAACAGATCTGGAGAGAGAAGGCAAGGCCTTACCACTATAAGAAATCAAAACCTATCTATCTTCCTAGTCTGTCACCCCAGCCAGCAGCAGTAATGGTGCATCTGTGAGGCATCTTTCCTTTCTAGAGCAGGACCACAGACTCTAGAGGTCTCTGGCCCCTGCTCACACTGAGGAAGCTCCCTATCTACTCGGAGAGGTACTTCTCAGGGGAGACAGTTTACATTCTCAGGCAACTCATCACCCCCTGAGCTAAAATCCACCCTAGAGAGAACCCACCATGCCTTGCACCAGAGCCCCCAGTCCGGACAAACCCACAGAAATTCACAACCACTTGTTAAAGTACTCCCCAGCAGCATATTCTCCATCCTCCTTCCCTCCTTACTGTGAAATCAGCCTCCCGTCCCTCCCTTTGGCTCTCTGGCCAACCTCAGGGCACCAGGCAGCCTATTTTCTGGTCTGACTTTGCTTTACTCTTGCTTCATGGTCTCACCTGTTTCAGTGAGTCTGCCCCATCCAGTCACCCAGCACGGAGTATCAGTTTTCACCATGAAAGTCTTGTCAGGGAGGCACACAGGCTGGATGTGTGTGGAGTAATCCACAGGGATAATGAGCTGAGCAAGGGCGATGTCATTTTGAATTGCACTAGGATCATAATCTTGGTGGATAATAAATTCTTTAACTGGGACCACAACTGCGGATCTGGACTGATGATGCACATTTATGTCTCCCAACATCACAAGGTAATGCAGGTGTCTGCAAGGACATCCTCCAGGGTCTATATCCTCTGATTCCACACCATAAGGTGCTTCCCAGCCTGGCCCCATCTTCCTACTCCAGCCATCAGCCACTTTCCTCCCTCCAAACCATGTCCCCTCCACCAACCCCCACCCCAATAGTTCTCTGGCATTCCCAGACCAGCAGCAGCAGCACCTGGGAATGTGCTAGAAATGCAAATCCTCAGGTCTCACCCCAGTCTGGAAAAACCTATGGGACTGTCCCTCCCTTTTTCAGATGAGGAAGAGAAAGCTCAGGGAGCGGACAGGTCACACTTCCTGATCAGGGGCTTAATCCCTGGGGCCCAAACACTCACCCATGTACACAGTGGGCTGCAGTCATCACCCACCGACTGGCGATAAGGGAGCCCCCACAGATGTGTTGCTTCCTGACCTGCAGGCTCACCTGCCAGGGCCACTTCCTCTCTGGGGCAGGACGTCCCCCAACTATCCTCATGCTCCTCTGGCCACATGCTGGAGCAGGTCAGTGAAGGAAAGGAACGCAGAGTAAAGTTGCTGCCGAGCTTCCTGCAGGGATCATCCTCAGCCCCTCAGACGGGGCCCCTGGGGTCCCCCACACTCCCCGGGCAGGCCTGTGTCCCTAAGACCCATCTGGCAATGGCTGTGTCCTCACATCTCAAGGACAGGCTGAGCACGGGCAGCACAGGAAGGGCCGTGCGCCCCGAGACCCCTCTCCTCTGGGGCAGGGTCCCTTCCCCCTCTGACCAGGCCACTTCTCAGGGCAGGGAATGGCCCAGAAACATCACCTGAAGGAAATATCGTCGTGGCCCCTGCTGGTGTTTGTGTCTGAGCCTTTACCAAAATGTCGGATGAAGAATGAGAGGGGCCTCGGGCAAATGTCGCCAAATGGGGTGACACTGTGCTTCCCCTGGATCCGGGGCCTGCGGGGAACCCTGGATCCCCGAGGGGAGGCGGCAGCGGCCTGGTGGGTCCGGGGTCGTGGCCGCCCCCTGAAGGGAAAGGGGAAGGTGGGAGCGGCGCTGGACCCCACTGCGGCCCTGTCCGACCGTCCCAGGCCTGGCAGAGCCGGGGCTGAAGTAGCAGCAGCCAGGCCAGGAGGCCCAGGGAGCCGGCGCGCGCGGACGCCATGGCTCCGCAGGCAACCTCGGCCGCCTCGTGGCGCCCCCTCGCGGCGGCTCCGCCCCGCCCTGGTTCTGGCGGGAACCTGCTGCTAATTTTCCTGAAAGGTGGGAGGGTGTTGTGTGGAGATTGAGGTTTTTGAATGTGGATGTCGTGATGTTTTAGCATAATTTGTTGAAGGGGATATCTTTGTCTCCATTGTAGTGCCTTTGCTCACCTGTCAAAATCATTTGAGTATTTCTATGAAGGTCTGTTTGTGGGTTCTTTACTTTGTCCCAATGATCTATTTGACTATTCTTTCACCAAGACCACATTGTCTTAATTACTGTAGCTTTATAGACGTCTTACGTTGGATAGTATCAGCACTCTGGATTTGTTCTTCTCCTTCAATACTGTGTTGGCTACTCTGGATCTAATGCCTGTCTATATAACTTTAGAATCAGTTTGTCAACATCCACAAAATAATTTGCTGGAATTTTGATTAGAATTATGTTGACTTTGTTATAAATCAAGTTGGAAAGAAGTGTCATCTTGATAATATTGAGTCTTTCTATCCATGAACATGGAATAAATACTTCTGCATTTATTTGGTTCTTCTTTGATTTCTTTAGCCTTTTTTTTTCTTTTTGTGAGACAGAGTCTTTGTCACCCATGCTAGTGTGCTGTGGCATTCTCAAAGCTCACTGTAATCTCAAGCTCCTGGACTCAGGGAATCCTGCCTCAGCCTTCAGAGTAGTTGAGACTACAGGCACCTGGCAAGCATGCTGGGCTGATTTTTCTATTTTCTGTAAAGATGGGGCCTCACCCTGACTCAGGCTGGACTTGAACTTCTGGCCTAAAGCCAGTGTTTCTCAACATTTTTTATCTCACGGCACACTTGAAACTAAATTTCTGCAGCACACTTAAGTTACATTAATCAAAAAAAGAGTAGAAAGAGAATATACTTACTGTGTTTTGACTTTCTTTCAAAAAATAATTTAATTAATGAAATTTAAACATTTTGCAGCACACTTAAGTCCTCTCATGGCACACTGATTGAAAATCACTGTGTTAAACAGTCCTCCTTCCTTGATGTCCTAAAGTGCTGGGATTACAGATGTGAGCAAATGCTCCTGGCCCCATTAGATTTTATAATTTTTCTTATGTAGATCTTGTACATATTTTGCTGTATTTATACTTAAGGATTTCATTTTGGGGGGTGTTGATGTAAATGGTAATGTGTCTTTAATTTCAAATTCTGCTCATTCATCGCTGGTATATAGGAAAGTGATTGGAGTGTGTATATTAATATTTTATCCTAAATCCTTGGTATAATTGCTTAGTAGTTCCAGGGGTTTTGTTGCTGTTGCTGATTCTTTGAGCTTTTCTACATAGAGGATCATGTGAACTGCAGACGAAGATGGTTTTATTTTTTCCTTTCCAATATGAATACCTTTATTTCCCTTTCTTATCTTATTGCATTAGCTAGGACTTCCAGTAGAATACTGAAAAGGAATAGTTAAGGGAGACATCCTTTCCCTGGTCCTTATCTTCAACTACAAGCCAGTTAATACAGAGTTCACCCCTCAACTATCCTATTAATTGGGCTCTCACACTCTAGGCCACCACACACGTGCCCTAATTACTTCAGAGGCAGTTACAAGACAACAAGGGACAGCCCCCGTATTGAGATTATTCAGCCCAGGCAATCCTAAATCTGCTTACCCTGGCTCATGCCCTCCTTCCCACAGAAAACACAATAAATATCTGCAGTCCCCCACTCTTTCTGCCTTGTCGCTGACCCTGGTGCT
Source organism: Nycticebus coucang (assembly GCF_027406575.1). Taxonomy (NCBI): domain Eukaryota; kingdom Metazoa; phylum Chordata; class Mammalia; order Primates; family Lorisidae; genus Nycticebus; species Nycticebus coucang. Next base: position 91,649,097 of record NC_069787.1, on the reverse strand, counting down.
TCCCCATGTAGCTCCTATCACGGGGACAGGTATACTCCTTCTTTTGGGATCTGTGTTTATAAGAAAGTATATTTTCTTTCTTTTTTTTACAAAGCAGACTTATCACTGAAAAATAAAGTACAGATAAATGAAAAATGTATAAAAAATGAAAATCACATCTATTATAACTTCCCAGGGATAAATATCATTAAAATTTTGATGGACCTCCATTTAGATTTTTAAAAAATTTGCATAAATACTTACATAAATAATGAATTTAAGAATGAGATTAGACTGTATGCACTGTTTTCTGTTACTTAAAAATATGCTATGAATACTTGTTTGTGATAGTAAACATATGTTTTCAATAGCAGTCCCTCCTGATCTGTTGTCCTTATCATATCTAAGTAGTAATAAAACCTATTCAAACTATTCAACTCAATTAGATAGACTGGCCAATCTGAGTCATTTAGACCTTCAGACATTTTCTTCATGTAGCACAATTTTTCTCTCAAGTTTTTTTTGTTTCCCAGTGGAAAGAGCAGAGCTGAGATTCAGACAGGCTTGACTTCATATTCAATGTTCTTCATGTTCTTGATTGTAAAGCAGGGGTAATACTACTTGCCTTACAAGTTTCTTGGGATTGATAAATGCTGTATTACCAGATTGTGAGGTCTCCAAGTCTAATACTGATACAGGAAAATGGACCCCAGAATTGGGGTCTTGCCTGAAAGCCAAGTGAGTTCTTGGCTTCACACAGGAAAGAATTTGAGAGCAAGTTGACAGAGTAAGGCAAAAGCAAGTTTATTGAATTAAGAAAAGAAAAAAAAAAAGGGAGGCTTCTCCATAAATAGGGCAGCGACTATCTCTCAGAATAACTAAGAGTAGCACTTTGTTGAGTTTCTGGGGTCTTATTTTCTATTTTTTATTTAATTTTATGTTAAGCAGAGGGAGGATTATTCATAAGATTTTTGGAAAAGGGGTGAGGAATTACTGGTACTGAGGGTTCTGCCTCTTTTTAAACCATATAGGGTAACTTCTGGGAATTGCCATGGCATTTGTAAATTGTCATGGCACTTGTGGGAGTTTCTTTTAGTATGCTAATACATTACAAACACGGGATAATGAGCAGTGAGAGTAACTTGAGAGCGTGGCAATCTTAGTTCTAGCTGGTTTTTGGCTAGCGTGTATTAGATCGTCTACTGGTGCCATATTAGTAACAAACATATACCACAGTTTGTTAATCCATTCCTCAGTTGGTGGGCATTTAGGTTGTTTCCACATTTTAGTGATTGTGCATTGAACTGCTATAAACAATCTAGTGCAAATGTCCTTATAATAAAATAATTTTTTTTCTTCTGGGTAGATGCCTAGTAATGGGATTGCAGGATAAAACGGGAGGTTTAATTTGAGTTCTTTGAGGATTTTCTATACTTCTTTCCAAGGAGGTTGTATTAGCGTGCAGTCCCACCCCTGGTATAAAAGTGTTCCCTTCTCTCCACATCCATGCCAGCATCTGCAGCTTTAAGACTTTGTGATGTGAGCTATTCTCACTGGGGTTAGGTGATATCTCAGGGTAGTTTTGATTTGCATTTCTCTGACGATTAGGGATGAGGAGCAGTTTTTCAAATGTTTGTTAGTCATTTATCTTTTTCCACAGAGAAGGTTCTGTTCATGTCTCTTGCCCAGTGATAGATGGAATTGTTTGTTCTTTTTTTGTTGATTAATTTGAGTTCTCTGTAGATTCTAGTTATCAGCCCTTTGTCAGATTTAGAACATGCAAATATCTTTTCCCATTCTGAAGGTTGTCTTTTTGCTTTACTTATTGTGTCCTTTGCTGTGCAGAAGCTTTTCAGCTTAATTATGTCCTATTTGTTTATTTTTGTTATTGTGATTGCTGTTGAAGTCTTCTTTGTAAAATCTTTCCCCAGTCTGACACTATCGAGTTTTTTTCACACTTTCTTCTAAGATTTTTAACGTTTTATATCTTAGATTTAAATCTTTCATCCATCTTGAGTCAATTTTTGTAAGCAGTGAAAGGTGTAGGTCCAATTTCAGTCTTTTACATGTGGTTATCCAGTTCTCCCAGCACCATTGTTGAATAGGAATTCTTTTCCCCACTGTATGCTTTTGTTTGTTTTATCAAAGATCAGATGGCAATAAGAACTAGTTTCATCTCTTGGTTTCCTATTCTGTTCCATATGTCTATGTCTCTATTTTTATGCCAATCCCATGCTGTTTTGATCACTATGGACTTGTAATATAACCTGAAGTCTGGTGAAGTGATGTCTCAAGCTTTGTTTTTATTACTAAGAATGGCCTTGGCCATATAGATTTTTTTTCTGGTTCCATGCAAAATGAAGTGCTATTTTTTCCAGTTCTTCAAAGTATGATGTTGGTATTTTAATGGGGATTGTATTCAATCTGTACATTGCTCAGGGTAGAAAGGACATTTTAACGTTAATTCTTCCCTGCCAAGAACATGCATGGTATGTTCTTCCATTTGTTAATGTCTTCTGTTATTTCTTTTCTTAGGGTTTCATAATTCTCTTTGTAGAGATCCTTCACCTCTTTTGTTAGGTATATTCCTAAGTATTTCATTTTCTTTGAAGGTACTGTGAAGGGAATTGTGTCCTTGATTTCCTTCTCAACTTGGCTGTTATTGGCATATATAAAGGTTAATGATTTCTAGACATTGATTTTATACCTTGACACAGTACTGTATTTCTTGATCACTTCCAGAAGTTTTGTGGTTGAGTCTTTGGGGTTTTCTAAGTAAAAGATCATATCATCAGCAAAGAGTGAGCAATTAACCTCTTCTACCCTCACTTGGATGCTCTTTATATCCTTTTCTTGACTAATTGCATTGGCTAGAACTTCCAGAAGTATGTTGAATAGTAGTGGGCCATAGCGGACACTCTTGTCTGGTTCTAATTATTATTATTATTTTTTAAGAGATAAAGTCTTACTTACTTGCCCTCGGTAGAGTTCTGCGGCATTGCAGCTCACAGCAACCTCCAGCTCTTGGGCTTAGGCGATTCTCTTGCCTTAGCCTCCTGAGTAGTTGGGACTATAGGTGCCTGCCATAATGCCTGGCTATTTTTTGTTGCAGTTTGGCTGGGGCCAGGTTTGAACCCACCACCCTCAATATATGGGGCAGGCACCTTTCTCACTGAGCCACAGGTGCCACCCTGGTTCTAGTTCTAAGTGGAAATGCTTTCAGTTTTATTCCATTCAGTACGATATCAGCTATGGATTTGTCATAGATGGCTTCAATCAGCTTAAGAAATGTGCCACATATGCCTATTTTCTTAAGTGTTCTTGTTAGAAAAGAATGCTGAATTTTATCAAATGCTTTCTTTGCATATGTTGAGAGGATAAAATGGTCTTTGTTTTTGCTTCTATTGACATAGTGAATTACATTTATGGATTTGCATATGTTAAACCAGCCTTGTATCCCTGAGATGAAGCCTACTTGATTGTGATGTATAATTTTTAAAATGTGTATCTGCAATCAATTAGCTAAGATGTTACTGAATATTTTTGTATCTATATTCATTAGTGAAATTGGTCTGTAGTTCTTCTTTTTAGTTGGGTCCTCTTCTGGTTTTGGAATCAGGGTGATGTGATGGTTGTTTCATAGAATGTGTTGGGGAAGGTTCTTTCTTTCTCAATGTTTTGGAGTAGTTTCTACAAGTTTATCTTTGAAGGTGTGATAGAATTCTGGTGTGAAGCTGTCTGGTCCCGGGCTCTTTAGGTTGGAAGATTTTTTTATTGTTTCTTCAATCTCAGTGCTTGCTTGATATTGGTCTGTTTAAGAGATATATGTCTTCCTGGCTAAGTCTAGGGAGATGGTGTGGTTCTAGGTATTGGTCATTTCCTTCACATTGTCAAATTTCTCTATTTCATAGATTTATTTGTAGTAGTAAAAAATAATCTCTTGTATATTGGTGATATCATTTGTTATTTCTCCCTTTTTGTTTCTGATTGAGGTTATTAAAGATTTTACTTTTCTGTTTCTAGTTAATCTGGTCAATGGCTTATGGACTTTTTCTTTTCAAAGAACCAACTTTTTGTTTCATTAATTTTTTGAATGATTTTTATTTTCAATGTAATTTACTTCTGATTTAATTTTGGTTATTTCTTTTCATCGGCTAGGTTTGGGATTGGATTGCTCTTCCTTTTCCATTTCTTTAAGATGATTCATTAAGTTGTTGATGTGCTCTCTTTTTGTTTTTCAGATATAGGCCTCTAATGAGATAAATTTCACTTTTAGGGTTGCTTTTGTAATATTCTACAGGTTTTTTTTAGGTTGTATCTTTGTTGTTGTTATGTTTGAGGAAGTTAATGATTTCCACCTTTATCTTTTCCTTGACCTAACTGTCATTCAGCATAAGATTGTTTAGTTTTCACGCCTTTGTGTGGGGATGAAAATTTTTGTTGGAGTTGAGTTTCACCTTTATTTCCTTGTGATCTGAAAAGATATAAGGTGTAATTTCAATTCTTTTAATTTTGTTGAGGTTTGATTTGTGTCCTAGGGTATGATCTATTTTGGAGAATGTTCCATGGGCTTATGGAATAATGTATATGCCTTGGCTTTGGGATGGTGTGTTTTGTATGCGTCTAATAAGCATAGCTGTTCTAGAGTTGCATTTAAGTCCCTTGTATATTTGTTTAGTTTCTGTTTAGATGATATGTCCAGCTTTGTAAAAGGTGTATTAAAGTCCCTAGGTATTATGGTGTTATAGGATATCAAATTGCTCAAACCAATTAAGGTCTGTTTCATAAATCTGGGAGCATTTAAGTTGGGTACATAAATATTCAGAATTAAAATGTCCTCTTATTGTATTGTTCCCTTGGCACACACATATTTGACACAAAGTATGAAGTATTCATCTTTATCTTTCTTGTCTTCAGTTGCTTTAAATTCACTTGTATCTGAAAATAAGATCACAATCCCTCCTTCTGATTTCCATTTGACTGAAATATTATTTTTCAACCTTTCACCTTGAGTCTTGTTTTCTCCTTTGAGGCTAATTGTGTTTCTTGGAGACAATATATAGATGGCTTTAGCTGTTTTATCAAATTAGCCAGCCTGTGCCTCTTCAGTGGGGAATTCCAGCCATTAACATTCATTTAGAGAATTGATAAGTGTGGTGGGGTTCTATTCATCTTATTTTGTGAAAGTTCACTGCTTAGTTTCATCCTTTGTGTCATTGTGGAAGCAAAGTTTTGTCCTTTAGTTTCAGGGTGTTTGCTTTGCTGGTGGTCCATTCTGATGGCCAGTATGGAGAATAGGTCTAAATATTTCCTGTGGGGCTGGTCTTATTGTGGCAAATTTACTCAGTGTCTTCACATCAGTAAAATATTTGATTTCTCCATCAATTTCAGAGCTTAGCTTAGCAGGATATTGAATTCTGTGCTGAAAATTATTTTGTTTAAGAAGGTTAAAGGTAGATGACCATTTTCTTCTGGCTGAAAAATTTCAGCTGAGAAGTCTGCTGTCACCCTGATGGATTGCCCATCAGTCAATTGGTGCTTACTCCTGGTTGCTTGCAGAATTTTCTCTTTCATCTTGTCACTGTACAAATTCATGAGAATGTGTCTTGGAGAAGCTCTGTTTGAGTTGAGATGACCCAGGGCTTGATATCCCTCAGAAAGGAATGTGTTGAAATCTTTGGTGATACTTGGGAAAATTTCATTTATGATATCCTCCAGTATGGCTTCCATTCCTCTGGGACATTTTTATTCTCCTTCTGGGATACCTACAATTGGTATGTTTGAATGCTTTGTGAAGTTTAATAATTCTCTGAGCAAACGTTCTGCTTTCTCTCTCTTCTGCCTCTTTAACTGCCTATGTTAGCTCAAAAGCTTTATTCTCTAGTTCTGAGATTCTTTCTTCTGCATGGTCTAATCTGCATGGTTATTGATACTTTATACCGCATCTTTAAGTTTCCTGATTGACTCCTTCAATTCCTTAAGCTCCTCTGTATCTTTTCTATACTCTTCATATCTTCCATCCCTTATTTGGTTCTTTTTTAAATTTCCTTTTGGTTATTTTCCACCTTCTGAGCAATTTCCCTCATTGTTTTTATCATCCATATTTTAAATTCCCTTTCTGCCATTTCTATCATTTCTTTACAGATGGGATCCTCTGTGGTAGCTACCTCACGATCTCTTGTGGAGGAGTGGGGGGGTGGGGGGTGGAGGCTTGCTCTTTTCTGTTTTTTCATGTTGCCAGGAGTTTTTTGTTGTTTCCTCCTCATGAATGTTTTCCTTTTGTCCATTTACTTCCCCTACTTCTTCCCTTTAACTTTCTCCTCTTTATTTATTTTATTTTATTTTTTTATTAAATCATAGCTGTGTACATTAGTATGATCATGGGGCACCATACACTTGGTTCATAGACCGTTTGACACATTTTCATCACACTAGTTAACATAGCCTTCCTGTCTTTGTGCTTAGGAGTTGAAGTGTCCTTTTTATATAAGGCCAAAGAGAAGAGTGAATAGCAAGTAGAGCGAAAAGAAAGAAAAAGGGCAAAGAAAAAGAAAAGAAAGAGTAAAAGTAAAGACTGACAAAAAGAACAGAAGGACAGAAAGAGAGATATGGGAATAATAGTGTCATTCAGCAGGGTGCTTTGATCCACATCTGCAATTTCTGACATCTAGGAGGCTGGGCTGGGTAAGTCTGTCAAAGTCAGGAGCTCCTTGCCAGCCTGAGGAAAAACAAGACCCCCCACCTTCACCAATAGAGAGGGGGAAAAAAAAACAACCCCAAACCAAAAACAAACAAATAAAAAAAACAGTAGTATGTCACGGTGGGGACTTACCAATAGCATCCTTCCAAAGGCCAAAGCTTGGAGGACCCTCTTGACCAGGGGATCAAGGTTTCCTTAGGCAGGCCAATGTTGTGGTACCCTAGTCCAGGCCTTAGAGTGATGCTCTGACCCATAAATGAAATATAGATTGACAATGAATAAAACAGATGAGAAAAAAAGAAACAACAATAATAAATGTATATAAAAAAAGTGAAAACAAACTCATATAAGATGTAAAAAAGGGGAATATATCTTAGGTATTATTTGAGAAATTTATGCAGAAAAGATAAGAAAAGTAGAAAAATCTTTACAAAAAGAGGAAAAAGACAAGAAATGGAAAGTAAAGAAAGAATAAAAGGGGTAGAAAACTAGCAAAAATGTAGTACTTATTATTGAAGAAAGTAAAAATAAAAATACAACAAAACAAAACAAAAAAACCTTAGTGGAAAAAGTTAGAAATAAAAAAGAATAAAAGGAGAAGAAAAACTGTAGCAAACATGGAGCCCTTACTATTGAAGAAAGAAACAATGAAAAGTTATAAATACAAAAAAACAAAATCTAGGGAGAAAAAAATAACAACAACAACAACAAAAAAAGACACACACACACACACACACACACACACACACACACACACACACACACACACACATATTGCAATATATTACCTGGAGAACAGGTGATGTCCTCAAGTAAGGAGAGGCTAATCATGATCTTGATATGGTTATATAAGATGGGAGCTGGAAGGTACTATCTAGTTGCTGAGGAGACCTGGTCCCATCTTCCTGGTTTATTTTTGCCCTCAATCCCTCCAGGGTTGGGAGCCTGAAGCTCTCATCAGCCTACTTAAGAGACACACCTTGACCTTTCCAAACAGTGTCCCTTGGGCATGAAGTGGCTTTCCTAGGAAAGTGGGTTTTGCTCAAGTCTCCCCGACGGTGGCTGCCCAGTTCAGCAGGTACGCCAGAACTGGCCTCAACTAGGACACTGAAGGGTGGTCCTCCCAGGCAGCTCTTCCACAATGGCAGTGCTCTGCCAGCACCTGAACAATGAGAGCTCTGCTCCTGTCAGTGGCTCAATCCCAGCTCCTAGGCACTGTTCAAGATCACTCACTTGCCCAAACTCTCCCAAGGTAATGCTAGCAAATACCCAGATTAAAAAAAAAGCAAGACAGGCGTTCTCTGTTTGAAACACATTGCCGAACTGGCCAGCATCTGCCAGCACACTAGCCTTCTGTGTCTGTTCTCCACTGCTCTCTTTGTTGCCTCCTGGAATCTCCTACTACCTCCCTGTGCCCCCACCAGTGATGTTTCTGGGCAGGGCTCCCCAGTCAGAGGTGCCTAGTGTCCTTTCTCCCTGATCTTTCTGCTTGCTAAGGCATGGGAAGGAGTAGCTTCAGAGCCTGCTTCTTCAGCTCCACCAGGTGAGTGTCGCAGTTCTCATAACCTAACACAGACCTTTTTTTTTTTTGAGACAGAGTCTCACTATGTTGCCCTTGGTAGAGTGCCATGGTGTCACAGCTTACAGCAACCTTGAACTCTTGGGCTTAAGTGCTTCTTTTGCCTCAGCCTCCCAAGTAGCTGGGACTATAGGCAATCACCACAACACCCGGCTATTTTTTCTTTTTGGGTGTAGCTGTCATTGTTGTTTGGCAGGCCCAGGCTGGGTTTGAATCCTGCAGCTCTGGTGTATGTGGCTGGTGCCCTAGCTGCTGAGCTACAAGTGCCGAGCCCTAACAGACTTTTTGTTTTTTATTTTTTTCAACTTTTTTTTTTTTATTGTTAAATCATAGCTGTGTACATTAGTGCAATCAAGGGGTACAATGTGCTGGTTTCATATACAATCTGAAACATTCCCATCAAACTGTTCAACGCAGCCTTCATGGTATTTTCCTAGTTATTGTATGTAAACATTTGTATTCTGCCTTTAGTAAGTTTCTCCTGTATCTATTCCAAGATGCACCATAGGTGTGGCCCCACCCATTACTGTCCCTCCACCCTAACCTCCCCCCTCCCTTCCCCTTCCTTGGTCCCTTCCCCATACTCTTGTGCCATAGTTGGTCTATAGAAGGGGTCCTCAGACTTTTTAAACAGGGAGCCAGTTCACTGTCCCTCAGACTGTTGGAGGGCTGGACTATAGTTTAAAAACAAACAAACTATGAACAAATTCCTATGCACACATCTTATTTTGAAGTAAAAAAACAAAATGGGAACAAATACAACATTTAAAATGAAGAACAAGTAAAGTTAAATCAACAAACTTACCAGTATTTCAATGGGAACTATGAGCCTGCTTTTGGCTAATGAGATGGTCAATGTCCGGTTCCATATTTGTCACTGCTAGTCGTAACAAGTGATGCAAGTGTGCATCAGTTAGTCTAGATCTGGTTGGAGATTTCAGATGTTTCATTCTGGAAAAAGTTTGTTCACAGACATAAGTGCTACCAAAGATGGTTGCCATTTTGAGTGCATGGTTCCTGAGATTAGGATATATCTCAGAGGGGAGAGATGCATAGAAATTAGGAAGGCTGCTTGACTTGAATGCATCTTTCAGAGAGTCACGATTCTGCAGTTCAGCCAGTTCCACTTGGTAAATCATATCCACATTTTCAATGTCAATAGAAAATGGGTTATGGAAAAGCTGTATGTCCTGTTCCTGGAGATGAAGCTCTTTAAATCTAAATTGGAACTCCTTTTGAAACTTTTCCAGTGAATCCACACATGTTTTATTTGGGAATGCAGCCAATGGTTTTTCTGCTAACAGATTTTGAGTTGTGGGGAGATGGCAGGAATTTTCCTCTTTCACTTGTTTGATGAGGAGGCCTAATTTTACTTCAAATGCTTTCACATGTGATTGCATAGCACAGATGAGCTTCCCCTTTCCTTGAAGTTGCACATTGAAATTGTTGAGTATTCTGTTACATCTGTCAGAAAGGCAAGGTGCCATTTCCATTCTGCATCATTGAGCTCTGGTACTTCTTTGTTTTTTGAAAGCAGAAAGGCTGTAATCTGTGGAAGTAGGTCATAGAAATGTTTCAAAATTCTCCCTCGGGTTAGCCAATGGACTTCTGTGTGGTATGGAACATATTCACAGGCAACATTTAGCTCAGACAGAAATTCCTGAAATTGTCTGTGGTTTAGTGTATTACCTCTAATGAAGTTAACACAAGATACCCCAGTTTTCATAACAGAGTCCCACTTTAGTGATTTACTACACAGCGCTTGTTGGTGGATGAGGCAGTGTATGGCTATTGGGTGAGAATGGTTATGTTTGTCCATATCTTGGTTAATGCGAGCAATTACTCCTTTCTTAGACCCCACCATGCTAGGAGCACCATCATTTGTCACACTGGCTAGTTTTGCCCAGTCCAGCTCCAAACTATTCACAGTTTGGCAAACCTTTTCATAAATATCTTCTCCTGTAGTTGTTCCTTTGATGCTTTGCAGTGTAGCAAGCTCTTCTGTGACTTCAAAATAGTCATTTGTACCACGAATAAAAATAGAAGTTGTGCAGAATCACAAACATCATTACTTTTGTCAAGTGCCAAGGAAAAATAGGAAAGGTTTTTTGCAGAGTTTTGCAAATGCTGATGCAAATTGTCTCTCATTTCTTCAATCCTTCATGTAATTGAGGGTCCTGAAAGACTCACTGTACTAAATAAATTGGCCTTCTCTGGACACATCTGTTCGGCAACAGAAAGAAGGCATTCTTTAACAAATTCTCCCTTCACGAATGGTCTGCCAGTGCACGCTATTATTTTGGCAACGTGAAAACTTGCTCACAGTGATGAAGTATTTAGCTGTTTCTGCTTCACAAAAGTATTTTGCTGAGTTGTCAATGCATATTTCAGTTTTAATATTTTATCTTTTCTCACTTCTCTGACCAAACTATCATATTTACCTTTATGTTGAGTTTGATAATGTTGATGCAAATTGTATTCTTTGAACACAGATGCTATATTCTGGCATATCAAACACACAGCTCTTTCCTTGTACTGCATGAAAAAGTAATCATAAGTCCACTGTTCTTTGAATATCCTACACTCTGAGTCAATTTTTCTCTTTCTTGATATTATTGTTTCCTAGGGATTCCAAATTGCTCTTAGTAAAATACCAATATATATACATATATATATATACAGTGCTCCAAAAACAATATACCAGCAATAACTTTGCCCACACAGAGACATATAGACTGCACTACCCATCAATGCAGTCTGATCAGTGCCCATCAATGCAGCCTTGCCAGTCCATATCATTTCAGCCTCACCAGTGCCCATATGGTGGAACTCCGCTTTTACCTCAGGCTCACGCTGGTGTGGTGCGGGAACAGGCATGATTACAGAGCCGGTTCCTCCACCACCTTTCCAGTTCACACTATCCTGTGTGAACTGCACTGTGATCTGTGAACTCGCACAGGAATCTTATTGCATGGGTGAGAAGACCCATGTGATCAGATTCCACTGCAGGAAAAAAGAAGGCACATATGCCTTTTTTTCTTCCAAATCTAATGTGAGTTCAGCCATACAAGCATATGGCTGAACTTGCACTGCTCAGAGATTGCAACAGTGTAAACCAGGGCTTACACAGCACAAAATATACAACATCATACACAACTGAATAGCAATCAGAATATAAATGCACTTACTGGCAATTAAATTGGGTTTCCTACTCCTTGGCTGTCTGCAGAGCCGGATTAAGTTCCTATGGGGCCCTAGGCAGATTACCAGTTTGGGGACCCCCATGCAATAACACTGAGCACTGACCATTTGCATTAACACTGACCACTGACAATTTGCGATAACACTGACTGCTGACAATTTGCATTAATACTGAGTGCTAACAATTTGCCTTAACACTGAGCACTGACTATTTGCATTACTTCTGAGCTCTGACCATTTGCATTACCTCTGAGCACTGACAATTTGCATTAGCACTGAGAGCTGACTATTTGCGTTATCACTGTGATGCAACCCCCCTAGAAAATACCCCCAACCAACTAACCAACTTAAAAAAAAAAAGGCTCTTCTAACTTCAAAAAAAGATGCCCCCTATCTGGAAAAGAAAAAAAGACCTCCTAACTTCAGAAAAAAAGGCCCCCCCTTAACTGCAAAAAAAAAGACCCTACTAACTGCAAAAAAAAAAAAAAAAAAAGACCTCCTAACTTCAAAACAAAACAAAAAAAATCCTAACTTGTTCTTACTTCAGTCCTTAGGCAGCAGCAGGCTCTGCACAGGCAGAGCCTGTGACTCCTCTGATTACACTAGAGACTGAGATGAGGAGTCGAGAGACAGAGAGAAAGAGGGGTGGGGAGAGACAGAGAGAAGGAGCGGAGTTGGAGAATAGGAGGGCAATTGGAGAGTGTGGGGCACATTCCACACATGCACACTGTGGCCGGACGGTGGGTTGCTAAGCAGGATGGCAATAACACCCTGTGGGGAGAGACAGAGAGAAGGAATGGAGTCAGAGAGTTGGCGCACATTCCACACATGTGCATTGAGGCCCCGGCGGGACAAGTTGGCTACTAAGCAGGACAGGCAGCTGTGGCAAAAACACCTGGCAGGCCAGATAAATGTCCTCGGTGGGCCGCCTGTGGCCCGTGGGCTGTAGTTTGAGGACTCCTGCCATAGAGGGATAATGAGAAACCAAGGGCCATTAACCAGCAGTTAAAGGCTTGATGTCAGAGTTAAGGTCTATGTTTAGCAGTTTACAAAGAGGCCTATGGAACACTAGACATAGGGTGGCAGACCAGAAATCTGATAGTTAGAGCAATAAAAATGCAGAGATGTTTGACAGCAAAAGCAGTTCTCTCATGCTAAGGTCAGGATGGTGCTAGGAAATCCTAGGACTCTAAAATACTAGATGGTGTCATCTGGATGAATGTCCTTGAGGATATTAATAATGAAGATTACACCACCCCATTCCACCCCTGTGCCAAAACATTAAAGCTTGCAGCTGTAGTTCCAGTAAGAGGTAGCACTTCCCCCTATGCTAGAAGATAATAAAGATCCCTCTTCCCAAAAAGACAATAGGTGTCTTCCTGTTTATCTATCCTACTTTCTCTCCTGGTTGGTAGTCTAATGACTAGTATTAAATCCCAGAATAACTTGACTGGAGATGTAGTGGGCCTTTGATAAGGGAGGAAAGAAATTAAACAACAGAGTAATTGAAAGAATTAGCATTGCTGGCTGGCATCAAGGGATTATCACTGGTATTGGATTTGGAGTGGCAAAATTGATCAAGGTTGGAACGTAGACTGGATAGGAAAGAATTCATTAACTTGGAGGAAACTACTTTTTTTTTTTGTTTTTAGACAGAGTCTCACTTTGTCACCCTTGGTAGAGTGTCATGGCATCACAACTCATAGCAACCTCCAGTTCTTGGGCTTAGGCGATTCTTTTGCCTTAGCCTCCTGAGTAGTGCCCACCTCAACATCTGGCTATTTTTTGTTGTTGTTGTTGTCATTGTTGCAGTTTGGCAGGGGCTTGGCTGGAACCCTCCACCCTTGGTATATGGAGCTGGTGCCCTACTCACTGAGCCACAGGTGCCACCTGGAGGAAACTATCTTGAAACAGGGGATTTAACACTCTGGCAAAGATCCCAGGAGGTAGATCAAATTCATGACTAGGGAAGTTTTTAGAGGCCTGAAAAAAAAAATAGCTAATTTTCAGATCCAGGTAACTATCAACAGAAGAGGTAGTTGAGTCCCTAGGAGAAAGGATCATGTATACTACCGCAAACATGTGATTGCCCCAGTTCTTCTCAAAAGTACACAATGACCATTTTCTTGAATGGCTGTATAATGGAGAATAGAGAATCTTCAGACATCTTGAGTGCTACTGAATCTATGGTCTTGGTTGACATTAATACCCAAAGACTCAAAGTATCATTATGGTCTTCCTGCTAGAGTGGGAGCTTATGATGTCTGAGTAATAAATGAAGTCCAATTTACATTAGGGCTACCAGATCTGGAGACTCAGCCAGTGGTCACTTCTACAGTTTTTGAGGATATAATTGAAAGTGGTCTATTTCACAGTTGGAGTGGTTATCACATCAGGTTGTTGACCTCTGGGGTAAGAATTATCATAGTTGGAAAGGCCAAATAGAAACCTCTAAATCTGGGTGGCCCCTGTGGCTCAAGGAGTAGGGCGCCAGTCCCATATGCCAGAGGTGGTGGGTTCAAACCCAGCCCTGGCCAAAAACCAAAAAAAAAAAAAAAGAAACCTCTAAATCTGTCCCCTCAGCTAAGATAGAAAATTAAAAATTAATTGAATCCTGAATTCAATGCTAATTAGTGCCACCATTGAAGACTGAAGAATTGGCAGGTGCTATTCCCTATCATATCTCTATTTAATTCACCCGTCTGGACCTTGCAGAAACTGAATGGATCTTGAAAACTTAGACTACTACAAACTCAATCAAATAGCAGTTGTGATCACAGCTACTGTGCCAGATATGATACCATTGCTAGAGCTGATTAATAAGGCCTCATGTCCATGGTATATGTGAGTATTAACTTGGCAAATTTATTCTTTTTAATTCCAATTAGAAAAAATGAGCAAAACCAGTTTGCATTATGTAGACTAGGCAATAACATTCACTTGTGATTTTGCCTGACAACTGTATTTACTCTTCTGCTCTTTATCATAATACAGTGTAAAGAGATCTGGATTGTCTGGACAGCCCATGGAATATCTCATTAAATTCATTACAATGATGACATTGTGCTGATCAGACAGAACAAGCAAAAGAGGGCTAATGTGCTAGAGCCTTGTTAGGACACATTGGTTTGAGATGATGAAAGATAAACTCAAGGCCAGGTGCAGAGGCTCACGCCTATAATCCTAGCACTCTGGGAGGCTGAGATGGGTGGATTGTTTGAGTCCACAAGTTCGAGACCAGCCTGAGCCAGAGTGAGACCCCATCTCTACTAAAAATAGAAAAACTGAGGCAAGAGGATCGCTGGAGCCTAAGAGTTGGAGGCTGCTGTGAGCTATGACACCTCAGCATTCTACTCAGGGCAACAGCTTGAGACTCTGTCTCAAAAAAAAAAAGAAGGAAGAAAAAAAAGATAAACTCTATGAATATCCAAAGACCTGCCACTTCAGTAAGGTTTTTTGGTGTCCTGTGGTCAGAGAATACTGGGACAAACATATGGGAAATCATGCCTCTCCTACCACAGGAAGTACAGCATCTTTGTCTCTGGTGGCAACACATTGTATCCCTAGGAATACCGCTATATCCCATATACCTGGCGACAATGGAAGACTGAAAGCCTGGAGTAGACCCAGAATAGATAGGGCTTTACAGCAGGTCTAGATGATGGTTCAAGCAGTTCCACAATTAGGGCCATATGATCAGATGGGGAGGCTTTCATAGGACCAGCTGAAGGAAAGAAAAAGGGGGAAAAGGCTGAAGAAAGATTCATAGATGAGTCATTTTGAAGCAGGTGCTGGCTGCATTACAGTCACATTCAAGGCTGGCCTTGAAAGACAGTGGAGAGGGCTTTCCACTGGGAGTTGCTTTAAGCAGCACACCTGGGTCACTCATTTGGTGTAGTAGGAAGAGTGGCCTGAAGCGAGAATATAGATCAATCCCTAGTCATTGGACAATGGTTTGGCTGGCTGAAATAAAAAAGATTTCAGACTGCTGAAATAAAAAAGATTTGAAAGATTAGAGATCAGAGGTTTGAGAGAAAGGAATGTGGACTGACATAGGGGAGTAGCACAAGGGGTGGAGATTTTTGCATCAAACATTAATATTCACCAGAAAGTTCTTAGCATGAAAGAGGAATTAAATAACTGAGTAGACAGATGGCTGGACTTGACATTAACTAGCTTTTGTCATCAGCCACTCTTTAACTGGCACAATAAACACATGGAAGAATTTGCTGTGGCATGGATGGAGATGACATATGGGTCAATGCCCAGACTGTGACTTTTCAAGGCAGTCTAGTTACTGCTGTCTCTGAACATCCAGTCCATTGCCAACAGAGATCAGCACTGGAGTGTTGATAAGACACTGTTCTTCAACGAGACCAGTTGGCTGCTTAGTGGCAAGTTGACTACATTGGGTCCCTTCCATCCTGGAAGGGCCAGTGGTTAGTTCTCAAGACAATGAGAACTCCAGATATGGGTTTGCATTTCCCACCTGCAGTCTCAGACAGCACCAATATTTTGGGAGTTCTAGAAAGCCTTAGGCATGGGCATGGAATCTCATACAAAACAGCATCTGACCAGGGAATGGAGGTGTGGGAATTGGTTCATTACCATATAGACCACAGCATTCAGAAGCAGCTGACCTCCCAGAAATCTGGCATAGTGAAGGCACCAGCTCAGAGGGGATACTCTGACAGGATAGAGTGCCATCCCTAAGGATGCATTATATTGATTAAATTAGAAATTTATGGTACTGTGACCCTAATAAGAAGAATACACGAGTCTGGGTATTCTAAGAGCTGGAAGCAGAAGTGGCCCCTCTTTCCATCATTTCTAGTGACCTGCTGAGGAATTTATACATTTTGTCCTTGCAACTCTGGACTCTCCAGGCTTGAAGTTTCTGGTTCCTAAATGGAATATACTAATGGCAAAGGATACAGCAGGGTCTCATTAAACTACAAGTTAGGGCTGCCATCAGGGCACTTTGGACTCTTTGAGTCTAGGGCCTAGCAGGTGAGAGGATTCACCATCTTACTAGGGGTCATTGACCCTCCAGGAAGTTGGGCTGTTTTTTTTTTTAGACAGAGCCTCACTTTGTTGCCCTCAGTAGAGTGCTGTGGTGTCACAGCTCACAGCAACCTCCAACTCTTGGGCTTAAGCAATTCTCTTACCTCAGCCTCCCAAGCAGCTGGGACTACAGGTGCCCGCCACAATGTTCAGCTTTTTTTGTTGCAGTTGTCACTGCTGTTTTAACTGGCCGAGGCCATGTTCAAACCTGCCACCCATATGGGGCTGGCACCCTACCCACTGAGCCACAGGCACTGCCCAGTTGGGCCGCTTTTACATGATGGGGACAGGGAGGAATATTGGTGACAGTGAAGTGGCTAGAGCCCTGTTGTAACCAGAAGTGTAATCATGCAACAACACCAGCAGAGCAAAGTAGCATTAATACAGGCTCAGAACACTCAGGAATGAAGCACTGATTCGTTTCAGCAGGTAAGCCCCCCAGATCAGCTGAGGAGATAGCTGAGAGGGAAGGGAATTTAGAATTAACAGTGGAGGAAGGAGCAGATGGGCGCCATTATAGCTGCAAGACCAACTACAGTATCAGGGCCTCTAGTTTGTCCTGTTAACCTACCTCTTTTGCTGGACAAGCAGATCCGTGTGTCATAAAGGGAGGACTGTCCTGGCCCCGAAAACGTGCTGCTCAAATCTCCTGCAGTGTGGGGCCTGGGTGAATGATGGCTCCACCTGTTTCTCCTCTGAGTTGACTACCATATTCACTCCAGGGTCATGCTTTCCATGAGGTGCACGAGCTGCTGAGTGAGCAACGCAGGCCCATTCTGGCAAGACATGGATCTCTTCCAGTGAGTGGCTTTAGCTCAGGGATCCTCACAGCAGGCCAGACCTTTCTTGGAACTGCACTGAGACAGGGAAGACTCTTCTTCCCAATCCTCCTGCTTCCTTCACCCCTGCACAGGGGTCAGTCCTGCTGTGGTCTTCCATACCTCTTCCTGCTCTCTCCCCTATACGTTTCTTCCGTATCTAACCCTGTCTTATTATATCTACTTCTTCACAGACCTGAGCTAACACAAAATTTCTGCCTCTTCACACTCCAACTTCTTCTTCACCTGGGAGAATTTGTAGAATTCCAAAAGTGTCCCAATCTGAGAAGAAAATGCTGGAATGATTTCTGTAATGACAGACGTGGCCTTGTTCTGCTTCTCACAAGTGAAATTGGGGATGATCGAATTCTGTTTTGACAACTGTATCTGGACAGTCATTAAGGTTTTTGGATCACTGTGGTGTGTATTATAGACACAAAATCCAAGAAACATGTTGGGTAGCAGAAGAGAGCTCCTCAAGGGCAGTTCCACAGGCTGAACTGTGCACATAGGTCCATGTATCTACCTGCATGGAGTACATAACGTTGGAGGTAAGTATCTCTTCAAGGGGTTTGGAATTATTTCTTAGGGCACAATGGAAGGGTTTGTCCCCCAGGGCATAATTTAAGAGATTACACCATAGACAACTCAATTAGTGAATAGTAATAATTAGCAAATGTTAATAACTTCCGTGATATTGGATAAGATCCTAATGTAGATGGGATACCCATCCTCAGGAAGATCCCAAGTTTATTTTCTGTGCTGTGATCAGAAAGGCTAACCCCACTGTTGAGTTTGATTTCATGATGAGTCTTTAAATCTTAGTATGTCAAAGCATTCTAAATTGCTTTTGAAAAGTGTTAAAAATGCCTGTAATCCCAGCACTCTGGGAGGCTGAGGAGGGTGAATTGCCTGAACTCACAAGTTTGAGACCACCCATTTCTAAAAAAAATAGCGGGGCACTGTGGCAGGTGCCCGTAGTCCCAAATACTCCAGAGGCTGCGGCAAGAGAAATGCTTGAGCCCAAGAGTTTGAGGTTGCTGTGAGCTCTGATGCTACAGCACTCTACCAAGGGCGACAAAGTGAGACTCTGTCTCGAAAAAAGAAAAAGGAAAAACGTTAGAAAATGGAAAAGCTGAAATAATGACAAGAGATTAGTGGTGAGTATGTCAAAGAAAAAAAGTTAATGCTAAGGAGTCTAATGCAGTGGAAAACCGTAAACTAAAAACAGTGATAATTTCATGATTCCATTAGAAAGCCTAGCAAACCATGGACAAAGAAGATATTTAAAAAATTTAGTAGCCACTGAAGAAACCAAGGGGGTTTTCAAGAAACTTAATTTTAAAAAGCATTCCAATTCTGCTATTGGCACAGTATTCCCATTCTGCTATTGTGATGATGATGCTAATAATGAGAATGACAACCACAGCAATAGCAATGCTTCATTAAGGGCTTACTAAGTGCCAGGAATTGAATGACTCAGATTTTTATTCACTTTTATGTGATAAAAATTCCTCTGTTTATATTCAGATACTATAAACTGCCCGTCCAGCTTAATACTTTCAGGTTTGGAGCTGAAAAAGTTTAAGAACCACTGCACAAGAGGAAATCAATCAGAACGAGGAATGAAACGAACAAATCTGTTTTCATTCCAGTTATTTAACACCGTTTAAATCTGGAATAGCATGACAGAATAAAAAGAAAGTAACAGAGCCAGGAAATATTATTGTTACAGACACAAAGGCAAAGTATGAGAAAAATGATGAGAACTAATCACAGGGTTCAGTTAGCTGTTTCCTGTGAAATAATTACGCAGATATGCTACCAAAGTATTTGAAATGTTTTAGAGGTTCGGGTACATGTGATGGAAATTTCTAACTGTTCCTAATGAATATAAAGGAAGCCTCTAAAACTTGGAGATCTAATCCACTTTATTGAATGTGCAGCTTCCATATGATAAAGATGCCTGGTTTATCTAAGACCAACCATAACAGACAAGGAATCTCCAATCAATTTATTGCTAGGACTTTATTTATTTATTTATTTTTACATCAAACTAAAAGCAAACACAAGATAATAAATGTGATAAAAAAGCTGGGTAATTATTGTAAACATGGACCATAGAAGGATTTATCCGGGCAAGTGTGTGAATTACAATGATTAATAAGGTAGAATAAAAAGGCATTTACCAACATTAAAGAGAGAGATACATTGTTGAAAGCAAACATAAAGTCTAGAAAAAGTGTGGGATTTCAATGCAATTAGAAAAGAATGGTTAACGCAAGAGTTGATGCTAGTTAATTATTTGGCAATTAAAATTCAACTTGTTATTTTTAAATTGCACATTCCCAAATTAATCTCAAAAGAATAAATACATTCAGTGAAATAAAACTATAACAAATGATTTTAAAATATATTGATAAATACTTCTGTAAACCTAGAGTATTGGAGTCATTACATCAAAACTCAGAAAATATAAGTAAAACAATGACAAAATAAAAGATTAGGCAACATAAAAAGAGACAATTGCATAGCAAAATTCTCATGAATTAAATTAAGATTTAAAAATTATTGGGAAATTGTTTTGACAATAATACAGATAAAATATAAATGTAATTAGTATTTTAGAAAACTATCATGTATCACACGCAAACATTTTCCCCACAGAAAAAGGGGCAAATGTCACCACAAGCAATGACAATAGTGTATGAGAGCATTGTTACGGTTATGGAAGGAAATCAACATTTAAACCATCCAGTATAATTTTTTGCATATCAAATTTACTATGGTTGCAAAGAATGCTGACACACAGCTCTGGAAATGTGGGTGGGCTGTATACCCTCACATGAGGCTTCTGGAAATGCAAATTGGTTCACTTTTGCCAGGCAATTTTCAACATATTTTGAAATTTCTAATTATGTCCAGATGCTTTGACCTAGCATTTGCATTCTAGGAATGTTTTTCTGTTTGTTTGTTTTTTAGGGGATTTTTTTTTCACTTTGTTGCCCTGGGTAGAGTGCTGTGCCATCACAGCTCACAGCAACCTCAGATTCCTGGGCTCAAGTGATTCACTTGCTTCAGCCTTCTAAGTAGCTGGGACTACTGAAGCCCACCACAATGCCCGGCTATTCTTTTAGAGACAAGGTCTTTCTCTTGCTCTTGTTCTTGCTCTTGCTTCTTCATAGTCTTGAACTTGTGAGCTCAACAATCCACCAGCCTTGGCCTCCCAAAGTGCTAGGATTACATGCGTGAGCCACCAGGCCTGGCCCAAGGAATGATTTTTTAATCAGAGAAACATGCAAAGGAAAAGGGAGAGGATGTTTGTTAATACTATAAATATTTAGGGTTACATTTCTATACTTGAGTACTGGTAAATACTCAATAAATCATAGTTCATTCATTTATACTACCGAGATCATTAACATGGTAAGGTATTTTAAATGAGTATTTGCTTAAGATAAATTGCTTGATGGTAAAAACAGGTGTAGTAGGATTCTATTTTATATGAATGAATAAATGTATGTTCTAGGGTTTGGCCAAGTGCATCATATGAGAAGAATTGTACCTTTTTGGGCACAGCCTCATGTCATATCTACTTACTTTGGAGGCACAGAGCAAACATTTGGCCTTTCACGTTGTGTTTTGGGCTGGCGACGAGTTTGCCCTTTGCGAGGTGTGTGAATATATGTGACAGACAAGAATAGCCTTCCTCACCTCTCCCTAGGTCCATTAACAAGGATCATCATTATTTAACCCTCGGATCTCATTGCATTCAAAAAGGAGGGTTTCAAATCCAACACTTGATGTGCACAAATACATAAGCATGCAAAACCTGCCCTCTCCGTGTTATGGCAAATCATTAAGAAAAATGAGATATAGATAGTATGAGAGAGAAATGGGTAAATGAACAGGACTATAGGAAACAGGAATGTTCTGTATAGGAATAAGGAGACAGAGGCTGCTGAGTCACCACACCTAAATAGCAGCTCCGCCTCTTCCTCCTCCATTTCTGTTTCCTCCTCCTTCTTGACTGGTTCCTGACAGCAACTACCACATTCAAGAATGAATTCTTCCAAACCCTGTGCAAGAGTCTTTCCAGAAAGCTATACTCTCTCTCCCCTCTGCTGGTGTTAATTACCTCGGTTTATTCCCTATGTTCTTTGTTTTCTTGCCTCAAGTTCCCTGTAGACTTGGGAGTTGCCTCCAAGACAGCCTTCTGGGTCTGGGGAAGGCCTGAATGAAGCCACTTTCAAGAACACGAAGCACGAACTACCTGTCACTAAAGCCACCACAGGACAGCAAGGAAAAATTATGTTTATTGGGGCATGGCTGGACTGGGCACACCATGGAAAGGTTCCAGAAGCACCTGTCACCCCCGTAAAGTCCCTCATTCGTTAGGCCAAATGGAAACATTTGGGCAATGGTGAAGTATTGAAAGCTTCCTGGCCAGGAAGTGGCCTTGTAAGAAGAAGCCTCTGAGGCTTAGCAACTGGCATCAGTGTGTTTTTTGTGTACTAACACAGAAAGCTAAGCTAGCTCTCTGCTAAAAGTGGGAGGAAATAAGCCTTGAGCAGCTTCTATTTAGTCTCCCCTGCTCTGCTTTGAATGGGGTTATTATTTAGGAGTTGCTTATGCAAACCCTCCATTCATTAGTGCAGCAAATATGTGTTGAGTCTCTTAACATATGAGGCTTGTTCCCGTCCCTAGGGCTGCACCACTGAGCCCCCAGAGGTGGGTCCTGGGTCTTCCTGCTCCTCTGGCCCTGCTCTTTCCCTCAGCCTGACCATGTTGCCAAAACCTCCTTTTCATGGGCTGCTCCCCACACAGTTGTCAGGGTCTTTCAAAGCTGGCCCCACACTGACCTGGTGAACAGAGGAAAGGAAGCAGTGTCTGCTCATTTCCAGGGGGTCAAGATGTCCAAGAAGCAGCAGCTAGGACTATCCACATCTCTGAGAGTGGACCGAGAGCAGGGCTTCAAGGGCTGACTCATCCTCTAAGCCTCTGTTTAGATCTTGAACAAACTAAACCTACATTTTGCATTTACCAGGTTCCATAGAAAAGTGTTTCTCCTAGAAGAGAATACGATTGGAGCTTTAAAAATGATGAGTTACACCCACATAGGTGAACATAAAAATTTGATTTTATGTATCAGTCCTTACGGAGTAATTTCATTCTAGTTGTATTTATGTACTTTACAAAACGCACCTAAAACATTCATAACTCAAACATACCAATAAAAATTTCTTTAATACAGATTTGACCTGAAGCAGGATAGAGCCCCCCAATGTCAGCTATATTTGAGTATTTCAAAAGACAGACCCCCCCCCCTTTTTTTCTTTTGCTCTTTTTTTGTAGAGGTAAGTTCTCACTATGTTGTGCAGGCTGATCTTGAACTCTTGGCCTCAAGTGATCTGCCAGCTTTGGCCTCCTGAGTAACTGGGATTATAGGTGTAAGACACCCCTCACAGCAGGTGCCCTTTCTAATTTTCAGGGACAGGTAGTCATAATTCATTTCACCTGTCAGCATACCTGTGACAAACATTTCCCTGTGGGAGTGGGCTTTCCAAATTCAAAACCTCATCTTCCCTTTCACCACTTTCTTGGCCCTGAGTTCATCATTCTCTCTGAGACTAAGCTGAATGGCTTTTATACTTTGCCCTGGAGACCAGCATGGAATCAGCCAAGATTTCTGCCAAGTCTCCTTCCCTATCTACAAGGCCAGAAAGGCCCTGAGATATCCATTTCCATAATATCTGAAGAGTGTCCTGGGGAGATAATGTGTTACAATGCTCAGGAATTGACCTTGGAATAGAATTTCTTCTCCATATCACTCTGCATTTAAAAAGTACTATTTCTACCAAACTTCCTGAGTGACCTTCTAGAGCCTGTCAGCCCATATCTCTGCACCTATCCTGTGCAAATCACAGCTCATAGAAATGGAAGGGCTGCTGCTCAGGCGACCTTGAGGAGGATGGGAAGATCTGCCCTTCCCTTATTAATTAAGCAGTATAAAGATGATAAATTTTAACTGTGTTAAAATTATTGTCACCCTTGAACTAGGATATGGTGATTTGGATTCCAAGCAGTATAAACTTTAGAAGGTGAAGCTGACATTTTGAAGTTGCTATCAGGATTTGTGAGAAGCTTAGCTGGGAGGCATAAGAGACAGAGAAGAGTCGAGTGACTAGATTTTAGCCTGAGTAACGGGGTGAATGGGGTGTCATTTATTGAGATAATGAGATAGAGGTTGGAGGAAGTTGGGGCTGGGTGTGGTGAAGGCTTCTGGGAAAATCTTTTAGAAGAAAAAATGCTTTGATCTTGAAAGTGAAAATATAGGAGCAGCCTTCAAAGTACACTCACTTGCAGCCCATTTCTAACTCCAAAAATCATCATTCTTAAAACCTTAGCAATCTATTCAATTATTTACAACCCCATGTTTATCATCTAAAGCCACACTTTATACTTAATCCGGTGTAATGAGAATAGAAAATGAGAAGGGAGGGACACACAAAGGGAGGAGAACAGGGAGCCAGGACTTTCCAATTTTAATATCATACTGGGTTGGTATTCTTTGTTGTTATTAAAACCTAATGATCAGGCCCTACAATGCCTAACATAGACTTTTAAGTGTGATGAGTAGCTATTGACAGTACAATTCCTTAGTCCAAAATTTATATTTATAAAAGTTAATGGGTTCTCAGTATATAAATATTCATCTTGTACATGGATTTTTCTATTTGATTAAAACATTCTGAAAACAAGAATTTGTGAGCATCAATCAGCTGATACCATGACCTGGAATGAGTTCTAGTTTTGCAGTTAGAGCTGATTTCGAATCCTGTGGTTATATTACTTAACTTTTCTGAGCCTGTTTCTTTCTGTATAAGAAAAGGTACAATAACACAATTATAAGAGGGACTTTACCTAACAAATATGATCAGTGTAACCTGGTTCTTTGTACCCTCAACAAATCCCCCACAATAAAAAAAAAGGTACAATGACAATTGTCCCTGCTTATGTGGTTATTATGAGGATTAAATGAAATTTCTATGTCAAGCAACTCAGAAAAGATGGGACAAACTACTGAGGGGTTCAGGTATTCAGGAAAATATTTTTCCTCCTCTATAGAATGCAAGTAAAGGTTTGAGTCTTCAGAGTCCCAGCACCACGGCTTTTCAGAGCTAGGTAGACTGCGGGGCTGTCCAGAGTCTAAATATGGCGCCTTGGCATATTGAATGTTTTAAGCTGAAGGGATTTGAGAAAAAGAAAGTACAGGGAAGTCTCTGAACTTCTCCACCCTTCTCCCCCAAAGCAGCTCAGGAAACCGTTGTGTGAGACCTGCCCTCCCTATACCTGGAGGAAAGGAGCGTCCTGACCTCTGAAGGCGGAGGAACACAGAGAGGAATCTGCACAGATGAGCCTTGCTGTCCCCCAGTCTATCACCACTAGATTATATTCTTTGTCCTGTCAGGGTTTTCCACAACTCTCTACTCTTCATCAAACCTACCATGAAAAACACTCCTGCTAAACTGTTCCTTTGGGTCTTCATTGCTTTATGAAGGCTCTCACGTCATATAAAACTTAAATTAAATACATTTGTATGCTTTTCTCTTATTAATCTGTCTTTTGTTCCAGGGACCTCAGCCAATGAGCTCAAGATGGATAGAAGGGAAAATATTTTTCCTCCTCTACAGAATGCAAGTAAAGGTTTGAGGCTTTGGTGTCCCAGCACCACAGCATTTCAGAGCTAGGTAGACTCTGGGGCTGTCCAGCCAAGTGAAGCCTTGAAGAGTTTGAGAATTGCATGCTTTTAATTGACAGAGGAGCCCTAGCAGAGCCTCTGGGTCCCCACCAGTAGTCATGGACCTGTACCTATCCCATCCCCTTGCCTCCTGGGGCTCCCCATGCAATCCTGGGCACCTATTTCTCTTTACCTGAGAAGGGTGCTGGAGACCCTCCAGGGTGTGAGAGCAGAGAAGAGAGAAGGATGCCTGGGGAACCTTGGGAGGTTTATGTGCAGGCCCTGGGGGGTGGGGGTGGGGCAGGAGAATAGGAAGTAGGAGCATTTTATAAAACTGACTGGCAGACAACAGAAAGCAGCGCCTGGGGAGAAACTGCTGTACAGGGCCTCTGCGTTGGTGGCCTCTCCAGGCACTCTCACTTGGACCTCAACTGCCAAGCGGGCTGTGCTCACCCTTCTCTTCCCAGGAGTAGCTCCCCAAAATGCTCCCCTTGTCTGCTGTCTGAGTCTGGGATCCTCCCAGAGGTCCCGTGTTTAACTATATCTCTTCTTTCTCCTCACCAATGCTTGTATTTTTGTAGAAATTCTTATTTTTAAAAGCTTCTCTTAAAAATAAAATTTAACGTTATGGCGGGCGCCTGTAGTCCCAGCTACTTGGGAGGCTGAGGCAAGCTTAAGCCCAAGAGTTTTGAGGTTGCTGTGAGCTGTGATGCCACAGCACTCTACCCAGGGCGACAGCTTGAGACTCTGTCTCAAAAAAAAATAAAAAAAAAAATAAATAAATAAATAACATTTAAACAACCATTAAGAAGTATTTAGTTTATCCTTGGCTGGGGCAGTATTTGCATCTCAGCATAGGTTACTTGTTAACCTAAAGGGCTAAATCATTAATTACTAAATTGCTAGGTTTGGAGGTAATAGGTGTTGGAAGTATATTTGGATGAGAGAATTTTCCAGATACATGAATTCATCTAGTGCTTCTCCTCCTGATTGTGATCATCATCATCATCATCATTCCTGATGTTTATTGAGCACTTACATATTAGTTTTCTATTGCTGCATTAAAAATTATCACAAACCTAGGGGCTTGAAACAATACCTATTTATTTATTTATTGTTTTTTTTTTTTTAGAATACCCATTTATTAATTCATGGTTTCTGGAAGACAGGGGCCAAGCATGGCTGACAGGGTTTCACAGGCTGTAATCAATGTGTCTCTTTTTCTGGAGCTTAGCATCTTCTTTTAAGCTCACATGGTTTTGGCAGGTTTCAGTTTCTTGTGGCTGTAGGACTGAGGTCCTTCTCTTGCTGGCTGTCTGAGTTCCTAGAGGCTGCCCACAGTTCCTTCCCAGGTGACCGCCTCTATAATCCCCCTCACACTGTGCATCTCTCTGATCTCAAGAAAGGCTTGGTTCCTTTTAAGGCTTTGCCTAATAGGTCAGGCCCATCTGAATAATCTGAATAAGCTCTGTTTGATTAATGCAAAGTTGATTTATAAGAAACCTAACTGTGGGAGCAATATCCCACCATATTCACAAGTTCTGCCAGCACCCAAGGGGAGGGGTCTATATGATGTGTGTACAACACGGGGAGGGAATCTTAGAGGCTGACTTAGAATTCTGCCTACACAACTCACTATGTGTCAGGGGCTGTACTTAGGATGAAGATACTATTATTAGCTCACTTTAAACATAAGAAAACTGAAGCCCAGATCATTTAAATAACTTGACTAAGGTCACCACCTAGAGTTTTGCACAGTACAAATGTCTTTTTGTGTATTTACATGGAAGTTTAGCACAATATAGTAAATATAGTAGGTGCTTTGTGGATTTAAAACAAATGGCACCAGCTCCCTGGTCCCTGTGAACCATGCTACCCCATTTAGTAGCTTGTGCTGGTCACTAAATCGTTTATCCAGCAAGCATACAGTATTGCCGTTAAGTGCCACATAAGTGCCACTATAATTTGGTTAATGCCAGACTGCATATATGACAGAGGTCTGATAAGATTATAATAAAGCAGAAAAATTCCTAGTAACTAGTGATGTCATAGCTGTCATAATGTTGCACTGCGGCACATCTGTGGTGATGCTGGTTTAAACAAACCTACTATGCTGCCTGTCATATAAAAATATAGCACAACAATCATGTGCAGTATATAATACTTGACAGTGATAATAAATGACTATGTTACCAGTTTCTATATTTCCTATATTTTACTTTTGTTGTTATTTTAGAGTGTACTCCTACTTACAAAACAAGTTAACTGCCTTAAGCAAGTCCTTCAGGAGGTATTCCAGAAAAAGGCATTGTTTATATCTGTGATGACAACCCCAGGCATTACTGCCCCTAAAGACCTTCCAGGGTGACAAGATGCAGAGGTGGAAGATAGTGCTCTTGATGACCCTGACCCTATGTTGGCCTAGGCTAATGTGTGTGTTGTGTCTTAGTTCTAACAAAAAAGTTTATAAAAAAAAAAAAAATTAAACATATGGGAAAGCTCCCTTCCCTGGTTAGAAATTGTTGGCCCAGGTCCAGTTACAGTTTGCATTCTCAGAAACACAACCCCCTTGTGCTCCTGGACCTGAGAAATGGCTAGGGAGTGGCCATGATATTTCAAAGTCCAGAATCTGTGTGCTAAACACTCTGTTGGCGGGGCCAGATATATTGAGCTGGGCTGGTGGGGAGCTAACCAGGGTAAACATGTGGAGCTCAAAAATACAGCAATAAATACATTTGGTATTGGTAGTTGGTGAGTTTTAATGACCATACATGAAATGGGACTTTATAAAGCAATGGAACATAAGAAAAGCAATTTTATACTATACTATATGTACATATGCATTACCTGACTAAAAGACCAACTAAACATCACAGTTCATCCAATGCCCGGACTTTTGGGGATGGGCAGCTGGTATAAGAGGATCATTTTAGTCACGAGTAAAGTTAACCTCTTCAGCCTGTACTACTCCAAGACCAACAGGGTTTCTATGAGTAAAAAGTCTTCTTAAGCAGCCAGCAAAGCTGATGGCAAGCAGGCTAACAATGTCAATAATAGTCCATATCATGTGTGTCTATTTCTGTCAACAGAATATAGATGTTGGGAAAAACCTCCAGTTTCCTTAAGCTTTTTACTATCTTCTTGCTAAGCCTCTGTGGCAACTCTAGCCGTAGTGCCAGAAGCCAAGAGGGTCAGGGAAAAGAGAGGCTGAGAGACAGAAGGGACTTTGGGGGAGGAGAGGCCTGTCCTGCCTATTGCTGTGTCTGGTCTTCCACTTGCTGCTTCTCTAAGAGAAAATCATTTCCCTACTTTGCTTTTCTCTCCATATGTAAATGGTCAGTAGCTACTGAGGGGTGCTTCATCTGAACAGGCCTGGATTGAAGCAAAATGGAAAGTGGGACTGGTGTCCACCAAGAAGTGAATCACTTCAGCATGCATGGTCCCCTGCCTGGGGCCCAGGGGCTAATCAAAGTTAACCCTGTTGGCAGTACATCTCCTCATGGACCATCCCTTAAAAACTTAACTAAGTATCTTCAATAAGCAACAGTCTGAGGCAAGTAGCAGTGAATAATGGCAACCAGGAGATTTTTTTTTTTTATTCTACTTGGTTAATTCATGGTTCAATATGTGGGTACAATTGGTACCATTTTTGGATCTGTATCTCAGACAAAAATATAATAACGTGATACGCTGTGTTTAAAAGAATATGAGTGTTCTATTATCATTATTTATCTAATTTAAA
The DNA here is from genome assembly GCF_027406575.1 of Nycticebus coucang. Lineage (NCBI taxonomy): Eukaryota > Metazoa > Chordata > Mammalia > Primates > Lorisidae > Nycticebus > Nycticebus coucang. Next base: position 91,620,273 of record NC_069787.1, on the reverse strand, counting down.
AAAACAATAAAACAAAAAACACACACACAGTGTTGACAAGACAACCAAGTTTTACTTAAATTATCCTATTACTGTTCTTGGTAAACATATTTTTGAAAAAGCCAATATTTCGAGTCTTATTTCAATAACTGGTTACAACAGTTTTATTTCTGCAGATAGGTGCATTTCTCTTATCATAAGAAGAAAATAAGAGAAAGGGTTACATAAGGGTTTCCCAGGCAAAATGGTGGAATAAATGTGATATTTAAAGTATGACCATCTTATGGGGGCAAGACATGATTGCAAGAGGGACTTTACCTAACAATTGCAATCAGTGTAACTTGGCTTATTGTACCCTCAATGAATCCCCAACAATAAAAAAAAAAAAAAAAAAAGTAATGACCATCAATATCAGGAATTCCTCTGGTGTGCTTAGAACTTAAAATATTTAGATTTCAAAATTAGAAGACAATTATACAGAAATAAAGTGTGCAGCAAGGAGCTTTGATGTTAAATATGCTCATCTTTAGAGACAGTTAGGATAATAACCCGGCCCCTGTGCAGAGAGGACTGACTTGGCTGATAATTCCCATTGAGCACTGGGAAAGGATTTCCAGGGAAAACAATAGTGTGAGATCTGTTTGGTTTAGCAAAGGGACACAGGGATTTGCATTGACTTCTCCTAGCAGAGTGACCTCAGTGTTTTGCATCCTCTTGCGTCAATGAAGCAGGAAGCTCTTAGGCAACATTTGTCTGCTTTTCAGTCTCATCTGGATTGTTCCGCAGCCTCAGCTTTGTTTCTAGCCTCTGCTTCCATTCTTCTCTGAGCCTGAAAATAGAAATAAAACACATACAGATGGAGCTTTCATCTCCATGGCTGATGGCTCAGAGAAACTTCCTTCCCTCCCACCACTGTCCCTGCAAAGTAAATGTGAACAGACTCATGGTTCCATTAAAAGTATTCTAATTTTCATCCTCTAAATTTTCCTTTGAAAGCTCAGTATCTTTAAAGTCAAAGTCAAAAAGAATAAACCTGTAAATCTAGAGTTCTTTATACACCAAAACTATCTTTCAAAAACAGAGGTGGACTCATGCCTATAATCCCAGCACTCTGGGAGGCCAAGCCAGGTGAATAACTTGAGCTCAGGAGTTTGAGACCAGCCTGAGCAAGAGTGACACCCTTCTCTAGTAAAAATAGAAAAACCAGCCAGGCATTGTGGTGGGCAGCTGTAGTCCCAGCTATTCGGGGGGCTGAGAAAAGAGGGTCATTTGAGCCCAACAGTTTGAGGTTGGTGTGAACTATGATGCCATGGCACTCTACCCATGACACAAAGTGAGACTGTTTCAAAAAACAAACAACAATAACAAGAACAACAACAAAAAACAGAGATGAAAGAAGTCATTTTTATCAACAAGACACCTGCACTCAAATCTTTATTGAAGCACAATTCACAATTGCAAAGATGTGGAATCAACCCAAGTGCCCACGAATTCATGAGTGGATTAATTAAATGCGATATATGTATACCATGGAGTACAACTCAGCATAAAAAGAAATAAATCAATGTCTTTTTCAGCAATGTGGAGTATCTCAAGAATGGAAAAACAAACACCTATATACGCTTTAATAATCTGGAACTAACTAATGGGGACAGATGGAACAGAGAGAAGTAAAAGTCATTAGAAATTAAAAAGAGGGGAAGGAAAAGATGGGGAGGGGTAAACATCTACCTATCAGGTGCAATAAACACTCTTCAGGTGATGGGCATGTTAACAGCCCTAACTTAAGCATTATAAAAGCTATTCATATAACAAAAACATTTGTACCCTCTTAAAATTTTGAAGTAAATAAAGAAAAAACACCAAGTATGAAATAAAGATGATTTTAGACTTACAAAAATGGAAAGAAATCACCACCAGACTGTCACTACACTACATATTAAAGGAAGTCCTTCAAGCAAAAGGAAAATAACACAAGATGGAAATACGGGCCTACATAATGAGATGAAGAGCAACCAAAAAGCAATTCTATGGATACATGTTAATCACTGTTTTCTTACTATTTAAATCTCTTTAAAAAATAATCAACTGTTGAAAGCAAATCTGTTAATGATGTATTGTGGCACTTACATATGGAAATAAAATTTTACTTTGTACAATAGCACAAAGGTCATGGGGAGGAATGGGAATATACCATTGTAAGGTTTTTATACTATACAGGAAAGGATAAAATATCATTTGAAGGTAGACTGTGATAAATTAAGGATATATAATATAAATCCTAAAGCAACTGCTAAAATAACCCAAAGAGATTTATTTATTTAAAAGGCCAACAGAAGAGATAAAATAGAATCATAAAAAAATACTCAGTTAATCCAAAAGAAGGCAGAAAAAGAGAAAGGAGGCCAAGAATGGTGGCTCATGGCTGTAATCCTAGCACTATGGGTGACTAAGGCCGGAGGATTGCTTGAGTCCAGAAATTTTATTTTTCAGATTAATGTGAGAGTACAAATAATGAGGTTACAATGTTTGCATCTGTTAGGTAGAGTTCCTCTTGTAGCTGTGTTCTACACCCAAGAGGTGTGCCATATACCCTTACAATGAACTCATTAAGTGAGTTGAGTCCAGAAATTTAAGGTTGCAGTGAGGCAAAGAGCAATGATGATGACACTGTACTTTAGCCCAGGCAACAGAGCAAGACCCTGACTAAAAAAATACATAAAAAGAGAGAAAAGAAATACAGAACAAATGAGAGAAACAGGAGACCAATAGTAAGATAGTAAAATTAAGTCAAACCATACCAATAACGTTAAATAACAAAATGGTATAAATAATCCATTTAAAATGCAAAGATGGAGGGGAGGGAAGAGGATGGGAAGAGGGAGGGTAACTGGTGGGACCACACCTATGGTGCATTTTACAAGGGTACATGTTAAATTTACTAAGTGTAGAGTATAAACGTCTGAGCACAATAACTAAGAAAATGCAGTGAAGGCTATGTTAACCAGTTTGATGAAAATATTTCAAGTGGTCTATAAAACCAGCACATTGTACCCCAGGATTACATTAATGTACACAGCTATGATTTAACAAAAATAAATAAATAAAACAAAGTACAAAAAAAAAGCAGTATCCAAATATACGCTGCCTACAAGAAATCTACTTTGAGTCTGAAGGCACAAATAGTCTAAAAGTAAAAGAATTAAAACAATTTCACGTTAACCCGAATCAAAGAGAGCCGCAGTTATTATATTAATATCAGACAAAGTAGATTTCATAGCAACTAATGCTACCAAAGACAAAGAGGGTCATTTTGTAATAAGGGGGTCAATTCATCAGAAGGCTATGCCACGACAATCTTACACACTTATGTACCTAATAACAGAACTTCAAAATACCTGAAGCAAAGTGATAGAATGTCAAGGAGAAATAGACAAACCAGCAATTATAGTCAGAGAATTCAGAGCCCATCTTTCAATAATCAAAAACAAGTGTGCAAAAAATCAACAAGGGTTTAAAACACATGAATAGCATTATCAACCAACTTGACATAATTGACATTTAAAGAACATTCACCCCAACAACAGCAGCAGAACACACATTCTTTTCTTTTCTTCTTTGACACAGAGTCTCACTCTGTGTCCTGGTTAGAGTGCTGTGGCTTCATAGTTCACAGCAACCTCAAACTCTTGGGCTCAAGTAGTTCCCTTGCCTCAGCCTCGCAAGTAGCTGGGACTACAGGCACCTGTCACATTGCCCAGCTAATTTTTTCTATTTTTATTAGAGATGGGGTCTTGCTGTTGCAAAGGCTGGTCTTGAACTCCTGAGCTCAAGCAATTTGCCTGCCTCACCTCGCAGAGTGCTAGGATTACAGGTATTAGCCACCACACCCAGCCTTCTTTTCAAATGTACATGGAATATTTAGCAGGATAAAAAAAGTTCTAGGCTATAAAACAGGTCTCAATAAATTTAAAAGGATTTAATTTATGCAAAGTATAATCTATCCAGAAAGCTATCTGGAATACCACCTAAATATTTTGAAATTAAAGAACACAATTTTAAATAACCCATAAATTAATTAAAAGAAAAAATCAATTATAATAACATCACAAATGTGAAATAGGGATAAATCTGACAAAAGATACGTATACAACTTGTGTTCTGAAACTGTTGAAAGAAACATTGTTGAAAGATATTAAAGTAGAACTAAATAAAGGGAGAAATGCATTATATTCACGAATCAGAGACTCTCAATATTGTTAGGATGTCAATTCTCCTTAAATTGATCCATAAATTCAATTTTATCCAATCAAACCCAGTGTCCTTTTTTTAATAACAGAAATTGACAAGTTATTAAAAAATTCATATGGACCTAATATGACAACTTTGAAAAAGAAGAACAGGTTGTAAGACTTATACCACCACCTACCTTGAACAAGAATTATTATAAACGTAAGCAGTCAAAACAGCATGTCATTGGTGCCAATGGACAAATAGATCAATGGAACAGAAAGAAAGCCCTCACATAGACCTGTTGATTTTCAACAAAACTGCAAAGGTAATGCGGTAGAAAAAGGATAGTCTTTTCAACAAGTGGTGCTGGAATCACTGGGTAATTCATATCTCACGTTTAATTAAAAAATTAAGTCAAAATGAATTATTATGTCAATATAAAACTTAAAACTATAACTTCTAGAAATAAAACCTAGAAGATAATCTTTGCATCCTTGAAATCGGCAAAGAAACACCAAAAGCAAAATTCATAAAAGAAATTTCTTTATAAATTGGACTTGATCAAAATTGGGAACTTTTCTGCCAAAGAATAAACCCAAAGAAAGTAAAAAGGAGATAATAAGAAAGATGAGTGAAGAAACTAGTGAAATAGTTCTCATCTCATAACGGGGATAAGATATCAATTCAAAAAGTAAAAAAAGAATAAAAAGAAATAGAGAAAACGGGAAATAAAACACTCTGAGTAACTAATATGGTAGAAACAAATCAATTGTAATAAATGTAATTCACCAGTTAACGACTAAAATACTGTATGTCACATTAGAAAATCACATAATTCAACTACATGCTGTTCAAAAAAGACACACTTAAATGATAAAGACAAAAGCAAATTGAAAATAAAAAGAGGGAAAAAAGCCATACAAGGCAAATATTAATAGAAATAAAGTTTGTTAATAGCTGATAAAAAGACTTTCAAACAAAGGGATGATGAAAGTCACTGCCTAATGATAAGAAGGTTCACTTCCCCATGAAAATATTACACTTTTAAACAGGTATGCAGCTAATACCCTCAAAATATACACAGAGAAACTCAATGGAACTACTTGGATTATGGAGAGGTATTGAGGAGGAAGAACTGTATTCTTTTTCTTGCAAGATAATATTTTAACAATAACCTTTATTATAGAAGATTAGCGCCCCCTGTATCTATTCCCAGCTTTAGCAACTCATCGCTAATCTTGTTTCCCACATCACGCTTCACTGCATTTGAAACAAAATAACTATAATTAGCTATTTTATTCTTAAAAAATAAAAACTCCTTTTCAAAAAAGAAACTACCTGGCTATCATCAGACTTAAAAAATTAACCAGAGGTACCTGATGTCATCAAATATTTAGTCAGTTCACAATTCCCTGATTGTCTTATGATTTTTAATAGTTTGGTTAAATCAGGATGGAAACAAGCGTGTACACTTTCACTTGTTGCTATACCTTTTCTGTTTCTTTTAATATGTAAATTCTCCTTCATCTTTCCCCTTCCTTTGTGATTTTTTAAAAGCCAGATTGCTTGGGAGAGCTTGCACAGTTTGGATTTTGCTGACTGTATTCCTGTGGGATTTTAACCTAGTCCTCTGTCTCCTGTATATTCTGTTAACTGTAGGGTAAAACGAGAGGCTTGATTAGATTGAGGTTCATTTTCTTTTTTTTTTTTTTCTTTTTGAGACAGAGTCTCATTATGTCTCCCTTGGTAGAATGCTGTGGAGTCACAGCTCACAGCAACCTCAGACTCTTGGGCTTAAGCGAATCTCTTGCCTCAGCCTCCCAAGTAGCTGGGACTACAGGCGCTGGCCACAACGCCCGGCTATTTCTGTTGTCATTGTTGTTGCGGTTGTCATTGCTGTTTAGCAGGCCCCGGCTGGGTTCAAACCCACCAGCTCCAGTGTATGTGGCCAGTGCCCCACTCACTGAGCTACGGGCTCAGATTCAGCTTCTTTTTTTTTTTTCACCCTTCACAAGTGATGTGATGGACAGCCATCCTATCTGTCTGGCTTCATCTCTTTTTTTTTGATATTAGCAGACACTGATGATCATTGCTTAGATCCAGTTTTCATTAGATGTCACCCAATGTTGGTAGCTATTTCTGTCCATCCTTTTTCATGTGTGTTTGGAGGCTACATCAGTGGAGGAGGCATGAAGTCACCACCGCTAGAAAACAGAACCCTGGGCAGGAAGGGTGTGGGAAAAACTCTGGCAGACTTACCCCCCAGTCCTCTCACCACCTGTCCGCAGAACCCAGCCAGAAGCAAAAGGATGAGGGCACCCAGCGGAGGAAGGGGTCTGCTGGGGGAGGAGAGTTAGTGGGGTGGGGGGCACAGGAGATCATCCACCCCGGAGGGAACCCAGGAATGGGGGACAGAGTCCCAGCGCAGAGTGGGCTGGCAGCAAGGACCCACATGACAGCCAATTCCCTGGTCTTGCACACGCATAGCCAGTCACAAGCACCTATTGTATGTTCAGCACTGCAGTAGGGACTTGGAAGAATACAGGGTAAACATGTTCACATGTTCACGGAAGAGCTCTGTTCACAAGCTCTTCCCCTGCCTCAGGAACCATTTCTTCTGCCTAGAACGCTCTGCTCCACTCTCTCCCTTCCCCTGGCTCTCTTTTTCCTGAAAGATGTCCTGGGGGCATGAGGGGGGCACAGTGCTAGATACCTGGCTGGACGCTGGGGCGTGGGCTGGCACCCCAGCACACCTCACACCAGCAAGGCAAGCAGCTGCAGCCCCAGGGCCAAGTGAACCAGCGCTGAAGTGGGAGCCCCAAGGGACCACGGAGAGGAACACTGACCCTGCAGTGTGCACATGGGGGACGGCAGCATCTGTGTAGGCCCCCTGGCCAATTCCAAGATGGGGCAACATCATGCACACCCCCTACTCACGTCAGTAGCTGAGAAGCTTCATCTAGGGTGAAAGAAAGACCGAGGGCACGCGCTCTGCCCACAGTCAAAGGGCAGTGGCTCTCCCCCACCCCCTTTTATCTCTCTTAGTCTGTTTCTCCCTGATAAAAATAACCAGGAAGATGCTGAGGCCCAGAGGCTCAGAGACCCAGAGGGGTGGACGCTGCTCTGCGCTCACTCTCGCCGCGCCCACTCCTGCCTTGTTCTGGTTTTTCTCCTCTAAGCAATGTCTTCCTTTGGTATTTTTTGGCTTCTGTATTAGATTCTGGATTACCCGGGAGAACAGAAGAGGGAGTAGATCTGCCATTCCTGAGCCCTGAACCTGGCCAGTACCGTGCTGGGTGCTTTAGGTACATTTTCCTATTCAAGCCTCCGAACAGCCTAGTGATCTGGGGCCATCTCTTCCACTTTGTGAAGGGACAACTGAGAGCAGTGACCAGAGCAGAGACCCACTGGGCTACCCGGTTCCGATCGGAGGAGAGGGAGAGGATAAATAAGTTAAGGTCTTCTGCCATATCCCCCAGCCAGATTTCCTTGTGGTCTTTTTTTATATGCATAGATAGATGCCCTATACACGTACACACCTGTGTGTGTATGTGTGTGAATGTGCTAACAAACTATATGATTTATTTCACAGCTTATTTGCTCATACCTTGGCTTTTGCCTCTCTTGGAGCCTTGTCTGGGAAAATCAATTTTGCTTTTACAAAACAAACTAGGTGACAATGATGTGTCAGTGAAGGTTCACTTATTGTCATGAATGTATCTCTGTGGTGCAGATGTTGGCAGGGGAGCAGTCGTATATGTGTGGGTGGCAGAGGGTAAATAGGAACTCTTCGTACCTTCTGCTCAGTTTTGCTGTGAACCTAAAACTGCCCTAAAAAATAACACACATTTTTAAAAATGAATTAATCTAAAAAGTAGAGAAACAAGCCACATACTTTCTCAGTGCGCTTCTTCCCAGACGATGCTCCTCTGATTCTCGGTAGCAAGTCTGTTTGCCAATCTCCCTTTCCCAGAAGCGTTTGAGCTCATGGCAAGTGTTCCGGCAGAAGACCTCCCGGCGAGTGTACTGATTGTTCATCCCCTGGAAAAGAAAAGGACGGCTGAACCCCCGTGAAACAAGGCCCCTCAGACTCTGCAGGGTATAGACATCTGTCTGAATCCAGACCCTGTCATTACAAGAGGGGATGGTGGACAGCCACAGAACCTCTATGAGTAAGAGGACACGTGTGGCCCCGGGGCCTGCTGCTGCTGGCCATCAGGACACAGAGAGCTGTGAGCAGAAAAGTGGCCCATAGGAAATGCAAAGGTGCTGGAGCAGGTGCCCATGGACAGGCACCTGGCAAACACCTCTGTCCTTCCTTCCCTCCCACAGAACAATCATTTCTTAACCTTTTATCAGCAAGGAATGTGTGCCAGGCAGTGTGTCCACCTTGGTCTGTTCAGTTATCACAACATCCACATGAGATAGGCATTACCTTCCTCAATTTATAGCTGACACATCTGAGGAGTTACAAAACTTGCCTGTGGTCCCCCAACAATAACTGGCGAGGGCAGATTCCATACTGATGAAAGTTTCCAAGCCTTTACTAAAGGGGTTTGTCATAGAAGATGGTTCAAGGGCCTGACACACCCGGAGCAAGCTGCATGGAGGCACATGCTTGTGTGTGCACACGCACAGATGGGTTCTGTGTGTGGAATGACACGTCAGACTCACATAATGCCAACTTTTTTCCATGAAGAAACTCTGCTCAGCTGTCAGATCTAAGTGGGCCCACTAGAAGGTCAAGAGCAAAGGCTGCAGGTGCTCCCGTCTGTGGCTGGGCCCCTGCAGAGGGGGGCTGGGGAAATGTGAGCCTAGGAGAGTTGGCTTGGCTCCCCCTGAGCGGGATGGGCCCTGATCGCAGGAAGGGCTGTCCGTGGGGTACTGGTGGGTCCAGATCGGCATATTACAAGATGTTCTGGGAGATAAGACTGGAGGGGCAAGGGCTGACACAGTGGGGGAACTCAGGGAGAAGCTGTGACCAGGGTGGGAGGGGTGAGATGACTAAAAGTGGGCAGCCTCCCAAGGGACCTGGAAGTCACTTCCCACAATCCAGTGGACAGTGAAGGAAGGGATGTCAGTGGAGACCCCTGGTTGTGCCCGATGCATAGGAGGAGGGATGCGGAGAGCCTTGGGGAGGGACCTTGAGTAGCAATGGGGGTTTGAGTTGCCTGGGTGCCAACACCTAGGGGAAGCACTGAGGGGACACCTGAAAGCTGTCAGCCTGGAACTCAGCTTGGAGGTGTGGGCCTCAGCTCTTTCAGAGAGGGTCGGGGGGAAGGGGAAGAGTCTGAGGCCAGATGTCCTGGAACACTCCAGACCTGTATTCCCACTGCCTCGACGTACCTTCTGTTTGTCTATCTCCTCATCTTTACAATTTCTCTGAAGATCAAATTTGATCACAAATGTGAAAGCATTTGGCAGTTTATAAAGTTCTGAATAAATATAACCCTGAGCTTGGTCCTGGCCTCTGGTTTTCTGGCTGTTGTCTGGCATAAAGACACCATCAGCTGAAGTTCAGTGAATGTCACTGAAAGCACAAATAAGTGTTAATCTCCTTTATTTCATAATATTAAGTATTTGGCTTCCTGGGTATATGACTGAGATTCATTTGTCTCTGTCCCTGGTCTGTTGGCCACCATTTAGGACTGCTTAGATGACAGGGCAGAGTCTATTCTTAGGTCAAACAGGAAAAACAACCTCCCTCTGAGGACCACGCTCAGGGGCACATTTGGTAAGAGCTTTTGTCCTGTGTCCATTCCTCTGTGCCACATCGGAGGGGAGCCTTGCCGCACACACTCACTGGGAGTGTCCCCTGTGGGACTGACATCCATGTCTACCTCCCTTTCATCATGTTATTTTACAAACTGAACAGAAGCTTTGCTGGAAGATGCTGGAGACACAATACTAAAAACAAGTAAGACATTTTTTTTTTTTTGTTGTTGCAGTTTGGCCGGGGCTGGGTTTGAACCCACCACCTTCGGCATATGGGGCTGGCGCCCTACTCACTGAGCCACAGGCACCGCCCAACAAGTAAGACATTTTTAAAAATGTGTTTGATATCTTGTTTAGTCATTGTTCTCACCGTGAACAAAACTGTAGCAGCTGCTATCACCAGTCTTGTGCCCTTAAGGAAACAAAATTAATGACAACTTTAGAAATACACTTTTAGGAAAACATAAAAATAAGGCAGAAGGAGGGAATTAAGGTACTGTGACCCTTCACCTCTAAGGGCTGACCCTGGGATAAGACAGCATCCCTCCTGAGATGACTTCAGGTATGACAGAGAGTGAGGTGAGTACAGAGAGTCCCCTGTCTAAGGGTCTGGGTGCTTCCTAGGGGAATGGACACTCAGTGTGAGTGGTTGTGCTGATAATAGCCCTGCAGAGTTGGGAGCCACAGAAGGAAATTAGGGCCTGTCTGAGGTTGAAGAAATGTTCTGTATCTTGTTTATAGTGATGATTATGTAGCAGTACACAATCCTTAAAACTTATCAAACTCCACACTTAAAATAGGTGAACTATATGGCACCTAATTATACCTCAATAGACAGACGGGAAATGTTTCTTCCACCTTTGGACTAGAGCGTCATCCAAGTTCTCTGGCTCTCACCTGCTGGGACTCCGCTAGCAATTTACCCTTAGGCGTTTAGCCCATTCCTTTGCGGGTAACGTGTTTCTGTGTTTGCGTTTTGGTTTCTTGGTGTCTGAAGTGAGCACAACTGCTGCTCCTTGAAGAAGCATGTGAGGAGACTAGGATTACTTGGAAAGTCCTTAGGATACAGGGCATTGTCCTTGATAAAGAAACAGCTCTATTCTTCTGTGTCTCCTCAGCCAAGAGCACCACCCAATCTGGTGTTTGAGAGAATCAGGACTACTGCTCAATCACCACCAATTTGGGAAAGCTATAATAACCTCAATGACAATTATGAATTTTAATTTACAAAGTTAATCAATTCATCCTTAAAGAGAACTACAGCACGCCGAGATGTGCAGACATCAGATCTGTTTAATTTTTGCCATCTGAGAGGCTCTGGTGCTGCACAAGGAGCCACCTAGTGTTCAGTGAGCCAACTGCAACAAAGGAGCCCTGCCCCTCAGAGCCTGACGCTGTGCCAGCAATCTCATTTCCCAAGTCTTGGGTTGCTCAGGGTATGAAACCCACATGGAGAAATCTGAGAGCTGTTTTTCTAAAAAAGAGTTCTGCTTATTTTGATCATTCTTATGACGCGGCTACAGCGGCTACGTACCGGACCACTGCGTCACACCAGTGTACTGCTTGTGTATCTGATACCTCTTCTATAGCAACTGTTTGTGATTATTTTTCACATTTCAAAAAGTATGTTTTATTACTTTTTACATTTTTATTTATGATTAAAACTTGAAACAGAATAGAAGGGGCTGGGTGCAGTGGCTCATGCTATTTATTCATCGAGGACAATATCTTTGTTTCCTAAGGACTTTCCTGATACTGATAGTCTCCTAGGGCTTCGGGAGGCTGAGGTGGGTGGATTGCTTGAGCTCAGGAGTTTGAGACCAGCCTTGGCAAGAGCAAGAGCCCATCTTTACAAAAAACAGAAAAAAAATAGCCAGGTGTTGTGGTGCACACCTGTAATCCCAGCTCCAGGGAGACTGAGGCAGGAGGATCTCTTGAGCCCAGGAATTTAAGGTTGTTGTGAGCTATGATGACACCATTGCACTCCACTGGGGCAACAGAGTGAAACTCTGCTGAAGAAGAAGGAAAAGGTGGTGGGGGGATAAGAAGGGGCAGAGGGGGAGGAGTGAGGAGGGGAGAGGAGAGCAGAAATAGAACAGAAGGGCTTTAGTTACAGGTAAAACGGAGGAAGCGCGCTCTAACTTGTCCCTCCTGAGAGCATAGTTCAGGACAGAATGCAGGGTGCAGCTGTTTGAGGTTTCTTTAAAGTAAATGGTAGCAAGTTGATTAGAAAAGAAAACCAGAACTCCAGTTACCACTGAATGGCACTAACTTTTCCATTTTTATTCACGTATCCCCAGCTTGGGTTCAAGGCAACCAGAAACCCAGAAGTGGGAACATGGACAGATAGAGCTCCCAGAAATCCTCTTGGAAGATTGCTCAAAGACTAAGGACAACACTTGATTGTCCATGAACTTCCGAGGTGAAGGAGGTGTGGTGACAACTGAATCAAATGGCAACCCGACCTGCAGAGACACAAAACCCTGAGGGCAGAGAGTCTTGCTATCTGAAGGAAGGCTGTGGCCTTTGGAGGGTGAAGGTGACCCTGGCTGCTTATTTTCTATCTTGGTCTCCTTGGTACTTGGGTCAGATGTAAGTGCAGTTACAGAGAGTGTGCAGCAGAACTGGGAAACTAAAGTTCTAGATTTCTGGCCAAAAGACTAAAAAAGAGGACTCCAGAGAATTGCAAAATAGCAAAATACCAGGAACAGCTTGGAGGGGAGCAAGCCTCAGAAAGAGACCCCTGGAAGGTTGCAGCTGTGCATGCGCGGCTCTGATCTCAAACAGTACACCAAAGACTTTCCAAACTAAGGGATAGGCTCAGGCCATCACCACCTATGGCATCACAAAGAATTTCAAAGGAAAGGACTTGGAAACCACAACTCACAGAAGGCTGGTTGGAGTTTGAGGCCTGAACCCCATCACACAGATTATCTGCTAAAACAAACAGCAAAATCTGTATTCTCCAAAGGAGAAGACAAGGCTAAAAGTGCAAGAATTTAAAATGTCCAAGCTAGAGCTCATATTAAGGAAAACCTCCACAAGCATGAGGAAAGAAAACCAACAGATGGCAATAAAAATCACACAGACATGATAATCTGACAAACTTAAAACAATTGTTATAAAAATGCTTTAAGAAATAAGGCAAACATTTTAAAAGTGAAATGGAAGAGAGCAATTAATAAGTTGGGCTTCATCAAAGTCAAAAACGTATGCTCTACAAAAGACATAAGGGAATGAAAAGACAAGGGACAAACTGAGAAAAAAATTGCCAATCACATATATGTCAAAGGACTTTTATCCAGAATGTATGAAGGACCCTCACAACTCATCAGTAAGAAAACAACCTAACTGGGAAAGCACTTGAACAGACATTTCACTGAAGGGGATACACAGATATCAAATAAATAGATCAAAAGATATTGAACATCAATAGCCATTAGGGAAATGCAAATTGCAAACATGTAGAGATAGCACCACATTCCTATGAGAATAGCCAAGATAAAAAATAGACAAGTGCTAGAGAGGATTGGTGTGGAGCAAGTGAAACTTTCATACATTGCTGGAAGGAATGCAAAATGGTGCAGGTATTATTCTGGAAAACAGTTTGGCATTTTCTTATAAAGTTAGTGAAACATACGCACACTATTTGACACAGCAATTCCGCTCTTAGATATTTAGCCTAGAGAAACGTAAACTCATGTTCAAGCAAAATCCTGCATACCTGTACACAGCTCTATTCATGATTGCCAAAAAAGTGGAGATAAGCCAATAGTCTTTCAGTGGGTGAATGGATAAAAATTTGCCAGATTTCCATAGGATGGAAGACTGTGCACCAATAAAAAGGAACAAAGTATTGACACATGCAATAACTTGGATGAGACTCAAAGGCATTGTGCAGAGTGGAAGAAGCCAATCTCAAAAGGCTTCTATCTTCTCTGATTCCGTTCACATGACATTCTTGAAAAGACAAAACAATAGTGACTGCCTGGGCTTAGAGACAGGGGGGTGGGTATGACTGGAAAGGCATAACCTGAGGGAATGTGTTGGAGAGACACGATGGAGTGTTCTGTTTCCTGATGGTGGTGGTGAAGCTGTGTGTGTTGACACTCGCAGAATTGAGCAGGCACCAGAGTTATTTCTTACTGTGTGTTAATATAAAAGTAAACATTTAAAAGACAGAACAGAAAATATTTTTAGTAAAATATATTTCAGCTTTATGCTGATTTGATAAGCTTCAGCCGAAAAGTCTCAAAGATTATTTACTGTCACTGAAACACCACTGAGCCCTGTAACCCAGTTGTCCCGTGAACCAGCAGCACTGGCCCCCCCTAGGAGTTGGTACAACAGCAGAATTTATCAAGTCCAAAATCTGACTCAAAATCTGCTTTTCAATCTGATCCCCAGATGACCCTTGTACATATGACAGTTTAAGAAGCGCTGCTTCAGAACTACAGAGACGACGCTAAGGCACATCCTCTTAAATGTCGGTCTTCTGAGAAGCCCTATGTGCTGGTGCACCTCCATCGGAACATTCCTTGAGGGCGTTTGTTCTTTTGGGGTTTCGGCATCTCTCAGTCAATATGTGCTGTTGTTCTTTAATGTGTATCATCTCATTAGAGCCTTGTAAAGTGAACACTGGACTCTGATTTCTGGCTTCTCTTAGCGTTTGACTTGTTTTCAATGCATCATTAAATTACATAAAGTGGGTATGGAAAAGCCCCATTAAGATTTGTAAGTCATTCCCAAGCAGGTGCAAGCAAGTGGGTTCAGACGGAAAGATGAATTCCCTTCCCCCCAGAGCATAAGCTAAGCCTCGACCCCAGGCACTGTCAGGTTCATCATCCTTTACCGTTGAGATGAATCTGCTGCTGTCTTGATGTGGTGTAAAGGAAGGCAAGTGTTGCAGCTCTTGACTCCTCAGGTCTGGGGCTCACAAAGGCCACGGCCGGGTCCTGAAACCTCAGAGTCTCAATCTTTTATATGCAGGGTAGAGGAGTCACAGAAATGCCTCAGCCTGTCATGGTTATGGGCACCAAATTAGTAGCAGAATCATAGACATCTCATTCCAGGAACACGGTGGCCTTGGTCCTGGTGAAAAAACTGCCCTTCCCTGCTCCCATGCCCACCCCGGGGGCAGGCGAGCTTCTTGCTCTGGCAGGTGCTGCAGAGGCCATGACTTGGCGAGAAGCAGAGTCAGTGTTTAGAAGATGCTCTGGATCATCTGCAAGCATGAACCCTCGGTGCATGGGCCAAAACTGCCCTCCACAACTCACGAAGGAGCCTGGGATGGTGTGATAGACAAGTCACACTTTGTGGTCACCTTACAGGATGGTTTAAAAAGGCATGTAGTTCATTGGAGCTGCTAATCCATGGGTAGATCTGGGTGATGACATTTCACAATCTGCTCAGTCCCCCCCGCAGAGGGGGCAGAAGCAGTGACTGTTTTCCAGGAAAAGATATCAAACCAAGAAAGGCTTCTCAGTTGAAAGTGACCTTTATGCATGGTATAGTCTTGCATTAAACTTTTGGAATGTTCTCTTGTCTGAGAACACAGTTCAGGTTGTCATCAAAGCCTGCGTTGCCACCAATAAGCCTGCTTATGACTTCAGTTACAGAAGTCACAGTGTTGATTCTAAGGGCAACCCTGATGCCACTGAAGTATATTTAAAGGTAAAATCTACTGATTTTCCTTTCGGTGTTTTTCTGTTGACAGATGTTATACACAGAAAAGATAGGATAAAAATGGCAGTGCAATATTTCTACTCTAAGTTTAAATATCCATTTCCTCTTTATAAAATCGCAATGAAACCGAATATTTAATAGCTGGAAGATTATCTTGAAGGATTGGGTTGTTGTTGTTTTTGTCTTTTCCTTGACATGCTAAATGCTGGGAAAGCCTTTTTGGTTACATCAGATTCTTTAAATTTTATTGAGTCCATTAGCAAGTCCTCCAAGAACAAGCTTATAAAATTAAGGGTTGCTGCTCCCTTTGGGCTCACAAGTGATCTGAAAAAACCCACCCAATCCACTAGCAGAAATTTTATTGCCTCCATAATTTGTTTACTTCAAAGGACAACCATTTACAAGTTTCCTAGTTCATGTGAAGTTTGAATCAATGACCTTCTGAGTTTCCAAATTTTCATGGATGGAGACTCCTCTATGGTCTTCTTAATCAGACTGAAGCCAAGTATCTCATTTACAACGAGGTTGTGCCCTTAATCCATGTTAGCTACAGACTTTCTCTAAGTTTAAGAGGACTCCAGAGACAGAAAAATATTTCTTTGGGACTAGGGTGGGGACTGTAGCTGACTCTATACCTCCTTAGCTAAAGTCACTCCCCGAGACCTGTTCCCAAGGTTTATGGCTGCATGGGGAAGTTTAGGTCTTCTCTGCATGGATACAA
The DNA here is from genome assembly GCF_027406575.1 of Nycticebus coucang. NCBI lineage: Eukaryota > Metazoa > Chordata > Mammalia > Primates > Lorisidae > Nycticebus > Nycticebus coucang. Next base: position 91,603,940 of record NC_069787.1, on the reverse strand, counting down.
ATGTTTTTCACATTATAGGCTAACAAACATTTAAAATTGTATCTAGCAAACCTCACAGCTCTGGAGGAGCCCGGCACAGCAGTTTGCGGGTTTAGTGTGCTTCCGCTCACGTTTGTGGTTTTGATTTGCGTGAAGTTTTACATGCTTCACTTTATGGGTTAATTTCAAATTATTCTGATTAGCTCAAGCTATTACCCACTGGAAACCAAGCTACTAGTGAATGACGAGGCTCCTACAAGAGGAGAGAATTGTGCTAAAGAAAGTGGACTGGCTCTTTGCTCCAGCCTGGTCCTGCCTGTTTCAAGCGTCCTTTGCTCACTTGGATCCACCTGGAGCAGCAGCCCCTTCCTGGATGCTTCTGAGACAAGAGATGTGGCTGACTTTACTTACCACTTCTCATGGATAGTCACGGTTCTCTTCCCTTTTCTGGACACATGGATGACTGCGTGCCCAGAGCCATGGGTCTAGTCCTAGCCAAGTGCTGGGAAAGAGGTAATGTGTGCTTGCTTCCAGGCCATAGCACTTAGGAGCTGGTGTGAGCTTTTCCATGTTCCTACTGCTATGAACCCCGAAGCCTCTTGTTGAGATGGAGATGCTGGAAAACCGCATAAGCCTGGGATGTTGAGTGAAACCTTGGATGGCCCTGGAAAGTTGGCTGCAGCTGGAGGAGGTTTTGGAACAAAAAATAAACTGCTGCAGTTGTTCATTTCAGAAACTTTGGTGTTGCCCTTTATGGCATCGTGATCTAGCCTCTTTGATTGATACGTGCATAAATCAAATACAATTGTCAAAAACAAGGCCTGCTCTGGTTGTATGATTCGTGCCGTTGCTTAGTCACCTGTTGATAGCGGAGTGTCAAAGAAGAAGGGTGCTTTTCATGGTGGGAGGAGGATATTGATTACTACCCAAGAGCCACTGGCCGTTTCTTCCTTGTGACAAAGCCTCAGTTTTGCTTAGGAAATATGCCCCCCCATCATCACCGCAGACACCCTTTCCCACGTAGTCACACAGTTCATTGTAAAATAGGAAATACAAAACCTGTAGAGAGATATTGATAATGTTAAACAATGGTTTTTATTGGTATGATAAATAATAACTAACATTTATCGACTCTGGTTAGGTGTCTGGTACTGTTCTAAGCTACACACACACACACACACACACAGCAATCCTCTGATAAGGGTACTATTATCATTTCATTCCACAGATGAGAAGGGTGAGCACCTTATCTGAGATCTTGTTAACAGTGAGTGACAGGTATTTTTTTTTTTTTGTAGAGACAGAGTCTTACTGTACTGCCCTCAGTAGAGTGCCGTGGCGTCACACGGCTCACAGCAACCTCTAACTCTTGGGCATACGCGATTCTCTTGCCTCAGGCTCCCAAGCAGCTGGGACTACAGGCGCCCGCCACAACGCCCGGCTATTTTTCTGTTGCAGTTTGGCTGGGGCTGGGTCCGAACCCATCACCCTCGGCATATGGGGCCGGCGCCCTACTCACTGAGCCACAGGCGCCACCCGAGTGACAGGTTTTTTTTTGAATCCAGTAGCATGACTTCAAAGCCCTTAATCTAGTGTGAGCACGTAGAGTTGACTCTCTGCTAAAGGCTATGCCCAGACTTCTGGGTGTCTTTGCCCTTGTACTTCTACCGTCTGCTCCCTACTAATAAGATTCATAAAGAAGGGGGTTGCTACAGCGGAGTGTCGTGTCACAGAAGAAGGGTGACCTTCTATTTGACTCCCTCCAATCTCATGCTGAAATTTGATGTCCAGTGTTGGAGGTAGGGAATAATGGGAGGTGTTTGTGTCATGGGGGTGGATGTCTCCTGAATAGATTAATGCCCCCTTGGTGAGAGTTCCCACTCTGTGAGTTCCCCTGAGAACTGATTTTTAAAAAGAGTCTGACACCACACCTCTTGCTTCCTCTCTCACCCTGTGATCTCTACACAGGCTTCCCTTTACCTTCCACCATGAATGGAAACAGCCTGAGGCCCTGACCAGAAGCAGATGCTGGTGCCTTGCTTCTTGTAGAGCCTGCAGAACTGTGTGCCAAAGAAACATCTTTTCATTATAAATTGCCCAGCCTCAGGCATTCCTTTATAGAAACACACAATGGACTAAGATAGGGGTTCTCCAACAAAATAAAAAAAGATACCACAAAACAAAAAAGATAGAACAGCAGGCAGGCTAGCCTCCCCACAAGTTGTCCTTGGGAGCAGGGTCACTAGCAGTCATAGCAGAGGAGCACTCCCAGGCTCTGTCTTTTCTTTCTTTTTTTGTTTGTTTCAACTTTTTATTTTAGAATAATTATAGATTCACAGGAAGTTACAAAGAAATGTACAGGGAGGTCCTGTGCACCCTCCACCCAGTGTTAAGCCCTTGTATGACTATGGCAGTGTCAAACCCCAGAAACTGACAGTGGTACCGTCACAGAGCTTCTTCAGCTTTCCCCAGTCTCACATGCATGTGTGTGTACACCTGTAGCACCAACCAATTTCCTCCTATATGTATATTTGGGTGTCCTCCACTACAGTAAGGTACAGGCCCGTTCCATCACAAGGATCCTTGGGTTGCCCTTTTGTAGGTCACAGCCACTTCCCTCCTTCCCACTCCCCATATCCTCCAGAAACCACTAATCTGTTCCCATAACTTCGTCATTCCAAAAGTGTTATGTAAATGGATCACACTGTAGGTGATATTTTGAGGTTGGCATTTTGCACACAGCATAATATTTCCTGGAAATCCATCCAAACTGTTGATTTTGTATATCAGTAGCTGTTTCTTTTTATTGCTTAGTAGTATTTCATGGTGTTAGTCCACCAGTTTGTTTAACCAGTCACCTGTTGAAGGATGTTTGGTTGTTTTCAGTTTTTCGCTGTTATCAGTGAAGTGGTACGAACATTTGTGCACAGGTTTCTGTGCAAACATAAGTTTTCTTTTCTCCAGGATAAATACCCACGAGCTTGACTGCTGGGTCATATGGTAAGTACATGTTTAGCATCTTAGAAACTCCAGAGTGGTGATGACATTTCACAGCTTCATCTTGCAAATATCCTACGTTATATCTTTCTTTTCATTTATATTTTGCTTTGCTTTTTAAAAAGCTTCTCATTTTAAAATAATTTTGCATTTAACATAAAAGTTGCAAGAATAGTACAAAGAATTCTCATATTCTTCTCCAAGATCAACTAAATGTTAATTTTGCTACATTTGCTACAGTATTTCCTACCTCTGTCTCTTTCTATATCTATCATCTATCTGCCTTTCTGTTTCTTTTTGAAACTATTTGAAGGTAAGTTGTAAACATTATGCCCCTTTACTTCTAAATACTTCATTGTGTATTTCCCGAGAACAAGATCGTTACCTTATATATCACCATACAGTGATCAAAATGAGGACATTTAACAATTATTACCTAAAATACAACTATAGAATTTTTTTTCCCTTGGGATCTCATCACAAATCACAGGCTATATTCACTTATGTCTTTTTGCTTTAGCCACTTTTAACCTAGGAGAACTTTTCAGCCTCTCCTTTTATTTTAAGGACACAGGCCAGTATTTTATAGCATGCCTCTCAATTTGGTTTTGCTCGCTGTTTCATCATCATTAGATTCAGCTTGTGGATTTTGGGCGTGAGTGCCATGGGAGTGATGATGCTTCCTGCTGGGGTATCCTAACAGGAAGCACAAGATAGCCATTTGTTCCACTATTGCTGGTGTTGGCTTTTATCACATGATTAAGGTGGTCTCTGCCAGTTTTCTCCTTTTATGATGGTAAGTATTTGTGGGGAGATGTTGTGAGACTGTGCAAATATCTTGTTGCTCATTAAATATTTAGCCTCTGATTTTAGCATCCTCTGATGATTTTTGCCTGCAACAATTTTTATTATGATGGTTGCAAATTTAATCTTCTAACTCCATCTTTCCTTCTATATTTATTAGTTGACATCCTACAGTAAACTTTCTTCTTGTCAACTATGAGCCTATTGATCTATTTACCTAAATATCTGTCTGTTTTATTATAAGTATGACTCATAAATTATTATTTTATTCAATAGATTATAATACATTATCGTTTTTAATTTTGATGCTCAAATTGTCCCAGATTTGGCCAGTGGAAGCCACTTAAAGCTTTAACGTGTCTCCACCATTCTTTGAGCACTTTTTCACCTCTTGGCACAAGAAGTTCCAGTCTCATCTTGTACTCTTCCTGTCCTGGCCCAGGACTGAGTTACTTCTCCCAGGAGCCCTGGCTCCTTTTAGAGGAGAAAGTATTGATAAGCTGAGACCTGGTTCTGGGTGTGCCTGCACGTTGGGGGTGTCATAGCTGTTAAGCCCTGTCAGAGCCTGGGTCTGGAGAGTTGTCCAAGGTGAGTCCAGGGGATGCTACAGAGCCTCGTGCTGCTTGGTAGATTTCTAGTCACCTTTCCTCCCAAGACATCCCAATGCAGCAAGAGCTGTGTAGTTGAAGCAGTCCTTGTAGGACAGGAGAGAAGCAGGGGCCACAGCCAAAGACAGGCCTCATGAAACACTCCCCAGGCAAAGCATTGGAAAAATAAAGCCCTCCCCACCTTATCCCACTCCCAGAATTAGCTCTCGTCCCAGAGGAGATCCTGATAGATGGAGACATTGCTGCTATTACTGTTACTTTTTCCTTTCTTAGAACTAGGGGATTTATGTTGCTTCAGGTTTTGAGCATGTGTTGTCCCCAGATGATGGAAGAAAATTCAAGGGGCTCCCAAGACCCAGTTGGATTTTGAGACATTGCATCCAGTGCAGCAAGTTCTTTGCCCTGAGAGCTAACTTATTAGGCATGGTGGTGGGAAGGTGTTAGGAGAGAACAGAATAAATAGCATGAAAAGAGAACTGTTTTGTGGAAGATAACAATCCAAGTTTAAAAGATTCTCCACCAAACTGGTTAAAGAAAATCCACCCTGCAAACCAGGAATCTGAGCTATTAAGAATTGATTTGGGCTAGGCGTGGTGGCTCATGCCTGTAGTCCTAGCAGGGGTGGGTAGATTGCCTGAACTCAGGGGTTGGAGACCAACCTGAGCCAGAGCGAGACCCCTGTCTCTAGTAAAAATAGAAAAAATAGCTGAGTGTTGTGCCGGGCACCTGTAGTCTCAGCTTCTTGGGAGGCTGAGGCAAGAGAATTGTTGGAGCCCAAGAGTTTGAGGTTGCTGTGAGCTATGATGCCATGGCACTCAACCAAGGAGGACAGAGTGAGAATCTGTCTCAGAAAACAAAACAAAACAAAACAAAATGAAAAAAGAAAAAAACAGAGTTGATTTGGCTCCAGGAAAGTAGAAATCTTGGGACTTTGTGAGATATCCCATTTATAAGGAAGGTGGCTGATGTAGGCTGATGTACTGAGTTTGGGGAGTGAGTTGCAGAAGAAGAAGTTATGAGTCACTGGTCAGAAAGGGATGGGAGAAAACACACTTGCTCCCAGGAAGGGCTAGCTCTGTCTTTTGTGATGGGGCTCTGTGAACCCACTGGTCAGGGCAAGATGCTTTCATTCACTGCTGAGATGCAAGGGCTGCCCTCAACAGTGTTCAGAACTTTTATAGGCAAGTTCAATAAGGCAGAAATCAGGGGGTTGGGGGAGGGTAAGCCAATCCATTTCTTCACTTTTTAGTAATATTGGTTTTGTGACAACTAGAGTATTTATGTAGATCACATGGTATTTCCATCCTTCACTTGGCTGCTTTTCTGGGATAGGCTGACTGGACCAGGAAAGGCCTTTCCAAGGCTGGTAACACGGTGAGCCTTCCTATTAACACAATCATGGTCTTTCTTCCTAACACTCCAATAGGGTGAGCGCCAGTCCCTTTAGGATCTCACAGTGCTTTACACATGACATGTTAGTTATCCCATAGTTTTATAGTTAGAAGGAGTGTAAAATTAGTAAAAAGAGAAAATAAAAATTCTAATATATTATTATTGTATCTTATACAATTGTTATTTTATCTAATAAAATTATTATCAGCTATCATTCTAATAAAATTGAAGTGCAGGAGACTAATTTTCGACAAGGGGGAGAAAGAGGAAGAGGAACCTATACCGCGCGTGGCATATTATGAAGCATTTTATGTCACAGTGTGACTGAAAATCTTCACATGACGTTATCTTTCCTGTTTTAGACATAAAAATTACAGCCAGATTGACTGAATAACTTGCACATGATCCCATAGCTATAAGTGGCAGAACCGGGACTCAAATCTGTCCGATCGCAATGCATGCAAGCACTCTTGAAGCTGTTACATTTGCATCTAGTTGAAATTGGCCCCAATATTAGGCACGTTAAATATAATTTTAAATATATTTACAAATATAATTTATAAATATCCATATAAAACATGAGTAACACTGGGTAATTTGAGCCACCTGTGACTAAAACATGCCAACGTGTCTAGCCATCATTTAATAGGGAGGAAGTAGGGAATTCAAAGTTACATCTTTGATACTTACATAGAAAACAACTATTAGCCACTATGGTCAATAAAAAACAGATGACCAAATAAATGACCAACTGAAATGGGGTAGTTGGGGTTTGCTCAATAGAGAGTTAAGGGTTGGAGTCTAAGACCATGGGTTCTGGGACTCACTTTACTCCACGTGACACCTGACAGCTCAGCTTCATTATCTGTGAAATGCAGGGCTAGTCCTTACCCTCGATTATGATGTGGCCCAGGATTGACTGGTGGAGAAGAAACTGTCATGAAGGGACCCAAACAAGTACAGATAGTTAGAAGGCACACACGGCCAAGATGACAGAGGTAACCTTTCCGCCCAGCATTTTGAGAACAGATCTGACTGTAAATATTCTAACCTATTATCTTAAGAATGCGCCATTTGAAGATCATAACATCTTTCTCTCTCTCTCTCTCTTTTTTTTTTTTGTTTGAAAAAGATGGTCACTATAAGTAAAGAGGTCTCTGGAGGGCTAGGCCGCTTCTGAGGGAAGTCCAGAAGTGACATGAATAACTCACTGAGGGGCTGGGCCTCTTACTCTGATGTCTCTGGGTAGCTTTAATTCTGGGTAAACCCAGGGCTCCTTTGCCAGGAGCACAGTAGACTGTTAAGTAGGGAGCAGCTGAGCATCTTTCATTTCCCTGCCTTTACCAGGCTCGACTCCTGCCTTCCAGGTGCTTTGACCTGGTGGAGAGGTTAAGAGTCATGTCTGTGAGTCCTGCAACCATAAAAATTTAATACAGATTTTGTAGGACACTTTTTAGATTATAATGTGCTTTCAATTACATTATCTAATTTAATGAGTGACAAAAAGTGGAACAAATCTAACAAAAGACATAAGACAAACATGGCACATTCCCCAAACAATGCTGCCCCTGCTGCAGACCGTGTGATCAGAGTGCAGGAGGAGGCCTGAAGGTGAGCAGGCTCATGGGAGCTGGCAGCCTGGCAGAGGCAGGTGGAGCCAATGCCCCTCACGTCTCATGCCCCCTGCCCACCATAGACTCCACCTGGTACAGTGCCAGGAACTGGACCTTCTCAAGAAACATCCTCAGCAAACTCTGACAGAAGCCCCACTCTGAGGCTGTGCATGTGTTCGACTGGTCTGGGTAGACCACAGATCCTTGGAGATGAACGAAGCTGTAAGCAATGATTAGAAGTCTGTGCCCTGGCGATTTATCTCCAAGGACCTCATTTAGAACAGTGCCTTGAAAAGGATAGGAGTCGTGGCTCCCTTGGCCTGACATTTTCTAACTCCCTTATAAACCTGATTCATATTCCATTACTTTCAGATCCGCAGTCCCTGCCTGGCTGCTGAGGTGCACACCAGTGAGTAAGCCACCTGGATTATACTGGCCACTGGGGTGCACACCAATGAGTAAGCCACCCTGGATTATACTGGCATTTTCACCAGAGTCTCCGGTATCATTCTCTGAAGGAAAATGAGAGCAGGGAAAGATCCTCCAGCAATAGTACTGATGGGAGGATCACTTTGGGCAAGGGACATTTTGGGATACTTCCAGACATTCAGAGTGAGGCTGCTGAGTCCAGGCATAGTTTGCCCGGACATGTCCTTAGGCTTCAGAGAGGCCTCGGGAAGGGTGGAGGTGGCCCACAGAGCAGCTCTTTGCCAGCCCTGAGGCCAGCTTCATGCAGAAGGGATTAGGCTGAAGGGACAGTGGGATGAGACTCCTCCTCCATCCCACCACCCAGGGGTGGGTGGGCAAACACATGCCCAGATCACATCATGGGCTGAGGGTAGCCAGTGATCCGTGAGTGACCAGGGCTGAGCCAGGGCTGCTGCTGGATAGCTGGGGAGGCCAGCACTTGGACTTGAAGGCCTCCGCCTTCTGCCAGGTTCCCTATAGGCTCCTCCTGGCTGCATAGCCTGTGGCCTAATTCCCCTCCTCTCTCTCTTATCTCCTGATAATCAAGGTGTTAACATGGGACACCCAGGGGACTGAGGGAGTACAGGGGCCAAGTAAAGACTGGGGTCTGTTGGGCCTTGTGGCCTTAGAAACCCATTTCAATTCCTCCTGTTATTCTAAGTTCATCTGTGGAATGAGGGACTTTAAGGTCTTGTCCAGCTTGAACAATCAGTGGTTTCAGAGAGGGTTCTTAACCCAAGGTCCGTGGATCTTGACTGGGTTTCAAGGGATCCATGAGGCCTCTGAGGGTGCACAAGCGCTTGACTGTATGTTCATAATGCATTTCTTTCTGGGAAGAGTGTTGATAGCTTCCTTAAATCCTCACTGGACTCAGAGACAATGACACTTATAGGGCATGTGTAATAGGGTAAGCACCCTTCTCACTGTTTAAATCAAGGAACTCACATCTGGTCATCACATCGATTCCCAGAGACACAGAGAGGGTAAGTAATCCCAAGGCCACAGTGGGCATTTAGACTCTGCAGCCCAAGCTCTGAACTACTACTCCACATTGGGTGAGCAATGGTTTTTTCGTTCTTTCCAGTATCTGCAAAAAACCCTCTATCTTCACTTGCAGTGATGTTATAAAGGTGAATAAGGTATTTTAAGGTTGAATTTCTCTTCCAATTTAAATCACCAGTGTTGATTTAATTGTTAATAATTAAATCATTAGTGCCAATTTAAGTCATTAATAATAAGTGGTAATGAATCAATTATAATAAATCAACAATAATGCTTTAAGTCATTAATAATGAAGCATAATTAGCATGACAAATGCATGAGTCCCATGTAAGTTTTGTTTCTTAGTAACTGATCTCTGCTAATTCCTGTTTTTTGCAGATCCCTGCAATTGTCCAATAATGTCTTGAGAAAATCAATGTTATTATTCTTCACAACTATAGTTAAAGTTATTCCCAAGTCTTGCATGACAAATTATTTTTCCTGCAGTATTAGCCTATTGTTACCCAAACATATATCTATAAAAAGAAGTGAATAGCAAGATAAGAGAGACATAAAAGACAATTCATTACTTATAAAATGTTTTTCTGTAGAACACCCAACATGGAAAAAATTACTTCATTATAATCAAGAGTGATGGCCTATCTTAACTTCATGTTTCTATATATGTACTCTGGAGACTAAGCCGTCTTTATGCAAAATTTGTGCCAGATGACTTTATTGAGTTCTTTGGATTCAGGCAGTAACACACATGACTTGGAGAGTTTGGTATTTATGGTGGTATCAGATGTTATAATATCACTTTTCCTATGTGTGTTCATTAAAAACTGTGGGATTGTCTCTGAGAAGAGAGCGAACATTGGAACAAGACTGCTGAGAGCACCCACTAACATTACTTTGTGGCAAGCAGAAAAACCACCTGAACATCATATTCAAATGAAATGCTGAGGCTACACACTGAAAGAGTTGTGTTTTCCTGGAAACCATGGTGCAGTGACCCAGGATCTCGGTCCAGAGGTGTTTATGTCTTTATGCGTCAACATGTTCTGGGTTAAGTCCAGTGAGGAGAAGGGGTTCGGTGAGTGCTGACTGAGTGGAAAATGGATTGTCTCTGAGATGGCCCAGGTCCAGGCCCAGGAGGCCTCCTATCACCCAGACAAGGGGGGACCTTGCCTCCCTCGTTCTCCTGGCAGATTTCTAAGTTCCTTCAAGGAGACTTAGGACTTTCCACCGATAAATACCAGTGATGTGCAGGCACATGGAAGCCACTTAAAGTGCAGGTTGAGTTGAAGAATGAATCAGCATCAGTTGAGAGTCCAAAGTTGAGAAAAACTACAAAGACCAAAGAAAATTTATTTCTCTTTTTTCATGGTATCTGGGCAGTTTGGTCTCCCAAGACTTTTTGCTATTGTAAATGAAGTGAGACAGAGCTTTCACTTCTAAAGCCCTTTGGTCTCTTCCATCTATTGCCTTTAAAAAGCATGTTCCAAACAAATAAGACAAGAAGACAAGGAGAGAAAGTTACCCAGTGTGGATTTCACATCTGTTTCGTGAATCTGCAAAGATGATGGCAGGTTCACAAATACTGTTCCCAGCCATGGGATCTGGAGACACACAGACTCCAGGTCAGCAAGGTACCTGTTCTCCCTTACCTTCCCCCCTATTCTCCCTCCCAGGGATGGGAGGATTTTCTGTCAGTGGCCCGGTAGCCGTGGTATTGAATTAGCTGGGTCAGGAGAACCTCAGGGTGGGGAGGTTGTGTTTAAAGCCCATATCCTGCTCAGCTTCACAGAATCCCATGACCTCTGGGTCCGGCAGGCCCTGCACCCTCCCAGCAACCCCATGCTGAGAACAGGTTAGGGAAATCCAATGCGGATTCCATACTAGCCATATGGGGATGTGTTTGGGGGTTGCTCAGGCCTGGGGAGATGAAGCCTGGGAGGGGGTTTGACCTAGCTCTGGAAACCAGCAACCTGCAGAGCTGCGAGGGCCCTGTGGCATACAATCAAACTGAGCTTGAGCCTCACTGAAGCAGGAGCATCATTTGTCTGGTTTCTCCTGCCTCCCGCAGACTTTCTTGCGGCAGCTGCTGTGCTACGAAGGTGGTGGCTACAAGCCCCAGATCCACTGCGTAGGACTGTACCACTGGGAAGCCTCCTGACGTGGCACCTCATATTTAGTCTTTCACTATACACAGTTTTGGACAGGCACAAATTACTTTTATAATTTAAGAAAAGCAGAGAACTAGAAAAATGACGCAGTAGGCATGCAAAGAAACTCCCCTAAGAACAAATAAGTTAAAGCAATCCAACAACACTCTCACTTTAGTTTAGAATGTAAAATGTTTGTGGAGAAAAGAAGAGAATAGGAACTTATATAATTTGTCCTTATTTCACATACATCACGGGGCCTATGGGAGGTGGATAGGAACAAACCAAGATACCTAAAGAACAAATGGGAGGCTGGTTCACCAGGGAGGGTGGGAAAGATACCAAGTTGGATAAATGGGTGAGTGAGTAGGTTTGTCCTGAAGAATACAAAAGGCCCAATGTACTCAATACTATTATGAAATCAATATATAATCATCTACACCTTCATATGAATGGTAAAACAGAACTATAGTCCAGAAAGTAGGAAGGAAGAGGGTGTTTGATGGGATCTCATCTAATGTGCACCATGCAATGGTACATTTCAAAACTATTAAGAAAAGAGTATAATTGTCTTACCACAACAAATAGGTAAGTGAGGTGATGGATATGTTAATAAGTTTGATGTAAGCATTTTACATTGTATATCAAATCAGTACACTGAACCCCATAAATGCATCAATGTACACAGTTATGATTTAATAAAGGGGAAAAAAAGAATACAAAAGACAGGCTGGGATTCTAGGAAGGTGACATGAGTGTGTCCTCCGGACTTCCTCACGGTCTCTATACTCTTATAGAGTCACACAGCTGCCCTGAAGGCTGCCTGAAGCACGGAGGCCTCCTGAGACCCACAGGAGAGGTAGTGGCAATGGGGCTGCTTTTGCCAAGGTGCCAGGTGTGGACAGTGTCCAGAAGCCATCGGGAAGGCGTGCTTCTCTTCTAAGCTTATGGCCAAGTCCATGCTGGTCAGAGTGTCTAACCCCTGAAGGACACAGGCTACCTGCTGCCCACGAGGGCCTTTGGGTGCCACCCAGTCTTGCTGGCTCTGGTGGGACTGGAGGAGCTACATGGGGGACTGAATTGCTCCAGGACCTCATGGCTAGGAGAGCTGTTCCTGGTCCTCACACGATGGCACCTTCTACCCCTCAGCACAGGGCCACCATTTACCAGCCCATTCTTAGCAAGCACCAGGTACAGAAAACTGACTGGGAAACTACAGACCACAGAAGAAAAGGAAACTGGAAAGCCTGCTTGCCAGCTGCCCCTCTTCTCATTCTGTTTCCAGTCTTCACGGAGCTTGAGTCACGGTAGAAGGGCACAGATGTCACAGGAAGAAGTCTGATGATTTTATATGGTGATGGGTGCTATGACAAAAAACAAGATTTTTAGATACAAAGGGTCTGAAAGGGGTGACCTTAGGGCAGTCAGGGGTCTCTGAAAAGGTGACATCTCAGTGAAGCTTCAAGAGGTGAGGAAGAGCCCTCTTTCAGGGGATTCCCAGATGTGAAGGTGGTGAGGAGCCCACAGTAGGGCTGCCAAGTTCAGGGAAGGAACAGCCAGGCTCTAAGCCTCCTGGACACAGGGCTGCTCTCCTGGTGCGTCTGAAGGGGCCAGTTGGAGGCAGAGAACAGAGTCCCAGGCAGATGTCTGTTCTTCCCTCCAGCTGCAAGGAGAGGACCACTGAGCTGTCCCAGGGACCAGCCTGGTTGATGGGACCGGTGGTTCACAAACAATCAAGTCACCCTCACCTAGGGAAGAACCGACCCCTCTACCTGCTGGGTTTGGAGGTTTGGGCAGGTGCAAATACTATTTTCATGCAAGAGAAGCAAAGAGTGAGACTTCTCTGAAACATGCAGGAAATGCATGTGTTGGTTTTTAGTCCAAATATCTACAGAGGTAGATTCTGGGAACAGAAAAACCCAGGGCTGACTGTAGCCTGTGCTAGACTGGCCACCTGCAGGAGCGCCGTAGCTCCTGCTTGGAGCGGAGCTGGAGGGCAGGTGGGAACTGGCTGGGCTGCCCTGAGCTTTTGCAGCCAAATTACTAAACCCCAAACACTGGCATGTGTGCAAATCCACAAATATAAAATAAATTATCTTTATTTACAAAAACCTTAGCTTCTCAGTTATACAGTTAAGACTGTCCTATTGCAGACAATTTAGAAAATAAGATTTAAAATCACATAATTCCCCTACTCAGAAATGAGCATTTCAATATTTTCATGTTTTCTACGTTTCAAGAATTTTAGTTGAGACTGTACTGTATTCTGCCTTTAACATCTAACATCGTATCTTAAGCATTTCCCCATGTCTTTAAAACACTGGGTGCAGTAGTTCCTGCCTATAATTCTACCACTCTGGGAGCCCGAGAAGTGAGAATCCCTTGAACTCAGGGGTTCAAGACCAGCCGATCAAAACAAGAGTCTGCCTCTACTAAAAATAGAAAAACTAGCCAGGTGTGGTGGCAGGTGCCTGTAGTCCCAGCTTCTTGGGAGACTAACGCAAGAGGATTGCTTGAGCCCAGGAGTTTGAGGTTGCTGTGAGTAAGGCTGACACCATAGCCCTCTATCTAGCCTGGGCAACAGAGTGAGACTGTCTCAAACAAAACCACAACAATTTCTTTTTAAAGATGTGTAATATTCCAAGGTTTAAGATAAGCTCTAATGCAGTAGACTACTCCCCAGTGTGGGGCCTTTAAGCCAGCAATGGCCTTTTGAATGAGCCAGGACAAGTCCACCGCAATGGAATGTGGTCAAAGGTCAAAATGCTTTCCACTTCAGTGTGGACCCAGGTGCATCTTCACTTGTCCCACATGGGACCAGCATTTTGAGAAGACTGTCAACCTTTTGAGGATAGTCGCGTGTATCCCTAGAGCATCATTTCCCAAAATGTACCCCTAGTTCACGATTTTAGATGGCTTACAGGTGAATGGTATTTTTAACTTTCAAGACTTGTGTATATTATCCTTAACTTCACAACTGCTATTGCATTGAACAAGTAAAAAGCATTTTAAAAAAATGTGTCGATAGCCCTTATGCATGGGGAAAGATTCCCATCAGTAATCATTAGAGTAATACATATCCAAACTATAATGAAATACCATTTCACACCTATTAGGATGGCTAAGGTAAAGAAAGACACTAAACGGAGCACAAATGGTGACAAGGGTGTGAAGAAATGGGAACCCTTGTGCATTGTCAAGGGCAATCATAACATGGTGAAGCTACTGTGGAAAACAGTATGGTGGTTCCTCACAGAATTGAAACATAGTATTACCATATGATCCAGCAATTGCACTCTGAAATTAAGTAAAAGAATTTAAAGAAAGATGGGAGAAAATATTTGCAGGTTATGTCTCTGACAAAGGATTAAGAACCAGAATCCACAGAGAACTCAAATGTATTAGCAAGCAAAGGACAAGTGATCCCATCTCAGGGTGGGCAAGGGACTTAAAAAGAAACTTCTCTGAAGAAGACAGGCGCATGGCCTACAGACACATGAAAAAATGCTCATCGTCCTTAATCATCAGAGAACTGCAAATCAAAACTACGTTGCGATATCATCTAACTCCAGATGATAGCCCATATCACAAAATCTACGATTAGCCCATATCACAAAATCCCCAAACCAGAGTTGACGTGGATGTGGAGAAAAGCGAACACTTCTACACTGCTGGTGGGAATGCAAACTAATACATCCCTTTTGGAAAGATGTTTGGAGAACACTTGGAGAACAAAAAGTAGACCTGCCATTTGATCCTACAATTCCTCTACTAGGTATATATTCAGAAGACTAAAAATCACACTTTAACAAAGATATTTGTACCAGAATGTTTATTGCAGCCCAATTCATAATTGCTAAGTCATGGAAGAAGCCCAAGTGCCCATCAACCCACGAATGGACTAGCAAATTGTGTACACCATGGAATATTATGCAGCCTTAAAGAAAGATGGGGACTTTACCTCTTTCATGTTTACATGGATGGAAGTGGAACATACTCTTCTTGGTAAAGTATCTCAAGAATGGAAGAAAAGTATCCAATATACTCAGCCCTACTAGGAAACTAATTTATAGCTTTCACATGAAGGCTATAACCCAACTATAGCCCAAGAATATGGGGATGGGGGAGAGGAAGGGGAGGGGGAAGGATGGGTAGAGGGAGGGCAATTGGTGGGACCACACCTACAGTGCATCTTATAAGGGTACATGTGAAACTTAGTAAATGTAGAATATAAATGTCTTAACACAATAACTAAGAAAATGCCATGAAGGATATGTTAACCAGTGTGATGAAAATATGTCAAATGGTCTATAAAACCAGCACATCATACTCCATGACTGCATTAATGTACACAGATTTAATGGAAAAAAAAAAAAAAGAATTTAAAGAAGGGACTCACACAGATATTCATACCCAATGTTTATAGCAGCATGATTCATAGTAGCCAAAAGGCCAAAACAATGCTATTATCTAGCAATGAATGGATGGATAAATGGCACACACGCACAGTGGAATATCTTCAGTCTTAAAGAAAAACCGTTTGACACATGCTACAACATGGATGTGACTTGCAGACACTATGCTAAGTGAAAGAAGCCAGATTCAAAAGGACAGGCGCTGTATGACTCCTTATTTGTGGCATAGTCACTCAGAGACAGAAGTACGAGACTGGTTACCAGGAACTGGAGGGAGGGGAAATGCTTATTGGGCACAGAGTTTCCTTTCAGGATGATAAAAAATTTTTCAAAATAGATAGTAATGATGGTGGCGCTACAATGGAAATGTACTTGATGCCACTGTTTTGTACATAAATGATCCCAAATGGTACATTTTGTTATGTATATTTTACCACCATAAAAAGTGAACTGATAGAAAGAAAAAATTAACTACATTGCTTGATACTTTATTATGCTACAAAAAATTAAGTACAGATGATGTGGTCCAAATCATCAAGGTGGTATGGGAATGCCCAAGTTTGGAAAACACTGTCCTAGCCTCATTCACCGTCTGGCTATGAGTTATTTCCATGCAAATGAGCTTTCTTTTAATACTTGTAAAATAATACTTTTTTTTTTTTTTTAAAGAATTTTTCTATTTCTGGCACCCAAAATGTTTTAAAACCCTCTGTTGTAAACATGCAGGCAGAGAGAGAAGGAAATGTGACGTTTGTTGAGAGCCTATTTTGTGTAAGTGTCCCTGGTGTTTAAAGGTTCTTGCGAATGTCACAGAAAGAATTTCAGGTCATGCACACAAGCCAATGATAGTGGCAAGTTTACTGCGCCAAAGTGGACAGACCTAGAAAAGGGCTGCGCAGAAGACAGTGGGCAGGCGTGGAAAGAACCACCCTCGCCCCAAGTGTAGTTGTTTTTATCGTATTTGTTAAAGTCACAGCAGGCTGGCAGTGTTTGTTCTGTCCAACTTCCCTTCTTACTCAGAGTTCCCTTGCTTCTCCTACCAGGGGGTCAAAACCACAATGTTAATTTCTTATAATTATGGTATAAGGAGGGAAAGTTATCTTGTACCTGTGCCTACCTCAATGCTGGGAAATTAATGGCTCCTTTCTTTTCCCCACGCCAACCACAAATCTGGCTGTTTTTCTGGGGCCATTTGTTCCAGACACTAACTCTTCTGTTCCCTCCTCCCTTGGTCACACCTGACTGACTACTTACTCTAACACAAGTGTTTTATCCATTTTGTTCAACTTATTATAGTAACACTGTGATGTAGGCATTAATCCCGATTCACAGATTGGGAAACTGAGTCCCACTGTCCTGTCAGTAAGTGGCCAGCCCAGTACTCTACACTGGGCCTGTCCACCTCCACAGTTTGTGCTCTTTCTGGTATGTCTCACAGCTTCCTGCTCATCCCATTTCACTTTTTCATGGAGCACTGCAAAAAATCCTACCCATTTGGAATTTTGTATGTGCAGGAAATTTGTAAACATTTCTCATTGTATATCAAAGCAGTACCCTGCACACCATAAATGCATCAATGTACAAAGTTATGATTTAATAAAAAATAATTAATTAAAAAAAAGAAAAAACACAAATTGCGGATCAAGTAGTGCCTAAATAATGGGAGCAACACTTGTCCTCACTGCACAGCCACACACCAAAGCCAGAAACAAAACTGGGCACCCACCTGGGGCTCCCGGCTCTTCTGGTTTCCTCATTTTGCATCAGACGTATTGTTCATTCCATATGAAAACAGATATAACATGTCCTCACCAGGTAAAGTTAGAAAAATACAAAAGTGCATAGCACTCTGGGAGACTAAGGCAGGTGGATTGCTTGAGCTCAGGAGTTCAAGAACAGCCTAAGCAAGAGCAAGATCCTTCTCTAAAAAAAAGAAAAACTAGCCCAGTATTGTGGCATGCAGCTGTAGTCCCAGCGGAGGCAAGAGGATCTCTTGAGCCCAGGAGTTTGAGGTTTCTGTGAGCTAGAGCACTCTACAGAGGGTGACAGTGAGACTCTGTCCCCCCCCCCCAAAAAAAGGAAAAAGGAAAAAAGTGCACAGAGGAAAAAGCCTACCATCACAAAGCATGGTCATCTCACCACCTAGAAATAACCACAGTTCACATTTGTCAATATATTTCCATTTTTACTTGTATGCACATATATGCAATGTATTTTAAAGATGGGCTTTACAATGTATAGTTTTATCACCTGGCTTACAACTGAATATATTGTGAACATTTTCTCTCTTCTATGAGTTAAAATAACTGTTTGGAGAAAACATAATTTATTCAGCAATCTTGTTGGGAAAATTTAGATGTAAGTTTTTCCCAAGGAGTTGTCGTTCTGTTTATAATGTCTTGATAAAATAAGGAAGTCCTTGTCTTTTACAGTTTTCTATGCTCTTCTATTTAGCCCTTTAACTTGCTTCTTTACACCCACCTAGTCATCAATCAAGTAACCCATTTTATCTTTTCCAATCCTTTTCTCCCACTCACTTCCTCTTTCCTACCAATCTCCCTGAAACACAGCAGACTTCTACCACCACATCACTCCAGCTCCTCCCCTTAAAGTCTTTTTCTTCTAAAGATACTGTCTTTATAGATTTTGATCAACTCTACTCAAAATTTTATCCTCGGTTCCATATTAGGTTTAGTCTTCAATAATCTGAGGACAGAATTCAATTGTGTGAAAGAAAATATTAGTAAGAAGACTATGGTAGAGTTACATATATCAAGATACATAGGACTTGGGCACAATATAGCTGACTTTTTTTTGGAAGAAAAATTTCTGGGGAGAGCACAGGGCAGAGGTAAGAAGCACTTGGTACTTTAAGAAAGTGTTAGGGACCATATGGAAATATATTCATTCTTTCTTTCTTTTTTTTTTTTTGTAGAGACAGAGTCTCACTTTATGGCCCTCGGTAGAGTGCCGTGGCCTCACACAGCTCACAGCAACCTCCAACTCCTGGGCTTAAGCGATTCTCTTGCCTCAGCCTCCCGAATAGCTGGGACTACAGGTGCCCGCCACAAAGAAATATATTCATTATTTCAAGGCAACTAACAAATGATCATCTTTCAGTTAGGACACTGGAGCAGAAGACCTTGCTGGTCATGAAATATGCATGGTATCTATGCTTCTATTTCCAGAAAAAGTCAAATATCCACTAATAGTAACTTTGTATAGAAAAGCAGATGCTAGCTAACATAAAAATGATCCGTGCAGACAGTGGTATTTCTGGAGTTCGGGAAGCCTCTGGGTGCTCATCCACCACGTGGCCGCCTGGAAGGAAGGGGAGCTTGGTCATTAAAGGAAATCCCCCAACAGTTTATCCTGCTGCCCATGCATGTGGCATGTTTATCTGAGCCAAAAATGTGTTTGGACCCAACTATTTGATGAGGACAGTATGCTTATGGGATCAACAGTACTGACCACACAAAATTCAGACTCTCCTGAGAAACTCTTAATAATAAAAGTTGCCACAAGCCTGCTGTTCTCTTGATCTTCTCAGGACACTCTCACACCTGCACCCTACCCAACAGAGGATGCCTTCAATTGCGGGGATGAGCAGAACTCGGTGAGGCTCTCAAAAGGGGAACATGTTTTGGGCCCTAAATTCCAGAAAAACATGGTTATCATTCAACCCACACTTAACAAACACCTCTCTTGGGCCTGACATCCAGGATGCAAATGACAATGATACAATCTTTGTTGGGGTTGGGGCTCCATCTTATACTCAGTGAAGTGTTTGCTTTCCTTTACTTCCTGGACTTGAATAGTTTCAATTTCTAACATTTCCATGGGCCAGAAGTATAAAGGCCTTTCAACTTTGGTGGCCCTAGAAAGTAGGCTCAGATCAGAGTAGGGAGAAGACCCTCTGATCTTCTCTTATTTTCTCCCCCTCTAGGTCCTAGCCTTCTTTTCATCATTTTTTAAAACTCATTTGAGGAAAACAATCAATAAGGTGAAAGTATTCTGGGACCAATCACTGGGGATGGCAGTGCAAGGGCTATTTAGCCCCCAGGAAGATGTTCCTACAGGACTGGGGTTGAGGTCAAGCCTCGGGTGGAATGTACTATTGGGGTGGGTTCTGAATGAATTGCCATCCTGGAGATAGTTTGACTCCCTCTGCCCAGAGGAAAGGAATACTGGAGAACAACTCTTGGTTAAATAAGAAACTGAGTCTTTTCTTTCTTTCTTTTTTTGGAGACAGAGTCTTACTCTTTGCCCCTAGTAGAGTGCCGTGGCATCATCATTGCTCAGCTACCTCAAACTCCTGGACTCAAGTGATCTTCCTGCCTCAGCCTCCTGAGTAGGCACTTGCTACAAGGCCTGGCTAATTTTTCTATTTTTAGTAGAGATGGGGTCTTGCTCTGCTCATGGCTGGTCTCAAACTCCTAAGCTAAAGTGATCCCCCTGCCTCAGCCTCTCAGAATGCTAGGATTACAGGTGCGAGCCATGTACCCTGCCATGAGATGAAGTCTTGTTTATTTTCCTCAATAAAAGTTCACACAAAATAAAATGTCAAATGGACTTGAACTCTCCATCTGAAGGGTAGCAGGACTAACGACGTTTCTGAGAAAGTCAATATCCAGCACTCCAAGACGAGTGTTTCATCTGGAGTCCTCAGAGCTATTACAAGCACAACTTTGGCTGTCAGGCTCCCACAGGTTATGAGGTATGAGAATAGGTCCCATTAACTAAGCATTCTGAAAGGCAACTAAGTCACCCCAAAGGGTGACAGCTGGGGGAGAACCTCTGCTTACCACACCCAGGTAGAAATGTCTGAGGAAAGCAGCGGAATTGGCCACGCCAACATTTACACATGGAGCACTTCCTGGGCAGCCAGGTGTCATGGGGCACAGAATCGCAGCTCCTGAGAATGGACAGGCAAGGCAATGACCATGAATCCGAAATTCTCATTCTCCTTCCCTCTCCTCTCCACCCCTCCCTGCCCTGTGAATGGCTTACTCTTTGCGCACATCATACTCGCAGTTCCGTCCATAGAAAAAGTGGGGACAGGCACAAAAGGACCCCAGCATGCAGGTTCCCCCATTCAGACAGCAGGTTCTGTTTTGCTCCTTACCTAAAAGGTACAAAGATGTGGCTAAGGGTGGAGAGATGGCAAAAGAATTCCTGTAGAGAGATGGCAAGGTTCATAAAATGCCAAGGACTTGATCTCCCCAATGTGTCTGCAGATGTCTAAAAGTTGTAAACCTCAGAGAGTACGACTGTATGAATGAGTGCTGCTTTTGCTACCTGTGCTTTTGAGCAGAAAAATCATTTTCATACACAGGGCAGTGGCGGTTCCAGGAGTCCCCCAGGGAGGTAAAGTATACAATGCCTGTCTCACTTCCCAAACTAAAAGCAGTCCAACCACCTGTCCAGTTCCAAAACAAAGCATCCACGCTCTTAGGTGAAAGAGCATTAAGAAGGAGATGAATGAAGGACCAGGATACAGATGATTCAAGGCAGGCAGATCTTACTGTGCTGTATTTCCATGGATGGCACGAACTGGAGAGATGGAGGACGAACTGCAGGTGCCTCCTGGGACTGAATGCTGTCGTTTCTGAAGGACAGGTCTTTCTGAGGTGGATGTGTAAGTTCATGGCCCAACCCTTAAAGACAAAATCCACTCAAGGAGTCTGTATTTCAGGCCACATAAAAATGTTAGTGATCAAAAGAACAAAAAGTCTCTCACCCACAACTAATCCCAGTTCAAAAGCTTTGGAAAAGGCCATGATCAAAATCACACTAGGAAGAGGAAATCAGACATTAGTTAGCAAAACAAAGAAAATAAACCCTACAAATTCACACCCCGTGCTCTCAGCACGTGGACAAGACCACAGACCACTAAGGAGAAACAGCGTGCCACCTTTCTTTTTTTTTCTTTTCCTCTTTTAAAGGCTGACTAATTCAGATAACCAAGAAAAATGATGAAAATAAAAGTCACCAATATACAATTCTTTTCATTACATATTATTTCTCAGGCCCTGTCTTTGTATGCACATAATTTTAAGTAGATATGAATCTTTTATCTTGTACTTCACATAATATTTTACAATTTATATTTACATATTATATATTTTTCATCCTGTATAGTTTTCATATAAGAATTTTAAAACAGCTGCATGATAGTCCAAGTTATTGACAAATCACATTTTACAAACTATTTCATTTTAACCAGTCAAAATGTTTTCAGGTTAAAAAAAGTTTTTTTGCTATTATTCTTAAAGGTTTTTTGCAAGTATAGACTCTGTCTAAACCTTTTCAGTAGGTTTTTAATTTGGTTTTGATATTGACCTTTGTTTACCCAAAAGTAGGAAAACACTATTTTCTAGGCAAAGCCATTAATATGATTGAAACTGTTAGAAGCCAAAGGCATAGTTGGAAGTAACTGTGTGAAGTTCCGAGTCTTTCAGGAAAAACAGCAGAGACCTTGGCAACTCTTCTAAGGTTTGAGCAAGATAGAGTTAAGCAACTGGTGGAGAGCATTATTTACTAAACTAGTAATCTCTAGCAGTTAAATATTCACATTCAAGATTAGCTCGTACCTGGAAGAGAAGCGCACCATCTTCAGTAGTCCACAGCTGTTAACAATTTAGGGGGTAAAAAAATGTTAGCATGCCCTTAATTCAGAGTCATTTTCAAAACACCCAAAGGAAAACATTAATTCCTAAGTGAAAATGGCGACTTAAAAAGGAAAAGTATTCCAGATGAGAAGTACACCTTCTCCAGAGGGCCTTGGGAGAAGCAGGAGCCAAGGTGTCCCGGAAAACTGGGGCTTCTTGGCCCCAAATAATGTCTTGACCTTGAGCCCGAAACTCCGCCTTACAGGAATTCTCGGGCTTTACAACAAACCCCAGGGGTGGCGGGGAGGGCGCAGGGGAGGGCGAGGAGGCGGAGGCCCACCAGCATTACAATGCCCAAACTCTTAGGGGAAGGGAGGCTGCCGGCGGTAAACCGACCGAAAACAATCAAGAGAATGGAAAAGGTGGAGTCCGGGACAACAGTGCTTAACTAGCCCTAATAACTCTATCCCTAGTTGCAGGTTTAAAATGTCACATTTATTCTTTTGAAAATAAGGTAAGTCAACTACTGTCAAGTTGGTGATTCAAGGTTGGAGGAGTGGTGGAAAATAATTACTTTAATTAGAAAAACCTAAGCACCAGGTATGGGTCTCTCAAGACATCCGATACTTTGTTACTAAGTTTTATTTCTTGCGATTTGCTTCCATCTTTGTTTTTCCAAGAAAAGTGGTTTGCGCCAGGTCCTCCACCCGGGGCGCGCTCTGCCGGGTGAGGGTAAGACTAGGGAGCTCGCGCTGACAAGTTCAGCGCAGGCGGGTTCCCTCCCCACCCCCGGCGGGCGCAGCGAAGGTGCTTT
Source organism: Nycticebus coucang (assembly GCF_027406575.1). Classification (NCBI taxonomy): domain Eukaryota; kingdom Metazoa; phylum Chordata; class Mammalia; order Primates; family Lorisidae; genus Nycticebus; species Nycticebus coucang. Next base: position 91,581,090 of record NC_069787.1, on the reverse strand, counting down.
GCAGGCGGAGGCTGGCTGGGCGCGGACGCTGGGGATCTGCAGTCAGATTGCCAGGCCTGTTGTAGGAAAAAGTTCTAGAAACACAGTAGTGTTGTCCCTCAAGGGAGGCCATTTCAGCTTTGCCACTGATTGTGACCTGACTTTTCTCTCAGTCTCCCAGCGTCTCCAGTGCGGCCTCTTCCATCCCCACCTGCCCAGCCACACCTCACTGGGAATTAACCCTAGACTGAGATGTGTCACGTGGAACCGTCTAAGTGTTTATTCGGTGGGCCCAGGAAGACAGGAAGACGCATCCTAACATCTCAGTCCTTCAGGTTACTTAGTTACTAAACTTAGTCGTGAGTTATTTTCTTCAATAACTTAATTCCAGTTTCTAAAGGAAAGCCTGGCGTTTCGCAATTGGCCAAGCATACAATCTGAAGCTTTGATATAGACCTGTTTACATCCGTCTCTACTTAGTGGGTTTAGGTGGGGGCAGAAGGAACTGGTAACAGGCCATTTCAGCATCAGCGCCAGGGATTCACAGGTACTACTGAGAAGAACCTTTACTTCTACACCTGATCTTGGGAGCATTAAACTTGAAATTATTTTCATTGAGGGAATGGGGCCCTCTGCAATCAATGCCCAGATGCAGCAACATTTTCAACTCAATAGCAGCTGACGATTTAATTCCTACTGCACTTCAGCTCCTCCTCGTGTGTACTTTTTAGCTAGATTCCTCAGGTGGCAAGCTGAGACGCAGAGGGGACCAACTTGGCTTGTAGCTCTAGGAGGTGTAGCTTGGGGGAGGGTTCAGCAGTGGGTGAGGTGACTCTGCCAGTCCTGGAGCTGCAAGAGGCTTAAGGACCTCTCTTAAAACAGAAACTTGAGGCTGCAGGGCCCTTAACAGTTTATTGTGCTAAGAAGGTAAGTAGTGTCGACACTATAGTCTCACCTTGTGGACCAGACAACTAGTTCCATTTGAGGATTTCAATTTTTCAGAGATGGGGCAGGCCAGTGGCAGACTTGTACACACAGCCCTGGAGCTGCGACTTCTTTGTCTAACAGGGCTGTTTTGGGATTTGTCGAGTTTGAACTAGGACCCCTACAAATTACCTCTTCATTTTCGGAGGTAGAAACGCCAGTCCCCAAATCCATACTTTGGTATGGCTGGGCTAATTTCAGCCCTAAGCCCAAGCATGCCAGCCCTTCTGTCACACAAAATTCCTTCTCATCCGAAGACCAGAAGCCACTGAAAAGATTCCCATTCCCCACAGGTGCAGAGCAGAGGAAGCCGAGTGGACCCAGGGTAGACAGCCTGGGCAAAATTTTGGAATGGGGAGAGGAGAAAAGAAGGGTAAGGCTGTGGTGCTATTGGGCTGGGGATGCAAGAGCTGTTCATTTAACACAGTGGTTCTCAACCTTTCTAATGCCACAACCCTTTAATACAGTTCCTGTGGGTCGCGACCCATAGGTTAAGAACCAATGAACAGGTATTGAGCTAATCTCCTGCTAGGTTGCTTGTAGACTGGGAGTGGTCTCTGGGGAAAGAGTGGAGAGGAAGACCCCCCCACTGTGAGTTTGGGAAGAACAGTAATTCATGATTATAATTGTGATTGCAAAAAGTTGCTGCTGCCTCCAACTAGGAGAATTGAATAGCTACCCTAGGTCCAGCTAGCCAGCGGACCTCTCTGCTCTAGCACTGCTGAAACTGGCCCTGCCCGGCCTCTGGCTAGTGAGTGCTGTGCCAAAGGGTTATGGCTAGAACTGGGGAGCACTACAGCACGGGGTTCCCAAATCACAGGCAGCTGGTACAGTCACCTTCTCCCTCATGAAGAGCACCTCATGAATAGCTGAGAGTGAAAAACAATGGTCTTGGTCTCCGACATTCCCAGTATTGCCCTAGAACTGTTGTATTTTAAAAACTGGAGCAAGAGAGACAGAATTGTGCTTAAAACAAAGCAAATAAACATTTTGAGTTAAAACTGGCCAACCAACCAAGAATAATGGAACCCGAAACATGGTAATCAAAGAACAGACTCCCAATGTCTGTCTAAAATCCATGAACGAAAACAAACTTGGAGAATGGGATCAATTTTAGTCTTAAAAAGCCAATTAAAGCCTTGTTTCAGTGGTGGATAACATGTAGCATTAAATTCCAACTTAAGAGTTTGTCAAAAGAACAGCCATTTCTGCAGCACAGTGGCAGTGTTTCAAGGTCCAAGCCTCCAGTTATCATAGGGCTCCCGGGAATACCTTTCTCTTACCTTTGTCATAGTCCCCTGAAAGTTGGAGCAGGCCAGAAGATGGAAGGGAGCAGAGGCAGAGCTGAGGAACTAGGTATCTATACATACCCTCCAGCCGAGGAATGGTGGGGCCTTCCTAATCCCATCAAGCTGAGCGCCCTCCTAATCCCATCAAGCTGAGCGCCCAACAATTTATGATAATACCGGCCTTACACTCCCGCTGAAATGTTACCTACTCAGCCTGCCCAGCCAGGTTCATTAACAAGCTAATGGCTTTCTGTTCTCACCCGTGAACTTAACAAATAGCAACTGGAACCCTATTGTATTTGCCACTGGTCTCTGTGTGGGGTTTAAAGAATAGATTCCTGCATGCAAAAAATCTGCAATCTCAGTGGGGAAGGCAAGCTCAAGTGAGTCATTTTAGAGCCATATTGTTATATAAATGGTGTAAAAGGAATGGAAAAAGGCTGAATTTTTTTCCCTGTGTGTAGAACATTAGAAGGGACACATGTGTCTACATTTTGTGATGCACTTCTTTGTACATGTATCTTGGTCAATGCTTAAAAGCGAATTCATCTGGTAAATTGCTACCACTGGAATTTATTGGTTATAGGGTTATTATTTCCCAGAAGCCTGCACCAGACTCCTCTCCTCCTCTTCCTCCCCCCTTTGATGTGGAGAGCTCATTTCTCATGCACTTACCAGCTCTGGCTGCAGTAAGCATCTTAATTTTTGCTATATGGGATGTGAAAAAGACTATTTCATTCTATCTTGGGTTTGCATTATTCCTTATGTTTATTGAATGTTTGTATTTCATTTTCTGTGACCTGGCTGGTAGTTGTTAAAGGCTCCTTGAACTGCCTTTGAGACTCAGGCTAAATGTCATTTGCTTTGGGAAGTTCTGGCTGACACCATTCTCCTTCCCCTGGCTTCCAGCTGTGCTGAGAGCCCCATCCTGGTATCCTCTGCCCCAGTGTTTACCTTGTCAACACTGTATTGTAAACTGCTTGTTGTTTTTGTCTTTCACTAACTCTTCCCTCTTATCCCTTACCCCCCTGAACTAAGAGGTCCAGAAACCTGGTTTTCCAGGAATCACAGCCTCCCCAACTAGTGCAGCAGCTGCCTCTGCTGGGTTTTGTTGTCGTTGTTGTTTTTTGGCTGAATCTTATTCCAATTCTACATCCATGACAGAAACATTAAATCTCAGCTCTATTTTCCAAAATGGTGGTGTGGCAAGCGCGAGGTCTTTGGGAAAGACCACAGGAAAACAACTTGTTTCCCAGTCCTGAGCCTGGAAATATAACAAAGAATACCTTCTTCCCTCAACAAAGAAGGGAAGAAAGATGAATTCTAAGTATGTACTCCAATCTGTCACTGATATGCCAGATTCTGGGGAATTTATTTAAGAGTGTTCACCATGTATAAGACAAGATAATTTTGATGCACTTACTGGAAACCACAGCAGGGCATGGACAGTCTGATTTAGACTATTAGATGTAGTTATGGTTTAGGATTTTTTTACACCCCAATCTTTCTCTTTCCAATTAAATTCAACGAATATCGACTGGCCAGTTATTCTGTGCCAAGCACCATGGGGTGGGTAGAGATTTCAAGGTTGGACTTCTGCTCCCTTTCCCTCTCCCCTGAGAAGAGACAGGCCCAGTAATCTAAGCCAAGTGCCATTTTAGTGTGATCAGAAAACTGCAGATAGGAAGAAGGCAGCCACTTCCTGACTTCCTGCTGACCAGGTTGAGGCTGAGTGGATGGGCAGACAGACTCCTAGGAGTTAAATTTGGGAAGGAAAGCAGGGGTCCGACTTGGTTTTCACAAGACCTGGAGAATCTCATTTAGAAGTGCTTCTTAAGTGGATTTTGCATTTGATCACATACAGGCATTCTTCACAGATCTTAATGGGTTTGAACTGCAAAAGGAGAGAGGGAGGCTGTGGTACAGGGCCCAAGCTGCTATCAGAATGGGGTAAAGGAAGGTCTCCAGTGAGATGTCCTGTAGGCAAACAACCCCGGGCACTTTGAAGTGTGCCTTCCTCCATGGAAACTCATTTGATTTAGGCTGGACCTCTGACCTGTGGAAACTGTGAGTTAATCAATGGGTATTGTGTTAAGCCTTTAAGTTTGTAAGAATTTATTATACAAATTCATAGCAATATAAAATTAATACAATAAACACAAAAATACTTCTACTTTTTTTTATTGGAATCTATCATGCACTTATAAAATTGGATGAATGAATAATAAGGCTTCCATGTTAATGAATTATTCCAAAGTGAGTATCATCTGACTGCTAGAAGCACAGAAGTCTATCTCAGGCCTGTTCACAATCACTACCTTCTTCCTCTTCCCCAAAGCTCTCTACCTATTTCTTACACCATAGATTGGTTTTCCCATGGTTTTTGAGTTATATAATCCTAAATGTGTACGTGTGAGTGCCTCCTGTCATTAAGCACGTCGGTGTGAGTCAGTGAGGTTGTTTGGAGAAGGTGGCTCATTTCATTATTTTATAGTCTTCCATTGCATATTATACTAAGATTTAGTACCATTATTGAAAGGATTATTCTTGTATGACTGCTTAATATGCCATTTCCACCAGGAATCAATTGTTCATGTATTTGTGAGTCTTTTTCTCTATGTTTATTATGTTCAGGTAGTCTATTTTATTTTTATTTTTTTATTATTAAATCATAGCTATGTACATTAATGCGATCATGGGGCACCATACACTGGTTTTATAGACCATTTGACATATTTTCATCACACTGGTTAACATAGCCTTCCTGGCATTTTCTTAGTTATTGCGTTAACACATTTATATTCTACATTTACTAAGTTTCACATGTACCCTTGTAAGATGCACCGTAGGTGTGATCCCACCTATCACCCTCCTTCTGCCCATCAGGTAGTCTATTTTAGATGTTCTCATGTCAAAGTTCCAGGGTCATTGCCATGCCAGACTGATGAAAACACTAAAGTTGTGCTTCTTGATTTTCTCAACAAACATGTTTAATGTCAGGGAGCCAGGTGAGGGCACATTCCGGGCACATTTACCTTGTCTTTGGTTACTTAACCTCAGTTTCATTATCTGTAAAATGGGGATATGCACACCTACCCCACAGAGATGCTGTAGGTCAGTGATTCTCAACTTTCCTAATGCCATGACCCTTTAATATAGTTCCCCCAACCATAAAATTATTTTCATTGCTACTTCATAACTGGAATTTTGCTACTGTTATGAATCGTAATGTAAGTATCTGATACGTAGGATGTGTTTAGGTGACCCCTGTGAAAGGGTCGTTCGATCCCTAAAGGGGTCGCAACCCACAGGTTGAGAACCGCTGCTCTAGGTAGACACCTACTATAGCTCTGGCACATGGTAGGAGTTTGAGATGTTCCTGTCTTTCTACTACCTCTTCCCTGTGGGCAAGGTCAGGCAGCATGCACCCATTCACTTATGCATTTGTTATTTCTACCAAGTGTCAGGTAATAGGCTGGGTGCTATGAGTACCAGGCGTTGAACAATGCACAATGAACATGCCCTTTTCTTAAGGCCTCACAGTCAAGAGCACATGGACATGCGATTTGGTGAGTTTGCTTAATAATAGAGGGTCTGTGCTGAGTATGATGTAGTGGCCAAAAGAAGCAATGGGTCACTTTTCTAGAAGTCAGAGAGGGGAATCCTTATTTGCAGATCAAAGGCAGGAAAGCACGAATGGGCCTGGTGGAAGGAGGGCACAGAAGCAGTGTGCTTGGGCTGGCCATGAGTGATGGAGGCAAGCAGTGGTGATGCTGGTGACAAGTGAGCCCTGAGGGCCAACAGAGACAGATCAGGGAGACCTTGCCTATCAAGGAGCTGCCTTCTTACTGTAGTTGTTCTGCCAAGAACTCAAGGAGGAGAGTGTCCTGAGCAGCTCTATGTGTTTAGAAAGATCTCTTTGGCATCAAAGGGAAAGCAGACTGGTTAGAGAAACTGGGGGAGACTGTTGCAATAGAGCAGCCAAGAAATGCAGGGGCCTCGAGTGAGACTCAGGAGTGTGAGAAGGGAAGGGTGGGGAGATGGGGAGAAGGCAGAATCTACAGGGCCTGTGGTGGCTCAGTGGCATGGCAGAGGCTGGTTTTGAAGGACATCTGCAGCTTCTAGTTTCCTAGGGACTTGGAAACCAGAGGTTTGTGTAGAAGGGTAAACAGGCTTCTGGATGCAGTACAGACTCTCAGAAAGATCACTGGCTTTGTGTCTCACAGACCTGGGTCCAGTGACAATGTCCACCTGAAAGCTGGGAGTCCTGGGTCAAAGAACTTAACCCCTTGAGCCTCATTTCCTGGACAGTAAAAGGGCTTGAGTATTTCCTCCCTTTTAGTGTTGTTTCCAATCTGTTCTATCTATAACAGGGAGAAAGTGCCGGCATATGTACATATGTATTATGTACAGAGAGTAGCACCCTTTATCTCCTTCTATTATTTCAGAAAGGTGGCTTCTGATATTTGCCACATTTTGATGTAATGTTATTAAATACCTAGAACTGTGCCTAGTGCAAAGTAGGCACATGTTAGCTATTATTTGTGTGTGTTAGTCTTTTTTTCTATTTTTGAGACAGAGTCTCACTTTGTCAGCCTTGGTAGAGTGCCATGGCATCACAGCTCACAGTAACCTCAAACTCTTGGGTGCAAGTGATTCTCTTGCCTCAGCCTCCCAAGTAGCTGGGACTACAGCGCCCACCACAATACCTGGCTATTTTTTTAGAGACGGGGTCTCACTCTTGCGCAAGCTAGTCTCAAATCTGTGAGCTCAGGCAATTCACCAGCCTCAGCCTCCCAGAGTGCTGGATTACAGGCGTGAGCCACTGTGCCAACCTCGTGTGTGTAGTTTTTAATATTTTTCTTTATTGGCTTTGTGTGTATGTTTCATTTTAATGGTATAATCGTCATACCAAAATTTGAAATAAAAGAAAGAAAAAGTTAAGTCAAAATAGCTTTCCATCATTATACCTGAAGAGTTTCCATTGGGAATTTTAGGCCTGGCATTCTTGATGATTTGTGTGGCTGAAAGGCAATGACTGACCAAAATGTCCCTGGGTAGATCCAATGCATTGGCAAAGTCATCCTCCGGGGGCGATGGTCAGCATTATGTCAAATTTGCAGGTGAACCAGGTGGACCAATACAGCTTTCAGGACACAGGTGACATGGCTTACAGGGGTAGAACTGGCTCTGGTGACCACAGTTATACTTTTGAAGAAGTTTGGCTTCCTCCCAGGGAAAAACTAAATAAATACGAATCTTGGAAAGAAGGGTACACTGCTCTGAGTCAGGATCCTTAGTGAGTGCTCCCTGTGGCCAGTCCTGTGGTGAACGGGAGCCCCTGTCTGAGAATTTCCCACTGGGGTTGTTCCAGGCTAGATTCTCTGACTCAGGCCAGTGCAACCCAGTTGAAACAGCATGCCAGCCTTGTGTGTTAAGTTTAAACTTTCCAGTAGCCACATTGACAAAGTACAGAGAAACAGGTGAAATGACTTTAATAATATATTTTATTTAACCCAATATAGACCAACTATTATCACTTAATCATGCTGTTAAGATAAAAAATTACTGAGATACTTTATTTTTAAAAAACAGTAAGTCTTGGGCGGCGCCTGTGGCTTAAGGAGTAGGGCGCCGGTCCCATATGCCGGAGGTGGCGGGTTCAAACCCAGCCCCGGCCAAAAAAGAAAAAAGAAAAAAAAAACAAAAAAAAAAAACAGTAAGTCTTTAAATAGATGTATATTTTATGCTTACAGTTCATCTCAGTTTGGATTAGCCACATTTCAAGTGCTTAGTGACTCCACGTGGCTGTGGCTGCTGTGTTAAGTGCTGTAGCTCTGCTGTTAAGGAATGTGCCATGTGACCCGTGAGGGCCAGCACAGCCTTCCTCAGCCCAGGAGCTGTGCTTCAAGGTTTTAGAAGACGGCAAATATGGAGTGGCCAGCCAGGAGCCCTGGCCACCTGCTCCCACATCAGTCAAAAGCATTTAGTAATGGTCATTGAAATGAAATGCAATGTTTATAAACTTTTGAAGTTTTCATTCTTTTATAGTCATGGGTGCTGGGTTAGTGAGTCCAGGGATTTTTTTTTTTTTTGAGACAGTCTCATTGTCACCCTGGGTAGAGTGCCGTGGCATCGTAGCTCACAGAAACCTCAAACTCCTGGGTTTAGGTGATCCTCTTGCCTCAGCCTCCTGCATAGCTGGGACTAAAGATGCCTGCCACAATATCTGTTTAATTTTTTCCATTTTTAGTAGAGATAGGGTCTTGCTCTTGCTCAGGCTGGTCTTGAACTCCTGAACTCAAGCAATCCACCTGCTTTGGCCTCCCAGAGTGCTAGGAGTACAGGCTTGAGCCACCACGCCTGGCCCAAGGATTTTCTTCAAAGAAAGCTTCACTGTGCTTGTGACTCACATTTTGACAGGAGCACTAGACTCAGGCGGGGTGTGAGGAAAGCAGTTAGTCCACCCACGGATGTGCGGCTGAGCGTGTATGTGGAGCCCCTTTGGATGTGGGGCATATGTGTCCACATCCCCACGGAGAAGCTGAAGCAGTGGGCTTCAGACTGAGCCCAGCTGGAGCCAAAATGCATAAAAACATCTTGAGCTCTTGGACACCATAAGGCTGTTTCCAGGTGTGTGGGAGCACTGGAAAGGGAGGAGCACAGGGCACAGTCCTACCTGCTGCCTCCGGCAGGTGGTCTCTCTAGATACACCCAGCCCACACAGAAATGTCTACATAGTGAGTTTAGTATGATAACGTGTAATAACGATTCCTATGCGACCATAAGTACATAGCTTAAAATACTTCCTGGCTCACATCCTGACTGTGAATCTGAAGCAACTGTGGAGATGCTGAAAATACTGATCCCTGGACCCTACCTGGGCTTACTGAGTAAGAGCTTCCTAGGAAGAGAGGGGCCACCAGGCCTTGCCAGGGAGGAGCCAATCCTGGGTGTCCCTGTGCCAGACTATGCTCATTCCAGACCCTTACCACTCACTGTGTGATGGTTACAGATATAGACACACTCTGCATTTTAGTATGATCTCAGGGCTGGGCACGGTGGCTCCCACCTCTGGGAGGCCAAGGCAGGTGGATTGCCTGAGCTAAGAAGTTCCAGACCAGTTGAGGTTGCTGTGAGCTATGACACCATGGCACTCTACCAAGGGCAACAAAGTGAGACTCTGTCTCAAAAAAAAAAAAAGAAAAAAAATCTCAAGTGGTTTGGGTATACGGTAGCCAGATAAAATATAGGACATCTAGTTAGATTTAAATTTCAGATAAACAATTAATAAGGTTTTAGTATAAGTATGTTCCTTGTAATATTTGAGACGTATCAGAAGTTATTTGTTATTTATCTGAAATTCAAATCTAATTGTGTTCTATATTTTTATTTGTTAAATTTCTTACCCATATTTGGGTACATATTATATTATTATTATAGTATGAGGGGCCTGGGCCAAGCAATGGCCCACTTCTTCAACATTACCATAATAAAGGCATCCCATTATATTCTGAATACATTTATGGAAATTTTTTCCCATTTAAATATGATTAAGCTTTTGAACATGTAGGTGTGTCATAAACTGAAATAATGTTTAAGTAGCATCTGAACTGAAACTGCCTTTTCATTTCTTTTGGCTTAGAAAACCAGGAAACAAAACCAAACCAAACTAAACACTATCTAATAAGTAGGTAACTTACATTATTTATCCAAAGAGAAAAATAATCTAAAAACATTACCCTAAGTTATAAAATAGCAGATCTAACACTTAAAAGATATGATTTAATATAGTCACAAAGATTTATTGTCCCCCATTAACAACTCAGCATATAATTTTAACTAATTTAATTATAAATGTCAACAATTAATAGATGTTAACAATTAGAACAGAGAATCTAGAGATGAAACCATCCTAATATGGCTATATGATCTTTGACAAAGCAAATTTACCACTCACAGGAATTGACTCTTGATGTACAAAAGATTTAAACCTAAGACATGAAACTATACACATCTTAGAATAAATTGTGGGACTCCCTTAAAGATATCAACTAGGTGAGGAATTTCTGATGAAGATCCCATTGCTAATCATAGCAACAACAAAAGTAAATGGGACCTGATCGAGTTTAAAAGTTTTTGAACAGCCAAGGACACAATCCACAAAGAAAATGACAACCTACAGAGTGGGAGAAGATACTTGCCGCACTGGAATCCTGTGTGATCTTCAGCAGGTTAATCAATCTCTTTGAGTCTCCGTTTTTTCACTTGGAAAGTAGGAGAAAAATGACTGTTGTTTGGCCAAAATGAAATTTTATGCTTGAATCCATCATTGTAATATCTGACCTACCAATAGGGATCGTTAAGTATCCACTCCATATTTTAATCATGGTAATCATAAAATCATGGTAAACATAAAATAAACTTTCTTTTTTAGGTACTTTACTTGAGCATAAAGACAGTAAATATATTGACTTTCTAAACCAAAGGGAAATGTCTTAGGAAATGTCCTGGGTGGAAGGGTGAAACTATTTGGAGAATGTGAAGGTCTAACATAGTTTACCTCTGTGGTTCAGGGACTATTTTCAAACTAAACAAAGTAAATAAACTTCATTGCAGTTTGAATCTCATTATTTTAAAAAATAAAATGAGAATAAGCTTTAGGCCCTAGAACCATTTTTAGAGACATTTCTTCACCAAATCACCAAAGTCAAAAGTAAAAAAAAAAAAAACAAAGTAAAAGTATATTTTGGGAGAATTTCTTACAGTGTCTGACAACACTGGTCTGTACCTGTTGTATCCACCCCCCACTGCCCACCCCCATTGGTTTGTACCTGTTGAAAGCTATTCTTCCAAAGTATACTTTGTCTTTTTTCACTTTTTACTGGAGCATTTAAAAAGAATTGATGGGCTGGGCACGGTGACTCATGCCTGTATTCCTAGCACTCTGGAAGGCCGAGGCAAGCAGATTGCTTGAGCTCACGAGTTGGAGACCAGCCTGAGCAAGACTGAGACCCCCCTCTCTAAAAATAGCTGGGTGTTGTGGTGGGCACCTGTAGTCCCAGCTACTCAGGAAGATGAGGGAAAAGGATCACTTCGCCCAAGAGTTTGAGATTGCTGTGAACTACGACACCATGGCACTCTACCAAGGTGACAAAGTGAGATTCCGTTTCCAAAAAAAAGAAATTGCCCACAAGTATCCAAACGCAGAATTTATCTATACTCATATAGAGAAACTCCTATACTTTTATGTTGCCTTTTCCAGAAAAAGTTCTTTTAACTTTAAAATTTACACATTGCTAGCTCAAGTTATTGTCAAAGTTGAAAGTCTATAAAACAAAACAAATTTGGTGATTGGGAGAAGAAATGTCCCTAAAAATGGTCTTAGGCCCTAAAATGTATTCTCATTTTATTTATTAAAGTAATGATGTTTAAACTACAATGAAGTTTATTTCCCTTGTTTAGTTTGGAAGTAGTTCCTGAGCCATAGAGATAGATAAGCTATATTAGACTGGCATATTTTCCAAATATTTTTAACCATCCACCCAGGACATTTCCTAAGACATTTACCTTTGGTTCAGGTAGTCACTATGTTTACTTTCTTTGTGTTCAAGTCAAGTATCTAAAAAAATATTTTTTGTTTACCATGATTTTATGTTTAGCATGATTATTAAAAATATGGAGTACATACTTAATAATCACTTCAGACATTACATGAGTTGGTTCATTTTAGCTTAACTAGTCATTCCCCCCCCACACACACACACTTTAAAGATGAAAAAATTGAGAATCAAAGAGATTCATTAACCTGCTGAAGATCACACAGGATTCAGCCTGGATTTATGTGACTCTAAATCTCAAGCTCTTAACGACCAATATACTTAATTTCATGTACTTCCTATAATGGTCGAATACCAATGGTGGGGTCAGAGACTGTGGTGACTGACAAAGGCTGATGACGTTCATGTTCTCTAATCATCAGGGAAGTGCATAATCAACTCCACATTGAGGTACCACAGTGTGATAACCCCAGGGAGAAGGGGTCCCATTGTAAAGTCCCAAAGCAACAGATGCTGGCAGAGAGAAAGGAATACTCATACGCTGTTGGTGGAACTGCAAACTCGGACAATTTGTTTCTAAAGTAATAAGGAGATTGCTCAAAGAACTAAAATAGACTTACCATTTGATCCTATAATTACACTACTAGGTATCTATCCAAGGAAAAAAGTCATTTTGTCATAAAGACACCTGCACTCCAATGTTAGCAGCACATGTCACAATCACAAAGATGTGGAAACAACCCAAGTGCCTATCAGTACATGAGTGGATTAATAAAATGTGGTGTGTGTGTACATGGAATATTATTCAGCCATAAAAAGATGGAGATCTAGTATCTTTTGTAAAAAACCTGGAAATATTTGGAGACCATTCTCCTAAGTGAAGTATCACAAGAATAGAAAAACAAATACCACATGTACTTAATACTAAACAGCAACTAGTTGATCAACACCTGTGAGTTCAGATGGAAGCAAAACTCAGTGATATGCAGGTAGAGGGGAGAGGGAGAAAAGGATGGATAAAGTCCCATCCAATGGGTACGCTGTTTGGGTATGTTGCACACTTTCTGGGACAAAGATATATCTATAATTCTGACTTTATCCACACAAAAATAAGCTATGTAACCGAAATGTATATACTCTCATTAACAATCTGAAATAATAATAATAAAATCCTGTCTCAGTTTGGCATACACCTAAAAAAAAAAAAAACAAAACAAAACCAAGTCTTCTAGTTAATATAAAAATGTTTGAAAAGGAATGTGTAAGAATTTTCATGTGAAGCTACCCAGGTATGCTAGAGGTAAATGTAGTAGAAATCTGTGTTCATTCCATACCTGTCCACATGATATGTCATTTTTATGTTTGTGCCAAGAAGTACAAAGGTCAATAGCAAAGGTGAATAGTGCTTGGTCAGAGCAACAAATGTTTTCTCCAATACATAACTTAATATGGGACATTAATCTACATGTTGGACATAAGTCCAAATAAAAATGGATTTGTCATTCATACAGTTATGCCTATTATATGGATTTATAGTGAGTTAAAACTAATTTGGTAATTTCCACCTACCTGTATCTCTTTTTGTGAAGTTTCTTTGCTAACATATTATTAACACTATCATCATTAGTACGATTGTCTTTTCATGTATAAGGTAATGTATTTAAATTATTAAATTCAACTTTATACTCATCAGCTGTAAAAAATATACCTAAATTCTATGCTGGACATTTACAAATAATTATTTTATGCTTCAACAACAAACAAAAGATTTATTGTGCCCCGTTAACAATTTAGCATACAAATTTAAATAATTTAATTATAAACATCAAAAAATAGAAAATGTACCATATAGAACATAATCCTTTTAAAATAATTTTGGCAATTAGCTTTATTTGTATTTATTAGATAAAAGGTATTTCTAAGTTACAGGGCTTAGGTACATGAAGAGCTGTTGCCATGAAAGGGCAGGAAGGGTTGGGAGGATGCCTGGGTGTCACACGCCTGCGGCGTGATTATTGATTACTGTCAAATTTCACAATGTTGGCTATTCGCAGAACGTATCTGTCCAACTAGTAAATTCTCTAAAGATAACCTAAACTCACATACATTTCAGGAAATTAGAAACACATATAAGGATGAAATTGAGACCTTCGACGTCCTTTGCTTCCAACACTGAAAAAACTTACATCCCCCTGGTCATAGGGCGCTGTAATCCTCCTTGTTGGGTTCCCAGCTTAAGGTGCTAAGAACACGCTCTGGCCCCGTTTTATTCCCACGCGTCAGGATTTCCAATGTGAAGGATCCAGGGTGTGTGGCAGACGTGCACTAGTCCTGGTTCCAGGGCTCAAGCTGGCCGGTTGCGGTCTGCTCTGTGCCAAATCCTCCCCTAAAAGATCTGTTTTGTCTCAGGCTGGTCTGACTCACATAGAATAGATAGATAATCAGCGCATGCCCTCCAGATCAGGTTGTCGGCTTACAAATATAGCTCGTTAGCGCACAGGCACTGGACGCTCCGCCGCGCGGGCTCTTCCGGCCGCTCGGCGGGTGTAAACAGCCTCGAGCGGATTACGTGCGACTCCGGGGAGGTGGCGGTAAGGGTCTCGGGTGGCCTTCCCGGAGGGCGCGAGGGCCTGCCGGACAGGGGAGGGCCGCGGGCGCGCTCCGCTTGTTTATGTGCGACCCTGGGCGGTGGTGACCTCGAACCAGCCCAGGCTAAGCGTCCCTAAGGGGGCCGAGGACGAGGCCTCGATCTCTGTCGAGGGACGGCGACAACTGAGCCGGGGAAAGGGGGACGCTGTGGGGAGGGAGCATTCCCTCCCATTGGGGACTCCTGAGCACTCCTGCAGACTCCCTTGGGGCCACGGCTTAGCCCAGATCTTTTCTGGTCCAGAGCGCTGTCCAGGGGAGATAAATCAATTTTGTTTTTGTATCCTCTAGTGCCCTGAAAAGTATGAGTGACACGGAAGAGACTCTCACGTCCCCTGACGTGGGGTAGGGGATAGGCGGAGCGGAGGTGGGGTGGGGGTGGGGTCGAGGGTGGAAAGTGATTGGAGTCCCAGAGAGTTGAATGGCTTTAAGTGGCTTGGCCTTGCTGCTGGCTTTTTTGTTGGATCAAGCTCCCCCAGAATTCAGCAACTGAGGGGTTCACCATTATTGTTCCAGAGAACCTCTACTAACCATGCAGGGTGGAGAAAAACCCTCAGATGCTCAAATACCTCTTGTTTTTATCTTATCCTGTATGTAATTGGTGACAATGGCCTTGTCTGAATTTCCCTTTTTTTCTTTAAAACAATTGACTTTTTTTGAGCCTTGCTAGATGGCAGGACTAAGCACTGGGCACAAATGGTCATATGTAACCCTTTTGCTAACCCCATGAGCTTGGTGTTATAACATTGTGTCCACAGGAGGACACTGGGGGGTTCAGAGTGGTTAGGCCATGTTCTCAGGGACTGTAAGCCAGTAGGCAGGGCTCCAGCCTAGGCAGGCTGGCTCTGATGCAGTCCTCTTAATCCTATCTGGACCTTCTAGCTCCCAGGCTAGATTTTCTAGCTTAACAAATTACCATAAAAATAATCAGGTGTCCCCAGGGAAACGGATCATGTGGCACATATCTAATTCAGAATTTGGCTGTCTATACTAACCTTACTCAAATATGTAGCCCATACCTACCCCACAATTTCTCTTTTTATTTTAAGACAGGGTCTCACTGTTTTGCCCAGGCTAGAGTGCAGTGACATCATCATAGCTCATTGTAGCCTCAAACTCCTGGGCTCAAACAATCCTCCTGGCTCAGCCTTCTGAGTAGCTGGGACTATAGGCACCTGCCACCATGCCCAGCTAATTTTTCTACTCTTTGTAGGAAAAAAAAGATGTCCACGGCATCCTTCTCTGTGCAGGGTCTTGGTTTTGCTCAGTCTGGTCTCAAACTCTTGGCTTCAAGTCATCCTCCCTCCTCCAATTCCCAAAATGCTAGGATTATAGGTGTGAGCCACCATACCCCACCCTTATCTCACTATTTCTATCAGAAAACTCACTCTTTATTCCAACTCTGAGGATCAGGCAGTGGCCTTATTTGAGGAGAGAATGGAATTTGGGTTACCAAAGCTGCTTGGCTGCCATTTTATTGTCCCATTTTGGTGTCTCTAGCAATTACATTGGTTACAGTTGTTCTCTTGAATCTGGCAAGGCTGATGATAGAGGTGTTCACAGTGAGGACACACCTGGAAGCATGCTGTGGAAGGCCTGGAACTGGGCAGCCCAAGGGAAAGAGGGTCTTGGGGGGCAGAAGGGAAGGAGGGAGCCAGGCCTCTATCCTCATGGTTGGTCCAGGTGACCCCTGCCTCCAGCACCATTTCTCCCTCACCTCTCCCCACCTCCAGAAGTGCACCTATTCCCAGACTCCTCCAGACCCTTCTCATGAGATGCTCTGAGATGGAAGCCCTACACCCTCTCTACACCTCCTGCCTCCCAGTCCAGGCTGTCATTTGACAAGAAGGGAGAAGACTAGGTCACCATAAAGTCCCCCCCCTTCTCCCTGGCATACGACTTCTGAGTAGAGACTAGTGTTGTGGTGCCAGGGGGCAGGATTTTCCAGTCATACCCTATGGCTCAGGAGAGTAGATGGTTCTGTAAAGTGATTCTGATATAACTGTGTTGGGGAGAAGGGCACAGAAGTTATCCCACACTGATGACCATTTATGTCCCTTCCTTACCATTGCTGTGGGACTCTCCTCTGCCCCTTACAGCAGTTGGTTTAGTGTCTGTTGTCTAATTAACATGCTGTGCTGAAATATAGCCCTTTATACCTATGTTCTCCCTTCTAGACTGGGAATTTGGAGCCATGGATAAAATCTTAATTTTTCTGTATTTAGTTGCCCATAAATTTAGTTATTTAGGACTCCTAGGAATTGAACAACAGAAACACGCACTAAATAAAATAGTGTATTGAGGTTCATAAGCAGCAGCTTGGTGTCTGCAGCCCTTACAGGACTCAAGCCTCATCATTTGATGGCTGTGGCATGCCTCTCTGTGTGGGAGCTGGTGCGGGGTGATAGGCACTGCATTTGCTACTGTGTGACCTGCTCAGTGGCCGGTGGCTGCTGATTTGATGGGGGCCAGGCTTCTGGGAACTTCCCAGTAGCTATTCCTGTCAGTAAAATGTGGCTCCATTTATGGACATAGAAAATATAATTAAGCAATCATATATTTAACTTCCATTAAGTGCTGTAATGTAAATAATCAGTAGAGAGAAAAAGTAATGAGAGGACCCACTTTGGAGGGAAAGGCTGGAAAGGCCAGACTGAGGCAAAAACATTTAAGCTGAGTACAGAGGCTGAGGGGAGGAAGCCATGTGAATGGGGAAGAGTGTTCTAGATTTAGGGGGCAGCATGTGCTGAGCTCTGAGTGGGAAGGAGCACAGGGTGAAAACAGTGAGAAGGAGAGTGGTAGAGGTGAGACAGGAGGGGCTGGCTGAGGACAGATCATGCCAGGGGCTCATTGCCCCTGTGGACAGCTGAGATCTCACTCTCATTACAAAGCTAAGTCTGGGGAGCATTTGTGCCCTGTGGCAGCACGATCTAGTTTTGTTGGAAAATGACTCTCACTGTGGAGTGGAAAGTGGGTTGGATGCGAGTGAGTGGGAAGCCAGGAGACAAGTAAGGAGACTTTCGCACAACTGAGGCAAGATGTGACACTAGTTGGTGGTGAGAAGTGCATGTCCTTTAAGACCTAGGTGATAGATAATTGGATGGGCAAATGAATGTGTGCGTGTGAGCATGTGTGTGTGTAAGTGTGTGCATAGTATGCATGTGTGTGCATATGCATCTGCATAGTAGGTGGCAGAGTAAGGAGATAGAAAGCAAAAGGAGTGACGTGTAGACAGTGATGTGGTCCTAAGGCCCAGGGAAAGATGGATTCTAAAGGAATAAGTTTGGAGGTCATCATGTTTCTTTGAGATCTGTGTGAGACATCCAAGTGAATATGTCAAGGAAGCAGCTAGCAGATGTCACTGTAAGTTAAGACTGATTTTTACAAGTGCCTCTTATTTCATTGTCTGCTATCTCAGTTATTTATTGCTGTATAACAAATTACCTCTAAACATATCAGCTTACAATAGCATTTTATTATCTCACAGTTTCTGAGAGTCAGAAATTGAGGCAGCTTAACTGAGTGTTTCTGGCTCAGGGTGTTTCATGAGGTTAAAGTCAAGATGTTGGTTGGAGCTGCACTTATCTGAAGGCTTGATTGGAGTTCAAGGTTCTGTTTTTAAGGCAGTCCACTCACATGGCTATGGACAAGAGGCCTCAGTTCCTTTCCTTATGAAGTTTCTCCACAGGGCTGCTTGGGCATCCTCATGACATGGCGGCTATCTTCCCCCAGAGTGAGTGATCCAGGAGAGAGTGAACAATACCTTTTAGACCTAGTCTTAGAAGTCACACACGATCACTTTCATCACATTATATTCATTAGAGGTGAGTTACTAAGTCTATCACCTTTTTCTTTTTTTTTTTCTTTTGAGACAGAGTCTCACTGTGTCACCCTCGGTAGAGTGCTGTGGCATCACAGCTTACAGCAACCTCCAACTCTTGGGCTTAAGCAATTTTCTTGCCTCAGCCTCCCAAGTAGCTGGGACTCCAGGCACTCCACAAAGTCCAGGTATATTTTTGTTGCAGTTGTCAGCGTTGTTTGGCAGGCCAGGGCTGGGTTTGAACCCCTGCCCAGGTGTACATGGCTGGCGCCCTAGCTGCTAAGCTACAGGCTCCGAGACTAATCTTTACCTTTTTAAAGGGAAAAATGTGAAGGAGCTTTTGCCAGGGGTCCTCAAACTACGACCTGCAGGCCACATGAGGCGGTGTGATTGTATTTGTTCCCGTTTTGTTTTTTTACTTCAAAATAAGATATGTGCAGTGTGCATAGGAATTTGTTCGTAGTTTTTTTTTTAAACTATAGTCCGGCCCTCCAATGGTCTGAGGGACAGTGAACTGGCCCCCTGTTTAAAAAGTTTGAGGACCCCTGGTTTAACCCATCATATCCACCAAAGCAAAATATTTTATGTCTTATTGTTTGCTAAAGCTAGGCTAAGCAAACTGTATTCCAAAGGCCTGTCATCTGTTTTGTATGGCATGTGGGCACTTGCTGGAATGCCTGGGAACCAAGTACCCCCTTCTGTCATGTCTCTCCTCTCAGTCCCTGGCTACCTGGCCAGCTGTATCTTGCTGTAGGCCAGGGCCCACACTTGTTGCCATCTACACATCGGAGTCTCTATTGATAGCAGCTGTTGGGCACCAAGCAGAGGAATCTCAACTCAAGATGTGCAGATCACCTTGCCTCCTGCCAGTTAACTTGAAATACCTAGAGGAGAGAAGGGCACACAGGCATCTATCTGAGTGTCACTGGGGCAGAGAGTGAGACTGATGGCAGCAGGCTCCCCCTGCCAGCCCTGACCCTACCCCTCTGTCCCCAGGCCTGCCAGCTTTTCCTGTCTTGGACTAGTCACTCTTGCCCTGAGAACGTATCCAGCAGGTGGCAACTGGGCATGACACATTCTTACCACTCAGGGTGGCCCACTCAAGGCAAGTGAGGAGGGGCAGACCAGGCATTTTCTCTTTTCTTATGTAAATTCCTACATATTATCTTCTATTTTGCCTATTAACATGTGAAGCTTGGAATATTTACTATCTTTTCCTGTATAGAAAAAGTTTGCTGACCCCTGCAATGACGCAAAAGGATTTTGTAGGTGGTATTTTCCTTTCCTTTGTGAATCTAACCTTTGAGAGTATCATGCAGGAGCTGTAGCACTGTAAGTCCCTGGCAGTCCTGGACTGAGGAGCAATGTGCCTGACCCACTCTGTGTCTCAGGGTCTTTTCCTTTCCAGTGAAGAATGCCACTGTTTTTCTTGTGCCTCATGGTCTCAGGTGTTCTCTTCTCTGGAAGAGGATCTTTTACTGTGGACAGTGTAGCTCATATCTAGGGAGGCTTGTTTTCACAATAAACACACAAATCCAGGTCCACAGCCTGGGAACTGGAATTAGATGATGTCTTAGAACCATGACTGTGGCCAGATTCAGTAAGGGCCCAGGCTAAAGCTTTGCTCTGTGTGGGAAAGTCTACTTGATTGTAAAGTTTCCTCTGAGATGTTATTGCTTTATTTGTATTGAGGGGCTCCCACAATGATTCTATAGAGGTTAACTTTTCCTTTTCTGTTTTAGTGTAGTGTATCATGGGGACAATTCTATAGTCCTGGAGAAAGTTGATGCTAGAGAGACTACATTTTATGTATTTACCTGAAAGATTGTGTTGGCTAGAGAAGAGATTAGCTTTGTAAATTTGCAAAGCTTTGTAAAGTTGCTGAGGGACTGGCACCTGAATCTCTCACTAACATCTGCCTTTCTATGTTCCCCAGTGTGGCTTTACCACTGGACAGAGGTTCTCTGCCTACCCTGGACTGACTCATGGGCTCTCACTGGATAACCTCTTTCCCAAGCACTCACAATGGAGCTACTACCTCCTGGGTGAAGGTCAAATTTGTCCAGTTGTCTAGAGAGGTCTCTGCACTCAGCCCTGCTCTGTACAAGATGCCAGGTACTGGGCTGGACCTGGCACTTGGGAGCTTGTGTTTCTTACTTCTCAGGACCTCTGGATGTTATATGCATTTCTCTAGCAAACGTGGTCATCACTTACCATTCTTAAAGTCTCCAGTTTTCATTGTTCATTTTTGCAAATAGAACTTCATCTTATGAGCAAGACCTTGATTTAAAATTGGCACATTCAAAGCCCCCTTAATTCAAAGGAGGTTGTAGAACAGAACTTCCTTCTCAGCTTTATAAAACACAGGGAAAATGCCGAATGTGGTTAGATGACAGACAAAGGATATAGTTTCCCACCAAAATACTGAGGGTAATAATAATTTATAACTATTTAAAAATATATCAAGAAAAAAATAAAAAGAAATAAAAATATATCAAGGCCTTTGGTAATTAAATTTCATATATTCCTGGAACTTGTCAAAGATGATTAAGTCCTTTTTGTTGACATGATCAAATATTTAGAACACAAAGGCAACAATTAGGAAGAGACCAGTGCATAAGATAGAAACTTGAATTGCATTTCCCTAAATGAATTTAATAAACAATGATATTTTTTAATGCAGGGATAGTTAGTGTACAGATCTGGTTACTTCTCAAGGCCTCAGAGAATGGCCTAAGAAAATGAAAGAACCTCAACAAGGAAATGAAAGGATCTGAGCTGTGTCTGGTTGACCTAGAGAGTGTACATCCTTTGGGTTGTGAGCAGTTCTTCCAGCTTCAGTTACTCTGGCTGGCCAGGTGAACTTGAGCTCCACAGGGTTCAAGTACAGTTTACTTTACTTTGGCTTTTTGGTTTACTTTCATGTGTAGACTTGGGTTCTTTGCACAAATTCCCCTCAAGAAATTAAGCTGACAATTTTTCTTTTTAATTTTCCTCCAGTATTGACTATAATCTGGCTATAATTGGCTATTGATCTTTTGTTTTTAGGCTGATGTTTGGCATTCCTTTATGGAGACATTTATGTCAAAAGCCAAAGCCTTAATATCTTTGCAGGGTAGGTGCTCCTGAGCTGAAAATAACAGAGTAAGGAAAGTGGTCAAAGAAGAATTAAACCCAGAAATTTCTGATTCTGGGTTAGATGGAGTAGCACACTCTACCCTGTCTCTCCCACTCAGTGCAGGTATAAAACCCGAACAGAGTACATGGAGCAGTGACATGAACATGGAAAAGTAAATGGTTGCAAGAGGATAAGAAAAGAACTCAGAATTCAAAGTGTCATACAACCAGTAGTTGAAGGAAATCACACTTACGTTCCTCTTGTCCTGTCCTTAAAGGAAAGAAAGAACACTCAAATATATTTAGAAAAAATTTTATCAAATGAAGGGGCACTTTTCTTGATCATTCTCAATTAACTAGAAAAGTAAACACAACCTACGTGAGCTCTTATTTGTATTGAGTTATGTTCTACTGGAGAGAAAAGGAAAGAGAATGTTTGTGTGTGTTTGCTCGTGCCATGATGCGTTTATCTGACTGCCCTTGAGTCTGTTACAACCTATTGGGAAGATTAGATGCATTGCTAGATTCAGTGGAATGTGGCCCCACGAGGCCTGAGGAAACCCAGAGTTCAGCTGACAGGGAGACAAGCCTGATGTTCTAGAGATCACCCCAGGGTGAGTGTTGAGCTCAGACTTACACACAGTACCGTCAGATTAGCAGACTGCCGTCCTGGAAGTAGTGTGGCGGAGTATCATTCCTTAAGCCAGGAGATTTCACTTCAAAGTGCATGTCAAAACTATTCTTTTCTGTACGTGTATGAAGCTGACACACATATATTTTTTTAAACAGGTAATTTCATGCTCTTCCAATGGGGCACAAAGTGGTCGTGTTTGACATTTCTGTCATCAGAGCCCTGTGGGAAACCCGTGTCAAGAAGCACAGAGTTCGGCAGAAGAAGGAGGAAGAAAGGCTTGAGAAGAGTGCATTGGAAAAGTAGGTGTTTCAGGGGGTAGGGATTTGGGCAGGCAGCAGCAGGTGAGCTGTGGAGGAGGATGCTTTTCTTCTGGGATTTCCCACTGTCGGTGACAGTTTCCTCCCTAGACTTCAGAACCTCACACTGTTGCCCAAGATGGACACCGGATTCCTGTAACAGTAACACCCATAATTATAATGACTTACATATAATCCAGGCACTGTGCTAGGGAAGACAGAGTTGACACAGTAACTTCCTCTACAATACATGCTGGAGAAAACTGCTGTGCTGGCTTTCACAGCAGCTCGCTGGGCTGCCTGGTGCATGCCACACCCATGTAAGCCATCTGAGGGCGGCTCTGCCCTGTATTCTGGCCCTCCCCCATTGAGCTGAATCCTAGATAAGATTTGTTAGGTTGATGTCATTTTTATCTGGGTTAAAATGATGTAATTTGACTAACATATAAACTTGCAGAATGAGTAAAAGAGTGCTTTGAAAAAAACTACATTTGTCATAAACACATTTATAATAGCCATACAATTAGATTAGCTCTATATGAGGTTGATAAAAGAACAGTAAGCTAGAAAAGGTGTATTTGCGTATGGCTTTGCGTGTGTCTACAATTTTTATTTCCTCTACAAAATCCCACACTGGAACTCCTGGATGATGCGTTATGGGCATTCTTTTTACCAAAAGGGCACAGTGCCATTCTGATTGGCAGACTCTTTCTCAAAGGAGGTCCCTGGCCCTATGTCAAGTTAGCAGATGGTGGTGTATTTCTGTGTTTTAAGTTAAAAACAAAAATGTAAGGCATGAGTATATCTATATTCTTGGTTCTCCACTTTCAGGAGATTTTTGGATTGAACGACTGCCTTTTCTGATCATGCTTGATAGTGAAGCTGCTACTGTTTGTATCATAGTGTTTCTAGGTGTTTATCATCATCCTTAATTTACAGATGAGAAAGTTAAGAACCTCAGTACCATTCCCAAGTTCACCAAACTGGTAAATGGAGGATTTGGCCAAACTCTTTCCTCTATCAGGGGCGTCCAGCCTGAGGCCTGTGGGATATAGGCAGATTATTATTTGAGGACTGTTTGGCTTCTCTGTGGTGTTAGATATCATGATATTGCAAAAATGAAAAGTATGCATGGACCTATTTTTTTTTTTTTAACTCATTAGCATTTGTATATTTACTCTGTAGCCCAACACTTATTCTTCTAATGTGTGGCAGAAAAGCCAAAAGGTTGGATGCCCCTGCCTGTACTCATAGGTAATTGAAACATCTTTTCAGTTGGCACTAATCTGAGATTATCCAACATGATGTGAATTTTGAATTTGGGAATTGGAACTGTCAAACTGTCCCATGGCAATGGATCTGGGAGACTGACACTCACACAAGTCACACAGTGTCTCAGGGCCTGTCTCAGCCTGGCTTTAACTTCTCCTGACTCCTTACTCGTGGGTCACTCTGGAGCATAGCAGACTTGTTGCATGGAGACCCAAGCCCTGGGGTGGGGGAGGCTTAAGGAAGTGTTTGTAGCCAATGTAACCTGCTGAGGTTCTTGGAACAGGAGTCACCTCCAGAACTGAGTCTGAAAGCTGTGTTCTCCAACCTGCTTTGGAGTGGTAACTGCCCTGCCCCTTCAGCTATGTCACTGTGATGTTAAGCGTCTTCCCACAGCTCATGTATATAGGATTGACCCTGAATTGGGCTCAGTGTCACTGAGCTTGTGCTGCGTCTCATCTTAACCTAAGACAGAAACCTCTCAGGGATTTGTTAGGCACTCCGAGCTCCAGATAAGAAAAACAGCCACCAAGTTGGCTGGGACAATAAGGAGGAATGTGAGTGTTGAAGAAAACAATAATTAGTTTCCCAGGACCTCGGAAATTTGCTTTCTTCACGGGGGTTTTTGAGTTTCCATAATATGATTCATACTGTGATTACTAGTACTACTTAAAGGTTAACTTGGTTTCTTGGGATCTATTTCCTGGTTCATTTAAATTTCCTAAAACAAGGAAAACTCTCCAGCTTGTTTTGTTACCTTACTTGATAGTATTTCATCTTGTAATGCTGTATTTGTTCCTGTGGTATATGCCAGCATTTAAAAGTTGTAAGTAGATATAAAATATAGAGTATCAGTCTGAAACTTGTTCATCAAAAGAAAAATAGAAGAGCTATTGTTAGGCTTTCAGTGAGGAATTCCTTGTCCAATGAGGCTATTTGCCATCTGGGATTATGGGTTCATTTCTTAAGGAAAAAGTATTTTGTTTGCACATTTATTGATTTAATTAGTAGAACCCTAATGACCTTGTTTTGTATGTTTATCTCATATTTGATGTTCTACTTAAACTGATTCAAGGGGAAGATTTCCCATTTATTTATGTGGGTGAAAAAACACACAAAAACAATGGCGTTTTATTTATTTTAATTACTCTTAAGGAAGAGAATAGAATGTAAAAAAATGTTTCTATTCTCATCTTGCCTTTCCTATCAGGTTTCAGAGGAAAGAAGACATAAAATATTTAAGAAAGAAATACAAAACAGAATAGTCATATGATGATTTTTAATGGGGTCTGTCTAATTTCCTTTTTTCTCCATTTTATGTTGGCTATATCAAGATATGTGAAATATTTATATCAATTTACAATTTGTGATATAGGAAAGATGTATGGTATAGGGCTTAACTGGTATCATTTCCTTACACTGCCAGAATCTACCTTCGGGTTCAGTCTAAGAAACGAGGAAAGTTGGGCGGCGCCTGTGGCTCAGTTGGTAAGGCGCTGGCCCCATATACCGAGGGTGGTGGGTTCAAACCCAGCCCCGGCTGAACTGCAACCAAAAAATAGCTGGGCGTTGTGGCGGGCGCCTATAGTCCCAGCTACTCGGGAGGCTGAGGCAAGAGAATCGCTTAAGCCCAGGAGTTGGAGGTTGCTGTGAGCTGGGTGAGGCCACGGCACTCTACCGAGGGCCATAAAGTGAGACTCTGTCTCTAAAAAAAAAAAAAAAAAAAAAGAAACGAGGAAAGTGAGTACAAGCACTGGTGGCAGTGGCTGTGCTGCTGATTGCTAAAATTTTGAAGAAACTGCTTCTAAAAGAAGGCCAAGCAGCATGTCTCATACCTAGGGTATGCCCCTGTCCTTGGCTGGTACAGTCAGATCTAAATATACAGGTAGATATTAAACATTTGTTTTTATCATATGGTTGTGAACATATTTAAATCACAAAGAAAAGTTTATTACAAATGAAAAGCAACGATTTTCAAGCTGCTGCAAAATCTGCCAGAGGAGATTCTAATTCTTTTAGCCCTTTCTTCTGGCATGAAATACATGTCACTTCATGTGCTGATATTTTTAAATTTATTACTTTTATTACATTACTTCAAGACTTCATACGCTTTATGTTTAGTTGACTGCTGGGTGATCTCCCCTAGCTCACTTCACAGTGATTGAGACCTATGTAGCCATGCCAACCAGTATTATCAGCAATTATTTTTTTCAAATGTTCCTGCTTCCTTCAGCTTAACGGTAAACATGAAACTCCAGGAATATTCAAAGTGGTTTCTCAAGAGCAAGATGTTTGATTAAGAAGATGATAGTTGCACATAGATCTGGGGAGCCAGACCTGCAGAAATCTAGAAACAAGCTTCCAGGCAGGCATAATAGTAGGTGCAAATGCCCTGAGGCAGGAGTTTCCTGGATAGTCAATGAAAAGCAAGGAAAGGGGGGTGGGGGGCAATGAGGTCAGACTAGCCAGAGGAGGGGCCCAGGTCTGTAGGGCCTTACAGGTTGTATGTGTGAGATGAGAAGCCAATAAGAGGTGTGGGCAGAGGCATAACACAACATGATCAACATTGTAACAGTCTGGCTCAAACTGCTGGGTGGGTGTAGACCACAGGGAGGCCAGGGTGGTGCCAGCAAGCAGATTGATGATAGAAGCTTGGATTAGGATGGAAGCAGTAAAGAGGATGCAAAGTGGTCAGATTGTGATAGAACTGACCGTGTATGTTGATGGATTTGATATGGGTATGAAAGTAAACGTAGAATCAGAGAGAGGGGATTTTTGGCCAGAGGAACTGGCAGCCTTTTACTGAGCCGAGAGAAGAAGCATGTTTAGGGAGTGAAGATCAGGAGTTTGTGTTGGAACTTGTCAACTTGAGATGCCTTTAGACATGCAGGCGAAGATAGTGGAAGGCAATTTGATATAGAGGAAATCTTGGCTGGAGATGTAAACTTGGGCATGGTCAGCATACAGATGTATTGAAGGCCAGGAGGCTGGAAGATATCTAAAGAGTGAGTGTAGCAGAGAAGAAGCCCTTGGAAGTCCAAAGGTTGAGAAGGTAAGGAGGAGGCACAGGGTCCGAAGAGGTGGGAGGGTCACCAGCAGAATGCATTGACCTAGAGGCTACATGATAAGCAAGCTGCAGGGAGGAGCAAGTCACTGGCTGTGTCAGGTACAAAGGTGGGTCAGACATGGACTTGGATTTGACCACTGGATTTAGTGAAATAGTAGTCACTGATGACCTTAACGAGAGTAGTTTCACACTTGATCTTATCCAAAAGGCTAAAAAGCGATCAATGAGAACAGTTTCAGGAGAGGTAAGGATGGCTAGGTGCAGTGGCTTGTGTCTGAATCCTAGCATTCTGGGAGGCCTGGGCAGGAGGATTGCTTGAGCCCAGGAGTTCAAGACCAGCTTGGACAATATAGCAAGATCCCATCCCTACAAAAAAATAAATAAATAAGGAGAGAGAAGCAAGGGCTACTGAAGTGATTTCAATAGAGAACATGTTAAAGGCTTCAAGTGGAAAACAAATCCCTAAATAAAGAAAAGCCCACCAGGTGCAGAACACTGTTCTAAGAGCTATGTGTACATCGGAAGGGCAGCCAGATACGCCTAATGCCATCATGGAGCTTAGGATCAAGCTGGGAGGATCAGCCGTAAGTGTGAGAAGCTATAAAGTGATAGGGCAGAAAATTGGCAACGATGCTTTATGGGAGGCTGAGTCCTGAATCAGCTCCTGTGTCTGGCTGGACCTTGGTTCATTTACAGGAGTGAAGTTTCCCAAGGTGGCTGATGGATGACATTTCAAAGTCAGGGATGTTATAAACTGAGGCTCCTCTCTATTTCTATTCAAACGCACTTGAAAGATCAACAGTTCCTGGGGCCTTGAACTTTGTAAAAGCTTAGGCTGGCAAAATATAATTTCAAAAGAAATTGCAACTGAATGCACAGGTAATTTTGGTAGAAATATTGGCCAGAAATTCCATCTTCCTCACTTCCTCTACTTTTCTAAACAAAGTTACTTAGTTACTTATAATTCACTAAAGAGTTTAGGATTTCCCCTACCTCCCCCAACACACCCACAGGGGGAAATCAGCTCTGTAGTGAGTCAGGAGGCCTGGCTGGCTTCTCTAGGCAGGCAATGGCCATTCCGTGGGACAGTGACCGTGGCTTCTGCTGCCCACTGTAGGATAAAGGAGGAGTGGAACTTCGTGGCTGAGTGCAGGAGGAAAGGCATCCCCCAAGCTGCATACTGCAAGAATGGCTTCGTAGACACCAATGTGCAGCTTCTGCAAAAGATTGAAAAGAACATTCTCACCAAGCAGAGTTCACTTGTCAAGGACAAAGGCAAACAGAGCAGTGAGTTTGTGCTTGAACTTTCAGGGGATCACTGGAAGGTGAGTGGATGTGTTTCTCTGACTGGCAAATTATGCTTGCTGCAGCTGCTGTGGCTGATGACTGCTGCTCAGCTGAGCTGGAGGCATTGGCCTGGGCTCTTGCTTTTAGAGGGCTTTCCAGAGGGTGGAGAGGAGGCAGTTCTGTGCTCTGAACCAGGCTGTCCTGTGTCTTCCTCCATGAAACTCAGTGTAGTCCTGGCAGCAGCGGTAGTATCCACCTGAGTCCCTCTCGGGCTTAGCTGGGGCCTCACAACCCTCCCAAGGTTTAATGACACAGTCTTTAAAGGTGTTTCATTCTGTGATTTTTCCTCCAGCATTTAAAATAACTCTTTGGCTTTTAAAAAATCTAATTTAAATGACTGAGCCTCCCATTCATCTAAGCTGCCAGTGGGCAGTGACTTACTGATATGTCGTAATGCTGCTGGTGCTGGGCCCTGGGCAAAGGAATTTCAGGGATCCTGGATCCAGCTTTCCTGTCATGAGATTCTGAGAACACAGCAAAGACACCTCCCTCTTTCTTTCCTCAAGTATTTTCAGGTGTTGTCCTGGCTCCTGCTCCCCTACTCGCTTTGCGTGGGGAGGTGTCTCCAGGGCTTGGCTGTGAGCTGGCATTCTCCGGTTGAAGAAGCACCTGGGTGTGCAGGATAAGTCGGCACGTTTGGAGAAGCTGCTGTGGGCACAGGAACTCAGGCCATTGCCCATTACATTGGGGCAGGGTGCTCTGGACCTGCCCTCCATTCCCTTCCTTTTTTAAAAATTTTAGTTAATGATTTTTTTATTAAATTATAACTGTGTGCACTGATGCATTGATGGGGTTCAGTGTACTGATTTGATATACAATGTGAAATGCTTACATCAAACTGATTAATACATCCATCACCTCACTTACTTATTTGCTGTGGTAAGACAATTATACTCTTTTCTGAATAGTTTGTATTATGCACATTGTGGCTGAAAGTACTTTTGGATGGGAAACGGAATATTTGGGATTATCTGGGGGCTGGTCTTCAAGAGTCATGTGACCTGGGGCAGTTTACCTTTACGTGTTTTATCGACTTTATCAGGAGAATGATGCCAGTGCTTCCTCTGACCCTCTCTGAAGGCTGTTGTGAGCATTAAATGCGCGAATATTCTGTAATTCCAAAAATGCAAGATTATTGCTGTAAAACCGCTTAGATATTCTTCCTCCTGCACCCTCGTCTCTGTGACAGTAGGTACATGGATGGTACCTATTCTGGGACAAGAAGAAAGGCACATCTGGGTTTTCTTGGAAGTCTGGAGACACTAGTTTGCAGGACGTTACACGGAGCTCTGAGAGTATGTTTGGCACACTTAGTTTTTGAGGGCATCACTGCAGAGCCCCCATCTCCCTGGTGCCTCCCCTCCACTCAGGAGCACATATTTATAATTTATCTGGAGCTGGTAAGAAGGATCTCAGTTCCTGAGACAGAGAGGAAAATCTCAGCACTTATCAACTGACTGTCACCTCCTCTGCCCCAACTGTGCCTGCAGGACCCCAGTCCAGGGACTCTGTTTCACCCTCTCCCCTGAACAGGCCTCGGTCTCCTTTGAGTGGAGGCAGAGGCAGTTGATTTGTGCCATGGATGGGGGTCAGGGTTCTGGTCCTTCGACTTTGACCCCACCCTCCTTCTTTGGGCCCTGCCTTCAGCTTTCACATCCAGGCATGCGTGTTCTTCCCCCTGGTTCTTCCACCACCTGAGCCTCTTGGGGCTTCTGGTGAGAATCCAGGTTGTGTTTCCCCTGCTGGTGTAAGACTGAGTAGATGTGGAAGCTGCTTACCATCTGCGAGCTTCCCAGCTCCCCGCATTTTGCTGCTGATGGCTCCTTCCCTTTCTTTTGTCCTGCAGGTGTATGCCATCTGAAGAGTTCCTGTGCTATTTATTCCCTTTCACGGAATTTTAGAGAGGAACAGAAGTGTCTGTGTATCTTCAATCTGTCATTTTCACTTTATTCCTTTCATTTCCATTTAATATGATACCTTAGTACTTTTCTCATGACTAAAAATAGTCATTAACACAGTTTAGAAAGTATAATAATCTTTCAAGAGCGCCAGTATTGAAAGAGTGGAATGAGAAGAGTCGCATGGGAACGGAGTCAGGGCGCTGGAGCTTGGGGGTGCCGGGAGAGCGGCTGTGAGCCTGCAGCCTGCTCCCTAAGGAGGCGACTCTTCGTTTTGTCTCAGCCCCAGGGCAGACCGTCTGCTCTGGTGTGGAGTCCCTTGGGATCAGAAGGAGCAGGGATGGCCTGCCCGGGCAGAGCGCAGGTGGCGGGGGGCAACTAGGTGGTCAGCTATAGAAGCAGCTCCTGGCAGCTGGTTTAGTGCTCTGTGGTCACCCACTGGAAATGGTTACTTTTTAGCAAGGTGCTTGCATTTTCATTTCACAGGGGGCCCTGCAAACTACACAGTCACACAGTCCATCCTTAGTGTGATTCATTTAAACATCTTTTGGTTTCAGTTTTCCTCTTTCAAAGGGGCCTTACTAACACCCATTTTGCGTGTATTATATGGTACTGCTGGATGGAATGGTGCTAGAGTGAAAGTACTCTTGCAAGTTGAAATTCTTCACCCACCCCCAGCGGCAGTGATCATAAAGCACATATGAGCACTGAGCACTAAATAAAAGGGTCGGTGTGGATTCTCCCTACCCACCCCCTCACCCCCATGGAGTTTTCTACCCCACCCAGTGCGCCAGCCCCTATGCTGATGGTGCTCTGGGGTCAGCTTTTGCAGCCAGGGGCCCTGGTGCCCTGTCTCTGCCCTCCCAGCCGTGCCGCCACACCCCTCCTGCAGTGGGGGCTCCCTGACTCTTGGTGAATCAGATGTCTTCAACCAGACAAATAGCCCCCCTAAAGTCTTTAAGCACTTCTCAACACCTCTCCAATGTATCCTGGAGCACTTGTTCAAGAGGAAGCCTGGATACCTCAGCGTTCCTCACCATCGCTTCAGAAGCCAAGGCTCAGGGAGTGGTGAGCCTGGAAGATGGTAGGGTCTGGTCTTCCCACCACCTGTCTTTCTGGTGCTCTTTCCTTGTCATAGACTCAAAAGAACATCTGGAAATTTGGTACAGCGAATGTTAGATGTTTATCAAGAATTTCTAAAAGGAAATATAGCTCATATTTCAAAATGGAACATATGGGCAGATTTTATTTTTAGAGGGTGTTAAATTGGTGTGTTGCAAATGAATAATGTGTATTGTGGCGATGAATGTGAGCCTGGTTGTATTCAGTAGGATTTAAATAATAGGAATTATTGAATTTGATTAATATTGAATATTATGAATAATTTTTTAATAATATGAATCCCTGGCAGCTTTGAAATCAGGCAGATCCACTGTGAAATGAATGAAGACTGCGGTGTCTTTGGTTTCTTTCTGAAATGGCTGGAGCTCTGGTGGTTACATCTAATGCTCTCACGTCCACTTTCTTGCTTCTTGTTTTGAAATAAATACTTGGTTTTACATGGTTTTGGGCCCCTAAGGGGCTAGCTCTGATTGATGTTGTTCATTCTATTTTAGGAGCTCCCAGATTCGTTGAGGGAGCAGACACACCTGAGAGAATGGCACATAAGCAATACCCTGATTCAAATCATTCCTGCATATATCAAGCTGTTTCAAGCAATGAGAGTTCTGGATCTGCCAAAAAACCAAATCTCTCATCTTCCAGCTGAAATTGGTATGTCACTTAGCAGGGTCTTCAGGCTCCTGTGTGGTGAGCAGCAGGCAGCTGTGTACAGGTGACACTCTGCAGATACCAGGGTTCCTCTTCCACCCGCTCCAAAGGTCTCTGGCCAGGGCTATTTTGACAGTCCTCAGAGTTGCTTGTTCACAGCGTCCCTTATGGGCGGAAAAGCCATGATTTCACCTGTGTAATTCAGCTCATACAGATGTTTGCCAGTTGCTGAGAAACTAGAAGTTTCATGTGTTGGCAACACTTTGTTTAAGAACTTTTTGGTTATTTCTTTTTAGTTTTAGAGACATACGCATCCAATAATATGATTATTGTAAATATCGAATAAAATATATTGCTCCCATGTATTAGTCCATTGATAAGTCTAGCTTAGCTTATTCTGTCTTTTTGAAAGATTGGAATTGTTCAAATGCATATTCTTAAAATGAGGACTGTAGTGATCATTATTGCTTCTTTTCCCCGGGACTTGAGAAGCAGAGGCGAAAGGGCTGCACAGAGCTCCATTCTCACAACACATGCCCTAGGGCCAGTGGAATGGCAAACTCCTGTGAGAATTTACCAGCAGCCAAGGCCATGTGGGACAAAGAGTGGCTTGTTGGGCCTCTGGCGTTCATACAAGTGTGTCTGGACTACAGAGTTCCAGCCATCCTTTTATCCAGGCCAATCTCAGGGTTGTTATGCAGCTACTAAATGGAGAGATGAGGTGATGTCTTCCCCCAAAGAGCACTTGCTATAAAAGCAGTATGTTCCCCAAGCTCAGACTCCTTCAGCTATGACACTTTCTGTGTATACATCCTTGTGGAATATCTGTATCATGTGTGGTGGGCTTGGTTGTAAGGGAACTGACATAAATATGCCATCTCTGACCAGGAGTCTTGTATCTTCTGCTAATATCCATAGAACAGCAACAGGCAAACTTATTAGCTCGTAAGTAGGGTAAATTCAAATTCTAGACCCAATGAGGACAAGTACTTCTGATTCCTTGTCCAGTTTCTTAAAAGGTAGGAAGGCCTTGGAAGTTTTATAGTTGAAAAGCACCATCTTTGACTTGTTAGTGGTCATTTACCTCCTGTCTCTCTATTTTACAGATTGGAGAGAGCAGTTGCCAGTGATATTAATGACTTAGCCCAGGGGTGGGGAATCTGTGGCCTTAAGGCCACACGTGGCCAAGGGAAAGTAACCTGTTTAAACAAGGACAAAACATTCAGGATAAAAGATGGGTAGAATTTAGTGCAGAGTACTTAACAAGCAAATACTAAATCGTGATTAGTGGCCTTCCACCTCCAGTGGGACTGGGCTTTTGATCTAAATTTACTCTGATGGAGAAAACTGAGCCCATTTCAGAGGAGTAATGCCAAATCCTTACCAAGATACTGCTGAGAAATGAAAAGTAATGTTTACATGATGAAACTAGGCATTGTGGAAGTGGGTGGCAAGGGTAACAGTGATCTGAATATAAATAATTTCTTTGTGTCTATAAATCATCAAAGTGTTACATTTGCTGTAGACTTTCTAAAGCTATTACTTTTCTTTGACCCCCTTTGAGAAGAAGCTAGTATAATATAAAACTCTCTCTCTCCTATTACTTCATTTTCTCTTTGTATCCTCCCCGCCCCCGGTGTAGTCAGATACACGTGTCATTGATGGACACGTCTCCTGTGTGCCCTCATGTACTGGAGCAAATGCCTCCATGAACCAGGTCATGTAATTCCTTCATAGATCAGATTTATTTCTGCTGTGTCGAAAAGCTTAGACACACATGGAATGGTTATGTCCTCTGTACCAATCTCCTACATTCCTTATTTAAAGAGAGATTCCATAATACATAGACAGAAGCTGAAGCTATAGAAATAGTTAGTCTGATCATGTGCCCAGTCCTCTGTGGAAAAGAGACTATTTTATTTTATATTATCCTCCTAATCCCCTCTGCTACTTTGATTACAATAACTGACCATAAGGCTTGCAAGTATATACCAGGTAGGTAAGTTAGAGGGGCTACTGATTTCCACATCATTATATCATCTTCTAACAAACCCTGAGAAGCAACAAAATTATAGAAATGGCCCTACTTCTAATATACTGTCTTGGTATGTTTTACTTTCTCATTTTTGAAATGACAAAATGAGTGTCTATTCTGTAAAACTGAATAAGAACTTTGGTTTTCTAAGTTAAGTTTAGCTTAAAAGTGTTAAAAGTATTCAATGCCTTAGAACACACAAGACGTGATTTTTAGAGTGTTAAGTATATTTGCTCTTACACTAGTTTCCGGTTTTAAAATGATTATGTGTTTATTCAATCAAGAATCAGAATTGGGGGTCAGGTGCAGGGGCTCATGCCTGTAATCCTTGCACTCTGGGTGGCTGAGGCAGGTGGATTGCCTGAGCTCACAGGTTTGAGACCAGCCTGAGCCAGAGGGAGACCCCATCTCTAAAAGTACCTGGGCATTGTGGTGGGCTCCTGTAGTCCCAGCTACTCAGGAGGCTGAGGCAAGAGAATCGCTTGAGCCCAAAGAGTTTGAGGTTGCTGTGAGCTATGACCCCATGGCACTCTACTGAGGGTGACAAAGTGAAACTCCATCTCAAAACAGAAAAAAAAAAAAAAGAATCAGTATTGGAATATAGTATTTTCCAGTCAATTCATTATTGCCTCTTATTCTTAGTATGTTCATATCTGCCTATGAAAGAGACTTGTAGTGGGCAGCGCCCGTACCTCAGTGGGTAGGGTGCCAGCCACATACACCGAGGCTGGCCAGTTTGAACCCAGCTGGGCCAGCTAAAAAACAACAATGACAACTGCAACAACAAAAATAGCCAGGTGTTGTGGCAGGCGCCTGTAGTCCCAGCTACTCTGGAGGCTGAGACAAGAGAATCGCCTAAGCCCAAGAGTTTGGGGTTGCTGTGAGCTATGACACCGCCACTGCATTCTACCCAGGTCTCAAAAAAAAAAAAAAAAGAAAGAAAGAGACTTGTAGCATATTTTCAGGAAATATGATAGATTATGCATTATAAATCAATGCAAATTTGAAGCCAAAGATACACAGGGAATTACATGTCATCTATAAACAGTTTGCTTCTTTGAATCATTTACCACATACACAGAGCTTTGTGCCTGCCTATTTCAGTGCACAGCTCACTTTTCCTTAGAACCCATCGTTAGGCTATTGTTTGTCACTGTATTTCCTAAAAGCTGTACTACTCTTCAAAGTGACTCCCTGTTATTTAATTCATCATATAATTTCAAAGTATTTGCACGCTCATGGGTGGTGGGTCTGACCCCAGGTATACAGAGGGCAAATTCCTTATGCTCACTCACCTTGCCTGTAGTTTTACAAAGGGCCCAGGGGTATCCAACCTGAGGCCTGCAGGCCACATGTAGATTGTGTGAGGACTTTTTTGCTTATCTGTGGTGGCAGATACCATGAAATATTTTGCATGGACCTTTTTATTTTTGCTTATCAGTTTTCATTAGTGTTTGTATATTTATATATATATTTTTTGAGACAGAGCCTCAAGCTGTCACCCTGAGTAGAGTGCCATGGCATCACAGCTCACAGCAATCTCCAACTCTTGGGCTCAAGTGATTCTCTTGCCTCAGCCTCCCAAGTAGCTGGGACTACAGGTGCCTGCCACAATGCCTGGCTGTTTTTGGTTGCAGCCATCATTGTTGTTTGGCCAGCCGCAGCTGAATTCGAACCTGCCAGCTCAGGTGTATGTGGCTGGTGCCTTAGCTGCTTGAGCCACAGGCGCCGAGCCTAGTGTTTGTGTATTTAATGTGTGGCCCAAGAGAACTCTTCTTTCACTGTGGTGCAGAGAAGCTCAAAGGTTAGATACCCCTACAAGAGTAAGCTGGAAACAGAAAGATAGATGGATAGATAGCTATGATCAGGGACCAAAATGCTTAGGATAAAAGATGACACTTAAAGACACTTAAAGAATGTTTGAAAAGCAAACACAAAATTATATTTAGTGACTTCTGCATCATTACTAATACAAATGTTTGCCTCTTAGTTTTTGTTTTTATTCTTAAAAGACCTTAAAGGACCTACTCAATGGCTGTGACCTTTTTTTGCTGACAGGTTGTTTGAAGAACCTGAAAGAACTCAATGTGAGTTTCAACCATCTGAAGAGCATTCCGCCAGAACTGGGAGAGTGTGAAAATCTAGAGAGACTGGACTGTTCTGGGAACCTAGAATTAACTGAGCTGCCCTTTGAAGTAAGAAATAAACATTTCTGCACTATAACTTACTTTGATTTGATTTATGACATGGAATGGTCCATAATATGCAGAAGTTTTAAAAGATGAAACCCATCTTTATCATATAACCTTTTCTTGGCATTTCAATCATGCTATACCAGCAATTGTAAGGCCTTTAAAAATGTTTTTACACTAGGCCAACACCTCATTTAAATTCAGACATGCTATCCAAGGAAAATAGGGAAATAATCCTATTTTTTACTCAAGATATTTTAATTTAATGTCTGTGGATGCCTAAAAGGTATGAGATTTGTTGTCTGTAGTACAGACTCTGATTTATCCACAGTGGTGAAGTTTTAATACTCATTAGTTTCTTTTGATCTGTATTCATGGAGAAATGATTTTCTAATCAAATGGAGCAGGTATGTGGGTCAGTATGAAAGTTTTGAGATGTACTGTGTTATGGTCCATTATTTCACTTCTAGAAAACACAGTCGACAGCATCCTTTCTGATTGACCCGTGCGAGTTTCTTCCCTGGCTTGTCGGTGTCGCTAGGAGGGCTTCATTTGTTTCTGTCCATAAGGATATGATGTTCCTTGATTTTTGGGTATCCCAAAACTTATGTAATGACCCATCTAAAAGTGAACAACTTTTATTGCCAAATAAAATCAAATAAGCTTTTTGTGCTGAAGGGAGAGAAGGATTTGACAATCATCCTGATAATAAATGGGCAAAAATGGTGATTATTGGTGAGGTTCTGACAAGGCATAGGACACCAATTGTAGTTCTAGAGGGGGTGTTATTTTCTTTTCCTGATCACTGCTGGGCCAGAGGAAGTAGCTGCTTCTAAACTGTTAGCACCCCTTTCACCTCAGGAAATGCCCAACAGTGGTCCTGGTGAGGGTGCACAGCCAGGACCCTCTCATCCCCCAATCTTTCTTAGTTCAGGAAATTGGCTCAGTTATCACTCAGATGTTAGGGCTGAGTTAAGTTGAGTCACTCTTGACATATCTCGCTCCCACGCCCCATATCCAACCCATGAACAAATCCTGTTGGGCACGCCCTTCAGAATACATTTTGCACCTGGCCCCTGGAACTTAACCTTTCTACCACCTACATTTCCACTACCACTCCAGTCACTTGCTAAATATCTGTTGAATTAGCGACTAGAATAAACTGATGAACACCAGATGCATTTTTAGCAATTCACACAATTTTTATCATATCTTCTTCCCATTTGTAAGTCTGCCTTGATTCTTTACTACCAAGCATTCCTTACTCCCGGATCCGACCTTTAAAATCCAGCACTACACTTCATAATCTCAGCCTGACTTTTGCCAGCTCCCGCACCTCTGTCCGTTACGAGTCCTCTGGTTTAGAGTGTCCCAGCAAGTAAGGCCCTTGCCCACACACGGGTCCCCGTCTTCATGTGTGTCTGCATTTGCTAACATTTGCCTGTCTTAATAGGCTGTTACTTACACAAATAATTGACACAATTCTGATTTAAAATGCAAATAAACAGCAGGTAGAATGAATGACCTAGAGATGGCTAAGTGAAGGAATAATCAGAAAGTCTGAGATAAAGGTAAAGATTATCAAACTTCCT
Organism: Nycticebus coucang; assembly: GCF_027406575.1. Classification (NCBI taxonomy): domain Eukaryota; kingdom Metazoa; phylum Chordata; class Mammalia; order Primates; family Lorisidae; genus Nycticebus; species Nycticebus coucang. Next base: position 91,543,595 of record NC_069787.1, on the reverse strand, counting down.
AGCTACATGAACATTTTTGTATAAAAAAAGTGTTCCGTTTATTCTGACCGAGAGTCAGATTTTGTTCTGTACAACATTGGCATTTTCAGACAAATATAAATACTTTCCAAAAGAGTTTATGAATGTTTTACTTTGCCACTAATGAAAGTAGCTAGTGGGGAAATGAGATTTATATCCAAGTAACTTTTCTCCTTGCTAGTTCAAAGCCACTGTGATGTCTTACTCTGATTTTCACAAATGTTTTAAATTATTTCCTTTAAAAAATGCATTTTCTACATTTAGCATAAAAAGAAGAGCAGGTGGTAGTAATTTTGTATTGATCTTTCTGCTGAGGCAACACAGAGACCTTTTTTTTTTTTGAGACAGAGTCTCACTTGGTAGAGTGCTATGGCTTCAGAGCTCACAGCAACCTCACACTCTGGGGCTCAAGCTATCCTCTTGCCTCAGCCTCCTGAGTAGCTGGGACTACAGGCGCCCGCCACAATGCCCGGCTATTTTTAGAGATGGGGTCTTGCTCTAGCTCAGGCTGGTCTGGAACTCCTGAGCTCAGGCAGTCCACCTGCCTCAGTCTCCTAGAGTGCTGGGATTACAGGCATGAGCCCCTGCGCCCGGCCTCATTCTACTCTATAAAACTTGGACTTTCTGTCCTCTGGGATTTTGTACATGCCATTCCCCCACCTCAGTTTCCTTCCCTACCTTTCCCCATTCAAATACTCCATTTTCTGTGAACTTTTTTTGGATCCCTGGCTCTTACCCCACTGTAATGTTGGGCAGATTAAACATTTATTTCCCCGAATTACCAAACATGGGAAGTTGGAAGCTTCTTAGTGTTAATTCTTACTACGTCAGATCGCATTATTTATTTATGAGCATCTAGATTCCTGGAGGGCAGCCACAGTGTCCTACTTATCTTAGCTTCCCCAGCACGTGCACAGTGTGTGCCTCACAGTGGGGCTCCAAAGTATAGACTACATTGATCCGTTTGGCATATATCATAGAAATGCCTTTGGGGAAGCAATACCAATCTAAAAATTATTAATTGAATATAATTATCATTGTCATAAAAGTCATTCGAATATGTTGTTATTCTTTTCTAGTTAAGTAATTTGAAGCAAGTTACGTTTGTAGATATTTCAGCAAACAAGTTTTCAAGTGTCCCGATCTGTGTCCTGCGGATGTCTAATTTGCAGTGGTTGGATATAAGCAACAATAACCTGAGTGACCTGCCACAAGATATAGACAGGTAGCTACTTGCATTCTGCAGGTGAGGTAAATAAATTGGTTACAAGCTCCTTGAACACTGTTAGCATTTTAAACATGTGTAGCACATGGATGTTCTTGGAAATCAGGGAATTTTCCAGAGTTTGTTTCTAGGAAATTAGTTTTCCAAGAAATTATAGAGTAAGACAATTTCCAATCTGCATTATATCTATAGACATATATGTGCTTTGAATACACCTTCATTGTCTCAACGAGCTCGAATTTGCTTCAGTCTTCCTTAACTGGCATCATTAACTTTACTCCACGGAAGTAGAAAAGTAAATTGGTTATGTATAGAACAGAAACATATCACTCTATGTTTAGAATAGCAGTGAGGACAATTTTTATTTTATTTATTGATTTACTATGCATAATCTTTCAAACGAAATTGATAGTCTTAGCAAGGTTTTCAGATTATATTCTCATAGCTACTTCATGTTTAAGAAATAATTTTGATACTGAATTATGTAAGATTCATTCACTCACTTATTCATTTAAATATTATTAGGCTCGGTACGGCAGGCCTGGAGAGTGGGAAGGGTGTAAAGTGGTGAATGAAACACAATCTCTGTCCTCCTGGAATCTGCAATCTTTTTTTATAAAGAAGCATAAACAAGCTCTTAGGACACAGAAGCCAACAACAGCTTAGGCCTGAATGCCGGCTCGTATGACCTTTCTCTACTTGTGGTACACGTGACATGTATCCGTGCTTTCTGGGTTTTTGAGACGAAGTGGAATTTGTTTTAGTTTGAAACGCGAAGGGAACTTAATGACATATTTGTGGAATTAGCCCCAATTTTGCAAATGAATGAAAGAAAAATCTTGGGTGGAGGTCACTGAGTTAGAATAAAATAGAAAACAGAACAACATATTTTGCTCATTTTCTTTTCATTCTACATTTTTCTTCCATTTTAAAGTTAGAAAATACGATGGGAGAAGAATAACTGCTTTTAAGATGTATTATTCAAAAGGAAATACATTGCTGAAATCTACTTATTCTCATTCTAACTGTAGTAAGATTTCTTTCCTGTGTCCTGCTGACCTTCATAAATGCAGGAGACACTTAGAAAGAGAGAGATACTGATTTCTGAGGCTCCACGTAGCCTACTGGGTCTTGTGCAATTTGCTTATCCTGCGGCTGTGTATGTCGTCAATTAGTGATTAAATCAGTAAAAAGTGGGGAGGGGGAGGATTGTGTCACTTGGCATGACTTTATTAATGTAAAATTTATAGTAAGTTGTTTTCATAAAGGTTACATATATGAAATGAATAAAGTAGGGCTGTCCTGGCGTTGAGTTGTAATTCACACTGCTTTTCTTAGCTGCGGAGCTGAGTCTTGGTGTTCTCTGATGCTGTTTACTTCTCAGGCTAGAAGAACTGCAGAGCTTTCTCTTACACAAAAACAAGCTGACCTATCTTCCTTACTCCATGCTTAACCTAAAGAAGCTCAGCTTGTTAGTCGTCAGTGGGAACCATTTGGTGGAGGTGCCAACTGCCCTTTGTGACTCATCCACGCCTTTGCGGTGAGTAGACCAGAGATCCCCATTCAGACACAGGCAAGGAGTTAGGAGTTTAGAGCTGGGACAACTGTTTCAGGAACTGGATTAGATGGTTCTGGTATACTGAACCTGATCTCAGTTCACAGAAGTTCTGATAACTTCACAGAACTTCACAGAAGTTCTGATAACAGGATTTTGAAGTTTTTGGCATATGTCACAAGGAGGAAGCACATGGCTCAGAGGATTTCTGGACAGAGGTCCCATGCTGGGGGCCCCAGTCTGTTGCTCAGCACTCACATCCCTGCTGGCCTGGAGGGGGCAGCAGCTGTTGAACAAATCCTCCCTGGTTGCCTCACCCTTATTTCTGTTTCTTTAAACCGAACCATGTGTAACTAAGAAAAAACATCCATGCGATGTGTTATAAACAGACTCCAGTTGCGGGTGGGAAGGAAATGGAATTGAGAATTCTAAGCTCTACCCTCCCTTTAAGGGACTCCATGGCAGCTGATGGCTCCCTGGTAGCATATCTTGCCAGAATTTAGGGCCTTGGGGTTCCCCCGTCACCTCTACCCTGAGACCATTTTTGTCCATCCCCAGCAGCTTGGAGCCATGACAAGAGATGGCCTTATTAAAAGCCACTTTCTCTCTGTGTCCAGAGACTCATGTGCCTTGAATACCAGATGCTTGTTATAACCGCTTCTGGAGGGAATATTTCCCAAGGACCCCAAGTTCTCTCAATGGTGAATGTTTACTATCAACATAGAGTCCAATCTTATCTTCCTGTCTTTGCAGTAAAATGCATGGCAAGCAGAGGTTTGACTGTTAGAGAGAGATGAATTTCACACCTGTGTGAGCATAAGATTAACAGGGGTGTAAAAGATCTCCTCCCTGCTCACCCGACTCCATCCACTGGAATGAGTCTCCCATTGTCCATGGCTGTGCTAGGAGGGTTGTTTGGATAAGAAGAGGCCCACTGGTGAGAGGAGAAGCAGAATCTGTCCCCAGAGCCCCTTCCACATTTGGCAGCTTTGTATCTAAGAACATTCAGGGTAAAACTGTCATCTAACTAAAGTAATTTTAAGTGATACAATTGTAGGACTCAGAAATCTAAGAGACTCAGATGGAAGCTCTTTGAATTATTGAAAGCTCACTAAAAAGATTAAAGTTTACATAAAAAACTTAATAGGTTATTACTGATTTCTCAAAAATTATCTGTAGGAAAAGAAATAGAAGAAATGATGGCATTAAACTAATGACCAAAAACGCACAATAACTAGGAAAACCCTAGGAAAAATAGTTCTCTTATATGAAGGGAACTAGATATCAAAGACATTGCAAATATTTGGGAAAGACATACTGTATATTTTCCGAGTAAAAAGATGGTAGAGATGTGATTTCTTGGAGTGCTGTCATGAAAGTTCTGAAGGATAAAGGCTTTAAACCTGTAATTCTATATCCAACCAAATTGGCATTTGATTTTCAGGGTAAGACAAAGATATTTCTTAATAACAGAGAATTTAGGAAGTCTATTTCTTGTATACCCTCTTTGAAAGAATTTCTGGAGAATATATTTTACCAATATAGGGTGACAACAAACACATGTGCGTAATATGGTTTCCTCCCACCAACATATACGTCCAAAAATCAAGTGAAAGCAGAAAATAGAACAGTACAGCTCTAACCAGGATGGACAGCTAACCAACATACTTCAGGATGAGAGGAAAGAAGATGCTACCTAGATGTTGGTGAAATTTTTTAAAAATAGACTGTTCTGGGCGGTGCCTGTGGCTCAGTGAGTGGGGCGCCGGCCCCATATACCGAGGGTGGCAGGTTAGAACCCGGCCCTGGCCAAACTGCAACGATCACAGCAAAAAAGTAGCCAGGTATTGTGGCAGGCGCCTGTAGTCCCAGCTACTCGGGAGGCTGAGGCAAGAGAATCGCCTCGGCCCAAGAGCTGGAGGTTGCTGTGAGCTGTGACGTTACGGCACTCTACTGAGGGTGACAAAGTGAGACTCTGTCTCTAAAAAAAAAAAAAAAAAATAGACTGTTCCTGAAAGTAGTGAGTTATTTTAATTATTGTTTAGTCAGTTAGAACTCCTTGTTACTTATTGCTCTTTCCCTCCTCACCATTGCACTTGACTAGTCTTGAAAGAATGATAAATGATAGTAACCATCCTAGGATGGAAATCTGTCAACGTAACATGTCAGTGCAGAAGAAAGCAATAGAAAAGCATGGGATGAGGTGACAAGATAAGTCAAAATAGAAAAAATGGAAAAGCGGCACTCATCAAAAGAAGAATTTTTCATAAATTTTATTATTTATCATGATGTGCATCTTGAAGTTTTATATTAAATCTTTTCCTTTGGGAAAAAAATGTGATTTTTTTCTAAAAATTATACTGAAGTGTGATATAATTCCAATTATAACTCAAATGGGATTTCTTTAGTGGAATTTGAAAAATGAATTTGAAAGTGTATGTGAAGGGAAAAAAGCTAAGGACAGTAATGATAATTTTAGGAAACAAGAGTAATGTGTTAGAACTTACTGGGAATTATGAGGTATTTGTGATTCTTGGTAAATTATGTGATGCTGGGCGAGAGTTTAGGTAGTCCTGAAATCAACCCTAATACATAATATAGGAATTCTCATGAACCGGTAAAGAAAGTATGGATGATTTCATACAATATTAAAGAAATTGGCTAGTTAGGAAAAATTCTTCACTGCATAAGAAAGCTTTATAGCACATAGTTATATATGCCACATATAGTTGATATAAAGGTATGGCATATAAAGCATATGGAAAGAAATCTAGGTCAACTCACAAGTTAAATATCAAAAAGAGGTCATAAAAACAATAAGAGATACCATGTTAATGGCTGCATGTTTAACACCCATCCCTCTTGAGAGTCCATTAAAATGGAAGGAAAAAATTGTAAATAGGTAAGCTTTACAATGATGGACAGCACAAGGGGAAGGCCTTTGTAGAATAAGCGATCTCAACACATTCGTGTAAGACACAGAGCAGACGGCACAGTGGTGACTGATGAGATGGGACCAGCCGAAGCCCAGAGAGCAAGCAGTGAAGCAGGCCAGTCTGTCCTGAAGAATTCCCAAGAAGTGTGGTGGTCAGGGATTCCAGGTACAGGGAGGTGCAGACGGAAACATGGTATAAGAAATAGAAGGATCAAGGGAAAATTTTCATAGTCACAGGCAACCTCCTCCTTGATTCCAATGGGCAGAGCACTTCACACCAGTGGGCCAGCCCCAGATCAACAGCCTGAGGTTTCCTCTAGGGTGGCGCTGGCGAAAAGACCCTGGAGACTGGACTCCCTGCCTGAGTGACCACCCATGCTGAGGCCAGCCCTGCCCACATACTCAGGGTGCCCAACCAGCACTTTTTGTCTCATTCTCAACTGTGAAGGTCTCACCAAGCCTTCCCAGATAATTGTCACAAAAATGTAAATATTGCTTATTGATTTTTAATGTTAGAATCAAACTGCTGGCAAAAAAAAGTTATATGTGGTTATAGATCAGAATGAGTATAGTATTGATCTTAACAATGGAATAGGACAAAATGTCTATGATGTGCTTTGAGATGCATCAAAAAAATGAGAGGGTTAGCTGGGCATGGTGTACTCTGTAGTCCCCAACTACTGGGGAGGCTGAGGCAGGAGGAGAGCTTGAGCCATGGAGTTTGAGGCTGTAGTGAGCTATGATGGTGCTGTTGCACTCCAGCCCAGGTAACAGAATAAGACCCTATCTCAAAAAAAGAAAAAAATTAAAAAGTTAAAAAAAAAATGACTGATGTGTGGATGAATGTGTGGGTATGTGGTAAAGCAAGTATAGTCAGATGGTAAAAGTGGGGGCTGGTGGGTGTCCACCGTGAGATTTTTTCTCCATTTCTGAATAATTGAAAATTTTTATAACATTAAAGTAAAAGAATAGATAAAAATTGGGAGGTGTGAAGGTTGGGAAATTGAAGAGAAGGGGAGGAATACCACCATTTGGTTAAATGACATTAAAGTATTTGTCCTAAGGTGAAAGATATTTTCAATTGCTTAAGTAAGAGTAGTGATTGACCAATGAAAGAGATTGCCTCTGGGCCCAAGAGTAACGCAGGGAAGGATGAGAGAATACTGCTTCACAAAAAAGAACATAATACTCTGCAAAATTTAAAGTATGTACAGTGATTACTTTGATAAAAAATTGGAGAATAATAAAATATAGATATATTTTTTTATTTTGGGGTAAGGAAGAATGCTAAGAATTATTTCAATGAGAGAAACTGTAAAGGAAAAGTTGAATGATTCTATCTCCATACTCCTGTTGGATTTGGAATTCCACTGGTGATACTATTTTTTTTTTAATTTTTATAGAAACTGTATATTCTTTATTAAATTGATTTGCAGGTTTTCTATGGTTTTCTTCCAGTTATTATTTAATTGTGGCTGTGACTTCACCATCACTTTTTTTTTTTATTAAATCAAAAAATATGCAAAGCTTCACGAGTTTGCGTGTCATCCTTGCGCAGGGGCCATGCTAATCTTCTCTGTATCGGTCCAATTTTAGTATATGTGCTGCCAAAGCAAGCACAACTGGTGATACTATTATGTGATCAACTCTGACTTTCAAAGATAAGCCAGATGTTAGGGTTTAGTACCACAAAGCTTACCTTCCAGCAGGAGAAAATTTGCAGTTAAAAATGCACAGGTGAGGCTAGGTGTGTTGGCTCACTCCTGTAATCCTAGTGTCTGGGGAGGCTGAGGCAGGAGGATCCTTTGAGGATCCTTGATCCTCAGGACTTCAAGACCAGCCTGAGCAAGAGCGAGACTCCTGTCTTTACCCAACACACAAAAATTAGCCAGGCATTGTGATGGGTGCCTGTAGTCTCAGCTACTTGGGAGGCTGAAGCAGGAGGATCAGTTGAACCCAGGAGTTTGAGGTTGCTGTGAGCTAGGTTGACATCACAGAACTCTAGCCTGGGGAACAAAGCGAGACTCTGTCTCACAACAACAAACAAAAGAAAGCACAGGTGATAATATAGTATTTTCCATACTTTCTTGAATAGATTTGTAAGCCTTATGGATAATCCTACACAACTTCAAGATGCTGATGAAATAATGGAAAGTGAACAGGATCGCCAACATTTTGATAAGGAATTTATGAAAGCCTATATTGAAGATCTTAAAGAAAGAGGTGAGTTACTCATATTTAAAATTATTTTATGTGAATGTCCAGAATTCCACTCATTTGTGCCATGCATTTATTAATATAAGTCAAATTGACAAAAAATTAATTGGTTGGAAGGGCAGATTACTTCGTAAACTTTTTTTCCCATTTACCCTCCCAAACAACCAAACCCAAATGACACATTTCCTCAAAATATCCAATTGTGCTACCCCATTTGATTGCTTGATATCATCAACTGTTTGACAGAGAAGTTAAGAACACACCCTTAAAATGTGAGGGATCTGCATTATTAACCACACATGAATTTTAAACTAAATGAAATTGATCAAATAGTATTTGAAGTTAATGGGAAAATATGATGCCATTTCAAAAATCCATTTGAATGCAACTTTTGAAAAAAGTTCTGTTGTATAAAATCCAAGGGATACCTGTTTTCCAAAAGGAAAAACACAAGATGGCAGATAGGTGAATATATCCTTTTAGTTTTGGTTTTCCCTAAGGAGATCAGGTCCCTCAGGAAGGCGGGGGCATGTTTTTCCCAGAGCGGAATTCTGGTGATTGTTTGTGAAGGGGTAGTGGTGATATCCTGGTCGTGGCTGGAAGGCTTCCTCCTGTCACATGCAGACATATGCAGGAAAAAGGCGTACATCGCCTTTGGTTTTCTAATCACCGCCTCCTTTCTGGATCTGAACGCCTTCAAGTTATAACTTAATTTTTCAGTTCTTTTCCTTGGTAAGTGAAGCATGGACCTGACAGTAAGATGCCATTCCTGTGGATTTAGGGAAGAGGTGGCACTGGCCCCTGTGCCTTTAAAGATAAGGTTTGTGGGCAGGTCCCCACTGTCACCCTCAGGAAGCACGCATGAAAGCATATTCCTCCCTCAGCAGTTTAGTCTGAAGAGGATTAGTCGCATTCAAATATTCAGAGGTTCAATAGCACTAAAGAAAAATTTCATTTATTTGAAAAAAATTTTCAGCTAAATTAAGAACATTTCCAAATCATTCTATTTGATCTGGGTACATCTGATATTAAAATTGGAGAAAATATATTATTATAAAGGGGAAATTACAAACATGTCACATGTTTGTCACTTGTTTAGGATGCAGTATCCTCAACAACATATTAACAAGTTGAATTAAAAATTAATGTGTAAGTAATGTACTTTGGTTAAAATTAAATCCAATTTATGTGAGAATTAGTCACTACTCAGATCTCAGAAGTTTTTCTTCTTTTTCTATTGTCTATAAGATTTGGCATGATCTGTTTTTCGAAATTATCTTTTACTTTTATTTATAAATATTAGTTGTCTATTTTTTGAGACTTAAAAAAAAATAAGACGTTAACGACTCCATACTGAATCTCAGAGTCAAAGCATTCTATAATAGATACTCTTATTTGACAATGTGAATGTTACTTTTTTTGCATTATTATTATTATTGCTTAATATTTCGATGTAGCAATTGTCTGATTCCTTTTCTGAATGTATTTATGCTCGTTCATTCTTTTTTTTTTATGCTCGTTCGTTCTTTACGAGGTTTTTGTTTCTAGTCCTTATCTCAAACATTGTTATTGTTATTAAATTTTAAGCCTTTCTAATTTTGTGAAGGCAAAAAAATGGAAACCTAATAAACCCATGTATATATAAAAATAAAAAAATAAATAAAAACAAAATAAAAGGGTGTTGCCTGTGGCTCAAGGAGTAGGGTGCCAGCCCCATATACCAAACCTGGGGGGTGGTGGGTTCAAACCTGGCCCCCGGCCAATAAATTAAAAAAAAAAATAAAATAAAAAATAAAAAGAAAATTTCTATGCAGTTATCTTTTATCTATTTAGGTATCCCTAATCTTAAATGTTAAACTATTGTGAAATAAATTAGAAATGTGTGTTAAACTGAAGTCAGAGAACTATTTATTTGCCAAAATTTATCTTTGAGGGAATATGATTTTCCTCTTGTGAAAAACTTTATTTTACTCATTTAATTATTCACAATTATATTTTAGAGCTATTACATAAAAATACAAAAATGAATTAGAGAGTTCAGATATTAAATTTGGACTCTGTGTGGCCAGCAATAATAATTTGCATTTAAAGTTAATTGATTTAAATAAAATAAATTCATTATAAAATAAATATTATTAATTATTTAAATAAAATAATTTGCTATTTAAAAATAATTTAATTTAAAAAGTAGCAATAGATTTTGAATTTATTCACTTATTTCTAAGTAATTTTAATAATTTTAATTATTTCTAAATAATGGAAAATCCTATTGGTAATACTCAATGTCAGGATGATATAATAATTTAATTATTACTAAATAATTGTAATAATCACCTTTCATACATTCATATTGGGTTGAACCAAATAATAGTGCTAATATTCAGCTGGTTTTGACCTATAAACATGCCAGTTACTATGGTTCAACCTATATATGGTCAGGCATGTGCTTTGAATTTTTAAGAATTTGTTTATTTTCCTTTCTTTATTGTGATGGCTTCTTTCTTTTCTCTCCTTCCTTATTAGACCAATGTCTGAGTCAATCATAGAGACAATGGGTATCAGGAAGAAAAGTAGGTTTAGTCCACCTGGCCTCCTGTACCTCAAGAATGATGCAGATGCGAAGCCCTCACTGGTTCTCCAATTTTAGCGAACTTAAGAATGAGGGTTGCGACCCAACAAATCACATAGGGCTGAGAATGTGCAACAAGTTTCTAGGTGGTGTTGATGCCCATGCTGGAGAGCCATTGCTATATAGACTGTCCTTTGACAAGATTTGGCTGTGAAGGGAGAGTGAAGGGCACTAACTTGTGGGAAGAGCAAGGTTGGGAACTTTACTTAGTAAGAGTGTACTTGGCTTAAGAATAGCCCAAACATCGTTCCTAAATTATACCCCCTTCTACTGATATCCATAGTCCCAAGTCCATTTATTTCTATTCTGTCAGCTGTTGTTTCTAAAGGTTCACCCAGTTTCCAAGATCTTGATATAGTTGTGTGAACTGGTTGGAAAGATTGCAAAAGAACGTGAGTTAATGATTCTATGTTAGATCTAAACATTTCTAAAGCTTGACTACACATTTGTGATGGCTGACTTAAATGGTTAATAAGTGTATTATTTAACATCTATACATTATCTTTATACTTAAACATTAAGTGGCAATAATTTGTGTATTGAAATGATGAATAGTTGAGCATGTTTTTTCTTTTTGTTACAGAATCTGTTCCCAGCTATACCACCAAAGTATCTTTTAGCCTTCAACTTTGATATCATCCATCAGAAGACCACAAAATCTCACTATCCTGTGGAGCTTTAAATCTTTGTGTTATGGGTCATGTCATATAGGAATAATATGGCTTGTCCTTAAGGACAAAGTCTAGCAACCACTGTCATAGTTGTTAAGAAAAACTATTTTCAAATTTCAAATATATGAATATCTCCTTTTGTGGACCGGAGAATTGATAAATTGGTTTAAATATTGATATTTATAAGTGCTTTTACATATACTTACTTCCAAATAATACACATTTAATATTTTTAAAAATGTATTATCTTTTAAAATTATAGCTTAAAGACCAAATTCTGAAGTTGAGTGTATCATTTTCAGGAATTAAGGGATAATGGGATTTTGAAAAGAGAATTTATATTGGACTAGTCAGATGAGTTCGTAATTTTGAAAGTGTTTTACGAGACTAATTTTCCTTGGGTTTCTATCAATTGCTATTTCCATATGTTTTAAATTTTGGGGCGGCGCCTGTGGCTCAGTGAGTAGGGCGCCGGCCCCATATGCCGAGGGTGGTGGGTTCGGACCCAGCCCCGGCCAAACTGCAACAGAAAAATAGCCGGGCGTTGTGGCGGGCGCCTGTAGTCCCAGCTACTTGGGAGGCTGAGGCAAGAGAATCGCTTAAGCCCAGGAGTTGGAGGTTGCTGTGAGCTGTGTGAGGCCACGGCACTCTACCCGAGGGCGGTACAGTGAGACTCTGTCTCTACAAAAAAAATAAAAATAAAAATAAAAAAAAATAAAAATATGTTTTAAATTATATTTTGGTAGGCATTGGCTCTCAGAAGAGACTTTGGGTACAATGTGGGTCTTGAAGATAGGAAGGCTGGAATGTCTACCCATGCATTGGGCATGACATGCTGAGATGGTGGGTGGGTAGCCCTGTTGAGGAAGTATGGGCCTGGCTGTTTGTGAGGAACCTTGAATGGTCCACATGATGGCCATCCTGCCCTGTGTGGCCACCTTGGGGGGTACTGGGACTCACCTCCGAGTAAAGAGCAGAAACCATGTCCTCAGGGCTTCCTCCCTAAAGGTGGCCAGGTGGAGTAATAAGGAGAACTGAGCAGACTAGTCTGTAATGTTAACAAGCCCCTGGCAATGCTTCCTTGTGGCTACCAGGGGAGAACTAGGCCCATGCACAGATGTTTAGTCCAGAGGGAGCCCAGGGCACTGTGTTTGATGTTGGCAAAGGTGGGAGTCTTTATAGGGCTTTGGGCTCTTAGATCACATTATATGATTTGGAGAGATTGTACACAATCTCTTTAGTTTTATACCACTGTCTTGGGCTAAAATAAATAGGATTGTGACATATGTTCTTGAAGGTAAGCTTAAACAAGTAGGTTTTGTGGCTAAGAAGGAAAATATGCACACGGTTGCGTATTTATATATGAATTGATGCCTCTGTGCTGCTGCACAGTGCTGTCCGGCAGAGCGAGTTGCCAGTGATGGAAGCGCTCTGTATCTGCTGCTCAGGGCAGCAGCCTCCAGACACATGTGGTCCTTGAGTACCAGAACAGTGACTGGTGTGCCCCAAGGACTAAATTTTAAGTTAAATTTAAATAGCCATATTGTTTGGTCAGGCCATGCTCAAGGCTGGAATAGTCCCCCAAATGACAGAAGGGTAATTTCCACGAAGGAGTGTTCCAAACCATCTTGAGATGGTGCGCTGTCAGGGATTCCAAAGAAAGAATCACTGAATGCCAGGGCGACTGGTCCAGACATTAGTGGAACGTACTTGCAGAATGGGCTGTAGCTCCTTGTGACAATGAGACAATGGATGTTCTACTGAGACATGTCCCCGGTGAGGGGGTCAGGTTAAGAGTTCGTGTGATGGTTTAAGGAATTGGGCTAGGGGTGGGGCTCACCTCTATGTGTTTAGAACATGGTTAATCTGTCAGTGTTCTGGTAACAACCTAAGCATTTTATTAGTGCCTGGGATATTCAAGGTCTGGGCTTGGGTTCAAGCCTGCAGGGCAAAACATGTAGCTGGCTGGATCACAGAGCAGTTGAGTCCTTCTGTGTTTCCTGATCAGCATAGATAAAAAAGCAGGGGTCACTGGGGTCCCTACACATATATGGTTACCATACTGAACAACATAGGTCTAGCCAAGTGGGTTTTCTGGAAGTTAATCTAGGGTAGAAATGAAAGGTGATTTTAATTTTATCTGTTCTCAGAGGCATGCATTGTAAAAGGGTTATTATTGGTACTCCGATATTTAGTTTTGATGAGCTTAGTGATACATCTAAACATTTTACTCTCAACAGATGTAAAACAGGCAGAATATTCTAAAACTGCATGGTAATGCTTCAGTAGAGGATTGCTTCAACTTAAACTCTCAGAAATATGTTAAAAGATTAAAAGAGTAGGAAAAATAGGAAATCACTTTAATTGAAACTTAAAAATTACATTCTTTTTAACACTTTAAAAACATAGTTCAAATTCATCAACTGTATTACCTGAATGATTTTGGAATTTTATGTCATGCCAAGGTATATGTTATATATGGTCAAGTGGAAAATATGGTATATCAGAGAAAAGAGTGAGTGGGGGGCTGACACACAAATAGACTGCCCATAATTTATGTAAATTTTATTAAAATAAAAGTCTATAGTGTAAAAACCTCATCTCAGTGTCACATATAAATAAATGAAAGGAATATAGCATTGATGTATGATTTGTATCATGTTATATAATAACCTAAAACAAATGTTATTTGAATATGTTTGTAGAGATACTATTTAATTTATTCAATTTGTATAAAAACGTGAAAAGATTCTAAAGTAGAATATGTATCTTAGTGGAAATATTATAGAGATTTAAACAATTTACATGATACATATGGACTGATGTAAATTGGAAAGCAGATAATATTTCTATTATGTACGAACATTGAAGTAATAGGAGTGAAAGAATAAAATATTCTAAGAAGAAAAATGTCTAGCTCCAAATGCTTATCATTATATCTGTTTTTGTATACGTTGGAAGACTAGGGGAGAAAAGACTTCTAACTCTGACCCTTAATGTCCCCACCTATTTGTGGCTTCTCCCCCACAGGGTGGGTCCACTTAGGAATCCCACTGACATCAAAACCCAAAATATTATAGGTGTGTTTATTTCCTTCCTCCATTTTCCAAAGCTACATTAATAGTATTTCTTGGTCTTGCAAATACGTAATTCTATATCATTTTCTTTTTTAAACCTGTTTAAACACATTCACAGAGTGTACTTATTTCTCTTTAAAATATTTACTCAATTCTAATCTTTCCCATCAAAATTTTGTTGCATTCCTGATTCACAGAGACAACACTTTTTCTAGAATTTCCTCCTCCACCTTCTCCCATCTTACTTGTTAGGAGCAAGACTTGTCATCAAAATCAGTTTTGACCGTATAATAGCATGTCATAGGATCTTTGAAGGGCTTTCCAATTCTTTCTTGAGATTAAAGTTTCTTTTTTTTTTTTTGAGACACAGTCTCACTCTGTTGTCCTGGGTAGAATGCCGTGGTGTCTTGAGACTCAAGTCTTCAGTGAGCTCACAAACAGTTTAACTTCCGTTTCCCTTGTTGTCCTAATTATCTAAGTTAAAAAAAACACACTAACATATTCTGGTTGGTTTTCCTTACTTACATGCCCCAACTCATTCTCTCCATCCCTGCCTGTCTCTGTATATAGTAGAGTCTGTGTATGCATCTCTCTGACCTTTCCTCAGAAGTTGTGTCTTTCTGACGAGAGATTCTCCACTTTAAGTACTCACGTGATTATATTGGGTCCCACTGGATAATCCAGGATAATCTGTCCATCTCAAGGTCCTTAATCTTCACCACATCTACAAAATCCCTTTTGCCATGTAAGGTTAATACACCCCCAGGTTCTGGGGATTAGGAAGGACACAGACAGTGTTGGGGGGCCTTATCACAGAGGCATTCACCCGTTTTTTTCCCCTAATACTTGTGAGCTTTTATTATTTACAGTTAAGTCCCTAATTCATTTAGAATCTGTCCTGGTATATGGCTGAGGAATAGTTCTAATTGTTATGGTTGAACAACTTGCACATGTGAACCTAATTTTTCAATTGTAAATTTTATGAATTCTAAACACAAATATTTCCCTTGAAATATTTTTTCATTTCAAAAACTTAGTGTGAAGGCTCAGTGCCCGTAGTACAGTGGTTACGGTGCCAGCCACATCCACCCAGGCTGGCGGGTTAGAGCCTGGCCCCAGCCAGCTAAACAACAATAACAACTACAACAAAAAAATAGCCAGGCACTGTGGTGGTTGCCTGCAGTCCCATCTACTTGGGAGGCCGAGGCAAGAGAATCGCTTATGCCCAAGGTTTTGAGGTTGCTGTGAGCTGTGACACTGCCACACTCTACTGAGGGTGACATAGTGAGACTCTGTTTCAAAAAAAAAAACTTAGTGTGAAAAGAATACAAAATCTCTCACTAAGAATTTTAATACTGATTACATGTTTTTTTTTTTGTTTTGTTTTTTTTTATAGAGACAGAGTCTCACTTTATGGCCCTTCGTAGAGTGCCATGGCCTGACACAGCTCACAGCAACCTCCAACTCCTGAGCTTAAGCGATTCTTTTGCCTCAGCCTCCTGAGTAGCTGGGACTACAGGCGCCCGCCACAACGCCCAGCCATTGTTTGGTTGCAGTTTGGCCGGGGCCGGGTTTGAACCCGCCACCCTCGGTATATGGGGCCGGTGCCCCACCGACTGAGCCACAGGCGCTGCCCAATACTGATTACATGTTTAAATGATGATACTTTGCACACACCAGGGTAAATAAAATGGGTTATAAAAATTCACCTGCTTTTACTTTTAAACGTGGCCACTGAAAATATTTAAACTACACATGTGGCTGACAGTCTATATCTCTATTAGACAGCACTGCCCCCACATGAAAGTGGTGTTTATGAAGGAAATGTTCTAAGTTGTCTGGCGTAGTGTTCACTTTTACTCCTGTATTAGAAGACAGTAGCCTAGGGTGGCGCCTGTGGCTCAAGGAGTAGGGCGCCAGTCCCACATGCCGGAGGTGGTAGGTTCAAACCCAGCCCCGGCCAAAAAAAAAAAAAAAAAAAGAAGACAGTAGCCTTGACTGTAGGTGAGAAATTTGACAACTCTGTTGAGATTTTGTAGTAACAATTCCAAAATTCTTTCTGGTTCTGGCTATCGCAAAGAGGCTAGTATTGGACCAATCCTATCACCAAAAATAACTATAAAAGTTGGGCAGAAACCAGAAAACAAATGTTAGAAAGCGTTGGAAAGCAACCAACATGGACAGGCTGTGAGGAACTGGTCTTTGCTAGGAAAGAGTTGCTAGGTCTGCCTGGAGTGGGTGTTCCCTGGTTCTTGGCTCCCAATGCCAAAAATGGCACTGATGCCTCACCAAGGACGAAGTGATGGCAAATACAAAGCTATCACAATCACATACATTTTTGCAAAATGAAAGCAAACTATAAGGAGAATTCACATACAAGGAGAATAGTCTCAAAGAGTGAGATGTCCCTCTTTATAGGGAGAAGAGACCCTGACATCTGAGGACACAGTCTTTTATAAGCTAACTAGTTTGTCCTGCCTAGTCATAGGATTGGCTGTAAACTCCCACCTTTGTGGTAATCAACACATTGGGGTTACATAACAAACTTCTTAATACACATGTGTCTCCCCCCAAAAAACTGCCCAAAGAAACTGAGGCAGAGGGTGGGAGGGCATGGGGTTGACATTTGCAATTTTAATTATATGGTAATGAACCAGATGAGCCCAGGTCTTGCAAGGTCACTAGGGCTCTTCACTATGTGTTCCGACTGAGAACAGTGCTCAGCTCTAACTTGGTCCCTCCTCTCTTTAGCCACTCCCCTTTGTCTTGTGCCCTATCAAGGAGAGAAGCTGGGGGCTGGGTGCTACGTTTCCTCTGGGCCCATCCCTACCCACTTGTCAAGGAGAGGAGCTGGGGGCTGGAAGGTGACATCTCCCCCATGACAGAAAGAGAAGAGAGAGGGCTGAGGTGGCATATCTTCTCCCCTAGATGAGGCAGCCCTAGGTGGGGAATGAGGCTGTGTGTTCCCAATGGTGGGGGGGGGGGGACTGCTGGAGCAGAGCCATGGCTGTTCAGCATGAACCTGGATGCTCAGTGCAGGGTATGAGAAAATGGCGCCCAAGCCAGGCAGGCACCACCCAGCATTCTCCCTCCTGAGAGACATGGAGTCTGAAAATCTTTGAGGATTAGGGGCGAGATCTGTCTTCTATCGCTGCTTCAAGCTGAACAGGGGTGCAGTACTCCCCAAGCTCCAAGGTCCCCATGGGTTACAGGCCTGAAGGGACCAGGTTCAACTCTGGCTCCCACTCATACCATCCAGACCACATTCAAAGAATCCCAGGTAACCCTGGTTATGTCTGGCAAGCAAATTTTTTTTTTCTAATTGATACATAAGCCACTTATTCGGTCATAAAAATCCTTGCCATATCCTTGCCATCGTCTTCCCGTGTAGTTGTAGGCATTGATGGATGCCCCACCAGGAGGTATTATACTCCCTACTTTATTATGTAGCTGGAAAGGAATATTAGTATAACCCACCAATTTCTACTTATCCCAGAGATTCCAATTTCATTGTTAGAAAGAGACTTCTTAGTCAAATTAGGCCTCCAATTGCAATTAAAACCCCATTGCCCATCCCTATTATGTGGATGGGCAATCCTCTAGATAGTTGTAATGGGAAATAACAATTACCTCCAGGCCTAGAGGATGTAGACCCTGTGGTCTGGGCAGACAGGAAACTGAGGAATGTTGTGAGGGTTCCACTGATAAAAGTGACTCCCAAACCAAGAATTCCTTTTCCCCATAAGAGACAGTATCATTGTCCCCAGAAGGGTGACAGGGAATTGCCCCATGTTGTGCTTTCAAAATCAAAAAGGACAGGAGCACGCGCTAAGATTCCAAAGCAAGGTGGGTTTATTGAATGGGTAATATTATACAGGAGATTAGAAAGCAAATTAAAAGTATACATAAGATTAGAAAGCAAATATAAGGTTAGTGAGGGACAGATTTGCATACAATTACAATCCACTCACCAAATCAGCACATGAACTTGTGGAATGCATCAGCAGGCAGGGTTCTGACTGCTGTAAGATTTGTTACATACAACTATAATACACTCACTGTATCAGGGGAATGTCTACATCTGGGCTCACAAGCGGGGGAAATCCTGAGAGAAGCCAACCAGAGTCCTGATTGGAATAGGTCCTGGGCAGTGCTTTCACTCCACAGGTGAGACTTCAAGTCCCTGTTCTGAGAGCTCCCCCTTTTACTGCTTAAAAGAATAATGTACACTTTTGGTGTACACCTCAAAAGTGAGCCAAAAGCCTGTAATATTTATCATACATCCCTTCTGGGAGAGTGGCCAAGTCTCCTTGATGGGAGTAAACACTCTCCAGACATCGTGATCCTCAAGGACACTTGTAAAAGAGACCTTGGCTTTTATCCCGAGAACAGGCCAGGTGCCAAGGTCAGCAAGTGAACAAAAATGGAGCCACTCGTGCAAAGTTTGGTCAATTCTCCTCACTTTCTCCATACCCTGAATAATACAATTATCAGAAACTGAGATGTTGGTAGAGTGTTTGTGCCCTTGTAATACTCCTATCCTGGAAGTAAAGAAATCAAATGGAAGATGGAAGCTTGTCCAGGACTTGAGAATT
Organism: Nycticebus coucang; assembly: GCF_027406575.1. Classification (NCBI taxonomy): domain Eukaryota; kingdom Metazoa; phylum Chordata; class Mammalia; order Primates; family Lorisidae; genus Nycticebus; species Nycticebus coucang. The sequence continues at coordinate 91,524,673 of NC_069787.1, read as the reverse complement.
ATTAGTGAGGTAGTCATTCCCAGTCATTCTCTTATATCCAATGATCCCAAATCCATATACAATCATTACTCAAATTCTACTGGGATCAGCCTACCTTTAGGTTTTAGATTTGAAGGATGCTTTCTTTTCAAATCTTTTACACCCAGACAGTTGATTGTAGTTTGCTTTTGAATGGGAATATTGTGCCACAGAGATGTCTAGATAGTTGATGTAGAACATCCTTCCTCAGGGATTTCAAGATAGACCTCATCTGGTTGGGCGAGAGCTACGAAAGTTGCTAACAGAGCTAAGCTTGGAACCTCCAAGCACACTAGTCCAGCCCTTCTTATAAGGACTCTATTATAAGCACCAAAATGACTCTGGAGTTCTTGGGGAAGGAAGGTTTTATGGTTTCTAGGGAAAAGCAAATATATGTGTATGCCAGAAGGAACCTACCTGGAATTTGTTATAAGTCCAGGACAATGAAAACCGTCCTCAAGTATGGTACAGGCCATTTGCTCCCTGGCATCCCCAACTAGAAAAAACACTTAAAAGAATGTCTGGAAATGGCTGGATATTAGAGAATCTGGATCCCAGATTTAGAGAAATAGGAAAAAAATCTTAAAAGGAGATGAAAGTGAAGTCTTAATATGGGGAAAGGAATAGGAGAGTGCTTTTTTAGGACTTAAAAGAGGTTCTAATCTGAGCACCAGCCCCAGAAATACCTAATTTCTACAAGCTTTTTATATTGTATGTTGATGAAGAAAAGAAAGTTGCCCGCATATTCAGTGCAAGAGTCATCCCTGACAGCAAAGGTGTCACAGTTCATCCCCACAACAGCCAGTCCCCAGGCCCCGCTGCCCTGTAACAAGCTTGGAGAAGTCCTCACCTCAGCTCCCAATTCCCCCATCTGGTCTCTCTTAGGAGGGAGACTAAGGACAGGAAGGCCTCAAGTTAGAAGAGATAGGTAAGAAGAGAAAGTAAGGAAAGGAATATCTGCCCTGGGCCAGAAACTGTGGCAACTTTTTACTTAGGATGCTGATGCCTCTTGCCCTTGGACTTTGATCAATCTACCACCTTTTCAATTTTTTAATTTTGTTGAGGTTCTTTGCTAGGTCAGAACCAAACTTTCTACTTCATGAAACTGGAGGAAAGTTGCAGAGAATGGTATCTCCATTTGCCTTCTCCAGTCTTGCCACACCACTGTCAGAGCTGGCCATCCCCAGTGGCCTCTGAGTTCTGTAATATCAGCCAGTACTTTGTAACTGATCCTTTAAAGCAGGTAGAAGATAGAAGTCACAGTTTAACAAACTTTCCATTTTCAACACAAAATTCTTTCTAAATTTCCTTTCATAAACCTTATTACAACTTACACAGACCATCTGCAGCATGCCTGAATTTCTGCCTCTGTCCTAAACTTTCCCTTTCTTAGACCACCAGTTACTTTAGGACAAAAAACTCCCCTGCAAAATCCTTTCTATACCATATTATTCCTTCCTTTTTACCTTCCTTATCAAAAGTGCACCTTCCCATCCTTAACTTTTTTCATGTCTCTCTCTCTCTTCTTTTACATCTCCTTTTTATCTTTTTTCCCCCCCAAATTGGAATCAAATTTAAAACCACTTCTGAAATAGATGAAATTGTATATATATTTTCTTGATAAGTACACATTTCATGCCTTTTGCATAATGCATCCTATTCCGTGGTACATCCCACATACAGAACCACACGCACCCAGATTTTCCAGGCTTCCATCTTTAGTAACTTCAAACTTTAAAAACCCAATAGACAAGAAATTCTGAATTATCTATTACAAGCATCTATTTGTATTTATTTTATTCATATTTATCCAATTTATTACTCTATGACTGTGAAAACCAGACATTCGCCCTAGGAAGACCTCCAGAATTAAACACACGAGCGTTCTTACCACGGCTCAGAAGACCTGGCTGTTCTCACCAAACCGACAATACCAGAAATTAGTTCTACTTACCAGAAATCACACAATCACAGACGCAACTTATTTCCCCAAATTCCAGTCATATGACACAAAAGAAAATAAGCTTTTTAGAATTTTAGTTTTAGACTCTCTAGTTTAGTTATTCCAGTTGCCGAGGAGGCATCCCAGTAGGGAGTCACGTTGGGATGCTTCCCCCTCATCATCCCCATCCTGAACTGGCTTCTTGTCAGGCATGGGTAAGCAGTGAACTTATAAGGACCATATTTCCACCCTGCTTCTCCCCCCAAGAAAGTTAGCAAAACAATAATGGCCAAACCCAGCAAAGCCAGTGCAGCTGGGAAAAAACCCCACAAAGGCCAGCAAAGGGGAAGATAGAACACCACTAAACATGTGCTGCAACTTAGATTATAGCTTTTCCAGTTACAGGGTAGGGCAAGTAGGAGGCACCAGCAAGTTGGGAAGCTGGGGATACATAGAAACTTGTAAGGGGTGGGTGAGAGAGAGAAGTTATGCAAGCTTAGGGATTAAACACATGGAAACAGGACGCCCACCGTAAAACAGTGCCACCAAGCAGCCTCCAGGAAATACATATCACTCTGTCTTCTTACCTTATCAGAGCTAGAAGGGTTGGGGTCCCTGAAATCAAAAGGCCATGGTCTGAGCACAAGAATTCTAGGTCTATCTAGAGGTGGATGTACTTGGCTCCCAATGCCAAGAGTTAGAACTGGGGCCTAGCCAATGACAGAGTGATCATAAATACAAAGCAATCATAGTCACATACATTTATTGCAGAACAAAAGCAAACTATAAGGAGAATACATCTCAAAGAGCCAGCCGGGCCCCTCTCTGTAAGTGGAGAAAACACCCGGAAAGGGGAGCACACACTGTCTTTTGTAAGCTAAGCAGTTTGTCCCTGCATTTACACCCTCCCTCACCCCTGTAGGATTGGCTGTTAACTCCTACCTTTGGGGCAATTGATGGGTTAGGATTACATAATAAACTTTTTTATTTTTTATTTTTTGAGACAGAGTCTCAAGTTGTCACCCTGGGTAGAGTGCTGTGGCATCACAGCTCACAGCAACCTCCAGCTCCTGGGCTCAAGTGATTCTCTTGCCTGTGCCTCCCAAGTAGCTGGGATTATAGGTACCTGCCACACTGCCACACACCCAGCTATTTTTCTTTTTTTGGTTGCAGCTGTCGTTGTTTGCGGGCCTGGGCTGGATATGAACCCGCCAGCTCAGGTGTATGTGCCTGGCGCCTTAGCTGCTTGAGCCACAGATGCTGAGCCTACACAATAAACTTCTTAATAGGCATGTGTCTTTTCCTGAACCCTCCCAAAGAACCCATGGAGGTTAAGTTTGCAATTTTTATTATCTAATAATGAGCCAAATTGAGAGAGGCTACTTGGGAAAGTGAGGTCTAAGAGAACAGAAGTCTTCTCAAGGAGGCCCCAAAGACACACCTGCAAGATCTTCCCTGTGGTGACTCAGCTCTTAGGAATTTATAGAAACTTGACTTTCTAGGGTCTGGAAATTAACAGCTTCAGTAAAAGTCCAAGATGCTTTTCCAGCTTGATTCAAACTGACGAATGAGAAAGGTACCTGTGGGCTGGAACTTTTGACTGGGGATAAAAAAGAGAAGATTGAGCCAGTCAGGGAGCCTGGCCATTTTAGATTATAGTCCGCCATAGCTCTTCCGGCTGGAATAAAGCCCTTCCTCTTTTAAACAGGATGTTCGGGTGTTCTTTCTCTTCATTGGGCTTCGTCTTCCTGCAACACAATGAGCCCAGGTTAGAGAAAGGTCACTAGGGGCTCTTTACTATGTGTTCTGACCAGGAACAGTGCCCAGCTTTAACTTGGTTTCTACTCTCTGCCCTAGCCACTCTCCTTTGTCATCTGTCCTATCAAAGAGAGAATCTGAGGGGTGGGAGGGCACATGTCCCCCAAAGCAGAGAGAATCTTGGGTTCAGAGAAGCAGAGAGAACCCAGGCTGCAGGTCTTATCCCCCAGGGGTGGCAGCCCTGGAAGGTGGGATGGGTCCCACGTATCCACAATGACAGCGGTGCTGCTGGAGCAGAGCCTCAGCTGCACTGAGGGCCTGTCTGGCATGAGCCTGGCCATGCTCCATGCAGGGCATGAGGAGGTGGCACCCAGCAGGGTGAGGCCCATGTACCTCAGTTTTGCTTGAGAACAGTGTCTAAGTTGCAGTTCAGGAAATAAAGCAATGCAAAAAAGTGATAATTTCACTTGACTGAGGATAATTTCACTTTCAATTCACAGGTCAGAATTTGAGGCTGCCTAAGCACCTGGAATTTGAAGGAAAAATCCCAGAAAGAAAGAAGGAAACTGAACAGAAGAGGCCTAAAATTCTACATTCAGATTTCCTCAAATCAATTGGCCGATTCCTAAGATGGGCACGAACAGGGCGCCATTCCAAGCAATACCACCCCAAACAAAACAATGACAGCACCTAGGAGGATAAAGGCTTGCAGGGGAAATCTGGGGACCCTGTAGCACTGGGAAGTCTCAATCAGAGTGAAAGCTCAGTGAGGTGGTTGGAGGTGGTGGTGGGGATGGTGTTGGTAAACACTCCTGGCTTCCAGCATATTTACTAACCACAAAAACCCTCACCTTAGGATGAATGGCCTCCAGACCATGTACTGCATAACCTATGAGTGAGGGCAGATGTAATTAGGGCCCGATTCGGGTTGGGTACTAACTGTGAGTGTCAAACCAAGCCTTGACAGGATCTTTCTTGATACACAAATTGTCCAGCTTGCTGCCCTTTCCCCTCTGCAAGCAGAAGGGCTCTGTCCTGATAGTCACACCTCAGCCTTCCACCAGCCAGTCCTGGCCCCAGGTTGCTCTGCAGAGTTGCCTGTCCCTTGCCAGTGCACCCTAAGAGCTAATTATAGCAATGGTGATACCTGTTAAGGCCAGCCTCACTAGTGGTCATTAGGTCAAGATTTATTTATTGATTGAATCTTGGTTACTTTTTAAACACTATATTTTCAGTTTTAGAAATAGTGTGTTCTTTGCTGTAGAGTGAGTTAGGAACACACATTAATACAAATGAGCAGAGTAATGGCAAATGGGTACAGTGGGAAATACCACTGTTCACTATGAAGCTGTTCACAACCAAATGGTGTGCAGGGAGCCCAGGTTTCAGTCCAGGCGTTGCAGGTGCATTCACCCATGCAGCCCTCCTCCCCTCAGCTCACCAGGGCGTCCAGGGGCTTCTGGCTGAGGATGCAGGGAGAGCTGCAGGGAACTGGGCCCTGCCCCAGATACTCCTGGTCCACTGGGGAAGCCAGTCGGCACTAGAACTGGGTGGACTGTAACAGGTGCTACACAGATGACAGTGGCATCAGAGGAATGAAATTCTCTCCAGGAATAGTGGCCATTTGGTGGGGGCTTGAAAGATGAACACTATACCATGAGTAGCTAAGAAAAGGCAGGGGGAATTTGTGAGCAAAAGCCTAGGAGTGGGAAGGCAAAACTACCCAAGGCATGGTCCGGTGTGGTTTCAGGGGACACCACAGCCAGAATAACACTACAGAAGGCAGGAAAACCAGGGTGCAGACAATGGGGCAACTCCGTGGATGAGAAAGGACAGATGGGGGAAGGATGGGAATGGGGGTGAGTGAAAAGAAGTTATTTGTACAAATAACAATTACTTTCATTTCCTCTAAGTAAAAATTCAAGGATTCACATTTCCAGATTAAAAATAAGGGAGGAATCTTAAAATTATTTCCATCAATCAGAACAGAGCATTTTTCAAAGCCTATTTTAGTTTCAGAATCCTGGTAAAAATCCATCCATAGACCTCCACATTTGGTCCTGTAGATTAGGGGCTCCCCAACATTTTTGATGGCACAGAAAGGTCACAACCCCTTAAAACCCCACTAAGCATACACTCCAAATGTGTGTATATTTATTTATATGTCAACCACCATTCTTCTAATATGTTCACATATGTTATAAAACAGGCCACAAGAAAGAGTAAATTTTAAAGAGAAATTAAATGGTGTTTTAAGGATATCTCCCCCTTCGCAGTGGTGGGTCCTGCCCCTCCCCTCAGCTGCATGTGTCCCTGTGGAGAACACTGAGGACCCAGGTGTTCAGCTCAAATGAGCTACTGCCCTTGGGTCTGCTCCTTCCTTGGCAGGCTCCCACTGGGACAGACCCCCGCTGGTTTTGTTTTTCAGCATCACTTTGGTCAGCTCAAGAATCACCTAGGTTTGAGGAGCCCTCTTCATTTCTCCCTTTTGACTTTCTCTTTTCCTTCAGCCTCTCTCTCCACGTTCCTCCCTCAACTTCAGGGCAGACTAAGAGAGGATTTACAGAGGAGGGAGGGTACAGGGGAGACAACCTGGATCAGAAGTCCAGTGTTTGGCCTGAGGCTCTGACCAGCTGTGGACAGCACACAGTCACTTCAGGGCTTTTGAGGATGAAATACTGCCATTGTCATGGAAGGATGCTAAGGCCTGTGCTGTGGTGTGGACGTTTGTGCCCCCTCCAGACCTCATTTTGAAATTCGATCCCCAATGTGGGAGGTGGGGCCTGGTAGGAGGTGGATCCCTTATAAATGGAATAATTCCCTCCCTGTTGGGTGGTGAGTGAGTTCTGACCCTATCAGTTCCTGAGATGTGCTTTAAGTAGAAAATAAAAGCATTGGGGAAACTCCGTTCAGGCCTGAGTCACAGTGCTGTTGCCCTTGAGTGCGGTGTATGTACGTAATAAATGGACGTATCTTTAAACAGAAAGTCATGGTGGCCCATCCTGCCTCACCTCTCTTGAGAGTGCACCCTGTGGAGACCAGAGTATATTCCCTGTGGAGGCCACCGTTTGAGAACCCAAGTTTTTAACCCAATTTGTTCTTCTCCACAGCCTGACTTTAGGGTCTGTGCCCCATTTTCTGGTGAGGGTGTCACAAATTTCCAGATGGTTTGTGAGTCCCAGACTTTTCCAACTCCATTCTCTCAAGAATGAACAAAATTGTAAAGGTCTTTGTTTTTCATACTAACCTGAGAGTCACATCACAAAATTAACCTTTTTAAAGTGAACAATTCAATGACATTTAGTGTACTGGTTGTGTTGTGCACACACCCCCCACCATCTCATTCCAGAACATTGTCATCGCCGGCAGCTTCTTCGCCCATTCCCCTTACCTCCAGCCCCTGGTAGCCACTTTCTGTCTCTATACGTTTACCCCTTCTGGACATTTCATATAAATGGAGTCATAGGACATGTGGCTTTTGTTTCTGGATTTTTATTTACTTTTTTACTTAGCATCATGTTTTCAAGGCTCATACACTTTCTATGATAATCACCACCACCAGCACGATTAGAAGGAAGAAAGAGCAGCAGGTACATATTTTCCCAGTGGAACCATACTGTGGAGACCAGTGTGTGTTCCTTGTGGAGGCCACTGTGTGGCTGTCAGATGGGTAGGAATAGAAATGCCCACTCGAGGGGGGACAGATCTTGACCTCCCTCTGCACCTGGCAAACGGTGTCTGCTCTTGGGATCTGAGAAGTGGGGAAGCTTATAGCCTGCCTGGGCGTAGCAACCAGGGAGGACACCGAGGGCCATGCCCTTCCCTTCTTCAGCTTGATGTCCTCAGAGGGGCTGGGCAGTGACAGGGGTGTGGGGGACTGTACCACAGGGCCTAACCCACTTTGAGCACAAAATCCATGTAGACATGACTCGCAGTTGTCAGTGTCGTGTGGACCTTCAAGAGAGATTTCCTTGATCGTAGGAATCTCCTCCATTGACTTAAATCCTTCTCTGTAGCATTTTTTCAGAATCCGGATCACCAGGTTGTTCAGGATCCTTGAGATGTTCTCTTGTGTGAACTCAGGAACCTGGAACGGAGGCTGGGAGCACTTCTTACATCTCTGAGCAAACATCCTCATCTTCACCCTGCCCCTGGACTTCTCCTTGCTCCAGTGCATGTGGAAGAGAACCTGAACGTGGGCAGAGGCCCAACCGCGAGAGCAGGAGGAACACTGGAACCTGTAGAGACGGAGGACAGAGGCCTCAGTGTGGCACCTTATGGCCGAGCCATTGGCTGCGGCCAGAGGGAAGAAGGAGCTGCCAACAGCACAGAGACGTGAATTGATTGGGGTTGTGGATTAGTGGTGGGAAAAATTACTGAGCCTTCAGTCCTATCTCTATTGTGTCACAGACAGCGTCTGTGCCCTACAGGTGCCTGCCATGAAAATAGCAAATCACAAGTCATCTGAACTGGGTGGGACCTTGGGCGTCCTCTAAGTCCACTGTGCTCATTTTAGAGATAAAGCACACTCTGGAAACTCATCACGCCCAGACACCCCATGTGTGTAAGAGGCAGGACCCCAAACCAAAGTCGCCTCTAATGTAAATTTAAATGGGTCAAAGGCTACAAATGCAACAGCAGCCAGATCAGTTCAGAACCCTGAAGTGAAATCCACAAATGGATACAGTGGGTGTCAGGTCATAGACCCACAGGGCAGGGCTAGGGCCCAAGGGGCCCACGGTCCTCGAGCAAATTCTTGCTTCATCCATGGGTCCCAAGGTCACTGAGGTGGAGGAGAGAGACACTGGAATGTCTTACCGGGTCCCTGGTCTGTACTTATCACAGGGAGAGAGCAGGGTCCAGTTCTCTCTTTTCTTGATGCCCCCTCTATCCTGATTCTTTGGTTCACGTTATCTGGAAAACTTCATATTCTGAGAGCCCCTGGCCTCAGACAGGGTGCAAGAGAATGACACCTTGTCTTGGCAGGGAGGAGGGCAATTTTCTGGGCTAAGATATTTAGACAAATACATGTTAGGACAGGTAAAGAGAAAATGTGGCTGCACTCAGATTAGAAATCGTGGGAGGCAGAGGGCCACAGTGTGGCAGAGGGACATTTAATGACCTTCAAATTACCAATGCACTCTCTCCTACTACCCGGCCCCCTTGCAGTAAGGTTGGGGTCACCAGGGAAGTTGGCCAATGAAATGAGGCCAGCAGTGATATGTGCCCATTCCAGATCTGGCCATAGGAGCCCTTGTAAGACATTCAAGCTCTCTCCTCCACCTCAGTGACCTCAGGAGTGACTTGTTGGAATAAATCATTTATATTTCTGGGTGGTGCCTATGGCTCAGTGGGGAGGGTGCCAGCCCCATATACCAAGGGTGGCGGGTTCGAACCCAGCCCTGGCCAAACTGCAATAAAAAGTTGCTGGGCGTTGTGGCAGACACCTGCAGTCCCAGCTACTCGGGAGGCTGAGGCAAGAGAATCACCTAGGCCCAGGAGTTGAAGGTTGCTGTGAGCTGTGATGCCACAGCACTCTATGGAGGGCAATAAAGTGAGACTCTGTCTCTAAAAAAAAAAAAATTACTGGTATTTCCTGGTGTGTTTGTTACTGCAGCTGAGCTTAGCCTTGCCTGGCTTGATGTGGGGGAACCTGCAGTCTTGATGTGAATTAGAGGTCTTGGGAAGAATGAGCTGGTCCAGGTCTCCCTCCTATATTTTGGTTCTGGCCTCATCTCAGATGGTGAATTTGAGGATGAAGCAGGAGGGAGAGGCCAAGAAGCTTCAACCACAGCCAGAGGACCTTGCTGGGGCTCATCCACAGTCAAAAGGGCCTGGGCCCTGTTCTGGCCCGAAGTCCACAGCCTTCCCCTGGGGCATGGTGCTCCATTCCTGTGCTGGCTCAGAGTTCAAAGTTCTCACAAATAAATGGCTGAGATTTTGCTCTGATGTTCCTGATGTCAGGTCCTGGCCTGGGAAAGCGCAGGCTATGAGGTCAGCTCTGACCCCTCTGCCCAGACTCCTGAGAGAGGGCAGCAGGCAGCACAGAGTCCAGGACTCCGCCCCTGTGCCCTGAGGGCAATCCCCTGACACTCTGCCCCCAGGCCCAGGGGCTCCATTTTCCCACCTGGAAGAAGAGAAGTTGAGACTTGGGATGATCTCTTAAAGTCCTATTTTAAAAGCTCTTATCAGCTCAGGGCAGAGAAGAGCAAGCCTGCCTCATGTTGCTCAGCCCTCCTGCTCCTCTGGCCTCCCCTTGGAGGCCCTCTGTATGGTGGGCCTCTCCCCCAGGGGCTCTGTGGTGGGCCTGTGAGTCTCCTGCCGCTGGCGTGAAATAGCTCCCGTTCCTCCTGTTCCCTTCTCCTCGCTGTCCTGCACCTCTACTCCGGCAGTGTCATCCCCGCAGCCTGATTTCTCTGTTCTGGGCATTAACCCATGCTAGTGCCCAGGCCTGCTATTGCTGTCAGGGTTCACTGTAACTTAATGAAGTAAAAACTTCTTGCATGATGGCCATCTTACTACCTTCTATAGCAGGCGTCCTCAAACTTAAAAACGTGGGGCCAATTCACTGTCCCTCAGACCGTTGGAGGGCCGGACTATAGTTTAAAAAAAAAAACTATGAACAAATTCCTATGCACACTGCACATATCTTATTTTGAAGTAAAAACCAAAACAGGAACAAGTACAATTCACACCTCTTCATGTGGCCCGCGGGCTGCAATTTGAAGACGCCTGTTCTATAGTTTTCAATTTGCAAGTATGGAATGGAACAAGAAAATTAACAAGTAGTCATCATAAGACACAAGCAAGAATTTTCTGAAATGTGTACCATCACTTTTCCCCCTTACCTGGCAAAGCCCCAGTGCTGGTATTGCATCCATCCTGGCTTCAGGACGTTGGGAAGAAGGTCCTTGTCTGGAGTCAGGGTCCATTTGTGCCATGGTTTAACCTCCTGAATTAATTCCTGAAACACCTGCTTCCACACCTCCACATGCTGAGCCACCTCCATGGCTGTGGGGGAGCTGGGTGGGTTGAGCTCTCCTGGGCCCTGGCAGGCCTATAGCATGAGATGAGGCTTCCCACTTCAAACAGCAAGAGCTCAGACCTGCTTTCCCTTTGAGGATCTAGATTCGGCCCATGGACTACTAGGTCTCTGCCCAAGGACGAAGGTCAGTTGATTCTGGCTCCAAGTTCAGAGAACAGCAAACATTAGGCTCCACGAGGAATTTCAAAAGATGTGGGGGGGGGGGGGGCTAGTGGTTTCATCCATCAAAATGTTACCAAAGAAGAACTCTAGACTCCATGTCAAGAGGAGTGAATTTCAGTTTGGCCCTGCCTCCCTGTAAATGATGGGGAGAGGCTGCGGTTACTCTCTGCAGTTTCATCACTTGAAAATCTTCCTCCACTGGGCCGCTGTGGTCGTGCTGGGGAAGAGAGACACAGAGAGGGATGCGGCTGTCCCGGGACTTCACCATGATTCCTGTGTCCCTGCTCCATGCTTGTTACATCCTCACAGACGCCGCCGGGCTGCCCAAAGTTGCCCACCTGTTTGTTGGGAACCAAAGCTGATGCAGTGTGTGCCCAGGAGAGGGGCTGGAAGCCCCTAGGTGGGTGAGAGGGTATCAGCCCCAGGCAGAGCCATGGTCCTTCTTTCGGAGAGGCTTTTTGATAGCTTCACTTCCTGCAGGAAATGCTTGAGGACGAGGGGTGGGGTAAGCCGGAGGGCGTGTGTTGGAGCAGGCAGCACCCCAGAGAGGTGCACTAGATTGTGGGCAACTATGTCACTAAGCCAATGCACCGACAGACTGTGTGGGACCCCCTCTCAGCCCTGACCGATGTCCCCAGCCATCTCTCAAAAGGAAAGCCACACCCTGGGCAGGGAGGAGGGCAGTTAGGAAGGAAGCTGAAAGAAGGGTGGCCGGGGGCCAAGGAAGGGGGCAGAGTTTCTGGGGCTATTTGGAACAAATCCACCTCCTTCCTTTTCTCCAGCCCAGCCACCCACAAGCTACTAACTACCCTTGGGTCCCGCTTCTTCCTCTGCAGGAGCACGTGTGGAAGTCTTCCCTTTACCCCTACCAATTTTGTTTCTCAACACTACAGTTGTCCCTCAGTCCCAGGGGATTGGTTTGGGGACCCCCAGGTGGATATCAGATGTGCATGTTCAGGCCCCTGATATAAATGGTGCAGTGGTGGCACAGAGCCTCCGCACATCCTCGGGTACACTTTCTGACATCTGTAGATTACCCATGATACCTAATACTGTGCCAGTGCTGTGTAAGTAGTTGCTATACTGTATTGTTTTAAAATTAGTATTATTTTCTACTGTTGTATTATTTTTTACTGCTGACTTTTTCGACATTCTCAGCTCTCACTTGGTTGAAGCTGTTGATGTGGAACCTGAGGATACTGGACGACCGACTGCGTTTTGCTGAGTTCCTGAAACACCTAGATTTGGGAGGCCTTCTTGATTTCTCCCTTATGACTCTTTCTTTTTCTGCAACTTCTCTCCATGTTCCTCCCACCTATCCTCAACTTTAGGGCAGACTAGGAAAGGATTTACAAAGTGGGAGGCGGGTGTGGGAGAGGCAATCTGGACCAGAAGTCTTGGAAGCTTGTGGCCTGGGGCTCTGACCAGCTGTGGACAGAGCACAAGTCACTTAGGGCATTTGAGGATGAAATGCTGCCATTTCTGCAGGACGATAGGTGTGGCCGCTGCAGAGAAGGGCCCGTAGGTCAACGGTGGTTTCTTCAAGACCTGTTTGGAAAACCCTCAATTCTCACCAAGATGCACCCCTATGGAAATGTGTATTTGTCCACACAAACACAAGCTGACATCACTGTCTCTTGTCCTGCCAGGGCAGGGCAGGCTTGTTTCTCCCCTCTCCCTGGGAGACGGCTTTGACACATTCCTCCATGTACTCATCTCAACCTTCAATGCCAGAAACCCTTCTCCCTGGATCAGGGCCAGGACTCACTGACCCTGACAGCCTGGGCAATCACTGTCACTCTTTCTGGACATTGGGCTGGGCCCTTGCCCACTCCTGGGAAGAGGCAATTTTCGAAGGCTGGGGGCTTTGTATGTGGGGCAAGTGGTGAGAACTGGGGAGGGACATGGGCCTCCGCCCCCTCCTTGCTGACCTGGAAGCCTTAGATCAAATCTTAGTTTGCACAGGAGCAATTTCAGTGTATTGTCCAGTTCAGGTCATACCCCAGGCCATCACTTGGAACCCCCTTCCCTGTTCCCTGCAGACACTGTGAGCTGGCAGTGCTGTGCAAAGGCAGTAGAGTGCTCAGAGTTCTGAATGAATATACAAATGAATGAATTTCTGCACCCTCTTGGAGAGACATCTTGAGTTCCTGCCTCCCTCTCTCACCTTTAAGTGTTCATGCCAAGATCACCAAGCACCCCCCACTCAGTCTCCTCTGTCTGAGGACAAGATGACCAGGAGATGTGGGGCTGGGTCCAGCAGGGTGGGAGCTGAGAGCCTGGGTCTTTAGGGGCTCTAAGAGAGGTGTCATTGATGTCCAGAGTGACTGGGTCTAGGCAGCAACAGTCATTGGTTTAAACAGTGTATTTGTAAGCAGGAGTGCTTATGTCAGAAGTTACTTTTAAAGTCCCTGTGCTCTAGGTGGTAAACAACAGAACTGCTTATAGGGGCCTGACACCCATGCTCCACTCTGGCTCCTTGTCCTGTGAGTGTGCACAGGCCCTTGGTGCTACTTGCAGTGGCAGGGCTCTGACAGGCTGACCTTGAAGTCTCCTCCATCCCAGCCTGGACCCTGTCACTGCTTCAGGGCACTTACATGTGCTGTGGTGTGGTGTGAACTTGGGCAAATAGGGTCAATTTCAAAAGTCATCAATTAATATGGAAATGTCCACATTAATTTGCTCATTAATTAAGTGAGGTGGTGTTTTTAAAACTTGTCCTAATATAGGAGGATATTAATCAAAATTTCCCTCTTCCAATAAATGCTGAAATACTGCTATCTATTGTCATAACATCAACAGCAACAAAAATGTGGCTTTAGGCCAAAACCCCTCAATGAATCACAAATACTTCCCCTTCCCATTACATGTGCCATGGGGAGGTCTCACATACAGCAGCAGCCCTGCCTGATCTTTTTTCAGTTGAGAAAAGTCATTTTCCACTAAATAAAAACATATTTTGAGAGAACACAGTGATTAAGACTTCAGTTGTATTATCTCCAGAGACTTCCATTTAGTGTCTTTAAAAATTAGGCAACACCTTAAAAGTGATTGATTCTTACAGCTATTTAGAATACTCAGAATCAGAATCTTCTCTCTTGCCAGGTTCCATTTCCCCTTGCATCCATCATGAATTTTGTACAGTTTTACTAAGGAAAAGATCATGCTTCAATTCAGTAACTTGGAGGACACTTGGCTCAAGGAGGAAATAATTCCTGAGGCCCTGTCCTCTGAACATGAAAATACTCATGAGCTAGTATGAATCCCAGAGCTCCAAGCTGACGGCCCTCATCTGAGCCTTGTGATGAGAGCCCCACAGTAGATCATGTGGGCTGAAATAGAGTTCCTCACAGTTCAGAGCAATTCACGAATGCACACGTCTGCCTCATTATTCATGGATCCGCATTTGTGAATTTGCCTACTCTCTAAAATCTATTTGTAGCCCCACAAATCAATACCTGTGGGGCCTTGGTGGCCATGTGCAGACACGAGCAGAGCAGGGGACTCTGAGTCTCCAGTGGCTGGGGTGGGCAGGGTATCGCTCTCCCTGCTTGCTGCAGCTCTCACATATAAACAAGTGTCCTTTTTGTGGTCTATTTTGCCACGTTTTCCACATTTCTATGCTTTTTGTTAGCATTTTTTCTTTTTAAAATGTTCCTCCAGCATAGTGCTGAAGTGCTGTCTAGTGTTCCTAAGAGCAATGAGGCTGTGACGGGTCTTACATAGAAAGGGCTGTTAAACAAGCTCTGGACAGGCCTGAGTTATAATGCTGTTGGCCGTGGGTTCAGTGTTAACAAGTCATCAAGTTATACTAATTATGGGGTCTTTGAACAGAAAATATGTAAGATCATGTACTGCCCAAGATATTGTGACCAAGGGCTTGGAGGAACCGAACTGTGTGTTTCCTTTAGGAGCAATGGCATAGTATTCACTCGCTCAGTGTTCCTGGGAATGTTCTAGAACCTAACTACATAACTACTAGGAGTAATAAGAATGACTTGAACTCTCCTTTGTCCATCCAGTGATTACTTTTCCTCTTGTCTTTCTATGAGGTGAGCTGTGTTGGTGAGGTCAAATTACTGCTCACTGTTACTGAGTTTGATCCAGAAAGTTTACTATGAGTATAGCTGGAGCTGTGGGGACAGCTTTTGTGTGGCAAGTGGGGTGGAGTTAGTTAGGTTTCACAGGCTCCCAAGGGATCAGGTAATTTGAATGATTTTGAGGGCACAGGAGTACCTCTAGTTGTCTGGTACTTGGCATTGGGGCAGTGAGTGTGGGTGCACAGTGGTCAGGAATGTGAGAGCCCAACAAGGACAGGGTTGGAGTATGGATTTAATTAACTGCTCAAGAAGGGGAACTGACCCCCTCTAGCCAGGGCATCAAAACTGGGTCAGCCAGCATTACCAAACCCAACCAAACTGTATTACAAGATCATCCTGGATTTAGAGTAAGCCCTAAACCTCATGACAGGGGTGCTTATAAGAGAGAGTCAGAGGAAGAATATGACACAGAGACACAGGAGCAGGTCATGTGCAGACAGGAGCAGAGGCTGGAGTCATGCAGCCACAAACCAAGGCAGGCCTGGAGCCAGAGGAGGCAAGAAAGGTTTCTCCCTAGAGCCTTTAGAGGGAGCATGGTTCTACTGACACTTTGATTTTGGACTTCTTGTCTCCAGAACTCTGAGAGAATGCATTTTTATGGTTTTAAGGCACCCAGCTTGTGATATTCGTGTGGAAGCCTTGCAAACAGAGGAGTTTAAGCCCTCCCGGTCCTTCCCAGCTGTCCTGAGGGTTGGAGCCACCTGCCTGCTTCTCCAACAGGTACAAGGAATGAGAAGCAATGCCAGCAGGATCCTGTGCTAGAGCAGCCCTTCCTCTCCCTGTCTGCTACCACTTCCTCAGGTTCAGCCCTTCACCGCTTGTTGACTGGACAATTTAAATAGCCCCATGACTTATATTCTTCACTGAGTGCTATCTGTCAAAAGTTGGTCTTTGCAGGGCGGTGCCTGTGGCTCAGTGAGTAGGGGGCCAGCCCCATATACCAAGGGTGGCGGGTTCAAACCTGGCCCCAGCTGAACTGCAACAAAAAAATAGCCGGGCGTTGTGGTGGACACCTATAGTCCCAGCTACTTGAGAGGCTGAGGCAAGAGAATTGCCTAAGCCCAAGAGCTGGAGGTTGCTGTGAGCTGTGCCACAGCACTCTGCTGTGGGCAATAAAGTGAGATTGTCTCTGAAAAAAAAAAAAAAAAAAAAGTCGTCTTTGCAGAGTTGCCAAAGGGCTCTATTTAAAAATCAAATGCCACCCTCTGGCCAAGCAGGCATCCTCATTTCTCCTTGTACACAATAACCTAGAGCATGGCTTACTCTGTCACTTCCTCTGGGTCTCCCCTCTAACATTCTTATTAGGGAGGCTTTCCTTAATTTCTCTTGAGAAAGTAGCAACCGTCTCTCTCTATTTTCCTTCTTCCTACACTCTCTTTTCCTCTGACTGTTCTGTGTTTTTCCACGTATTTTGTATGTGTGTGTTTTAAATGACCTACTGACAAATGCCAGTCCTGTGATAGGGGAGCAGGGAATTTTTGTTCATCTGAACAGCGCCTAGATGCTCAGTAATTACTTGAATGGATGTTGAATGGGTTTTGTCCCAAATTCCATTCCCACTATAGAAATATCCCCATCTTGAGTAATGGGTGGGAGGAGGGCGAGGTCCACAGGGGATGATCCTATGGTTGCTGTCATGACAGTTTTTACGAGGGCAATTGTCCACAGCTTTCTCTGAGGCACTTGCTTCTTTTTCTGTTGGGTCTTTCCTGAATGGATAATCATCTCTGACCTAATCCCACTTAAATAATTTCCTTTTTCAAACTCCCTTCAAGAGCCTTTGGATCAAGGTAAGCCTCTTTTGCCTTTCAAATTTTACCACTCTACCCTCTATGATCTTATTCTAAACAAAATTTCTACCTCTGTCAAATTTAATGAAAATGCTTTCCACAATTTTCTTTCATTTTGTATCATCCCTATGTAAGGGCAAATAAAGTTTTATATACAAATTTAGTTCCTCCTTGAGACCAATAAAATGTGATTTCTAAGAATAGAATTTTCCAGAGGTGGGACTTTAAAAGTTCCATTTGAACCACAGGTTTTATCACTCAACTGAGAATTTCTTACTTCAGCACAGTAAGATGACTTGCCCTCTGTATTATAAAAGTTCCCCTTTCTGATTATCTCTTCATTGACTGCAATGCACTATCCCCCTGAGATGAAAGTCTCAGCCTGTACCAAGCCTATGTAATGAACAATCCAGAACCAGGGTGAGACAATGTGACTCAGAAGCCTGCGGATGGCCACATGAATACCTGCCTCAGCACAGCAGTCAGGGCAGCTCAGGCAGTGGCACCGCTCACATTTAGACCAGAAGATGTACAGGCTGGAGCAGTGCACAGAGGTGCTCTGAGGCTGCAGAGGTACCTGACTCCACAGAGCTCCTGGGGCCTACTCTTGCAGTGAAAATGGAAAACCTCCAAAGTGGGTAGTGACCCTCACTGCTCTGAGTCTTGTCTCTTTCTGGAGACTTTTTGTCACTTGAGTATTTCAAGTTTGCTTTTTCATAATTCCTTTGTCAATGGTGCAACAAAAAATGAAGATAAACAATGATTTATCCGATAGACAATGATTAATAATTTTAGCATAAGTGTTAATGAACCCACAATGGGGGGGGGGTCCAAGTCACTCATTGTACAAAAATCCAATTACTGAGACATCCAGGATTGTCAAGGAGGAAAGGATTTATTTCAGAGGACACATGCACTGGTGAGGGGGTGGAGCACAGACTGCCTCAAATCCATCTTTCTAATTAACAGGGTCAAGGGGTTTTTAGGAAGGTGAAAATGAACAATGTATGAAGGGAGTGACTAGCATTACATGTTTGGGATGGTGTGCAGGGCGTGCAAGTGCAGTGAGGATTCATGCTAGTACATACATCCCATGAGCAAAAAATGGTGGCTAAATCCTTCCCTAGGAAGGGAGTTTTAGTAGCGTAATGAGCTAGAGGTTAATATTGTTCTTTTAGCCTCATGTGCTTGCCCAGCTGAAAATAACTCAAAAAGAATTGCATCAGTGGACAGAAAGTTACAAAGTTCTGGTCAGCAATGGTCAGACCTCTCCGTCTCTGCTTTCTCTGAGACTGCAGCGGCTAGACTACCGGTGCGGAACTAACGCTTACTGTCACTGTCCTGTCGATTCAAGGCCACTGAGCTGCCCGCTTCAGTCACAGCGAACACTGAAAACTCATTTGACTATGAGGGAACTAAGACACCGGAGAACTGTTCATTTTAGGTTATGAGGCCGGTTACATAAGCATCTTACATTAAGATCAGTATCTCATACTATTTATTCATTGTCTGAGAATCCTGGATCTTGTTTTTTTCTAGATGTGACTACCTAAGTCCAGGACCTCAGGCCCCGCAAGAAGAGGAGGAAGCTCCTTAATTCCCATTGGACTTCTGTCAAACTCCCCCTCAACAGCAAAAGCCTGGCTCCGGGTGGCCCTCCCAGGAGAGCGAGGTGGTGGGTGAGGGCGGAGAAATTGGGAGATAACACAGGAAGTGTCCCGAGAACAGGCGGTGACAGAGGTCGGGCTGGAAGGGTGTTGGGGGAGAGCCCGGGCGGTGGGCCGGGGCGGGGCCCGGCGGTGGGGCGGGGCCGGGGCGGGGTCCGGAGGTGGGGCCGGGGCGGGGCCCGGCGGTGGGGCGGAGCCCGGCGGTGGGGCGGGGCCGGGGCGGGGTCCGGAGGTGGGGCCGGGGAGGGGTCCGGAGGTGGGGCGGGCTCGTCTCTGCTCTACGCCCTCCTCAGTTCACTGCTCAGTCCTTTCCATTGCCTTATTCTGGGATCTAGTAGGACAGGAGAGAAGAGTTAGGACACTTACATCTGTGCGTTGATAAATTTAGATCCAGAAGCTACATAACAGGCCCCTCACAAGTAGTACATCAAATTATTCAAGTTTTAGGGTTTATATCCTCTCACCCTCCAAAACAGACTTCAAGGCCCGTGGCAAAGAGGAAGGGAGAAGGCCACGATGAGGTGACTTGCAGTGCAGAGTGGCCTTGGGCCGGCCGAGCTGTCCCCTAGGCCACTTGCAGTCTCACTGATGACAGACTGAAATGAACAAAGCCAAGGATTAAAACACTTCCTCCATGTCAATCTTACTCTTGCTGGAATTGAGCCTGTCTAGTTCCAGTAAATTGTCTTAACTTTGTCTTGAAGTATAAAAAAATTCTAAAGATCAGTTTTTCGCTAAACAATGAAAAATTGTTTTCACAGTGAACTTTTTAAGTGAAAATGAGAACAATTAAACAGTCACAATTAAACAAAGAGGATTTAACCATATTCTTGGCTGACTGAAGAAAGAATAAAACTGGTATTTTATAATGTTTAGTCCAGGAAGCAGAGACCTGAGGGTGGCCATGGAAGCCCCCACTTCATCTATTACTGGCTCCTGTAAAGGAATTGCAGTTTACACTCTGATATAGTTCATTCATCTCCTTTGAATGTTTTTGTCCTGCATCACTCTTATGGCCCAAAACACAACTAAGATACCCTATTTAGGCTATATTTTAAAAAGAAATTTAGGCTATATATTTTTTAAAAATCATATACTGTGAGTATATATCCTTATTCCTTTCATATCTGTCTATCCTAAGGTCTTGGGGTTTTTTTCATTATTGTAAAATGCATCATACATACACGGGCCCATACCCCAATCTGTCCCATCATCAATTTTTGTATGACTCAAGAGCTAAGAATGATTTTTGAGGATAGACACTTACTGTAGATAAGGAACACTAACTTAGATGTTATTTTTACCCAAGGACTTCTATTTTTCTAGATTTATATTACAAAATAATTGTATTCAATGATTATCGTTACATTTTGAATTTCGATAACAAAGTTTGTGGAAATTTGTCTCCCCTTTTAAGTACCTACATGTTACTCTCAATTTACCTGTTAGTCCACAAAGCTTACCACATACATTATCTGGCTTTTTACAGGAAGAGGTTTGCTGACCCCAGAGCTAGAGTTACACATACCAACACGATGAATCTCTCAATCATAGTGTTGAGCAAAGAATTCAAGCTACTGGAGTGTGTACACAGCATGATACCACTTAGACGAGGAACAAAACTAAAATACCGTGCTCTATCTCACTTTTATGCACCCCAGTAGCAACAAACACACCCAGTGCTCACATCTTGTAGGAAAATAAAAGGAAATTCATACACATAAAGAGGGTGTGTTGTATTTGCTAGCTATGGCACTCAACAGTGTTTCCAGCTGGGGCTTGGGAGAGTGAAAGCTACCTATGCTTCTAAGTGCCTGCGAGCAGCAGAGTTGAGCAAAGGATGACATGCTCAGAACAGGGACCAGAGAACACACTGGGCTCCAATAAGAGAAAGCTTATTTGCCACCTTGGGTTCTTTTGAGCCTGGTTCCCTTATCATCCCTGCTCTCTTACTGCTGAGGATGTGGTCAGCCTGTTCCTGAAGCCAGCCTGCCTCAGGGAAGCTCACCTGGTCCAGGGACACCAGACATACTCTTCATTGCCCCATAGGAAGGCCAGGGAAGCCACCCAGGCAGGAGCTCATGGTCAGTGGTTCCCAGGCCAAACTCCAGGTAAACCCACAACCTGGAGTTAGGAGGTGTGAGGCTCACCAGACTGGCTGCTCGTGCCACCAGTCCAGGGCACAAAACACCAGCCTTGATCCCCAAAGTGCTATAACTGTGCTGCTCTATTAAATTCGGACACACTCCTCTGAGGCCAAGGCTGACCTTTCTCCCAAAGGGAAAGCTCCTAGGGCAGCAGATCAATTGATAAAGAAGCTCTGCGGGGTATCCCATGGTGGAAGGCAAGTACCCAGACAAGGCACTCTTGAGGGCATTCAGACCTGCTGGAGGTGTGGTCAGCACACCAGCAAGCAGAGAAGGGCCATGTTTTGGCGCTGGCCTGGAGTTGCTGGGCAGGCAACAGGCCGCTGCCTATAAGCAGAGGAGCAGGGGAGCAGGCGACCAGGAACCTGTGGCTTGAGGGGAGGTGCCCTCCGGGCCGCGGAGGCTGAACCGGGAGTCTGGGTGCCAGCGAGGACAGCAGGCCTGCAGAACACACAGGCGGCGCAGGCTCCCGGGTCTGTGCAAAGAGGGCTGCAGAAAAGGTCACTACCACACGCAGGCTGCAAAGCTGCGGCCCTTCCTCCTGCAGAGCCCCCTAGCGCCCTCTGGCGAGCAGGTTCGGAACGGGTGTTCGGAACAGGTGTCTCCCCTGAAGGGAGCACAGGAAGCTCAAGGCTGGGGTGGGGGTGGGGGGCCTCTGTGACAGCGCCGGAGCTGTGTGACACACGTATCGTACGGAGCTGAGGGATAAAACGGGCTGGCCCTAGTAACTTTGGGAGAAAGCATTTTGTCTGGGAATTATAAGGCTAAAGATGAAAGAACTGTGAGCACAGTACTCTAATTGGTAAATTTATTAATAATTTCCAGAGGGTTCCAGGTTAATGTTTCTGAAACAGCTTTCTAAGTGCACTGGGGGTGAATGGATAAGAAAATGGATGCTAGAAGGTGGGTCAGCTTGTTCACGCCGTGGGGATGGGAGTTACAGTGAAGAAAGGAAAGCTGGAGGGAATCCTGGGGCTGGATGAGAGTTGGCGACAGCAGTGTGAAGTTCATTATACACACGGATGGACAGATATGGAAACCATTTAAGTGTGTATACACGATTTAGAATATATGCATATATTATTATCAGAGAACTGTGGGCTGAGAAGGCCTAGAAAAAAATGACACCCCAGTGGCGCCAAGCACATCCAGTGCCCACATCTTGGTTTCTAAGTAACACTCTCCAGTGAAAGGTTAAATGGCTGGGAAAATACATGAGCCTGGAGCATCTTGGAGTACTAGAAAGAAAGGGAGTACTCAGAAAAATAAAAGAATGGGGGAACATCAGAGAGACACAGGAACCAACCCGAAGGAGCTGCCAACTGCCAAAGAGGGAACAATTTGAACAACAAAACAAGTAACGCAGTATTGGATTATAACCAAAAGTGTGAACTAACTGTATCTGAGCCCAAGGTGATGTGAATAAATGATTAAACAAATAAGTAGAGGAGAAAGATAAACCTACAGAGAATTAGCTTAAATACTGTGTACTAATCAACTGTGCCTTTATAGAAAATTTCAAAAGAATACATTCGTTATTCCTTCCTCTAGGAGGTTCATCCCCTACCACCCTCCTTCTGGGTGGGTTAGATTCACTTCCAAAGAATAAGGAAAGAAAAAAATAATCACTTTATAGTGGAGAAATCTTGTAGATATCACCTTAATCTGGTGAGGAAGGTTGATATCACCAGTCTGAATATCATACACCCGCTGATAGGATGTGTTAAGAATAGTGCATCACCTGTGTGGTCTTCTCTTTCCTCATCTAAGTCTAATCATGAGGAAAACATCAGACAAATGAGGACTGGGGGAATCCAACAGGATGCCTGACCAGTACTCCTTAAGATTATCAAGGTCATGAAAAATAAGGAATAGCTCAAAAGCTGTCCCAGACCAGTACAGACTGGGGACACATGATAACTAAATGCAGTATCCTGGATGAGATTCTGGAACAGAAAGAGGACATCAATGGCAAGACTGATGGAATCCAAACAAAGTCTGGGATTTAGTTCCAATGTCAGCTTAGTTTTGACAAAAGTGCCATAGCCGTGTAAGATGCGAAGAATGGTGGAAGCTGGATGAGGGGTGGATGGGGAATATCTGAATGATCTTTGTAACTTTACTGTAAAGTTGCACCAAAATAAAAAGTTTCTTTTTTAAAATGGGGATTTAAGGTCAGGTAAATTCCTTTCTGAGTCTCAGTTTCCCTACCTGTAAAGGGAATAGACTCTTCCAGGCCATGTTGAAGAAACATCTCTGTGGTGAACAGATGCCGACCTGTGCACGTTGAGGTGAGGAGGTGGGAGTGTGGAGGCCAAGGAGGCAAAGCTTGCCCCTGTGCAGGGTGTCTTGGTCCCATCCATGGGGCTGAGCTGCATTTCTCTTGGTCTCACAGCTCTCTTTACCCGCTCCAGGTGGGCCTTGCAGGAATTGTGGCTGCTGGCTCAGAAAGCACCTCCATCAGCAAATCCTTTCTGGGCCTTGCTGCTCAAACTCCTGTGCTCCTGTGATTCTCCTTCAGGGGCAGGGTGAGTCCTCAGACTATTCTAATGGCACAAACACAGAGTTGTGGGAACCCAAACACCTGCACTGAGACTCCTTTCCATCCCAGAGGGTAGGCCAACCTCCTTCTCCCCTTACCTCTCTTTTTCTCAGGGGGTGCCACAGGCCTAAGAGGAGTCTGAGGAAAGTTCTTTAGGGCATTTTCTGTTCTAGACTCCTTCCTCAGCCCTTTCCTGGGGAAGTGTGGAGGGTGGCAGTTCTGGTGCCTATCTTACTGAAGTCCTTCCTGCTGTAATTCAGTCTACTGCCTCAGTTCCCTCTGCTGGGAAGAAGTGGGGCCCCAAAGTAGTCAGGAGCCTCCCTCCTGCAGATTTACAAAGTGGAAGCTCCTCACATAGAGGCTGCAGCACAGGCCCCGACAGGCCGTGGAGGCCTTGGCCTGAGCGATGGTGGGTGGACAGTAGACCTGGCTGGGCCTTGGTCTCTACAACTAGAAAATGATGGCACCAGTAAATATGCCGCTAACTGCTGGTATTATGGCAACAAACACAACACTTTCAGAACATGGCTTTACAGTGTGAATGTCAACACCTATGGGTTGACATTGACAGGTGCCAATCCTTGTGAATGGGTTCTATAAGAGTGGGTTTGGCATAGGTAAGGGTTTGGCTTGAGGGCCTCCTAGACCCTATATGACCTCCTGTGGCCTCTTCCTGGCCCATAACATTCCCTAGGAGCCAGTTGGGCCCTCTGTACGCCCACCTCCTGCACCTAGCCCTAGCCTGTGACCTCAGCATTGTGACTGGCATTAAAGCAAGGCTTCCTCGCTGCTAGCAGCTGTCACAGAACTGTGGATGGACGCCCATCCTGTAGGCCTCCCTCCTTTTCACCAGTTCTCCTTCCTGTCTTCCCTCCCTCAGTGGCATGGGAGTGCCAGCAACAGCTCTGTCCTGCCTACCTCTGTTAGGAGCTTTGCTTTGTCCCCTAGTGGGCGATGTCAAAGCCCTCCCAGCTGGCCTGGGCCAGAGCCCAGATGGCATTGAGGAGGACAAAGCTTGGTGTCCAGCCAGCAGACCTTATCATCACCTCCAGCCACCCGTGTCTGGCTCAGCCAGGCTGCACCCTTGAGCTTTCTGCTACTAGCTTCCCGGATCCCTAGGACACTAGCAGGGGCCCTAGAATTGCTCCAGAACTTGAATAGCAGAGGAATGGAAGAAGGCTCACTTCCCCTGGTCCTAGCAGCATAGGAGGAGAAGGTGGCTGTGCCCTGGAAGCAGCTGGCCCCAGAGAGGATAGGGCTGGCCAAGGAGGGGGCATTACTCTAGGGTCAGGCTCTGGTATCCTGTAACTCTTCCTCCGCAGCCCCCTCCTAGAGGAAGGAATAACTAATGTATTATTTGAAATTCTCTATAAAGGCACAATTGATTAGTATGCAATATTTAAATTAATTCTCTGTAGGTTTATCTTTCTCCTCTACTTATTTGCTTAATCGTTTATTCACATCAACATGGGCTCAGGTATAAAGAGTTTACCTCTCTGTCCTGAGGCAGTGGGTAGGGGTGTGAGATAGGACAGACTGTGCAGCTTCAGCTATCAACACCTGCTGGGAATGTCTGATTTGATTTTTCATTTGTTTCCTTATTCCTCCTCTGGACACTTTTGGTGTTTTTCTGCTTCATCAGCTATAGCTAAGTTTGATTGACAGCAATATGCTGGGGCCCCCAATCACAGGGCTCAGTGCCAGTGTGGGAGAAGGGTGGATATTGGCAGAACATTCTGGACTCTTCTTGACCCTGTCTTCCCAGCAGGAACATGCACACTTCTAGGGGATTTACCAGTGGGAAGGATTCAATGACGTGCTGAAATAGTGCAAACTCGCCAGTGGACTCTCCTAATCAAGAAGTTCAAATTGAAGAAAAGGAAAATCACCTCTCAAGACCAAGTTAATTTAGCATGAAAATGTACTTGATAATGAAAGTATAAAGGGTAAAACCATCAGTGAAGACTTTCCTGTTATTAATAGCTTCCTTTCTTCAGAATTGTAGTGGAAGAGGGTGTTCTTTCTTAGTGTGTAGAAGTTCATTGAGATGGTAAGATTGGGGGCAGATGCTGGTGTGGCTTCCTTATACTGGCTGTTGTGATGCTCTGCGTTGCCCACAGGTGTCAGTGCACAGAAAGAATGCAGTGAGCAGTGAAACACTAGAGGAGAGGATTAAACCCATAAGAGAAGTCTTGAGTCAGGAACACAGCTGCCTCAAATGAGGGAACCATCCCAGGACAGCCCACGCAGGCTCCCTTCCCAGGTGGGTATAGGCAGTGCTGTGCTGAGACCAGCTCGTTCTGGCTCAGGAGAGCTGGCTGTTAAATTGTCAGAAATTTGCAAAATTTTGCCTCAATCTGATTTTCCTTTCCTTGCATGCCTGTGGCTCTTGAGGTTAATTATGTCTATTGTACCTGTATGCTGGGACTCATGTATGATGATGAGATACTGCTTATCTCTTCCCAACTCCAAATGCAGTGGTATCCATCCATGTTGGTAGCTTGAAATTGGCCATATGAGGAGTTTTTACACCGTGGAAGTTGGCAAATGCTACAAATCAGGGCTTAATAGACCTATTGTTTTATTGATTGTCTAAAGTTAGAGAGTGATAGAGAAAATGTTAATAATTCAGATTAAATTTATAAGTGTGTCATCTCTATAGCTATGACATTGTGAATAGCACACAAAAACAATCGAGGAAATGTTGCTGCATTATTAGGAAACTATTATGTTATTCAGGAAAAAGGACTTGCTGATGTCATTGATGGATGAATGAAGTTCTGATATGTGTGTATTGTTTCTCCTTCATCTTGCTCTTTAACATAAAGAAAAATATCAATTTAAAAATATTTATATTTCTATATTTCAATCAATACTTTTCCAGTATTCGTGTTGGAGCTATATTCTCAGAGATGGTTATTAAGCACTTACAAGTCCCACACTAGTCATAGGGCACATTGTGCTTTAACTGATACAGTCAAAAGGTTTTCCTACCAATTTTCACATCCATTGGTAGGTTTTTAAACAGAATGTAGCTGTACTGTGGACTCCAATCTCAGGACCAGCAGTTTTCTGGACACTAAGACTGGGCTAATGGAACAAGCTGACATGGTGGGTTGGTAATTATCAGTGAAGGCTTCCATAGCAAGTGCTACCTTCCATAGGACCACCTGCTGAGGTGTGATCCAGGTAGGACAGTGAGTTGCAGGAAAGGAGAGGTTACCAGGGTGTAGCTACTTAGCTGTGTGGAGGAGGCTAGGTACAGACAGCTCTGAGAGTTGGAGTGGGCAAGGAAAGGTGCCAGGAACCAGGGTGGGGACAGCCTTGAATAATGTAGGGCAAAGAGTGTGGTGGTCAGCAATGCTTGTCAGCAGTGGCAGAGGAGAGGGTAGCAGCTAGGGCACTTTCATTGACCCGTGTCCCAACTGTCCACCCCTAAACTCACCAAGAAAGGGAGCCTGCATAGGCTGTCCTGGGATAGTTCCCTCATTTGAGGAAGCTGTCCTCCTGACTCAAGACTTCCCTTACGGGTTTAATTCTCATGTCTCATATTTCACTGATCAGATATAGTCTCAATACATTCTTTTGTGCGCTGACACCTGTGGGCAATGCAGAGTGGCCAGTAAAATAATGAGTCAACATTGTCTGAAACTGCACACAAACCCTCCTGAGGCCTGTGAATATGCCATTGTCCTCGTAGCCAGGACACACATTTCCTGGTCTTTTTCTCATGTAGAGGCCACAAGGAGGTCAATAATCAACTACAAATAGGTTTTAGTTGTGCAACTCCCAGAGCCAGGCCCAGTGCCAGATGGGGGCTGTGCAGAGAAAAGCTTCAGCTCCCCCTCCGCGTCCACGAGTAAGGAAGGACCCAAAGTGCATGACATAAGGTAGGCGAGAAGTAGGCCCCCTGTGGCCGATGGCTGCAGAGGGAGGCTGGCTGCACACTCCACCAGCACAGGCCCTGGGGGGCGGGGGACAGCAGAGAACTGGAGCCTGAAGGGGTGATGATGGGGAAAGCTGTAGAGCCCTGTAGTGTGTGAACAAGCCATGGACAGTCTGCAGGGTGTTCCATGAACCCTGGGAGTTGGACACAGTATTTTGTGTGAATGAACATTTGCATTGTCCTGGAGAGGAAATGAGCCCATGGTCCAAAAACGATTTTTAAAGAAAGTTCTAGACTGCTACCCTTGGCATCCATTAGCACCAATGCCAGTCTGAGAGGCAGTGTGTCAGGAAGCCGGCTCCCTCTTGGCCCACCAGGATGCCTACGGGTCTGTGATCTCACCATGCATGACCAGAATGGAGCTTTGGGCTCTCCCCCTCCCAAGTCTGGTTCAGCTGCAGTCTTCCCCTCTCAGTCAATGACACCTCCTCCTTCTAGCCTCTCCAGCTGAACACCCTGGTGCCATCCTCAACTCCTCTCATTCCCACCCCACGCCCCCAGAAGTGGGCTGAGTCCACTGTCTCCAGCTTTAGAAGATGTCTAGAGCCAACATCTCAATACTCCCCCACTACACCCTAATCTAAGCCATTCATTCCATCTCTCTCCTGGGACAGCCCTGAAGCTCCACGGTTGTCTCTCTGCACCCTTCCCCTCCCTGTCTGTCCACTCTCAGCCCCTGCATGGCTCCTGCCTCCACAGATCAGAAGCAGGTGGTCTTCTGGCATCCACAGGGCCCGCTGCTCTGGGTCCCTATCATCTGCCCTCAGCCTATGGCTCCAGCCAGGCCCACCTTGTGGAGGCTGCTGGGGGATGCCAGGGTGGGGAATGTAGGGTTTCCCTGTCTGCTGCAGACGAGGCTCCCAACTGAAGGGAAGTGACTAAGTGCACGGAGACAGGGAATGTGGTTGTACCTGGCCTCGTCAGGGCAGGTCTGGGTGGGCCACTTGCCCCCTCTGGGCTCAGAGACCCCATTTGTAAAATGGTGCCAAAGGAAACGTTCTTTTCTCAGAGTGTCTGATTTTCTTGGTCAAGTTATTTCATAGGACTAACCTCAAGCCAAAACATTTCCAAATATCCTGAAAATTGCTCATTTCCCCAACTCTTTCCTCTATTTCCAAATACCCACCAGGTTCTGCTTCATCTGCCAGGTCTCCAGGCTTGTCTCCTAGTTCCTCATTCTACGAGTCACCTTCTGCCCTTCTGTCCTCACCTTGGCCCTCCAGCATCCATCTGTGTCCTGCTACTATCTCCTCTTCAGGCTGCGCCTTCTGTGACAACAGGGAATGTGGTTAAGAGCCAGGTGGACCTGGACTTACCCTTTGGTGCTGGCCCTCTCCAGGGAGAGACAAAGTGCATTACTCACCCTTGTCACCGAGTTGAACTTCAGCTCCTAGGGAAGTAACTGAGTAGCCACATGGGTTCTGGGATGGCTCCCCTGGCAGCCCAGAGAAGCCTGAGGAGAGAAGATTCTGGGCAGCAGATGCAGGGCTGGGTGTCGGGAGGGAGCTGGTGGGAGACAGGTGAGGAAACGTGCCTAAGAGGGACCACTGAGGCTGCGGGGTGGGGTGGGGGGCTCAGCAAAGCCAGGACTATGGGACTCATGGAAGGGGTGTGATGGTGACAGAGACAGAGAGATGTAGAGAGAGGATGAGGGGCAAAGAGACTGAGAAAGAAGGGGAGGGAATAAAAGAAAGAGAAGGAGAGAACCATGAAGCGTTAAGATAACTGGAGTGGGCACCTAAAGATCACAAGACAGATGTCTGCAGTCAAGGCCTGGGCACACCCTGTTTGGTTCAGGTTCAAGTGGGGAAAGCGGCTCCTTCCCTGCCCCCAAGTCCTCCCTTCAGGGTGACGCGGCTCTGTCAATGCCTTCTGCATTCTGGGTCACAATGCACCTTGAGCCTGGGGAAAGAGACTACCCTGGCAGATTCTCAGGGCTCTGCAAGGTCTGGCTCACCAGCAGGGATCGGAAATGTCTGGAAACAGTTATCATTAATAGTGAATATATACTGTGTTTTCAAAATATGGCTTGGTTTTGTACTGAACATCTTAAATAAGTTGCTTCATTAAATCTTAACATTCTCATGAGGAAAAGTACTTTTAGTATTCCTATTTTCACATGGACAAACTGAGGCTCAGACAGGTTGAATGATGTGCCTCGATCTGGGAGGTGAAGAAGAGGTAGGGCTGGTTTCAAACTCCTGTGCCGACTATTTTTTAATAATAAATAAAAAAATCACTCTTGTCACTGTTCCTGCCTTTTAGGCCCCAGGCCACCTAGCAATGAAAGAAGGAACAAGAGCATTACTTGGGATATGGGTATGGCATTGAGATGTGCTCAGAAGAGCTGGGCTTAGAAGAGCCGAGGGAGGAGGAGTGCTGGTTCAGAGGGAAGTGGAGACTGGCTGGTGACTGAAGAATAAAGAACTCGTGTCAGCCAATAAGAAAAAGACTGGTCAGCCAATCAATAAATGGACAAGACATTCCCCAACAGAATGGCTAAAATGAAAAAGAAAATTCCAAGCATTGACAAGGATGTGAAACAACTGAAACTCTCAAATACGTTGGTGGGAATATAAATTATTACAACTAGTTTTGGAAAACCAGCAGAATTTTCTGAAGCAGGCCATATACGTATGTTGCGAAATTCCATTCCTAGGTATATGCCCAACAGAAATGAATACATATGTTTACCTCAGGGCTATTGTCATAAATCCAAGTTAGAAATGACCCAAATGTCTATAAACAATAGAATAGACAGGTAATTTTGGTACATTCACATAAATAAAGACTATATAACAATGCAAATATTGAGAGAGGATACCCGAGAAGGGTGAGGTCTAGGAGAACAGGTCTTCTCAAGGACAGCACAAGGATACACCTGCGGGGTCCTCTCCATGATGACTCAGCTCTTGGGAATTTGTAAACTTAACTTCCCGGAACTTGAAAATTTCCAAATTTTGTGAAATTCTGTAGTTCTGTAGGGGCTAGGAATAGCATCTCCCGCTTGATTCAAACTGGCCAATGAGAAGGGTAGCTGTGCGCTGGAACTTTTTGACTGTGAATAAAAAGGGAAAGACCAAGCCAGTTGGGGAGCGCGGCCATTTGGAATTCTATGCCGTAAGCTCCCGTCTGGTGAATAAAGCCCTTCCTCTTATAAACTTGGTGTTTGGATGCTCTTTCTCTCCGTTGGGCCTCGTCTTCCTGCAACCATATGACAACGATTTCTTCATGGAACAGCATAGGTGAATTTCATAAAATTTTAAACAAGGAGGGGTGGAGCGAGATGGCTGACTGGATGACTGGAGGCCCCTTTCATCAGAAACTTCTGTGCAGAGGGAGAGTAGTTGGACTAAAGTGAAGGTGGACAACCAAAGATGGGGAAGTGAGCATGAGGAGAAGAGGTAGGGCTGGTTTCAGTGGACACCGCTCCCACTGAGGCAACTGCCAGGCTGAAAAAGAAGAAGGAAGTTAACAGAATACAGATATGGAGTGACAGCCCAGGAGGCTCCTGCGGTCAAGGGGACAGGTGACCCCTCCCCCAACAGGGACGCCTGTACAGCTGGCTTTCCTCAAGCAAGCAAGGAAAAAAGGACCTCTCCCCTCAGGCTACGGGAGAGTCATGAGTTCCTCCTCTTCTCCTACACCTGGGAAGCTCTAGCTCTGAGCCCAGTCTCCATCCTGCCTGGGGAAGAAGGGAACAAACTTTCCCTCCCCAGTTCTGTGCCCACAGTCCACCCTTCCCCCCACCTGGTTGCCTGGTGGACTGCCCCTGCAGAGGCAGGGGAGAGTTTGGGGACTATTCTGAGAGGCAGTTCATTGTGTGGGTCGCTGAGTGGAGGTGGCATGGAAACGGTGGTACCACAGTCCTAACTTTGGCATGGAGAGGTGTGATCTCTGCTGCCTCCCTTTCCTGCAGAAGGAGTCCCTCTTCCAGCCCCTTCAGGAATTCTCAGTCAGAACTGGCTTCCCTCAGGGCTTGTTGGGGTGGGTGTTCCTTGTGTTGCCTACGTGAGCTTGGCTGGAAATCTTGGTTGAAGTCTGCCACAGAGTCTTACTCTCCTGCTGCTGCTGCTGTCTGGGGCTGCAGGTTCAAAGTATATTTGACTTTGTGGTGTGGTGGAATAGGGAAGGGTGGATTCCATGGGTCTGTTCAGATTCTCCTCTAGCTACCATTGGTGGGGCCACAGGTGTGCGGATCTTGGTTCAGTGGAGGTTCCAGCTAAGTGATGCAACTCCTTGGGATTGGGTGGAGGGTAAGCTGATGCCAGGACAGAGCCAGGCTGTGCTCAGAACTAAAAGTCAACCCTCCATTTGATCCCACAATTCCATTACTAGGTATCTCCCCAAAATAACAAAAATCATTTATTTTACCACAAAGACATTTGCCCCAGAATGTTGATTGCAGCTCAATTCATAATGCCAAGTTGTAGAAGCAACCTAAATGCCAATTATCCCTTGAATGGATCAACAAACTGTGACATGGAGTACTTTACAGCCATAAGAAAACTCGAAGACTTTGCATCTTTTATGTTTACCCGGATGGAGTTGAAACACATTCTTCTTAGTAAAGTATCTCAAAAATGGGAAAAAAAAACTACTGTACTCAATTCTAATATGAAACCAATATGTAAACAACTACATGCCCACACGAATAATAATATACAGCTATAGTTTAGTGAGGGGAGGGAAGGGGAGAGGACTGCTGGAGAGTGTCCAACTACAACTTCAACTTTACCTTAGAGGTGAGACCAATGTAATCTAAAAATTTGTACCCTCATATTAATTTAAAATAGAAAAGGACTATGAATTCTCAAAAAAATTTGAAAAATTACAAAAAAAAAATTTAAGCAAAAGAACTCAGGCACTATCCATATAATTTCCTTTATAAAAACTTCAGACTGATGTGGTGGCTCATGCCTGTAATCTTAACATTCTGGAAGGTGGAGGTGGGAGGATTCCCTTGAGCTCAGGAGTTCCAGACCAGTCTGAGCAAGAGTGAGACCCAGTCTCTACTAAAAATAGAAAAATTAGCCACGTGTTGTGGCAGGCATTTGTAGTCCCAGCTACTTGGGAGACTGAGGCAGGAGGATGGTTTGAGCCCAGGAGTTTGAGGTTGCCGTGAGCCAGGCTGATGCCATGGCACTCTAGCCTGGGCAAAAGAATGAGATTCTGTCTCAAAAAATTTTTTTTTATCAAACAGTCAAAATTAATACATGTGTATATATATTTGGAGACAGAGTCTTACTTTGTTGCCCTTGGTAGAGTGCTGTGGTGTCACAGCTCACAGCAACCTCAAACTCTTGGGTTCAAGCAATTCTCTTGCCTCAGCTTCCCAAGTAGCTGGGACTACAGGCACCCGCCACAATGCCTGGCTATTTTTAGAGACAGGGTCTCGCTCTTGCTCAGGATGGTCTCCAACCTGTGAGCTCAGGCAATCCACCTGCCTCGGCCTCTCAGAGTGTTAGGATTATAGGAGTGAGCCACCGGGCCTGGCTCAAAATTAATTAATATATTGTGTTAGAGGTCAAGGATAGTGATTACCTCTGGGGTAGTGATTGAAAAGAACCATGTTTAGGGTTTCTGGGGGCTAGGGATGTTCCATTGCTTAAATTGAGAGCTGTTTTATAGAGAGGGGTTCAAATTTTAAAAGTTCATCACACTACACATTTATGATACGTGTATTTGTTGTGTTATGTATGCATATGTAGGTTATACTTCAATGAAAGTTTACTTATAAAAGCCAAATATTACCATTTGCAGACTAGATGAGGAATGTAAGTTTGGCTTGGCATTTGGAAATAAATTGGTGCGATTTCATCACAAAAGAGAAATATCCAAATAATCATCTCAATAGATACTGAAATTGAGCATCCATTTATGTCTAAATCTAGGAATCTAAGGGAACTTTCTCAATCTAAAAACATCTACAAATCAACAAAAAACTTATAGCAAGCAGACATCATATTTAATGTTGAAAACTTTTCTTTTGAGTCCAGGAACAAGTCTTAGATGCTGTTATCTTCATATCTCTGCAACATTGTATTGAAAGTCCCATCCAGTGCAAAATAATTGGAAAGAAACTAATAAAGCTCCCATTATTATGTTTGTGGAAATTCCCAAGTAAATAGAGTTTATAAGTGAATTTAACAAAGTTGCTAGACACAATGATAATATAAAAAAACAGATTGTATTTCTGTATTTTCTAGCAATTATAAAATTAAATGAAAATTAGAAAAAAAAAGAGTGATCTCAAAAACATAATGTTGAATGAAAGAAATAAGATAGAAAAGGCCAGGGACTGTGGTTTGCACCTGTAATCCTGGCACTCTGGGAGGCCGAAGCTGGTGTATTGCTTCAGCTCAGGAGTTCAAGACTAGCCTGAGCATGAGTAGACCCCCATCTCTACTAACAATAGACAAAACTAGCCAGGTATGGTGGTACGTGCCTGTAGTCCCAGTTGCTCAGGAGGCTGATGTAGAGGATCCCTCAATTCCAAAATTTTGAGGTTGCCATGAGCTATGATAATGCCACAGCACTTTATCCAGGGCAACAGAGTAACACTCTGTCTCAGAAAAAAGAAACAAGATACAAAAGAGCATATATTGTATGACTCTATATAAAATTAAAAACTAGGCAAAACTAGACTTACAGTGTTAGAAATTAGGATAGTAGGTAGCGCTGTGGGTAGGAAGGGGGCGTGTGACTGGGGAGAGAAGAGGCAGAGGGGGCTTCTGGACGTTGGCAATGTTTTCTTTCTTGACCTGGATGGTGGTTACATGAATTCTCTTTGAGATAATTTGCTCAATGGTACATTGGCCTCCCAGAGTGCTAAGATTACAGGCATGAGCCATGCTGCTTGGCCTATACATTTATGCTTTTTCATTTTTCTGTGAGTTTTTTTTTTTTTTTTGTAGGGACAGAGTCTCACTTTATGGCCCTCGGTAGAGTGCCGTGGCGTCACACAGCTCACAGCAACCTCCAACTCCTGGGCTTCAGCGATTCTCCTGCCTCAGCCTCCCGAGTAGCTGGGACTACAGGCGCCTGCCACAACACCCGGATATTTTTTTGTTGCAGTTTGGCTGGGGCTGGGTTTGAACCCGCCACCCTCGGTATATGGGGCTGGCACCCTGCTCACTGAGCCACAGGCACCGCCTGAGTTTTTTTTTTTTTTTTTAAGTTAAGAAAGATTACTTGGCCAGCTCTGTTAAGTGATCTCTAATGGTTAATTGGCTATAGCTAGATCAAAAGAGCCACGTGGTTCACAGTAGCCTCTTGCAGGCGGTGGAGCAGAGAGAGGGCATGTGCGCACACGTGTGTGTGCGTGCGTGCGTTTGTGTGTGCACGCACGAGCGTGTGTGTGCATGTGTGTGTGTGTGTGTGTGTGTGTAGGGGCTTCTTATAGGGGGTTTCCCTAAAGAGTAAAAGAACTTTTTCTCCTCGCTCTTTCCCCACTTTGTAATAAACTTACAAGTTGGAGAGTATTTTCTCTTCTAGTTTTTGGAAAATTGAGTCTGAAGATTTCTTTGGGGGGGGGGGTTTAAAATTACGAATTCAAGGGCCAGGGGATGGGGGCTCACACCTGTAATTTTAGCACTCTGGGAGGCTGAAGCAGATGGATTGCCTGAGCTCAGGAGTTCTAGACCAGCCTGAGCAAGAGTGAGACTCAATCTCTACTAAAAATAGAAAAACTAGCCAGGCAGTGTTGCAGGTGCTTGTAGTCCCAGCCACTCGGGGAGATATGACACCAGGGTACTGTACTGAGGGACACAGAGTGAGACTTTGTCTCAAAAAAAATATGAATCCAATTAAAATTACAAATTCAGTTTACTAAATAGTTATCGAGAGCTATTCAAGTGATCTACTTCATATTGGGTAAGTTACGGTATTTGTTCCTTTGGAGGAATTGGTATTTTTCATATAAGCTGTCAAAGTTGTGCTTTAAAGACATTTTAGTAGTCCTTGAATTATCCTTTTGTCGTCCTTAGGATCTTCTTTTGTTCTTGATACTAGTGATTTCTTTCCATTTTTGTTTTTCTGTGCTGCTAGAGATCCAAGGAATGCGGTCAGCCTCTTGTAGCAAAACAGGAAGAAGAAGAAGGAGAAGGAGAAAAGGAGGAGGAGGAGGAAAGAATTCCTTGAGACCCCCACGAGGAACCCCTCAGCCCTTTGTTCTTTAGTCCACTGAGACTGACTGTGAAGAATTCTTCTTTTTTTTGAGTCTCACTATGTCGCCCTGAGTAGAGTGCTGTGGCATCACAGCTCACAGCAACCTCCAACTCCTGGGCTTAAGCGATTCCCTTGCCTCAGCCTCCCGAGTAGCTGGAACTACAGGTGCCTGCCACAATACCCGGCTATTTTTTGTTGCAATTGTCATCATTGTTTTAGCTGGCCCAGGCGGGGTTTGAACCTGCCACCCTCGGTGTATGTGGCTGGCCCTGTAACCACTGTGCTACAAGTCCTGAGCCTGATTGTGAAGAATTTTAAGAATGCTTACTCGTGTTGCTTTGAGACACTAGATCTACAATCTCCAGGATTTTATTCCGTATTTAGGGGGAGGAGTAGGGAAAGATGTGCGTACTCCATCTTGATCCAGAACTGGAAGTTGGACATGCTGTTTTTAGGTGCCAGGGGGACGTCCCAGCTGTTCTGTTCAGCTGAGTGCATCTCTGCAGAGCAGAGTAGGATTGAGTCGTGTTCAGCACAGAGAGGACCTTCATCCCAAGGGGGAAAGAGGATGAGCTTCCTCAGGGTAGACTACAGCAAGAAGAGAGGGGACGCAAGGGAAGATGCCCTGGAATCACCATCAGCTATACGGCTCTGAGAGATTCCCTCAGGGATGGACTGCGGTGGAGAGGTGGGAGAAGGGAGATGGGTCAGAAGCTGAGGTGGGAGCTCGGGGCCATCTCATGACCATGGAATGGAAAAGAACAGGTGGCACAGAGGCAGGATGAAGGAAGAAGTGAGTGCACTTGGACCCCAGCTGACCTGGAGTGACTGGAAGAGAAGAGGCAACGGGCAGGGACATGCATTGGTCTCGGCAGGCTGAGAGTCTGGCCCCTCCCTTGCCCAACTATAGAAAAGAGAAGGTCATGGAGGGATCAGAAGGCAGGAGGAAGACATGGAGAAGAGGCAGGAGGGGCAGGTCCAAGTAGACAGAAGCTCTTTGATTGCTGAGTTTCCTTTGCAAATGGGACAACATTGGGCAACATCACTGTTTCAGAGGCCCCAGCCCCCGACACCCTCAGCTTCCTCCTAATTCCCCCAACACCTCACACCTCAGGAGGCCAGAGGCCAACCAGGTGGCTGAACTTCAAGTGTCTTTTCCAAAATTTCTTTTTGGAAATTAATCCTTTCTGGAGGAAGACTTTGCTTAGTCTGTATCAAGATTTGCTTGGTGGAGCAAGAAAAGGAGTGTCTTGTTCCCCTTCTTTGGCCCTTCCCTGTCCTTCAGCAGGCACCCACAGGAGGTGAAGGATGAGAGGACAGGACACCCTAGAAAGAACTCTATGGAGTTCGCCTGCTGCGTGGCCTTGGGAGGGTGTAATTTCAGTAAAGACACTCGCTTTATAGTTACAAATGTCGTAGCTCACAGCAAGCACCTCCTCAAGTCATCTGAGTTTGTGCTCATTTCACTTCTAGTTTGGGCTGAACCAGAGCAGAGGGAGGAGCTAGGAGGTCAGAATCTAGAGCTTCGAGGGAGAGGGAAGGGAAGGAGGGTTGGAGGGATGGAAGGAGCATCCCTGGGGAAGTCCTGTGCCAGGAAGGAGCTACCTAGAGAGGTCTCGAGCTGCCAAGGACCTGCTGGAGACTCCAACAAGCCTCTGACTGCAAATGTGATCGACTAAGATGACAGCATCTCTGGCCTGGAAAGGGGGACATTTTAGGGTTTGGGTGTGTCCCCACGGCCCCCAGCCTCCAGGGTCCTCCCAACTCATGACTGGCACTGCTCTGGAACTCTTCTGGTACCCTCACTTCTTGTCCTTGGAAGCTGATGGGTTATAGGGGAGGAGGCCTCTCAGCAGAAGTGGGTCCTAGCTTCCCTGTGGAGGGTGCTGTTCTCTGGGGGTGACAGAGAAATCTCCTCTCTAGCCTATCCGTCCTCAGGACATGACAGGCAGATACTGTGCAGGGCAGGGCAGGGGCACCGGCTGGACTATTCCCTTCTCAGTTCTCCACTTGCCTTTTTGCAGAGCTCGTCCTCCTCTGCTCTCCACACTCACCTGGTCCACAAGCCCCGAGGGAAGCTCTCCCTGGGGCCAGGCCTTGCATGGGCCCTTGGGAGGCAGAAAGACCAGCTCAGAGTGAGGGCATGGTTGTGGGGACGGGGCTCGTTAGTTATTTTACAAGTGCTGTGCTAGGGGAAGGTCAGCCAGGGTCTGAGCCCTCCAGTGGCGGGCAGACACAGCACCTGCCGACACAGGTGTTTGAGGCGCAAGAGACAGAGAGCTAGGGATGGAGAAGGAAGCCAAGGAGAGGGAGAGAGGCAGAGAGAGAGAGAAGGCAGGGCTAGGGCAGGGACACAGACAGGGAGCAGGAGAGGCTGAGACTGAACACTGTAGAAAAAGGGGGCACTGGGGCAACATGTTCTTGTTAGAAGGAGGGGAATGTGGGAAAGATGACTCTGCCACTCTCCCCTCTGCTCTCGGAGCTCCCAGCAGCCCTGTTCACATGCACTGCCTGCTGGATGGTGACTCTCGGGGTCCACATTGACACTCCCACTGGGCCAGGTACCCCTGAGGTGGAGCCACTTCCTGTTCACCTCTGTACCCGTAGGCCCAGCAGAGGGGTTTGCACAGGATGGGTGTTCATGGGTGTCTGCAGGTATCAACGACATCTCGCCAGGCTGTCCTGTGAGGAGTGAGCCGAGGGGCGTGGGGTCCTGAGGAGGAGTGTGGGAGGGGCTGGGAGGAGGAAGAGGAAGAAGTAGACCCCTGTGCGTCCTTTGTGCATGGGGCAACATGTGGCCACTGTGCATATTGGTTAACAAAGCCACTGTTTTCCTGCTGCCCTTCAGCTGAGCTGCCCTCTGCTGGCAGCTCCCCCCAGCCACAGAAACACACCCAGGCTCTCTAGGGCCTTTGGCTCTATTTGAGGGGCCAACGTGGGACTGAGCATTAAGCCTTTCTCTGGAAACCATTGTCCCTGTGATGGGAGTCTGGGAACTTGGGATGGGAGAGTGGCAGGCAGCTCCATTTCTTTCTCATTATTGCTCACTTTCTGTGCCTCTCTGTGATCAGCAAAGGAATGACCAATACCCAGGCACCAAGTGCCCTGAGGGGTCCCCAGATGGGGGTTTGGGTGGATTTCTAGATCTGTCACTACAAGCCAGTGAGTGTGGTGAGTTGCACTGCCTGAGTCCACTCATCTGAGGATAGTTCAGTGAGGCAACTCAGGGTGCAAGGGCCTGGACAGTGCTGGCTCACAGCAGGGGGTCAGTCCTCGCTAGTTTTCCTTCCTGCTGAGATTCTCAAGAGCAGGGTATATCCCTGGCTCTCCGTCTCTGCATCCTGAGCTCTCAGAGAGGTCTTGGTCCCCATGGGAGAGAAAGCCCCCATCTTTCCATCTCTGTGTCTCACTCACTGTGTCACCACAGGCAAACTTTAGGGCACTTGTTTTTAGAATGGGGACAATGACTGCCTTAGTTCACAGAGCTATCATTAGGGTCACAGGAGACAAAGTCACTGATGGCTCTATTTGGAGTTTATAGATTCCATCCAGTGGCCAAGGGTCATCATCCTACCTCTGGGCGAAGGACGGCACAGCCAGCTGCACACAAATAGTCCCACACTGACACGGGCACTGAAGCCACCAAACAGCGACAAACACAAGCTGTGGAGTGTTGATACACTGGGCCTCTGGTAGTGGGGTCAGGGGGAGGCATTTCCTAATTTCTGTGGCATAAACCCACCCATCATGACTGATATCAGCTGCTATCAGTTACTCCACCACAGACTCCCTAAATATTTAACAAGTGGCTCTCTACCAAATCAGCAACCTCACATCACTGGCAGGGAAAACAAATAAGGCCTGGGGACTCCTGTTGGCCAGGCTAGCATCCAAATGTATCTTAAGAATTTCTTTCCTTCTTTATCCTATCTGGGCCCGGCTCTGCCCAGATGGCACATCTTCTTCCCAGCACTCCTCTTGGGGTGTGAAGCTAGAAGACTCATGGAGGGCATGGTGTGGGGTTTACTAGTTGTGGCTTGGCCAGAGACTATTGCTCTGCTCATGAGGCTTGGGCCAGGTCATGGCTTGCTATTCTGTAAAGGCTCTTTGTGAAGATTTCGGGGGTGGGGATGGAGTGGAGGGAGGAAGGGAGTCAGCTTTCCGAATCTGCCTGTTGAACGGTTTGCACAGCAGCGATCTTCCTTGTGCTCCTTACATTCGTGCTGCTATCCCAGTATTTGAAAAGCTGTATTCTACCTTTCTGCAGGCTCTTCTGGTTCTGACCCAATTGTTGGCACACTGGAGATGCCACACAGATCAGTTAA
The DNA here is from genome assembly GCF_027406575.1 of Nycticebus coucang. Taxonomy (NCBI): domain Eukaryota; kingdom Metazoa; phylum Chordata; class Mammalia; order Primates; family Lorisidae; genus Nycticebus; species Nycticebus coucang. The sequence goes on along the minus strand of NC_069787.1, from coordinate 91,485,062 downwards.
ATGAATGAATACGTTGATGAGTCCATGTACACAGGTCCTGGGGTGGCCTGGCTTTGCCAGTCCTACCTTTCAAAGCCAACACATTGAAAACAGGTCCTTTGTCCTCCTAGCCTGTTCGTCCTCTTCCTTCATTCATTCCTTGCACTGATGTTGATCATCAAGAGCCTATAACATGCACAGAGCTGGCTAGAGACAGATGGGTACATGATGTGGAGTTCAGGATAGAAGAGGAGGGCTTTGTGAATCCTTCTTCCATCCAGAGTTCCAGGCCAGAAAGCCCAGAGTGATCTTTTGAGATCCCAAGTGCATAGGTAATTGGTCACTGGGTACATGCTCCCAAGTTTTACTTGGGTATTTACTGAATACTCTACCTGTATAAATCCTGCTTTGCTTACATTCAGATACCCAGGTCAAGAGCTCTTCCTCAAATGCCTCTGGAGCCCTTGTGATGTGAATTGGCCATTCCTCCTAACTTGGTTTATACTGCTTGGCTTCTTCCCAGGTGGCTTGTAATAGACATACACACCTGTGCCTGCCCCCACTGTGCTGTGAGCTCCCCAGAGCGAGGACACCCCTCTTCTCTGTGTCTCTATGGCATCCATCAGCCCTGGCTTTAATGAATGAATGAATGTTGGTAATAGGTTAGTTGAACCTCATTTGTTTTCCTGGGCAGCCACATTCCCTACATTAGCTTTTTCTGCAGATGGCCTTGGGGACTGCTTGCCTGGGTCTAGCTACACATCCGCGTCCTGGGGCTATGCCATTACCAGCAGGCAGCAGCAGGAAACCAGTCCTCCCTCTTACCTACCTATCCTGCCTCCAGGGCAACCCTTAAGCTGAGTTTGGCCCTGGGTTTGCTGTGTTCTTGCCAATGCTGTATTGTACTCCTAGACCCTCTGACCCCCTCAGCTGTTCTTTTTATAATTTGCATTCAGAGATAGAGACATGGTTTGTGATGTTTTGTAATCCTTTTATAATCATGAAAAGGCAAAACCTAATTGCTAATTTAGGTACAAAGATGCTTTAGCACCCCTGAGAATTAGTCAATTTTGTATTTCTTCAGAATTTTTGAAATAGTTTATTGCAATTATCGATGAAGACAACTTTTAATGCTGCAATATTGTGTTTCCAAACAATGAGAGATGCCCTGACTCTGTTACCCCAAAACCCCGCTGATAGTTCATTGCATTCAGATACATTAAATTTAGCTGGTAATTCTAGCACCAAACCCTAGACCCCACTCTTGCTAGGCAAGCAGGATCCCTGATTAGCCCCCACTCTTGTGCTGTCTTGGTAGGATCTATGCCCGGGGTGGAGGGGCTCTGGAACCTCCTTGGTGGCCTCCCACCATTGGATTGGTTCTGCTTCTCCATGGCTGAATGCTTGCTGTGTGCTCATCTTTAGCAGAGCTGGCTCCCTGGGGTACTGCTACCTATTCCAGGAAGATGCTTTTTGATATCAAGCAGTCTAAACAAGGAGTCAAGACCAGCCTTTCAGGACAAGCAGAATTCAGGCTCAATATTGGCCAGACTGCTCTGCCAAGAGAGGTGTTCCGGTGACCTGGGACTTCCTTCAAGGGTAGTACTTTATTTCTTGGTACTTTGGGGCTAAGTTCACATCCATACACACAGGGTACCTTGTTCTTTCTGAGGGCCCCAGCGTATCCCACTGTACTGCACTCTATATAGTGTAGACGTGGCCTGTCATCAAGCATCTCTGGAGATGTCATCAAGCCACATCCCTGAAGACCCCCATACCTGAGCTGCTGTGCATTATGGGAGTGTATTACAAGATGCATTCTTAGAAGCAGCATTCTAGGTTTTGAATTTAAAAAGTTTCCCTCCACAAGTATGACATTTATGGCATTTATTGAAATTAGGTTCCTATTTCCCAGTTCATCTCAACAACATTGGGAAAAAAAAAACACACTCACAATCAAACAAGCTATAGGGCATCTTTCCCACTGGCAAATGAGTGGACATGGAGCCAGCACCATGTGGCAGTCATTCCCCTCTGAGGCCTCTGACTCTGTTTCAGGGAAGCTGTATGGTGGGTCTCCGCAGGGCAGGGAGAGACCCTGGGGGCAGCTTGTGTGGGATTCTGGGCAGCCTCTATTATCCCTGTCAGCTGCCCCCAGGCTGCTACCAGGGCTAGCTGAGTCCTCCCTAGAACTCTCAGCTCTCTGCTGAGCCAACGTGGAAATGGACCCACCATGGTTTCTAGGCACTTTCAACACAAAGAAAATAGCCTCACAAGTCAAGGGGATCCACAGAGACACTCTGCTCTGTGTCCTGCCCTCTGGAAGGCGCTGAGACCAGAAAGGGGACAAGACTCAGGGGCTGCAACTCCCCAGGGCTTGCTGACTAGTGGCAGAGAAAGAGCGCCAGCTCACAGTAGCCAGGCAAACCCAGGGCAGACACGGAGAGTCCACCAACCCTACTTCCCTACCCGCCTCCACTAGGGATTTTCAAAGCTGAAGCCTCAGGAACAGGCAGACCCGGCCACGGCCACGGGGCTGGAGAGGGAAGAGGGTGCCGGTTGGGCAACAGGGCGGGGCAAACCCTGTGAGATCACGAGCCCTGGATAAAGGAGTGCAGGGAGCGCGCAGGTGGCAGAACCCGCGTTTGCTGAGTCCCCTCAGGACCACAGACATGAAGCTGGTCTTCACTGCCCTGCTGCTCCTCGGGGCCCTCGGTGAGTGCAGGTGTCTGGGCGCGCGCTTGGCCCAGCGGGCGTCTCGGTCCCGGCGTCCCACCTGCTAGGCACCTTGGCCCCTGCGCAATGCCCGGTGGGCGCCCTCTCTCTGCTCCCCGCGGGGTGGGCGCCTCGGTTCCTGCGTCTGCAGCCTGTGGCCGGGGAGGCGCCCGGGACTTGGGGCCGGGGCTCATCAGCCCGCCCAGGAGGAGCAGGAGGCGCGTGGGGCGAGCCTAGCGCTGCGCTGAGCTTCCCGAAGGGCGCAGGGCCCTGCCTATGGATTTGACACCTATTGTACCCTTACACGCGTTTTATGTGGGAGGAAAGTGAGGCGCAGAGAGGGTCAGAGACTTGCTCAAGACACACAGGAGACCCAAGTTCAGGTCCTGGCTTCTGCGAGGACTGCGTGACCAGGGCAAGACAGAGCCTCTCTGAGACTTCGCTTCTTCACGTTAGAAGCAACCTAAACATGGGTCCCAGGGGCTGTGAGGAGGAAGTCAGGTGCCTCCTGCTCAGGACCAGGCACAGGGGATGACACCCTCCGGATGGGACCCGGCGTCAGAGTGTTTGAGGAGATGACTGATTGCCCTTTGACATGTGCCCAGAATAGAGGGGACTAAATAGAAGGTACTAAACAATTGATAGTCCGTACCCAGGTATCTGAAGTGATTTCTGGGGTGCTCAGAGCACATTCCCCCCAGGGTACATCAGTGCTGTAAAGGGGCCAGTGCAGAGCTTCCTGCACTATGAAGAGGGGAGGGTCCCAGGCAGCAGAAGCTAGGCAGGAGGGGGTGGGCGGTGGGGGAGAGGGGCAGAGTGGATGCCCAGTGTCACTTCTCCCACAGCTGCTTAGGGCTGGGAGCTTCCTGGAAAGGGGGTTGTGGTTAGGAGTAGTAGTGATCTCACAACCTCAAACCCGGGGAGCATGGTCCCATCCCTCTGTCTACCTCTCTGGGCCCCCTCTACATATTCCTTCCTGTGGGTGTTAGTTACCCCTTTCCCCTAAAGCAGATTGGGCCTGGCCAGGATCAAACTGTTCCCTTTCCCTCTGCTGCCCAGGGCTGGGTGTCGTCTGCCACAGGCCAGAGAGGTAGAAAGCCTTGCTTTCCTGATCAGGGGCTGTGGTCCAGGATTCTGATTGGGAGTTGTACCACTGGGTTTCATTTTCACTTGGATCTTTGGTTATCTTGGCACTTACAGAAGTCAACATTTTAAATCCCAGTCAATAGGACGGTGGTCTGCACTACAAAGTTCCACTGAAACCCTTGTCCTTCCCTAAGGAAGGAGTGGTATTGCCCTATGGGGTTCCCGCCCTGCTCCCCACATGTCTCCCCACTGGCGGGGGTTGGGCAGGTGTGAGCAGGTTGGGGAGTCAGTCCTCTCAGCCTCTGGATTCATGGGCTGGCAGGCACTTCTGAGGCTTCATATTTGCCTAAGCAGCCTGCCTGGGCCCTCCCAAGAGCTGTGGGGGTGGGGGTGGCAATGGAGGGTGGGAACTCCTGTCCTGGCTCCTGCTTCTGAGGCCAGGGCACTGCATGTCTGCAAGGAATTCATGCTTTGGCAAGAGCAGGCTTGGTGGGCAGCATCTGAGTGGGCGATGCCATTGGATTGGGGATTTAGGAGGGGCCAGACCCAGATCTGTTTCAGGGAACACTTGGTCCTGAGAGGGATACTCAGCTCCGGAGCTGGTATGTGAGGGCTTAGCAGGGGATGCCCGATGTTTCAGGGGCTGGGGATTGAGGGTCCTGGAAGGATGCTCAATTGTCCTTTAACTACCCTGGTTCAGCGTATCCCAGCGGGAGGAACAAGCTCTGCCCCCAGATTACCATTACTGCTCACTCCTCCACCCTGCTTGAGACATGGTCTGTTTCTCTCTCCCCCTTGGCCCACAAGACCCACCCATTGCCAAGCTGATTCCTGTTTCTGCACCTTTTTTATTCTCAGTGTTGTCCCCACTCCCCACTCAGAGAATCCCTCCCCTCATGCTTTCCTTGGCCACAGCCTCCCAGCCTGTTCCCAGGTTTCAGTCCACTCTGTCCCTGCCCTGGGCAGAGCTCTGGTCTCCACCCTCTTCCACGAATCACTGTCTCCCTGCATCCCGAGCCGCTTTGGAGACATTCCATGATCTGACCCCATCTCCACTGCAGCCTGTCTCTAACCTAGCTGACCTCAATAAGCAGGCTATCCCAGTGGTAATAGCAGGGTTCAAATCCTAGCTCCTTCTTTTATTAGTTTCCATAAGCCATGATCTCTCATGAAAACCACACCCATTCATGTTGCAGTGCACGTAAGTAGTTCTTTCTTTTTTATTGCTGACTGATGTTCCTTTGCAGATGTACCAAATCTTTTGTAGCCATTCATCAGTTACTGGACATTTAGATTGTTTCCTAGTTTTTATTCTTCTGAATAATGCTGCTATGAATATTCACACATAAGTCTCTATGTGGACATGGGCTTTTACTTCTCTTGGATATATGTCTAGAAGAGCAATTGCAGGGTCACATGGTAACTCCATGTTTAATGTTTTGAGAAAATGCCAACTTGTTTTACAAAGTGGCTGCCCCATTTTACATTCTCAGCAGTATGTAAGAGCTCCCATGTCTCTGTCTGTGTTAGATATTATAACCATTCCAGTGGGTGTGAAATGAAATTCTTATTGCATGTTTAAATTGCATTTTTCTAACAGCTAATGATGTTGAACATCTTTTCATGCACTTACTAGCCACTCAGATGTCTCCCTTGGCAAAATATCTGTTTATAGCATTTACCCATTAAGTATTTAATTTGTTTTGATGTTATTGTATCTAGAATTATGTTCTTAATTCCATTTTTAGATTGTTCCAGCTTGTATGCAGAAATATGATTGAGTTTTATATATTAATCTTGTATCCCGTGATTGATCTTGTATCCCTGGCTGCACTTGTTTATTGTTCTTATAGTAGTGATATTAGTGGATTCTTTAGGACCTCCTGCAAAGAGGATTGTGTCATCTGCAAACAAAGACAGTTTTACTTCTTCTCTTTCAATGTGGGTGTCTTTTATTTCTTTCTCTTGCTTTATTGGCTTCATTAGAACCTCTAGTACTATGCTGAATAGAAGAGGTGAGAGTGGACATCCTTACGTTCTTCCTAAACTTAGGGGAAAAGTATTCAGTCTTTTATCAGTTTAGTATGATATTTGCTGGTAGGGTTTTTGTAGATACCTTTTATCAGGCAACCAGGTGAGCACATCTGATTCAGCCTCTGCCCTAATTGTACAGGTTCTAGCAACAAAGGCAGGCTTAACAGAAGAACCAGTCTTTCTATACAGGGTGAATGGTGGTAACTCTGGCACACCTTTTGGTCTCTCGTTAGCCCCTCTTTCTCCCCCAGTTGATGGCAACTCTTGGCAGAGTCAGATGTATTTTTACTTGTTCCCTTGGCACCCTCTGAGGACATCCTTTTAGATACAGAAATCTAGAGAGACCTAGATTTTAGGCTGGACTTTGCACTGCTGAGAAGCAGTCTTCTTCCGGGCCAGTTCCCACATCAGTGAAATAGAAGCAATGATCTCCTTCCTGCCTGCCTCCCAGGTTCAAATGAGATTAAGCAGGCAGAATAATTCTATAAACAGATTGGAGGGATCATCATCATTTTTTAAGGCATAGGAATTATGTCAAAGTCGTAGGAAGGAAAAAAAAATCTAGAAGTTCTGTCTCTTCTTATTTATTGAGAATCACAGAGATCCCATTAGTCCATCAAGATGCCTCCACTTCAAGTGAATGGTTGGACTTAACCATGGAATGGAGAGGGGAAGGGGACAGCTGAGAGTGGGGGAAGAGTCTGAAAAACTCCATCGCGGGGTGGTGGTCACTTCCACGGACAGTGGTTGAGTCCTTTCTCCTTGGCCTCTCTCTTCCAGGACTGAGTCTGGCTGCCCAGAGGAGAAGTGTTCGATGGTGTACCATATCACCAGCTGAGGCAACAAAATGCTACAAATTCCAAAGGAATATGAGAAAAGTGAGGGGCCCTCCTGTCTCCTGTGTCAAGAGAGGCTCCTCCCTTGAATGTATCCAGACCATTGCGGTAAGTCAATGGCCATTTGTTGGGTCAGACCAAACTGAATGTGTGGGAAAGGCATGGAATAAGATAGAAAATATACTCTCCCTACCGCCTCTGCTTTTCTTCTCAGGTGGTTGGGAACAGTCCTTTCTCACAGGAAACAGTGCTATTTTGAGAGCAGAAAGAAACGAGCTTAAGTCCAGAGTCCATGTGTGGGGAAACTAGGGCCTCAACATAAATTAATAACATCTATTCAAAAATGAGGCCTAAGCAAGCATATGTGAAGAATGTGTGACATGGGAAAGTGTCAAGGTTGCTTTGAAAGGTGAAACCTCCAGAAGAACCATGACCTTTAAGCCCTGTGAGGAATAAGCCTGGGCCCATCACAGCCACCATGTCAAGTAGCCTGGGCACTGGGCATCAGATAGACTTTCATACAAGATGCTTTCAGAGAGAGTGAAAGAGAGAGAGAGAGAGATCGTGACTGGTATGTGATTTCTGATTCCTTTTGTTTTTTGAGATATAAGATCTACTGAAATAATTTTTACTCATTCACTTAACAAATATTTTTGGTGTACCTGTTATGTGCCAAGATTGTGTGCACTGGACTCCAGCACAGAATGGGTAATTTGTATAAAAACTTCCAAGGAAAGCCTGAAGGATTATTTGTAAATGTAATAGAGTTATTAGGAAAGTACTTCCAGGAAAAAAAAAAAAAAAACTAGTCTGGTCAGTGTTTTAGGCTATTATTTTACAACAATGGTAGGGGACCAGTATCTTCTGCTTGTTTAAAAAGCAGATTCCTAGGCCATATTCTAACTGACTCATTCTGAATATATGTGAAGGAAGCCACAAAATATGCCTTTTATATAAGATCCCCATTTGAAATCAGTACTTTCAACTATTCATCCAGATAAAGTTGAGATAGATTGAATAGTTAAAAATAAAACATGGGTTATCCAAAAAAAAAAACAAAACAAAAAACTAGGGGGCAGGTTAACTAGCAGAACTGTAGAGAGAATATAAATGTCTCTAAACATTTAAACAATGAACTAAAACATGAAACAAACTGACATTCAAAAATGTCAAAAATGTAATTCATAGCCAAATAGAAAATATTTAAATAAAAATTATAAAGCAGCAGAATGAATGAATATGCACCAGCTCTGACAAGTGATCACTACTTACATCCTATAAAGAACTAATTCAAAATGGAAAAAAATGTAGAATCATGTAATAAAAATCATGTGAACAGAGTACTTGTAAGAAGGAATTCATAATTAATAAAAATACTTGCAAAATCTTCCCCTTCACAATTGTTAGAGCAGTGCCATGGCAGCTCAAGGTAGTTGTAGAAATAATTAAAGAGAGCAAGAGCAAGTCAAGTTTCAGCGAGAAAGACACAGTTTATTTTAATGACTTGGTAAAGCAAACCAGGCCCCATCCTAGAGATTGCAGGCAGCATGACGAGGGCAGTGCTTTGATTTTGAGTGGTATCTGTTGCTTCTTAGAAGTTTCCCAAGCTCCTAATCAGGCTGTTCCCCAAACAGCTCAACTCAGTATGACATCTGTCCATTGCAGAAAGTCCCTGGGACACTGATTAGCCTCTATCTCAAGGCAATCCACTTGCAAGGTCTCAATTAGGCCCATTCCCATGACAACTGAGCATGATAACCCAGTCCAGCCTGACTAGGCTATTTAGGCCAGTTCAAAATAGCCAAAATAGCCTAACTACAACTGCCACCTGCCCTGCTCACTAACTTACTGCCCAACCTAATACAATCAGACCTGAGCAATGTGTTAGTACTCACGTTTTCCATAGTAATAACAGTTATAGAATGACAGCCTGTCCTGCTGATGACTCTATAGTAAAACTGATCCTCACTGTCAGGGCTATTCTAAATTGGCGTTATTAATCTTCTGGAAGGCAAAATGCAATAGCAGTCAGGGCCATAAAGAGAAACGTGCGCCTTGTTTCCAGGATTCCACTCGTAGGTGCATATCCCAAGGATCCAGACATCCAGAAGAAAAAAGATAAGAGCCAAGATGCCCGTGAAAGCATAGTCCTATTAGTCAAGAGTTAGAAATAACCCACGTACTGACCACTGGGGGAATTATTTAATAAATTATGGAACATTTACATTATGATAAAACACTGCACAGTCAATAAAATCAATAAAGGCTCTGCAGAAGTAAGAAAATGGTGTGCAGTTTTAGATGAATCAAGCAGTCCACAAAATATGATCTCTGCCACCCCACAAAAATAGAAATACATCAGCACGTGGGAAGCACTATGGTTTCTTATGACAATTTAAAAAATCTCTTAATAGATACATACTCTGGTTAATAAAAAGTAACTTAAAAGAAATGAATATGGAGCAAAAATAAGAGGAGAACCATCTAGAACAAACACCTTTAAATGGAGACATGATCCAGAGAGTGGCACAGGTGGACAGGCATGAGAAAAAGAGGGCACATGCCTGCCTCAGAAGTTACAGCGCTGGGGCCCGTTGCCCCCAAAGAAGGGCCCTTGGCTCCCGCCATCCCTCACAGGACATGAGTGGACATGCTGGAAAGCTTTTGAAGACCCTTCTAGCATGGAGACTTTCTGACATCCTGAAATCTGACTTACCTGGCTTTGGGTGAGTTTCCTTTTGAAGCCAGGCTGGCCTTCTTTCTTTCCTTCAGGAAAACAAGGCAGATGCTGTGACCCTTGATGGCGGTTTGGTGTTTGAGGCCGGGCTGGACCCCTACAAACTGCACCCTGTAGTGGCAGAAGTCTATGGGACTGAAGCAAGTGAGTTCTGCATGGGGACCCTGAAGCAGTGGTGGCCTTGAGCTGGGCCCTGGGCTCTGTGGAGTGACAGTGAATGAGCATGTGGAGGTGGAGGCTCTGTCACATCCCATATGCAGGGATGGAGTCACTGGCTCTTTGGGCCCTGTGAAGGCTGTTTCTCCTGCTTCTAGCCCAGGAGAGGAGGACTCACACGCTCCCTGGGGAACAGCTCAGGCTCTGCATTGGATACAGCTGCACCAGATGGCTTCCCTCTTCTTACTGGAGGTTTCTTAGGGTGGGTTATTTCTTTCCCTCTGGGCCAGGCTAAGAGCTTTCATTTCTCTCACTCCTTCTGCAGACCCACAAAGCCACTATTATGCTGTGGCTGTGGTGAAGAAAAGCAGCCGCTTCCAACTGAACCAACTGCAAGGCGTAAAGTCCTGCCACACCGGTCTTAACAGGAACGCTGGCTGGAACATCCCTATAGGGACACTTCGTCCATTTCTTAATTGGACAGGGCCACCTGCACCCATTGAGTCAGGTAGGATGGCTGGGGGATAGTGGGTGATCTCAGGCAGGGGTCTCTACTCCAGCTGCACACACAGGCCACACAGATCATGTAGGTGAACATGTGGGATGCATCCAAGGGTTGGGACTAGCCAGCTCGACAGGTCACTGGCAGGGCTCAGTACACCTGCAGCCCTCAGGAGTGGGCAGCTGAGTCTACCCACTTACTTCTGTTTTGGAGTCCCAGCCCCATGACAGGGGCTTTCCTGTGGTGGTGGGGGAAGGGGCTGTCTGCATACCTGGTTGTGGCCAGGCATGGCTCACACTCTGTGGTCCATTTCTCTGTATTCGACAGCTGTGGCCAAGTTCTTCTCAGCCAGCTGTGTTCCTGGTGCAGATGGAAGACAGTTCCCCAGCTTGTGTCAACTGTGTGTCGGGAAAGGGGCAGATAAATGTGCTGCCTCCTCCCAGGAACCGTACTTTGGCTATGCGGGTGCCTTCAGGTGAGTGAGATTCTTGTCTTATCCCAGTGCTCACCTCAGCTGTGGCCCCTGAGAACCCCACATCTGGCTTTGCTCCTCTGTTCTCCTGGGTTCCTCCTGCTAATTTCTGTGCTCTCCCTCACCACAGTGGGATAGAAGGAGTCTTGTGCTGAGATATCCAGTCCTGGCTCTCAGCTCGGCAGGACAGCCACTATATCCAAGCCAATGTCATCTGCCATACCTGGGCTTCTCCCCAGAGTTCAAGGACAGTGAGCTTTGGCTGACAGTCCGTCCATGGTCTCTGCCTTCATGTCGGGACTGTGCTCCCCTTTTCCTGTCCTGCCTGATGGGGCCAAGCATTTTTGCAGAAGGAGGCCTCCCCATTTTCCCACTAGCCAGGGCATGTTTACACACTCAGTTCTGAGGGGAAAGGCTACATGGCCAGGGTATCAAGCCTTTACCTTTCGGGGAGAAGCTTCAAAACTCTCTTTTGATAGTGGATACATGTGGTGTTCATTTGTCTATTCTTGAGATACTTCACTTAGGAGAATGGTCTCTAGTTCCATTCAGATTACTGCAAAAAGATAATAATTCATCTTTGCAGAGGGAAGTACAACTCGGTGGAAATCAACCAGGGGAGAGGGGTGATGAAGGGAGGGGCAAAAACGTACCTAATGAGTACAAAGAATGCTAATTTGGGTGATGGACACACCTATAGCTGAGACTCAAACATTACATGTAACCTAAATTATTTGTACCCTGTGAATATTTTGAAATTTAAACAACCTCTCCTTTACATAGAAAAAAAAGTTTAGCTCTCTCAGGCCTCTGAGCAGTAGGTGGAGATCTCTGGCCAGCACCCAGGCTCTTCTTCACAATCTCCCTAGAGGGGGCCCTGCCACCTTCCCAGAGGCCCCGAAGCCTCAGAGCCCTGCCTTCCATGGAGAAGACACTCACAGGAGCCGAGTGCACCAGAGCTGCCTTTCTCCAGCAAGGGTCGGGGATGAGTGCTGTCTGCACTCACCCTCTGCTGCTTTCTCACTGCAGGTGTCTGAAAGAAGGGGCTGGAGACGTGGCTTTCATCAAGGACAGCACGGTGTTTGGTAAAAGCCGGGGGAGAGCTATGGGAACGCCCCCTTTATCATCTATCATCATGACTGGCTATTGAGCTAATTAGATTCTTCAGCTCATGACACACTACTCTCACGATTCCCTACAGGGAACAGCTCTTGTTTTATGTCCATTCCTGTCTTAAAGGATACATTTTCTTTCCATCTTCCATACCCACGCTCTTTCTCTTTCCGCTCATAGACACTCACCAAGGTATTTGATAGCGTGTCTTCTGGGATGTATGTGGTCTTGCGGAATGGATAGTACTGATTTAAGTTTCTGGGTTCTAAGTTCAAAGAGGTCTTAGCAAGCCTCAGAAACCATCTGATCCTACGGTTTTCCACTCAGCATGTTGCTTTAGAGATTTTTGGGGGGTGGTGTGTTCGTGTCTAATTTGGTGGTTCTAACAGTTGAAGAATGTTTCATGGAATGTGTCCACCACATTTTACCTCTCTATCACTGCAGTAATGGACAGCCAGGTTGTACTCCCCTTCTCTGACCACACAGAGCTGCACTGGTCATGTGTTCCTTTGCTGACCTTTTGGGCAATGTTCCTCAGGGCCCCGTGCTATAGCACAATTGATGTATGCATGCGCTGAACACATTGCACCCAGGATCAATGGAGACAAGCCCACCATATTCCATGCAAGTCCACCAGAGACAGGGCTACCATATTCTACTCAGGACCACTGCATTACCCAAGACCATTAGGCTGCTGTCTGGAATGACAGTCTGCAGTCTTGGTGTATTTTTGACTTTCACAAAAAAATTTTTGTTGTTCAAAAAAAATGATGGCTGTAATGCAGTGGATATTTCACTGTTGGTTTAATTTTTATTTCTCTGACATCTAGTGAATTTGATCATCTCAATATATTTGATAGTAACTTGGGGTTCTCTTTTTTATTGTGTAAATAAATGACCATTTTTCTGTTAGGTTTTATGCCTTATTTCTGTATGATTTTGATTCAAGGACAGGTGTTCCTTCTATCTTGGTATCAAACCATTGTGTGTTTTAGATTTTAGTAAGATCTTTTCTCAGTCAAAAATCTGACAATGTCACCCTTTGTTGATCAGAAATCTTTGAATTGATAGGGTCAAATCCATTTATTTTGCCTTGTTGGTTTGTGTTTGGAGTCTTTTAAAGATTCTCTTCCTCACAACAAAATCATAATAATTTCCTATAACAAGATTTGAAGACCCTCACCTCCTTACACATTTATCTATATGTGCTCTGCCTAGGAAATCAGTGGGTTTGGCTTTAGCATTTTATCCCCTTTATTTTATTTATTTATGTTTTTATTATTAAATCATAGCTGTGTACATTAATGCGATCATGGGGCACCAGACACTGGTTTTATAGACCGTTTGAGACATTTTCATCACACTGGTTAACATAGCCTTCCTGGCATTTTCTTAGTTACTGTGCTAAGACATTTACAGTCTACATTTACTAAGTTTCACATGTACCCTTGTAAGATGCACCGCAGGTGTAATCCCACCTATCACCCTCCCTCCGCCCACCTTCCCCCTCCCTCCCCTCCCTTTCCTCCTTCCCCCTATTCTTAGGTTATAACTGGGTTATAGCTTTCATGTGAAAGCCATAAATTAGTTTCATAGTAGGGCTGAGTACACTGGATACTTTTTCTTCCATTCTTGAGATACTTTACTAAGAAGAATATGTTCCAGCTCCATCCATGTACACATGAAAGAGGTAAAGTCTCTGTCTTTAAGGCTGCATAATATTCCATGGTGTACATATACCACAATTTATTAATCCATTTGTGGATTGATGGGCACTTGGGCTTTTTCCATGACTTAGCAATTATGAATTGGGCTGCAATAAACATTCTGGTACAAATATCTTTGTTATGATGTGATTTTTGGTCTTCTGGGTATAGGCCTAGTAGAGGAATTACAGGATTGAATGGAAGATCTATTTTTAGATCTCTAAGTGTTCTCCAAACATCTTTCCAAAAGGAATGTATTAATTTGCATTCCCACCAGCAGTGTAGAAGTGTTCCCTTTTCTCCACATCCACGCCAACATCTCTGGTCTTGGGATTTTGTGATATGGGCTAATCTTACTGGAGTTAGATGATATCTCAAAGTAGTTTTGATTTGCATTTCTCTGATGATTAAAGATGATGAGTGTTTTTTCATATGTCTGTAGGCCATGCGCCTGTCTTCTTCAGAGAAGTTTCTCTTCAAGTCCCTTGCCCAGCCTGCGATGTGATCACTTGTTCTTTTCTTGCTTATACTTTTGAGTTCTCTGTGGATTCTGGTTATTAAACCTTTGTCGGAGACATAACCTGCAAATATCTTCTCCCATTCTGATGGCTGTTTGCTTGCTCTACTTGCTGTGTTCTTGGCTGTGCAAAAGCTTTTTAGTTTGATCAGATCCCAGTATTGTGTTTTTGAAGGTGCTTCAATTGCCTGGGGGTGGGGGTCCTCCTCATAAAATACTCGCCCAGACTGATTTCTTCAAGGGTTTTCCCTGCACTCTCTTCTAGTATTTTTATAGTTTCATGTCTTAAGTTTAAATCTTTAATCCAGTGAGAGTCTATCTTAGTTAATGGTGAAAGGTGTGGATCCAGTTTCAGTCTTCTACAGGTTGCCAGCCAGTTCACCCAGCACCATTTGTTAAATAGGGAATCTTTTCCCCACTGAATGTTTTTAATTGGCTTGTCAAAGATCAAATAATGGTAAGTAGCTGGATTCATCTCTTGGTTCTCTATTCTGTTCCAGACATCTACTTCTCTGTTTTTGTGCCAGTACCATGCTGTTTTGACCACTATCGATTTATAGTATAGTCTGAGGTCTGGTAGCGTGATTCCTCCTGCTTTGTTTTTATTTCTGAGTAATGTCTTGGCTATTTGAGGTTTTTTCTGATTCCATATAAAACGAAGTATTGTTTTTTCAAGATCTTTAAAGTATGACGGTGGAGCTTTAATAGGAATTGCATTAAAATTGTATATTGCTTTGGGTAGTATGAACATTTTAATAATGTTGATTCTTCCCAGCCATGAGCATGGTATGCTTTTCCATTTGTTAGCATTTTCAGCTATTTCTTTTCTTAGAGTTTCATAGTTCTCTTTATAGAGATCTTTCACGTCCTTTGTTAGATAAACTCCCAAATATTTCATCATCTTTGGCACTACTGTGAATGGAATAGAGTCCTTAACTGTTTTTTCAGCTTGACTATTGTTGGTATATATAAAAGCTACTGATTTATGAATGTCGATTTTGTAACGTGAGACACTGCTGTATTCCTTGATCACTTCTAAGAGTTTCGTAGTAGAATCCCTGGTGTTTTACAGATATACAACCATATCATCTGCGAAGAGCGAAAGTTTGATCTCTTCTGACCCTATATGGATACCCTTGATCGCCTTTTCTTCCCTAATTGAGGTGGCTAAAACTTCCATTACAATGTTAAAGAGCAGTGGAGACAATGGGCAGCCTTGTCTGGTTCCTGATCTGAGTAGAAATGATTTCAATTGTACTCCATTCAATATGATATTGGCTGTGAGTTTGCTGTAGAAGGCCTCTATCAGTTTAAGAAATGTCCCTTCTATACCAATTTTCTTAAGTGTTCTGATCATGAAGGGATGCTGGATATTATCAAAAGCTTTTTCTGCATCGATTGAGAGAATCATATGGTCTTTGTTTTTTAATTTGTTTATGTGCTGAATTATACTTATAGATTTACATGTATTGAACCAGCCTTGAGACCCTGGGATAAAACTGACTTGGTCATGATGTATAGTTTGTTTGATGTGTTGCTGGATTCTGTTTGTTAGGATCTTGTTGAATATTTTTGCATCTATATTCATTAGTGATATTGGTCTATAATTTTCTTTTCTTGTTGGGTCTTTTCCTGGTTTGGGGATCAGGGTGATGTTTGCTTCATAGAACGTGTTGGGTAGTCTTCCTTCTTTTTCTACATTTTGGAACAGGTTGAGTAATATAGGTACTAATTCCTCTTTAAAGGTTTGGTAGAATTATGATGTGAAGCCATCTGGTCGCAGGGTTTTCTTTTTAGGGAGATTTTGTGTGGTTGATGCTATTTCAGAACTTGATATGGGCCTGTTCAACATTTCCACTTGATTCTGGCTAAGTCTTGGAAGGTGACGTGCTTCCAAGTATTGGTCAATTTCCTTCATATTTTCATATTTCTGAGAATAAAGTTTCTTGTCATATTCATTAAGGATTTTTTGAATTTCTGAGGAGTCTGTTGTTATTTCGTCTTTGTCGTTTCTGATTGATGAGATTAGAGATTTTACTCTTTTTTTTTTTCCTGGTTAGGTTAGCCAAAGGTTTATCTATGTTATTGACCTTTTCCAAAAACCAACTTTTTGATTTATTGATTTGTTGTATAATTCTTTTGTTTTCAATTTCATTTAATTCTGCTCTAATTTTGATTATTTCTTTTCTTCTACTGGGTTTGGGGTTGGAATGTTCTTCCTTTTCCAGTTGCTTGAGATGTCCCATTAAGTTGTTAAGTTCCTCTCTTTCTGTTCTCTTGAGGAAAGCTTGCAGTGCTATAAATTTCCCTCTTAGGATTGCCTTTGTGGTATCCCAGAGGTTCTGATAATTCGTGTCTTCATTGTTGTTTTGTTCCAAAAATTTGACAATTTCCTTCTTAATCTTATCTCTGAACCAGCTATCATTCAGCATAAGGTTATTTAAGTTCCATGTTTTTGTATGAGTATGCAGATTCCTGTTGTTACTGATTTCAACTTTTATTCCATGGTGATACGAGAAGATGCAAGGAATAATTTCTATTTCTTTAAATTCACTGAGGTTAGACTTGTGACCTAAGATGTGATCGATTTTGGAGTAAGTTCCGTGGGCTGATGAGAAGTATGTGTATTCAGTTTTGTTGGGATAAAATGTTCTGTAGATGTCTGCTAAATCCAAATGTTGGATGGTTAGGTTTAAATCTAAAATTTCTTTGCTCAGCTTCTTATTGGAGGATCTATCCAACACTGCCAAAGGAGTGTTGAGATCTCCAACTATTATGGAGCTGGAGGAAATCAAGTTGCTCATGTCTGTTAGAGTTTCTCTTATAAATTGAGGCGCATTCTGGTTGGGTGCATAAATATTAATAATTGAAATCACATCATATTGAGTATTACCCTTAACAAATATGAATTGACCATTCTTATCCCTCCTTACTTTTGTTGGTTTAAAGCCTATTGTATCTGCAAATAAAATTGCAACACCTGCTTTTTTCTGATTACCATTTGCCTGAAATATGGACGACCATCCTTTCACCCTGAGTCTATATTTATCTTTTAAGGTAAGATGTGACTCTTGTAGGCAGCAAATATCTGGCCTGAGTTTTTGTATCCAGACAGCTAACCTGTGCCTCTTTAGAGGACAGTTTAAGCCGTTCACATTACTGGGGAATATTGATAAGTCTGGTAACATTTTGGGTATTGAGTTTTTCAAAAGTCCAGTGGACATTTTTAATCCATTCACCACTGTGGAAGTTGGAGTTTGATCAAAAGTTTCTGAGTGAGTTTACTTTTGTGGTAGAGGATAGGTCTGAGAATATCCTGAAGAGCTGGTTTGGTTATGGCAAATTTCTTCAACATATGAATGTCATTAAAGTATTTAATTTCTCCATCATAAATGAAACTCAGTTTATCTGGATATAGGATCCCTGGTTGAAAGTTATTTTGCTTTAGGAGATTAAAAGTCGATGACCACCCTCTTCTGGCTTGAAAAGTTTCAGCAGAGAGATCTGCAGTCATTCTAATATTCTTCCCTTTGTAGGTAATGGATTTCTTACATCTGGCTGCTTTCAGAATTTTCTCCTTCATATTAACTTCAGTGAAGTTAATTATGATATGCCTGGGGGATGTCTTATTCGGATTGAGTTGTGCTGAGGTTCTCAAACTGTCTGCTCTCTGAGTTTTAGAATCTCTTGGCATGTCTGGAAAATTCTCTTGCATAATTTCAAGGAGAAGAGCCTCTGTGCCTAGCGAGGCCACTTCATCAGTTTCAGGTATTCCAATGAGGTGGATATTAGCCTTCTTCGAATTATCCCAGAGCTCTCTGAGAGAATGATCCATTTTTGCTCTTCATTTCTCTTCCTCTTTGAGAGTTTGGGAGCATTCAAAGGCTTTTTCTTCAATGTCAGAAATCCTTTCTTCTGCTTGCTCCACTCTGTTACTGAGGGATTCTACTGTATTTTTCATATCTTTGAGGGCTGCAAATTCTTGCTTCAGTGCATCAAGGTCTTTGGTGGTTTTGTCTTTAAATTAATTAAATTCTTGAGACAACTTTTGAATTTCTCCTTGAATTTATAATTCTGACTTTTGAATTGGTGCTTGAATTTCTAATTCCAATTTTTCCTCCATTTTATTAATTTTGTTTGCAATCTCAATTCTGAATTCGATTTCTGACATCTCGGCCAGCTGTTTATGAATGGGATCTTCAGTTACGTCTACCATATCTTTCCTTGTGGGGGGGTTGATCTATTCTGGTTATTCATGTTACCAGAGTATTTCCACTGATTCCACCCCGTAATTGTTTTACACCATTTAATTTTTCCCCTGGAGCTTTGTCGAGGACCCATACAGTGCTATGGCTTGAGAAACTGGGGCCTTATTTGGTGTGGTGGGGCTAAGTGGTTCTGTCTTGTTTTCAGCTTGTTTCTGTTCAACCCTAGTGAAATGGTTACTCTGGGTTGAAGTCTCAGCTGTGGAGAAATACCAGCAATTAAGTCACCTTGCCCCCCACCCCCTCGGCAACAATCGGAAAAGGAAAATCAAACCTTCCAACAACCACACACCCAGGGCACCACCTGAATAGTCCTCGGGCAATTGGCTCAGTTCAAAACATCCAAATCAATTGTCTCAGTCAGCACCTGTCTCAGGTGGGAGAGTTTAAAAAGTCTCTGGCAACTGGACCACAGGGGTCTGGTGACTACTCTGATATGGCTTGCTCCAGTGCTGCATGAAGTCATGAGGAGCCACCCAGAAAGTAGATCAGTCTGGGAAGATTAATGCCTCCTTCCCCACCTTGCACTTCTGTCACACCCAGTCACTGATAGCCCCGCAGTTGGCTGACGCAGTTGCCTGTAGTGAACAGATACTCCAGGGGTTTGCACCTGCCTGAATCACAAGGAAATCTATTTCTGCTCAGCCAGGCTACTGAGCTCTGCCTCTATTTAGCAGGGGGAGGTGAGGCCTGACAACCTCAGGTGCTTGATGGAGGCTGGGGGGTGTTCACTCAGTTCCAGCCCTGCCCATGTTTGATGTTACTGACAGAACAGAACAACTTTGCGGGAATTTGTTTCTGTCTCTGCTAAATTCCCCTGCAGAAGAGAATCTGTTTTGAGTTCCCAGAGCCTGCGCCTCAGGCCCTGTCTTTGCTCCTGCACGTTTGTATTCGGTTACCTGTCAGTTCTAGCCTCTTGTCTTCCTTTGTCTATAGGCTGACAATCTCCTGAGGGCCGGGTGCATCTTAGGCTCAGTAAAGCAGTCCTCTAGGTCAGCCCCGCCCTGGGAACTTCCCGGGTCTGCGAGTGCATTTCTAGTCCTTGTACTCCACCCAGGTCGGTACTGCCTCAGGCAAACCCTTTACTCATGGGGCCTGCGTTTCCATCCCAGATCTGTTCCGTGGTGGTTGCCACCTGAGTAGATGCCCGGCCTCCTCTGGTTGCCCAGGGAGACAGGTTATGTGGCTTTGGAATATCCGGGCATGAGCCCTATTGTTGCCAAAAGATGGATGCTGCTCTGCGCCTCAGGGCACCGCCACTCTTCTCCTCACTCCCATGCCACAGAATCAACACTGACCAGCTGTAGTTTAGGCCCTATCCATACTCCTCAAGAAATCACCCAAGAATCTGGACTCCTAGGTGACAGGCCTCCAGACTTCAGAGTGAGAGTGGAGGGGAGTGCTGGGAGCTCAGAATTGCAGGTTGAGAATATATACAGTTTTATGCCTGGCAGGATAATGTCGTGGCACCCTAGTATGGGAGGTAGGTCCAGTTTTTGGAGGGTCTCTCCCGTGGAGTGTAGTGGGAGGAACTTTGAACTCTGCTCATTTGTTTGTGGGGCACTCCGAGCCATTCTCATGGGGGAGGGGACTCGTGTCTGCTTGGTGATGGATTTTGTACCTTCTGTTTGTATCCTTGGGGTTGTAGCTCACCTCAGTGGGGTTGATGTGCGTTCTTCAACCTTCTCTCTTGGTGCAGCTCTAATCCAGTAGGTTACTTGCTAAATTTCTGTCCTTTAACTCTCCTTCTGGATGGGAGCCTCTGTGGAAAGCTGGCTTCAGACAGCCATCTTGTCTCTGCCCCCATTTTATCCTCTTTATAGTGAGACAGTTTTCCCTACAAAGACAACTGCAAAAAATACCATCTCTTTTTCTATTAATACAAGAAGCCAATTCTACACCAAGTTTGTGTATGTCCAAGTGGATCGGTTTTTGAACTGTTTTGTTTTATTGGTGTATTTATATTTTTCTGCTTTTATTACAGTGGGTAATAAAAGTGGGTCTTACGATAAACTATAGAAAGAGAAAGAAGGAGGGAGAGAGAGAAGGAAGGAGGGACCCCAACTTTCTTAAATAAAATGCATAAGACCCATAAAGAGTCTCATTTTGCTATTTTCAAATATTCTTAGATAAAAGTTTAGAATTACCTTTTGAATTTCTAAAAAAAATTGTACTATAATTTTGATTGCAATTGTATTGAATTTAAATTGATGCACAAATTCACAAATTTATAACATCGAGTTGTCTGATTCATGATGGTACTAAATCTCCCTATTTGATCATGCCACTTTTTTTTTTTTTTTGTAGAGACAGAGTCTCACTGTACCACTCTCGGGTAGAGTGCCGTGGCATCACATGGCTCACAGCAACCTCTAACTCTTGGGCTTATGCAATTCTCTTGCCTCAGCCTCCCAAGCAGCTGGGGCCTACAGGCGCCCGCCACAATGCCCAGCTATTTTTTTGTTGCAGTTTGGCCGGGGCTGAGTTTGAACTCGCCACCCTTGACATATGGGGCTGGCGCCCTACTCACTGAGCCACAGGCACCGCCCTGATCATGCCACTTTTTATTGGCTTTGATAGAAGTTAACTTTTTTTCTTTATGGGTGTTATGCATTTTTGTGTGAGGCTAATGAACAGCTATTTAATGGTTTTAGTGGTTATTGTAACATACTGTATGCACGTATATTGTTTTCTGTTTGATTATTGCTAATGAGGTTAACACTTGATTTTTGTAGTTTGACTTCTGACTTATTACCCTTCTGAACTCTCTTGTTAGTTTTAGTAATTTCTGTTGGTTTTGTTGGCTTTTCTGTATATAGATAATTTAAATGAGAGTTTGTCTGCTTCCTTCCAGTGTTTATATGTCTTATTTCTTTTGTAAATTGTGTGATCCAGATATCTAGTTTGTGTTGGCAGTGTGACAGTGGGCATCTTTGCCTTGCTTCTAAATGTGCAGCGAATGTCTAAGTTTTCATCTTTTAGTGTGATTTCTCTGTAGATATTTTGCTTAATGGCATTTACCAGTTTCCCTAACATTACCAGCCTCTCTATATTACTATTTTATAGAAAGAAAAAAAAATCACAAATAGACATTGAGGACATCAATGATTTTTTGTACCTATTAAGGTTAACATGATCTCTTGATTTTCCTCCTTTAATCTACTAATATGGTGGATTAATTTAACTTTTTTGACATTCAACCATTCTTTTGAAAATGGAATAAACTGATAAGCTTTAATCCTGATCTTAGTTTTTTAAATAATCTGTTAGATCAAGTTAGTTAATAAGCTATTTTTTAAGTTTTGCTTTTAAGTAAAATGGGCCCTTAATTCTTCCCTCTTGTAGTTCTTTCTCTGATTTTGATATCAAGGTAGTATTAATCTCATAAAGTGACTTGGGCAGGTTTCTGTCACTTTACATATTCTGAAGCAATTTATATATGATACAAAGAAACGATTCCAAATTTGGCTCAACTTACTCAGAAAACATTCTTTTCCCTTTTTTGATACATCCAGTGGTGGAAAGTGACTCAACTGTATTTCTTGCCTTGACATTTTTTGTTACTTTTATTCTTTCTAGAGATGTTGGTAAGGTAGCACCCTTCAGAGGCTCTGGGTTTGTTTCTACAAAATGACTCTCTTCTGTGGTTGCCATGGAAACATATAGGGTCAGGTTCAGCCTCTTTGGCCTGCCAAGCAGCAGCTGCATCAGAATCCCAGGGTGGCCCTTGTGATTTTGTCAGAGGATCATACTCCTCTGCTCCCCCAGGCTTTTGGGGGACCAATTTTACCTGTCTGAGTGTTCTGGAGCAATCAATTGCCTTTTAACCCTTAGTTTTGTCAATGGTGTAAGATGTCTCTCCCAGCTCAAAATCTATGGGGAGAAGGAGAATTAGGACTCAGGGTTACTGCCTGGAGTTGGCACATCTGGGCTCCCTTCCACCTTGCCTTCCCTTAGAGGAACTGCCAGATAAGGCCGAAAGAGCCCAGTATGAGCTGCTCTGCCCAGACAATACCCGGAAGCCAGTGGACAAGTTCCAGGAGTGCAACATGGCTCGGGTCCCTTCTCATGCTGTTGTGGCACGAAGTGTGGACGGCAAGGAGGAGTCTATCTGGGAACTTCTCAGCCAGGCACAGGTATCCTCACCTACAGTCCTCCCATCTGCTTGGATTGGGGGTGAGGCCAAGTCTGCTTCCTTTCATAACTTCTTCCTCTGGAAGTCCTCTGTAGCCTTGCTGCAGGAGCACTCACTAATGCATTGGGCTGCTTGTCCAAACTGTACTCTGGATAGCAGAGGCAAGGAAACCCCTCTAGCATTGCCGAAGGACAGTACCAAATGGCTGGAGCAGCTGCAGGGGGCAGAAGATGCAATATTCTCAGGACCCAAAGATGCCTGGACCCCAGCAACTTGCCAAAGCATGAGCTATAACTGAGCTTGTTTCTCAGTGATGGCACAAGTCCCTCTGTTGGAAATGTCAATCAAAGTTCCTGCTTTCAGAATCATTCCAAAGTTCTAGATATTCTTTTTTTAACATTGAATTTTTATTTCCTACCTATTTACCACCAATACCATTAATTCTCTTTTTTTCTAAATTAGGAAAAGTTTGGAAAGAACAAGTCCTCAGGGTTCCAGCTCTTCAGCTCCCCTGATAACCAGAAGGATCTGCTGTTCAAGGACTCTACCCTCAGGTTTTCAAGGATCCCCTCAGAAGTAGATGCTGAGCTGTACCTTGGTTTCGAGTACCTCACTGCCATCCAGAGCCTGAAAGAAAGTGAGTGAGTGCCAGGCAGAGTCTGCAGGCTGCCTGGTGTAGGTGGGGAGTATGAGGGAAGCCTTCTACTTCAGGGTAGTGTGGCCCCCTGGTCTGTAGTGGTCGCTTCAGTTCTTGGCCCCTGTGGAGTTTTTCATTAAGGCACATTGATGCAGGTGTGAGTGTTATCTCTACCAGGTGAGGGCAATTGTGAGAGATGTCTCCAAAAGAATGTCCTGGTCACCTGATCAATGCCTCCCTATGACGCTGTGTACATCAGGCTCCTGGTCCCCGATAGAACAATCAACTTGCCTCCTTCCTATTAAGTGAGAAATAGAACCCAAACCCAGAAAGCCAGGGGTGCCCTCAGGGATGAATCCAGAGGCCTGGTGAAATACCTCCCTGGGCCCTGGACTCAGCTGGGGCCACCACAGTGACTCTTTCCCTACTGAAGGGGTAAGGGCGGGTGGTGGGTGGGAGATGGGTGAACCAGGAGGATGCATCGTAGCTAATGGCAGTGATTGAAGGCCTTGGGGGAGGTTAGGGCTGGACTCAAGGTCCCCCAGGCCATCTCCTGGGGTTGGCCACTGGACTCCCGGTCGTGGAGCTTTTGTCTTAAGGGACAGAGACCACAGGCACAGCATTACAGTAAGGGCGGATGGATGAGTGGAAGCCAGGGACGGTCTCCAAAGGAAGGGAAATGCGGGACGAGCGCGCCCTGCCAGCAGGAAGACTCTTAGCCGGGGAGCTAAGAGCAGAGAAGGAGAGGATACAGTCGGGGGCATCCACACACGAACGAGGGTGGGTCTGAGGAACCGGCTCGGGCTCCGGCTCGGGGCGTCCGGGAGACCCGCCGTTGTCCCTTCCTGCAGGCAGGGCGGAGGTGGAGGCCCGACGCGCGCGGGTGGTGTGGTGCGCCGTGGGCGAGCAGGAGCTCAGCAAGTGCAGGCGGTGGAGCAGCGCGAGCGGCGGCAGCGTGACCTGCGCCTCGGCGCCCAGCACAGACGACTGCATCGCCCTGGTCCTGGTAAGGGCCCTCAGGACAGGGCGCGGGGCACGGGCTCCTTGGGAGACTCAGGTCACGGGCATCTACTGAAGCCAAGTCCAGCGCCAGAAAGGCCACTGCGGACGCGGGGAAGGCAGGGATGCGGGGGACCGTGTGCACGGGCGCACCCCGGGTTAACGGTGCGGCTTAATGTTGAAAAGACATCTTACGGCGGCTTTTGTGCTCCTCAGATTATGAGAATAACTCAAGATTATTGCAAGTAATTTGGAAAACATGGAAAGATAGTTGTAAAGTAAATGAATAAACCTACCAAAGTAAAAACAAAACAAAACAAAACAAAAAACAAACCCAAACCAAAAACACCCACTGTAATCTCACAGGAGAGGCGCACTTAAAAGTTTTCTATTCCAAGTTTTTCCTGTACATCCGTAGATATGCACAACACCGTCCAACATTGTGTCAGTTTTTAAACCCTCTTAGCTAACCAGGGGATTCTTTCACATGAACGCTTGTTCTTAAAACATTTGAAAAAATGATTTCTTGAGATCTTTTTTAGGTGGATGTGGCTGAGTTTAGTCTTGACCCTATTCCTCCTCCTCCTGTTTGCTGTTGTCAATGACCTATCATGTATGTTATTCAATAGAAATCTTCGTCCTGATGAATTTGTGCTCCTGCGTTGGCCTGTGGGCTTATTCATTGGGATGGAGCGCCAGTGTAATGATTTCTGCCCATCTGTTGGACTTCTGGGTAGCACTTTGAGTGTGTTAGTAATGAGCTCAGATTAGAGGAGGCCAGCTGCTCCGGTCTGACTCATCAGTTAGTGATGACCAAGAGTGTCCTAAGAGTGCACGGGCCACAGAAAGGATTTTGTTCAGAGGACACAGGGCTGGCACAACCTGTGCCTGGTCTTTCTAATTGAATTGATAGCACAAAAGGCAAATAGGGTTGGCCAAGAATTAATAGTGCACACATTCAGTTCAAATAATCTGTGTCCTTCTGCCCTTTCACTGGGATGCCTGACCTAAAGCCATTCTCCCAGAGAGCTGTAAAGTCAGGCACAGCAGGAAGTAGCCTCACTGTGGTGCTGGAGATCTGCTCTGTCTTTGCAGAAAGGAAAAGCTGATGCCATGAGTTTGGATGGAGGATACATCTACACCGCGGGCAAGTGTGGTTTGGTGCCTGTCCTGGCAGAGAACTACAGTAAGTGGAGTTAGTGAGCTTCCTGGGTTTTCCTTCTGGCTATGGGGGTGAGGAGAAGTAACCCCACTTAGTGGATCATGGCAAGGACATCAAGATGGCTGGACACATTCAAATGGGAGGGTCGGGAGAGAGAATCGGTTTCATCTTCTTAATTAAAAAAAAAAAAACTTTAGTAAAGTATAATGTACATGCGGAAAAGTGTCCTTTACAAACTGTACACCCTGTGCACTCATGGAGGTGATGAAGACACAAGTTCCAGAAGTCCCCTGTGTCCTCCTGCCACTCTGGCAAGGGTAGCTGCTCTCCTGACTTCTAAGGGTACAGATCAGTTCTGCCTGTTTTTGAACTTTATGTTAAACGGTATACAGCAAGTGCTTTTTATATCTGGTTTCTCTTGTTCAGCTTCACACTAGTGATATTCATTCATCCAGGGGTGTAATTGCAGACTCTTCAATGGTGTTCTATCATGTGCGTCTACCATGATTATTTAGCCATTTGACCATGGGTGGGTGTTTGGGTCATTCCAGTTGGTGGCTATTGTGAATAGTGTTGCTACTGGGCATCCATGTCCGTGTCTTTTAGTGAGCTCATATATACGTTTTTCTGCATGGATCTGGGTGGACCGTCTCTTTGCATTTGATTCTCTATTATTGGAGATTTGAAAGTTTGTTTCTTCTCAGTACATCTGAGTGTTTAATGATGTCTTGCTGGCCTTTATTCTTTCAGGATCCCAAAAAAGCAGTGACCTTGATTGTGTGGATAGACCAGTGGAAGGTGAGTTGGTATCAGTTACTTTCAGGGACAAGGCTAATTTCTTGTTGCTGGGTAAAGAGGTGGCAGAAGCTTTTAAAAACTCACAGAAATGGCTGGGTGTGGTGGCTTGCACCTAAAATTCCGTCACTCTGGGAGGCTGATATGGGTGAATTGTTTGCGCTCAGGAGTTTGAGAACAGCCTGAGCAAGAGGGAGAGCCCATCTCTGCTTATAATGGAAAAACTAGCTGGACATTGTGGCAGGTGCCTGTAGTCCCAGCTACTTGGGAGGCTGAAGCAATAGGATTGCTTGAGCCCAAGAGTTTGAGGTTGCTGTGAGCTATGATGATGCTGTGAGCTACTTGGAAGGCTGAAGCAACAGGATTGCTTGAGCCCAAGAGTTTGAGGTTGCTGTGAGCTACTTAGGGCAACAGAGTGAGACTCTGTCTCAATAAATCCCCCTTGACAAACAAACAAACAAACAACACTTCACAGAAATAATTGCAACATCAGAAATAATTCATAGAGGAATAATTATAATTAATGTTTATATTGACCTTCAAGCTTGCTAGAGAACATTCACATGGTTCCTTACTGTGTCCTGGTCATGTTGAAGGATGGGTGCTTCCCATCTTATATGGATGAGGAAATAGTGGCCCAGAGAGTCTCCAAGTGTCCACGATCTTACTCACAGCCATAGATAATACAGTGGCAGATCCTGACCTTGAACTAGGGTCTCTTGCGTCAAATCCAGTTCTCTGTGTACCACTACCACCTGCCCACTAGAGCTAGTGCTTATTCAGTTCGGAAGAGACTCAGCACTTGTCCTCACTGAGTGCTTGTCAGGTGGACTCCCCGGGGAGCAGGAGGCCACACAGTAACCCTTTCACAGTGCAGGGCTGGCTCACTCCCAGCGCAGGCCTGTCCTTGGAGACATACTCCCCTGCATCCACATGGCAGTCAACCTTGCCTGATGCATATTGTAGCTGGTGCTTTGTGTACTTTGGGGGCCACTCATATTCAGTGTCTGTTGCTTATGTAGCCCACATCTAAAGGTGAATTGCTGGTTTGTAACTCAAAGACATTGTGTGCTAGTGGAGGACAGTCTCCTGTAATCGCTTAAAGAATCAGCTTTTCTTACTATTTTATTTCATAGGTGTCAGCTCAGTTTCACCCAACATCGGCAAGCAGCTTATGCTCTTTTGTTCTACCTAACATTGACCAATTGCTTGGGGGGAATTGTTGCTTGGTGATGCTTCTTGACCTATTTTGGCCAAGTTGCCAATAGCTGTACTAGAATCCCTGTGCCAGGTCTCCTGGAGGTTAAGATTTTTCTCTTCTGTCCTCTGTTGTGTAAGGATATCTCGCTGTGGCAGCGGTAAAGAGATCAAATGCTGACATTACCTGGAGCTCTCTGAAAGGCAAGAAGTCCTGCCACACTGCAGTGGACAGGACCGCAGGCTGGAACATCCCCATAGGCTTGCTCTTCAACCAGACAGACTCCTGCAAGTTTGGTAAGGAGTCCTGAGGGTTTGGTGGGTGGGCCATGCTGGAGAGCAAGGCACATTGTGCTGTGGAACCTTAGGGAAGGGAGGGGAAGGAAAATTTTCAGCTGATCGTGGCCCGCAGGTCTTGGCCTGACCAAGTACTCCCCATGGCTGCCTCCTGCAGTCTTGGGTGCACTGGGAGGTTCCCTGCACAACACTTTCTATGTTTCATCCACCCCACTCCGAGACAAAAGATTGGAATATCTGCCTGTTTCGCTGTGCCCTAAGAATGGATGCAGATTCCTAGAAGTGCAAATGTTTTTGTTTTACTTCATGGATCTAAATTCCTCAGAGGCTGGGGCCTCTCTGCCTGGGGAAAGTCACCTTCTTGCCTCATGAAAGGTGGCTTCTGTTACTAAACAGAACTGATTGCTTATTCCATGTCACAAGAGAACTTGAACAAGACCTCAAGGGTCTGGCTCAACCTGCTTTTGGGTCTTCTCTTTCTACCACACTCCACCCTCACCTTGGTTAGCATGAGCTCTGCTCTCCCTGCCTGCTGTGGTGACACAGAGGTGGGTGGCATGTTTTCTCTGTGGCTCCCCTCTTGTGAGGCACATCCTCCAGATCAGGGCCCTGCAGCATTAGGAGTGGATTTTGGTCTCGGCTGGGCCAGCTATTGTATGACTCTGCCCCTCCCTGGCAGTGCATGCCGTCCCCTGAAAGCCTCCATGCCACAGTGCAGCTGCCAGGATGCAGCAGGAACCCCCAGCCTTTCCTGAGGTTGGCACGAAGTGTGGCTTTTCCGGCAGCAGGGGCTGCAGAAGCCTGATAATAGCAGGTGGCGCTTGCTCCATGGGGCAAAGGCAAGGCTTACTTGTCACCTTTATTTCCTCTTTCTTGGGCTAAATCTCACAATGGGTAATTCAGATTAGATTCAATCTAAAGGAATAGAAAAACCTCTGAAATTATAGAGGCTTAAACAAGACAAAATTTACTTTCTCCATCATGTAAGTGAAGTTCAGAGGTGGGCTGTCCAGAGCTAGTAGGATGACAGCTTGGTGTCAGGGACCAGGACTATTCTGCCATTTGTGGCTTCCATGCTCAAGACCACTTCATGGCCTGTGTCAAAGCTGGAAGTCCAGTCCCTCCTTCTGCATTCCACATGCTGCGTGAAGAGCAGGATTGAAAAGATAGGCAAATGGCATGTGCCAACTGTCTTTTAAGGGTATTTCCAGGATGGTGCCATCAACACTCCTGCCATATTTCACTGGCCAAACTGGCCACATGGCTACACCAGCCCCAGGGCATCTGATGGGTCTAGTCTTTACACCAAGTGCCCAGGTAAAGAGTAGAATATTTGTTACTGAGAAAAATGGAAGTCAGACGTCGGAGTAAATAAGTGACTAGCAGGTTCTACAGCTGGTGGCCATAATGGTCCCCAGCGGAGTCACCAGCTCAAGGCTGTGATGATGGGACCCTTTGTGCCATCAAGGCTCTTGTTCCCAGCCTCAGCTGGGTTTTGTCAATGCCTACAGTCTGAAGCTCTTCTGATTTCTAGTGGGTCCTGTGTTGATGGTAAACTGTCACTTCCTGATAGTGTGTTCTGTATGTCCTGGGTAATATAATGAACTGAAACCAAGCCGTGTCATCTGTTAGGTAAAGGGCACTTATGTTGATTCAGGTCAGAGGAGCTGACTTTCCATGTTCCTTCTGCCCAGATGAATTCTTCAGTCAAAGCTGCGCCCCTGGCTCTGACCCTAGATCCAATCTCTGTGCTCTGTGTATTGGCAACGACGAGGGGAAGGATAAGTGTGTGCCCAACAGCAATGAGAGATACTATGGCTACACTGGTGCCTTCAGGTGAGTCTGTGACTGAGCTCCATCAGGACAGGGCTCTCCCCTCATCCTCCAGCATGCCAGCACTGCAGTTCTGAGGGGTCAGATGTGGCACGGCGCAGCAGAGCCAGGATTACCCTGCAAACTTGCTATTGGGCAGCACCAGTGGGGACTCCCCCACCATACCCACCCTGCATAGAGTAGAGGTTGACCCAGAGTGTAGCCTCTGCTCTGCCATGCTCCTCTTCCTGGCTTTGAACCAGGTCAACCATAGTGGGCCTCTATATTCTGAAAGCAAAAGGGTAGAGTATGTGGTATCCTAACTGCTTTCTACCATTCAGTTTTACAGGGAAGAATTCTTTTTCCTACAGTCCCCACCCTCTCCCCTCACTTAGACCCCCCACTATGTCTTGTATTTTCAGTTTTCTCTTTCACTTTGGCCTTAGACATGGCAGAAAGAAAGCACAACAGTGAAAAGCCATGCTATTCTCCACTAGTGAAGTGAAAAATGGTCCAAAACCAAGCTTTCAGAACACACAAATGCTAACCATTTAGTGATTCACAAAAAGTATCTGCACCCCACGTTTTTCACTTTCACTCCTCTGGATGTTGCTTCTCTGCCTATTTAGGGCAGGGGTCCTCAAACTGTGGCCCGCGGGCCACATGCGGCGGTGTGATTGTATTTGTTTCTGTTTTGTTTTTTTACTTCAAAATAAGATATGTGCAGTGTGCATAGGAATTTGTTCATGTTTTTTTTTTAACTATAGTCCGGCCCTCCAACGGTCTGAGGGACAGTGAATTGGCCCCCTGTTTAAAAAGTTTGAGAATGCCTGATTTAGGGCTTTGACGAGCGCAAAGGGGATCTTCCCCCTGTCCCTTTTCCTCCCTTTGCCAAGAGTATATTTCATCACTAGATGGCGTCATGGATCTGAGAATGACAGTGGCTAAACTTCATGGCCTTTGAACTTTTTAATATAAATGCAGTAGCCTTTGCTCCAGAATTTATGATGGAGTGACTTAAAAGTAGCTTTTGCTATACTCTTTAGTGACTTGCAAAAATACCCCCAAAAACATCAAAAAATTTTTTTGAAGGTGCAAAAATATCTTTAAACGACTAAGGATTTGCAAATGGGAAAGTTGTGATGTGATTCCACTGAGTATTCAATAGACACATCTGGTAAGAATTCAAAGGAATCATGTGGTCCTCCTTTATCCCAGGCCTGCAGCAAGGCATTATTTCACTGGAAACAGCTACATCTCGGTATTCCTATTTATAGTAGAAGAATATGCTTTTTCCTTTGTTCAAGAAAATGTATAGTAAAATAATAGAAAGCTGAAACCCAAAGTCTTATTTACTCCTGAGTTTCTAACTCACATCCTTACAGCTTGGGTTTCTATTGTTTTCTTTGACTACTGCCTCTCAATACTGTTTTTTTTCTTTTTTTCTGGTTCCTAATTTTTAACTTTCAGCTATTTTCTGTTGACTCTTTACTATGGAAGAAAAAGATCTAGCCCCTCACACTGTTCCCTGTGCTTCTGCTTCCCACCCCCATCACAAGCTTCAATTCTTTTTAGCACTCAGTAAGGTTAGGTCATGGTGCTTGCATTGCTAGGACTTCGTAAGCATTATTCTCATATTAAACGTGGTAATTAGATTTTCCCTATTGTACAATTTTTTTGTTTATTCTGGAGTTCATAGATAGGTGTATTCTTTTTCTATTTGCTTTTTTTTTTTTAAACACCAATTAATTTCAAAACCATCTTCCAGTAGTGTAAATCTCCTAACATTTATACACACCTGCCGAACCCAGTGTTTTCACTGGCTTGGAAATGTTGCTCCTCAAGTCTCCATCCTCCTGCTCCAGTCTGGGCTGGTTGCCCTCCGGGCCACCTGTACCTCTGTGGTCTTGTGGGTCCTGTGGACCATCATTCTGGGATTTCTCTTTATCTTGGTTCTTGTCAGGTTGACTGTTTTCTGGTCCTGTATGTTTAGCTTTCTTGGGTTTGTTGGGATAGAACACATCCTCCAGCAGCTTCTTGAGAAAGGGTTAATGAGAGTTTTTATTTTTTGAGAATTCACATGTCTGTACACATCTGAACCTTTGAAATAATTTATAATTTGGATGGATAACTAAGTCTAGGTGGGAAAGATTTTTCTTAGGGATTTTGACAGGATTTTTATGTCTGGGAATTAGCAGCCTTAGGCTATTTAGATCAACTTTCCCATGAAAAACAAGTGAAAATGCTGGATCAGTTCACATAAACATGTATTCACACAGACATGTCTGAAAAGCCCTAAATAATAAGGAATTATCAGACTACAATTTAAGGGAGAATAGCAATTCAGAGAGCTAAGTGGAGCCACTTTGTCCTGAGGACATTTACCTAATTTATCTAACAAATTTAACCCCAAGAGTGACCCAAAAGTAACTCCCAGGGCTTTAAGTTGCCTCTGTGTTGAGCAAAACAAGAAAGAACACACCATTCCTGGGAAATTGAAACCATGGACCAATTCTTGCATGGATTTACAATTCAAACTTGTGTCCCTTAGGATAATCCAGAAAGTCTCAATTCATAAATATTTTTTAAAGTGGTCCTAGAGTTAATGGTACCTCTATGAACAGGTCTAGAAGACCGTATCTTCAGATTAGTCTTCAAAGACAACTCAAAACTGTGCTTTCAATGACAAGGAGCTATATGCAGTTAAAAGTAATTACAGTAATATTAACAAACACATAGGAGAAAAAGGTTGACAGAAGCAAAATCCAACAGAAAAGAACAAATCAATGTTTTTAAAAAGGAATAAATAGAAATTTTAGAAAGGAAAAAAAAAAAAGACCTACAGCAATTGAAATTAACCATGCAACTGACCAGTTTAGCAGATTAGACATAGCCAAAAAGTGAATTAGGGAAGTGAAATATATATGGAAAAAATTATCCAGAATGTAACATAGAAAGACAAAATGATAGGACATCTGTATAACAAATTCAAAAGTTTAAAAGCATTCATCCATTGTCTTCTAGTTTCTAGAGTTGTTGAGAAATCTGGTACCATTTTTGATTCCTGATTCTGTGTATATGACTTTCTTTCTTCTTGAAAACTTTCTGAGCCATTAATTACCTTCGGTGTTCTAAAACTTTATAATAATTTTTTTTATAGGACTCTTCTTACTTCATTGGATTGGACACTTGTTGGGCTCTTTCATCTGGAAACTCAAGTTATTCCATTCTGTGAATTTTTTTTTATTATTTCTTCAATAATTTCAATTCTTCTATTTTCTCTGATTTCTCTGTAAACTTTAGAGAGCTTCAAAGAACTTTAAAAGCTGACCATTGTCTTGTGTCAGCTGCCCACTGAGTACTGAGCCTCACTGTGAGACAGCTGGTTTGTCAGTTCATTGTGGGCATCCACATATAGGACTCTATAGGTACCTTTCTTGAGTTGATCAGATTCCCGAGAGAAAAAATCCTGCTGTGGGCTTCTTAAGGGCTATAACTCAAACATCCAGCCTTCTGGAAGCTAAATGGGGGAAAAGGGGCTGTGATTTAACTTTCCAGGATATAGGTTTTTCACTCTACTCTCTGATTTTAGTCTTGCATCTCCGCCCTCAGCTGTAATTCATTTTTCCAGCCCACAGTGTTCTTCAGAGTCAGCCTCCTCAGTGAACAAACCTCCCAGCTGCGTGGGATATGAGGGTACCTATGCTGCATCGCCTATAGGCTTTCCCCAGTCTTCCTGTCCGCAGCCACGTTTCATAGTGCCTGCTACCTCTAATTGCTGAGCCTTTCTGGAGTTCTGTAGTGCACTCCTACTTTCTTCCAAACTTCTCTCATTTCCAACTCAAGTTACAGCTTTCTTTGCTCTCTTAGGTCATTTACTGCTTATCTATTTGCTCTTTAACTTCCAGACTTTGCTATTATTTTCTCACTCTCTTTCATAGGTTTCTGGTTTTTTAAAAACCTCAGTAATGTCATCTTCTTGGCACTTTAGAAGGAAGGAAGGTCCGCATATGTATTCAATGTATCCTTTTAACCGTAAGTTCCTGGAAATATTTGTCTTTATCTTTTGCATATTTACTTCCATGTTTCAGATTTTGGAATGCATATTACTAATATTTATGAAAACCTTAATAGTTTCTTTTCTCTAGTGATATTCTTATTTTCTGTAACATTTTAGGTGCCTGGCTGAGAATGCTGGAGATGTTGCATTTTTGAAAGATACCACCATCTTGCAGAACACTGATGGTAGGTGAAGATGTTTCCTTTTCTCCTTCAAAGCAGACTCTTTGGCATCACAACACATTTTAGTATTCAGATTTGGAATTGGAAAGTTATTATAACATTTTCCAGACTTTTGATTAAAAGTATGCCAGCATTTTTTATCTAAGTAGGCAATATGGTAACAGCTGTAGGTGTCACATTGATTTGGAAACACCCCCCCCCCCCATAATCAGTAGCAAATGTCTCCCTGGCTTTGTCTAGTAAATTGCAGAAACACATCATCTGCCTGCACCAGATCAGACATGCCTATGGGAAACGTGCGGATAATACTAAGAAACTGAACATATGAAAATAAAGTTTCCCTTTTTAAAAAAGGAAGTAGAGACCATTATTCAGCCCCATGTGAGTCCTTGGTTTGAAAACTACTTGGGATGGCCAGGTATGGTGGCTCATGCCTGTAATCCTAGCACTCTGAGAGGCCAAGGTGGGTGGATTGCCTGAGCTTATGGGTTTAAGACCAGCTTGAACAAGAGTGGGACCCTGTCTCTAAATATAACCAGGCATTGTGGCAGGTGCCTATAGTCCCAGTTGCTTGGAAGCTGAGGCAAGAGAATTGCTTGAGCCCAAGAGTTTGAGATTGCTGTAGCTATGACACCACAGCACTCTATTGAGGGTGACAAAGTGAGACTCTGTCTCAAAAAAAAAAGAAAACTTCTTGGGAGTTGGTGGGGACAAAATCACAGGCAGTTGCAGTTAACGGAAGATAATCTATGAGCCAATGTCTGAGCAATCACTCTCTCTTCTGATCTCTGGTGAGAAAAATAATGATCAAATTCAAAGCTCTTCATCATTTGCTACTTTCCAAACTCAATCATTCCCTGTAGGTTCCACCTAGCCCCACCCATCCCTCAGCCTAGGCAGATGACCGGCAGTTTTGTTCCCTAGAAAGAACGGCCTCTGGGGCGGCGCCTGTGGTTCAGTGGGTAGGGTGCCGGCCCCATATACCGAGGGTGGCGGGTTTGAACCTGACCCTGGCTAAACTGCAACAACAACAACAACAAAAAAGCTGGGCATTGCAGCAGGTGCCTTTAGTCCCAGCTACTCAGGAGGCTGAGGCAAGAGAATCACTTATGCCCAGGAGTTGGAGGTTGCTATGAGCTGTGACACTACAGCACTCTACAGAGGGTGATAAAGTGAAACTCTGTCTTACAAAAAAAAAAAAAAAAGAAAAGAATAAAAAAAGAACTGTCTCTGCTCTCCACCTCTCCTTCAGTGATCTCTGCAGTCACAGCCACCTCTCCCTTCTCTTCCCGCCCTTCCTTGTGGCTCTGGGGACAGGGATTAAAGTCAGACCCGCCAGTCTAAAATTATTTCAATATCAAATAGAAGAATCTAAGAGAAAGAACAAAGTGTTTTCTTATGGGGCAAGAGCAGAAAGCCAAGCAGAAGCCTGAACAATGAACCTGCATTTGTACACACACAGAAACGTACAGTTAGATTTAGCATCTATGAACCCTTCCAACCAAATATCTCCAGGGATCTGATCGATGTCAAATTTAATTTTAAGGTTCTCTGATACTTTGCAACTTTATTTTATTGGAATGAATTAAACATAGTTGATAAACCCTGTATGGGTTCCTGTCTTTTCTCCGGTTGCACTAAGAGCATTTGAATATGAAAGGAAAGTGAAAACAATTCCTTCTTGAATATAAACCAAGAATATAAACTATTCTTTTTCTGGAACTCACTGGGAAATATGGCATAGGTAGAGGAATTTTTTTTCTAAAATATTAAAAGGGAACTCTTAACAGTTGTATTAAGATAGAATTCACTTCCTACAAAACTCACCATTCAAAGTGTACAACTCCTTGGTTTGAGCACATTCACAGATTGTACAATCACAATCCAACTCCAGAAGGCTCAGGTCCCCTGTAAAGAAAGCTCCTCGCCTATCAGCAGTCACTCTCCCCTTTCCTGCTGCCCCCTTCAGTGCTGGCAACCATCAGTTCACTTTCTGGCTCTGTAGATTTCCCTATTCTGGACATTTCGCACACAGGAAGTCATACGATGTGCAGTCTTTTGTTACCGGCTTCTTTTACTTAGCACCCTGTTTACGAG
The DNA here is from genome assembly GCF_027406575.1 of Nycticebus coucang. Classification (NCBI taxonomy): domain Eukaryota; kingdom Metazoa; phylum Chordata; class Mammalia; order Primates; family Lorisidae; genus Nycticebus; species Nycticebus coucang. The sequence continues at coordinate 91,449,571 of NC_069787.1, read as the reverse complement.
GTTCATCCATGTTGCATTATATACCACCCATTCACCCCCTTTTGTTGCTGAGTAATATGTACGTATTTCATTGTATGGACACAGCACTAATATTTTATTTTATTTCAAAATATTTAGGGGTACAAGTGTTTTTGGTTACATGGATTGCTTTTGTAATGCTTGAGTCACAGCTGTAAGTGTGCCCATCACCCACATAGTGCTCATTGTACCTGTTGGGTAGCTTTTCACTCCTCTCTTCCCTCCCCCCTTCCCTGTTGGATTGTCACTGAGTTTTATATCCCTCTGCGCACATGTATGCTCACCAGTTAGTTCCAATTTAATAGCGAGGACATGTGGTATTTGTTTTTCATTCTTTAGATGCTTCACTTTGGATAATGGTCTCCAGTTCCATCCAAATTGTTGCAAAAGGCCTTCATCAATTCATCCTTTTTATGGTGGGATAATACTTCACCATGTACATATATCATATTTTGTTAATCCGCTCATGAACTGATGAACACTTGGGTTGATTCTACATCTTTGCAATTGCGAATTGTGCTGCAATAAACGTTCCAGGGCAAGTGTCTTTTTGATAAAATGACTTCTTTCCTTAGGGTAGATACCTAGGAGCAGGATTGTTGGATCGAGTGGTAGGTCTATGTTTCATTCTTTGAAGAATCTCCATACTGTTTTCCATAAAGGTTGTACTAATTTGCAGTCCCACCAACAGGTATAAGCATTCCTCTCTCCCTGCATCCATGCCAGCATCTATTACAGTGTTTTTCAACCTTTTTTTTTTTAATCTCACAGCACACTTGAACCTATCTATAATTAAACTTCCACAGCACACTTAAATTATTTTGATCAATAAAGAGAGTAGAAAAAAAGAATGTAATTACTGTTCTTTAAACTTCTTTTGAAAATAATTTAATCAATTATCTTAAAAATTTTCGCAGCACACCTAAGATCCTCTCACATCAGGCTAGTGTGCCACAGCACACTATTGTTTTTGGACTTTTTGATGAAAGCCATTCTAACAAGGATAATGTAATGTCTCACTGTGGTTTTAATTTGCAGTTCCCTGATGATTAGTGAATTGAGCATTTCTTCACATGTTTATTGGCCATCTGTCTGTCATCTCTTGATGACATCTTTTGAACAGCTTCTGTGCATGTCTTTTGCCCACTTTTTATTGGGGCTGTTTGTTTTTCCCTTGCTGATTTGCTTGAGTTATTTGTAGATTCTGGTTCTTAGCACTAATGTTGTGTATACATGAAGTCTATATGCCCCGTGCAGAACAAAGCTTCATTTTCTCTCCCTCACATCGCCACAACCCCAGTGTGTTCAGTTGAGAGGCCAGTGGGATGGCCACATCCACGGGGAAAGACTCCTTGGCTAAGTAGGACTGTGAGGCTGACACCACTTTCTCTCTCTTCCCAGGAAAGAACACTGAAGAATGGGCTAAGAACTTGAGGCTTGAGGACTTTAGCCTGCTCTGCCTCGATGGCACCCGGAAGCCTGTGTCTGAGGCTAAGGGCTGCCACCTGGCCATGGCCCCAAATCATGCTGTGGTATCTCGGGTAGATAAGGTAGAACATCTTCAACAAGTGCTGTTCACACAGCAGGTAGGACTGCCAGGGCCTCCGGCTCTTTCTTATCAGTGTGGACTCCTGTTAGGTGGGGAGGTCACAGAGCAAGGTGAACCAGCCCACTGAGGCCTTTCTTCCTAGTCCCTCTGTGTGAAGCCAAATGTGACGGGGTTTGCTTCATGCTGTGGAGCTGCCCAGAGTCTCAACAAGAACAACAGAGGCTTTTGACTCTAGGCTTTCTGGCACTTAATTTCTTTCCTGAGTCTGTGCTCCAGGGCTTGTTGCAACTCACTGCTTGGTTCAGAGATGGTTACTGTCTGGGTCCCTCCATTGTTCTTCCGGCAAATTAGGGAGGTGACTGAGCCTCCCTCCTGCACTCAGGAAAGAGTATGGTGAGGCTTCCTCAACCTGAGCTGACACTGCTCTAGGCAAGGCCTCTGAGAATGCAAACTCAGAACAACTTGCTCTATAGATTTAGGGCTATATGAATGTGATTTGAAGGAAATCCTAAAATTTCCTTAAGATTTGGGATTCTCTATTAGAACTTGTGTTTTTATACTACATCATGTCCCTGAGCGTGCTGTTGAAGATGACAGCCCCGGAATAGTAATGGCCACAGTAACTGCCTTTATGGAGACCTCACTACGCACACTTGCTGTGCGGGAGGGAGACCTGCCATCACTGGGTGTTTGGCTGTCTCCCTCCCAGGTGGGAGCCCTGGGTGTGGAGGAGGAATTGTGGCTGAAGGAGGCAAAGGGAGCTGCCTTGGCACTGGCCTGGCTACTGGCAGAGACTGGATTTTCCCATGCAGACTGCCTTTCTAGGAGAGCTGCTTTTAAGAATGTTCTAGGTCAGTGGTTCTCAACCTGTGGGTCATGACTCCTTTTAACTGTATTAAAGGTTTGCAGCATTAGGAAGGTTGAGAAACACTGTTCTAGGTGATCATCTTTGGGGCTAGATCTCAAAAATCCTCGGCTATCTCTTCATTACCCGTAAGAAGCTCTGTGAGAAAAGGTCACAGATGGCGAAGGAAGGAAATATGGCAGGAGATGACCTGAGAAGTGGTGGGGGGCCTGGGCACTGCCCACATTTGGACTGCCACCAGGAACGAGGTGGAACAACTCCAGAACTCAGCTCCTTTTGCCCCACCTGGGTTTTCCCAAGCTGGTCCTGGATGGAAGAAATACCCCTGGCTTCCCCTAATTCTTAAGCCCTCCTCTTTTTCTTGACTACCCACTTACTGTCTTCCCTTTTGCCTCAGGCTAGGTTTGGAAGAAATGGATCTGACTGCCCGGGCCAATTTTGCTTATTCCAGTCTGAGACTAAAAACCTTCTGTTTAATGACAACACTGAGTGTCTGGCCAAACTCCATGGCAAAACAACATATGAAGAATATCTGGGACTACAGTATGTCACAGCCATTGCTAATTTGAGACGATGTTCAACTTCCCGTAAGTAGACCCTTGGTAGCATCACTGAACCCACCAGGTGTGAAGGCCACGGCTTAAGGGCCAAATAGCACTGTAGGAATGAAGATGGGTGTTAAAATGCTAAGGCAGTATAACGTCTCCTACTTTATGAAATTATAATCTCATTGACAGTGTGAAAGAATTAGAGAATAAAATAAAACAGTATGTAAAATACTAAATTTTTATAATGCAGATTGTGACTGTCATGAAGTTTTTGGAAACTGATAATCCATTTTATTCAGTAAAATGAAATGTGTCTATATACATGTGAATCGAGAAATGACAAACTCTGGTTTCTAGACTGTTACCATAGATACCAACCATACAGAATATGAATTCTCGAAAAATCAAGACAAACCCAACAAAGAACTATTATCAGGCTACAAATGAAACTAGTGCTAAGGCTGAGAAACCCTTGTCTATATTGACTCACAAATCAGGTCACTGTGATACAGGTAAAGACCACACTTTAAGAAATCCAGCTATAGGACCATTCTTGTGAGCAGCCGGCTCGGGACTGCACAGACCACATACCTCTTGAGGGCAGGGCCTTCTGTCCAGCTGTGTCCCCAGAACTCAGCGCAGTGACTCACACAAAGCACGTGTTCAGCAAGTATTTGTGAATGAGTAGAGGAACGCTTCTGCAAACATTTGCTCGAAGCTGACATCCCTTGTTGTTCACATTCCAGAAGAAGTTAGAGGACAATCAATGTCTTGTGAACTTGAGAGTGTGACCTTGAAGCAGTTAGAGGCAAATGGGGTGGGGTGATTGTGTCCTACAGACCAGAACAGAGAAATACCCTGGCTGTGAGGGCCAGACTTGTGCTCCCTTGAGCACCCAGACTTCTCTGAGTAGGGGAGCGGTGAAAACATGAGTGTGGCAGAGAAAACTCTGTCTCAGCATCCTCCTTGACTGATTGATTTTAAAAATTGATTTATTGATTTAAAGAAAAGAAATCCATTTCTGAGTTTCCTGCTATCTTGTGTCCCACAGCCCTCCTGGAAGCCTGCGCTTTCCTCAGGAAGTAAAACTCAAGAAGATGGCCTGGCCTCCCCAGGGAGCCTCCAACCCTTCCTGCTTCGTATTTTCAGCCTTGTCCCCTGTGCTGGGGCCTCACCCTCTTGTACCAGGGCAGTGTTTGCCAATCCATCCATGCACTATTCTTTGCTTTCATCTTAGCAAGAAATAAAATTAGAAAAATTTTTTACTTTCTTCTCAAAAAGCGTCCTTCTTCTCTAGAATTTTACTCTGAAATCTCGTGTCTGAACAAGTGCCTGCACATTGGGCCTTTCCTTCCAAGTCTTCCAGGCCCAGCTCCTCCTCTATCCTGCAGGCTCAGGTGCCCAGTGCTCTGGGATGGAAGGCCAGGCCAGTCCAAGGAGCTGAGCTGTTTTTCCAAAGGGATCTGGTTGGTTATTCACATAGTGTCTCAGTATGTGTGTGTGTATGTGCCTGGGAAGGTGTGCGTGTGTCTGTTTCTCAGGCAGGGCCATCCCAAACACAAAATGCCAAGGTCTTACCTTGGAAACCTCAGAATGAGAACTAGATTCTTTCAAGTGAGAACCAACATCTCCTAATCCAAAGGGGACAAAACAAGAATCAGTTCTCTTCAAATGAGTACCAACATCTCCCAATTCCTCCCAGGCTCCCTGGGAACCACAAATGAGCTCCAAATCTAAACCAGTTTCCCTAGTTCCACTGAACTTCATGACTTCCATCCCAAATGGCCCCTCCAAACAAATCCAACAGGAAGATCTAAAAACCCCCCAAATGGGTGGGATCAGGATCTCGGTATGCATGCTGGGGAACTTAAACAACTGGCCAAGGCTGTCTAGACACTACCCAGGTCTGTTTCCTTCTCCTCAACAAATTTCATATTGGTTGGATCTGCAACCAAATCAGAGAAGAGAAAGATGGGTGTTCCCAGAGCTAATCAGGCTCTGGCAGCTGCTGGGGGCAGTCCTCACTCTCTTACCTGAAAAGGTGATGGTCATGCCCATGGCCTGGCCCAGGGCTGCTCTCTACTGCTTCCTATTAGCAGTCGTGATGTCCCTTTCCACTGGGACACTGATGGGCCCACCGAGTGATGCCAAATTCTGTCACTGAAAGCTTGGCATTTGTCCCTAGGGCTGCATCAGAAGAACGAGGACAAGTGGTTGAGGAAAAGGAAAGAGAAGTTTATTAATTTGCCAACAACTGAGGAGAATGGCAGACTCCCATCCCAACGTGCCACTGTCAATCATCATAAGCAGAAATACACAGCTTTTAAAGGGAGGGTTAAATTGTGGTACATGTACACCATGGAATATTATGCAGCCTTAAAGAAAGATGGAGACTTTATCTCTTTCATGTTCACATGGATAGAGCTGGAACATATTCTTCTTAGTAAAGTATTTCAAGAATGGAAGAAAAATACCCAATGTACTCAGCCCTACTATGAAGCTAATTTAGGTTTATGAAAGCTATAACCCAGTTACAACCTAAGAATAGGGGGAAGGGGGAAAGGGAGGGGAGGGAGGGGGGAGGTGGGTAGAGGGAAGGGGATTGGTGGGATTACACCAGCGGTGCATCTTACAAGGGTATATGTGAAACTTGGTAAATGGTGTGTGAAGCTAGTGAATGATGCCCCATGATCATATCAATGTACACAGCTATGATTTAATAAAAAAAAATAAAGAAAATAAAAAAAATAAAGGGAGGGTTTTCAGCTTCAGGGTACTGTACTGTTGGGGGCTCTGATTGTACATTTGGTGGTTCTAATTCATCTCATTTTCAGCAAAAACAATCTCATGCCTGGGCCTCCTGGACACCAGGGTGATTCTGTGGAGCTGTCTCCTGTGGTACAAAGAACAAGGGACACTCTCCTGCCTCTCCCAACAACTGGTCTGAGGCAGATGCAGGTTTTAGTTCTCAAAAAGGGTGGGTGGGGTTTTTAAAGAGACAGAAAATATTTTTACCCCGTTTTCAAGTCCTTCTCTCTGTTCCATGTTAATCTCTGGTCACTGGTTTTATACTTACTTTCCCCCACCACACTTTTTGAACCATAGTCTAAACTGTCTTTCAATTTCTTCCTTTTTGTTCTCTCTTTCCCTGACTGTAGTTCAACAGAATTCATGGGAACATCTGCACCTCGGATACTCGTTCATAAAACATAGGGAGCGTAGCACTCACCAGGCCCTGGGGCCGCTGTGGGTATGAGCACTCTCTGCTTTTTCCCTTGAAAATGACCTCTTACTGGGCTATGACCTCCCTGTTCCATAGCAGGTTGTTACTACTATTTGAGCAGAAATTGAAAACAATACCAGAAGCTGCATCTGAATTTTAGTGTGGAACCAGAGCGTCCATCTTAAAGGAGAAATCTGTTAGGGAAGCATGCTGTGAGGCCACTTCAGTGGAGAAAAGTGAGTCCTCTACCTCAAAGTGCGAGGTTCGTTAGAGCCTCATAGAGCCGACTTGCTTTACTAAACAAGCAGGGGAACTTACAGTTGGCCACGGTGGGGAGGGGCATGGAGATGGCAGGAAAGCCTGCATGGAAAGGACGAGGGGGGGCCCCCACAAAACGGCAACTCAGACCCTAAGGAAGGCTGCGCCATGGCGACAGTTCCTGCCCACCATGGATAGGAGTTTCATGGGGGATGCCTAGAAAGATTGACAACTAACCTTGCTGGCTATGGTGCCCCTTTGGGGAATATCCAGGACATCCAGGCCAGGGTCTGCCTGTGGGGAAAGCATGTGGTGAGAGGACAGTGGCCCCGAGAGGGGATGATGGTGAAGATAATAGTTGAGGGAACAGCTGGGACATGGAAGTGAGAGGTGGCAGGGTGAAGGGAGGCCTCGGAGACCCCGGGGATTCTGAGGGAGGCCCTGGGCCTTCTGTAGGCCAGGAGATAGGCCCAGGATTTAGTATTTGAATTTTAAAGGAAAATCTTAATTCAAAATGTTTGAGGATGTAGGGACTCTTGGGGAAGACAGGACAGGTGGAGACAAGGAAAAGAAGGTGCATTTCCCCAGCTCAGCTTTGCCAGGATGACAGTCAAAGCTTTCTAGTCATTGGAAGGAAGTTTGACACAGCTGAGAGACTTTCTGTTCTTCCCTGTCGAGCTGAGAAAAGGCCTGAGGGTGCCATTTCCTGGTCATCCTCCAATACAGTATTTCAAGTTATTAAACTGTTGGAGTGCATCTGCTCCTGCACTCTCTACACACCCAGGGGTATGGGGAGAAGGGAGATGAAGCAAAGAGAATGCAGCGGTGAGATGCTTTGTTTCAGGGGCCTTTCCCCCCAGGACCTCTGAAGACCTTTCTCAGCTCTCCCCTTCCTCTCCCGGCGGCCGCTCTGGGCATAGTGGTCTAACTCTAACATACTTTGCAGAACTGCTTTTTACTGAGCCTGACCTTTTAAGAGGAAGTCAAGCCTTTGTCATCTCCCCTGTGTGGAATTACCCTGCGATATATGTAAAGTTTCAAAGCAAACAGGACCACTGGCAGGGCCAGCTTTATAGGAAGAGACCTGTGCTGACATGTGCACACACACGGGATGAATGTGCACATATGTGTACCCATGTGCACACACGCACAGGAAGGGGTGCATGGGACAGCACAGGAAAATATTCCTAACAGGCAAAGGCTGCCCTGCCCACCCACCCAGGCCTCTGTGCAGTTCTAGAGAGCTGCCTTTTGCCCAGGTATGTCCTGTCTCTTGAGGGGAGCACAGCCTGGCAAGCAGAAGGGTTGGAATTTGGCCCCATGTAACCCTGGTCAGGAGGCCACTGTCAGGGGGCTCTCCCTCCACACACTGCGTAGGCCACCCCGGCAAGAGAAGACTGACCAGGTACAGGATGCTGCGCCCCTCCCCCGGCACTTCCTGTGATATTTCACAATTTATCCGGCATTGATGACACTTCCCCATCCAGAGAGCACTGTGGTGGCTTCCAAGACTAGGTTCCATGCAGGGGGGTCATTCACATTTTATTTTAGACCTCCCACCTCCCCATTGCCAAGCCTCACAAACCACCAGGCACACTCAGTAGCCCAGTAACAGCCCTGGGTTCCCCTGCTCTGGGCCACAACTCTAAGACTTTTTGGGCACACCCTCTTTCCATCTTTATATCCGTCTCCTGTGACCTCAAAGACCCAAATCTTCCTCTTCTTATTGAATCAAAAAAAGAGTTTTATTTAATCCTTGAATTTGCAAACAATTCCAATGAATGTTTTTTTCTTTTTTTCCACCAGGGTTTGAAGACCCTGCCTCTGCCCCATGTGATAAAACCCCCTATTTCTTTTTACCTTCTTTTTCTAGTCATAAAATCCAACTCACCATTTTCCATCGAAAGCTAAACCTTTGTTTTACTTATAGTCATGAACAATGTTGAACTCACCTAATGAAGAAACCAGGGGAAGCTGTGGGAGTGTGGTGGGAGCTGTTGAGGGCCTTGGTCCGGCTGCAGACAAGGCCGAGTGCCCCGAGTTAGCCCCGCTGGTTCCCTGCTTCGTGCTTATGTGCCTTTAAACACACGAAAAACAATGAAAACCAGACCGGACGTTCTATTGATAATTATCTACATGTAGCATTTATATAAAATACGACAAGTGAAAAATATGCCATCAGAAGAAGGGACATTGGGGTTACAAACCTTCTATTTACAAAATTTTTTAAAATTAAATCATAACTATATACATTAATGCATTTATGGGGTACAACATGCTGATTTTATATTTGGAATGCTTACATCAGACTGGTTAACACAGCCTTCACCTCACGTACTTAATTATTGTGTTAAGACATTTATACTCTACACCTGAGAGATTTGACATGTACTCTCGCAATATGTACCATAGGTGTGGTCCCACTGATTCCCATCCCTCCATCCAACCTCCTCTCTCCCCACCCCTCCCCCTTCCCTTCCCTCTTTCATCCTGGGCTATAGTTGTGTTTTATCTTTCATGTGAAAGTGTGGGTGATTATACATTGATTTCATAATAGTACTGAGTACATTGGATACTTTTTCTTTTCTTGAGATACTTTACTAAGAAGAATATGTTCCAGCACCATCCATGTAAACATTAAAGAGGGAAAGTCTCCATATTTTTTTAAGGCTGCATAAAATTCCATGGTGTACATATACCACAATTTATTAAAAAGAGGCTCAACTCACCAGTAATAAGGTGATCATTTTTCTTTGGTTAGAGTAACACAATTTAAAATTAAAGTTATTAATGATACTTGGTATTGTGAGGAGTGATGAAAGAAGTGATCTTATGGCAGGACTGAATTTTTTTTTTTTTTTTTTAGATAGTCTCTGACTTTATCACCCTCAGTAGAGTGCCATGGCGTCACAGCTCAGAGCAACCTCCAATTCCTGGGCTTAGGCAATTCTCTTGCCTCAGCCTCCCGAGTAGCAGGACTACAGGCATCTGCCACAGCGCCTGGCTATTTTTTGTTGCAGTTTGGCTGGGGCCGGGTTTGAACCCGCCACCCTCCGTATATGGGGCCAGCACCCTACTCACTGAGCCACAGGCACGGCTCAGGACTGAATATTTTTATAGCGTTTTAGGGACAGTTGAGCAGCATCTGTCAACACTTTAGGTGAGAACATTCTCTGCTGCTGATGCCACAGCACCCATCCCCAGGGGTGGATGAACCCTGGAGCTGCGACTGGCCAGCTGCACAGCTGCCAGGGTGCTCTGCTGCGGGCACCTGCAGGCCTCTTCACTGGTAGCATGGATTCACCTCCCTGTGGTGCTGTGAGCCTCCCGCAACGTCACACTAGGTGGAATGCCATGTGTCTTGGGAAAGCGGATGGAGGGCCTGAGGTGGCGCATACATTTTTCTTAGGGAATTAGCTTTTACTCTTAAAGGGTATCCAGAATTGTTTGACGGACCATTGTTTTCAGAAGCAACTACAGGCCAGTCCTGAGCAAGAGAAAGAAGTGGCCCATGCAGCAGGACATCTGAAACCCAGTCCCTGCTTTGGGGCTGCGTGGCTGTGTGACCTGGGTAAGTCCGTTCACTTCTCTGGGCTCAGCTTTCTTTGTGGGTAAAATCAGGAGGTTGGGCTTGTTCTCTCCACAGCTTTCTTACAGATAGAGTCTGATTGCAACCTGAGGGACATTTTAAAATTTGTCCTTGTGGTCAACTGCTATAGATTAAATGTTTGTATCCCCTCTGCCTAGAGCTGTTCTCCAGGTGGGACCCTTTCAGCGGGCCTGCGAGGTCAACCTGTTTTCAGAAATAACTAAGAAGTTTTTTCTCTCTTTTATAATCTCACAACTAGAATTTTCCAGAGGCTATTTGGCATTTGGTATTCCAACAGATTGGATGAAGAATCCAGCTTCTTTTATTAAAGTCAGACTTTAAAAGGAATTTGCAAAAATGTAAAGAAACACCTTTCTTGTCCCTTAATTTTTTTCTTTTGGAAAATACAGATATTTTTCCTAATAATATTTATGTTACTATGTAAGGGGCTTACACATTATTGTTTAAAAAACTCAATTAAGGTTGTAAACATTTCAAATTTTTGTGGTTAGATTTCTAACACTATAACTAGCCCACATAAACAAAAGCTCTATGGTATCCTCAATTTCTAAGCACATACAAAGATTCTAATATCCAGAAAGTTTGTGAACTACTGCCCTACAACTCTGCCTGGGTGCACAAGGAGAAGTATGGGGAATGTCCAGTTGGGAGACCAAACAGAGTGGAAATATCGATGCCTGTGATCAAAAGAGAAGATAAATAAATTGTGGCTTATTTCTACAGTAGGCGCCACGCAGGAGTGAATGGGTCAGTGTCTGCCATTGCAGATACCGCAAAATGAATCGGAGGAGGAAGTACTAGATTATGAGATTATTTACATAATTTTAAAAACATGGTTACAATACTCTGTTCTGCTTATGAGTATCTGTGGTGAAAACAAAAAACCATGAACCAGAGGGGGTGAACAGGTGTACAAGGTGCCAGGCAGGTGCTTTCTTACCCAAAGCCCAAACTGCACAGCCTGCTCTTACTCTGTGAGCAGCTCCTGGGTGAGGCCTTGGCTGGAGACAGTGAGGGGCTGGTCCCTGCCCTTCCCCGTGCACCTGGCATGACAGGAAACTGAGACTGCTCTGTTTTTAGGGTATACTGCTGGTCTTGCCAAATGCGAACAAGCAGCTTCTGATGTTTTTTATTAACAGGATCAGAGAAAAGAAAATTTGCCAGCTGCATACCAGGAGCCAGGGGAAGTGCTTGTTTGCTCCACTGTCTTCTTGGTCTGACATGGCAGGAAGACCTTACTGGATTATTAATGTTCCTAGCTTAGTACCTGGATCATCCTTCAGGAGCTTTTGATTTTCAACACACTCTCAATCATGTTAAGAATGTATAGATCATCATTCCCTATAAACTCCATATTTTCATTTTGAAAGAGTTCATCCCTGACAGATTAGTCTACATTTTCTAAAATTCCATATAAGTGGAATCATAAAATAAATATTCTTTTAAAGAAATATGTCTTCCTTCACTCATTTTGAGATTTCATACATGTGGTCTGTAAATATCTGAAGATAAGTTCATTTCCTCTGACATTTCTGTCCTACGTATAACAAAAGTGGGTGGAAAGTTCTACAAGTTCATGAAGAAAATTTCTCTGTCCTTTATTCTTCTCTTCTTAAACTTTTCTAACCTTCTTGCCCTTCAACATCATTCTGGATGAGATTGTGCTCCCCGCGGGGTCTCCGCCTCCATCCTTGGTCAGTGATGAAGGAGAGACGCTGTGGTCCACAGGCATCCTGCATTTGATCTGGCAAATCTTCTTGGGAGATGTAGCAGAAACATGGGCACTAGGTCACCCCAGAGAAAGGCTCGCAGTGCCTTTCCAAGACGAGTTACAGTAATATAATGGACCAACTGATGAATCTTACAGACTTTTTAAATAACTATATTAAGTATAGTTGACATATAATAAACCACATAGTTAAGACATATAGTAGCATATGTGTTTCACATTGGTATATGCCAGTGAAACCATCACCACAATCAAAATAGCAAACATATCCACCATCCCCCCAATTTCCCTGTGCCTCTTTGTAATCTATCCTTTCCCCCTTACCTTCACTATCTTTGGAGCCACTGAATGAATTAGTGAATTAGTTTGAATTTTCTAGAATTTCATATCAATCTAAATGGAATCTTAAATAAATACTCTTCAAAAAATCTGGCTTCCTTCACTCAGCATTTTGAGATTTCATGCAGGTGGTCATGCGTGTCAGTCGTTTGTTCCTTTTGATTGGTCAGCAAAATTCCACCATGAAAGTGTCACTGTTTGCTCATCCATTCCCCTGTGGATGAATGTGCACCCCTCACTGAGCCCTTGCAGCCGAGTCCTCTCTTTGGGCCGAGTTGGATTGTTTCCAGTTCGGGGCTTCATAAATAAGCTATTATGAATATCTGTGTATAAGCCTTTGTATGGATGTACATAGTCATTTCTCTTGGGTAAACACTTAGGAGCAAAATGGTTTGACTTTTTATGACATTGCCAGATTTTTCCAAAGTGGATGCAGCATTTTACATCCCCACCAGCAGTGTTTGAGAGTTCTAGTTTTCCCACATCTTTCTGAAGCTAGAAAAACTGCCATTAAAAATGTCATCATTAGTTTCTTTCTTTTCTTTTATGGTGGGTGACTAGCATTTGCTTTTGGAATACAGGGATCCTTTGCTCTGGGAAGAAACCATGAAGGACTTCTTTTGGTTATACCTGTTACCTGAGCTCGCTTCAGCTTAGCTTGAGGCCAGACTCATAGTCCCTGAAAGAGAGGACTCAGCCGCAAGGGCTCAATGAGGGGTGCAAGGGCCAGAGAAGAAGTTTTCATCCTGGGTTCAGCAAGACTGAAATCACTGGCGTAAGTCCTTTAGTTCCTCTTCTTAATTCTTCTCCAAATGACAGCTGCTTCATTTATCCTCTCTGTTCCCCTCTATCACACTCCCCACTCACACCTCCCCAAACCCCTTTCCTTTTCTGAGCAATTTATCCCTTTCTCTAAATTATACATTGTCTTCAGCACAGGACCAAACTCCTTAGTTAGCTGAGTTCTTTCTCCTTAGGACAATGGTTCTCAGAGTGAAGTCCCCAGACCACCAGTATCAACATCCTCTGGGAATTTGTTAGAATAGCACATTCGGGGAACCCATTCCAGATGTACTGAATCAGAAACACCGGGCCCAGCAATCTGGGTTTCAACACAGCAGTTCTGATGATGTGTGCTAATGTTTGAGACTCACTGCCATAGAATCTCGTTTGGAGCCATTTATTGTTATTTCAGCATGTCACGTGAGGTTCTCCTCCACCATCCTAACAAGCTTTTCATATATTTCATCTAACACAAATGGAGGTCTTTGCTTATGAGGTAGTACATGAGAGTTCTGATGTTTGGAAAACAAGACTTTCTCCATTTGGTTTCATCACTATCCAGCAAATTTCCATCCATTATTCTTGAGGAAGAAATCAAGGACCCTTTTGGTCATCTAGTGATGAACTTTCAGTAGTTCAGAGGTCTCCATGTGTCCCTATTTGCGCCCAGTGATTTTAGTTAGGGAGAAAGCAGCCTCCTGTGAAGGAGGGACAGGGACTCACTTGTCTCTGAACATATGCCTGATTCTGGGAGGGGAGCAAGGCCGAGCTGGCACTCTGGAGTGCAGCCAGAGTGGGTGACCTGGTTAGACCTGCAACAGGTGTCAGTGCTAAGCCTCAGTTCTCTCCAGTGCAGGCAAGATTCCGGGCCAGCATGAGGCAGCCAGTCCAGGCCCTGTGTCTGCAGGATGTAGCCACGAGCAATGGCTGTGTCATATCAGCAGGGCAGTGGTGGCTTGGAGGCCTCAAGAACCAGGGACAAGGTTATCAGGAAACTGGTGACTGTATAGTCTGGCTCTGAACACCAGAGACAGAAGGACAGCTTTAGAATCAAGTATGAGCCACATTTATAGGTGTAGAAGGGTCTCAGGGGACATAGATAACCCTATGTAACAAGTGGGTCTTCTGCTGATGTGGCAGGTGGGAGCTGTACTCTACTGACTCAGCTATAGAAAGGAAGTGAGACGATTTTGTAGTTACAGGCTGGTGAGGCCTCAGGTATGTGTTCTACTTAAAAGGAAATGGTAATTCATTTTGTTAGACATTTCTTTTTTTTTTTTTTTTGTAGAGACAGAGTCTCACTTTATGGCCCTCGGTAGAGTGCCGTGGCATCACACAGCTCACAGCAACCTCCAACTCCTGGGCTTAAGCGATTCTCTTGGCTCAGCCTCCCGAGTAGCTGGGACTACAGACGCCCACCACAATGCCCGGCTATTTTTTGGTTGCAGTTTGGCCAGGGCCGGGTTTGAACCCGTCACCCTCGGTATATGGGGCCGGCACCCTACTGACTGAGCCACAGGTGCCGCCCTTGTTAGACATTTCTAAACATAAGCATCTTTGTGGCTTTACAATTTTCTGAGCCTCTGTAGCCTTTAAGATAAAGTAGGAGGAAACAGAAATGTTGGGGAGCTCACAGGTTGGGGGACTGGGAGTATGGCAAGTAGCCAAGAGAACTTCATAGGTTGCTTCAAATGTGGTGGAGTTGTTTTGAAAAGTAATTATTAATTGTCTTAAGATACATTTAATACATGTTTTGAAATATATTTATTTTGTTGCCCAATGTTTGGAATATTGGCCTGCTGGACAAAGCACACATTCTGGAGCAAACAGAACCTGGATTAGTGTCTCAGTCCTGTCCCTTTCGAGTTGTGTGAACTCTGCGTGGAATCCCATCACACTCCAGACACGCAGGGAGAGTGGAAGGCGCTCATGTGCCTGAGACAAATTCCGTGCTTAGCAAATGTTTGCTCATCCCCTCCTTCCTGTATCCTATTTTACATACACCTGCATAAAAAACACAAAACAATGCAAAGAGACAAAAATCAACATTTACTTGTCTTGCCATTGATGAATGCCACCTCACAGTTGGGTGGATTGGCCAGAATCGTCTCCTGATGGACCTTGTGCAGACGCCTCATTGGGCTGAAGTGCCGCGCTAATACGCAGATGGAAAAGGTGCCCGAGGTTTTTCCTAAACTCTTTGTCGAGAAACACACAGAGGAGAGGGTTGACGCAGCAGTGAGTGGTGGCGATAATTCTTGTTATCTGAACACTTCTGTCCAGGCTGTAGCTGCTCTCGCAGTCATGCAGGGAGAAGTTTTCTTTGAAAGCAGACAGGAAGAGCGCAACATTGTAGGGTGCCCACATCAGAAGGAAGACAACCACTATGGCAAAAACAAGCTTGAAAAGGTCCCGATGCCTCTCCCTGACCCTTAGTGTTTTTCTCATTCGTACATAGAGAAATAGCAAGATCAACAGTGGGAAAACAACAACTAAGATGTTCATCTTTAGGGTCTGAATATGCTTCCAGGATGTCTCATCCAGCAGCAGGAGGGGAAGTCTGCTAAAGGTGCACTTGTATACCTGGCCGTCCATCTGAGGTTTATAAAACACGCATTCGGGCAAAGTGATCAGAATGACTATCACCCATGCCAGGACACTTGTAATGATGCTGCAAGGCACTGTCTTGGTGGTCCAGCAAAATCTTCGCACCTGCACAAACACCAGATATCTTTGCACAATAAGGAGGGTGCTGAAAAGTGCCTCACCATACAGGCCTATGGCACAGAGTCCAATGACAATTGTACAGATGGGCTCTCCAATACTGCCCCCGTGGGAAGCCGCATAAGCCCAGAATGGCAGGGTAAGCAAGAAACACAAGTTAGAAAGTGCCAAGTTTAGAAAATAGATATTTTCCACATGTTTGAGTCCTTTACATTTTACCAGGATAAGCACAAGCAGGATATTGCCCAGAAGACCGACCAGGGACACCAGGGAGTAGAGGTGGGGCACCAGCTGGGCTGAGAGGACCTGGGCTTCATACTTGTCACATTGCCTTGCCTTGCCGTCCTTTGGATCATCCGTTATGAAGACATCATAGTCATCCTCTGGTGCCTCTGTGTAATTAGCCATCTTCAGGCTGTCCTGCGGAGAAACAGGAGATTATTTTTCCTTCCCTACAGCTGTATTACCCCAAAGGAAACAGCAAGCAGGACTAGTGCCCAGACAGCCCCATGTCCCTTTTCTGGCACTTCATTTTAGCCAGAGTAGGACTCCATCTCAGAAAATAAACATTTCTCCACACATGCCCACTTCCCCAGAGCAGCCGTGACCCCCATCTGGTCATCAAAGCACACAGATCAGTTGTTCTTTGTGCTCTAGGGGTCACAGGAGACGAAGCAGGCATGACACAGTCTTCTTTTGGTAGAGACATGACTTGTCGACTTGAAAACAATATGTAAGAAAACACACAATTAAAGAGAACCAACTACTGTGGGTAAATTTCAAGAAATTGGTATAAATCCTGATTTCTGTATGTTTAAAAAGTCTGCTCACCCCTTGAAGCAGCTTCCTGTGACAGGCTGAGATGCCTTTTTCTCAAAGGATATTAATAAATGGGTTTGTAAAAGTGAAACCACACTAACCATCAGTATGGTCATAACTGGATGAATACACAGATGACTTACCACTGGGCCGAGCTCCTGGGGACAAGGACACAGCCTCCCGACCCAGCATCCGTAGAGCTGTGGGAATGGCCTGAGAGGTGGACAGCTTCCTTTTGAACAAAATGCTGCTGAGCCTAGGGGGCACGAGGAACCACTGTTTATGCCTCTGGAGGCCCTACCCTACCAGTCACAGATCTCAGGGACCAACGGAAACTCAAAAGCTCCCTCAGACCTCCGGAAGATCTCTCAAGTGTCTGAGAGGAACTGGGAAGTTATTTTCTCCTCCCCACTGGCTCCAGCCCCTGTACCCGCCTTTGATTTCCCTGTGGCCTCACACAGCGGTGGTCCTGGCTGTTCCAGATAAGGGCACCGAGTTATTCTGCTTTGAGTGATACGGAGGGAGTGATGTCAAGGGCTGAAACACACCAAGACCCCTCCAGCTGCTGCCATGGAACACGCTGAGTAGGTAACAGCTGCCGCCAGAGGAGGGGAAGGTTCTTGTAACCTCGAGTCCAGATCTCAGGGTCCTGGCCCTCCAAGGCAGCTTCTCATCACTCTTGCAGAAGCCCACTCCCTGATTTAATACAGGGGTGCGGAGCCTGCAGTGAGAGCCACAGTGAGTGGTGTGTGCCTGGGTTTGGATTGTCATTTGTGGCTTTGGCTGAGAGATGAGGTCCCAAGAGAGAATTTTAGGAAAATGTCAGTTGGGAAGGGGGCAATGGTGGGAGGAGCAGAGATGGGGCCTCTGTGACAGTGACTGTAGGACAGCCCTGACGTTGGTGTTAAGGAAAGTAATAAGGAGTTTTGCAAACAGTAGAGAGCGATTAGGGTGGGGACACTTGTGGGAACAGCCCCTGCTTTGCAAAGGAGAACCCCAGGAGGGAAATCCCCAGTGAGGATGGCGACTTGAAGTCTGTGGGAGAGAAAGCTAGGAGGACAAGTGTGACCCCAAACCGAGGCGGGGGAGCCAAGGCCAGAGATGAAGGAAGCAGACATCACCCAGATTTGGGACGTGGGGAGCAGGGTGCAGTTTGGAAGAAGGATGAACTGAAAAGAGCAACTTGAAAGGACTGCAGGTCAAGGGCTCTACGTAGTTGTAATTGACCTAACTTGGGACTGGTCCCACCTTTTTGCTCCAGTACTTACATCTGGTTAAATGACACCCTTTTTCATGCCAAAGATGTGTTCAATGTAAAATTATACCTGCCAAAGTAGAAAATCAAGAATCATTAAGAGAAAAATAAACATAAAAACAGCCCAGACATGTAAGTGATTGAGCACTGACTTTAACTCCTTGCCCACGGCAGCTGAGCCTCAGTCTTGGAGGGGTGAGTGTGGGCGGGAACCAGGCTCTGACTGTTGTCTCCTTCTGTCGGGTGGGGGTTGAGTGAGTGAGTGAGGCCCCACACCCTGCAATGCTCTACCCACCCACTGGTGATGGCTACAGCCTGGGGTCTGCAGTGATCCTTTTTCCTGGGGTCTCTCCTTCCTGCAGCTGGGTGATTTGGACCCCAGAACACCCAGAGCCTTGAGTGAGGAGGCAGTGGTGACTTACAGTAATTATTCCTGATGCTCATTGGTCAGAACCAGACAAGGGAGGGAGAGTCAGGTCAAACTCTGAAACTTGAAAAACTCTAGGAATATAGATGGTTTAACGGAGGAAAAACCCAGCAGGCAGGCAGGCACCTCATAACTATATGTCACAGAATCATGTGAACTGTGAAGTTTCCCCAAGAAATACACTGTTGCATAAATTTGGGATTTAACTTCCCAGTATTAGCAAGGCCTTCATTTTCAGTATTATATTTGGCTTGATTCCCAGCATTCTGCCTACCCACATTCCGGCTATGGATTCTTAGAATTTCTTCTAAATTGGTGGGAAGGAATAGTTTAGAAGTCTGAAGCTGAGGCAGAAGAAATGTTCTATTTACCATTCTAAATTTGAAACCCAAACAGGGCCGTCCTTGTTGGTGAAACTACACCAGATCCTATGGCTTTGGCATGTGGCCCACAAATCTTACCTTTGAAGGTGCGAGTTACTTTTTATTATTATTGTTCAACGCTAGGTTCAGCCTAAGAAACTATCACTTTATACTCATTCCTCCCTACATGGTAATGGCTCATTTGCTCAATTCATTTATTCCACAAAATTTATACATATATAAAGTCCAGCCCTGTTCTAGGTGCTGGGATAAAATCCTAATCTTTATGGAGCTTGAGTTTTACAGACAGAAATCAAAATAAGTGAATTGTAGGTTAGTAAAAGAGAAGTGCTCTGGAGAAAAGGAAAGCAGGGAAGGATCCTAGGAGGGGCCAGGGTTCACATTTTAAATAAGTAGTCAGAGAAAGCCTGTGAGGTGATGGGCACCAAATGCCGTAAGGGACGAGGTCTAATAATAAATGATGAGGTCTAACAATGAATTAATTGATGCCAATTTCTTATGTCAGGGAATTTGAAAATACACATTGGGTGAAACGTTAGCAATAATTCTACAGAAGATACAAAAATATTCTGCATATGACATTGGCCTTCAATGAAAAGGCGAAGGACGCACTGTACCAGCTGTCAATTTATCGCCTTTCAGATCTTAATCACACTCATCTTTGTTTTTCTTTATAATTCTAGAGCTGGACACCACACGCATTTCTCCCTTGCCAGTTGGTGTAGAAGTCATGGGAAGGTCACAATAAGAGGCGGGTCTTTTCTTTCCAGTTCCAGAATTTGTTTTTATTTTGTTTTTGCTCCTTGGACTGACTTGACAGTGCTGTGTGGAGACACTGTGTTGCTCACCCTCCCTTGAATTTTGCTGACACCACAGCTGGTGGCTTCCTATTGAGTTTTGCTGGCGCCTTGAGAGCGGTTTCCTTGGCAGAGGCATTCTGGAGATGCCAGGGGCCTGCCCTCCTGTGAGCCTCACTGGGACCCCTTCAGGCAGTTTCCGGCCTGCAGCACCTCAGCAGACTTCTTGACCATCCTGTGGGCCACAGGTATGCCCTCTCTAACAAGGGCTGAGAGAGCCCCTGCAGGGAGGGCATCTCCACTCTGCCCCTTCTCAGGTGCCTGACCTTGGCCTGGAGGCAGCACTGCTCCTAAGCCTGCCATTCTTTGTCTGGAGAGTTCTCCTGAATCCCTTTAGTAGCTCTTGGCCTTTCTTAGTTAATAATTATTTACATTACATTCATTGTTCACATTACTGGCATGGTTTCTGCCTCTTGACTGAATGCTGATTGATATGTATAATATTAAATTGAGTTCAGTGAAGGGGTGGGAGAATGCTGGGATGATGACTTTTTTACAGATCTAACTTGATATTGAGAAATGGGCAATAGAATGTTTCAAATTATCATATTTAACTATCTCTTACAATAGTTTCTCCAAATATCAGTCCTCTCAGATATTCAATCAATCTACCTCCCTAATTTTTATCGGGAACTATTACAACCTTACAGAAAATTTGCATAGGATAAAAGAAGAATCCATGATAGCGATGTTTTCAAATAATAGTTATAAGTTTTAAGTAGCATTGCTTCTTAATGTAAAAGGTGTAAAATCTATCTTTAGAAAACAATGTACACCATGGAATACTATTCAGCCATTAAAAAAAATGGAGGGGACACATGTGGCTCAGTGAGTAGGGCACCAGCCTACTGAGGGTGGCGGGTTCAAAAAAAATGGAGACTTTACATCCTTTGTATTAACCTGGATGGAAGTGGAACGCATTATTCTTAGCAAAGCATCACAAGAATGGAGAAGCATGAATCCTATGTACTCAATTTTGATATGAGGACAATTAATGACAATTAAGGACATGGTGGGGGTGGAGGAAGGGGAGAGCAGAAAGAGACAGAAGGAGGGAGGGGTGGGGAGAAGAAGAGCAGAGAGAGGGAAGGAGGGAGGGGATGGGGCCTTGGTGTGTGCCACACCTTTTGGGGGCAAGACATGATTGTAAGAGGGACTTTGCCTAACAAATGCAATCAGTGTAACCCGGTTTCTTGTACCCTCGATGAATCCCCAACAATAAAAAAAATAATAATTAAAAATAAAATTAAAAAAATGGTTTAAAAAAAGAATACAATCAACTTTCTGCTGGATGAGTTGCTTGGTATTGAGTAGTAGATCAAAGGCACACATGTAATTTTGGGGATTCTGAGACTGTCTCATCCTGCCCCCCAATTTTCTCCCACATACTGGCTCATGCCTAAAATCCCCCTTACTCCTTAACCCTCTTAGTAGCTAAGATATCTAGGAAGACAGCAAAAGGGAAGTGATATTTAAAAAATACGATCTGATTGATAATCAACCCTGGAAATACAGATTTTATATGTACTTTCTAGAAGAGAAATTGTGAACTATTTCCTACAGCGGCCTTTCCCACTGCATGTTCAGTTTCTTCTGTAGTATGCTCAGAAGTATGCTCCTAAAAAAGGGGGTTGGGGGAGGAATCTGCTCAAATGAGTTTGGAGAATAGCTGGACTAAGAAAACAAAGCAAATGTCTTTACTACAAGACTTCTCAAAGGTCTTAATATGCTAATAGGCATTATACCCCTCCCTGAGGAAGAGTGGATATACAGTGTTTCCCAAAAGTGCGTGATCAGAGAAACCCTCTTTCATATTTTCCTGCAGACACTTTTGGGCCAAGGGGTCTGTAAAGTATATTTTGAAAAAATGTTTCCTGGGACACACAAGATAGCTATGCTGTGTGGTAGCCCTGAAATGGGCCCCCCAAGCTCTGAGGGAGATAGTTAGCTGAGGGTCCTGGCCTCTGGCCTCTGGGACTCAGCTCTACATGTGTGCCAAGGCCGTGCCTACCACAGGCTGCTCCCCTTGCATACCCTGGCGAGGGACAGGCGTAGTGACAGGTCTATCCCCAGGAGAAGGGCTCCTCTGATGGCAGCTTTGGCCGATGTTTCCTTCCAACCTCACTTCCTTCCCTCTCTCCTTCACTTGGAGTCAGACCCGCATTGTGATCTTGTGGCTTTCCCAGCTTCTCCTGGCTCCTTTTGCAGTTTCTCTCGCAGACCTTTCCTCTAATACATTTTTTTATTCCAAGTCCTGTCTTGGCAAGGCAAGGTCAGTCCTGGAGAGTCTGAGTGCCTGGCTTACTGGGGAGCAATGTGTTTGCAGCATCTCTCTGCCTCTCTCATCGTCTCACCTCCCACCTGTCTGGGGCCTGCTGGGACTAATGATTTGGAACACAAGCGACCGAATTGGAACATACCCCATCGCTGCCATGTGTAGGCAGCTCCCCCGGTCAGATGCCTCTGGCTGTTTCTCACTGCCGTCCTGCTTTGTGCCACCTCTGCCCTGACCTCTCCCGCAACCTCTCCTGCTTCTCCTCGGTGCCTCTGGAATTTGAATTCTATGACAGACAATCTACCTGACATCTTTACTTCATTCCAAGAACATTCCCACCAGTCCCTTGAGGCTACACCTTTCCTCTCACATCCAACTCACAAGTCAGAAGGTGGCATTCGTGGTCTCAGCGCCACTTTTTGACGATGAAGTCTATGCTTAGATGTATGGAAGGCTGCTCTGGTGTCCGGTTCTCCAGCCGCATCGTTCTCCCCTCCACCTCCTCACTGCCATTCCGTCTGCCTGATTGGCCTCTGTCCTACCATGTGTACATGGGCAAGGGGCTCTATTCACCCCTATTCATCCCAGTGACTTAGTTGTCCACATGGACCCCCGTCCAGTGCCCAAGTCTCTCAGCTCATTAACTAAACTTCACTGGCTTTGCCCACTATTCCCCACACCCAAGCTCAGATTTTCGGTTTGTTAGCATTGATTTACCATTGAACTCTGACCTTAAAAGCTCTCATTTTTCCGATGACAATCGCCACCCTTTGGTCTCTCTCACCCCATTTACTCTTTCTATAACTTTTGTTGGGTATGAAGCCTCCAGCCTGTCTGTCGGCTCCCCCTTGTGGCCACAGCCTCCTCGTCTAGCCTGTACCGTAGTCGTTCTCTTGTTGATAACCTGACCTTCCTTGAAGCCTCAGTCTTAGATAAATTTATCAATCTACTTCTCCCTTCCATTCTGTCTCTGAGGATGTGTTTCTGAGAAGAGCTGTTTAAAACCCTTTAGCCATGAAGACAAGATCCATTGCTTATTTATGGTCTCCAATCTGAACTAGCTTCCAAAGATTCTTCTAGGTTCCCTGATAACTCTTCAGAGTGTCACAAAAGATCACTTTATCTCATTTTCTGTCAGTTATTTCAAGCTATTTAAAGCTTCTATTCTCCAGCCCCCCTCCCCATATTGCCATTTACTCTCAGAAGATGGTCTCAGCTCCTCCTTCCCCAGAACTCTCTCAAGTCCCTTGTCCCCACCTTCAAATGTAACTGTGGTATATCTACATTTTTTCTCTATCCATGGACAAAGTTGCTCCTCTTATGTCAAAGGCTAATTTCTCCTCCTCTACTCTGGATCTCGTTCTGCTTAATCTTCATCAGTTGTTTCTCCATTTGATTTCCAACCTCTCCTTCCTCTATTCGAGTCTTCAGAATTTTAAAGTGTGCAGGTCTGTCTCTTAAATAAAGACTATCAACCCACACTTGATCCCACACATTGCTCTGTGCACTGTCTCTTTGTCCCTCTTCAGCAACTGTCCAGACTCACTGATCCTTCTCCATCAGTGCTTAATTTGCACGGAATCCCCTGCAGCCTGGTTTCCGTGCCTTCTGTTCCACCGAGCCTTGTCTGCCCAGGTTCACCCCATGCATCCTTGTGTTTAAATGTAATCACCCACTCTGCAAGTTGAGGCAGCTGATGCATCATGTGCCCATGAACAGAGAGTGTCTGATAACTCCCAGCCCTCCAATACTACAAAACTGTCAACAACAAAACCCTAAAGTCAACAACACACAAACACTGTTCCATTTAGGGCTTCCCAGGCTGAAGCAGTGCTTAAGATTTTAGAAACCCTTCTAGATCTAAGAAGCATTAATGTGGGACTTTGTGGTGAAGATGGAATAGTGAAGCAAGATCCCCAATTCTTCCTTCTCTAATATCTCACAAAATGACCAAAATAATAAAAATTCTAAAATTTGTCAGCAACAACTGGACAAGAAATACGGTATAATCTTGCACCAGAACTTTGAAACAGAGAGTTAGAGCTACACCGAAACCCAATCCTACTATAGACATATCACTGAAGAAAGAAGGAAAATCAATAAATGTTAAGAATTATCCTTGTACTCTCCATTAGGGGACAAGTGGACTCAGGAGGTGAGGATATATTCCTATAAAGAAAGGAAAGAACCACTGAGTAAAAGCTTCCACATCCTAGAAGGCAGAAGGGCTCTAAGATCATTCATAGTGCGGAACAATGTGGCGAGTTAGGGCAGTAAGACAGACACCACGAGAGTGAGATACACCCTTGCGTACACTGAGTGGACTCCAGGTATAAGATTTTGTTTCTTTTTTAGGCTCTTGATTCTTTGCAATTACTTCTAATAGTAATAAAATACTTTTAATAAAGTAATGACAATCAAATCTTTCAGGGTTCTCATAGTATGTAGAGCTTGTTAGAGGTATGTAATAAGTTTGTTAGATCTGCCAACTGTTACTTATGGCGATCCATTTCCTGAAGGGTTTTATAGTCTCAGTATGAGCTCATGTTTAGGAAATGATTTCCTCTGCAGTAGCTTTCCTTGCCCTGAAGTGGGAGGTCTTCCTTCCTGGGGAGTTTTGTTTCAGTTTCAGCCAGGAGTCCTGGTGGTATCAATGGCCTGTGATGAATTTTCCTGCCTGGTTCTGGGGTCTCCCATTTTGAGAGTGTTATATAATTGAACCTCATGTTTGCATGAAGCATAGGTTTTGGATTCTCAGAGAAGACTTTTCCCCTTACCACTTAGAGCCTAGACAAAAATAAGTCAGCTTTCTTGTCCTCTGCCTGCAGGTACATTTCTTCTAATCCATCTTTCCCCAAGTGCTAGCTTCATGTCGGGATCTCTCGTTTCCAGCTCTCCATAGCACATAGCCCAAGGTCTTGCTGTCTGCCCTTATGTTGGCGTTATACTTAGTAGCTTTTTCTATGTGTATGCCTTTTCTAATTTGATTTATTTTTATCAGACAGTGACCATAATGGCATGTGGGAAGGGGACTTCCAGCAGACACACTTGGAAGGGAGAGAGCACGGTGGGACCCGGCAGGGAGAGAAGCTGCCCAAGATGTGGTTATGACAGAGGACCTGGTCGACACTACAAAGAGCCGTGGAGCTGGGGTACCTGTCGGAGTTGCCCCGAGTTGAGGAAAGGGCCAGTCTTCTGCACTCCCATATCAGCTGGACATTGGCTTAGCACCCCTTGATCGTGTGTTCCCTGGGCAGTAGCTCCAGTCCCCAGTGGGGCGGGCTGGGGTGGGGGGGTGTTGTGGCTGTGAGTCTCAGCAGCTCTCTTCATATCCGTGGAGGATGGTAGTCAGAGGTGCATTGGCTCTGAACAGGGCATCTGGGCCCAGTCCCTCAGACTCCACTGTAGAAGCAAAGCGTTTCCTGTGAATTTTATTTACCCTGAATTATAAGAAATGGAAACTGGAATTTCCAAAACAAAGGTGTCACAAGACCATATAATCCATGTGAGGCACACAGAGGAAGGAAGTCACCTGCACCAACAGACCTCCTGGCCCACTCACTCCGCTTGACTGTTCAACTGGTTACTCATCAGAGTGTCAAGTATCCAGTTTTCACAGGATCAGGTCAGGTTGGACAGTTGAAATCAACCATCTTAAGTAGATAAGAAATGTTTCTTTAAAGAACAGAGGTAAGGTTCTGGTGGAGCAAGATGGCAGCCGAGTAACAGCTTCCTTGCATCTGGGCACCGTGAGTCTGGGGATATAGGACTCCAGGCATCTCTGGCTGGTGGGATCTGCCTATCATCACCCCTGAGAGGATACAGGGAGTCAGCGAGAGACTTCTGGACCCCAAGAGGAGGACTAAAACAGTGGAAAACCGGCAAGTGGTCGCGTGTGTTCAATCCACCTAAACCCGCCCGCAACTGTAAGTTCAGTAGCAGCGAGACTGCAAACCAGAAAGGCCTTACCTGTGAACTGTTTTGGTGTCTTTGGACTTGGCACTCAGCTGAACTGCCTTGGGGAGAGCCTGAGCGGGAGTGCGGAGAACTTTGGCCTTTGTCTAGGGCCCCAGTCTGAGCCGCTGAGCCAGACAGAGCTAATAGAGTTTGGCTCTGGGTCACAGGCAGACATTGTGAGCGATCTGCCCTGGCAAGCTCCGCCCTCAGGGTCGCAGAGCTGGAATTGGGTGGGAGCTGGTAACCCAGCGACCAAGTAGCCTAAGGGCGGGGTCTGAGCCGCCTTGCAGCCCTAACCCTCGGGGGCAGAGGGAGACCAGTTTTGACACACAGGGTAAGTGGATGGCCACTTCAGCAGTGATTCCAGCAACAAGCACTTCCCTGAGAAAGCTTCTGCTCAGTAAGTGAACAAGTTCAAAGTGCCTTTTAAGTGGGCTGAAGAGAGATTTAGGGTGTCTACCTGCTGGGGTTCGAGAAACTAGCAGCCTCCAGTCGTATCAGAACTGTGATTAACATCTCATACCCCAGAAGACCACGTGTTGCCCAGACAATATTCAATGCCATATACATACTGCTTTGTTTTTGGTTGCGTGTATGTTTTTTTTTTGTTTGTTTGTTTGGTTTTTTTTTTTTTTGGTTTGGTTGTTTTTTTTGTTTATTTTGACGTTCTAGATTGTTGTTTTGTTTTTTAAGTTCAACCTTTTCCATACACATCCTTTTTCTTTCTCAATTTTTCTAGTTTAATTATAATTTCCCATTGCTGCCTATTTCAATAATCAGAACTTCATTTTTGTTAGTGTTTCTACCACTATTATTTGGTTTTTCCAGCCAATTTTATCCCGTAAAGTTTTCTGTTTGCTTGTTTTGGTTTGATTTATAGCATTTTTGTCTTTCCTCTCTACTTGGTGGAGGTGGGGTACTGTGTCTGATCAGGTTAGCAAAGAGCTGCTGACCTCAAGGGAACCACCCCACTGGGCACCCCCAGAAGGTGTTTTTTTTTTTTTTTAAGGTTGTATCAAAGTATCCTACTGTACACCTATATTGCTCTGTCTCCCTCTTTCTGTGCCTCTCTTCTTTTTGTCAATATTCCTTTCACCCAACCACTCTCCTTTCTCTATTTTTCTTTTTTTTCATTTTTTTTTTTTTTCTTATCACTTGGTCCTCATTTCTTTCATCGCTTTTTTGCTCTTAAACCTTCTCACCCTTCTGGTCCTGTAACCCTTAGTCCACAGGCACAAGAACTTAAAGAGCAAGAGGAATTGAAAGGAAAATTAGGGCAAGTAAACAGATAAAAGAAATCACCCATGAGGAAGAATCAGCAGAAAACTCCAGGCAACATGAAGAACCAGTCCAGAACTACCCCGCCAAGGGACCATGAGGTAGCTACTGCAGAGGACTCCACCTATACAGAAATGTTAGGAAGGACAGAAAGGGAATTTAGAATACACATGTTGAAAACAATGAAGGAAATGATGGAAACAATGAAGGAAACTGTTAATAAAGTGGAAAATAACCAAAAGGAAATTCAAAAACAGAATCAAATAAGAGATGAACGATATGAAGAATATAAAAAGGATATAGCAGAGCTGAAGGAAATGAAACAGTCAATCAGGGAACTTAAAGATGCAATGGAAAGTATCAGCAACAGGTTAGACCATGCAGAAGAAAGAATTTCAGAGGTAGAAGACAAAGTTTTTGAGATAACTCAGATAGTAAAAGAGGCAGAAAAGAAGAGAGAGAAAGCAGAACGTTCACTGTCAGAATTATGGGACTTTATGAAGCGTTCCAACATACGAGTTATAGGAATTCCAGAAGGGGAAGAAGAATGCCCCAGAGGAATGGAAGCCATACTAGAGAATATTATAAAAGAAAATTTCCCAAATATCACCAAAGATTCTGACACACTGCTTTCAGAGGGATATCGGACCCCAGGTCGCCTCAACTCTAACCGAGCTTCTCCAAGACACATTGTGATGAACCTGTCCAAAGTCAAGACCAAAGAAAAGATTCTGCAAGCTGCCAGGAGTAAGCGCCAGTTGACCTACAGGGGCAAATCCATCAGATTGACCGCAGACTTCTCTAATGAAACTTTCCAAGCAAGAAGACAATGGTCATCTACCTTTAATCTACTTAAACAGAACAATTTTCAGCCCAGAATTCTGTACCCTGCTAAGCTAAGCTTCAAAATTGACGGAGAAATCAAATCATTTACGGATATACAAACATTGAGGAAATTCGCCACAACAAGACCAGCTCTACAGGAAATACTTCAACCTGTTCTGCACACTGACCACCACAATGGATCAGCAGCAAAGTAAGAACTCAGAAATTAAAGGACAGAACCTAACCTCCACACTGATGCAAAAGATAAAACTAAGCAATGGACTCTCACAAAATAAGATGAATAGAATACTACTACACTTGTCAATTATCTCAATAAATGTTAATGGCTTGAATTCCCCACTGAAGAGACATAGATTGGTTGACTGGATTAAAAAACACAAGCCATCCATTTGCTGTCTGCAAGAAACACACCTGGCTTCAAAAGACAAATTAAAGCTCCGAGTCAAGGGTTGGAAGACAATTTTTCAGGCAAATGGAATTCAGAAGAAAAGAGGAGTTGCAATCTTATTTTCAGACACATGTGGATTTAAAGCAACTAAAGTCAAAAAAGACAAAGATGGTCACTTTATATTGGTCAAGGGAAAAATACAACAAGAAGACATTTCAATTCTAAATATTTATGCACCCAATTTAAATGCTCCCAGATTCTTGAAGCAGACCTTACTCAGTCTGAGCAATATGATATCTGATAATACCATCATAACAGGGGACTTTAACACTCCTCTTACAGAGCTGGACAGATCCTCTAAACAGAAATTAAACAAGGATATAAGAGACTTAAATGAGACTCTGGAACAACTGTGCTTGATAGACGCATATAGAACACTCCATCCCAAAGATAAAGAATATACATTCTTCTCATCACCCCATGGAACATTCTCCAAAATTGATCATATCCTGGGACACAAAACAAATATCAACAGAATCAAAAGAATTGAAATTTTACCTTGTATCTTCTCAGACCATAAGGCACTAAAGGTGGAACTCAACTCTAACAAAAATGCTCGACCCCACCCAAAGGCATGGAAACTAAACAATCTTCTGTTGAATAACAGATGGGTGAAGGAAGAAATAAAACAGGAAATCATTAACTTCCTTGAGCATAACAACAATGAAGACACAAGCTACCAAAACCTGTGGGATACTGCAAAAGCAGTTTTGAGAGGAAAATTCATCGCTTTAGATGCCTACATTCGAAAAACTGAAAGAGAGCACATCAACAATCTCACAAGAGATCTTATGGAATTGGAAAAAGAAGAACAATCTAAGCCTAAACTCAGTAGAAGAAAAGAAATATCCAAAATCAAATCAGAGATCAATGAAATTGAAAACAAAAGAATCATTCAGAAAATTAATGAAACAAGGAGTTGGTTTTTTGAAAAAATAAATAAAATAGATAAACCATTGGCCAGACTAACCAGGAATAGAAAAGTAAAATCTCTAGTAACCTCAATCACAAATGATAAAGGGGAAATAACAACTGATCCCACAGAGATACAAGAGATCATCTCTGAATACTACCAGAAACTCTATGCCCAGAAATTTGACAATGTGAAGGAAATGGATCAATATTTGGAATCACACCCTCTCGCTAGACTCAGCCAGGAAGAAATAGAGCTCCTGAACAGACCAATTTCAAGCACTGAGATCAAAGAAACAATAAAAAAGCTTCCAACCAAAAAATGCCCTGGTCCAGATGGCTTCACTCCAGAATTCTATCAAACCTTCAAGGAAGAGCTTATTCCTGTACTGCAGAAATTATTCCAAAAAATTGAGGAAGAAGGAATCTTCCCCAACACATTCTATGAAGCAAACATCACCCTGATACCAAAACCAGGAAAAGACCCAAACAAAAAGGAGAATTTCAGACCAATCTCACTCATGAACATAGACGCAAAAATTCTCAACAAAATCCTAGCCAATAGATTACAGCTTATCATCAAAAAAGTCATTCATCATGATCAAGTAGGCTTCATCCCAGGGATGCAAGGCTGGTTTAACATACGCAAGTCTATAAACGTTATCCACCATATTAACAGAGGCAAAAATAAAGATCACATGATCCTCTCAATAGATGCAGAAAAAGCATTTGATAAAAT
Source organism: Nycticebus coucang (assembly GCF_027406575.1). NCBI lineage: Eukaryota > Metazoa > Chordata > Mammalia > Primates > Lorisidae > Nycticebus > Nycticebus coucang. Next base: position 91,419,729 of record NC_069787.1, on the reverse strand, counting down.
CCAGCATCCTTTTCTAATTAGAACTCTGAAGAGTATAGGCATAGGTGGCACATTTCTAAAACTGATTGAAGCTATCTATGACAAATCCACAGCCAATATTTTACTGAATGGAGTAAAACTGAAAGCTTTTCCTCTTAGAACTGGAACCAGACAAGGTTGTCCTCTGTCACCTTTACTATTCAACATAGTGCTAGAAGTTCTAGCCAATACAATTAGGCAAGACAAGGAAATAAAGGGAATCCAAATGGGAGCAGAGGAGGTCAAACTCTCCCTCTTTGCTGATGACATGATCTTATACTTAGAGAACCCCAAAGACTCAACCACAAGACTCGTAGAAGTCATCAAAAAATACAGTAATGTTTCAGGATATAAAATCAATGTCCACAAGTCAGTAGCCTTTGTGTACACCAATAACAGTCAAGATGAGAAGCTAATTAAGGACACAACTCCCTTCACCATAGTCTCAAAGAAAATGAAATACCTAGGAATATACTTAACGAAGGAGGTGAAGGACCTGTATAAAGAAAACTATGAAATCCTCAGAAAGGAAATAGCAGAGGATATTAACAAATGGAAGAACATACCATGCTCATGGACGGGAAGAATCAACATTGTTAAAATGTCCATACTTCCCAAAGCAATCTACCTATTCAATGCCATTCCTATCAAAATACCAACATCATACTTTCAAGATTTGGAAAAAATGATTCTGCGTTTTGTATGGAACTGGAAAAAACCCCGTATAGCTAAGGCAGTTCTCTGTAATAAAAATAAAGCTGGGGGCATCAGCATACCAGATTTTAGTCTATACTACAAAGCCATAGTGCTCAAGACAGCATGGTACTGGCACAAAAACAGAGACATAGACACTTGGAATCGAATGGAAAACCAAGAAATGAAACTAACATCTTACAACCACCTAATCTTTGATAAACCTAACAAGAACATACCTTGGGGGAAAGACTCCCTATTCAATAAATGGTGTTGGGAGAACTGGATGTCTACATGTAAAAGACTGAAACTGGACCCACACCTTTCCCCACTCACAAAAATTGATTCAAGATGGATAAAGGACTTAAACTTAAGGCATGAAACAATAAAAATCCTCCAAGAAAGCATAGGAAAAACACTGGAAGATATTGGCCTGGGGAAAGACTTCATGAAGAAGACTGCCATGGCAATTGCAACAACAACAAAAATAAACCAATGGGACTTCATTAAACTGAAAAGCTTCTGTACAGCTAAGGAGACAATAACCAAAGCAAAGAGACAACCTACACATTGGGAAAGGATATTTGCATATTTTCAATCAGACAAAAGCTTGATAACTAGGATCTATAGAGAACTCAAATTAATCCACATGAAAAAAGCCAACAATCCCTTATATCAATGGGCAAGAGACATGAATAGAACTTTCTCTAAAGACGACAGACGAATGGCTAACAAACACATGAAAAAATGTTCATCATCTCTATATATTAGAGAAATGCAAATCAAAACAACCCTGAGATATCATCTAACCCCAGTGAGAATGGCCCACATCACAAAATCTCAAAACTGCAGATGCTGGCGTGGATGTGGAGAGAAGGGAACACTTTTACACTGCTGGTGGGACTGCAAACTAGTACAACCTTTCTGGAAGGAAGTATGGAGAATCCTCAAAGCACTCAAGCTAGACCTCCCATTTGATCCTGCAATCCCATTACTGGGCATCTACCCAGAAGGAAAGAAATCCTTTTATCATAAGGACACTTGTACTAGACTGTTTATTGCAGCTCAATTTACAGTCGCCAAAATGTGGAAAGAGCCTAAATGCCCACCAACCCAGGAATGGATTAACAAGCTGTGGTATATGTATACCATGGAATACTATTCAGCCATTAAAAAAAATGGAGACTTTACATCCTTCGTATTAACCTGGATGGACGTGGAAGATATTATTCTTAGTAAAGCATCACAAGAATGGAGAAGCATGAATCCTATGTACTCAATTTTGATATGAGGACAATTAATGACAATTATGGTTATGGGGGGGGAAACAGAAAGAGGGAAGGAGGGAGGTGGGTGGGGCCTTGGTGTGTGTCACACTTTATGGGGGCAAGACATGATTGCAAGAGGGACTTTACCTAACAATTGCAATCAGTGTAACCTGGCTTATTGTACCCTCAATGAATCCCCAACAATAAAAATAAATAAATAAAAAAAAAAATATACTCTCAGACCACAACAGAATTAAATTAAAAATAAATAATGGAAAAAAAAAAAAAAAAAAAAGAACAGAGGTAAAATGTAATACACCAAATAGCATCCTTGCCTTAAAAATATTCCCTTTAATAAAATTAAATTATGACACATTGTGTAGGAAAGAGTTTGGGCTTGGTCCAGAGCCTGAGTGGTGGGCTTCTTCCTTCCTGCCCAGATGTCCCTCAGGAAGGTCCCTGAGGATCCTCTGAGGCCCCACAGCCCCTCCCTGCCCAGGTCCCCCAGCCTCTGAGGACCTGGTCAGAGGCATTCCCTACCTCTGAGGTAGGATTCGGTAGCCTCTACCTTCTTCTGCCGCAGAGGACTTAGCCACACTCTGTATGAAGGGCCTCGGGCAGGGCCCCTACATCTCCCAGTAACCAGGACCTTCAAACCACCCAGGCTGGTCCTACCTCCTCTGGAGAGCTCAGAGCTTGGAGACAGAAGTCGTGCTTTTCATGGGGGGAGGAGGAAACATTACTCTGTCCTTTGCTGTGAGTCAGATGAGAGAGACGCCAGGCAGCACTCATCAAGCTGTTTTGCCTTTCTGATTGCGTCACGGAGTCCAGCGGTGTTTTTTCCGTCTTTTATCTTACTTGGTGTTCCCGCAGCATGTGACTTTGCTGACACTTCCTCTTCCTCGCAGAATCCTCTTCTCTGGCTGCCATGGCACGGCTCCAGATTTGGCCCTGCCTTTCCCCATACACCTCCTTGTTGTTCTTTGGGGCTTCTTTTGCTGCCTGCATTCCCCAGGGTTCTGTTTGACTTATTCCTCCCCAGCCCCCCTCCCAGCATCCACTGCCAGGAACCCCAGATGCAGCTCTCCACTCAGTCACTCTGGGGAGCCCAATGCCAGCTTCCCCTGATAACTGCCATCTGGACACACCTCAGCCTGTCCTGAAAACAGAACCCTTCACCTCACACCACACTCCATATCCTCAGACTGTGGCTCCTCACTTCACTGGGCCAGGGCCCAAGCCCTGACCCCTCAGCCCTGCAAATCCAAGTCTTCCCTCACAGCCCACAGATCCGTTAACTTCTTTCAACATAGAGCTCTCCTAAGGTGGCCTGCACTGTGGGAAGCGCACTGCCCAGCCTATGTCTAGGGGCTCTGCCTCTACCCTTCCTCCCCCGAGTGCAGTCTCCATATTGCCAGGGTCAATCCAGTCTCAAACAGGCACACAGTCCCTGGTTTAAACCCCTGCCCACCCCATCAGCCTTATACTCTTTGAGCAAGTGTAGTGAGAATAAGATGGAGTTAGTTAGGCTATAGTAGAGTCTTTTAAAATGAAAAGACCACATGATACCCCACCACCTTGCCTAAGCAACATCCTATTTCCTTGACATTGCAGCTATCAGACCTAGCCCATAAAGATGGATATCTTAAGGAATTTAGCAAACAATCCCAGAGAGTAACAGCACTGGGAGGAAAAAGATAGTGCTCCATTGTTGGAGTAAAGATTACTTTGATGTTGCTGTAGATTAAGTTGTAATTCTCCAGATGCCTTTTTCTTTGTAACTTTCTATAAAAAACAACAACTGTGTTTGTAACTAAGGCACAACAGATTTGAGAGGGTACTCTCTCTGTTCTCCAGATCTGCTGGCTTTTCATTAAAAGCTTGCTTGGACCCTTCAGTCTCTGTTCAGTTGCAGTTGACAGACGGATGAGCAACAGGGTATACAGTGAGGACCACCCTCTACTGTCCTCTACTCCCAGGTTTCAGTTCCATTCCTTTCACTCCCTTCTTACTCTCTATACCCAAGAAGCCACTCACTAGTCCCCACCAGTCCCCGCATGTGACGCCATGCTTTCTCTTACATTGTTTCAACTGGAATTCCTCCATCTCCTCACATAGACGCAGAGTTTTCTTGACAGTTCTCTGTGTGAAGGACCCCAGACCAACCCCATATTTATATAGGCTGAGAAACACACCTGCTGTGATCTAAGGACATGTTGCCAGCTGGGGACAGGAGACACATCCTCAGCAGAGGTACAAACTGTGGGGAGGCTCAAGAGAGGGCCCAGTGGGGCTCCCTAGGGCCATGTGGTGTGGGAGAGTGGGAGAAGTGCTGAGTGATGTGAAAGAGTGGATGAAGACAGAGGAGTGACTGAGGACAACCTAGTATCCTATGGCCATGAAAGAATCCAGAATGTTCTGTGAGTCTGTAGTAAGCTCCAAAATTTGCAAGGGGCCTGCGCCAGCCCTGACATGCCCCAGAGCCCTCCATGGTGAGGCTTCAGCAAGGTGAAAGCCCTAGTGGGGCTCCTTAGCCACGACCCTGATGACATTTTGGGGGGATAAGGGGATTTCAGGGGATTGTCCACAACTTTGTAGAATGTGGGCAGCAAGCCTGGCCTTCACCCACTAGGTGTCAGAGTGCCACACCCCTTAGTCCTGACAACTACACAATCTCTAGATATTGCTGGATGTCCCCTGAAGGAAATACCACCCTCCTGTTGAGAATTGCTGCAGTAGAAGAACCAACTCTGAGGTGAGGGAAAGGGAAAAAGTTTGGCTGGGGAGTGCAGAACAGAAAACAAATCGTGTGAATCTTGAATTTGACTGAAAAAAATCACAGGGTTGGATTGGACTAGGGAGGCTAGAATGGAAACATGGGCTCTAAAGCAAATGGGGCTCAGAAGGAGGAAAGGTCGTTTGGTTGCACAACAGTTTCCTTTGTGCTGATACAACTGCAAGGCTCCAGCAGTCCTTCTGGTTCTCAGGCTTTAGCTGAGCTATGTCACTGCTAGAAGCGAGCTCTGGTAGCCTTACTTGTCCTGGGAACATGAGCCTCTCTGCCTTGTAATTGTCTGTTTATCTCTCTGGCCCCTGTCTTTAGACTCTTACATCATTCCTTGAATAGAGGAACTTCTGTTCTGTTATTGTAAACCCAGTGCCAGCAACCTCTCTTCTCAATAAATACTTGTTGAATGGATGAATAATTTTAAATGTAAACCTCTTAAGTTAATGACACTTTCCACTATAATCTGTTATCTACTCATTGGTGGAAGAAGTCTGGTAGAGGAGAAAGATCACTTCTTGACCCCTCAAAGTGGGGCAGCACTTTGAGAGGGAAGAGGGGATCTTTTTTGCTATTTATCTAGGCCCCTTAAGAAAGCAATTTCCAAAAAGATAGGCAAGTACCTTGTGGTAGAAATGGCTGACAAACATGTGCTTGTGCACCTGCACATAGAAATGGGCCTCTGTGTGGGACAAAGCTAATGGAGAGAAGCAGCTGGACCGAGTGGTGAGGAGGCGTGCTTCCTCCTGAGACTGTGAGAAATGGGACTTTACATCTGTGTTAGTGCAGACACTCCCAGCACAAGGAGCAGAGAAGGCTCAGGCTCACTTCGTAACAAAGGAGAGCACTGGAAGATTGGTGGGGTTGGTCACAGGAGAAAAGGGGCTACTGGACACATGGACTCAGGAAACATGTGACCCAGGAGCATAGCCCTGAGTTGGGACATCTTTCCCAGGGGCTGCGGGTCTCCTCTCCAGGGCACTGCCAGCCACTCTCTGCCTCTCTGGGGTCCATCAAGATCATCATTACTGTAAGTGAGTATCTGATGGGCTCATCTTATGTAACACACACCTAGACTCTACTTTGCTCCCACCACAATGGCCCTAGAAAGCAAGCTGAGTTTTTCCTCCCTTTCCTTCTGCTTCTCTTCTCTTCTTTTCTCTATCTCTATCTCCATTTCTCTCTCTCAACTTTTTATTATAAAAATATTCAAATATCACATGAGCAGAGAATAGTATGTCAACTCTCCATATTCCCATCAACAATTATCAACATATGGCTAACCCTGTTCATCTGTACTCACTCCCCCCACCCTCTCTCTCTCATCCCACTGGATCATTTTAAAGCAAATCAAAACATCACATAATTTAATCTGTTAGTATTTCAGTATCTATCTCTGAGAGATGAGGACCCTAAAAATAGCTGCAATATCATTAGTGTACCTCAAGTTAAAGCATAGTTAACATTATAGGGCATTTAGCCAGTGATCAAGCCTCCCCAGTTGTCTCAGAGATGTGCTTTCTTGTTGGTTGGTTCTAACCTGGAGCCAAGAATTCAAAGAGCATGGTGTCTTGTCACACAGGTGCTCATGTCTCCCCACCCCTTGATTACCCCATCACGTGGCAGTGACGTTGGACAATGAGAAATAAGTATATTTTGTTCAGCTTCTATTTAATGAGGCTTAGAATTAAGCAGTGAATTGTGTCCATTTTCTTCACCAAATGGCCACCATCAAACATGGGCACTAAAAGAGGTGAGCTTCAGGAATCTGGAAATGACTCCGCTCTGGGAAACCTCATTCCCTGAGACCCACGTGACCTCTGATTTCTCTCCCACCCAGGTGCCCCGGCCAGAGCCCAGGCCTGATCAAGCCTGACTGCTGGGAGCTTGTGACTCCTCCTTCTCCTGCTCTGTCTCTGCCCTTTGTCCCATGGACAGTGGATTTTTCTAAAAAAGCAAGAGGATCTTGTCACTTTCTTGTTTAACACTGTCATTGGGTTCCTGTAGCCGGTAAGATAAAATCTACACTCAACAGCCAGACATAGACATTATACATAGCAAGCACTCAATAAATTCTGTGTTAACTGTGAAGGCAGACTGTGGAGTCATAAATAGCTAATACACCTAGATGTGGTGCGAGGGAGACTCTGGCTCCTCTTCACCTTAGAGTTTGCTTCTGCTCTAGTGGAGGGCAGAGCAGAGGGCAGGGCTGGAGGGCATTCTTGGTCTGCCTCTCACTTCTGAGCTAGACTCTTCCTCCTGTAGGAGGAATGCAAGCATATAGCCAGGTACACACACTCACACTGATACGGCATCTGCCTATCTATCTGTCTACCTATTTTTCTTTCCTTCCCTCCTTCCTTCTTCTTTCCTTTATTTCTTCCTCTCATCTTGTCTCTGCTGTGCTGCTTTAGGCACCCAGACTACCCTTTGCTCTATTTACCTCTGCACATTTGCATAACAATTCCTACTCTTATGCTCCACCTTAGTAGCTTCTAATCAATCTTTATTCAACCACAGCAGTGTGCATTCTGGAATCCCTTCCTTCAGGTCGCCATCCTTGAGTTGGTTAACTCATCCTCCTCCAGCTCTCAGAGCCTGCTTCTGACACTGATTACAGTGCTTTTCAAACATCAGTATAATTTGCCTATTTGTCTGGCTTCTGCTCTAAGTAGTGAATCTCTTAAGGGCGGGGACTCTCATGCCACGGTCTGCATCTGGCACATAGTTGGTCTTCTATAAATGTTTGTTGAATGGATGAATGAATGCTGAATGTTGAGCTGCAAATGGTTAATGCACAATTGAACTGTACCAGGGAGGATCCCTTTACTTCCCCTCTCCTCAGGTTTGTGCTCCTACTAGAAGGAGGACAGAAGCTCTGCCCAGTTCCCTCTCCCTGTCGGAGGAGGGTGGAAAGTCACCCCCTCACCTGACCCCCTTGGTCTTTGTGGAAGAAGAGTGAACTGGAGGTCTATTGATTGCTCCCCTTTGAGGGTCCTAGATCTACACCAAGGGGGGCAATATGAAACCCTACTTCCTTGCTATATGAAGCCATGCTTGCCTACAGATCTTTGTCAGAGCTTCTCATCAAGTATTGCTGACCCTTCTTAATAAATTAGTTCCTGTTTGCTTCTCCTTATTTGTAAGCTCCTGTCATAATCCAGAGGGAGGTAGTAGGAGTTGGCCTTTGTCTGATCTACATTTGACCAGAATTATTGACATGAAGTTAATCTATGCTAAAAGGTTTTCAAAAGTAGCTATATGTAGTATAAGCCTAAATGAATTGAACACAATACCATAAAGCTGTGAGGCCCTTTCCCCCCACTCCTTGTAAAACAATTCCTTGTAAAATTTGACGTTTTATACATGTATTAGGGTGTTGATTTTGTACCAAAGAGCCCTTGGTTGACTGTGGTCTGCCAGCACTTCCATTCCACTGCAGAAATTGAGTAGAATTGCCCACTATGTTCAAGAGCATGAGGGGAGCACAGTCCCAATCTGAAGAAGAAATAGCCATTATTAGTAAATTATTAAGGTAGCTAATAGTCGAAAGAATCTCTGTGTGCCGGACACTGTGTTAAGTCCTAAACATGGAATTTCTCATTTATTCTCTGAACAAACCTATGAGGTGGGTACTTCTATTAGTCCAAATTACAGGTGAGAAAATTGAGCCTTAGAAATAGTAAGTAACTGCTGCACAGTAAATCAAACCTATGATACCTGATGCCAAAGTTCAAGTAATACTGATGTTTCTTGAGTATTTGTAACATTCCAGATTTATACTGTCCAATATAGTAGCCATTTGCCACATTAAAATTAAATAATATGAAAGGGTGGTACAGATAATTGGAGAAGATGGCCAACCAGGGACATCACTTGTCAGATCATCCAGGTGGGAAGGCAGGGTATTAAACAGAAGAGAAGGGAGAAGAGTCCCCACTCAGGTGTGGTACACAGAAAAAAAACAGAGAGAGCTGGGGATCCCACAGAGGAAACTGAGAAGCCAAGAAATAGAAAGATAAAGAGAACTTATCAATGAGGATCCAACCTGGAGAAGACCAGAGCCCAGCAAAAGGGTAAAGAGTATCCCTTCCCCTTATTCAGTGAACAGTGAGACATTAAACAATTGATGCCCCATTCTCAGTCTTTTTAAACAGAATAATAGTCAGCCTAAAATCTTTTATCCTGCAAAACTAAGTTTCTTACATAAGGGTTAAAAAGAGATCTTTTTAGACCAGCCAACACTGAGAGAACTTGTTAAGACCAGACTGACCCTGCAGGAAGTACTCAGATCTGCATTATACATTGATAAGCACAACAAATACCCACCAGTGTAAAACCACCCTAAGCTAAGGCTCAGTGCACATACATAATAGTAGCTCAAGTAAAACAAAGCACTAGGTTTCTACCCAACAGGATGACCACAAATGTGTTCCATTTATCAATTCTTCATAAATGGCTTGAAATCCTTACTCAAGAAACAAAGGCTGCCTTAATGGATACAGAAATACAAGCTATGCATCTACTATCTTCATGAAACACGTCTAACCCACAATGACTCATTCAGACTCAAGGTGAAGGGATAGAAAAAAATACTCCCGCACAAAAGGAAATCAGAAGATAGCAGGCATAGCTGTTCTCACATCAGACGATATAGACCTCAAATCAATAGTAGTAAAGAAAGACAGATGGTCATTATATAATGGTAAAGGGAGCAATTCAATGAGAAGACATAACAGTCCTAAATATTTATACACCTAGATGAGGTGCACCCAGGTTCATAATGCAAATCTTACCAGATCTAAACATAATGACGAACAACAGCATAGTAACAACCATGGACTGGAATACCCCACTGACAAAACCGGACAGATCCTTCAAACAGAAAATAAATAAACAAATAAAAACCACTGGACTTAAACGGGAGTCTAGAGCAAATGGCCCCAATAGATATATACAGAACTTTCTGCCTCAAAACTACTAAATAGACATTCTTCTCATCAGTATATGGAACATTCTCTAAGACTTAGATCACATCTTAGGCCAGAAAACGTATCTCAGCAAATTAAAAATAAAAAGAAATTATACCATGTATCTGCTCTGACCACAGTGGACTAAAACTAGAAATCAACTCCAGAAACACTCAATCCTATACAAAGTTGTTGAAATTAGACAAACTATTGCTCAATGGTTATTGGGTCAAGGAAGAAATTAAATTGGACATCAAAAGATTCCTCGAGCTAAATGACAAAGGGTAAATCTGTTGGATTCTGCAACAGGAGTGCTTAGGGAAAAATTCATAGCCTTAAATGCCTATATCAAAAAGAGAGAAAAATCACAGTTCAATAATCTAATGAATTATCTCAAGGAACCAGAAAAGGAAGAAAAACTAAATCCAAACCCAGAAGAAGAAAAGAAATTTTCTTCTAGGTTGGAGAAGAACTAAGTGAAATTGAAAACAAACAAACAAACAAACAAAATACAGAACATTAATCAAACAAAAAGTTGATTCTTTGAAAAGATAACCAAAATTGATAGACTTTTCACACGATTAACCTGAAGTAGGAAAGAAAGGACCCAAAAAAGCTCAATTGGAAAGAAAAAGGAGATATTGCAACTGATACCACAGAAATACAAAACATCATCTGTGAATACTATCAAAGTCTCTACACTCATAAACTCAAAAACGTTGAGGAAATGGGCAAACTCCTGGAAACATAGAACATCCCAACACTCAATCAGGAAGAAAAAGAACTCCTGAACAGACCAATAACAAGCAACAAAATTGAACCATCAATAAAGAAAATAAAATACCCAGGAATATATTTAACTAAGAAGGTGAAAGATCTCCACAAAAATAACTACAAATCATTGAGAGAGGAAATTGCAGATGATGTAAACAAGTGGAAAAACATATCGTGCCCTTGGATTGGTATAATCAACATTGTTAAAATGTCCATACTACCCAAAGTGATTTACAGATTCAGTGAAATCTCCATCAAAATACCAATATCATTTTTCATAGATTTAGGAAAAAAAATAATTCTATTCTCTCTTTGGAATCTGAAAAGAGCCCAAATAGACAAAAAGAAAAAAATCTGGAGGCATCACCTTATCAGACTTAAAACTATACTATAATGCTATAATAACCAAAACAGCATTGTACCAGAATCTACAAATAATTAAAGCAAATCAGCAAGAAAAAGAAAATCATACAACCCCATTGAAAACTGGGACAAAGACATGAACAGAAGCTTTTCAAAAAGACTAAAGGCCAATAAATATAAAAAAGAAAGAAAAAAATACTCAACATCATTGATCACCAGGGAAATGGAAATCAAAACCACACTGATATATCATTTAACCCCGGTGAAAGTATCTTTTAATCACCAAAATGTGGAAACAGCCTAAATACCCACCAACCCAGGAATGGATTGACAAGCTGTGGTATATGTACACCATGGACTACTACTCAGCCATTAAAAGAAATGGAGACTTTACAGCCTTTGTATTAACCTGGATGGAGTGGAACACATTATTCTTAGTCAAGCATCACAAGAATGGAGAAGCACAAATCCTACGTACCCAATTTTGATATGAGGACAATTAATGACATGGTGGAGGTGGGGGAAGGGGAGAGCAAAGAGAGAAAGAAGGAGGGAGGGAGGGTCTTGTTGTGTGCCACACCTTTTGGGGGCAAGACACTATTGTAAGGACTTAACCAAAAAAAAAAATTTTTTTTTTCACTTATAATACCAATATCTTGAAATAACAAATTTCATTACATTTTGTACATATTTTTGGCTAACACAAGACCATAGTCTTTTTGTACGTACGTATAATCATATTGATTTTTATTTTCACTTGAAATGCCAAATTACATTTTTGCATATTAACGCATTTCTGTAATACCACCTTTAATAGTTCACTTATTATTCTATCCTATGAATGTACTGAAATTTATTTCTAAAACCCATTTAATAGTTTTTTTTTTAAATACCTTGCTGGTTTAAACAATGCTGAGAAAAAGAAATTGCATATATCTCAAAAAAAAAAAAAAAAGTCCAAAAACCATAGATACTGGTGTGGGTACAGTAAGAAAGAAACACTTATGCATTGTTGGTGAGACAGCAAACTAGTATAACGTCTATGGAAAACAGTATGGAAATTCCTTAAGGAACTAAAAGTAGACCTACTATTTGACCCAGTAATCCCACTAATGGTTGTTTACTCAAAGGAAAAAAAAATCATTTTATCAAAACGACATTTTCACTCAAGTGTTTATTGCAGCAAAATTCATGATCACAAAGATATGGAATCAACCCATCAATTCATGAGTAGATTAACAAAATGTGGTGTATGTATACTATAGACTACTACCCAGCCATAAAAAGGTAAGTTAATTCCTTTTATAAAAATCTGGATAGTACTAAAGATGATTATTTTAAGTGAAATACTGCAAGACTAGAAAAAAAAACACACCACATGCCTTCACTATTAAATTGAAACTAACTCAACAGCACTCATGTGCAAAGATGGAAGTAAAACTCAACAGAAATCAAGCAGGTGGCAGCGGAGGAGGGGATGGGTGAACTCATACCTAATAGGTACAACGTACACTATCTGGGCACACTTACGACTTCGTCTCAAGCAGTAGAAAAGCAATCTATGTAACCAAAACATTCGTACCAGGACAATGTTCTTAAATTAAAAAAATAAAGCTAAATAGTATAAAAGATGCAGTTCCTCGGCCACACTAGCCCCATGTAGCACTAGCTTCTTGGCTACTGTTTTGGACAGTGCCAGTGCAGAGCAATTCCTTCATTACAGAAAATTCTGTTGGACAACCCTTGCTCTTGACCAGGCATCCTCAAACTTTTTAAACAGGAGGCCAATTCACTATCCCTCAGACTATTGGAGGGCCAGACTATAGTTTAAAAAAAAAACGAACTATGAACAAATTCCTAGGCACACTGCACTTATCTTATTTTGAAGTAAAAAAACAAAACGGGAACAAATACAATCACACCACCTCATGTGGCCCACGGGCCACAGTTTGAGGACCCCTGCTCTAGATAATCCATATCCTAACACAACCCTGCCAGTTAGATATTAGTGGTATCCTAAATTACTACTGAGAATTCCTTTTGTAACCTGATATCAGGAGTCTCTAGGTCATTTGTCCACATTCCCGCGGACTCATGGCTGGAACACAAGTCAATCTGGCTTTTAATTCCATACTCTCTCCTCTGCCAGACTCTGCTTTCTACCCTGCAGGAAGATTGAGTTAACCAATCTACCGAGTCCTGATTTGATTATATGTCAGGAAAACATCATAATTATCTTTAAAAGGATTTGTGAATAATCTTAGCTAATGGCTGTAAACTGCAGTAAAGCAATTTTGGAGTAAATATAGACTATACTGGTCTTCAACAACCTTTCCATTTTCAAATTATGTGATTCTATACAAGGGTTTGATCAAAATGAGGTGACAATAGTAATGGAGAAAGGAGAGTGTGAATGATAAAGAAACCCACCTACATCCAATCATATCTGATTATTTTAAACATGGGGTAAGCGTTAATTGTTGGATATGCAGGATTATAGAAGAAATGTGGGAGGAGTTGGGGGCATCTTGTGGACTACGAACAATGCTTAGTCACAGGAGATGTTTAGGCCTTGCTGCAAGGTTATGAGTTCAGCACACTGCAGAGATGGATGGGGGCAACTGGAAGATTCATTTTACTACAGGCATTAACCTATATCCTTAATTAATGTTCCTCTTGGCCTTCGAGAACAAAAGAGCGAGCATCTACCCTGAGCTGCTGTGGAAATACCTCTTATCCACAATCAGGATGGTATTGGCAGCTGAGTACTTTCTGTAGCTAAGGCTGGAGGTTGGACACCCTTGTTGGTTTCCTAATGTGGCCTTAAGGGGGCAGCATAGCCCAAGGCGCTTCATGGCTTTGAAGGCTTTGTTCTTGAATCTAGTTTGCAAAAGACTCAATAGGGCTCTGTGCCTGTAGCCAGCCACATACACCACGGCAGGTTCAAACCCGGCCCTGGACAGTTAAAATAACAATGACAACTGCAACAAAAAATAGCCAGGCATTGCGGCAGGCACCTCTAGTCCCAGCTACTTGGGAGGCTGAGGCAAGACAATTGCTTAAGTCCAAGAACTGGAGGTTGTTTTGAACTGTGACGCCACAGTACTCTACCAAGAGTGACGTAGTGAGACCCTTTCCATGTATGCTTTAAAAAACTAGTGACCCCTTCAAGACCTAAAAATAAATGTCTTGAAGTGTCCCTGACCCATGGAAGAATCACAGTGATATAGAACTTGTGATCAAATAAATAGTAACAATATGGAGCCAAATATCAGTAGAAAATAACAAAGAACTATATGTATATACCATATGTATATACAGAATGATGTCACATGACATGTATTGTGTATATTTATATGTAATATGACATATTAAAGTTTGACTGCATTTTGGAATAAAATAAGCAGGACTTTTTTTTATTAAATCATAGCTGTGTACATTCATGCAATCATGGGGTACAATGTGCTGGTTTTATATACAATTTGAAATATTTTTATCAGACTGTTTAACAGAGACTTCACAGCATTTTCTTAGTTATTTTGTTAAGACATTTATATTCTACACTTAAATTTCACATGTAGCCTTGTAAGATGCACCCTAGGTGTGGTCCCACCAATTACCCTCCCTCCACCCATCCTTGCCCTCCTCTCCCTCTCCCCTTTCCCTCTATACTTGAGCTATAATTGGGTTATAGCTTTCACATGAAAGCTATAAATTGATTTCATAGTAGGGCTGAATACATGGATATTTTTTCTTCCATTCTTGAGATACTTTGCTAAGACGAATATGCTCCAGTTCCATCCATGTAAACATGAAACAGGTTAAAGTCTCCATCTTTTTTAAGGCTGCATAATATTCCATGATGTACATATATCACAATTTATTAATCCATTCATGGGTCGATGGGCACTTGGGCTTCTTCCATGACTTAGCAATTATGAAACGTGCTGCAATAAACATTCTGGTACAAATACCTTTGTTATAATGTGATTTTTGGTCTTCTGGATATATACCTAGTAGAGGAATTGTAGGATTGAATGGAAGCTCTATTTTTAGATCCCTTAGTGTTCTCCAAAAGGAACATATTAGTTTGCACTCCCACAAGCAGTGCAGAAGTGTTCCATTTTCTCCACAACCACGCCAACATCTCTGATTTTGGGATTTTGTGATGTGGGCTAATCTTACTGGAGTTAGATGATATTTCAAAGTGGTTTTGATTTTGTTTATATATATACACACACACATATATATGCATACACAAACATATATACATATACCTATATTAAGTTTGTGTTTGTTTTCTGTGTGTATATAGGAGAGGGAAGTGAAGCCAGCTTGATTTTATGCCACCATTTTGGAAGCAAAAGCCTCCACTGACAGTGACTTTAAAATCATGTTGCTCAGAGTGATTTATTTGGCAATTGAAATGATTCCTCACATATTGGAAATTTCATTAAAGAACAAATTATGAAGAAAACTTAAGGTATTTTTTGTGATAATTAATTTGAGTACTTCAAGATGTTATCAGTGTTAATGGGTGGCTAAAAACCAAAATAAGAAGACAAATCATGGCAAAAACAAACAAACAACATGGTTTTGATTTGCATTTCTCTGATGATTAGAGATGATGAACATTTTTTCATGTGTCTGTAGGCCATGCGTCTGTTTTCTTCAGAGAAGTTTCTCTTCAAGTCCCTTGCCCACCCTGAGATGGGGTCACTTGTTCTTTTCTTGCTAATACGTTTGAGTTCTCTGTGGATTCTGGTTATTAAACCTTTGTCAGAGACATAACCTGCAAATATCTTCTCCCATTCTGAGGGCCGTCTGTTTGCTTTACTTAACTGTGCTCTTGGCTGTACAGTAGCTTTTTGGTTTGATCAGATCCCAGTAATGTATTTTTGGTGTTGCTTCAATTGCCCGGGTTGAGGGGGTGGAGGTCCTCCTCATAAAATATTCCCCCAGGCCAATTCCAAGTGTTTTCCCTGCACTTTCTTCTAGTATTTTTATAGTTTCATGTCTTAAGTTTAAATCTTTAATCCAAGGAGAGTCTATCTTAGTTAATGGTGAAAGGTGTGGGTCCAGTTTCAGTCTTCTACAGGTCGCCAGCCAGTTCACCCAGCACCATTTTTAAACAGGGAATCTTTTCTCCACTGAAGGTTTTTAATTGGCTTGTCAAAGATCAAATAATGGTAAGTAGCTGGGTTCATCTCTTGGTTCTCTATTCTGTTCCAGACATCTACTTCTCTGTTTTTGTGCCAGTACCATGCTGTTTTGATCACTATCGGTGTATAGTATAGTATGAGGTCTGGTAGCGTGATTCCTCCTGCTTTGTTTTTATTTCTAAGTAATGTATTAACAATTCAAGGTTGTTTTTTATTCCGTATAAGTAGCCGCAGACACGCTGACACCCTGGTGTGTATTCTTGCATTCTTATGTATCTAGAAAGTTACAAATCACTTGGAAGAGAATGTGCCTCTAATTAAAATCATCTTCTAAACTGGTTGTATTCTTGTTTTTTCACTCAAATGTTTAGTGAATAAAACTGTCAAAGCATTTCTTAAGTGGCTATTTTGTTTTTTTTTTTTTATTTTTATTTTTTTTATTATTAAATCATAGCTGTGTACATTAATGCGATCATGGGGCACCATACCCTGTTGTTATAGACCATTTGACACATTTTCATCACAATGGTTAACATAGCCTTCCTGATATTTTCTTACTTATTGTGTTAAGACATTTATATTCTAAATTTACTAAGTTTCAGATGTACACTTGTAAGATGCACCACAGGTGTAATCCCACCAATCACCCTCCCTCTGCCCAACCTCCCCCATCCCTCCCGTCCCTCTCCCTCTTCTCCCTATTCTTAGGTTATAACTGGGTTGTAGCTTTCATGTGAAAGCCCGAAATTGGTTTCATAGTAGGGCTGAGTACATTGGATACTTTTTCTTCCATTCTTGAGATACTTTACTAAGAAGAATATGTTCCAGCTCCATCCATGTAAACATAAAAGAGGTAAAGTCTCTTTCTTTAAGGCTGCATAATATTCCATGGTGTACATATACCACAATTTATTAATCCATTTGTGGATCGATGGGCACTTGGGCTTTTTCCATGACTTAGCAATTATGAATAGGGCTGCAATAAACATTCTGGTACAAATATCTTTGTTATGATGTGATTTTTGGTCTTCTGGGTATATGCCCAGTAGAGGGATTACAGGATTGAATGGCAGATCTATTTTTAGATCTCTTAAGTGTTCTCCATATCTCTTTCCAAAAGGAATGTATTAATTTGCATTCCCACCAGCAGTGCAAAAGTGTTCCCTTTTCTCCATATCCATGCCAATATCTCTGGTCTTGGGATTTTGTGATACAGGCTAGTCTCACTGGAGTTAGATGGTATCTCAAAGTAGTTTTGATTTGCATTTCTCTGATGATTAAAGATGATGAGAATTTTTTCATATGTCTGTAGGCCGTGCGCCTGTCTTCTTCAGAGAAGTTTCTCTTCAAATCCCTTGCCCAGCCTGCGATGGGATCCCTTGTTCTATTCTTGCTAATGCATTTGAGTTCTCTGAGGATTCTGGTTATTAAACCTTTGTTGGAGACGTAACCTGCAAATATCTTCTCCCATTCTGAGGGCTGTTTGCTTGCTTTACTTATTGTGTTCTTGGATGTGCAGAAGCTTTTTAGTTTGATCAAGTCCCAGTAGTGTATTTTTGAAGCTGCTTCAATTGCCCGGGGGGTCCTCCTCATAAAATACTCGCCCAGACCGATTTTTTCAAGGGCTTTCCCTTCACTCTCCTCTAGTATTTTTATAGTTTCATGTCTTAAGTTTAAATCTTTAATCCAGCGAGAGTCTATCTTAGTTAATGGTGAAAAGTGTGGGTCCAGTTTCAGTCTTCTGCGGGTTGCCAGCCAGTTCACCCAGCACCATTTGTTAAATAGGAAATCTTCTTCCCACTGAATGTTTTTAATTGGCTTGTCAAAGATCAAATAACGGTAAGTAGCTGGATTCATCTCTTGGTTCTCTATTCTGTTCCAAACATCTACTTCTCTTTTTTTGTGCCAGTACCATGCTGTTTTGATCACTATTGATTTGTAGTATAGAGTGAGGTCTGGTAGCGTGATTCCTCCTGCTTGTTTTTATTTCTGACTAATGTCTTGGCTATTTGAGTTTTTTTCTGATTCCATATAAAACGAAGTATTGTTTTTTCAAGATTTTTGAAGTATGACAGTGGAGATTTAACAGGGATTGCGTTAAAATTACATATTGCTTTGGGTAGTATGAACATTTTAACAATGTTGATTCTTCCCAGCCGTGAGCATGGTTTGTTTTTCCATTTGTTAACATTTTCAGCTATTTCTTTTCATAGAGTTTCATAGTTCTCTTTATAGAGATCTTTCAAGCCCTTTGTTAGATAAACTCCCAAATATTTCATCTTCTTTGGCACTACTGTGAATGGAATAGAGTCTTTAACTGTTTTTTCAGCTTGACTATCATTGGTATACAGAAAGGCTACCGATTTATGAATGTTGATTTTGTAACCTGAGATGCTGCTGTATTCCTTGATCATTTCTAAGAGTTTTGTAGTAGAACCCCTGGTGTTTTCCAGATACACAATCATATCATCTGCAAAGAGCGAAAGTTTGATCTCTTCTGATGCTATATGGATACCCTTGATCACCTTTTCTTCCCTAATTGCAATGGCTAAAACTTCCATTACAATGTTAAAGAGCAGTTGAGACAATGAGCAGCCTTGTCTGGTTCCTGATCTGAGTGGAAATGATTTCAATTTAACTCTATTCAATATGATATTGGCTGTGGGTTTGCTGTAGATGGCCTCTATCAGTTTAAGAAATGTCCCTTCTATACCAATTTTCTTAAGTGTTCTGATCATGAAGGGATGCTGGATATTATCAAAAGCTTTTTCTGCATCAATTGAGAGAAT
This sequence comes from Nycticebus coucang, assembly GCF_027406575.1. Classification (NCBI taxonomy): domain Eukaryota; kingdom Metazoa; phylum Chordata; class Mammalia; order Primates; family Lorisidae; genus Nycticebus; species Nycticebus coucang. Next base: position 91,400,907 of record NC_069787.1, on the reverse strand, counting down.
CATATGGTCTTTGTTTTTTTAATTTGTTTATGTGCTGAATTATACTTATGGATTTACATATATTGAACCAGCCTTCAGACCCTGGGATAAAACTGACTTGGTCATGATGTATAATTTGTTTGATGTGTTGCTGGATTCTGTTTGTTAGGATCTTGTTGAATATTTTTGCATTAGTGATATTGGTCTATAATTTTCTTTTCTTGTTGGATCTTTTCCTGATTTGGGGATCAGGGTGATGTTTGCTTCATAAAACATGTTGGGTAGTCTTCCTTCTTTTTCTACATTTTGGAACAGGTTGAGCAATATAGGTACTAGTTCCTCTTTAAAGGTTTGGTAGAATTCTGACGTGAAGCCATCTGGTCCAGGGATTTGCTTTTAAGGGAGATTTTGTATGGTTGATGCTATTTCAGAACTTGATATTGGCCTGTTCAACATTTCCACTTGATTCTGGCTAAGTCTTGGAAGGTGACGTGCTTCCAAGTATTGGTCAATTTCCTTCATATTTTCATATTTCTGAGAATAAAGTTTCTTGTAATATTCATTGAGGATTTTTTGAATTTCTGAGGAGTCTGTTGTTATTTTGTCTTTCTCATTTCTGATTGATGAGATTAGCGATTTTACTTTTTTTTTGTGGTTTGGTTAGGCAAAAGGTTTATTTATTTTATTGACCTTTTCAAAAAACCAACTTTTTGGTTTATTGATCTGTTGTATACTTCTTTTGTTTTCAACTTCATTTAATTCTGCTCTAATTTTGGTTATTTCTTTTCTTCTACTAGGTTTGGGGTTGGAATGTTCTTCCTTTTCCAGTTGCTTGAGATGTCTCGTTAAGTTGTTAACTTCCTCTCTTTCCGTTCTCTTGAGGAAGGCTTGCAGTGCTATAAATTTCCCTCTTATGACTGCCTTGGCGGTATCCCAGAGGTTCCGATAATTCATGTCTTCATTGTTGTTTTATTCCAAAAATTTGGCAATTTCCTTCTTAATCTCATCCTTGACCCAGCTATCATTCAGCATAAGGTTATTTTACTTTCATGTTTTTGTATGACTATGCAGATTCCTGTTGTTACTGAGCTCAACTTTTATTCCATGGTGGTCTGAGAAGATGCAAGGAATAATTTCTATTTCTTCAAATTTACTGAGGTTAGACTTGTGACCTAAGATGTGATCGATTTTGGAGTATGTTCCGTGGGCTGATGAGAAGTATGTGTATTCAGTTTTGTTGGGATGAAATGTTCTGTAGATTTCTGCTAAAATCCAAATGTAGGATGGTCAGGTTTAAATCTAAAATTTCTTTGCTTAGCTTCTTATTGGAGGATCTATCCAACACTGCCAAAGGAGTGTTGAAATCTCTGACTATTATGGAGCTGGAAGAAGTCAAATTGCTCATGTCTGTTAGAGTTTCTGTTAAAAATCGAGGTGAATTCTGGTTGGGTGCATAAATATTAATAATTGAAATCTCATCATATTGAGTACTCCCCTTAACAAATATTAAGTGACCATTCTTATCCTTCCTTACTTTTGTTGGTTTAAAGCCCATTGTATCTGTGAATAGAATCGCAACACCTGCTTTTTTCTGATTACCATTTGCCTGAAATATGGATGACCATCCTTTCTGTATTTGTCTTTTAAGTTAAGATGTGACTCTTGTATGCAACAAATATCTGGCCTGAGTTTTTGTATCCAGTCAGGTAACCTATGCCTCTTTAGAGGACAGTTTAAGCCATTCACATTAATGGACAATATTGATAAGTCTGGTGAAGTTTTGGGTATCAAGTTTTTCCAAAGTCCAGTGGGCATTTTTAATCCTTTTGCCAGTGTGGAAATTGGAGTTTGATCAAAAGTTTCTGAGTGAGTTTACTTTTGTGGTAGAGGATTGGGTTGGTCATTATGGAGGATAGGTCTGAGAATATCCTGAAGAGCTGGTTTCATTATGGCAAATTTCTTCAACATGTGAATGTCATTAAAGTATTTAATTTCTCCATCATAAATGAAACCCAGTTAAGCTGGATACAGGATCGGGGTTGAATGTTATTTTGCTTTAGGAGATTAAAAGTTGATGACCACCCTCTTCTGGCTTGAAAAGTTTCAGCAGAGAGATCTGCAGTCATTCTGTTATTTTTCCCTTTGTAGGTAATCAATTTCTTACGTCTGGCTGCTTTCAGAATTTTCTCCTTCATATTAATTTTAGTGAAGTTAATTATGATATGCCTGCGGGATGTCTTATTCAGATTGAGTCATGCTGGGGTCCTCAAACTGTCTTTTATCTGAATTTCAGAATCTCTTGGGCATGTCTGAAAAATTCTCTTTCATAATTTCATAGAGAAGAGCCTCTGTGCCTTGTGAGGCCACTTCATCCCTTTTAGGGATTCCCATGAGGCAGATATTACCCTTCTTCGAATTATCCCAGAGCTCTCTGAGAGAATGATCCATTTTTGCTCTCCATTTTTCTTCCTCTTTGAGAGTTTGGGAGCGTTCAAAGGCTTTGTCTTCAATGTCAGAAATCCTTTCTTCTACTTGCTCCACTCTGTTACTGAGGGATTCTACTGTATTTTTCAGATCTTTGAGGGCTGCAAATTCTTGCTTCAGTGCATCAAAATCTTTGGTGGTTTTGTCTTTAAATTCATTAAATTCTTGAGACAACTTTTGAATTCTCCTTGAATTTCTAATTCCAACTTTTGAATTGCTCCTTGAATTTCTAATTCCAAATTTTCCTCCCTTTTATTAATGTTGTTTGCAATCCAAATTCTGAATTCATTTCTCACATCTTGGCCAGCTGTTTATGAATGGGATCTTCAGTTACATCTGCCATATCTTTCCTTGGGGGGGGGGTCAATCTATTCTGGTTATTCATGTTACCAGAGTTTTTCTGCTGATTCTGCCCCGATTGTTTTACACCATTTGATTTTTCCCCTGGAGCTTTGTCGAGGACCAGTACAGTGCTATGGTCTGAGAAACTGAGGACCTGTTTGGCGTGGTGGGGCTAAGTGGTTCCGTCTTGTTTTCAGCTGGTCTCTGTTTGACCCTAGTGAAACAGTTACTCTGGGTTGAAGTCTCAGCTGTGGAGAAATACCAGCAATTAAGTCACCCCACCTGCCATAGGCAACAGTTGGAAAAGGAAAATCAAACCTTCCTGCAACCACACACCCAGGGCACCACTTGAACAGTCCTCGGGTGATTGCCTCAGTTCAAAAGGTCCAAATCAATTGTCCCAGTCAGCACCTGTCTCAGGTGGGAGAGTTTAAAAAGTCTCTGGCAACTGGAGCAGGGGTATGGTGACAAGTCAGATATGACTTGCTCTGGTGCTCCGTGAAGTTAAGAGGACACACCCAGCAAATAGATCAGTCTGGAAAGGTTGATGCCTCCTTCCCCACCTTGCACCTCTGTCACACCCAGTCACTGATTGCCCTGCAGGGCTGTGACCCAGTTGCCTCCAGTGAGCAGATATTCCAGGGGTTTGCACCTGCCTGGATCACAGGGAAATCTATATCTGCTCAGCCAGGCCACTATCCAGTCTCTATGCCTCTATCCCTCAGGGGGAGGTGAGGCCTGACAACCTCGGGTGCTCGATGGAGGCTGGGTGGTGTTCACTCGGTTCCAGCCCCACCTCCGATTGATGTTACTGACAGAACAGAACAACTTTGTGGGAATTTGTTTCTGTCCCTGCTAAATTCCCCTGCAGAAGAGAAACTGTTTTGAGTTCCCAGAACCTGCACCTCAGGCCCTGTCTTTGCTCCTGCAGGTTTGTATTCGGTTAGCTGTCAGTTCTAGCCTTCTGCCTTCCTTTGTCTATAGGCTGACAATCCCCTGAGGGCCGGTTGCATCTAGGCTCAGTATAGCAGTCCTGTGGGTCAGCCTCACCCTGGCAATTTCCTGGCTATGCACGTGCGTTTTCTAGTCACCGCGCTCTACCCAGGCTGGTACTGCCTCAGGCAAACCCTTTACTCATGGGGCCTGCTTTTCCATCCCAGATCTGTTCCATGGTGGTTGCCACCTGAGAAGATGCCCAGCCTCCTCTGGTTGCCCATGGAGACAGGGGGTGTGGCTTCAGAATATCCGGGAGTGAGCCCTATTGTTGCCAAAAATGGCTGCTGCTCTGTGCCTCGGGGCACCGCTGCTCTAGTGGTATGGTTCCCTCTCAACTGACCATCCTCTCCTCACTCCCATGCCACAGAATCAGCACTGACCAGTTACAGTCTAGGCCCTGTCCACACCCCTCGAGAAATCACCCAAGAATCTGGACTCCTGGAGGACAGGCCTCCAGACCTCAGAGTGGGAGTGGAGGGGAGTGCGGGGATCTCAGAATTGCAGGTTGAGAATATATACAGTTTTGTGCCTGGCAGAAGAATGCCGTGGCACCCTAGTAAGGGAGGTAGGTCCAGTTTTTGGAGGGTCTCTCCTGTGGAGTGGAGTGGGAAGACCTTTGAACTCTGCTCGTTTGTTTGTGGGGCACTCCAAGCCATTCTCATAGGGGAGGGGACTCCCGTCCATTTGGTGATGGATTTTGTACCTTCTGTTTATATCCTTGGGGTCGTAGCTCACCTCAGCGGGGTTGATGTGCGTTCTTCAACCTTCTCTCTTGGTTCAGCTCTAATCCACCAGGTTACTTGCCAAATTTCTGTCCTTTAACTCTCCTTCTGGACGGAAGCCTCTGTGGAAAGCTGGCTTCAGTCAGCCATCTTGTCTCCGCCTCCCTTAAGTGGCTGTTTTGGGAAACTTCCTTTGTGTGTGTTCATGTGTGCATGTATATATATGTATGTACATATAGGGATAGAAGTATCATTTTTTTCAAGATCTTTAAAGTATGACAGTGGAGCTTTAATAGGGATTGCATCAAAATTGTATATTGCTTTGGGTAGTATGGACATTTTAATGTTGATTTTTCCCAGCCATGAGCATGGTATGTTTTTCCATTTGTCACATTTTCAGCTATTTATTTTCTTAGAGTTTCATAGTTCTCTTTATAGAGATCTTTCACATCCTTTGTTAGGTAAACTTCCAAATATTTCATCTTTTTTGGCACTACTGTGAACAGAACAGAGTTCTTGACTGTTTTTTTAGCATGACTATTGTTGGTATATATAAAGGCTACAGATTTATGAGTGTTAATTTTGTAACCTGAGACGCTGCTACCCCGTTTCCCCGAAAATAAGATATCCTCCGAAAATCAGACCTACTTACAGGAAAGATAAGACGTCTCCTGAAAATAAGACCTAGCGCATCTTTGGGAGCACACCTTAAAATAAGACACTGTCTTATTTTTGGGGAAACAGGGTATATTCCTTGATCACTTCTAAGAGTTTTGTAGTAGATTCCCTGGTGTTTTCCAGATATACAATCATATCATCTGGGAAGAGTGAAAATTTGATCTCTTCTGACCCTATATGGATACCCTTGATCACCTTTTCTTGCCTAATTGCGATGGCTAAGACTTCCATTACAATGCAAGCAGGACTTTTTTAGTGACTTCCATTCCAAAGCAAAGGAGCTATGGATATGCTTCTGTGTTTTTGCCTCTTCTGTTTACCCTAATACCTGAGAGCTGTAGAAATGGATATGCTAGCAAAGAGGGAGAGCAGTTAGAAAGTTTGTGACTTGTTCACATTTCCAACTCCTAGTCTCCAGTGTAGTTGGTAGTAAGTTCTATACCTTCATTAGAAGACTTAACACTTGAAAGTTATGTTCATGTTTGGGAGACTGTCTCTCCTTTGATAGAAAATAAATGCCTTGTAAATTTAACCATCACTGTGGAAACACTAATGCATTTTAATTTAGACAGAGCCACTTAAAGTAAGGATCACTGTAATTCAAATGTGAATAGCTCCTCAATGTATGAATTCACACATTATTTCTTCTTGGCATGCATGTAAACCCCTGTTTGAGAGGGGCCTTTGAGTTGAGACAGTAGGGCACTTTCACCCTGGGGATGGTGAATGGAATCAGATCCTGAAGATAATAATGGGATCAAACTTTAAGAAGTAAAGGAACAAGAGAAGATAGGGATGGGCTATGGAAAGCTGCCAACATTTCCGATAGCTTTTCTGCATGCTAACATTGGATGCATTTAGTAAGATGGCAAGGGGATAAGGAGAGCATGTGTCTGTGTCAGCCATAAAAAACTACACCATCCAACCTCCCTGTGTTACCGCCTTCATCCTGTAGAATGGATCTCTCACAGGCGCTCCCATCTGCTGTCCATGGACCTACTCTGGGAGGATGAGTGTACAGCAGACTGAGAACCAGCATGTTCCAAACTGTGAGTGTGAGGGCCTGGAGCACCAGTCCTCTCAATAAGAGAATAGGTGACATGTACAGCAAAATCCAAATGGACACAATTGTCAGCACTGCAATTAAAGGCAGATTTGGGGGAGAGATTTTAAATGAAAAAAAGCAACTCATGTATCATGTGCCTATAACTCAGGACTGTGACTACATGACCCAGCCATGACTTTGCTTGGCTTCTTCCTTTTCCAACATGGACAATAAACTTACAACATCACTCCTCTCTTTTAAAACATGTCAATTATTTGGTTTGAGCAGTAGAATTAAAATTTGAAATTTAAAAGTTTTGATATCAATGGCTAAGAAACCCTACTCCAAGAGGTAGCATCTTTAAATACAGATTTTTGTGGCAACTTTTAAAATTATTTAAAAGGAAATACAAAAATGCAATTCTCTCCCTATATGCACACACACACATGCACACATGAACATACACAAAGGAAGTTTTCCAAAATAGCCACTTAAGAAATGCTTTGACAGTTTTACTCACTAAATAAACATTTGAGTCAAAGAACAAGAATACAACCAATTTAGAAGATGATTTTAATTAGAGGCACATTCTCTTCCAAGTGATTTGTAACTTTCTAGATATATAAGAATGCAAGAATACACACCAGGATGTCAGCGTGTCTGTGGCTAGATCAAAAGGTGAGGGCCCGTGCTACTCCCCGGCTCCCAACAGCCTTGACACCACAGCCACAATGCTCACCTTTCACGTTCACAGCTTGCGAAAAGTCAGTAACACCTCTTATTATTCTGACACCTGAACTGCCTGAGTGATAATCACCACTTTGTTTTTGCACCTATTCTGGTTTTAGCTACCCCCAAATTCAAAACAATCTCAAGTAGGTATACAATCACCTAAGACGCAATGCAAAAAAAAAAAAAAAATCCTAACTCTCCCTTTTAAATGAATAAATCCCTTAGTGTTTAGGAGGTGTGGTTTGTCTGGATTGGGCATCTAGAGAGAGTACCTAAAGCCTCCACACTCAACCTGAAATGTGGAGATTGGTAAATTGTACTTTTTATGGGTTTTAAAGCTCAAGGCAGCTTGTTTCCAAATGACTGTGTTCCTTTTCCCCTTTGCCTGTTGATTAGTTGAATACAGAAAACCCACAGTGACATGCCCTGGGCAGGTAGAAGGTTAATCTTTCCAGTTTCCCTGGCCTCTTTGGGGCCTCTTTGCTCAATGCTTGTGAAACTCTGGATTTTAACTGACTGTGTAATCAGTCCTCACCTAGATCTCATGTGTGATCGGAAATATGCTCCTTTACCTCAAACTCATGTATTCATAAATCTAGCATTTTGAAGTTTCCCGGTGACCCCTTGTTACTCAAGCTGGGATGAAAAGGACTACCATGAAGGCAGAAGCCTTCAGAGAAAGATAGCGGAAGTCTCTCTGTGTAAGGCTTTGTCAAGCTCAGAAAAGCAACTCAACCTCTTACACTAACACCTCTTCTTCACCTAAAGCTCTTTCTCTCCTCTAGTGCTTCATGTCTCTTTAAGGGATTCTCCAACCTGCTGGAAGCCTAGGAGTTCTCTCTGATGCCTCTCTGCCCCTCACCTCCAACCCTCATGCCCCCCACTCCCAGGTTCTACTGACTCTGCATCCTAAAAGTGCTGCACGAATACCTCCCTCCTTCCCATCCTCAGTGCCCCGAGCTCAGTGAGGGCCATCCTCACCCTCGCCTGAGGGTTGTTGCTGGTCAAGTCTCCTCATGATCTAGCCTTGTCCTCCTCCACCCCAGGGTCTCCCACAACAGCCCTGTGTCTTCCCACAGCCATGCTTAGCCCACGTGGTACCTGAAGCCTGAGCACACTTCACTTTCCTTCACCGGCGCATGACTCAACTCAAATCCCTTCTCATAAGGAGCTTCCCCAGCTCTCCCAGGCCATGGGGCTCTCACCTGGTCTGGAAAGCATGAGGAACTCATTAGACATAACTTGGAGGGGGAATTATAGGTAAAGATGTCATTTCTTAGCTAATCATATTCATGTCTTTTCTCCCACAGTGCGAAGACAACAGACCTGTTTTAAGCACATTTACAACTTGTATGTTGCCTTGCTGTACATTTCTCATTTAAGTTTGTTATTTCTGTCCAGATAACCAGACCTGAAAGTCAACAATTCTCTAAGGACTTTTTTTTTTAAATAGTGAAATTTTGCAGTGAAGGGAGAGTTTGCCACTAACTTGAGGTATGTGAAGGGGAGATGAAAAGGTTTCTATCTCTCACCAACACATTCTGATTTGGCTTTCTAGAACTGATGTGCTTAAAAGATCTACTTAAAACAGATGCCAAATAGATGGATGAATCTTAGACCCTGTATGACAGTAACTTCCTTTTTAAAAGAACCTCTCTCACCCTAGGATGTGTATAAAAACTGAGTCCTGTGCACAACTCAGTACAGGCCATAAGCCAACTTGAGTCTAGGTCACAAACCAACAGATATTTCCTGCTCCCCAGTGGATCGGGTATAAACTGAGCTTACTCGCTCGGGAGCCTCTCGCTGGAAGGCTGGGCAGCACTTGCAGAAGGGTTTGGCAACATGCTTTTGGAAGAAGACTAAGAGGTAGTTTCTGAACTTCTCCCCAACGAAGGCGTAGATGACAGGGTTGATGCAGCAGTGTGTCATCCCAAGTGTCTCTGTCACTTGCATGGCTTGGTCCAGCCTATTAGAGATACTGCACTTATCCAGGCCAAGGAATGCCTGGAAGGTGTTCAGGAAAAGGACGATGTTGTAGGGGGCCCAGAAGAGGAAGTACACGAGCATGATGGCGAAGATGAGCCTCACGGCCTTGTGCCTCTTCTTCTCATTTCGACACCGAAGCAGGGTTTTCAGGATTCCCGAGTAGCAGATGACCATGACAAGCAGTGGCAGGACCAGCCCCAAGATCATCATCTTTAATGTCTGAAAGTTCTTCCAGAACTGAAACTGACTGTGTGGAAAATGCAGGCTGCATGTGTAACGAAGACCTTCTTTTTGAGATCTGGTGAAGATGATTCCTGGGAGGGAGGCTAACACAGCCACCATCCAGGTGACCCCACTTGTCACCACCCCAAAGGTGACTGTCCTGGCTTTCAAAGCAAACACAGCATGGACGATAGCCAGGTACCTGTCAATTGTCAGGAGGATGATGAAGAACACTCCTGAGAAGAAGCCTATGAAATAGAACCCTGTCAAAAGTTGGCACATTGTATTTCCAAAGTCCCACTGGGATGCAGCGTAGTGAGCCCAGAAAGGGACGGTGAGAAGGAAAAGCAGGTCAGAGATGGCCAGATTGAGCAGGTAGATGTCAGTCAGGCTCCTGAGCTTTTTGCAGTATATCAGGACGAGGACGACCAGCATGTTGCCCACAAGACCGAAGATGAACACCAGCGAGTAGAGCGGAGGCAGGAGCTGGGCTGCCATTTGCTTCACGTTGCTTTTCTGGCAGGGCTCTGCCATTCCATAATCAATGTCATAGAGTGGACTTGACACTTGATATTCCATCTTGCTTGACCCTGTGAATAAAGAAAAAGTGATCTTTTATAAAGTGCTAGAGTATATTTAGCAGTCCACCCTGAATGCAAACTGTTTTATACATTAATGGGTTTTTAATTTGATACATAGATGTCCACATTGACCTGAGCCCTTTTGGGGGCTGAACAATGAACTTGTGTAGTCAAGAGAAGGTTTGCCACTAGCTCCTCTGCTTGCTAGATGGAAGGTTGACTTCATTGTGAAAATCAGGACAACACCCTGTCATCAAATAAAATCTTGTATCTGTAGCAATGTGGAATGAATGAAGCTTTAGTAGCAACTTTAAGAAACTGAGTTAGGCACTGCGCAATCACAGTCTTACAATCTATAGTGAAGCTGCTGTTCCCTGGAATTAGCCCACAAACAACATGCACCACAAGTAAGCCAGTAATAATTAATAGAGGCACATACTGTGTAATAACCACTGCCCTAAGCTTCATACCCATTCATCCATTTAATCCTCAAGCAACCTTACGAGGCAGGTAATATAGTTCACATCTTGCCTATAAGGCCCTGGAAGCACAGAGAGGGTGAATAACTTGTCCAAAGCCACACAGCTAGGAAGCAACTGATTTTAAACACAGGCAGCCTGCTCTCTTAACAACCATGCTACCCTGTCTCTCTCTCCCTGGTAAAAGAATCAAAGAGCAGGACCATCAGCCTAGTGCCTTGATGTAGTCAGAATGAAATGGGCTGATGCCCAAGTGCCCTAAGAAGGTACAGACGTCAACAGACAATTGTAAAATCCTCACATTTTCTCTCACGTTTGGTTTTATAGTTCCTATATTGCCACAAGTAAGAGTTCTCATACAAACACAAGAAATGAATGGCCCAGTTACAAACGTTTCATTAGCCACCACTGCGGAAATAACATGCATTCTGAGTAGCTTAGTCCTTACAGCCAGCTGGTTTGTCTGGTCTACTTAAGTTCATCTGTTTAGCTGAGAATTTTCTATAATTAATCCTTGTGTGAGTCTCAAACTCCCTACATCTCAGATTAAGCAGCTGGAAGAAACACTCAGAAAATCTCATTTTAAATTCTGAGCTGTGAAGAATTATATACTAAATGTGCTGTGGAACTGATATATTAGAGTGAAATTTTATTTTATATTTATAATTTGTTATTAATTTGGACAATTTTTAGGCTTCCCACTTTTCTGGGGGGAGAAAAAGATGTCGACACAACCTTGCAGAAGCAGCCCAGTGGAGAGATTTCAGTTACCCTTAGAAGATGATACTCGCTGCTAAGATTTCAGCCAAGACTCATCTCTCTGAAAATCTTTCTTTTGAGAGGTGAAGCTTGTTTGTTTGTTTTTAAAATAATACTGTTCCTTTTAAATCTTTCCCTCCCAGTTGGTTTTATATCTTTATTGTAACAATAGTCTGAAACACATTCTAAACCCTGACCCTTTCCTTATCTTACAGATTATATTTTAAGATAATTCTATGTGCACCTGCTATTTGCCAAATGTCTTCTATGGGTTTCCTGTAAAGGCTTTTACTCATCACAGAAGTTGAGCTAACTAATCAGCCAAGTGGCGAAGAGGTGACTTACCGGGGAGAGTTTCTTGTAGGGGAACAGATGTCTCAGCTCCTCCGGCCAGCTGAGCTGTGCAAATCAAACATACAGAGAATACAAAAGTAGGAAATGCATAGTTCTTTTTTTGATGGAGGGCGGAGTTTAGTGAATAAGTGTACTGCAGAGAAAAAAATCAAGAACAGTTCTTCTTTTTTTTCTTTAAGTTGTGCTTCAGATAGGCTAGAGAATAGACTTGTGGTCTGAAATTTTGTTCATCAGCTTTCCGCATTGTACTATTTTGTTTTTGTTCTCTGATCATTCAACTGAATAGATGTTAGAAAATTGAAAAAATTAAAGGATATTGGAGCTAGCAGAACATTTACACTTATCTAGTCAAAAGCCCACATTTTAATCAAAGAAATTACTGTCTAAGAGGCAAATGATTTATTTGTACATCACAGAACTTATCGATGATAGGCTAAAAGGGTGATAAAATTCTGGTTCTTTCAAGAGTTGCCCTCAAAGTAAACTCAAATCAACTTTAAATGTAGAGGGAAGTCCTATACTTCACAATAACCCCTCACATCCCGTTTACCCACTTTCCTCCCATCCCCTATCCCTCCACAACTCACACACATATGCTCACCACCCAATATTGTTTTTCTCTGTAAGCTAAAACCACTGGTTGTTTAAAGGGTTTTAACTAAAGATCCACCAGATCCACCCAACAGATGTCCCATCTTTATCTGGATTATGTATCTAGGGGACATATCATTACGTATTTTCACTCTTTCATTACGTCGCGGCCCTGAAAACCATCAGCATTTATGAGCACTTACACTCTTCGAGATACATAGGTGGCAAGATTCTTTACTCTGGTGATATACAATCTACCTGGAGTGATGAGAAACTTTCCATATGAAACCAGCAACATCTGACAGAAGTATACATCCAAGTTCAGGATTAAGTGACAATACTATACGCAGACACCTCCAGCTGTCTGGATGGCTGATGACTTATCTAAAAACATCAACGATTGACACCACACCAGAGATACAGCAGAGAGCCACTCATGAGCCACAGGAGCCCCCTGGACGTCCGTTGCTTCAGCCATACAAGAGGAAGCTTTGCTTGAAATTTACAGGAGGGCAAGGGAGACTCCAAACAGCAAAATCACATGGCCCCCAGCTGTGAGGGTGGCCCAGACAGGTTTAAGCCAGCAGTTCTGCAGTCAGGCTGGCAAGCGTGATGCCTGTCTGCTTCTACCCTCAGTTTCCTCATCTCTGCACTGGGCTGAGTAACGGCAGCCCAGTAACAAATCCCGCCTGGGTTTGTTGGGAGTTTATTTCAGTGTCCACAGCTCCCTTTTAGCACATACCATACACTCAATGAGCATCAAATTCTTTTTTTTTTTTTTTTGAGACAGTGTCTCAAGCTGTTGCCCTGGGTAGAGTGCTGTGACATCATAGCTCACAGCAACCTCCACTCTTAGGGTCAAGTGATCCTCTTGCCTCCATTTTTCTGTTTTTAATAAAGATGGGGTCTCACTTTTGCTCAGCCTGGTCTCGAATTCGTGAGCCCAAGCAATTCACCCGCCTTAGCCTCCCAGAGTGCAAGGATTACAGGCGTGAGCCACTGCACCTGGCTCAAATTCTTAGTTACTTATTCAGTCTTCTTTTCTCAGAGTTTATGTGATAGCTTTCTAACAAAAGAGGTTCCCTGGGGTCCTTGTCTAGAGCAGATTAGTACCAGCAAACTGGAAGCTGAAGAGGTGAAGCTAGTTGCTGGTGCTGGGGAACAGAAAGAAATGGCTATTTGGGAAAAGCCCCCAAAGCCCAGAAATAGCCCAATAATCAAGAATCTCCCACATGGGGGCACATATCTGCATTACACAGAGCTCAGACAGCGAGTCACTGAGAATATGTTCAAATTCCTCCCGTATGTGTAATTCAAAAGGCAATGATGAAGAACTGCAGCCTTGGGGGGTAAGCCCAGCTTCACTATTTACTGCTTAATTCTGAATAAGTTATTGACACTCTGTAAACCTTAGTTCTTTTATCTGCAAAATGGGAGTTTTAAAAACCCCAAATGCAAACCCACTCTAGTCTGTGGTCAAGATTAAATGATACGTGGTATAACAAGTGTAGAGTCTTTTTATGTACCAGCCTCCAACGGGTCATTTAAGTAGAGAAACATAAAGAATGCTTTGGAAAGAATTCAGAAACTGGGTAACAAATAAATTAATACCAAATTTTATTTTACAGAAAATAGGTAACATAAATACAATTTTGTTTCTTTGGAGGATAGCCTTGTGGTCACTGGTAATGAACTTGTGCAGAACTCTTGGGTGCTGCTGAACAAACACTGTCATTCTTTTTCTTTTTGTTTGAGATAGTCTCACTCTGTCAGCCTGAGGTTGAGTGCCCTGGCATCATCGTAGCTCACAGCAACCTTCAACTCCCAAACTCTTGGGCTCAAGTGATCTCTTGCCTCAGCTTTCCCAGTAGCTGGGACTACAAGTGCCCACCACAATACCTAGTTTTTCTCTATTTTTAGAAGAGACAGGGTCTCACTGTTGCTCAGGTTGGTCTCCAACTCCTGAGCTTAAGCAATCCACCTGCCTCAGCCTTCCAGAGTGCTAGGATTAAAGGAGTGAGCCACTGCACCAGTCACAAACACTGTATTTCTGTTTGCAACAAGTGGCAATTACTGGTTTTTACTTTGACCATGCAGAGCTGGGGCTTTGCCCTGTGTTCTGTGTCTGCCACGGGTGGCTGAGGACAGCAGGTACGCTCACCCCCAGAGGGCAATGTGGGGTAGTGAAGCAGGCTCCCAGCCATACGTAGGATCTGCCTCTGACTCACCATCTGACGTTGCTGAGATACTTCTCTCTGAGCTTCCATTTCCCCATCTGTTAAGTGATGTGCTAGACCCGAGCAGCTTCCACCTTGACTAATACATGGCCAGGTGGGTTTGAAAAATACACATTGGAGGCGAATCAGGGTGAGGATTCAGCTTAGCAGGATGTGTTATCTCCTTTCAAGTTTCTGGTCCAGAGATGTGTTCCCATCACCTCTTGGGACAGGGTTCATGCCAAGGATGCACGAAGAAGTAAGGACCCAAGAAAAATTCTGTAGCACATTAATGAAACAGTATCCTGGATGCAGCAACAGTTTATGACTTAGTTTCTTGGTCTCTGCTTCCCTTCCTGTGCTGTCCCTCCCAGTTCACATGACTCTCATTCTTTTTTTTTTTTGTAGAGACAGGGTCTCACTTTATGGCCCTCGGTAGAGTGCCGTGGCAACACACAGCTCACAGCAACTTCCAACTCCTGGGCTTAAGCGATTCTTTTGCCTCAGCCTCCCGAGTAGCTGGGACTACAGGCGCCCGCCACAACGCCCGGCTATTTTTTGGTTGCAGTTTGGCCGGGGCCGGGTTTGAACCTGTCACCCTCGGTATATGGGGCAGGCGCCTTACCAACTGAGCCACAGGCGCCGCCCAGACTCTCATTCTTTTAAACATGACATTGAGACTCCCATGAGAAAGGATCCTTTGATCAGTTAGTCACTCTGGATTGATGTCCATAGTGGAGGGCTCCTCATGTCTGCCCTCCTTTTGGGGGTGCTGGCCAGTCTTTAAATATCCACTCCACATCTAGTCACTGCCCCCATATTCCAAGGGTTGCTTTGCTCCCCGAGAGCATGCCATCTCTGGACCCTATATTCAAAGTATCATCAGTAGGATGGGGACAATGTTTTGATTCTCCCCTTTGGGTTGAAAGGGCCAAGGACATGAGTGCAGTGAGGGCAGACACTGCTGTACAGAAATACCTGGGACTCGTGTTGACACTCTGTCAGTATCAGTCAACAGAGCGACCGTCTATAAAAATAGCAAATGAGGCTTTTATTTTTATTTTTTTTTATTGTTGGGGATTCATTGAGGGTACAATAAGCCAGGTTACATTGATTGCAATTGTTAGGCAAAGTCCCTCTTGCAATCATGTCTTGCCCCCATAAAGTGTGACACACACCAAGGCCCCACCCCACCTCCGTTATATCTGCATATAAAACCAACACAGACTTGTTGTATGAAATAGGGAAAAACAGAAAAACATCAAGTAGGAAAAAGTTAGATATAGTCTCACAATCTCAAAACAATTTCTTTTAACACATGATCTGTCTCGGCCCCCACCCTTTCCTATCTACACTTTTTGATTAATTGTTCACACTTGTACACCATTATGAATGTGGTTCCTGTTTTGTTTTATTTTTTTGGTTGAATATTATAGTACAGACGTTTCCCCATGCTAGTAAAAACTTCTTTTTAAGTATATTCATTAATTGTTACTTTTACTGAGGTCTAACTTATGTGCAGCAGAGTGCACTGGTCTTGGTTACACAGTCGGTGAGTTTTGATATGAATACGCCCATGTAAACACCACTCCTTCAAGGTGATAAGGAACATCCAGATCACTCCAGAAGGCGTCCTTGGCCGCACCTAGAGGCAAGGGCCACTATGACTTCATTTGACTTCATATAAATGGAATCACAGACCCGTCCTCTTTCCTCTCTGGCATCATTTGTTCAACACAATACTATTAACCATGTTTAACAGAGCTCTATCACCGGACAGCCGGGAGCTTTCTGTTGTTCACCCACATGAATGTATACTGATTGTCACTGTCAATGCTCTGGCATCCCCATCAAGGAGGACACTCGTGTCTCCAGAGCCACCTTCAGCAGCAGAGCCAGAGAATCTCCATGGCCCTCATATAAATAGGAAGAATTCATTGCCTTGCCCCCGCAGAGTCACACTTGGCCACCTGCGTCCCTCAGCACTGATGCTTGGGTTCTACGGTCCTATGCCTCCCAGCATTCCTCATGGGACAGCTCCCTTTCCTTTTGCCTCAGACACTAAGGTTGGGAGGGCACCATGCTATTCTCTTACCATGCTATTCCAGACCCTTCCCAGTAGAATCTTCTTCCCACCCATAGGCCACATCACCTGTGTGCTCTGTGCCAGTCACCAAACCAGGTAGCCACTTGCAGGCCATCTACCTCACAACTTCATTAGACTTCATTAGATATATTCAAACATGGCAGAGGCCCCTTAACTCAGCCGGGAAGGCTGCTCTATGCATTTAGGGTTCTTCTTTTAGATCAGGGCCCCAACATGGGGCTAATGCAACACAGTTGCAGGAACAGAAGTCTAATGTTCTAGTCATGGTATTCAACAGAGCCAGTGTGACCTTATATGGGTCTGATCACACTGTGAGCTCTACACGCAGTTCTGTTCATAATAGAGATATTATATTATATCTCTATTATTATGAGAGATATTATATTATATTAATATTATAGATAATATTATGTTGGACTTTTCTGGTTGTCTTAGAAATGGTAACTATGGCCTCTGGCTGAGCTGAGGTCAAAGAGGTATTAAGCACCTCATAGTTCTAAAGAAAACCACTGACACCTAGAGAGAGACACCTCTCCCAGGGCTTACCAGCCCTGTATCCCCACCCCCACATTGACTCATCTCAAGCCAGGCTGTATAAGGAGACAGAGTGAGCCAGGGACTGTTGCAGTGGGGTGGATTGATGGGGAGGAGAGCAGGGATTTCTGTTCTCATAGCCAAGGGAAAGGCTTGGAAAAAGTCAGGCGAGGAGTGGGGGCTTGTGAAAAGGGAGGCCAGCACTCTACTGTGGTGAGATCCTGGCTAGGCAGCAGACTCGCTGAGCAGGGGAACAGGGGACTGGGGGGAGACGATGGGGAGATACGAGGTGTGAAAGTGAGGCAGCAAGGATGTCCCAAGGGTGTGGGAGTGGCCCTGGATCAAGTGGCTGCTGCAGGAAGTAGGTGGGGTAGAAATGTCACGCTGGATCCTACTTTCTGGGCCAGATGATCCCAGTACCCAGGAAGTGGTGGGAGAGGAAGTCTAGTGGAGGAAAGATCTCGGATTTCCAAGAAGTGGCTGTGGGAGCCCCCACTATCTCTAGGCCACACATGTGCACCTGCCACTCTGGGGCATCTTGGTCAAAACAGAGTGGACTGTGGCGGTGGACAATTAGAAAGATATACAAGCTTACCTTTGATACACCTGTGATGTTGCGGGTTCAGTCTCAAACCACCAAGATAAAGTGAACATCACAATGAAGTGAGTCTCACAAATATTTTGGTTTCCAAGTGCATATAATAGCTATACTGTCCTGTAGTCTATTAAATGTGCAATAGCATTTCATCTAAAAATACCTTAATTAAAAACACTTTATTGCTAACAATGCCAACAATCATCTGAGAAATTATCTTAGCATTTTTTCAGCAAGTTTTAATCTTGTTGCTGGGGCAAGGTCTTACCTCCATGTGGATAGCTGCTCACTGACCAGTGTGGTGGTTGCTGCAGGTTGGGGTGACTATGGCAGTTTCTTAAAATAAGACAACAATGAAATTTGCTACAGTAGTTGACTCTCCCTTTCGTGAAAGATTTCTCTGTAGCATGCCATGCTGTGTGATAGCATGTTACCCACCATACAACTTCTTTCAAAATTGGAGTCAATAGTCTCAAGCCCTGCTGCTACTTTGTCAACTACACTTATGTAATATTCTAAATCATTTGTTGTCATTTTAACAATAGTCAAAGCATCACTTCACCAAGAGTAGATCCCATCTCAACAAACTCACTCCATTTGCTTAGCTGTAAACAGCAACTCCTCAACGGTTCAAGCCGTATTATGAGATTCTGAATCTTGAGTGACAGAGTGCATTGCCAATGAGCAGTAGTATTTTGTTCTTTTTTTAGGGTATAAAAGTATAAGTTTATTTTATTAGAGAGAGGGCAGAGATTAGGGGGAAAGATGAATAAGAGAGAGAGAGACCAGAGAGTGGGGAGCAAGAGAGGGAAGATGGGAAGTTGGAAGGGAGAGGAAAGGAGGGAGAGAATGTCATGGAATCCCAAAGAAAGAAAGGAAGAGCGCCTGCCAGCAGTAATATTTTGAAAGGAATCTTTTTTATGAGCAGTAGCTTTCAACATTAGGCTTAAATTATTTAGTAGACCATGCTGTAAACAAATGCCATCATCCAGGCTTTATTGTTCTATTTATAGAGCTCATGCAGAGTAGATTAAGTATAATTCTTAAGGGCTCTAGCATTTTCAGGATGGCAAATTGAGCATTGGCTTCAACTTAAACCCACCAGCTGCATTAGCCCCTAACCAGAGAGTCTATCTGTTTTCTTGAAGGTTGGAAGGCAGGCCTTGATGACTTCTCTCCAGCTATGAATGTCCTCCCACATGGCCTCATCTTTCAATAGAAGGCTGTTCCATCCACACCGAATGTCTGTTGTTTAGTGTAGCTGCCTTCATCAGTGATCTTAGCTAGATCTTCTGGCTAACTCACTGCAGTTTCTCCATCAGCACTTGGTGTTCCATCTTGCATTTTTATGTAACGGAGATGACTTCTTTCCTTAAACCTCATGAACCAACCTCTGCTGGCATTCAACTTTTCTTTGGCAGCTTCCTCACCTCTCAGCTTTCATAGAACTGAACAGAGTTAAGGCCTTGCTCTTGGTTGGGCTTTGGCTTAAGGCAATGTTGTGACTGACTTGATCTTCTATCCAGACCACTCAAACTTTTTCCTTATCAGCAATAAGACTGTTTCACTTTCTTGTCATTTGTGTGTTCATTGGAATAGCACTTTTAATTTCCTTCACTAACTTTTACTTTGCATTAACAACTTGGCTGTTTGGCACAAGAGTCCTAACTTTTGGCCTATCTTAGCTTTCAGTGTGCTTTCCCCGCTAAGCTTAATAATTCCTAGCTTTTGATTTAAAGTGAGAGATGTGAAACTTTTCCTTTCACTTGAGCACTCAGTGGCCATTGTAGGGTTATTAGTTAGCCTAATTTAAATAATGTCATGTCTCAAGGAGTTGGGGGGAGCTGAGGAGAGGAAGTGGACAGGGAATAGCTGGCTAGGGGAGCAATCAGATACCACACGGCATGTATCAATTAGTTTTACCATCAAATATGGGCATGGGTTGTGGTGCTCCAAACCAATTACAATAGTAACATCAAAGATCGCTGATCACAGACCACTATGACAAGTATTAATAATACTGAAAAAGTTTGACGTATTGTGAGAATTAAAAATGTAGCCCAGAGACACTATGTGAGCATTGTTGGAAAAATGGCCCCAATGACTTGCTTTGCATACAGTTGCCACAAACCTTCAATTTGCAAAAAAAATGTAGTACCGGTGAAGTGCAGTAAAATAAAGTATTCCTGCATTGCCTTGCCCTTTTCCCTAACCCTCTTCCCCTGTTTTCAGTGCTGCCTGAGCCTAGGAGAGTGTGGCACTGGGCTTCTCCCTGAGGCAGACTACTACATGGGCAGTGAAGGGACTTGCCGGAGGAGGCTTGGGGACAGAACATATCCAGTCCTCCATACAGGGTCCTCCAGAGCCCAGTACTACACCAAGGCCCATTAGAAACAATGACTGGAGAGAAGTATGATAATTTCAGATTGTGAATGAATTTCATCAGGATGATTTGTGGGAGACGGTCGCTCACACCTGTAATCCTAGCACTCTGGGAGGCTGAGGCAGGTGGATTGCTTGAGCTCAGGAGTTCGAGACCAGCCTGAGCAAGAGTGAGACCTTCTGTACTAAAAATAGAAAAAAACTAGCTCGATGTAGTGGTACATGCCTGTAGTCCCAGCTATTTGGGAGGTTGAGGCAAGAGGATTGCTCAAGTCCAAGAGTTTGAGGCTACTGTGAGCTATGATACCATGGCACTCTACTCAGGCAAACAAAGTGAGACTCTGTCCCAGAAAAAAAAAGAAAGAAAGAAAGAAAAGAGAAGAGAAGAGAGAGGAGAGGAGAGGAGAAGAGAGGAGAGGAGAGGATGCTACTTGATGCCCAACCACTGCTAGCTGGGCTGCTGAGAAAGCACAGGCTGTCGACAGGTGTAGGGGAGAGGCCTTCTCCAGCACAGTCCTCAGCCTGCACCTCTCTGTGTGCCCAGGCTGGGGCCACCAAGGCAACAGATCTCACATTACAGGACTCTTTGTTTGCATGTTTCCTGAATTTACACATAAAGTGCCAATGTGGCAAAGTCTGGAGGAATTTCCAGCCTCAGTTGCTCCCACTCCCAGGAGTCACCTTGTAGAGGTCAACTCGCCAGCGCAGACTCCTCTTCTCTCACTGTGTGCTTCCTCTGAGTGGCCCTGGGTAGTTTTTCCTGCTGGCTAACCTCACCTGAGGCCATTTCAATTTGTCAGGCAAGTTTTCATGATGAGCAAAAGCAAAAGAGGAAGGATGAGGTCTTGACAGCTTACTCCCTGGCAGCTGCGGGCCCCTCTGCAAAGTGTGCCACCTTCCCCAGCTGCTGGAGGTATCACAGATTAAGGATGGCACACGGGCTGGGCTGTGCCAAGCCCTCCCCCCCACCAAAACATTTTCAGACACTCATCCCTTGGAATGATGACCTTTTCTCGCCTTACATCTGCTTCGCTTAAGCAGCCTACTCAAATGTTCACTCCAGAATAGAGGAGATTTGAGCATTCCACTTCTAGAAATAGAAATGGCCAGCAACTTTTAAATGGCAGTTTCTTTGGTGGCAGCAAAATTCTGCTGTAACTGTTGCAACTATGATGGAGGAATATCACTGAATCAGTCACTCTGTCCCTCGTGCTCTCAGACATTTTCCCAGACACCTCTATTCCTGAGCTGTGCACGGTGCATAGCAATTGTGCACATGCCTTCTCTACCCCTCCTCCCTCCGCAGGTCTAAAGGGCATGGGTATTAGTATCCATCTTTGTGTTTCCAACCTGGGGTCTGGCACATGACAGATCCTGAGGAGTGCCTGCCATATTGAATTTCATAACGGGAAACAAACAGACGCTTTTCCAAATCTTATTTATGAAATCACCATATGCCACGTGTGTTAATCAGCTTTTGTGTTTCCAATTCAGTGGGTTATCACTGCAAAAATGGACTTATTCCTGTTACATGTGGCTGTGGCCTTGACTCCACAGCCTGTCTTCTTGCTCACCAGGGCTGAGGGACATGAACTGGGACGGGCCTTCCTGTGGCTAAGCAAGATTTTCTTCTTGAATGGGACAGATGTCACTCTCACATTTCAACAAGCCAACAGTGCTTGAGGTTGGGGTGTGGCCTATAAGGAGCACTGCAAATCATACCACAGGGGCAGGTGTGCGTTATTGTGCAGGGGAAGAAGTAAAAAGTTGCGAACAAAACAGACAGTTGTCTTTTTCTTTTAATTTTTTAACAATATAGTTAGAGTGTTGATTTATTTTCCAAATCATAGATATGAAAAAATTTACATTTCATCATTATCAAAATAAATTCTTATGCGTTCATTAGGATAATACAAATATCTGAAGGTGAAACTTCCCTTCTGCGCTGACTTCTTTCCGGAACATTCTCTAGTCATGTGGCAAGAAAGTAGAACCAAAGTAACTTCCAGCTCCTGCGTTGCCTGGTTTGAGAGGCCCAGTGTTTCTTGCTTGCTTCAGATCAGAACATCCTCAACTTGGCTCACTGAAGAGGTGAGCTTATTTTGCTTACATAGGTGAGCTTCTCTTTCTTTACAAATAGCATTTAAAAGCTTTGATCAGGAGACAAATTGATTTAGGAGTTCCCACTGGCCAAACGGGACAATTTGAGCATTGACAAAGGATATTTGCAAAGCACTGAAAGGCTCAGATATGGTTCAATCTGTGACTATGTAATAGTAACCCCTCCCTCCCCCCCCAAAAAAAAAGACTTTTGGCAGAGACTGAGATGAGAGCTGTGGACTGTGAGCTGTGATTAATGACATCATTGCTTAGACACTTCATTTCCACAGGTCTGTATGCCCACAGATCTCGGCCTCCCCACACTATTGATCAATGACTATTTGGGTTGACTCATCAGTCTCCCAAATGCTCCACATGCTCCAACCTTTTCAGCTCAAGGCCAATATTATCTCTGTGACTAATACAGTATTTTCAAGCTTGGCATGATAGCAACTCTTAAAATAAGACACATCTGCTAGTTATAATTTCCAGCTTATTTATTTGTTGACTTCACTATTTTAATAATATGCCTGAACCCTATGTCTGCTCAAAAGTGAGGCACTGGAACGGAGTTTGGAAAATAGTTTTTTTTGACCCATCTAATGTCTTCCTCATCTAAGGCCTCTCTGCTTGGTAATTTAGATACTGAGATTCACAGGCCAGATGTGTGACTTTGAAAGCAGGAGCCTGTCACTATTGTTTTGGGTCTCCTTCTCTGTCCCGAGTATACTCACTTCAGGGCCCCCACTGATGGATTTTCCTTCCCCGTAACCCTCCAGGAATTTTTGTTGTGCAGTTTCCTTCGCATTCTCCCGAGGTGTCTCTCCTGGACCTCCACATGCTGATTTTTGGAGCGGGGCAATCCTGCAGCCAAGAGATCTATAATAAAGGCCTCAGGGAAACATGCAGGGGTGGGGGGGCAGTCAGACCAGACAGGAGGCTTTGGAGGTTCTGAACCCCCACCTGTGCTTTCCCCATGGCTGATTCTGCAAGGCAGTCTGCAGGGTTCCCACAGTCCCTGTTTGTCTGCCTGTCCTGTGGAGGAGCTCCCTCTCTGCCACTCCTTCTCATAATCACCACTTCCAACTTCCCCCTTTTCCTGGAAAGATCAAACAGAGGCACACGTATATATGTATGGTGGCTGCGATTATGCACATGCCTTCTCTACCCCTCCTCCCTCCGCAGGTCTAAAGGGCATGGGTGTTAGCATCCATCTTTATGTTTCCAACCTGGTCTGGATAATATAAAACATACATTTTATTAAAAAAATATATTTTTAAACTCATCCTAGATTATACATATTTTATAAACAAAAAATTTTCTAAATTCTTTTATAGTGGGATGTGGTCTGAGAAACAACTGTGAACAATGGGGCTTGATATATAAATTTTTTTTCAGGGGCTTACAACAGACATTGATTATAGAATAGATCAGGGTAATGGAGTTGAAGGCTTCAGGTAGACTGGGCTTAACAAGGGCTTGATATTTAATAGATTTCAAAGGTAGGGTGTGTGGTTGTCATAGATAAATCATAAAGCAAAATGTGCCATGCACTGATGCAAAAGTGGACCATCAGGTCCAACCAAAGCTTGCAGACAGTCCTTACTGCTGCCCATGCCTCTACAGCCTGGGGAAGCCTTCGGAGGTAAGCGCTGGTGAGAGAGGGTGCCCCACTTTCTGCTGAAAGAGTGAGGGCCTCACCCACTTTTGTCTGTGTTGGGGCTCAGCCTCCTTCTACTCCTGGCCCTGCCCCACCACCGCCCCCCCTCCATCTTATGCCTGTGCCATGGTCCTCTCCGCTGCCAGCTTTGCCCTTGATTATGAGAGATTGATGGAATCAGAGATTGAATGAAGAAGTGGTGAAGACTGGGAAAGGAGTGCTGGCACAAGGCAACAAGGTATTTTCCAGGCACAGAAATGAGAGTGCTGGTGAGCCCAAGTCTCTACTCACAGTTGATCTCAACTATTCTCTGAGTATAGGTTGGATATATAAGGAGTGATCTAAGTCTATCTTGGTACACACAGCCCTGAGGTTCTTAGGCAACCACTTCACAGGTCTCTATTACTTAACAAACCTCAAGGCTTGTTATTAAATGTAGATTGTTATCTACCTTTAAAAATAACAAGCAAACTGCTACTCATTTTACAAGCCAGCTGAGACTTCCTGCTCCCCAGTGGAAGGGGTGTATGTTGAGGTCGCTCGATCCGCTGGCTCCCCGTAGAGAACTGGGCATTGTTTGCAGAGGTGTTTGGCGATGTACTTTCGGAAAAATACTGAGAGATACCTCCTGAACTTCTCCCCAACAAAGGCGTAGATAATGGGGTTGATGCAGCAGTGCGTCAACCCGAGGGTCTCTGTCACCTGCATGGCTTGGTCCAGTCCAATGATGCTCTCACAGTTACTCAGGCCAAAGAATCCCTGGAAGGTGCTCAAGAGAACAACGATGTTGTAGGGGGTCCAGAAGAGGAAGTACACGAGCATGATGGCGAAGATGAGCCTCACGGCCTTGTGCCTCTTCTTCTCATTTCGACACCGAAGCAGGGTTTTCAGGATTCCCGAGTAGCAGATGACCATGACAAGCAGTGGCAGGACCAGCCCCAAGACATTTCTCATTATTGTATAAAAATTCTTCCACTCTAGTGGAAAGTAAGGGCCACAGAAGTAATGAGAATCTTCTTCATGGAATTTAGTAAAAATGATTACTGGGACAGAGGCTAACATAGCCACCAGCCAGGTGACCCCACTTGTCACCACCCCAAAGGTGACTGTTCTGGCTTTTAAAGCAAACACAGCATGGACAATAGCCAGGTACCTATCAATTGTCAGGAGAATGATGAAGAAGTTTCCACCAAAATAGCCAATTTGATACAGCCCCGCAAATAATTTACACATTGTATTTCCCAGCACCCACCCATTAGAAACGTAGTGAGCCCAGAAAGGGATGGTGAGAAGGAAAAGCAGGTCAGAGATGGCCAGATTGAGCAGGTAGATGTCAGTCAGGCTCCTGAGCTTTTTGCAGTTTATCAGGATGAGGACGACCAGCATGTTGCCCACAAGACCGAAGATGAACACCAGCGAGTAGAGCGGAGGCAGGAGCTGGGCTACGAGTTGCTTCACGCTAGGTTTGTGACAGGGTGCACCGTCATTGTAGTCATAAGTGGTTGTGGCTTCTTCACTGTTCATGTCAAAATCTCTTGGAAACAGAGAATGGGATGTGGATGACATGCTGTGGATTGAGCCGATGTGTCCTTGTCATCCACTTTCCTGTGTTCTGTAAACAGAGAATAAAATGATGACCACACCACACAAATGCCACAATCCCTAATCTCCACAACAGCCTTGCTCCACTGGAGCATGCGTGCTTGTTCATTACTTCCTTTTCATTCCTAGTAGCGGACACCACTGATCCACTCAGCAGCCCACTTTCTAATATCTTTGGTCTTCCCAGTGGCTATAATTCTCCTTATAAGAGTAAAATGCCAGATGCCCACTTTCTCTGCCTGCTGTACCCCTGGTGCATAGCCTGTGGCTCATTCCTGAACAGTCATATGCGAGGGGTGTCTGCTAGAAGCTTCTGAGAAGGCTTCTTCCCTGATACGAGAGACACAGGAGCACTCTTGCCTCCCTTCTGCATTCACAGCTTCTCTTGTGAGGCTTAGAGCTTGGGACTGGGTAGAAGATCCAGAGAGCTAGAGAGGAGCCAAGCAGAGTCCCCACATCACAAAGTCTCAAGCCTACTCCTGAACAGCTCATCTTAGGACTTCTTGTTGAGAAAAATAAGCCCCTGGTTTAAGCCATTATGAAATGCATTTTCTGTTACCTGAAACCCAAAGCATTCTAACTGAAAACCCTCACAACTCTGCCTCCATCCTCTTGCCCCAACTCCTTGCAATGATGACCCAGTTTTCAAACACCCTGACTTTGTTCCAGTTTCATCCTCGTTGAGGGTGTGATCCTTCTGCTAACTTCCTCCACTTCAAGCTCTTTCTGCTTCCAGGAGGCAGCTCCTGTCTGATCACCTATTAGTGTTCTTTGTTGCCATCTCCTTGCCCTGCCCAGGCGTTAGGAGTCCCCAAGCACCACACTTGGCTCTGAGCACTTTTATCCTTTGCCTCTTCATTCTTGCTGCAAAGTTTTTCCTGAATATGGTTGTCTAACCTCAGAGTTCTAACTCCCCTGGGTAATGCTTCCCTTTCATTCCTGTCCTTAAGTTCCCCTTTCTCTAAGCCTCAGCGTTGAGTTTTTGATTGCCTACTACATATCTCTCCATGGATTTATCCACTTAGTCAATACTTACAGAGCACCCACTAGGAACCAGACTCAGTTTTAGGTGCTGATGACACTGCAGTGAGAAAAGTGGGTAGCATGCAGATCCCTCAAATTCAACCCACCCAAACTGAGCACCCCCTGGCACATGCTCCAGATCATGAGATTCCTTATCTTGGTGACTGTCACTTATTCCACTGCCCAAGAAGCTGATTTGGCATCGTCTTGGGTCCATTCATGTTCATAAAATTAGGTGCTAACCTTTGGAGTCAAACAGACCTGAATCTGAATCCTGCCTCCAACTTACAGGCTATGTAATTTCATGTGTAAAATATTAACTATGCTGAGTTGCTGTGAAGCTCCATGGAGATAAAGACTCAGTGCCGCATCTGGTGCAGAGAACTGCTCAGTGTCATGACGTCATGCGAGCTCTGCTGCCTAAACGCCCCTCAGCTCCATCCTCTCTGCTCCTACACCCCCCAACTTCTCGATTGGTTGTGGTCTTTCCTTTGCTCCCAGGTTGCCCCCAGCCATGTTCGTCCTCATTCTGTCTTCTCTTAAGTTGAAAATGGATCATGCACATCTCAGCTTAAAATTTCCAGCAGCTCTTTGATGGATAAGTGTGGGACCTCGAAGATAATGTCCGGCCGGTTTGGTAGCTTGCTGTTCCTCGGCCTCATGTTCAAGCACGTCTCCAATCCCCAGTCCTGTGCTTCGGACACAGTCCTCCTCTCTGCATCCCCCCAAATTCTCCCTGTCCTTCATGTGGTTCTGCATGTCCTTGTGTTTCTACCTTTCAAAATGGCTAGTGAGCTCTTATTCATCCTTCAATTCCTCCTGCTCAAATTCCCCTTCTCTGTGAATTTGCATTCTCTGTCCCATTACTCTCTCTCACAACACTACATGCATTTATACATTTAAATAAATCATCATGCTTTCTTCTACAAATTGCATGCTCCTCCAGGTCAAGGCTTGGATTGTGTTTCTATTTCCACCTCTTATGGTAGCCCCTGGCCGAAGGAGGAACCACTAAATTCTCACTGAAAGGTATTTAAAACCTTTCTAATAATAATAATAATTATAAGACCTAATGATTCCCAAGAAATATTTTACTGGTAGTGACTGAATTTGTTTCCATCCATCTTAAACACCTCATCCTTTTATTTCTCTCACAATGAACACTTTTCACAGCTCTTACATTTCATGTCACTGAGCCAGTTTCTTGAAATCTGCAGAAATTAAATAAGACCTCTGATCAAGGTTGGGGAAAAAATGCGTCTGCCTAAAGAATGACAGCTGTGGTCATTACTGGCGTGCTCCTGAGGCTGCAGGAGCTGTGCGAAATGCAGTGCACTCAGTCATTGAGTTTTTCTAACAATGAGCTAACTCCTAGTTCGCACTACGGCACACAATTAGCAAGGTGGCAGAAATGTGCTCGCCTAGGTATCATTTCCAATGTCAAGACGTTTCTATCCAAAACCATTACAGAGCTGCCTCTCAGAAAAATAAAATCCTCATTTCTGCCTCTGCAGACCTCCTGAGTTGAGACAATAGGTGCATTTTAGTTCATGGGGCTCCATATGGATTAGAGGGCAATAATTTCAAGGTAGAAAGTTCCAGCCCTTTAAAGTCCTTGGGTGCTCAGAGAGGCAGAGTGAGCCCTTGGGTGTCCGGAGGGTAAGTGGGTAGAGTGGCTGCTCTTGCAGATTTGCTGCCCACGCTCTCCTGCCGCCTGAGACCCTGGGGAGTGCTCACCTGCACACCTGCAATTCCTCCCTCTGCTCCAGGTCTCTCTACCGTCTCCTGGGACACACGCCACCCTCCACTCCTTTCTCCCTTCTTGAGTATTTCCCCCAAGGGCATGGGCTTTGCAGTCCCCCAGGCTGTGCCCCATGCATGCATTTCCAACTTTGAGAGTCTTTCCGTCTATGAATCATAAAGTGATGGAAAAAGCACCCACAACTCACCAGCAGATGGCTTCTTCCAGGAGGCACCGGTGTGTCAGATTGCCCACCAACTGAACCAAACAGATCTAGAGGTAGAGACTTGGTGTGCAGAAGTAGGAAATAAAGTTTCTTGCAGAAAAAGAAGGCGGAGATACAAAGGCAAGTTAACACTAAAGAGTTGAAAAAAAAAATAAGAAAAGTATAGTTCTTCTTTTCCAGCCAGGAACGTTTACACTGGGTTGAGGTCTCCAGAGGAGGATTAATTTTGAAATTGTGCTTATGCAACCTCAAGGAATGAGTCAGGCAAACCTTATACATCTGTTCCTGTATCTAACGGCTCTGAGCCTCTTTATCTTATGGGCGTCTATATCTGGAACTCTTCCTCTCTCTGCCCTTCCTACTAGTGATAATTTGCATGATACTAACAGCATAGAAGTTTTCATTTTCCAGAGGGTAAATGTTTGTGGGGGTTGTTGCTGATAGTGGAGGAAATATAATGAGGTTTATGATGACCATGTGTACTGGTTTCAGTGGTACTGTGGATTTAGAATCTGGTTAAAAACAAATTTTTTTTTAGCATCAATTTTTTTTTTTCATTAAACCACAGCTGTGTACATTAATGCAATCATGGGGTACAATGTGCTGGTTTTATATACAATTTGAAATGTTTTCATAAAACTGGTTAACATAGCCTTCAGGTGGAGGGAGAGTAACTGGTGGGACCACACCTACGGTGCATCTTACAAGGGTACATGCAAAATTTACTAGGTGTAGAATATAAATGTCTTAACACAATAACTAAGAAAATGCTGTGAAGGCTATGAAAGTTAAAAATTTTTGTTTAGGGGAAACTTAAAAGAATTTTAAAGAAATTGCTAATTGTTTATAGTTATGGAATATGATGAGATGTTTTGATACATGTATACATTGTGTAATCAGATCAGAGGAATTAGCATATCCATCACCTCATTTATCATTTCTTTGTAGTGAGAACACTGGAAATCCTCTTTTCTAGTTATTTCGATATGTGCATTATTAATTACGGTCACACTATTGTGTGACAGAGCCCCAGAACTTATTCCTCCTGTCTAGTCGTTACTTTGCATCTGTTGGCCACCTCTCCCCATCCCCCTCCTCCCACTCCCCTTAACTTCTAGTGACCTCTGTTCTACTCTCTCCTTCTATGTTTTATGAGACCAACAGTTTTAGGTCCCATGTCAGAGGGAAATCATGCAGTTTGTGTCTTTCTGTGTCTGGCTTGTTTCACTTAATGTAATGTCCTCCAGCTTCATCCATGCTGTTGCAAGTGACGGGTTTCCAAACTTTCTAGTGAAAAGGGAATGTTAAATGGTCTCTTGCAGGAATGTCCTTAGCAAGAAGGGCCTCAGGTATTATAGGTCCCACTGCTTGGAAAGAAGTTTTGTTAAAAGAAACGCAAATTCTGCAATGTAGGCATTATACTTAGGAACATTCTTATGGTCCTACAAAGAATATAGGGTCATCTGAGTGGGCCCCTGACACTTTTTGGAATTCAAAACACCCTGGAGTCAAGATCTTATGCTGTGGCCTTGCCAGGTTTCTAAGCTTCCATTTCTCTATGGAAGAGAGATACAAATGATAAGATCTGGGGTCTGTGAGAGTTAAATGGACACAAAGCAGCAAGTGCAGTGTCTGGCAGGTAGCAGGCACTCGACCAGTGACAAATAATATCCCCTGAGCCAAGTTGAGAGCTGAAGGCTGAAGGAGGCAGACAGTGCTAGAGCCAACAATTAATGCCCAGTGCAACCCACATGTCCTTTCTACATTTCCATAAGTTGGAATGATTTGTCCTGTATAAGACCTGGTTTTTATGCTAAGTAAGAAGGCCCTCAGGTTTTTCCTTAGGAAAAGGCTTCTTGCTTGTTTAGGAACAGGACTAGTTCTTCAGTTGTCCCCTAATGTGTCTCTGAACAATGATCAAAAGGGTCTCTCTGAGTTTTCAGTAACAAGACAGGTCATCCCCACCCCAGTGACACGAGCCCACGGCTGCTTCTGGAATCTCCTGACCCTGGCCTCGCACCACTAGTTCTTTTGATTCAATATGGGATGGGAAACACCAAGACCCCCACATTTTGCTCTTCCTAGTGAGAACCACTTTATGTTTCTCTCCTCACCCTAGGGATTATTGATTCCCAGCCTTGCAATTTTATAAACAAGGAGAGGTAGGCAGTAGTGGAGCCAGGATTCAAAACTTTGGCTTATCCTGCCCCAGGGTACACTCAGCTGAGATTTTGAAAGAAATTACATATGACAATGGTGTTTATGAAAGGGGGAGAGCAGGGTTAAGAGAAGCAACAGAGATAGTGAGATGCCCAGAGACTAGTGACAGTGGGAGCTATCACCCATATGCTTTTTGGGAGACCAGAATTTGCCACCTCAAAATATGCCTCTTTTACGTAAGGATTGTTGAGCTAAAGGCAGTTAAGAAGCAGCAGATGTGGGAAAGATCTCTGTTCTTCCTGTATTTATCTAAAAGCAGGACATAGATTTCATAAAGACAAAAGCTATCTCTCCACCCACTTCTACCAGGAAGAACAAAGGTTAACCACTGAGGACAACTTTAAATCCTTATTGATCTGGAGATGTTTCTGGAGAATCTGTATGAGTAAGCTTTACTATCTAACCTTTATCTGCCAATCCTTTCCTTCCCACAAATTTCTGTCCCTAAAGACTCAACGTCCATTTCCTTTGTCTTGTTACTACTCTAAAAATGTTCTATTCTTCCCTGAAGATTCTATATAAGCTGGTATTCAAAGCTACCTCTTTGAGAATTACTAATTCCCTGTTTATGTTCCATGGATATATGAAATATGCATGTTAGTAAACATTTTTTCCTCTTGTTGATCATTTCTTTTGTTAAGGGGTCTAGTTCTAACTAAGTCACTAACTCTAGAACTGACCAGAGTCAGTTTGATTCAATATGGGATAGGAAACACCAAGAACCAAGTTCTAACTAAGAACTGATCAGAGTCAAATAAAAAATTATTTTTCCTCCTCTACAAGCAAAATTATTTTTTCGAAGGGCCGAACAGTTGTCACCTGAGCCCCATTGTGAGTTGAAGGACACAGAGACTGCTAGAACTTCAGCAAAGCAGTAGGACAGCAGGGGCAAAGTGCCTCAACCTCCTGCTGCCCCTCTGTGGCCTCCTGCTAGTGCGAGCCCGTGGCTGAGCCCAGGGGGCACAGGGAGCAAAGAGGAGTCCAGGTGATATAGTCCATAGATGTTAGCTTCCTGGATCGGGGACAGTGGTCATCAAGTCACCAAATTTCTTTTCTTGTCTCTTTCTTCTCACGTGGTCCCTATGGACAGTAAGAAAATTGGGAATCTCAGTAATTACATCTTGGAATTCCTTATGCACATAAGGAAAGTTAGGAAGGATGCTTTTTCATGGGTTTGAGAATTTCATGTGTACATGTTGACACTGGATTCATGATTTCTAAAATTCCCAGTCTGGGAAATGAGCATGACCCTCCAAGTAGACTTGAGGGAAAGCAAGTTAGCAGCCACGTAGTTCTGATATACCTGCTAACCAAGCAGGATTACACAGAAGGTAGAATGTGCTCACCTCAAGGTGACCCGTGGCAGAGATGAGGAGAATTCAATTCTTCTGCAAACCAATGAGATGAAAATACTTCCTCCTCCCTGAATGTCAAAAGAAGACCCATACTGACACTGGCTGTAAGATGTTTAAGATCTTATTTATTTTCTCTCTGATAGCTGGCAGCTGAATTGGGAGTGAGACCATTGAAGCTGGAAGTTCAGTGTGTTCTTAGAACCTCTCTGCCACTTCAGGGATGTAAAGAATAAACCAAGCGAAAATGTGGGAAAAGCATGGCTGGAGAGAATTTGTGGTACAAGAAGACAGAAAAGGCTTACCAATAGCATGAAGGGCTTTTGCTAATGCCCGTTGTAATTTCCTTAGTCATCTATGGTGGATTTGTTCAGTTGGTACCTTGAGAAGATAGAGGAATTCTTGCCTTTTTTCATACAGATGCTTTTGTGGTTTCTATGGTTTGCATGCTTCCCGTGACCTACTAAATAGATCAGTGAGTTCTAGGATTTTACGTCTTTGGTTTGGGTTAAACATGGTCTGGGCTAATAAGATATCCACAGCAACTATTAAGTCCCTACTCATTTAGGTCATGTCTTCATAATAAAAGCAATGTAAACTATTTTCATAGAAATATGAGAAAGCTCAGCCACTGCAAATGATTCTTGGAAAGGAAACGTCAAGTAGTGGGGATCAGATGTGAATTTCTTTCCCATCTTCTAAGTTTACTATTGTCTCCAGATGAACCAAGAACAGACAAGAATATGTGATTAAAAATAAAACCAAAAAGGGTGGCACCTCTGGCTCAAAGGAGTAGGGAGCCGGCCCTATATGCTGGAGGTGGCAGGTTCAAACCCAGCCCCGGCCCAAAAACTGCCAAAAAAAAATTAAAATAGAACCAGAAAGGTCAATGTAATGG
This sequence comes from Nycticebus coucang, assembly GCF_027406575.1. Classification (NCBI taxonomy): domain Eukaryota; kingdom Metazoa; phylum Chordata; class Mammalia; order Primates; family Lorisidae; genus Nycticebus; species Nycticebus coucang. Next base: position 91,368,298 of record NC_069787.1, on the reverse strand, counting down.
TGATTTAAATCATAATTAACTCAGAGTATGAAAGTCATAAATCAGATGTTTCCATATCTTTAGGCGAAATACACCTTGGAGAAAAAGAAGGAAAGTCAGGATGTTTAATACAATTACTTGGTATAAAGCTCTCTTAAGTGACTTAAGAACATTCATTTCAACACTGTAGCAGGGAGACAACCCTGTGTTCTTCTACAGCCCAGAAATTTTAAACTATGCTGTGATTAAGATCTCAATATAGCTGTCTCAAAGGTAGATTGCTCTAGGGAGGAAGACTAGACAGGGGATAGTCCAGGAAGAATACTTAGAAGGTATTTATAGATGTCCCCAGGACTGGCAATAGCAGGTTGAGGGCTGGTTCTGGGAAGTGAGAAGTTAGGGTTGAAACTCACCACCAGCACCTACTCCCCCCACCATCTCACCTTGGTAAGTAGAAGTGGCAGGAGGGTTAATGCTAGCAGGATGAAGTTTCATTTATAACATGTGGCTTCTGAGGTGTCCCAGGGAGGGGCACAATGCTATAGCAAACATCAGGAAACCCAGACTGAGTTTTTCGTAGTACAGATGGCACGAGAGGAAACCCACAGAGCTGGATGTGGGAGAGATTCTGATTGGTGAACATGGTTGGACTCATCATGGGTGGGCAGTTGAGCGATGGTAACAATGAGACAGACCCTGGCCAAACACATCTGGTTGAGGATCTGCCCAACTGATGTTGGCTTTGCAGGGAAACCACTAATACTTGGTGGTGGGAAAAGGACAAATGTAGAGGAAAAAACTCATTTTTAATGCAACTCAGGCATATATATTTCTATTTAAGAAGTAATGCATGCTGAAAAGCAAAAGTTGACTCTTTAAATGATCATCAAAATTGAGAAACCTACATTAAGGAAAAGTGAGATCACAGATCAGATTGGTTCCTAAAAATAAAAACTAAAGAGAGAGAGAAAAGACACAAATACTAAAATTAGATAAAGGTGGGTATATTACTATCAACTTTAAATAAATAAAAAAGATTACAAGAGACTATAAACATTGTATACCAACAAATTAGATAACATAGATAAAATGAACAGCTTCCTAGAAATCCATAAATTTCCAAAATGGACTCAAGAAGAAATAGAAAACATGGAAAAAATGATATTGAATCAGTAATCAAAAACTTCCCAAACAAACAAACAACAAAAAAAGTATGAACTTTTTTTAAAAGTTAAAGTCCTTTTAAAGAGGACTTTACTGGTGAGTTCTACCAAACACTTAAAGAAAATTCAGCATCGATCCTTCTCAACTTCTTCCCAAGAATAGAAGAAGAGGAAACATTTTCTCATTCACCCTATGAAGCTGATATTACCATTATAACAAAGCAAAGACACCACAAGAAACTATGGACTAATACCCATTGTGAATATAAATGCAGAAACTCTCAACAAAATACTAGCAAACTGAATCCAGTAGCATATCAAAAGGATTCTACCCCATGACCAAGTGCGATTTATCCAAAGAATACAAACATAGTACGACATAGAAAAATCAACCACTGTAATGTGCCACATTAATAGAATGAAAGAACAAAAAAAAGTCCACATGGTCATCCCAACTGACACAGAAAGAGCATTTAAAGAATTTAATATTCTTCAAGACAAAAAAATAGGACAAGGAAGGAGCTTCCTCAATATGATAAAGGGAATTTGTGAAAACACCACAGCTAACATGATACTCAATGGTAAAAGACTCAATGATTTCTCTCCAAGATGAGGAACAAAATGTCCATTTTCACCATTATTATTCAACATTATATTGGAAGTTCTAGCCAAAGCAAATAGGCAAGAAAAGGAAATAAAAGACATCCAGGGAGGCGCCTGTGGCTCAAAGGAGTAGGGCGCTGGCCCCATGTGCCAGAGGTGGTGGGTTCAAACCCAGCCCCAGCCAAAAAAAAGAAAACAAAAACCCCACAGAAAAGGCATCCAAATGGGAAAGGAAGAAATAAAACTATCTCTATTTATAAAACGATCTCTATCTCTACCAATAGGACATGACCCTATATGTAGAAAATCCCAAATAATCCACAAAAAAACTACTTAAGTTAATAAACAAATTCAACAAAGTTACAAGGTACAAGATCAGAACAAAGAATCTATTGGGTTCCTAGACACAACCAATGAATGTCTGACAAGAAAATTAAGAAAACAATTCCATTTACCATAGCATCAAAAAGAAGAAAATACTTAGGAATAAATTTAACCAAAGAGGTGAAAGGACTTATACATTAAAAATACAGAGCACTGCAGAAAGAAATTTGTTTGTATGTATTTATGGGGTACAAGTGCAATTTGCTACATTAATATGTAGTATATTGCATTGTGGTGAAATGATGCCCTTCAAGTGCATCCATCATTAAAGCAATGCATGCGGTACCCACTGAGCAACCTCCATGTTCCTTGCCTCGGCCCCACCTACTCCGCTGTCCACCATTCCACACTCTACTTCCATGTATACATTACTTAGCTCTCACTTGTAAGTGAGAAAATGTGGTATTTGTCTTTCTGTGTCAGTTGTTTCACTTAAGACAATGGTTTCCAGTTCCGTCCATGTTGCTGCAGGATATAGTTTAGGTACTTGTTTCCTCCAAATCTCACGTTGAAATTCAATCTCCAGTGTTGGAGGTGGGACCAAGTGGGAGGTGTTTGGGTCATGAGGGTGGATCCCTCACGAGTAGCTTGGTGCCCTCCCCAAGGTAATGAGTGAGTTCTCACATGTTAGAGCTGACTGTTCAGAAGAGCCTGTCACCTCCTCTTTCCTCTCTTGTTCCTTCTCTCAACATGTGACATGCTGTTCCCACTTTGTCTCCCATCTTGATTGGAATCAGATACTGGTACCATGCTTCTTGTATAGCCTGTAAAGGCACAAACAAAATGAACTTCTTTTCTTTATAAATTACCCAGTTTCAGATATTTCCTTTATGGCAATGCAAAACAGATTAACCACTGCAGAAGACATGATTTTATTCTTTTTAAAGGCCAAATAGTATTCTATTGTGTATATACATCATATTTTCTTTATCTAGTTCTCTCCTGATGCACACTTAAGTTGATTCTGTTGCTTTGCTATTGTGAATAGACATGATAATAAACATACAAGTACAGTTATCTTTTTACGTATTGATTTTTTTTTACTTTGGATCAATATCCAGTAGTGGGATTGCTGGATTGTGTGGTAGTTCTATTTGTAGTTCTTCGAGAAATCTCCACGCTGTTTTCCATAGAGGTTACACTTAATTACATTCTTACCAACAGTGTGTAAGTACTTCCTTTTTTCTGCATCCTCACCAACATCTATTATTTTTTGTCCTTTTAGTAATAGCCATTCCAATTCATGTTAGATGATATATCGTCATGATTTTAATTTGCATTTCTCTGATGACTAGTGATGTTAAACCCTTTTTTATATGCTTCTTGGCCATTTGTTTTTCTACTTTTGAAAAATGTTTAGTCATGTTGTTAGCCCACTTTTAAATGAAGCTATTTGTTTGTTTTTATTGGGTTGTTTAAGTTCTTTGCAAATTCTGGATATTACTCCAGTATATAGTTCCCAAATATTTTCTCCAATTATCTGTTTACTCTTTTATTTCTTTTTCTGTACAAAAGATTCGCATTTTAATTAAGTCTCATTTGTCTATTTTTGTTTTTGTTACCTGTGCTTTGGTGGTCTTAGTTATGAATTCTTTGCCTAGACCAATGTCCAGAAGAGTTTTCCCTAATTTTTATTGTAGGATTTTATAGTTTGAGGTTTTATATTTAAGTCTTTAATTCATCTTGAGTTGATTTTTGTATACAGTAGGAGATAAGGCTTCAATCTGATTCTTAGGCAAATGGAAATTCAATTTTCCCAGCACCATTTATTGAAAAGGGTGTCCTTTCCCCCATGTAAATTCTTGTTAACTTTGTCAAAAATCATTTGGCTGTAAGTACTATATTTTGCCTTGTATAATGTGGTCCCTATGTAATGCACATTCACATTTTGGCCCAAACTTTCAGGAAAACAAATCTTTCCAGGGAATTTTTACAATGTTTTTTGCAAAAATACCAGCTAGACTATTAACATCTGCCTAAAGTGTACCAAGAGAAATATGTCACTCTTCATTGGCTGAAATTGCTTTTGTTGCAAGTTTGTCTTATGTTCAACAAAACTGATTACTATATTCCAGGGTATTATTTTGCATATGGATATTGTTATTGCTTTCTAGAGTTACACTTTTAATGCATAAGTATAAATAAAATAATTTAAAACATTTATATATATGGAATTAATACTACCCATGTATAATGTGCATCCTTACTTTTCCCTCAAAAATTTAGGGGGGAAAACATGCATTACACATGAAAAGATACAGTTTGTGCTTTTATTTCTGGGTTCTCTGTTCTTTTCCATTGATCTATGTGTCAAATATTGTACCATTACAATGCTATATTGGTTACTATAGCCTTGTAGTATAATTTGAAGTCAGGCAATGTGATGCTTCTAGCTTTCTACTTCTGTCTACTTCTCAAGATTGCTTTGGCCATCAGGCTCTTTTGGTTCTATATGAAACTTAGAATTTTTTTTCTGTGAAGAATGAGATTGATATGTTGATACAGAGTGCATTGAACCTTTAGGTTGCTTTGGGCAATATGGTCATTTTAACAATAATTAATTTTTCTGATCCATGAGCATGGGGTGTTTTTCCATTTAATTATGTCATCTATAATTTCTTTCATCAGCATTTTGTATTTTTCCTTGTAGAGACCTTTCACATCCTTGGTTAAATATATTCCTAGGTATTTTTTTTATAGCTATTGTAAATGGGATCACAATATTTGGTTCTCAGCTAAATTGTTACTGGTGTATAGAAATGTTACTGATTTCTGTATATTGACTTCATATCTTAAAACTTTATTGAATTCATCTATCAAATCTGAGAGTTTCTTTGTAGAGTCTCTGGATTTTCTTGATATAAGATCATATCATCAGTGACAGGGTTAATTTGACTTCCTGTTTTCCAGTTTGTGTGACTTGTATTTTTATTTTTATCTCTTGCCTGATTGCTTTAGTGAGGACTTCCAGTACTATGTTGAACGAGAGTAGTTCAAATGCGCATCCTTGTCTTGTTCTAGTTCTTAGAGGGAATGCTTTCAACTTTTCCCCATTAAGGATGATGTTGCCTATGGGTTTCTCATATATAGCCTTTATTAGTTTGAGGTATGTTCCTTCTATGTCTAGTTTGTGAAAAATTTTATTGCAAAGTGACGTTGAATTTTATCAAATGCTTTTTCTGCATCTATTGAGATGACCATATGGTTTTTGTCCTTAATTTTTTTTATATGATGCATCACATTTATTGATTTGTGTATATTGAGCCATTATAGCATCTGTGGTATAAAACCCACTTGATCACGGTATATTATCTTTTTAATGTGCTGTTTGATTTAATTTGCTATTATTTTTATTGAAGATTTTAGCATCTCTGTTCATTAGGGATATTGGCCTGTAGATTTCTTTTTTGTTTTGTGACCTTGTCCAGTTTTGATATCACAATGATGATGTTGGCCTCATAGAATGAGTTGGAGAGAATTCCTTCCTCCTCAGTTTTTTGGAATAGTTTCAACAGGATTGGTATTAGTATTTTTTGTATGTTTGGTAGAATTTGGCTGTAAATCCATCTGATCCTAGGTTTTTGTTGTTGTTTTGGGGAGTTTTTTTTTTTATCACTGATTCAATCTTGCTACTCTTCATTGGTCCATTTATGTGTATAATGTGTACTCATGTTTTTGGCCCAAACTTTTAGAAAAACACTCTTTGAGAAAATAGCCAATGCTTGGCCAGGAGAGACACATCTGGAGAGGGCTAACACTCCCCTGGTAAATGTACAGATCATATGACCCTCCTGCAGCTGCCCACTCTGTGAAGGTTGTCCCCTCCCTCTTTATTGGGAACCCTCCCCCCCTCACCACATCAGGGGTTGTGGCCTAGATGGCCATGGGTGTGGCCAGAAGGGTGGGAACTTCTGAAGCCACTCAGCCCAGGGATAGCCAGGTGAGTCCCTGGGGCCTGCATGGGGCTAATAGTGTCTCCTGCCTGGTTGGACCTTGGGCCTTGCCCCACACTTCAGGCCTCCCCTGCACCACCACTGCCCCATTTCCTGATCGTGGTGCTCAGTGGAGGCTGCTCCGGCCTGTTTGCACCAGATCCCAGATCCTCCTGGACTGGAACCCTGCACATCTGGCAGGCCCAAGCAGGAGGGCACAATGACCCTGGAATGCCCAACGGGCTTCCCCAATCCCAAGCTGTACCACCTATGTATTTTGTGGATCCTTATTCTTCCCTCACAAATGTGGGCAAAAAATGTGCATTTTACATGAAAAAAATACAATATATATTTAGGATTGTTATGTCTTCTTGAATCATTGATACCTTATCATCATTGAATGATCTTATTTGTCTTTTTTTACTGTTTTGATTTAATGTCTGTTCTATCTAGCATAGGTATAGCTGCTTCTATTCACTTTTGGCTTCTATTTATGTGGAATATCTTATTCTACCCTCTTTTTTTCAGTCTCTCTTTATTATGAGTGACATGAGTTTCTTGTAAGTAGTATATAGTCACATCACTTTTTTGTTTCCAATCTATTCTGCTAATCTATATCTTTTAAGTGGAGCGCTTAACTCATTTATATTCAAGGTTAATATTGATATGTGAAGCTTTATTCTTGTCACATTGTTGTTCTCTGTCTTCTAAATTCTTTTTTTCTTTTTCTCTATCTTCATGCTTTGGTGAAATTGTGTGATGTCATCTGAATCCTTTGTCTTCTTCTTTGTGAGATTGTTTTATAAGACTTATGAGCTATATTTTTGTGTTTATTTTTTGTGAGAATGAATACTGACCTTTTATTCCCATGTTTAAGACTCATTTAAGCATTTCCTGTAAGTCTGGTCTAGTGGTGATGAATACTGTCAGTGTTTGCTTACTGGGGATGATTATATTTGTCCTTCATTTGTGAATCTTTTTCTTGGCTAACATATTTTTTTCTTTTAGCACTTTGAAAACGTCATCCCATTGTCTTCTGGTCTGTAAGATTTCTACTGACAAGTCTTTTGTTAGTCTGATGAGGTCTCTTTTATAGGTGACTTGACACTTTCCTATTGCTAATTTTAAAATTCTTTCTTTCATTTTGACTTCAGACATTCTGAATAAATATACTGTGGTGAAGTCATTTTGGTAATGTATTTTCCTGGTGATCACTAAGCCTCTTGTGTCTGCTTGTCTAACTCTTTTGCTAGACTTGGGAAGTTTTCATTGATTGTTTTCCTAAATTGTTTTTCTAAACTTTTCAATCTCTCTTCCTCAGGAATATTGATACATCATAAGTTTGATCTTTTTATGTAGTCACAGATGTTTTGTAGGCTTTTCTCATTCTTTTAAAATTTTTCCCTTATTTTTGTGTGACTGAATCATTTCAACAGACCTGTCTTCAAATCCTGAGATTCTTTCTTCTACTTAGTCTAGTCTCTTCTTGAAGCTTTCAAATATATTTTGTGTTTCCTCTAATTAATTTTTCAGTTCCAGAATTTCTGGTTTATTTTTAAGATATCAATCTCCTTGGTAAATTTCTAACTCATATCCTGAATTGATTTTCTGATTTCTTTGTATTGGTTGTCAGATTTATTTTGCATATCATGGAGGGTTTTTAAAATCAATATTTCAAATTTTTTATTTGGCCTTTCAAGGAGGTTTTTTGTTTTTTCTCTTTGGTTTTTGAGACAGAATCTTACTTTGTCACCCTCAATAGACTGTCATGGTATCATAGCTCACAGCAACCTCAAACTCTTGGGCTCAAACTATTCTCTTGCCTCAGCCTCCTGAGTATCTGGCACTACAGAGCATCTGCCATAACACTTAGCTATTTTTAGAGACGGGGTCTTGCTCTGGTTCAGAGCAAGCTGGTATTGAACTTCTAAACTCAAGCAATCCACCCTCCCAGAGTGGTAGGATTATAGGCATGAGCCACCACACCCAGCCCTCAAGGAGTTCTTTTTGATTGGGATCTGTTGCTAAACAACTGTGATCTTTTGGGGGTGTCATATTTCTTGCTTTTCCATGTTCTTTTGTCCTTCCATTGATATTTGTACATCTGGTATAGCTATCACTTCTTTTAATTTTTGAAATTGCTTTCATAGGGGAGAATTTTTTCCTATATATAGTGTTGGTTGAGTAGCACACTTCGGCTTTGATTTTGGGAGCCTGTAATAGTGTGATCTTTGTATGATTTCGTAGGCAGTACACAGGGACAATGGTATCTGTGATTTCGTTGGTGGCTTAGGGTAGGCTTATTAGTTGATATTATGGCAAAGGTTTTCTTGGGACTTGGATATAAACTGAGCCCATCTTTGAGCCCTGGTGGTATCAGCAGTGGAATGAATGTGCTTGTTTTGTGGTCCCAGAGCATTCTACACTGGCACTCATGTTAATGGATCCCGGAGAGCCAATTCTTGGGCCTTCAGGTGGCTTTATCAGAAACTGGAAGTAGGAACAGGTTCTTAGGCCTGTGGGTAGCTGGTGTGATGTGATGGTAGAGAAATTCACTGGGACACAACTGGTGTGGGTTGGTGTTGCTGGCACCTGGGATGGGCTAGGTGGGCTACTCTCTAGCATTATAGCTCCTTGTAGCAGGATAATAGATATTGTCCTGAGTGTTCTTAGAAGAGCTTATTCTCTCCCATCTCCCTGGCCAGGTGGCAGCTACAGCCACATTTCCTCAAACTTGGTCCAAGGATGGGGTCCAGTCCAATGTCAAACTCTCAAAATGGTAACAGCTGTGTGCCTACAACAATAGAGGGCAAAGTTCCTCTCAGGTGATCAGCAGGGACAAGAAACTGTGAGAAGTGAAGTCTAGTCAAGTCAGTCTTTCTTACAGCAACCTATTTCAAGGCAGTGGGTGTTGTCTTAGGTATATGTAGGAGAGGATGGTGAGCACTGGCTGCAGCTGTATCAGCCTGAATGTAGCCCAAGGGTGGGGTGCAGCACAATAATAAACTTCCAAAATGATGCCTTGGGTCTGCTATCAGATAGGGCAGGCTATATTCCAGGCAAGCAGTGTTGGTAAGAAGCTGTGAGGAATGCAGTCCCCTCACACCTTAGCTCAACAGCAGCTTATAACAGATCAGTGTGGACCTTCTTAGGGGTACCTGGGAGTGTCCAATCATCCTTCTCCCTCCTTAGAATAATGCAGTGGTCCCCCATATCTAGGCTATTAGAATGATGCCCAGTTGAAGCTGCTATAGTTTTGAATGACTGCGAGATTCTCTGTGTGTCACTTTTGGGAGTAATATCTCTGTGCAATCCCTAAGCAGCTTCTTATGTTAGGCCTGAGGTCCATGTTGGGAAAGAGATTATTCCATAGCCAAGATCATAAAAAGCCTCTTTCAGAATATGGAGCCCAGCAGGTTTCTCTCTTACTATTACCCCATGTCCAGTACTTGGCCAGGCAAGTTGCCCTGAACCCTCTCTTTACTTACTTTTGGTGCTTCCCATTACTTCTGTGGTGAATCCTAGCATTATCTCCTAGACAATCTGTTTGAAATGTGAGTATCTACTTACTATTCTGGTTTCTCTACCTGGAGAAGGCATGTACTACTTGCATCTAGTTGGCCATCTTGGTCCAATGAAATCATAAATTAAAGAGCTAAAAAAATTAAAAGACAACCCATATTAATAGATCAGAAGACTTAAAATTATTGAGATGCCAATGTTACTCAAAGCTATCTACAGCTTCAATGCAATCTCTATCAAAACTCCAGTGGCCTTTTTGTAGAAATAGAAGAGCCAACCTTCGAATTTTTATGAAATTATTAGAGGCTCTTAATAGTCAAAGCAATCTTAAATAAAAGAAGAAGTACTCACTTTCTAACTTTAAAACTTACTAAAAATCTTCAGCAATCAAAACAATTATATACTATCATAAGGATAGACATTTAGATCAAAGGAATAGAATTGAGAATCCAGAAACAAACTCATACATCACACACATTTCAGTTACATAATGTATTTTTGTACAAATTGAGTCAAAGCTAAAAATGTTCCCTTCACCCAAAATAGAGTGCATTGTACCCATTAGGTGAAAATTGATCCATCCCCATCCACCACCTGTGGAGTGTATTTCATTGAATTTTACTTCCATATGTGCACATAAGTGTTGACTGATTAGTTCCAAGTTAGTATTGAGTTCATGTGGTGTTTGTATTTCCATTCTTGTGATACTTCGCTTAAAAGCATGATCTCTAGTTCTATCCAGATTGTCATAAAAGGTAGCAGCTCAACATTTGTTTATGGCTGAGTAGTACTCCATGTTATGTATACATATGCCACATTTTATTAATCCATTCATCTATTGGTAGGCATTTGGGTTGTTTCCACATCTTTGTGATTGTGAATTGTGCTGCTATAAACATTTGAGTGTAAGTATCTTTTTTATAAAATGACTTTTCCCCCCTTTGGGTAAAAACCTAGTAGTAGGATTGTTGGATCAAATGGTAGGTCTACTTTAAGTATACTAATGGGCAACTAACTCCTGAAAAAGTGCTCACCATTTCCAATCACCAGGGAAGTGCAAAACAAAACCACACTGAGATATCGCCTAACTCCAGTGAGAATGGCTCTCATCAAAAAGTTCCAAAAACAACAGATACTGGCATGGATGCAGAGAAGAAGGAACACTTACACACTGTTGGTGGGACTGCAAACTAGCACAACATCTGTGGAAAGTAGTATGGCTATTCCTCCATTCTTTAATTATTGAATAATGAATTCCAGGCAGAGGGAGCAATTTGTGTGAAGGCCAGGAAGTGGAATAGAAAAGAGTTAGCATAAAAAAATTATGAGTGTATTTTATTTTTTAAAATGGACTATTTAAATCTACAGAAATATTCAAAGAATAATAATAGAATGTTTTTGTACCTACTGCCCAACTTTAACAAATCTTATTTTGCCATATTCACTTCATTTTTTAAAAAAGTAAAAATTTGCAGTTACAATGGACATTTCCTTGTGTACCTTTCCCTGCATCCTTTTATCTCCCCACACGTCTTTCTCTTTCTTTCCTTCCTTCCTTCCTCCTTTCCTTCTTCCCTCCCTTCATCCCTTTCTCCCTCCCTTCCTTCCTCTCTTTTCCTCACCAGTGTCAATATTGTTCTGAATTGGGGATTTGATTCATTTATTTTTATCATATATATAAAATATTGTTTTATGTTCTTTAAAATTAAAAAAGACATACTGCTTATACTACCTGCAACTTATTTTATTATTTTAAGATTTATGCCACTAGTATAATTGTCCATTTTAGGTAAATTCCTAAAAGTAGGAGTACTAATTCAAAGAATATGTTCACTTTAAATTTGTGTGCATAATAGAAAGACCCAGTGATCAGACTACTTTTGGACTAGTCCTAGTATAAAATAGTCTTTTTTTTTAATCTTGTGAGGTGGAACACCAGTTACTTTGTGCAATGTCCCATTACATGAATGCATCACAATTTAAAAATATTTTCTGCTAGTGAACATGTTGATTCTAGTTTTCACTATTTAACAATGCAACAAAGAACTCTCTTTAGATAGTTATGCAGAATTTCTCTAGTTTATATGCCTAGGAGTAGAATTGATGGGCTATAGGGTAGATGGTACAGTTTTAATGTGTCTCCCAGTCTATGGCCATAGCACCCTGAATGTGCCCAATCTTGTTTGAATGTGTTTCCCAAAAAGCATGTGTTAGAAACTTAATCCCCAATGCAACACTATTAAGAGTTGAGACATTTAAAACATAGTTAGGTCATGGGGGCGCTGTCTTCATGAATAGATTAATGCTGATTATAAAAGGGCTTGACATTCTTTTACTCTCTCTTGCCCTCTCTTTGCCCTTTTGCTATGGAATGATGCAGCAAGAAAGCTCTCCAGGATACTGTAAGTTTTGATCTTGGACTTTCCTGCCTCCAGAACCATGAGAAATAAATTTCTCTTCTTTATCAATTACTCAGTCTGGGATATTCTGTTACCAGAGCACAAAAAAGACTAAGACAGAAAGTGTATCAACAACTTTTACTCAATACTTTTTACTCATCACTTTTTCTCTCCAAAGTGACGACAAATTAACTGTGCCATCAGCAGTTCCTGTTACTCCAACTCAGTGGCAGGTATCGTCAGACTTGAATATATTTGCCATTTGGGGATAGTACTGTTTCTTTTGGGTATTCAATTGCATGTATTTTTTATATATTCTGGATGTGAGTCTATTATTAAACATATTATGTGAAAATACTTTCTGCTATGCTATGGGCTATACTTTCACTTCCTTCATAGTATTACTTACAGAACAAAAATTATCTTAATTTCAATAAAGTTTTAATTTATTCATTTTTTTCATTTGTTCTTGGTGCTTTTGGTGTCATATATAAAAAACTATTGCTTACTCCAAGGTTATGAATATTTACTATTATGTTTTCTTCTAAGTTTTATAGTTTTAGCTCCTATGTTTAATTCTATGATTCATTTGAGTTAATTTTTGTATATGGTACGATATAAACATTCAAACTATTACTTTTGCACATGGGTAACCACTTGTCCCAGAAATATTTGTTGAAAATATTATTCTTTACCTCATTGAAAGGTCTTGACTCTCATTGAAATAAGTTGACCATAAATATAAAGTTTTATTTCTAGATTCTTAATTCCATTCCATTGATCTATTTAATATATTGCCAATATGTCTATGTTTATGTCAGTAACACACTGTCTTGATTACCATATCTTTGTAATATGCTTTGAACTTAACAAGTTTGCCAATTTTGTTCTTTCCTTTTTAAAAGTTTTTTGACTATTCACAGTCATTTGAATTTTCATATCACTTTTATGATAATTGTGTCAAATTCTGCAAATATGTAGATTGGAACTTAATAGAAATTAAGTTCAATCTAGACCAAGTCTAGGACTATTGCCATCTTAATATTGAAGCTATTATTTTTTTCTTTATAAGTTAATCTGTTTTTTCCTGCCTTACCTTCTCTAATATAAGGAAGACTTTTGTTCTCAAAGTCACTTAGCGGTCAAAACTGCCCCAGACATAATGCCCACATTCAGACAGTAGAAAAGGGCAAGCAAGGAAGAAAAAAATGGCAATTCATTTTAATTGATATTTAATGATGATTTGAAGAAATTCTACACAGAATATGCACACAACACACATACATACATATACACACACAGAAGGTGCCAAAAGATATATACTCATTTTAAGAAAGAAAAAAACTGTATTAAATTTGTAATGCAAGTCACATTTAACTCTGCAATTACAGGAGATGGTCAACATGACTTGTATTCATCTTTTGTTATTGGTATATATTGAGTATTACAATTTTAATATAGTTTTTTTTTTTCTCAAAATGTGTATACTTTTTTGGCACCATCTGTGTGCGTGTGTGTGTTTGACCTCCCAAGGGACTGTAACAAACCAGTCAACATATGGATCTAGGCCATAGATCAACATAATAGGTGGATCCACATATGGATCTAGGTGATCAACATAAGGAACTAGACTTACTGTACTGATACATATATGTGGTACATGTCTGGTCTATGAAAATGAGGTCAGCTTGCAGAGGTGGTCAACGTAGGGGGGTGGTCAACTATGGAGGTTGTACTATACATATGTGCATGTGTATGTATGTGTATAATGACTACCATATCTTCACAACAGGAAGGGCACACCAAAGAACAAAGTTACTGAGTCACCTTGACCAGAAATCAATGTTTTCAAAGAACTAAAGAAGGTCAATACAGTATGAAGTATGGTATGAAGCCTTGTGGACTTGGAAGGGACCAGGCTATATAATGCCTTGCTCAAAAGAATTTAAGTATAACACAAAATTATAATGTCTTTTGAGCAGAAGCATGCAGAAGGGAATCAAGAAACTACATTTCCCAGAATCCCTCTCCTTGTATGGATTTTATTTGACTTCTCTGTATGATTAGAAATAATATATTTATTCATTCATCAAATGCTGATTGTGAGCCTAAAGAGTTTAGAGAACTTGCTAATGAAATACAAAGATGTAGTAAACATAAGATGTCTATCCTTAAGAGGATGGCAGGCCAGAGAAATTTTGGCAGAAAGCAACATAAGATAATGGCCAAAATGTAGACATTAGTGCTTAGGAGAACTCAGAGGAGGAAGAATCTCTTGATGGGGGTGGTTTTCATGATAGACTTTATGAAAGAAAAGACATTTGAGATGTCTGAAAGATTTAAATGTAGGGAGATGATAAGAAAGGACATTCCAGGTGGAGAAAATGCCATGAACAAAAAGGCATGGAGAAGAAAAGAGTAATAGCATGAAATATGTGGTGAAGGTGTGTCATTGAGGACCTGGAGGGAAAGGTTAGATTGGTCCATGGAGGTCATGGAAGACCTTCAATGATAATTTTAGAAGCTTTAAGCAATGGGGAAAGCCAGAAGATTTTTTTTTTCTTTTTTTTTTTAATTGTTGGGGATTCATTGAGGGTACAATAAGCCAGTTACACTGATTACAATTGTTAGGTAAAGTCCCTCTTGCAATCATGTCTTGCCCCCATAAAGTGTGACACACACTAAGGCCCCACCCCCCTCCCCCATCCCCTTTCTTCTTCCCCCCCCCATAACCTTAATTGTCATTAATTGTCCTCATATCAAGATTGAGTACATAGGATTCATGCTTCTCCATTCTTGTGATGCTTTACTAAGAATAATGTCTTCCACTTCCATCCAGGTTAATACGAAGGATGTAAAGTCTCCATTTTTTTTAATAGCTGAATAGTATTCCATGGTATACATATACCACAGCTTGTTAATCCATTCCTGGGTTGGTGGGCATTTAGGCTCTTTCCACATTTTGGCGATTGTAAATTGAGCTGCAATAAACAGTCTAGTACAAGTATCCTTATGATAAAAGGATTTTTTTCCTTCTGGGTAGATGCCCAGTAATGGGATTGCAGGATCGAATGGGAGGTCTAGGTTGAGTGCTTTGAGGTTTCTCCATACTTCCTTCCAGAAGGGTTGTACTAGTTTGCTGTCCCACCAGCAGTGTAAAAGTGTTCCCTTCTCCCCACATCCACGCCAGCATCTGCAGTTTTGAGATTTTGTGATGTGGGCCATTCTCACTGGGGTTAGATGATATCTCAGGGATGTTTTGATTTGCATTTCTCTAATATATAGAGATGATGAACATTTTTTCATGTGTTTGCTAGCCATTCGTCTGTCGTCTTTAGAGAAAGTTCTATTCATGTCTCTTGCCCATTGATATAAGGGATTGTTGGCTTTTTTCATGTGGATTAATTTGAGTTCTCTATAGATCCTGGTTATCAAGCTTTTGTCTGATTGAAAATATGCAAATATCCTTTCCCACTGTGTGGGTTGTCTCTTTGCTTTGGTTATTGTCTCCTTAGCTGTACAGAAGCTTTTCAGTTTAATGAAGTCCCATTTGTTTATTTTTGTTGTTGTTGCAATTGCCATGGCAGTCTTCTTCATGAAGTCTTCCCCCAGGCCAATATCTTCCAGTGTTTTTCCTATGCTTTCTTTGAGGATTTTTATTGTTTCATGCCTTAAATTTAAGTCCTTTATCCATCTTGAGTCAATTTTTGTGAGTGGGGAAAGGTGTGGGTCCAGTTTCAGTCTTTTACATGTAGACATCCAGTTCTCCCAACACCATTTATTGAATAGGGAGTCTTTCCCCCAAGGTAAGTTCTTGTTTGGTTTATCAAAGATTAGGTGGTTGTAAGATGTTAGTTTCATTTCTTGGTGTTCAATTCTATTCCAAGTGTCTATGTCTCTGTTTTTGTGCCAGTACCATGCTGTCTTGAGCACTATGGCTTTGTAGTACAGACTAAAATATGGTATGCTGATGCCCCCAGCTTTATTTTTGTTACTAAGAACTGCCTTAGCTATGCGGGGTTTTTTCCAGTTCCATACAAAATGCAGAATCATTTTTTCCAAATCTTGAAAGTACGATGTAGGTACTTTGATAGGAATGGCATTGAATAGGTAGATTGCTTTGGGAAGTATAGACATTTTAACAATGTTGATTCTTCCCATCCATGAGCATGGTATGTTCTTCCGTTTGTTAATATCCTCTGCTATTTCCTTTCTGAGGAGTTCATAGTTTTCTTTATAGAGGTCCTTCACCTCCTTCGTAAGGTATATTCCTAGGTATTTCATTTTCTTTGAGACTATGGTTAAGGGAGTTGTGTCCTTAATTAGCTTCTCATCTTGACTGTTATTGGTGTATACAAAGGCTACTGACTTGTGGACATTGATTTTATATCCTGAAACATTACTGTATTTTTTGATGACTTCTAGGAGTCTTGTGGTTGAGTCTTTGGGGTTCTCTAAGTATAAGATCATGTCGTCAGCAAAGAGGGAGAGTTTGACCTCCTCTGCTCCCATTTGGATTCCCTTGATTTCCTTGTCTTGCCTAATTGTATTGGCTAGAACTTCCAGCACTATGTTGAATAGTAAAGGTGACAGAGGATAACCTTGTCTGGTTCCAGTTCTAAGAGGAAAAGCTTTCAGTTTTACTCCATTCAGTAAAATATTGGCTGTGGGTTTGTCATAGATAGCTTCAATCAGTTTTAGAAATGTGCCACCTATGCCTATACTCTTCAGTGTTCTAATTAGAAAAGGATGCTGGATTTTATCAAATGCTTTTTCTGCATCTATTGAGAGGATCATGTGATCTTTATTTTTGCCTCTGTTAATATGGTGGATAACGTTTATGGACTTGCGTATGTTAAACCAGCCTTGCATCCCTGGGATGAAGCCTACTTGATCATGATGAATGACTTTTTTGATGATAAGCTGTAATCTATTGGCTAGGATTTTGTTGAGAATTTTTCCATCTATATTCATGAGTGAGATTGGTCTGAAATTCTCCTTTTTGTTTGGGTCTTTTCCTGGTTTTGGTATCAGGGTGATGTTTGCTTCATAGAATGTGTTGGGGAAGATTCCTTCTTCCTCAGTTTTTTGGAATAATTTCTGCAGTACAGGAATAAGCTCTTCCTTGAAAGTTTGATAGAATTCTGGAGTGAAGCCATCTGGACCAGGGCATTTTTTAGTTGGAAGCTTTTTTATTGTTTCTTTGATCTCAGTGCTTGAAATTGGTCTGTTCAGGAGCTCTATTTCTTCCTGACTAAGTCTAGGGAGAGGGTGTGATTCCAAATATTGATCCATTTCCTTCACATTGTCAAATTTCTGGGCATAGAGTTTCTGGTAGTATTCAGAGATGATCTCTTGTATCTCTGTGGGATCAGTTGTTATTTCCCCTTTATCGTTTCTAATTGAGGTTACTAGAGATTTTACTTTTCTATTTCTAGTTAGTCTGGCCAATGGTTTATCTATTTTATTTATTTTTTCAAAAAACCAACTCCTTGTTTCATTAATTTTCTGAATGATTCTTTTGTTTTCAATTTCATTGATCTCTGATTTGATTTTGGATATTTCTTTTCTTCTACTGAGTTTAGGCTTAGATTGTTCTTCTTTTTCCAATTCCATAAGATCTCTTGTGAGATTGTTGATGTGTTCTCTTTCTGTTTTTCGAATGTAGGCATCTAAAGCGATGAATTTTCCTCTCAAAACTGCTTTTGCAGTATCCCACAGGTTTTGGTAGCTTGTGTCTTCATTGTTGTTATGCTCAAGGAAGTTAATGATTTCCTGTTTTATTTCTTCCTGCACCCATCTGTTATTCAACAGAAGATTGTTTAATTTCCATGCCTTTGGGTGGGGTCGAGCATTTTTGTTAGAGTTGAGTTCCACCTTTAGTGCCTTATGGTCTGAAAAGATACAAGGTAAAATTTCAATTCTTTTGATTCTGTTGATATTTGTTTTGTGTCCCAGGATATGATCAATTTTGGAGAATGTTCCATGGGGTGATGAGAAGAATGTATATTCTTTGTCCTTGGGGTGGAGTGTTCTATATGCGTCTATCAAGCATTGTCGTTCTAGGGTCACATTTAAATCTCTTATATCTCTGTTTAATTTCTGTTTAGAGGATCTGTCCAGCTCTGTAAGAGGTGTGTTAAAGTCCCCTGTTATGATGGTATTATCAGATATCATATTGCTCAGACTGAGTAAGGTCTGCTTCAAGAATCTGGGAGCATTTAAATTGGGTGCATAAATATTTAGAATTGAAATGTCTTCTTGTTGTAGTTTTCCCTTGACCAATATAAAGTGACCATCTTTGTCTTTTTTGACTTTAGTTGCTTTAAATCCACATGTATCTGAAAATAAGATTGCAACTCCTCTTTTCTTCTGAATTCCACTTGCCTGAAAAATTGTCTTCCAACCCTTGACTCGGAGCTTTAATTTGTCTTTTGAAGCCAGGTGTGTTTCTTGCAGACAGCAAATGGATGGCTTGTGTTTTTTAATCCAGTCAGCCAATCTATGTCTCTTCAGTGGGGAATTCAAGCCATTAACATTTATTGAGATAATTGATAAGTGTGGTAGTATTCTATTCGTCTTATTTGGTGAGAGTCCATTGCTTAGTTTTATCTTTTGCATCAGTGTGGAGGTTAGGTTCTGTCCTTTGATTTCTGAGTTCTTACTTTGCTGCTGATCCATTGTGGTGGTCAGTGTGCAGAACAGGTTGAAGTATTTCCTGTAGAGCTGGTCTTGTTGTGGCAAATTTCCTCAATGTTTGTATATCCGTAAATGATTTGATTTCTCCGTCAATTTTGAAGCTTAGCTTAGCAGGGTACAGAATTCTGGGCTGAAAATTGTTCTGTTTAAGTAGATTAAAGGTAGATGACCATTGTCTTCTTGCTTGGAAAGTTTCATTAGAGAAGTCTGTGGTCACTCTGATGGATTTGCCCCTGTAGGTCAACTGGCGCTTACTCCTGGCAGCTTGCAGAATCTTTTCTTTTGTCTTGACTTTGGACAGGTTCATCACAATGTGTCTTGGAGAAGCTCGGTTAGAGTTGAGGCGACCTGGGGTCCGATAGCCCTCTGAAAGCAGTGTGTCAGAATCTTTGGTGATGTTTGGGAAATTTTCTTTTATAATATTCTCTAGTATGGCTTCCATTCCTCTGGGGCATTCTTCTTCCCCTTCTGGAATTGCTATAACTCGTATGTTGGAACGCTTCATAAAGTCCCATAATTCTGACAGTGAACGTTCTGCTTTCTCTCTCTTCTTTTCTGCCTCTTTTACTATCTGAGTTATCTCAAAAACTTTGTCTTCTACCTCTGAAATTCTTTCTTCTGCATGGTCTAACCTGTTGCTGATACTTTCCATTGCATCTTTAAGTTCCCTGATTGACTGTTTCATTTCCTTCAGCTCTGCTATATCCTTTTTATATTCTTCATATCGTTCATCTCTGATTTGATTCTGTTTTTGGATTTCCTTTTGGTTATTTTCCACTTTATTAGCAGTTTCCTTCATTGTTTCCATCATTTCTTTCATTGTTTTCAACATGTGTATTCTAAATTCCCTTTCTGTCATTCCTAACATTTCTGTATAGGTGGAATCCTCTGCAGTAGCTACCTCATGGTCCCTTGGCGGGGTTGTTCTGGACTGGTTCTTCATGTTGCCTGGAGTTTTCTGCTGATTCTTCCTCATGAGTGATTTCTTTTATCTGTTTCCTTGCCCTAATTTTCCTTTCACTTCCTCTTGCTCTTTAAGTTCTTGTGCCTGTGGACTAAGGGTTATAGGACCAGAAGGGTGAGAAGGTTGAAGAGCAAAAAAGGGATGAAAGAAAGGAGGACCGAGTGATAAGAAAAAAAAGAAAGATAGAGAAAGGAGAGGGGGTGGGTATAAGGAATACTGACAAAAAGAAGAGAGGTACTGAAAGAGGGAGACAGGGCAATATAGGTGTACAGTAGGGTACTTTGACACAACCTTAAAAAACCCCACCTTCTGGGGGTGCCCAGTTGGGTGGTTCCCTTGAGGTCAGCAGCTCTTTGCTAACCTGATCAGACACAGTACCCCACCTCCACCAAGTAGAGAGGAAAGACAAAAATGCTATAAATCAAACCAAAACAAGCAAACAGAAAACTTTACAGGGATACAAT